>NW_028094426.1:6831499-8172623 GCF_014824575.4 Sturnira hondurensis | reverse complement strand
CCCAAAGAACCTATGCACCCCAATGTTCATAGCAGCACAATTTACAATAGCCAAGAGTTGGAAGCAACCTAGGTGCCCGTCAGTAAATGAATGGATCAAAAAACTATGGTACATATACACAATGGAATTTTATGCTGCAGAAAGAAAGAAGGAGCTCCTACCTTTTGCAACAACATGGATGGAACTGGAAAGCATTATGCTGAGTGAAATAAGCCAGGTGTTGAAGGACAAATACCATATGATCTCACCTCTAACAGGAAGCTAAAGAACAAAGCAAACAAGCAAGCAAAATATACCCAAAGACGCTGAAATAGAGAACAGGCTGACAGTGACCAGAGGGGAGAGGGGAGGGAATTTCAGGGGAAATAAGGGAGGGATTTAGAGGAACCTATATAAAGGATACATGGACAGCAACTGAGAAGGGTGGAAATGGGAGGGAGGGGGGAGGATGGGGGGTGGGATGGGATGGGAGTAATAGACAGAAAACTATACTTGAAAAATAATTAAATAAAAAAAATTGAAAACATAAATAAATAAATAAATAAATAATATTCCATAGCAAAAAAAAAAAAAAAGACACATTTATTTCATTCATTTATCCATTCGTTAAATATTTAAAAGTACATGCTATCACTTTTACTTCTGGTTAAAAGCTCTGCTAGGTACTGGGAAGATACAGACAAATAAGGTAAGGATTTAGATATACTTGGTAAAACAGATTAATTCATATAAAGTTCAATAAAATACAAACAGTATGCAATTGGATTACAGAAGATTATTTAATACATACTGAGAGTCAGAATAGCTGTTCTTGGGAAGTGCCATATAAGCTATGTCTTGAAGAATAAATAGTAAGTAATTGGAGCAGAAAGGAGAAAGATGTTTAGTAACATCATTTCTGAGAAAATGAAAGGGTTTATGAAGTGTTCTAGGACATCAGCTAGTTTAAACAAAAGATAATGCTTAAACAATTAGCTTTCCAAGGTTCTAAATGAAGTTGAATCCATCCCCAATTCACTTTTTGATTATAAAGGTAACTTTTTCCAAGTGCAATGAAGGATTTCTAATAAAAGATGGTACATTGAATTCAAATGCAGCTCTTTCATTTCTACAGAAAAACTACATTAATAAAATGTAAATGGATAAAAAGCCCAAAATTCAAAACAACAAAGAATATAAGAGTGAAAGTATGCATAAATGTATTAAATATTTCATATGTTTCTGGAGGGTAAAAAGTAGAGGGGAAAAATGATAGCTGTGGGGAAAATAACTACACAGACTAGAAGGAATTATCAATAAGAAGGTAACCATCTTGGTTCTTCACTCCTCTCCAAAAAAAAACAGAAACAAAATTCTGAGGATGTTGAATACTTAGTATGATAAAGACCAGGAAAAATACAGGACTGAAAACAATGGGATTAAGATCAAATCTGCATATAAAAACTACAGCCCTTTCTTCCCCACTGTTAGGTTATATCTCCTTAGGTAGAAGTTCTGATGCTTCCGTTCTAGATAAAAGAGTAGGAGAAAATAAAAACACCTCTCTATTTTAGCATTCAGAAACCCTCCAAAGAAATATCCAAGACCCTACTCACTTATATCAAAGCAAATTTATCTAGCTAAGGTGCAATACCCACATATGTAGAATATCCAAAGAATCTTGGGTTCCTAAATTAGAACAAAGTCCTCCAACATTTGACATGTAAAAATAGTCTCTAATATGAAGTACAGAGACCACTAAAAATCAAACAGAAAATGTAATTTTATAGGGCGGAGAACCTACATAGAATACTAATATAATAAGAAAAAAAAGTGTATCTTTGGACATAAGGATGAGAGATGTTGCACCCAGGACAGAACAATCAGAGAACAAGAACTAGCTCTTGGAAACTTAACCTATGTTCACTGGAAATTTAAAGTGAATGATTTGAAATTATTTTAATGGAGAAACCAATAAATTATCTTAGAAATTAGAATTATAAAGAAAAAAACTACAAAAATAAGAAACAATGCATACTAGAACAAGGCATCAATCCAAGAACTTGAACATCAGAGCACTAAGAAATCTAGCAAGCAAAAACAAGATGTAAAGATGAAATTGTCAAAGAGGTAACACACATTGAGCCTCCAGAATTGAAGAACACACATCTTTAGAGAGAAAGTTCACAGGAGCTCAGGAAAAGAAAATGAAAAAATACTCAAAGAACATTGTAAAACTGCAGAACACAAATAAATGGAAAATCTAAAATGCCTCTAAGTATATCACCTAAAGAGCAATAATAATCATACTTACTTTAAACTTGTCAACCATAGAACGTCTACATAGAATTTTGTTCCCCAACTGCCAATCAGGTAGGTTATAAATATTATCAGTAGTGTGAGAACTCAGGAAATTTAACTCCTCCTCATCTTTTCTTAGCAAATCATTTAATGGTGCACTCATAAAATAAGAGGGTAAACCAATAAGATATATAGAGAGACATGTGTATGTAAATGTAAGTAGATACAGATACAGGTAGACAGATATGGCTATATATGCATAAATATACACAGTTGATCCAACCTAATACAGTAACAAAAATGAAGCCTAGGGTGGCAACAAGAGAAAAATACATCCATTTTGGAGCAAGACAACATTAACTTTTTAGAGGGACTATCTTGGTATACAAAAACAGAATAGGTACTAAACCAAGACATTTAAAAATGGCTGATAAAGAACTGGGCAATTTAACAGGAAAGGCAGAATCATAGTTTGCAGAAGAAACCTGCACCATGAAGAAATGTGATTATATTATACCCTTCACTCCTCAAGGGACCGCATTTACATCATCACAATCAAGTCATCACTGATTAGTGATTTAACTGAAAACAAGAATATCAATTTTTACAAAAAACAGAAGGGGAAGAAGGGATGTTATGAGGAAATACAATTGTCTCTCATCACTAAAATTCAAAAGACAATGTTCAAAAACTCTCAGAAGAAGATTTAGCAGTTAAAGCATGTATTTTAACAAGTCAGGGTGACTCATGGATGTCCCTGCTTAAGGAGCTGGGACAAAGTATTCTGGAACAATTCACTGAAACTTCCATCTCTCATCTTGATTGGTTTTCAGCACTACTTTCTGTTTGTCTTCAACTTCAGAGCTATTCTGTGTTGTTCTTATTCTTGTCCAGAAAAAAAAAAAAACAGTGGGTACAAAAGGGGAGAACCTAAGAAAAGGGTGGATAGGAAAATTTCAGGGTTAACCTGTGTATCAGCAGAACGGAAACTTCCAACCTGTAATACATTTTAATGTGGCCAATCTGGACTTGAATTCAGCTGCATATTGGCTTCCCTGCTTTTGGCATTCTAGCATATCACCCTGTATTCTGTGTCAATTATGATGCACTGGAGACTGTCATTTTTCATCAAGTCAGAAGGGAGAGCATATGTCTTCCCTATTATTCCTGAAATAAAAAATGTTTTACAACTAGATTATTTCTGAAATAAAAAATATGATTTTGCACATTTGTAAAGTTTTGTTATTTTCACTTTGTTAGGTGTCTGAGGAGATTTTTTAAATCTAAATGTAAGAAGTAAAAATGACAGATTTAGCCACATATATTATTTCCCTTTTAGCTCTATCTCAGGTTAGTTTAAGTCCACACGTACACACTACTTTCACAATGGTTTCTATTGACTTCAACGAATCACACTCTCTACTGATGCCCCCTGTGAGATAGAAAAGAAAGCAGCTTGTTCATAGATTCCCTGTAGCACATCACCACCATTGATCCAAGGTTTTAAAGGCTTTGGCCACTAATTTCCTCCCACCAACGGAGAGACCCATTGCTCAGTGTGTTTAGGCTCTTATGGCTGCCCACTGTGACTTCAGTTCTTAATCTGCCTGAAAGTGTCAAAAGTCACGCTGCTGCTTGGAGAGAGAGTGTTTTTTTTTTTTTTTTTTTTAAATCTGCTACTGGGAGTGATGCTTTCTTTAGTACCAAGGTGCTCGTGATAATGGAGAGGAGAGAGGTCTGAAATACCTCTGTGCTGCTCACTGTTGAATAAATAACCACTGTAGTTCATCTACATACGTCAGAGACATTTTTAACAATGCATTTTCAATCAAACTCCGGCATAGGTAGTATGCTTAGTAAATTTACATGAGGATTCTGTCACCAATGTCTAAATATAGGTAAAAAATTTTAGTGTAATTTACAAAAATTAGTTTGGTATTTTTAACATCTGAGCATTAAACTCCAGGTAACTAATGATTTGTATAATTTACACAAAGTCAGTATATGAGCAGTTTTTCTCATTAATTGTTATTTGACTTTATACAAATAGGTCAAGTGTATTAAACAGCATACCATATATAAAGATGTTTAACCTCACTGTTAATCAAATAAACACAAGTTAAAACATCAATGAGTTATAACTTTTTACTTTCTAAATGAGTGTATTGAAAAATTAATACTACCTAATGGTGCAAATAGTTCTGATTAGAGGATAAATCATCAGTTCATACACTTTGGAAAGCAATTTGTCTATAGGAATTTAAAGACATTAAAATGTTTATCCCATTGGCATATTAATTCCATATTTGGGAATCTATCTTTTAATATTAATCTAAAATACAAAATTAAAGTCTGAACAAATGTTCATTTCAGCATTATGTATAATTGGTAAAAATTGGCCCGCGATATGGAAACTAATTAAACAATGATATAAACTTAGTATAAAATATTATAGCCATTAATTTATTTTAATAGAAAGTAAATATCTATGTTATAATGCTTAGAATAATAGGCCTGTCCAGAACATGCTTGATAGTAATTGAACTCAAAACTAAAAATGTTTGGACATGGTTGGTACATGGGAAAAAACCAAAATGCTATTGGCATATTTGTTATCTTTATTTATTGGTCTGAACTTGTTTGGTGCAGGTGAGAGATTCCAATCGCCTATCTTATGAAATGATAGGTAAATTTAGAGCTTGTCACAGAACTTAAAAAAAAACCTAAATAAAAATCAAAGTTTGTAAGAACAGAACCAAGAAAACATGAAGGTAAGATTATAACCAAGGGTCCCAGAGCCTTCAGGTTTTCTTTATTTCTTACCTTGTCTTCTCCTTGAATGTTGGCTTTACTATCTCCTTCTATAGGCACAATTCTAAACACAGAGGAAGAAATCATGGCCCCTGACATCTTTGTGTTAGTATATGAATAAGTCTGTATCCAGAAGGAAAGGGTCCTGCCTAGGGAAAGTCTCTAATTGGCTAAATTTGCATTAGGGATGCATGAGTGGGTCAGTGCAAGCTCCTTTCCTTCTCAAAGTAAAAGGGAGTAGATACCTGGTCACTGAAGGAATCATAGTATAACATAAACTACCTCATTATATGTCTCCTGGATTGCATGATATAAAGAACATAAATTTTAAAAATCTGGGTCTATATTAGAAGAATATGAAAACACTAATTTGAAAAGATACATAAATACCTATGTTCATTGTAGCATTATTTATGATAACTAAGGTATGGAAATAACCTAAGTGTCCATGGAAGGATGAATGGATAAAGATGTGCTATGTATGTGTATACAGGTATAGGCAAAAGCAGTTTTGTAGTTGTTCATATGGAAAATAATGTAATAATTAATAGATAATAATAAGAATAAACACTTTCACATAGAACTGCAGACCTACTTTTGCCCACCTTTTGTATCTATATTATGGGATCCTATTCAGCCATACAAAAGGTGAAATGCAGCCATTTGTGACACCATGGATGGACCTTGAGGGTATTATGCCAAGTGACAGAAGTCGGACAGGAAAAAGACAAGTACCAAATAGTTTCACTAACATGTGAAACATAAAAAGCAAAAATGAAATGGATGAACAAACAAATTACACAAACAACAGGTTGGTGGCGAGCAGAAGAAAAGGAGATGGAGGGAGTGTAAAATGCGTAAGGGGGTCAAGTGTATGGTGACTAACAAAAACCAGTCTCAGTGCTGAGCACAGTACCCACAGGGCAAATTACAGTGCTATACCTGAAGCCTATATGTCATAAACCAGTGCTATCTCAATTAAAATAGACAGCAGAAAACGTTTTTTATTATGTATAACAAAATTTGTATGGTGGTGAAATTGTAGCTTTAAAAAAAGATACAAATCAAACAAAAGTAAATAAACAGGAAATATAGAATCCAAAGAACTTGAGACACGTGGTTATAAACTAAGGGGGGGAGAATGGTGGGGGAGGGAGGGTGTGGGTGGAGGGGATTGAAGGGGGGGAATAGAACAACTGTAATGGTATAATCAATAAAATATATTTAAAAAAAAAGAAACACTTAATGAGCTGTCTTCCATAGTTTTTACATGAATATGCTTCTTTAATTATTCTTTTAAAATTATACCTTACATGTTTCACAGACTATCAGAGACACTTAAAATAAATATATAAAAATGTCAAAATGTCAAAACATCATAGAAATGGCAAAATTAAGCTGAGGATTAAAATTTGAGTTGCTTAGAGAATATCAGCATTTAGGGGCATTTCTATACCTAAACAACTAAAGAGCAATAAAGGCTTTTGATAAATCGCATTAATGGTGCAGCCAGAAATAAAGGTAGACATGAATGTATAACAGACACTTCACAGAAACACAAAAATCTTACTGAACATTTTTACTAATGCAGAAAAGAATGTATTGTTTATTGAGTGATGCTGGTGTAAACTTTCTTTTTCTGAAAAAAAAAATGAAAACAGGCTTACAAATAAAAAGGACTTACTCTCTTCATTTATGTGAGCTACCTGGCATTACTGAAAATTACCCTGTCTCCACAATAATAGTTATAAAAACTCACCTTAGGACTTGATTTGTCAAATCCAGGGTATTACATACAGCATGAGGAACAACTTTCTTTTCAGATCCATAAGATTATCAGAATGTGCTCTTTCTCCTAAGACATGGATAAGTAGTGTGTCAAAGTTTGATATTTTCTAAGTTGGTTTTTCTTGTGGATTCTTAAAATTTATGGTTATAAATTTATATTAAAGATTATTTAATTTCACATTTTAAAATAATAAGAACTTTTACCTATATGTCAGGAAAAATAAATGAAATTGATAAGTTGGCATATGTTTCTCAGTGAGTTAAAAACCTCAGTTAAGTTCTCTAATTTATATAAAAGTAATTTTTACTCAGTTGTTTAGCTCTGGAATTAAAAATTAAATTCCCATGAAGTGCAAGGGTGCTTCCTTTTAACACTTGCCTAGAAAGACCTATAGTGTTTATTTGAACATGGGGACAGCTCGTGGTGACATATTCATTGATTTATTTATTTTGCACACCCCAAGGTTGGTGGCAGGTCTAATGGTGCCTTTCCTACTGAAAATGGGAGATTATTGCTCAATGGAGAACGTGGGGGTCTATGAGATGGAAATGTATTATTTTACATGAATACTTACTCCCCAAACATATATTATAACAACAACCATGTCTTATTCATGGTAAAACATGAAAATATCTGGTAGAAAATCTACTCATGTCTCTCTCTATCCACGGACTCATTCTAACTGGCAAGTAAAGAGAAATGGGGCTAGTAGTTTACTTAAAGAATGTGCCTAAAAGCCCGAGAGCCTTAAAACATGACTACTTATAAAAACCTTTAGTACCTTATTTCAGAATTTTGTTAATGTTAAGGTATGAACAGAGGAAGAATAATCATGTCCAAATTACTCCTCTCCCTTGGAAGGATCTATCTCCTGCTTGTCAAGACTAAGAAGCTAGAAATCTATATGTTAGAATCACACAGCAAGGAAACTCAGGAATCTAGTTAAGCAGTTCTTCTCATTGAGACCTGATACTACTCTGTTTGTTTCTCATTGTGCTTCTTCTGTGATGCTGCTGCAAGTTGAGCATGGAGTTATTCTAACGTCAGAAGTCTCCATGACTGAGTCCTCCGACTTCAGTGGTGCCAATGGGTGAGGTGGCCTCAGTCATCTGGGTTAGGTAGCAGATACCTGTGCTACAGGAAGTTACCCATGAGCTTGTGCCACTGGAAAAGATGCTCCTCTCTTACTGGGGTAACATGTAACTTGAGTCATTTTTAAAATCTTTATATCAGCTTTAACACTGAATAGAGTGGACAGAATGACTTAGATAATCAAATTACTTAGATACACAATAAGTTCTTATATAAGAACTTATATCAACAAACTCTCCACTTTTTCATGGATGTACTGAACTTTTTCATTTTTCAAATGCTTACATCACTATAAGAACATCCCTGCAAAAGCATTTCAAATCGTAGGGCTAAGGACTTGTCCAAATACACAAGACTGTCCATTTGACAGGATAACATAATGAATCCTTATTAGAATTTTTCAGTTATTTAGAAAGTGATGGGGGCATTGTTCTGGCTCTTCCTTTGACAATCATCTCATTAATTCAAATAACATTTATTTTGGAGCTACCCACCATGCTATTATAACTAAAGTTATAGTAGTTATAACTTTAGAATATGAAAGAATATGAAAGTATTCTAAAGTATTGTAAAGTATCCTTTACTTTTCTGTTTATTCAATTTTACTAATAAAATTATTATTCCTTCAAAAACCTTTAATATTTTGAGTAAACTTATCTCTTATTTTGATGATGTGACAGGTTTGTATCAACTAAAAACTGATTGATTTTACCTTTTATTTAACAACTTGGAGTCTTAATCAATAATCAGTGTTGAGTTAGAGGAGAATATAAAAGGAATCAGGAGAGTCTACAATTCTAATTATTGCCTTTATATACATTATATTATTTAAATGTTGATACTTAAAAAATGCACATGACATGTTCTAATGACTATTTACCAATAACTTTGAAGCAATATTTTGAATCCAGGCATTTCTCTGGAAATTCATACTCCTATATATAACCATCTATTTGACGTCTTCTCTTGCATGTCCAATGAGTATCTCAAATTCAAAAAATCTAAAGGGGTACTCTAAACCTCCTCTTTGTAAAATCTGTTCCTCTCCATGTATCCTGTATCTTTGTGTTGAGTTCATCAGGTCTAAAACATTGAAGTTACCTTTGATCACTCTCTTTCTTACATGATTTGTATCCTAAAGCAAATTTAGTTAATTTTACTTGTCAAAATATGTCCAGAACCTAAACCCTTATCACCACAATCACTGTTACCATATTAGTACAACTACCATTAATTTCTTGTGTAATAACTTTCTCCCTCTTTTGCCTTTGTCTCAATAGAGTCCATTCTTCACACAAAAGCCAACAGAATCCTTTAAAAATCTAAGATGGATAAAATGATCTAAAACCCTCTTATGGTGTACATTTCAGAACAAAAAGCAAAGATCTTACAGCAACCTGTGAGACTCAATACAATCTTCCCTAATGCTATCACTGTCTCATGTCCTTTGGTTTCACTTCCTACTACCCTTTCTTTGTCTTACTCTGCTCCCGAGTCATAGACATCTCATTATTTCAAAAACATTTCAGAATTGTTTCAGTCCCACAGTTTTTGCTATATCCCCTGCCTAACATATTCTGCCTTCAGACATTGTCAGGTTCCCTCAAAATTTCAGGCCTTTGCTTAAATATCAGCTTCTCAATTAAGCTTTACCTAAGAAAATTATCTAAAATATCAATACTTCAAAATTCTATTAACATTTCTCCTTACCCAATCCTCATGTCCTTTCCTTAACACACTTACCTGACATGGAATAGGTTTTAGGTTAGATTTTTCCAATTGCAGACAAGAATTTGATTGCAAATATAGTTATTAGGAAAGCAGTCCCAGAAAGTACCAACAGAGGAATAGAGAAGTGAAACAGAGAAGAACATCAATACAGAATGTATTAAAGAGCAGGTTGCAGCTGTGGTTACCTAGGGCTCAATTGCCATGGGAACATCTGGGTGGCTGTAGAGAAAAAAACAGGGTTGTCTCACACAAACTGGAGTTCTAACTGTCCATACATATGGCAGCTGCTTCTCTCTGTAAGAATATGCAGAGTGTTTTCAGGCAGCCACAGAAAACCCTCAGGCAATTTGTTGAAGGTGTTTATAGTAAGAAACCATTGGATCTGAACACACAGGAAAAGAACTGGCTATCAATGTTGTCTGCTACAGCGTACCTTTTGCACAACTCAGATCTACTCATTGCCCACATTAAGTTGATTCACTTTTGTCGATCATTGGCTCTTGAAAGTGACGGTTAGTCATAATTTCTAAAGAAATAGAATGTTAAAAAGGGAGGGTTGCTGAGAAAAGTTTTGGATCCTTACTATTGCAGTTGTTATCACAGCAATAATATGATTTCTGCAAAAGAACGTTAAGCCAGGCATTCATTTCTGAAGGGACTAAGCTCCTATTACCACATCCTTGTCCTGCTTTGACTACAATGGCCCTTTCAAGACTGTCACCAAGGCAAGAACACCAAAAGGCATCCCAGCAAATTCAGTGAGCTCAAACTTCTCCCTGTGTCATTTGCAGCAACAATCCTATATTCTCAAGATAACAAAGATCAATCACCTTTACCAATATACCTAACTCCCTTCTTTCCCCTCTAGTCTTCTGGCAAGAGATCACCACACAGCAATCAAGCTTTATAAACCTATACTATCATAGAAATTTTCTCTATTCCCCCCAACAACCGAAACATTTAATCACATAGATCCCCAAAATGTATGGCTTGAGAAGCCCCTAGTCTAAAAGTGAAGCACAAGAAACGATTGTCAGAGTGGACACCCCTACCTCCAACAGTTGATTTCTGGACCTATGCGCTCTAGATATCAGGCACACAAAACCATGCAATGGGCATTATTTTATTTTTTAAGAAAAAACATATACTATATCTTGAAGCACTGCAGGATGCTGTCCTTAAGTTAATGTTCTTAAGTTAATGTCTTTAAAAGGTCATTTCAGAGTTCTAGAAGATTGCCAATTTATGACTTTGTATATTCAACTGTACAAATATTTTCTGAGTTATTTTATGTGTAAATCATCTTGGTTTAGTAATACATAATGGAATCTTGCTTTCAATAAATTAAATCTTTCTTTAAAAATCTGGGCCTTGGCCCTGGCTGGTGTAGCTCAGTGGATTGAGCGTGGGCCTGCGAACCAGAGGATCGCGGTTCGATTCCCAGTCAGGGCACATGCCTGGGTTGTAGTCCAGTTCCCTGCAGGCCAACTCCCAGCAGGGGATGCACAAAAGGCAACCATACATTGATGTTTCTCTCCCTCTCTCCTTCCCCTCTAAAGATAAATAAATAAATAAAATATTTTTAAAAAATCTGGGTCTTATTTTTCTCCCATATGACAAAGGAAGATTAACTCTGGTGATTTATAAGAACTTTTCCAGTTCTCATTAATTCTCTTCCTGATTCAGATAGAAAGAAAACTATTTCTATATCATTTTAGTATTTTTTACTATGGAGTAAATACATATCATTAAATTTGACCTCATGATTTGCTCTGTGTTCTAATGGCATGTACCCATGTGGCATTTTCTCATTATGAAGTATCTTCTTAAGTTATGTCTGCTTGGAATGTCTTGATAAGAACTTTTAAAACAAAATTTTTAAATTATAGGATCATTAGATTTCAGAAATAAATTGTTAAAGCTAATGAAATCCAATACTAATGATGGTAAATAAATAAATTATGTACCTAAGTAAACATACCAATACCTGGTAATTGCTATATTGGGTTGTGATTCCCTATATTTTCTCTAAGAAGACATTGACTGGTAAATAGACTTAAGTTGTAAAATTAATACAACTGTATAAGTGTAGAATAAGATAATTTTCTGAACCTTTTTAAAAACTAAAAACAAGTTAGTATGATTTTTAAATTTCAGTATTTATTTGGACCTGGAAAATGTTCTTTCTAGATGTTTTACCCTGCTATTTCAAGCTACTAGATTGCATTTTTGAAGAAGTAAAAATCAGCAAAGGGGACATGTTGTTATACTTGTAGGCAGATAAAATTCCCTTACTTATGAACACAGGAACCCAATGTGAATCATTCATTACCAGAATTTGTGGCAGATCTAACTTTTCCCAACAGGTGGGCCCAGCCCTTTACTACTAATTAGTGGCAAATATTACAAGGCCAATGACCTCATGCCTATGATAATCGTATTGGCCTAAGAACAAAAATATTGTTACCAAAACCTTGAGACAGACATGCTTAATATAATCATTTCACATGATTATATTAAAAGTTAGAGTATACAGAGTAGACTGGTCAGTGGAAAGCAAATGGATAAAAATTAAGCATGAAAATCTAAGATTATTTTATTACTTTTAGAATGTTGTGGCTGATGTTCTATATTCATTTATTCACTCAACACAAATTTATTAAATGTTTGAAAGTGTCAAGTATCCTTCTAGACATTGGGATTAGATTATAATCAAATAATAACCCCTGCCAACATAGGTCTTAGATCCTGAGAGTTTCTTTTTTTTTTAAGATTTTATTTATTTATCTTCAGAGGGAAAGGGAAGGAGAGAAGGAGAGAAATATCAATGTATGGTTGCCTCTCGTGAGTCCCCTGCTGGGAACTGGCCTGCAACCCAGGCATGTGCCCTGACTGGGAATGGGACTGCGATGGTCTGGTTCACAGGCCCGAGCTCAATCCACTGAGCTACACCAGCCAGGGTGAGATTCTGAGAGTTTCTTAAAGGGAGAAACAGACTTTAGAAAAAAAAAAAAGTATTGTCCTTGCAAAGTGTATCATATAAAAGATGGTGTAGTAAAGACAATGAAAAGTGCACATAAAAGAGTAAGAAATACAGTAAATAAAGAGAATAAGAAAGTGTTTACAATTGATGCGAGTAAAGGCCTGCAGGAGCAGAAATGACAAACCACATAATCATGTGGACAGAGAAAAAGCAATCCTGGCCATAGGAGTAGACGCACAAATGTTCTACCAAGGAAGATGCCTGGCCAGCTCAGAAACATTAAGGAAGACAAGTGCAGTAAAAGTGAGTGAGCAGGGGGTTGAATCACAGGAGCCAAGATCAGAAAGCTAGCGGGAGAGCAGATCAGGAAAAGCAGATCAAGTTCATCCTCCACTGAAAGTGGGGTGGGAAGATATTGGAGGGCCTTGAAGAAAATAGTGTCGCGATCTGATTCAAATGTCAACACAAAAAGTCATTGTTGCGTTCAGAGTAGACAGAAGAAGGCTTGGTTGGAAGTAGAAGCGCCAGTCAGGAGGCTGCAGTGAAAATCTGGGAAAGAGAGACTGGTCGAAGGGTGTGTTGCAAATAAGGTTGTGGTAGGTTTTATTCTTTAGTATTATGATTATTTGTTACCATGATTTTTAAAATATTTTATTTTTTATTGTTGTTCAAGTACAGTTGTCTCCATTTTCACCCCACCCATCCCTGCCTCCCACCCTCAAACCTTTGGGCTTTGTCCATGTGTCTTTGATACATGTTCCTTGATGGCCCTTCCCCTATTATCTCCCATTATCTCTCTCCCCCTTCCTCTCTGGTTACTGTGAGTTTGTTCTTTATTTCAATGTTTCTGGTTGTATTTTGCTTACTTGTTTGTTTCATTGATTAGGTTCCACTTCTAAGTGAGATCATATGGTATTTGTCTTTCACTGCCTGGCTTATTTCACTTAGCATAATGCTCTCCAAATTTTTAATGAAAAGATGGAGTTCTATGTAATGGTAATTAGAAGGAGCATATTTTGGAGGTAATATAAAGAGTTTTACTCTGATATTCAAAGTCTTAAGTGTTTATCTGTAGTCAGGTGGAAATACTGAGTAGGCAGTTGGCTACATTGACCTGGAGTCCATATAAGCAGTAAGTATAAAGACAGAATTTTAAGCACTAGAATAGTAAAATAACCAGAGTAAGTGAAGAAAAAAAAAATAGCTGCATAACATTAGAGTTTTAAAGTTATCATAAAATCATCCTTTTCTTTGAAATGATAGTCTTTACATTAAAAACACCACTTGATCTCACAGTGGATAGCTAGGCCAATAAAGTATCCATTCATCTCCTAGCTATTAGTTAATAATTTAGTCATGTTCGGCTATCACAATAATTCAACTATAATTTAATAATTCAGTGAAATTTCAAAATGGGTCTTTTTTAATGCTCTTAGTTCACCCTTAGAATAAATAAGCTATACAACCTGCTTAGCATAATAAGGAAGGAGCAAACACACTTTTGAATCTCTGATGCAAGCCACCAGGGGTATATGTTCCAAGTAACGTCACATCATTGGACTCAGGAATCATTGCATGCCATGTTAATGCACAAAAATATGTAAATTCATGGTTTCTACAGTATGCCTTTTCCAAATCTATCTTATATGTGTAATGGAGAGAAAAACAACATTCAGTATTTTTCTAAGAGTAACAAATATTAAATTTTTCAGCTTTTTAAAATTTATTATACTCACATAAAGAAAAAGTCAGGTTCCCAGAGGGAAATTGATTGCATAAGTGGGTAATTTGAGAAAGAGTTTAATAAAGGGGCAGCAAGATTCAGAGAAATAACTTGGTAAATGTCACAAAAGTAGTAAATTGTATAATTTTCATTAAAACTAACTCTTTCTGACTAGAAAGTTCACAGATTTAACATTACATTATATTTTTAATATCAATTTTATTGTTTGGAATGGACAAGTCAAGAAAAACAAATCTCAAAATATTTCAGCAGTCTGGTTCACATGCATAAAGCTTTGAAGGTTAACGTTTATACTAGAATACATAATATCATTCTGTTAAAAGAGAAAAATAAGAACTAAAATCTGTATTGACTTTAATACAATTAAAATTACTTATAAGAGAATTATCTAAAACGCTCTGAAACTTTTCTGATTCATGGGAAAACAAACTCTTTTCTTACCAAATATTGTATAAGTACTTAATTAGACAATGAGTAATTATAAATACCTAGATAGCTGGATATTTTGAGACTATAAGGGAGTACTGTAAATACTGGTATGGAAAACTGGTACACCTGAGTGCTGGTGGTGACTGTGCTCAGTTGACTTCCTCAGTCCTTCATGCCTTTGACTCTGCTTTCTCTTTTCATTCTCCTAATTTGGTATTATTACTTAGACTCATGCCACCTCTCAGAGTTGGGCAAAAAAATTAGATCTAATTTCTACTCACACTATCCTCAGCATTTAACAGCTAAGGAATTTTTACACATGTGAAACTGTTCAGGTAATTGTTTCGCTAATTTTATAGTCATTTAAAGCCATCTTGCCTCCCATCATTATCATCTTTCACCATCCAACATAAAAGAGCATCTCCTCATCCATCTTTTCTTATACTGTTATTTGTCATAATATTTTGAGATTCTTTTCTCTGACCAAACATACAACTCTTCACTACCACCCAAACCCTAACTGAACAAGCTCTAAGAGAATTTAAACGGGACACTTCCCCTCTCCAGCACCTAGTAGTAAAGCTATTTTAAAATGGTCACTCAAACAATGCCTGAATTAGTACATGCTTAAAAGACTAAACATTTTAAGTGTAGGTTTGAACTTTAAGTGTGTTAGGATTAAATAATACCTACCCAGTGATGAGCAGTTGAAATAACAGTGACTCAGAATCATGAAATAAAAACATAGCACTTCCACTATGGAAAACAGTATGGAATTTTCTAAGAAAACTAAAAATGGACATGCCTTTTGACCCAGCAATTTCACTGTTAGGAGTATATCCTAAGAACCCTAAAGCACCAATCCAAAAGAACCTATGCACCCTGATGGTCATGGCAGCACAATTTCTGATAGCCAAGAGTTGGAAGCAACCTACATGCCCATCGGTCAATGACTGGATCAAAAAACTATGGTACATTTACACAATGGAATTCTATACTGCAGAAAGGAAGAAAGAACTACTACCCTTTGCAACATCATGGATGGAACTGGAAAGCATTATGCTGAGCGAAATAAGCCAGGTGGTGAAAGACAAATACCATATGATATCACCGTTAACAGGAATCTAAACAACAAAACAAACAAGCAAGCAAAATGTGACCAAAGACACTGAAATACAGAACATGCTGACAGGGTCCAGAGGGGAGAGGGAAGAGAATCACAGGGGAAAAGGGGAAGGACTCGCATGAACAAGTACAAAGGACACATGGACAATAACTAAGGTGGGGACAATAACTAAGGTGGGAACAATAACTAAGGCGGAAATGGGAGGGAGGTGGGGAGCACGGGGGGAACAGGGCTGGGAATACAAGACAGAAAACTGTACCTGAACAAGAATTAATTTTTTTAAAAAAGAATAAAAAGGGGAAAAAAACATAGCACTTCCTCATGGAAGGCAATCACAGAGGCAGAAACATGCTCTCCGCTCATGCGGCCACTGCCGAGACCGGGCCGCTAAAGCACTGTCTCTCCACTCACTGGCATCTTAGAAGACCCCAATATGTAAAACACAAGATGAAGTATTACTCCCATTTTACTCATTTATTGAATGTTAAACACTTCACAAACATATAGAATGTAAAGATATCTTTCATCTAAATATGAAGCTTTCACCACTTTTTCAGTAAAGGCATAATTACTCAATAATATTAAGTATAGCCCTGGCTGGTGTGACTCAGTTGGTGGGACATCATTCCATAACAGAAAGTTTGCGGGTTTTATTCCCAGTCAAGAGTACATACCTAGGTTGCAGGTGGATCCCTGGTCCAGGTGCATACGATCCCTCACCCAGGCCCTTATGGGAGGCAGTCAATCAATGTTGCTCTCTAACATCAATATTTCTCTCCCTTTCTCTCTTCTTTACTGTGTCTCTAAAAGCAATGAAAATGTGTCCTTTGATGAGGATAAAAATAACAATAATTAATAATAATATTAAGTATATACAATTATCAAAACACAACTACTAAAAAGACAGATATTATAATAATGAATTACAAAGAAAATGACCCACATATATTCTGTCCACAAGAAACTCACTTCAACTATAATAATATGAGTAGGTTAAAAGTAAAATAATAGAAAAGGATATCCTATGCATACATTCATCAAAGGAAAGTGGGAGTGGCTACATCATTTTCAACAAAGTAGACTTCAAAGAAAAAAATCAGAGATAAAGCAATAGGTGGAATGCATATTGAATTAAGTGTCGATTTTCTAAAAAGACATAACAATATTGAATATGCATTCAGACAATAAAAGGATTTCAAAATACATGAAGCAAAAACAAAGCTAAAAACAAATAGATCAATTGTAATTACAGTTGAATATTTTTAAACTTCTCTCAATAATAGATAAAACTAGTAGAAAGAAAAAATCACCAAGTTTACAGAATAGCTGAACAACACTGTCAACTGAGTGGATCTAATTGACATTGATAGAACACTGGGCAACACCAGATTACACATGCATTTCAAGTGCACATGGAAAATTCAACCTGATAGACTATGTACTCAATCATAAAACAAACCTAACACAATTAAAAGACTTGAAATCATACAAAATATGTTCTTGGAACTTATTGGAATTAAACCAGAAGTCAGTAAGAGAAAAATGGGAACGTCTTTAATCATTTGGAAATTCAAGAACACAATCCTAAAATATCTGTAGGTAAAAAGGAGGTCTCAGAAAATATAGAAAACATTTATCAAAATGAAAATTCAATATGAAAATTTGTGTGATACAACTAGTAGGACTTAGAAAACATTATAGAATTGAATGTGTACACTATAATTTCAAATCAACAATTTAAGATGCACCTGAGAAACTAAAAAATAATTATTTAAAATTAACCAAAAAGGAGAAATAAGAAAGAGCAGAAATCAATAAAATTAAAAACAGAAAAAAAGAAAATTAGTATAATCTAGTTTGAAAAAAAACAATGAAACTCATAAACCTACAGCAATATTAATTTTAAAAAGGGAAGTAAGAAGTTATTAATATTCAAAATAATAGGGAGAATATCACTAGATCTTATGACAAGATGTTTTTAAAAAGATAACAAGAATGCTACTGCAGACCCCATAAAAATAGTATTGAAAAGAAGAGAATACTACAAACAACTCTATGTACATAATTTTGACAAATTAGATAAAATGGACTACATCCTTAAAAATCACAAACTATTAACCCCCCAGATAAAGTATTATCTGAATACCCTTATAACTACTAAACAAATTGAATTTGTAGGTAAAATCTTTGGAAAAGAAATCTCCATACACACATGGCTTACTGAAGTATTCTCCCAAACACCTAATCAAGAAAACAAACAAGCAAGTAAAATATAACCAGAGACATTTAAATGAAGAACAAACTGACAGTAACCAGAGGGGAAAGGGGAGGGAGTTAATGGGGAAAGAAGAGGTAGGCTCATCAAAAAACTTGTGTAAAGGACCCATGGACAAAGCCGATGGGGAGTGGGATTGACGGTGGGAGGTCGGGGTGGGTGGAGTAGGGGAGGGTGATAGTGGAGAATTGTAGAAAACTGTGCTTGAACAACAATAAAAAAATAAATAAAACACAAAAAGAAAAAAATAGCACCAATCTACAGAGGCTCTTCTAGAAAGAGATTAAAAGGAAACACCAACTTATTTTTCAAAGTGAGGATTGCCTTGATAACCAAACCAAACCATACAAAGGCAGCACATAAACAAAGAAAGTAAGAAAACAAATTGCTCTCATAAACAATAAAAGCAAAGATCCTCAACCAAATCTTATCAAATTAAATCCAGCAATATAAAAAAAGATGATAGGATGACCAAGTGGTGTTTATCCCAGAAATGCAAAGATGATTCTACATTCAAAAATGAATCAATATAATCCATGTAAGAAAGAAACACATAATTATCTCAATGAATGCAGAAATGCACTTGACAAAGTACAATTTCAGTTCTCATTATGACTTTGTTGAATTAACTTTGGTTAAATGGAGCACAGGATGCCAGATGGTGAGCAGAGTTTCAAGAAAAGACCACAGTAGAAATTGAAATAGTGAAGTTTATTATTCACAGGCCCCGGAGAAGTACAAGGCATGCCTCAAGGGGCCGCACAGAGAGGTCAGGGCATGGGTCAGGCAGAAAGGCAGAACAGGAGACACATGCCTTTATTAAGTTCTGTGGATGGAGCATTTTGGGGTTCCCTAGTGAAGGCTGAACTGGGCAATTGAAACCAAAAAGAATGGAGTTTTGTTAAGCTTCATGAGGGTTTCATGAAAGGGCCTCACAAGGGTAATAGACTGGGATTTAAGGAAGACTGTTGATCGCTATAAGGGTTTTAGGGAAGTCCTATCAGGAACTTATATTTGTTTGTAACTCTCAGGCACAAGCAAATATTATACTATCTAGGGCTTAACGCTTGCAGGAGGTGGTTAGCATCAATTTAAAACCCCACAGGCCACTTAGTCACACAAAATGGAGACCAAAGAAGCAATATCATGGGGTAGCTTTGATAAACACTCACTGTTCTTACTAAAAATTCTTAGCAAATTAACAGAAAGGCACTCTCTCAACCGAATAAAATACATATACATAAACCTACAGCTAACAATATATTAAATGGTGAAGGGTCGAATGTTTTCCCTCAAATATCTGTAATAGGGGAAGGATATCCACTCTCACCACCTTTACTCAACTTTCATCATTTTTATGATAGTCTTCAACTATTTCTTTATCCTTTATTTCCCCCAACGTTAAATAAGTTCGTGTCTCTTCACAGTTGTAGTAAGTACTGAGGAATTAACAAAGGTGGTTGCAACTCTATCGGGAGGGCGGTGGCAGATTGTGGGACTAATGTGACCACTCCGTGACTAAATTCTAGCAGCCCTTCAAGGTGGTCCAATGCCAACTGTCTCAGGATCTCCTGTGGCAAAAGGACTTTCTACACCTTAAGAAACCACACTGCAACTATTTTTGTAGTATTCTTCTGTCTTCAAGTCACTTTGTCTTATAAATTTGGTGTGGACATTTACATCCTCTGGAAGTTTTTGCATTTTAAGCATATCAAAAGCTAAGGCTGCACCAGTCATCTCTACTGACTAATATAAGCATTGAGGCTAAAATTAGCAGACCCCAAAGTTCATTTAACGATCAATAAATGAATACATCTAAGATGTCTCTCTCACACCAAAAGTACATTCCACTTACAGAATTTGACATTTTCCATCTCTATACTTTTCATGATGCCTGTCACCTGGCATTCCTATGCCAAGATACATTGCAACCAATTTCAAAAATTGGCCTCTCCTTCAAGAGCTGTATATTCTATGTTGAAGTTGTATTTTGTGCAATATTATTTGGATTTCACTTGTCAAAATGTAAGGTTTTATCATTTTCATTTTGTAATTCCTCCCCACACGTTTCTCCCCAACTTAAGTATGAAGTCTTTGAAAACAGGAACAGTGGTACCGGACATTGGCGGGGAAGGGGGAGGGGGGTATCTGTAGCTTTTCCAGGGAAATTGACTGTAAACATGTGTTGGATATTTGTGTCATTTCTTTTAAAATTCTAATTCTTTCATCTGGGTTATTCAACATAAAAATGAGTATTTTCTACTTCCTGTTGTTCTATTTCCATTTAGACACTGAAACTACAAAACCACTTATTTGTTATAATGAATATTGCAATAGCAGAAAATACAGATTTTCAGAGATACTGCCTTCTATTCTTTGTTCCTCAAACATGAATTTTGCTCTAAGTATATTCTACACTGACATAGAAAAAACAAAATAAGCCTTTCACAATTTCTAAAATTTCTCTTACTAATATAAGAGCATCTGTGCTAAGAATGTGCATAGGAAAAAATTGTATTTTTATTTGTTTCCAAAAAATTGTATTTTGGTTAAATAAAGTATTTTTAAGATTTTATTTTTTGTTTTAATTTTTAAATATTTTAAATTTATAATTGTCCAGTTACAGTTATCCTGCCTTTTTCCTTCTTGCTCACTCCAACCCCATCTCACTCCACTTCCACAGTCAATCCCCCATGCCCATGAGTTCTCCATTCATGTTCCTTTGTTTGTCCCTTCCACTTCTTTCCCCCACGATCCCCCTCTCTCCTCCCCCCTCCCATCTGGTCACTGCCAGCTTATTCTTTATTTCCAACTCTCTGGTTATATATTTTCTCATTTGTTTGTTTTGTTGATTAGGTTCCGCTTATAGGTGAGATCATGTGGTATTTGTCTCTTCTAAGCTTTTTCTTCTTCTGCCTCACGGTGGAGACAAATCCCTGTCGATAAGAATATAATTGTTAATATCTCTGTTCCATTCTTCTGACATCAGCCAAGTCGAACTATTCTTACATTTAAAACAAATGCATTGATAATACTTCATGTGGTTATTTGCAATATAATAAAATACCTTTTATGGGTAAATGGGAATTTCAAACAAATTGTTCCTAAAATATCTATTGATATTACAAAGTTTCTCATGCTCTTTTCTATGCTATATAATGAGAATTTTAAAAGAATATTATGCTGGCTTTATTAAAAGGTCTTCCCTACTTTTTCAGATATAAGAACTAAAATCAGATCTCATAAGCTTAAACTATAACTGGAGTCTATAAGACTATTCAAAATTCAGAGTTGCTTTCTGAACAGATTGCAGCAACTAGTTGATGAAACTTGAGCTAATTACACTAATGTTGACAAATGAACTGGCACAAAAACAAATGCACATTTTTCAAAAAATTACACCTCTTCAAAAGATGCTAAACAGATTCAGTGATTTGTGGGCGTAACTGAGCTATTTGTGCAAAGATAGTTTTGAAAATTCTGATTTAAAATATAAAAAAGGGTGAATGCTTATGTGCGATTTTCAAATGTATTTTAATAAAAATATTTGAATTTTTGGAACAATAAGGAAATTTCTGAATTTGGCACTGGAACATTAAGTCACTTATTTTAAATTTTGTCATCATGTGCAAAAATAAAAATAACTTAAGGAATGCCTTTGTGTATTTTAAATTGAGTTGGTATGAGCATCTGAACTGAAAATGCATTTTTTTAGAGACCTGAGTTGATGTGTTTTCTCAGGAATAGCATTTCTTGTAAATTCAGCCACAAACAAACATTTTATCTTACTTGGTAAAATAGCTACTATGTGCTAAAAGTTTTAAGTAAATGGCCTAACTTGATCCTTCCAATAGGCCTGCAAGGGAGAAATTATTAAAATCAGACATCTCCGAATCACAAAGATCAGATAACACACCCCAGTTAGTGGAGGGGGAATTTGATCAAAAGTCTCCCTGAATCTGACTCACATAAGCTTCTGCTCTTCCTGCTTCACCATGAGGGATCTCAAATAGGAAGTTGTTGAGTATTATACATTCAAAATTATCAGCTTCTTGAATTTTCACACTTGAAAAAAATGTTCCAATGATGTTTCCAGAATATGCTGATTCTTTTAGAATTGGGATTTGGTTTTCATTTGTTTTCTTAGACTATCCCAAATTGCACTGGTGTGCCAACTTAGGAGAGGCCTACCTATGCTAGAGGTATTCACTACATGCCAAGCAATCTTTCTTGTCTAATTCTTTAAATATTTTAATTAAAATTTAAAATAACTAAAATGTTGATTACAGAAATTAAGCTTGTTATTACAACATAAAAAGTGAGTTTAAATTACAGAAGTTCTGTTAAAATCCTAGAGAGGCAAAGAATTTTATTGACACGCTATTCTTACCCAATAGTAGAAGGGTTAGATTCAACTCATCAGGGTATTGTTAACTCTCCTGATCAGGGTTAAAATGTGTCATTCTGGTAGCCTCAGCAAACCAAAGTGATCTGCATGTCATACTAAAGTCATTAGTGCATATGATTTTTTGACCTAAAACGGATGCTAAAGTTGTAAAGAAACATCCAGTTTTTAAGGTGGTGTAAAATAGCTAGCAATACTTGTTATGTTCTATCACCTATCATGAGCCAATTAACATTTATTCCATATTACTGAATTTTGTTTAAGATATATTTTAAGGTTTTATTTGTTTATTTTTAGAGAGAGGGGAAGGGAGGGAGAAAGAGAGGGAATGAAACATCAATGTGTGGTTGCCTCTCCCACCCCCCTGACTGGGGCCCTGGCCCTGCAACCCAGGCATGTGCCCTCACTGGGAATTGAAACAGTAACCTTTGGTTCACAAGCCTACACTCAGTTCACTGAGCTACACCATCCAGGACCATATTATTAAATTTGATCTTTACTTGATCTTGTTCTTGTTTCTTGCTCAATTGGCTAGTTTGGGTAGCTGATGCCCTGTCTTTTATTACCTGACTCTCTGATCCACAATTTAATTTAAAAAATATGTTTATTTTTTCCTACCTACATAAGTTCATATCTTCCAGACACTTTTCCCTCTTGGAATTCTGGTTTATTCTAGTTTAGGGGTGTGTTGAGGCTTCTCAAGTATTACTCAGCATGCTATGCTTACCATCAGGGGGGCTTCTCCAGGTTTTAGTCCTTTACCACTGTTTTGTATTAAGCTGAAATAGCTTTCTGTTTGCCAGACAGAAAGGACACCCACCATTCACAGCTAAAGCTAGAGAGCACTAATATGAACCTATAACATAAGTGAAAATTTTTTATCGATTTAATAATAAGATTAAGCTTTAAAAAGATAGAGAGTCTCTGAAATCTTGACTTGGGGCTTTTAAAACTAATTAAATAAAAATAATGTTCAAAGAGGTTTTAAGTCCAGGAAGCTGAGATTATTTCTACCTTTTTTCATATCAATTTTGCCTAAAGATCACTGATTTACACTTATCCATCATATTTTTTATCCAGTGTTTTCACTTTACTAACTGGGTTTACAAGAGGGCAATTTTCCATACTCTTTGAGGTATCTGGGGTAGCACCTAGTTTATTTTTCATTTTTTTCTCATGTTCAATAATAATAAATAATATTATCTTTGTTCATTGGATATATGTTTTCAGTTCTAAATGGTATTATCATTTTAATTAAATAAAGACCAGTAGTTTTTTGCAATATTAATATCTTCTTCTAAAAGGTCTAATAAGTTATTTTGTATGGCAACTTAATGTAGTGCAAAGAGTAAAGGCCTAGACAAAAGAAAAACCAGGTTCAGATTTAGTAAAGTAACCCACTAAGTGCTAGAGGTCAAGTTAGGTGTTTGACTTTTGAGATGCAATATTTCTTGCCTAAATTTCAAGTGTACAAAATCTTCTCAAACTATAACAAAGTTATAACAAAGAGTGATATTTTCATATAACATTCTTAGGAGTATACAACTTTAATGTGATTCAAAGAGAAAATTACTGAAGTATGAAATTTGGGGTTTTTTGTGTTTTTTTTAATGTTCTCAGGGAACATTTCTTTTTTTTTCTTCTAGATTTTATTTATTTATCTTTAGAGGGGAAAGGAAGGAGAGAAGGAGAGACACATCAATGTATGGTTGCCTCTCATGAGTCTGCTGCTGGGAACTGGCTTGCAACCCAGGCATGTGCCCCGACTGGGAATCAAACCATGATCATCTGGTTCAGAGGCCCTTGCTCAATCCACTGAGCTATGCCAGCCAGGGCTGAAATTTTGTTTTTATATAACCAAAATGTAGAAGAAAAAATCTATCACTGATATGAACTCAGGTGTATCTCAGTGGGATATCTTGCATTCACAGCTGTTTCATCAATTGACCATCAGTCACTTTCTTGTCTTGGGTCTTTATTGTTTCTGTGAGTTTGGTGAAAATTTTTTAATTAAAGTTGTATTCTCACATTTAGTTGGTATAGAATTAAATGTAAAGATATTGAAAGAAATTTCTCATTAATTATGTTAAAAGTGGAGAAAATTTCAAACAAATCACTTTGAAAGAGGGAGAATGAATTTCTGTAAAACTGAATGACTTTTAAGATCATTTAGGCCCTGGCTGGTGTAGCTCAGTGGATTGAGCTCAGGCCTGCGAACCAGACGATTGCAGTTCCATTCCCAGTCAGGGCACATGCCTGGGTTGCAGGCCAGTTCCCAGCAGGGGATGCACAAGAAGCAACCATACATTGATGTTTCTCTTCCTCTCTCCTTCCCTTCCCCTCTAAAAATAAATAAATAAAATATTTTTTTTAAAAAAGATCATTTAGGATGTTCCAGTATCTAGTGAATTTATTTCAGATTTCATTCAATTATAGACAGATTATAATGTTTAAGTATAGTTTTGATTTCTAATCTATATGAAAAGAGAAAGATCTAGTCATTCAGATGTTTTCAAATATTTATTATCATGCAGGGAAAACATCTGGAAGAGTAACTGTTTTGTTTTGTTTTGTTTTGTTTTGACTGGTTGTTGCAGTTGTTGCTTTTTCTTTCCTTCCAAATATCTCGGAATATTATACAGATAATCTAACTATCAATCAAAATCATTGTTACCTTTACTGGATACCAAAAATCTTTAGACTATTGGTTTATACAAATGAAGATAATGAATGAGTATTTAGTTTAGAAAATACACTGATAAAACATCATAAAGAATGCTAGGACCTTATGAAATTTTTTATGTAAAACATTGTAGGTTTAAAAAAACTCAAGAGTTTCTTACCAGAGGCTCAGTAGAGCGGGATCCGCTGTGCTTTGGGGCTGCCTACCGTGTGCACATAGATAGGTTCTGCTTCTCATTGAGTGGTAGATTGTTCCTATCCTTAAACTTGAATTTCGATGACCTGCATGGCTAGACATACTTATCATGTTTTAAAATAAGTTTAATACTTCACATATTTTGTCTTCAATAGTCCAGATGGAGTAGAGACAAGTTGTCTCTCTCTCTGTAGCAGTCCTTCCACTTATCCCCTTGCTAAATTTAGTTTTAATGATAGGGAATAGTTAAAGAGGTGGTTTGCTTTTTGTGTGTATTTTTTAAATTTTAAAAACAGGCTGTCACTTCTGTTTCTCCATCTACTGCTTTATTAGTAGTTTAAAATTGACATTAAAACACTATAATAAAAAAGTCATACTGTCTTCTGATATTTATTTATCCAACTAGTATTTAGTGAGCCTATGTACTGGCTGATACAAAAAAATATTATTTTTATCCCAGTAGACATTGTTATAACTTATATTCAATAAATGAGACCAGATCTTCCTCAAGAGGTGCCCCTGCAGTTTTGAGAAGACAGGGATCATTTTTTTCTTAAAGAACTTAAGTTTAATTTGCAAAAGGTTCATTTTTGCAACATTCTCAAGTTCAAAATTACACATTCCAAATTATTCATTTTAAATGAAGACTCACCAAGCAAAACACCTTCAAAGTCTACTATGATTTGAAGTAAGACTACAATGAAAGTCAAAATAATCAAACCAACCATGAAACAGTGAAATTTTGGCAGCATCTGACTATAGAATGTGATTAATTAACCATTCCTGTAACTGTTTATTTTAATATGTTTGGAAAAATAATAAAAATTACCTGAAATTTAAACTAAACAAGATGCCAGAATTCAAGTCATACTTACTTAAATATGCCAATCACACAGCAATAAACCAAAGAAAAATTACTGCACCCATTCTCTATGTCCCTGAAATCTAAAGTAAAATATAGGTTGAGAAAGCTCAGTTAAGAACCCAATCCTTCTAAGGGTAGTCATATCTGTCCACATTTCTGAGTTTCCCATCCTTAATTAGCAGAGCTGTCCAAATTGTTTTGATATAAATCTCTAGAGAAAAATAGAATGTAAACTCGCTCCCCTATTGTTAATGCTTGCTTTATAGATGATGAAGTATGAAATGATTGATCATGTACTATAATGATGGATAAGGACAATTTCTGGAAAGGTCAAACCTATTAAATAAATCTTAGAATATATTTTAAAACATCGTGTCTGCCTCACTGGAGCATGGCAACTCCTTTCAGTGACAGGTGGCCTTCACATTAGAGGAGTAACAGCAGTGGCAAACAATAGACATTCGTACTTCACTGAAAGAGTGGTGGAGAAAGGAATGAGGATTTTGCAATCACCACTGCTAAAGCGAGAGTTGTCCTGAATAGAATAAAAGAAATAAAGACCTTGACTACAGCTGGATAATCCTGGAACATCCTAATGAAAAGCCATGCAAAACAAACAAATCAAAGCAAATAAATGAACAACAAATAATCCATTTAAGCACCCAGATGCTTGTATAAATGGTAACATACAAATATTTGAAAATATTTTTCATGCTGTGCAAAAAAAGTGTACTAACTAATAATAGGCCCCTTAAAAATAAAAGAAAACACAACGTTCCTGTCAAACATGAATGTTTTCCACAACCTATTGAAAAGTTTTATTTCTATCAGTTTAGAGGTGAATAAATTTCACTTAAATCTAACAGAATTATATAAGCATAGAGCTGGAAGAAACTTTGATACTCATAAACACAATACATATTTTTTAAAATATTCTTTTCATTTGTTACACAACAAATTAACCATTCCACTCATCTTCATTTGTAACTTAATAAAGTTATGATTTCCTTATTTTTCTAATTATCTGTGAGAGATAATAGTTCATTACACGCATTCATTGACATAATGTGAAGCATATTCTTTAAAATCACTCTCTGCTCCCCAAATTCCAGTTTTTGGGTAGTTGCTTGAATAGGCTAAAATTTTTCACATTGCTCTTTTCTGCCTAGAATTTTCTATTCAAACTTAATGTCCCTGGAAAGTTTCCTCTCATTCTCTATAGCTTAACCCAGAATCATCTCCTCCATGAAACCTTCCTAGCTTTTCCCAGGTAAGGTTAGGTTTTCCTTTAGATTATTACAGTATTCCTTCGTACATGCATTGTTTATAGGATCCTGTTAGAAAATATTAAATACTCCTCCTCCCCTCTGTGTTTCTCTTTTACTTTCTCACTGTTACCCCACTTACAATACTTCTGACACCAAATGTATAGAGGTTTTCCCCACATCAAGCAATTCTCTGTGACACCAACTGGGTGTCCTTACAATTTAACTCAATTTGGACACTACCTATCTGAAGATAGCATCACAACCCACAGGTTAAGGGTTCAGTCCCACGAGACTGTACTTACCCACTTCAGATGCCAAGCTGAAGTCCAAGTTATCACCTCTCCTTCTAGCCAACTGATTATAAATTGGAGTTTCCCATGACCTTATTATCCTCAGGTTCAACTAATTTGCTATAGAGCCTCACAGAACTCAGAAAAACACTTTTATTGGTCAGTTTATTAAAGGGTGTGGTAAAGAAGACTGTCGAAGAGCCAGGTGAAGAAACATGTACAGTGAGATCTGGGAGGGCCCAGAGCACAAGATCTTCGGTTCCCACTGAGCTGGGATATCACCCACCTCCTACGTGGATGTGTTCACTGACCTTGACATTACCTGAGCTCCATGCTGTTGGGATTTTTATGGAGACTTCATCACATAGGCATGATGGATCAGTAATTTTTAGCCCTTCTCCCTTCTTCAGACTATTGTGACGGGGAAGGTGTTGCTGAAAATCCTCATGCTTTTAATCATGATTTGGCCTTACTGGTGACCGTCTCTCATCCAGAAACCATCTCGGAGCCCACCCAGAGTTGCTTCATTAGACTAAAAGATGTTCCTAGTGCTCTTATTACTCAGGAATTTATAAGAGTTCCAGGAGCCCTGTGTTAGCATACACAGACTAAGAAGACCATATATATTTCTCATTGTAAATCACAAAGACTCAACACATTACCATAGTTACATCTTAAACATCTGTCCCTTATCCCTATCCTTAAACCAGGCTCCTAAACTCTCAAGATCTGGAACTTCAAAACAATTATGTGTTTACCTGTATACTAATACATCATATGTACCTAGTTTATAAATACATGTATAGCTGATGTAGAGGAACTTCATAGGAACTTGCACAGAAAATGTTGTCACATGAATCTCTAATAATGACATGCACACTGCTATCACAGCTGCAGATAGACAAATACCTCAGATGCTCTAGCAAATGACCACATACTCAATGGGCAAAAAATACACTTTTGTTGTTATAAAGTTCTGAATGTGGTAAGTATGAAACCAATTTCCCTGGACTAAATTCAAGGTGTCAACTGGGCTGGTTTCTTCTAGAGAATAGGGCCGTGGGGGAGAAATGATTTCTTCGCACCTTCCAGCTTCTAGTAGTATCCCAAACCCTTTGGCTTGTGGTACCTTTCTCCATGTTCACAGTACATCACTCCACTCTTCACTTTTATTGCCTTCCTCTCGGACATTGACCCTCCCAAGTTTTTCATACAGGGATCCTTAGTCATCTTTCCATTAAAACAAGCAGGTTCCTCGTGCTTGTTTGTGTTTGAGATTTTGAAGTAACAGACAGAGGATCTGTATGTAATATATTTGTATTTTAATATCATCTACATATTCTCAACATAGTTTGGCTCTTAAAACAATTCTGTCAAGTACGTAGAGCAAGGGTTATTATCCTTATGTATAGGCATAAAAATGTCATTTCCAGGAAGTCAAATGGTTTCTGTTTTCTCACCAATTATGATTAATCCCTTTATGTTTAGAATAATGCTATCTGAAAGAAGCTATCACTGTTAAGAAGGCCGGAGAAAAATTCTGTCCAAAGAAGCAATATAGAATCAATCTTTTAAAGTAATTTTACCAATATAACTAATTATATCAATATGTTCCATATGGTTTAATATCCATAGCTCTTATTACAGATATAAATTGTCAAAACATGGTATTTAGGGAATCTATATGCCTGATTATAGCAACTTGTTTTTGTACTCACACAATTGATGAGATAGTTTTAACATAAAGGACTGCACATGGTTTGCAAGTGAATTATAAGAAAGGAAAAAACCGATGATTTTTAGAGTAATTTTTAACCAATGTGAATACAAAACACGACAACAAAAATGTAATAAATGGAATAATAACAAATATGGATTTAAACTGTTTTATGAAGAGTGATTAGGGGTGAGCAATTAGGAAAAATGTGGGACAACTCTAACTGAACAGCAATAAGTTTTAAAAAATAAAATTTAAATTAAAAAGTGATTTTGATATTTTGTATCAGGGGAGTGACATAAGATTGTGTTAGGGTATTAACTTTGCCTAAAGTATTGGAACAAAATCTAATCAGACGAGTTATGAGGACATTGTAACTGTCCATTTGCAAAGAAGTCCTGACCTAATTTAGGAGTCAAAATGTGTACAGAAAAAAAGGGACATGAGCTATGAGTTTAAGCTACAAAAAGTTAGATCCAAGATGATTTTTGTGATTACACATGATGATGAGTCAAGAAAGAGCAATACATGAAAGATGATTCCACTATTTAAGGGTAAGAGATTTGTGGAATGATGGCACCATTAAAATAATACAGAAAATCTGGAAAGTGAGTAGGAGTAGAATGAGACAAATAAGTTCAGTTTTAACATACAGAGTTTCAGAAATTAGTGTGATATTTAGGTAGAAATATCTTGTAACTGCTAATGTGAGGCTGGATTTTTTTTAAAGATTTTAATTAGAAGTATAGGCTGTGAATCATCTACACTAACACAATAGAGGTGTTTGTAATTATAATTGAGTTTGACAAAGAAGACATTATAGGAAACAGGAGAAAGTTCCAAAGATAGAGACATATAAAATGCCTACGTATAGGAAATAGGTACCTTCCTCCCTCTCCCTCTCTCTCTCTCTCTCTCTGTCTCTCTCTCCAAATCTATTATTTACATTATCTTTTCATAACTTTCTTAATTATAATAGTTACTATTATTCCTATCCCATTTATCACCTAACACTACAATTATTTGGTAATTCATCTCTTTGCATTTATCTTTCCAATCTTTTTTTGTTATTGTAGTTTAAAATCTTTTAAAAATAACTTTATCACACCTCTGCTTAAAGCCCTTGGTTGTCTTTCTATAGCTCCTAGAAGAAAAGTCTAAATTTCCAGGCTTGTTTTAGTTGTTGGATCACTTAAGATTCTCCTGTCTCTGTCCTACCTCCTGCTTTACAACTCAGCCAAGCCGACCTTCTTTTAATTTTACAAATGTACAATGTCTCAATGCCCAGCTTTTGGAATAACGTTTTGTTGTATGTGTGTGTGTGTAACATTCTTCTCATCAACATTTTTATGGATGACACATTCTTGCTCTTGCATTTTTTGTTTTGGTATAACTGCTACCTCCTAAATGGATTAGTCCTGTTTGCTCTCACATATGCAATCCACTCTCTACCAATTTCTGCTCATCATTATGCCAGGCTGACCTTATTACTTGATCACTAGAATTTTTTATCATCTGGCCACTAGTTGTATTCATCGCATGGGAGACACACACATATCAGTGAGCAGAAGCAAAAAAACATCAAGGTAGTTCTGTTTGCCCCTTCTTTGACACCACTCTCTGATAGTAGTTGTATCTCTCTGAAACGACAATTTCCATCAGGTGGCCCCAATTCTTTGGCTCTAATAAGACTATACGTTCCCCTCTGCCTTTTCAGTCTTGGAAAGGGAACTATTTCCTGCTGTTGCTAGTGTCTCAGCATCTCAATTTCCTTTATTTGTTTAGTTAAACATGCGCATACTCTATATGGAACACATGCATTGAGTTCTCTTTATTTTTGTGGATCCATAAACTGCCAATACCTAGTTAATATTTTCACTGATACCAGGAGTGGACCCATTAACATTGGATTATGGGTCTGAGTTGCTCACATATTTGATGTTCATTGTGAAGATGAGGGTAAGATAACATGAAATAAAACAAATGGTATATTTTATGTATTAGATAGCATAAAGAATATAGGACAAATCAGCAACCATTCACTGCAAGGTTTTACTCATCAAAAAGCACACTGGAATTCATGATTGTGGGAGAAAAGAGTATAGCACTAAGCAAGATTTTTTTTTTAGAGCAAGTTAGGAATTGACACAGGCTTCTTGAGATGTAATTTTGTTGACCTAAAGTTGGTCAGTAGACTCGAAAAAGATCAGGGCTACTAAATTTCTAGAGATGTGAAGATGATTTGAAGAGCTCTCTAGGGAGTTACTTTCTCTTTGTACAAAACCCATGAGTGTTTCCTAAATCCATCTGTGTTCAAGAGTCATTTAGTACTCGACATTATTTTTAGAGACTTTTACAGTAGTTTGATAAATATTTGGTTTGGGGTTAGTATTAGTACTTGCACTTTCACTATTTTAAGCTTATCTACTTATAATAAACTGTGCACAGAATCTCTGTAAAAAAACATCCATTAAAAATCAGTTTTAGTGAAAAATTTCTTTGGTCACTCAAAACAAATCCAGCAAAGCTGACAATTTCCTCCAGTCTCTCACTTTTATTTAGAACATTTTTGTGTATATGAATGAATTCAACTCAATGTTAAAATTATCAAAATCTATCACAGCTATTGACTTTATCGCACTCTACACCACACTGAAAGAAGATTGTAATCACAAGCTTGATTTTTGTATCTTGAGTCTTATAAGTGGTAATTTTCAAGTAGTGATATAATGTGATCTGGAGTTGTTTTGATAAGCGGTTGAATGAGAATGAAGACTGAAATAATTGAAGTTACGAAGTGTTGAAGACATAAACAATGCATGCATTCAACTTAGGACTGGAGCTTTTGTGAGTAATAATATTTAGAATATGGACTATGGGTAGCTCATTTAATATAACAGTTCAAGGGCAATATAAATAAAAATCATTGCCAAATAATTCATGTACAATAATGCTCTAGATCTTTTAGGAAGTCCAGGTAATCTCGGCTTGGCTCCCCTATGTGTTTTTGGACACCTGGCTAGTATCTCGGAGGTGGCTAGTCAAAGAAGATCCAAGTGAAATTATTGACCTCGGGTCTTTGTAGTTTATCTTTTTTACTGGGTTTGCCATTATGGCAGAAGTAGAGTGCTGAGAAAGAGGTATCTTCCCCAGAGTCTCAGTTAAAAATTGGCAAACTCACATATCCTCCAACACTGAGGTAAATATCAGAGCTAAAAATCAATCTTAGTAGGTCTAACCCTAATGCCAATGTGCATTTTCTCTCATTACCAATGAAAATGAGCAAAGATGGTAACTGTGAGGCCACATCTCAATTACTTACAATATTAAGGGTAACCTAGATATTGATAAACTACAGTATCTGGGCATTGAGAAAAGGCGGTATAACCAAATGACATGGAATTCAATAGGGAAGACAAAAAAACTGACTTCTATCTATACCAATAGCAGGAATGTCTAAGAAAAGAAACATTCACTGGAAGGGTTTACTTGGAAAGTAAACAAAGTTAAGGAAAAGACAAAATTCTGTGACAGAATTTTAAAGAAATTTTAAGGTACAAATTAAAGATTTAATTATAAAATTACGTTCTTCGTCTGAAAAACAGTAGAGCTTGTAGAAAGGTCAGCAATGGAAATGCACTAAGGAATGATAGAAGAAGTGTGAGCATTATATTCAAGCAATATACATAGGACAACATCCTCTTCCTAAAAGGCAATATGTCTGAATATAAACATAATATATCATTAAAATTAAATGGGGGTGTTATTGCTTATATAGATGCCTATGCCATTTCATCACCCAAAGTCCCAATGATGGGAAAATACTAAAAAGGACACAATAACTAAACAGCAAAATTGATCATGCCCTCCAGGCAATTTATATTGTGAGACAATTGTAGGAATGTAGACCTACTGGTCCCCAGCTCTGGTTTGATTATTCTAACCCAGAGGCAGAACTCACCAACAGAGGCTTGCAGAACTTGACCTTGTAGGGGATTACTAAACAAAAAAGGGTGTTCTGCTGCCTGCTGCCACAAAAGCCAAACTCCTGAGGCAGTCGCTGGTGCACAAGGAAAGCGGTTTTATTCAGGTGCTGGGCAATCTGGGAGGATCAACTCCCCATCTCAAACCTCATCCTTTCAGCAGACCCAGACAAAAGGCAGTGTCCAGAGCTGTCCCAATTTAAAATTCAGTCCTTTGAAGCCTGCAAACAACTGCTAGATGGTCATCCCCATAGTTTAGCTTGTTCCCAGCTGCTGTTCATTTCAGGCTCCTCCTGGAGCCTGAGCACGGGGCTGGCATAGCCCCAGGCCATGCAGCTGCTAGGGCCTCAAGGTTCAAGGAGCATGTGAATGCACCAGGAAATGCATCACAACATTGGCAAGTAAGGCTTCCTCCTGGAGGCCATGTGGCCCATGGAGAGAAAAGGCAAGTTCACCATCTAAATGCAAGTCACAAGCCAGCAAGCCAGAGAGAGAGAGAGAGCCTGGCTTAGTCCCCTGGGTTTATACTAGCTTGGGTGTGGGAAGGACCAGGTGCTTTCTCAAAGAGACCAATCAACTTCCCGAAATTTTACATGCCTTTGGTGGGTCCACTTCCCCTCCCATCCCTTCTTTTCCCAGGCTAAACTAACAAACCTCTTTGGTCTAGTACCTTCCCCTGACACCATTTTGATTTCTATCATGCATGTGCCTGCCTTCCCAAGGTTCTGCCCTCTCATCTGGTACTAGAAGGGTGGGGGGAAGGTACTTTGTGTGCTCAATGTAAGAACCACCCCCTGCCACTATCTCAGCAGGGGTGGTGACTCTACCTGGGCTTCCACCCACCGTCAGCCGGTGACAGTCTTCTACAGATAAAAGAGAGACCTTCCTGACTATACTTTTTACTCTCTGTAATCACTCCTGGTGCTGAGGGAGCTAGAAAAATTTCTAGCAGTGTATTAGAGTCCACTCAGCTCCGGTATTCACCAAAGCCATCATTGTTTGTTTATTTCTGGAGGACAGCTGGAGTATAAACTCAAACTGAGGCCTCTGATTGCCCCCAATGGCCCTCACCTGGAGGTGATGTTGGCCTTTCTGTGCCTGGGGCATGAGAGGCACCCATACCACATAGGATTGTATAGCTCTGGACTTGTTGTAAAGCAGGGCATCAGAGATGACAGAGGAAGGTGGGGGCAGTTCTGAACTGTTATTTAGAATTAAGGTTTTGTGTATTCTGTCCAACACAGCAATGGGTTGCCAGTCCACCTGTTCAGGTGTGGTCCCAGCATCAATGAGCTCAAACAATCTTTGCTTCCAGGTTACTTTCACTCCCCATAGTTAAATTGGGTAGGTTTTGGGCTTCTGGAGCTCACTTTCCATCGTGCAAGTATTTCCAAAGCCTGTGCTTATTCCCAGGATTTTTCTATCTCCCCCAGATCAGCAATGAATTGCCCAATACCATCAATGACTTCTCCCATGATTGGGTTCAGCATGGATATCAAAGTCCCATTCTAGGTGCTGGGAGTAGATTGAGTTATCTTGGCTTTCATTCTTGTAGTGAATATGGTCCAATCAGGATCTTCAAAGATAGGAGCATACATGGCCTGTCTCATTCCCAACTCCCTTAGGATTTGTTGTCCATCCTCTATAGATTTCCAGAGTCCAGGGAGATGCCCCTCATTGGGCCAAGTCTCAGTGCAGGATAGAATAATCTAATCTATAAGCAGTGAGTACCCTGAACCTTCTGAATGTCATGCAACCACGGCTGGAGGTCAGGGTGAGCGGTGATGTTGCTCATTTTCTCTTCCTCCTGCCAGCTCAGAGAAATGCTTTCATCCTATAGCTGCGCTAACCATGTGTGCACACTTGATCTGCCTTTTCTTTTGAACTTCACAGCTGTATCAATAAGTTTTATGGGAATATTGTTTTCTCATCACGAATACTTCTTGGATTGGGAGCTGTCCCACTAGCGGGGGGCATCGTTATGTTTTTGCTTTCCTTTGGGTTAGGGGTGGGAGAGCATAGGGAGTTTCCTCCATTTCACTTTTAACCACCACAACATTCTCATCCCTCTCCACACTTTCTCAGGGACCCCCCTGTCTTAGTGTCCCAATCTGACTTTGTCAGAAGCACTTGCACCTTATTTCGTGGCAGTTTGCACCTTCTTTACTTGGCAAAACAGCACACGGAAGTCTCTAATTTATTATCCTGCTTTCCCACTTTGTCTACCAGTGCCAAAGCCATCAGAGTAGTGGACACCACATGCCTTCTGTAATCTCAGCTTTTCTTCCAACTTTCTAACTCAAGTTTTAGTCTATAGCTGGGTGTCAGTGACTAGTCAAACTGCCACAGTAGACAGAGAGCAGCTGACTGAAGCAGTCATCCACTATCCTTCTTCGCCACAGAGCACTTTGAACAGTTCCTAAAACACAGGGTCAAACAGCTGGTGTTTGGGTGGTGTACCTGTGTGCACAGGGACCTGATACACGAGCCACCCTCCCTACATAGACGTTGACAGCCAACCCAGAATTATCCCCCACAGTACTCTCTTTCACATGGCCCGTTTCTTCAGTCTCCTGCCTGGCTTGCCAATTGTTGGTTCACAAACTGGCTCTGCACACAGAGGGTGAGAGACCAAGGAAAGACCACTCCGAAATGGTTGGTGGCAGATTTAATAAGCAAGGGAATTTATTACATACAAGGCTGATCTTATTTTTATTTTTATTGATTGATTTTAGGAAGAGACAGAAAGGGAAGGAGAAAGAGAGAAACATTGATTTGTTGTTTTACTTATTTATGCATGCATTGGTTGATTCTTGTATGTGCCCTAACTGTGGATGGAACCTGCAACCTTGGCATATTGGGACAATGCTCTAGCCAGGTGAGCTACCCCACCAGGGCCCCCCACACAAGGCTTGTCTTGGGCATCTGCAGCATGAGTTGATCTCTGCACCAGTCCACCATAATCTCAAAATATTATATAGAGTCTTCAATTGGGTTCAGTCACGTATGCCATCCAAATAGTTGCAACGATACATTACTCTCTCAGGGCTGCGTCCTAGCTTCTAATTCTAGGAAGGCTAGCAGAATTCACATTCAAAGATAGGGAGGGAGGTGAAGAGCCTTTGAGTGCCCAGGTTACCCAGCTCTAGCTTGTGAGACAATCAGCAACCACATCCTCTTGCTGACCTCCTCCAAAAGAAAGGGTGCAAAGTTTCAATTATGTAGAACAAATAAGTTCTGAAGAGCTAATGTGCAGAGTGGTGACTATAGATAATACTGTATTGTACACATATAATGTGTTAAAATGTGTTGAGAGCAAATTAACACCAATAGAATTTGGGGGTAAATAATAAACTGCAGTAATACAGTGATAAGTACTCAGCATTAAAAAAAAAGACTGTAGAAATATGTGAGGTTGTACAGAAATTAAATGTAATCAGTATGCGACATAGCTCCACTTCAAATACTGTTCACATAATTATAACATAAACATTAATTTTATTTTTTATATATATTTTCATTGTTGTTCAATTACAGCTGTCTTCATTTTCTCCTCATTACTCTGCCCTACCCTACCCATCCCCACCTCCCACATTCAATCCTCCCTCCCAGTTGGCTTTGTCCATGGGTACTTTACGCCTGCTCCTTGATGACCCTTCCTTTTTTTTCCCCCACACGCCCCCCTCCCTTTTAGCTCTTCCAGTTACTGTCAGTTTGTTCTATAATTCAATGTTTCTGGTTACATTTTGCTCGCTTGTTTGTTTTTTTATTGAGTTCCACTTCTAGGCGCGGTCATGTGGTATTTGTCTTTCACTGCCTGGCTTATTTCACTTAGCATAATGCTCTCCAGTTTCATCCATGCTGTGGTGAAGGGTAGGAGTTCATTGTTCCTGCTTGATTTAGCAAAAATTATGGACATAACTATAGTGGAAAAATAGAGGACTCATATGAAGGAAAATAAATAGAAAATCTTCTACAGTAGAAAGTCAATAGATAAATTTAACAGTGGGTAATCAAGAAATAATAGAAGAATCATGTTATGTAGAGATAGGACATATTAACAAAATACAAGGATAAAACTTAGGTAAACTGTATTTTCCAAGGAGCAGCAATTTGAGATCATTGAGGTAAAAGATAGTTTTTAAGAACTTCTATTATAAATTTTGTAGGACTATTTGACTTTTATAAGTATGTGCATATATAGGTGTAGAGCATAAAATTTAAAATTGAACTAGAAAAAGTCTACTGCATAAAATAGTGCCAACAATAATAGCATTATAGTTTACTGTCAATGGTAAAAAGAACTTATAGCTTTGAAGTAAAAATAATTTTGAGCTTTACTTTCAGATTATAAAATTAATAAATTATTAAAATGGAAATATTAATGCTCGACTTATTAGGGCACCCTCATAAAATAACCAAGTTCTTTAAAGTCTGTCTTTCTCTCTCTCTTTGTTTCCTTCTCACTCTCCTTTTCCTCTTTTAGCCTATGAATTTTCTATGATGAGTGTTTAACCTGAATTCTCGGAGAGGTTTACATATCACACACAAAAAAACTACCAATCTCTTTGCCACTAGGAAACTGCCAGTTTTCACTAAGTCCGATTATCTTTGGATACTACTCTGAGTTAGTTACCTGATTTGTTTCACTGCATTTTCGAACCTGTTTTACTTGCTCTTATGACAGACGTATTTCCGCCATTTTAGCAGTTGAATTGAACTGTGGAGGGAAATTGATTATTGAGGAAAGGTATCTCAGCTACACAGCAGCACCATCTTTTGGCCTTCTAAGGAAAATGGTCCAAACTTGTCAATTACGAAGTCTATATTTTTGGTGTGTTCACTATGTGAACCACCTTTGTAGTTTAACAATGAAGAAAATAAATCCAAAAGTATCGAAATTCATATTTTACAAGATTAAATATCCACAAAAAGCAGATCTGAAAGAAAAATAATTGACATTTTATGCATTTAATGAAAATTGAAGTATATTATTTTAGAAAATGTTAACTTGGAAATAATTAACTACTTTGTTTTGATTTAGGAACTGACTGGGTAATAACTTTATATGAATATTTAATATTGAAAATTTTAAATTATTTAATATTTCTGACTTATGAAAGGACTTTCTGCAATTTGTTTATATGTTAGAATACAGTCCCAAAATAATTTTTATTCCACTTATCTTTAGAATAGTATTACTATATGTCTCCCCAAATCTCTTTTTTCTTTTTTAACTTTTTTTTATTGTTGTTCATATATGTTTACCTAGTATTCTTATCCTTTCAAATCCTATTATCAAGGTTTTCTTGAAGAAAATTTGCAGGAAATGCGAATTCTACAAAAAAACTAAATTTTAAATTGGCATAAAGAATAAAACACATGCTCTGTCTCAGAATATTATTTTATTTTGCCATTACTAATTTAGTTACAGAAATTGAATATATGAAATAAAGAGAATGCAGCATCAGAAAGTGGAAGTTTTATTCTGATCCTAAAAATGACTAACTGGTTATATGAGAGAGGTAATCCAATCTCTATTTTATATGGAGAGAAATATTTTTTATTATTGATCTAAATTTTTATCTAATTCAGATGACTCTGATGTACTTTTCATTTTGTTAATTTATACACAGTATTTTTTAATGTACCAAATAGAATTTTATAATTTTTACACTTACATTGTTCTACTATGTTTGCTTAGTCTTGTATAATTCCATTGTACTTTCAAGTGTAAAGCTTTACTAAAATGCTCATTTCCAATTTCCTTAGGAAAAATAATTTTTATAGTCATTAAAATCATTCTTACAGTATAAACTGCAATTATTGATTCATAATCCTTCCTCTCCCCTTCCAAGCCCAGTGCGTCATTTAGATGACTGAGTTGGAAGATACTCAACAATAAACACATAAATCAATTAATTGTATTTTCAAGTTATCTAGATTAAAATCTGTATCTGTGATGATTTGTATAATAGCCACTAATTCTATGTGACTTTTAAAATTAAATAAACTTTAAAATATAGTTAGTTGATCACACTTGTATGCTCCCAGTGTTCAATAGCTACAAGTTGTACAGCGGCCGGACACTGAAGACAAAGAACATTTCTCTTATCACAGAAATGCTGTAGAACAACACTGATGCTTATTATTGATCTAATATTATTATCTAAAAAGTTAGTAGAAGTCTAACGGTGTCCAGGTTTTTAACAGCAAGTTGAGGTAAACAAGAACCACCAACCTTTAAGAAGCTATTTTAAAAATAGATAGTAGACAATTGGGCATTTGAGTTTTCAGAAATTAAAAAAAATTAAGGCTTAAATCTTGTGCTATTTTTCATTATACTTTCCAAAGCTTTTAAAAAACAAAAGACATTAATATTTCTGATAAAGAAATACATTTTTCTTAACTTTATTAGCAACAAATGCTTGGTTTAAAGCCTGGTAGTGAAAATTACAAAAATTTTGATTTAAACAGATAATCTGTCAAAAAAAATTGCTGAGGCCTGAAAAAAGGCTGTGAAAAAACTACTCTGTGATGAAATATCTCACTCAAACCACACATAGTCAGTGGGGGAAATTGTGAACAACAAAAACTACTGATTGTGTCAATTGGCGGGGAGGAACTCTGCACACCCTGGGGATTCAGTGTGAGGATTTGGGGTACATACAGTTAGTGAATGGTTGACAGTTAGTTATCCCTAAACCACATAGAATTGATCTAAAAATTATGGTACATATACACAATGGAATTCTATGCAGCAGAAAGAAGGAGCTCCTACCCCTTGCAACAGCATGGATGGAACGGGAAAGCATTATGTTGAGTGAAATAAGCCAGGTGTTGAAAGACAAATACCATATGATCTCACCTTTAACAGGAAGCTAAACAACAAAACAAACAAGCAAGCAGAATAAAAACAAAGACACTGAAATAGAGAACAGGAGGAGAGTGACCAGAGGGAAGAGGGGAGGGAATTTCAGGGGAAAGGGAGGAAGGATTTATAGGAACTAGTATAAAGGACACATGGACAACAACTAAGGGGGGTGGAAATGGGAGGGAGGTGGAGAACAGTGGTGGGGTGGGCTGGGATGGGAGTAAAAGACAGAAAACTGTACTTTAACAATAATTAAATAAAAATTATTTTAAAAAGGAAAAATAGAAAAAAATTCTAAAACTATTGATATATGAAGATAGGGTATTTAAGACCTTTGGCTTCCCTTGCTTAGTTACTTCTATTTGACCAATTTCTACAAACATGTTTAGACTGTGGTTTTGTATATTACACCTTTTTCATGTATAAATGGTATATGTGAAGTGCAGGGGGCAGCATGTGGGTACCTGTGCAGTCTACAAATGTTGCCTCTGTCTAAGCACAGAGACGCACAGCTGGCAGCCCTGCTCCTGTCAAGTGTCACCACCATACTCAGACAGTGGTTTGGAGGTTACACCAGCTATATACACAGAGTACAAGTTAGCTGCGTCAAGTAATCTCTTTCAGAATTGGAAACCAATTCAGAAACAGCCATTCCCTATATCTCACCCGGCTTGGACTCTGGAATATGAATTTTGGTACACTAAGCCAAAAAAAAATCTGTTTCTTTTTTTTTGTCTCTCTCTCTCTGTTTGTCTCTCTCTCCATTTTTTTAGTTGACTCTCCAATGAATCAAAAGTGCCTTTTCTGCCTATTGTGCCTGCTTAGGTATTAACCCCCTTTCATTCAGGTTTTAGGCTTTTTTTTTATTATGAAGAATTAAATATTTAACTAAATCTCTGGAACATCTACTTTCTAAACTCTGTGTCATGGGAAAAGCCCAGTTTCTGATACAAATAATAGAAGAGTCAAATAAGGATTAATACAAATAATATATCAGTTCCTTAAAACTAATTCATTATTGTAGGCTGCATTAGCCAGTATAATTTTAGTTATGTTGCAGTAGCAAATGGCTCCTCAATCTTAGTGGCTTTTAACAATATTTCATGCTCAGGGTGATAACCATTTCACACCAGCCACAGCTCTGCTTCACATTCTCTGCGTCATGGATCCAAACTTTACTAGCTCACTGGGAGTTGAGAGTCTTACTGGAGCAGTGAAACTAAATGATTCCCCTTATTTCTCCTGCACAAAAGAGACACATGCAATTCCCACTCCTAGTTCAGGGGATAAACAAGGTCATACTACTGAAATTAATGACAATAAGGTAAAAATATGACTCAACTTCCAGATCAGGACCAACAGGTAGTAATAAAAACATCCTCAGAATTTACCTCAAGGCTTTTCCTAAGACCTAATGTACACTTACCCTTGGATCCTTGAAGACGTCTCTAAGATAGAAGGAGTGCAAGGTGGCGGGGGATAGCAGTAAGTCCCAAACCTCTAACCACATGGTCGTTGTCCAGGCAACCAGCCCCTACCCTTGGCTGGTGTCCACAAGTCACCATAGTAACATAACTGAAGATATTTTATTGTTCCCAACATTTGGAAGATTCCAAGGGGTTTGAGAGCTGTAAGCCAGGAACTATGGATGAAAAGCAAACATTTTATAAATCATGATTCTCAGGGACCAATTCTCTAACCTATAATAATCCTAAAAGTGCATCATCCTTAAAAAGAGCATCAAAATACATGAGAAAAAAAGTGTTAAAGGTGAAAGAAGATATAGACAAATGCCCTATTATTGTTGAAGACATCAGTACCCCTCCATTGGTGACTGATAGATCAAATAGATACAAAATCAGTATGAACATAGATGACCATTCTCAGCAGAGGGTAACTAGCCCCCAAATGTCAAAGAAAGTTGTTCACAACTAAAATGTCATGTTAGTAGACATGCTAAATTAACTAGCAGATCTAAAATGATTGACAACACATGTACAACACAAAATCTTATGCATGAATGCTCACAGATTACTCATAATAGCCAAAATGTAGAGATAACAACTAAATGACCAACAACTAAACAAAATATAATGCATCCAGACAAAAGAATACTATTCAGCCATGAACAGAAATAAAAGATAAACCCTGAAAATACTATGCTATATAAAAGAAGCTCATGAAGGCTAATATTTTATGATTTTATTTATATGTAAATTCAGAGATAAAAAGTAAATTAGTGGTTGCCTAGGCTGAGAGGAATGAGAAAAAAATGGTAAGGACTACTAATGACAAAATTTCCTTTTCAGGATGATGGAAATGCTTGGAGTTAAATGGTGGTGATGGTTGCCCAAAGAGTGTGCCCTGTGAATGTGCTAAAAATCAGTGAATTTCACATTTGAATAAGGCATATTTTGCCCTATGTGAATTATATCTCAATAAAGCTATTACATAAATATTTCAATAAAAAGAGAAGTGAATATGAGCTAGGCAATGAAAGGCCACTGAGTTCTATGTTGTTATTTTTATATTATTGTCTGCGTTATATTTTATTTGATACAGGTATACATTGCCAATACTCCTAGTACATGGTTAATAAATATATGTTGAACAAATCAAACATTATATCTAGATGTATCCTATTTTTAAACTTTTTTCAATATAGATTCTTACACATAGAATTCGATTTTTTTGTAATTAAAATGACACTGAATTCCACACTGATGCTAACTTATTTGATCAACGATTTCATGTAGGCAAAATCACAGAATACATTACTCTTCAGTTCTGCCACTTACTTCGCTTTTCAGTTTGCAGAAGTATCCATTCTATAGCTCAGTTTTACCAAAGTTTTATTTCCGTGAGGCTGCTCTTGACACTGCTTTAAGTGAAAATGTTACTATACGACTTCATAGATATTCAGAACCTTCAGGTTTTGGATGAAGAGGTCTGATTGAAAATCAGATACAGACACATAGGGAGAATTCTAAGTTCCCAGTTGCCTTGAAGTTAACTGGAGTGGGCACTTGATTATTATAAAGGCTGGAATTGGATTGAAGAATCATACTTAAAGGTGTAATAGAGCTCAGAAAGTGCCAGACCTCAGAAGTACCTGGCCCTTGATTGTAGCAGCTGGAAGTGATTTAACAAGCTCTTGAGGTGACAGAATCAAATGCATTATATGATGAATGAGCTGTTTCAATATACTAAATTATTTTGCTCTTTAAAATCAGAATTAAATAGTTTACGGTTTTTTTGAGGGGGAGTAGTTCTAATAGAGTAACTTGCAGTCATCTACATAAATGGGAGCTCAAATCTCCAACACATTACCATATTTTTCACTGGCCCACTACACATAGTGTTATGCTCTGTACTAACTATGGGCATCTTTATTAACTAATGGAAATTACAACTCAGCAACTATCTCTTTGGGAAATTTTTAAGGCTCTGAGCTCATACCCCCATTCTTTCTATACAAAACGTGATGTGGTACCCGAAGCTTCATTTGACATCTTGCTCGAGGCGTGAAGAGGATAGCCATATATTAAATTAGAAGACCAGGTTGGGGAGTGGGAATCAGAGAAAAGTGGTCAAAAGGTATAAACTTTCAGTTATAAATACTAGGGATGTAATGTATAATATAACATGATGACTATAGCTAACACCACTGCCTGATATATTGAAAAGCTGTTTGAGTACATTCTAAGAATTCTCATCACAAGTAGAAATATTTTTTTCTTTTTTCTTTCTTTTTATTGTTTCTATGTAAGATGATGGATGTTAGCTGAACCTCTTTTGGTAATCATTTCACAATATACACAAATCAAACCATCATGCTATATGACTTAAATTTATACAGTGATACATGACAATTATTTCTCAATAAAACTGAAAAAATAGTTCTAAAAATGTTCTTTTAAAAAGTCAGCAGACAAGAAAGGTGTGACATACCTAGCCAGACCTTTCAGCAGTGGAAGCACAGCACTAGCTGACGTTAGAAACTTATTAGATTAAATTGGTTAATTGTTTAAGTCACTTTAGTCAGGCTCCTGTCACATAGACTTAAAATCAATTCTGAATATGTTTAAATAACCTTTAAAGGCAGCATTCAAAATGCCCTTTATGAGTTTGTTCTATATATTAGTTTGTAGTTAATAGAGTTATTAGCTATTGGTACCAAGAACTCAATTATCTATTATTTATATCAACCATTTTCCTCAGTCTCAGCTATAGGCATTATTGACGCTACCAAAAAACAGACCCCATATACCTTATAGACATCTTGTATCCAGGTCTTTTGCTTCTCCAGTAAAGAAGACATGACTATTTTTAAGAGCACACACATGTTCCCATTTCTCTTTCTTCTTTTATAACTCATTCTCCAGGAAGTAATTATCTGCACCCTGATTAGAAATTGAGTTTTTCCTCCTCTTTCTTCACAAAGTTTATTGTTCTACACACCAATATAGAACAATATATATATATATATTGGTGTGTAGAACCAATATATATATATATATTGTTGTGTAGAACAATATATATATATATATATATATATATATATATATATTGGTGTGTAGAACAATCAATTGGTGTGTAGGCAATCAATATGCTTGCCTCCATATATATATATTGCCACATCAACTCAGTGTTCTCAAAACTGCAGCTACCCCTTGAGCTAGTTACTTTGATGAAAAGCATCTTAGGTGAGACGGTCCATATCCCCTCACCCAGGATCTAGTGTTTAAAGCAGGGTGCAGCTGATTTCCTCGAATCAGATCCCTTGGCCTTTTCTCACAACTGCAAAAGAAATTTCAGAAAAATCGTGTTTGGGATGATCTGGCGTCTGTCTCCAATATGCGTTCAGATGTGAATAAAAGCTGAAATGTCTGTCTTATAAGCTATAAGAAATGACTATTTAAACTCAAAATGATGGTTGAATTATTCTTTTTTGAAATGAAGAACTGAGCTTAGAAAGACATTTTTAAATATATAATCCAAAATGATAAAATTTAGACAAATACTCATTTTCATAATAAACTAAAATTAAGGACTATAAAATTAATGATCTATTAAGAGGTTTAAAATACTCTAATCAGCATAATAAAAAGTTGAATTCATTAACTGATATTGCTGAACATCTGTTCGTAGCCACAACAAAGTTGGAGTGGCTGTAGGATGCATTTCCACTCTCAGATCAACAGAAATCAGGTGCTTCATAGAATTTCAAGCATATTAAACTTGATGATAGAAACCGCAGTCTTGGGGAAAACTGCATTCTGTATTATTTGTACTGTCAAAAATAAATGCTATTTAAAAATGAAATTAGTATTTAGAAAAATTGAAATACAGTTGGCATATACTAAGATGTGTGACAGTAACGTCCATGAAATGCTTTGCAATGTCATATCTACATGTGTATAAACCTCCGACTTTTCAGGGTTTATTTCCTAGGTAGCAAGTATTAGCAGAGTTAGGCACATTGGACTCTGCAGAAACCCCCCAAGTAGTGTGGAATGCAAATCTGAGAGTATATGTTATATCTGTTAAACGGCACATAAACAATTTCAGGATACATATATAAATTCATTTAAACCCCTTTAAAGAAGAAAGGCCTTCACACATACTGCATAGGGCTATTGAATGCTAGTAATGTGGTAACACTGTTCTAGGTGCTGGGGAGGCCGTAGTGGACAAAGCATTGCTTAGACTCACGAGAATTCAAATAAACCAATTGAATTCTAGTATAAATTCAAGATCCAGGCAACAAATTTGATTTTAGAATGTTATGTCCAGCTGTACACATCTCTTGCTTTTGCTCATCCTGTTTTACTTAGATTTAACTCATTTTCCATCTAAGGGAAACTTACTCACCCTTTAAACCCCAGTTCAGACTGCACTTCCTGAGCCTCGTGGACAACTACCATCACTTCACCCCTGCATGAAATCAATTACTTTCTCTTCTGAGTGCTGGTAATAGCAATGGCACTGAATCACATGCCTGAATGCGATCATTCAATGGGGGCCTTATCTTATTTGTTATAATTCCTATTCTTGGCCACTAAAAAAAAAAATTATATGAAAAAGGAAGCGAATGAATAAATGAATGGAACCATTTTGAAATGTCTTCATAGAGAGCGTATCATAAGGAATAAATGGCTCAATGAAGAATTAATATTTTAGTAGTTTCTTATTGCTGCAATAAGAAATTACCACACATTTAGCAGCTTAAAACATTTCGAATTTATTATTTAACAGTTCTATAGGTTAGAAGCCTGAGTATCGTTGGGCTAACCTCAAGTCAAAGCGGCATTCCTTCCCATAAACTCTCGAGGGCAGACAGTTACCTGGCCCTTTCCAGTTTCTGGATGCTGCCCACATTTCTTGGCCTGCGGTCTCCTTCCTCCATTTTTAAAGCCAGCAATGTCTCATCTCTCTGACCTTTCTCTTTTTCCGCCATGGCCAAGAAAGTTTCTCTGCTTTTAAGGAGTTGTGTGATTAGATTGGGCACATCGAGATAAGCTAGAACAATCTCCCCATCTCAAGGTGTTTAGCCTTAATATCTGCAAAATCTCTATTGCCATGAAATGTAAAAGACTCACAGGTCTCTGAGCTTAGGCTGTGGCCATCTTCATTAGGTGCACTGGTTTCCTTTGGAGTTGCTGTGTTTCCCTGATTCCTCACTATTCCGCCGATTCTAAATAGGAATAGGCTCATTGTTTTTGATGCATGTGTTATAATGACTGCTCCTAATAGCTAAATATAAAAATGACCAGAACTAGAACAAGTTTTCATAGTCAAATTATGATATTATAGAAATATATTGAATATATCTTCATAGTTGGTAAAGAATTGAATAAGTAAATAATTGACTAAATGCAGGCAAGGAAAGTTACATAAAGAAGGAAATGAGCAAAAATTTTGTCATACTAAATAGGCCTAAAGGCATCAAAACAAAAATATAGTTGTTTTATAGATTAGTCTCAGAATTATAACTCTTTTTTAATTGAGAAGCTGAATATGAGGGGAAAATCTAAGTCTGTTTTTATAATCCTGACTTCAATTGCCAGTTATAAGTTTTTAACATGATATGAGGGGGGGATGTAGATCTTTTGCAATTTCCCCAAAGAGGTCAAAGCATTGTTAGGGCATTTGTCCTGATATCCAGACTACAATTTCAGTGGCTCAGTTTCACACCATCACTTCCACTTACATTCATTCCCATGAGCCACCCACAATAATTTCTCACTCTCTTGATAACACATCCGTCAAATACTACTACTTGCTGATGACATCAATTTAGTTTTATTGGAGATAGGATCAAAAGCAAATATCCAATAGACTACAATCCTCTAAATCAGATCTAAAAATACTGCATTTGTTGTTGTCACCACCATTTATTTGAAGAAGAAAGGGAAAAAAGGAAAAGACTACCTCCCTTATAAGTATCAACAAAGAACAAGAGAATGAATGAAGGAGAGTGGTGGGTTCTCAAGGAATGCTGGACTTATTTTTCATATTAAACAACCTTGAATTTCTAGTTTTTTAAGTTGAGGGGTGTTCTTATAACTCTGGTTTTGAGAAGATTCATTCATCTTTTCACCATCTTATGAAATTGCCATTCAGACAATATGCTTGCCTCCATTAACTCAATTATTTACTTATTCAATTCTTTACCAACAAGGTAAAGAATTGAAGGTTAAAGCATACCATCTTTAACAAGATAAGTATGCTTATCTCCATATATCAAACAATCAGCTTGTTTCTGTAAAAAGTAGTTACAAGCTTGTATTTAATTACAGAAGCAAAGATATGTTATTCTCTTTATGATATTTAAATTATAATCAGAAAACTTCGGGGCGGGATTATATTTTAAAAACTATCTCATTAAAGCACCCACTTTCAAGATGAGCAAGCTGGAGAGAGTTAGTGATTTGTCCAAAATCACATAGCTAGCTGGTGGCAAAATCATATAGCTAGTTGGTGGCAAAATCACATAGCTAGTTGGTGGCAAAAGGAACACTGTGTTTCAATGTCAATACTTTGCCCTACAATCAGGTTTACCTTCAGAATTTCTTCTTTTTTTCCTAACATCATCAACATTTGCATCATGGTGTTGTGTAGTATATGTATATATAATCCCACCTAATTAATGGGAACACACCAGAATGCTGTTGTCAGATGAGTCTGCTGTGATGATATTTGCAATGTGATGGTTTGATATAAACATATATATTGCCAATTGTTTTCCTTGTATAACTTTTTTTTTCTCTTGATCCTTTACAACTTTCCTTTTTGTATTTGATTTTATGCAGTTCTATTATAATGTGTTTTGTAAAAGACTACTTTTGATTTAAATTTTTGGGTGATTGATTGGTTTTATGAATTTGCATGTCTAAACATTTCCCCTGTTTGGGAAGTTCTCTTTCATTATTTCTGTAAATAATCTTCCCTCTTCTTTCCCCCTCAATTCTTATGGGATTCGAGTGATGTACAGATTGTTTTTCTTACAAATGTCCTATAAGTCCCCAAGGCTTTTAAAATTTTTTTTCCTCTTCTGACTGGGTTGTTGTAAATGCCATTTTTGAGTTCCCCCCTCAATATTCTGCTTGACCAAGTTAGTCGCTGGGGCTCTCTGTTGAGTTTTCGGATCCATCATTGCATTCTCCGGCCTCAGGTTCACTGTTTGCATCTTTCTGATGTGCTTTATCTCTTTTGTTGAACTTCTCATTTTTCATCTCGTACTGTTTTTCTGATTCCTCTAAATTGTTTATGTGTGTTCTCTTTTGTCAGTCTGAGCATATTTAGAGTAATTATTTTGAATTCTTCATCGGGTAATGCATGTCCATTAATTTCTTTGTGGACAATTACTAAAATTACTATTTTCCTTTGGTCATGTCAGGTTTTCCTGATTCCTCCTAGTCTCCATAGCCTTCCATAGGTTTCTATACCTTTGAAAAAGAAATTCAATGTCTTTCAGAATATATGGGTTAACTTTGATGAGGACAGGCTTTCACTGGTGGGTGGGAGCATCTGAGGTGCTCTGTGACCAGGTCTAATGGTGCAAGGCACCAAGTGCATGGCTACATAGCAGTTCTGAGCCAAGAAGAACACGATGTCTTGACAGCTCAGGCTACTGGCTCTACAACATGAACAATTGTGTGTTCCTTGCTACACGCCACAGTGGTCCCCAGTGGCTGCAAGGGCTGTTGGGGTCCTCAATTACACCTCCAGGTGTGTCAGTGAGGGGCTAGAGCAGGCACTGCTGGTGGCTGGAGCTGATGCTGTGCAAACCCTCAACTGTGGGAGCCAGCTGCAAGTGCTTGTAGTGGCAGGGCCAATTGCATACAAGTGTAAGTGAAGACCAGGGTCAAAAGCAAGGACCAGGGTCAACTGTGGGTACACTTACAGCTTCAGGGTTTTGGATGTTGGCATGTTTCCATGTGGCTTAATGCCAGAGGTGTATTCACACTAAAGGGGGCTGTTCATGGGAGGTGAGCTGGCAGAATGCAGGTGCATAGCTGGAAGGGCTAGCTGCAAGTGAGCCCATAAGTGCAGGCCAGTGACAGCAGTCAGGTCCAAATCAGGGCTGACAAGCAGCTGTGTGGGCCCCGACTGTCAGTATCCACTCATGCCACTGCAGAGTCTTCCCATAGATGCCCAGCTGCAGGAGCCTGTGACTGGAGTCAGACAAGGGGCTTGCAAATGCATAGCTGGAAGGGCTAGCTACAGGCAAACCCAGAGTCTAGTGATAGGAGTCATAACCCAATTTAGTCCAATACATAATTTTGGGAACCCTCTCTGTCATTTATCATTGTACATTCTAATGGCTACAGAGTCTCATCACAGGTGAAGGTATAGCAGTGGAACAAAGAACTTCTTAGACACGGCACAACCCTAAACAATGGATCTATAGATCTATATGCTTTTTTTTTAAGAGAAAGAGACAGAAAGAAGGAAAGAGAAAGAGAGAGATGTGTTGTTCCAGTTATTTATGCATTCATTTGTTATTTCTTATACATACCTGGACTAGGGATTGAACCTGCAACCTTAGTGTATTGGGACAACACTCCAACTGAGTACCTGGCCAGGGAAGATCTATATGTCTATTACAAGACTGAATTAAGATAGTAAAAAAAGAATACACAGAATGAAATGAGATATTTTCAATGCAAATAATTGGTACAATGATAATTTTTGGAAAATATATAAAGAATACCTACAAATCAATTCATAAAAAGCTGAACAAAAATATGAATAAAAGATTTCACTGAAGCTTCACAAATGAGGCTAACAAAATGACCAAATAATGTATGAAAGTTTGCTTAACAATAACTCTCATTAGTAATCAAGGAAATACAAATTCTTATGACAAATATATGCTGCTATTAAAAACTGACAAAATTGACACAGTTTGTAAAGCTCAGCAATACCAATTGCTAGCAATAGTGTGAAGGAATTAGAAATTTTTAATATTCTGATACAGCTAAACTTAATACTATTATGACTTTGTAAAGCAGCATTATTTAATATCAGTTGATATTCAAAGGCATCACCCAGTGACCATTACATATGGTACATACTAGCTAAATTTCCCAACTTTGGGAATGAATGAATGTACAAGAATGTTTATAACAGTATTTCTTATAAAAGGCCAAAATTGGCTTTTCATTGTCAACTTAATAAATTAATTAATATATTGTGATATATACTTACAATGAATGGTCTACATACGACATACACATGTGCAATGGTTTAAACAAAATGTATTTAACTCAGAAACTTCAAAATAAACTGGACACTAAATGGAGGTCTTTAGAATAAAATAGTGAAAAATTTCCATAATGTCTTATATATGGATTTAAAAAGTTAGCATTTCTGATCATATTTTAAGTAACTTTATGGTTAAAATATTGTGATATATAGAGTAAACATAATGAAAGTCTGTCATAATGTCTTATACGTGAACATAAGAACATTTTTGTCATTTTTAAAACTTTATGGTTAAAATAAATTCTAACCATACTGTCTAAAATGTTTTTTAGCCCAGTTCTTTAATTTTCATAGATTTTCTTCCAAAATTCAGGAATATTATCTTCAAATATCCCTCTAACTATTCCCATGAGTCTGTCACTGATCACAGAAAACACCCTGTCAACAAAGACAAATAATGATCCTTGCTGAAACAAATGACACTTTATGACATCACACTTTAAAGAGCTGACAAATCTGTAGTTTTGTCTAGCTTGACATTTATAAAGGGCATTTCTAAAACTGAAAGTATCTGCTATGATTTTAAGAGGGTTAGCATATAGCTAGGGAAAAAATGTTCTTAAACCTCTTCTCTAGAGAAAGTATTCTAAAAGATGTCATTCTTGATTCACAGGTACTGTCACCCTTTGCTTCAGATTCAATACAGATTAGATGAAAGATGACATTTTTTACTGCTCTAAGATGCTATGCCTCATGATATACATAGATAGATACAGAGATTTTGCTATTTTTCACTATATTATATGAAATAAACATTACTTCTAATTTCTAAAGTTTGAATATTTTTGTATTTCTGTTTGGCTATAAAAATGTAAACAATATTTTTAAAGTTTTTAAAAATAATTAAGTCATAACAATGTTCAGGTATAGGACTTTAATGAGAGTTCAGTTTCAGTGACCTTTCTTTGATAAGTGAATGGATTCCTATTTATGTAGAAGTATATTTGTTTCAGCCAGGTATCCCCTTCTTTTGCTTACTCGTAATCTATCACAGTGCAACCTTCAAAAATGCTTTGGAACCTGCAAACACATTTTTTACTGTCAACATCTCTATTTTTAATGTTAAGCATTGATATTTTGTAAGTGGAGTCAAGGCATTGGTGGAAAAAATACTACTTTCAGGTTAGCTCAGTTTAAGATTTGAAACTAAGCTAAAATCTTCTCATTATATTTTGAAAAAATATATAATTCTGGTCTCCAGGCCAGTTCCCCATTATCCTGTCACAAATTACTTCAAATAATTGAGTATATTTTCTTCATTTGGGTTCAATTAGAAGCACGTCCAAAAATAAGAACTTGATAGTAAGATTATGTGGAAGATTAAACTGAGTAACAGCCATAGGAACCCACAGAGTTAAGACTGGGGAAGTCAAGGCATTAGTTCGGATTAGTGCAAAATTAAGTCCTCCGTAGATTAAGAAATCTGGAATATTTGTTTACCAGCTTTCTTCAGTTGTTGGCTCTCGGTTACTTCTGGGGTGGATGCTAGCGTTTTGTACCACTGCCCTGCCCAGAAAGTGGACAAAGTGGACGGAGAGACTAATCACAAGGAAATTTCAGTAGCTGAGAGATAGGTCAGCTGGTATTTCCCTGGGGAAGCCCAAAGGGGCATGGGCAAAATAACAACACTGTCTGCTGCTATGTATTCCTTGCACTGCAAAATTCGCTCTTGCCCTATAAGAACATATTCTTATAGCTCCCATCCATATCATTCATTCAACATGTAATTTTTCCTTAGCCAACACTCTCTTTTCCTAAGTTTATTGCTTAGTAGAGAATGACTATTGGTTATTAACCTCTTTTCAAGTTGTTTTGCTGTAATTACCTATTGCTGGGCATGGACAAAGAAACCATCGTGAATTCGCTGATTTCCAGATTAGCTAGGGTCAACGCTGTCTCTTATGGTAACAAGGGTGATTTTTCCTACCAGTGTAGGATTGCTTTGTTTGCTTCCCTCTCTATTATAAAACACTTTCTGTATCTCTTCGTAGATGCATGGGTATGTGTCTCTTTAAAGGCCCAATTGCGTGCCAGGGGCTGTATTTTGAATAACAAACAGCCCTCTACTATAGAAAACATGTTCTTGAACAGCAACCTAGGGTCTCTGCTTTTAGATCCTCAGATTTTTTTCCTTGGGATTTACTTGTTTCTCTTCCTCCACAGAGACAAAAGACAAACAAACATTTTTCACCAGATCAATAGCTACATATAAGCACAAGAGGCTTTGTTGATTGTTCTAGAATCAAACCCATATTCAACATATCAGCGGTGATTGGGGCTATCATTTGTTACCTCAACAGAGTGGTCTACCATTTGCTGATCCAGAGGAAAAGCTGGTGAATAAAACAATGGTATGATCAAGACTGCCACTCCTAACTCCTTTAAGCCTGTGGTAATAGTACTAATTGCTACTATTCAACTCGAGATATTGTGTTGCTTCTGATTTTCTATCTGAACCAAGGACAGGTGTTCAGTTTCAAAGGCTTCTACTCAGCCTTCCCTACAGTGAAGTTTTGGTTTTCACTCCACAGAAATCCAATGTGAAGGTTATGCCAGCTGCTAAATGTGTTTATCCTTATTTCAAACCTATTACTAGAAAGAGGATCAATGGCTGGTGCTCTTACCCATTGGGTTCACTGTCAGGCAAACTTAAGGTAGAAATGAATTACTCAATTGAAGGATATGATCCTCCTCTGTAATAGAGAGTCTTATGCCATTTTATGTTCCTCGGAGTTCCAGACTTATATCTAACAGCCTTTGGAAGATCTATAGCAAGTCAGGAAACGACTATGATTTTCCACATCGGTGTCTGATATCAACCTTCTGCTCATCAGCTGTTTACTGTCTCTGATGTTTCATCAAATGATGACTTGATTAGCTTCCCATCTCCCTATCCCTAACAACATAATGCTTTGTTACCCTCATCCAATATCCCTGTGTAAATGGCCCCCTACTGGTCATTCGGATCTTGCTCCTCATTACAGTAACAGCATCTACTTTGCTGTTGGCCATTATATGCTGCCACTTTGCTTCTGCTATCCTCATAATCCAGTTATCCTCGCCGACTCTATAGTTCAAATCAGTGTATCTGCCTGGGATGACCCCTTTTGAATCTTTACCTTCTCTTCCCCCAAACACATTTTAAGCACCTAATCCTTCTAGGTCCACATTACCCACCTCTTTGGCATAAAGTTTTGTCAGATTCACTATCCAGATTAAGTCACTCATATGACTCTCATTTTTAGTCTGGACTGGATCATCACATCTCAGGTTTTACATTAGAGGCAGTTGTTCACGTCACTAGAATATAAGATCCCTGAGTGTAGAAACTTTGTCCAGTTTATTATTTTAGCCCCTGAAGCTCTTATTCTAACAACTCTTCCTTCTTTTTGGAATAGTTGAGATTATCTAAATAAAAATTAGCACATGATATGAGAAAATGTGGGGTAACAGTACAAAGATTCTGGATGCTTACATATTTTATAATTAATATTTGGTTGATGAAATACTAGAAATTTAGCAATAAGAATAAGACAGAGTTGTGATTCTCTGCATCTATAAAAGGCAGGTGCTAAAATACACTCATAGTCTGTAAAAGTGTATTTATGTAGATGAGAACCTCATCCCAGAAGAATGGCAGGTAAAATGAAAGTTTATTCATTTTAATGGAGCAATTGTTATGTATTACACCAAAATCCTTCTATAGCTGGTATATTACATTTTCCAGGGAATAATTTAAATAAAGTAACATGGATGAAGTACTTATAATAATCCATTTATCTCTCTCTCTATATATAGAGAGAATGATTAGAGGAAGGGTTATAATAATAGTGATTTCTTTATGTTAGCGATTCTGTGCTAGTTTACTTTATCTAAAGATCTCCAAGATTTTACAAACATTAACATCTGCCTCTTTTCCAGGGAGATAAGTATCGCTATCCAAGTTCTATAGTGAAGTGATAGAGGCACAAAGAGATTAAGTGATTTTTCTCAAGGTTACAGTCAGTGATGACAAAAAAAGAGGATAGTAGTTAGATTTATGAACCTCACTGTTATTTGGTACCTTTGGGCTCTGGGAATTTGTCGTCCAAAATATTCACATGCACAATTGAGAATACAGCAATCAAAGACCACAAAAGTAAAATAAAAGTATGTGGATCCTTGATATCATATTGAATAAGCAGGTAATAACACTAAACACAAATCTGGAAAGCTAGTTTTATTGAAGAGGAGATGGTCCATACTTGTGTAATTAAATGAAGATGGAAGATATTGTGTTACCTCAATGCTGGTCCCTTCATATATGAGTATATGACTGTGTGTTGATAAAGTCCAATACTATATATTAAAAAACATGTTTACATTATTTGAAACATATTAACATGGGTTTTGGTGATCTGTAGACTTTAAAACTACATTCGAGTAACATGTTTTCTTTGCTCTTTGTTTTACCAACCCATCCTGTCAAATTATCAAGGTTAAAATCACTTTTTCTAAGTGACCTCCCATAAAACAAGAATTTTATTGTGAAATCAGAGAAGAATTTATTCTTTTATTCTAGTAAATCAGCCAAGGCATGTTCTTTGTACAGATTAATTAAGCAATTGTTAATCTGCACCTCCAATATATGCCTATCTAGTAATTATTTATAAGAAAGTGATTCCAGGCAACTACTACAAAGTTCCTGGCATTCTTTCCAACCAGTGGACCACTGAGTCCTTTCAAGACAGTCTGAAATCAGCAGAAAATGAAAGTCAAGTCATCAGAAGTTTCTTCCCTGTGAGCCAAGCTTCTACTGTTGCAAATGAAAATGTCTGCAGGCCCCCTGACGTTTGCAGTGAGAGTTCTGCAATATCCCCAAACTTGTTGTCTTCCCACTAAAACACCAATACCCTCATCTATTCAAAGTCAAATATGGAAGAATAATAAAAGGGAGAAATGTTATTCGCACCAAGGCTCATGATTGCCCCGTCACTGACAGGCTGCTATTTTCCCTCAGTCCCTTGGACCCAGAACCCTTTGCAGGGAACATAGTGAACTTCACATTTTAAAAGTGTACATTTTGGCCCTGGCTGGTGTAGCTCAGTGGATTGAGCGCAGGCCTGCAAACCACAGGATCGCAGTTCGATTCCCAGTCAGGGCACATGCCTGGGTTGCGGGCCAATTCCCAGCAGGGGACTCAAGAGAGGCAACCATACATTGATGTTTCTCTCCTCTCCTTCCTTTCCTCTCTAAAGATAAATAAATAAAATATTTTTTAAAAAGTGTGCATTTTTATGAGTTGTGGCATATATGCACACCTTGAAACCATTATCACTGTCAAAATACTGAAACTGCCCATCGTCCCCCAAGGTGCCCCATTATCATATTTCCTCCCCACTCCTTTCCCCTCATTGCTACCCCCACCTGTCCATCCACAAGCAACCACAGATTTGCTTTCTGTCACTATAGTCTAGTTTCCATTGTGCAGAATTTTGCATAAACAGAATCATGTGTTTTATTCAACATGATTTCTTGTGACTTATTTCATTCAAATTTATTTCACTATTCACCTATGTAGTATATATAAATAGTTTACATTTTATTACTGCATAGTATTTCATTGTATAGGCATATCAATTTTTTAAAATTTATTAACCTGATGATGACCATTTGAGTTATTTCCAAGTTATGACTACTACAAATATAGCTTCTATAAAAACTTGTGTACAAATTTTTGTATGTACATACCTTTCATATTTCTGGGTAAACACATAGCAGTGAAAACCCCATATCTTCTGGTAGGTGTATGTTTAACAGTTTTATCAAACAATTTTCCAAAGTGTTTCTACAATTTTACATTACATGGACCACGTGCAAAGGTTCCAATTTCTCTTCATATCTGCCAACTCTCAGTATGACAAGTATTTTAAATTATATATATTATAATAGGTGTGCACAGTGATATCTCATTGTGGTTTTAATTTGCACTCTCTACTAACTATTGATGCTCAGCATCTTTTTTTTCCCCAATTTTTTTTATTTAATTATTTTTCAAGTACAGTTTTCTGTCTATTACTCCCATCCCATCCCACCCCCCATGCTCCCCCCTCGCTCCCATTTCCACCCTTCTCAGTTGTTGTCCATGTATCCTTTATATAGGTTCCTCTAAATCCCTCCCTTATTTCCCCTGAAATTCCCTCCCCTCTCCCCTCTGGTCACTGTCAGCCTGTTCTCTATTTCAGTGTCTTTGGTTATATTTTGCTTGCTTGTTTGTTTTGTTGTTTAGCTTCCTGTTAAAGGTGAGATCATATGGTATTTGTCCTTCAACACCTGGCTTATTTCACTCAGCATAATGCTTTCCAGTTCCATCCATGATGTTGCAAAAGGTAGGAGCTCCTTCTTTCTTTCTGCAGCATAAAATTCCATTGTGTATATGTACCATAGTTTTTTGATCCATTCATTTACTGACGGGCACCTAGGTTGCTTCCAACTCTTGGCTATTGTAAATTGTGCTGCTATGAACATTGGGGTGCATAGGTTCTTTGGGATTGGTGTTTTAAGGTTCTTAGGATACAATCCTAGCAGTGGAATTGCTGGGTCAAAAGGCAAGTCCAATTTTAGTTTTCTGAGAAAATTTCATACTGTTTTCCATAATGGTTGTACCAGTCTGCAATCCCACCAACAGTGGCCCAGAGTCCCCTTTTCCCCACACCCTCTCCAACATTTGTTGTTTATTGCTTTGTTTATGATAGCCATTCTCACAGGTGTAAAGTGGTATCTCATTGTGGTTTTAATTTGCATCTCTCTGATAGCAAGCGATATTGAGCATCTCTTCATGTGTCTCTGGATCCTCTGTATGTCCTCCTTGTAGAAGTGTCTGTTCAAGTCCTTTCCCCATTTTTTAATTGGGTTAGTTGTCTTCTTAGAGTGAAGTCGTGTGAGTTCTTTGTATATTTTGGAGATTAAACCTTTGTCTGAGGTATCATTGGCAAATATGTTTTCCCATACAGTTGGTTGTCTTTTTATTTTAATGCTGTTTTCTTTAGCTGCGCAGAAGCTTTTTATTTTGATGAGATCCCATTGATGCTCAGCATCTTTTCATGTGCCACCTATGTATTTCATATTGCCATCCATATTTTAATTTTTTTAATTTTTTTAATCCAGCATCCATAGTTAGCAAGTCTGGAAGACTCTCCACCTGAAACTGGCTTGACTGGCCTGAGTTCAGAACGCTGCTCACACAGCATCTGCACTGTCACCGCTTCGAAGTCACGAGAGCAGTCGGTTGTTCAGTGAACGCACAAGCGAATGGGTGACTCCACATTTTTATTAAAACTGCTGTACCAGCTGGTTCACTTGATCTTATAGAAAACTATACCATTATTTTTACAATATTGCTTCCTCCTTCAATGCAGTAACCAACAGCCTTATGTATTTGTGCTTCCAGCAACTAACAGGAAAGGTGGTATGAATAAGAAATAGCTTATTTTCATGTTTCCTGAAAAGGTAATTGACCAAATAAAATTGGTCTTGTGTGGCCTTGGCTGGGTAGTTCAGTTGACTAGGATGTTGTCTTGATACACTGAGGTTGCAGGTTCAATTCCTGGTCAGGGCACATACAAGAAGCAACAGATGAATGCGTAAATAAGTGGAACTGCAAATTGAGGTCCTTCTCTTTCCCTGTCATTTTTCCTCTGTGTAAAAATATCAATAAATAAAAAATAGAAATAGGACATATTATCTGGATGGTGACTCAATTCTCAAAAGCCATATAACCAAATATTTATCCATTAAAAGTATTTCTAGTAACTTTTCTTTTACCATTTGCACCTTAATATACAGATGGTAAATGTTATTTCTTTTAAAACCGTAAGATACTATAAATAAATAGGAAAGAGTTTTGTTAATTTCTAGTAACTTTTCATGTTTTTAAAATGCCATGGTTGTTCCATTTCATGTCAAATGTTCAGTGAATTATTTTTGGAAAGACACTTTTGTGTATATGTTTTATTTTAACAGTTGTTCATGTCAAGGTTTTTTGTAAATGACGGTGAATATTTTTCTTTGAAGACAGTTTAAATCCAACTTGTGTTGTTCCTGTTGTGTGATTCTTCAAGTTTCTAAAACGAACTTCCAACTAAGATGGCAACCTAGGTGAATGCTCAAATTCTCCCATGATCATATCAAATTACCACTAAACTTAGAACAACCATCATTCAGAACCACCTAAATGTAGCTGAACAGAAATTCCAGTATAAGGATATAAAGAAGCCACACCCATACTGCTAGGAAAGGTGGAGAGACAGAATGGGCAGGCCCCACACCCGCACGTGTTAGATTTAAACAACGGGAAGGATGTCTTCGCTGTGGAGTCCATCCCTGTGGAGCGAGGGGTCCCAGCCCCACACCAGGCTGCTAAGCCCCGGGTTCCAGGGCCAAGAAAAGAGCTTCCCATAACTTCTGGCGGTAAAGACCAGTGGGGTTTGGGCCTGAAAAAGACGAGGCTTCTGGAGTCCCAGACAGTTCCTCTAAAAGGACCTGAGAATGAATTTACTAGGATCCACTCCCTCTGAGGTCCAGCACTACAGCAGCAGTTTGAAAGGCACCACAGAGATACGGGAAGGTACTGAATTGTTTGGCATCAGAGCAAGAACTAAGGGGCAGCTTTCTGACAGATGGAAATGTTGTCAGAGGCCACTGCTTCTTTGATGAGCCCTCCCCCAGCAGAGCAGGCAGGTAGGCAGCATATCTGAGTCTCCATCACATGGCTCACACTGCTCTCCATTCCCTGGTGATTCCCTGACCCGAGACCCTGCCCCCTCCCTAACTTGCAGACCCACCCAAGCTGCTTCTAGTGTCTTTTTCAGACAAATGGCTTATCTTAGCTTATCTTAGACTTTCCTAAAATTTCTCAAACACGCAGCATAAAGTAGATAAAGCAATGACTTCCAACATTTTTTGTCTCACAGCAGACTTAAACTAATTACTAAAATTCTGTGGCACACCAAAAATATATTTCTAACAAAAAATAAGTATAAATTTGATCCATTCACACCAGATCGCTATTGTTGCATTAGCTGTTGTCTTTTATTTGACAATCTATGAGAAAAGAAGTCAGTGCCCCTAACTGAATAGTCAGATAAAGCATGTTTTAAAAATTCTTGTGGCACGTCAGTTGAAAATCCCTGAGATAAAGCATGAACGGTGTGTGGAAGTTATTGTAAGATAACTCCAGTCGAGTTTCTCGGACACAAATACCAGACAGCTTCGCTGTTGGCACTGCAAAGCATGAGACTAGATAGAAGCACAGGATGGTCAGGAGCCTGTCTGGACAAGACAAGTGCAGGTGGGGACAAGCTGTCAAGTTCTGCAATAACGGCTGTGCATAAAGGGCCCCATGAGCCAGGTGTCAGGGCCAGCAAAGCAGAGCTGGAATCCAGTGAACACTTTGTTGTTGAGGTTAAACAGTGAGAACAAGTTATATTAGCTGAGGATACAATAGGTAATCAGACTAAAAGCACAGGTAGAAACAAAATCAAGGACTTCCTGCTAGGAGAGGGAGCCGTGGCTGGGAAAGCTGAAAAGAACAGCTGATCATTTGTGGATAGAACGGACAAGTTATGGTTGAAAAACTACTCCTCAGCACAGAAACTGGAGGAGCGACAAAGCAGGAAGAAAGCAGAAGTAAGAAGACAAAATTATCCAATGTTCACTTGGTGAAGGTAAATGTTACCCAAAAGCTAAACAGGAAGTCCTACTCCTTACCAAGTCACTTTGTGGATCCACAAGCAGCTACCTGCAAGAGCGGGCTATGCAAGGTCGGATGCTTTTGCCAGGGCCATGGCAACTTAAATTTGTATATTAAATATGCACGATTGAAAAGTAAAATTTAAAAATGAGTGAAGTGTTGCTAGATATATAATGTCTATGTGCTTTACAAAATATCTGGATTATTTGCAAGATACCTGCTATAATTAATTTTATATTATATGGGCATATGTAAAAAGTGAAATAGCTCTATGTGTTCTCACAGATAACTAAATCTTTTCCCAGCAAAATATGCCAATAAAAATTTGTCTTCTGAAAGAATATTCTGTTTTGTATATATTCTGATTGATTTTACCCAGCAACCCTCATATTTTTCAAAAAATTTTTTCTTCTATGGAGTTATAGTTATAGTTAATAATCCACAGGAAGCAAATTGGGTGCCTAAAACTATGGTGACACTAAAGTTGGGGAAATTACTGAATAACAGTTTGGAATTTAAAATAAAAACAATTTTCAAACTAGCATCTGTCAAATTCAAGCTAATAAGTCTACTCTTAAATATCTACTTAACACTAGGCTGTTTCATCACGATTTATTTATGCGCTTTAAAACCTTTTTGTATATTTAATGTCCTTCCCAGTTGAATGCTGGCAAAATGAAACTCCCCCTTTTATCAAACAGACCTGTGTCAGAACAAATGAAATAACATGCAATGTCACCCTTTGTACCTCGTTTGTAGTAAACGGGAGATCATCTGTTTCAGAAATGACTATCTACACATCTACAGTCAAGGAAGAGTCACAGAATGGATGGATATACAAAAGAGAAATAGAGACAATAAATATGAATATGATCTATAAAATCCAGAATAATTGGCATTCTCAAAAGAAAGCACTTGTTCTATGCAAACAAGTCAGTACTTAATTCTGAGCTTTTATAGATTAATTAATTAATTAATTAATTAATATGTCATTCAGGCCCTGTGTTAGTTTCACTGGGAAATGACCTCTCCATTACCTCTGTCCAGGGCGACTACAATTCATTTTATTGTTTCCCATAACTCACTTCTTATGGTTTTGTGAAAGCGCGCGTAGCTGTTTCACCTCTGGCTCTACCCTGTGTAACACTACATCACAAACTCATTTAAATAGTGATAGTAATGATTTCAGAAATCACTACAAATGGTTGGCAGCATTGTTGTTAATGTCTCAAGGGAGCCATACATGAGTTTTATCAGCTTGAGGCTGAGTTATTTGATGAAGCAATAACAAACTAGCTCCGAATTGTCTTTCATTACCCTTTATCTCTCCTAGAGAGAATATAATCTTATTCAAATTATAATGGCCTCTGTTATCAATGAGCTTTACTATTTATTTACCTGCATCCAGACATGCAAATGCACACGGGTTCCGCTTTTTCAGCCTACCTATAATGAAATTTCTTCACTATCAGAATCATGCACAATCACAAATTACAGACTAGTTACTCGTGTAATTTTCTTAGCATTAAAAATATCCTACTCATTCTTCTAATATGCTATCTTGATTAAAGGAGTGAAACCCAACCATTCTGGTTGAAATACAGTGTATCCTAAACAACTTTTAAAACAAGATCACTTTTTCAATTAGGAACTAGTTGTGTTTTGTTTTTCTCTTCAGCCAAGCCTGGAGTTAAATTGTGCCAAAACTAACCCAGGTTAAGCAGAGCACTGTTAGATAGTGGTACTCCTATGGCACAAAATACTTGGTACCTAAGCATGCATGTTTGGTTTTAACTCAGTCAGCTTTATTTATAACAATGTTCTTCATATTGGTATAAAATGGGTAATTTCAAAGAGCTTTCAGGCTTCTTGTCAATTTCATCCCCTTAGGCATGTAAAGTAGGGAGCAAGCAGGTATAATTATGTACAGTTGTCAAAGGGAGGAGCTGCAATTCAGAGAGCTGCTTTGGTGCCATAAAAAGAATCACAGACAGCAGCGATATTCATGGACAAGGAAGATATCATAGCTGTTAAAGATTTGCTTACTTTGGTTCAGTCATTAAATCAAATGGGCAATGCAGCCAAGAAATCAAGAGAGGGCTGAGACTAGGACGAATAGCAATGGGAGAATTAGAAGAAATCACTAAGATGAAATGAGTGCCATTAGAAACTATGGTGAAGGTCATGCACAGACTCATATTCCCAATTACTATGTATGGATGCAAAAGCTAAATAATAAAGAAGGCTGATAGGGAAAAGCGTAATTCACTTGAAATGTGATGTTGGCAGAGAGCTCTATGGATACCCCGAACTATCAGCAAGAGGAACAGGTGAGGCCTGAAGCAGGTTAAGTTGGAAACATTGCTGGAGGCAAAAATGACACAACTGAAGCTGTGTCATTTCAGACACATCATGAGAAGGCCAGGTTCTTTGGACAAGACCACAATGATGGAAAAATACAGGAGGCAGCAGGAAAAGAGGAAGACCAAATTTCTTCCTCTTTGGCATGGGTTGGGTCCATAAAAGAAGCCATCAGCATGAGTCTAGAGTTGCTGAGCAGGGCTGTTGTGATCAGGACATTAGGGAGAGCACTCACCCAAGGTTGACAGGAGTCAAAGCCAAGTCCATGGTGTGTAGCACTCACAAAGAGAATCAAGGCAGGAGTCATCCCTGGGCTGGTTTTCTTTCTTCTCTGCCTAGTGGGCTTTTGACCTTGAGACTAACTCTGTCTTCACTCTGTTCTATTTTTCAGATTCTTTCAAACCAATGTCTTCCTAAAACTAAAATATTGATATTATACTAGTCAGTGACATCTACAAAGGTAATATTGTGTTTGTTTTATTCACTATTGATTTCATCTCATTAAGCTCATTAATGCCCAATTACACTGTATTTTTTCCTGGTTCTAAAACATACCCCTTAATTCTCTTCTTCTTCCTCTGACTGTTAAGTAGTTCAATACTTGCCCACTATAATATGTTTTTCAATCTTTCCATTTTGACATAAGACATTTCCTTAGAGTTGCTGTTTTCTCTGATGGATGGTGGACACCTTCTTATCACTTGGGTCTTAATTCTACTATCATTTTCTGATTATTTATTGCCTGCCTACTTCTAACTGGAGTATGAGCAGAGACCCTGGCCCCATGATCTCAATGGTGTTTCCAACTCTTCAGAACTTCACAGAGCACACTGTAAGCACCTTATAGTGTTGTATTAATGAATGAATAATACCTATCGAGTCATCTCACAACTCCAAATATGTTCTATGCATCAGCAACTAGAAAAAGGCATTTGAAATTACTAAAACTAATATTCATTATATTAGATTATTTTATAACATTAAATGAGTTAAGCACTATTACTATTATCATTTCTTGTATCAGAAAACTTGAGAGTGTTTAGCAGTCAATAACTCTCAGAACCAAGATTTGGGTACATAATCTTAAACTCTTCATTCTATGAAATTCTTCTTGACCCAATCCCAAAGGTTAAGGACATTTTCTTTGAATATCATAATTATATAATTGCACTATTTCCTTTGAAAGATTATGACTTTTTAACATATTGCCCATGTTTAGAACATGTCACTTGCATTATTATTATATAAACATAGAAAATAACATAAATATATTCCCCTGGATTGGGCAACATGAAGTCTATGTTTTATTTGGAATAACTTAAGCAACTTATATTTTCCTCCTAATTCTACAGTCTTCGGCTCTTTCTGACTGGTAAGTAGTTAGATATTTGCCTGCATAACTCTATTTGTCATTTTTCTGTCCACCACTAGAAGAAATGTTAGTAAAGTATATAATTAGAAAGAATAATTTTAATTCTATAATATTTATATTAAAGTATGGATTGAAAAGCTGGGATTTATGCCTGGAGGAAGAAGGAACTCCCATCAAAATCACAACATAAATACCAGTTATAGTTGCTAAAAAAACTAGAAATGTTTCTAATGTATACATGTGTCTATGTTTTAAAATGAACAATTTGAAACTCTTATTTCAACATCATAATATTAGTTATCACAGAAATTGGATATTGGGTGAGAAGGGAAGAAGACTACAAGGCCTTCCACATGCTATAAATGGTGAACTCTTCCTTCTCAGCCTCGTGGTGAGAGGGAACACGTAGGCTAGAGGAAGCATGTCATTCATTCACGAGCATCATGTGGAAATATGCCATGCCATGAGGTTCTGTACCCTGCACCCACCTACAGTGTTTAGGAAATAGCAGCAGTGAATAATGATTCTTCCGTCCTGTATATTAGAGTTATGTAAAGTGCATTCTGCAGAGTACATGAGTAGGATATTAAAAACTGTTATATAAAACAAGATTTCTTTGGTAGATGCATTTAGCAAATCATTAAAGAAAGTTAATCAAGTGTTATCTCCGAGAAAGCTTCTCATAACATTTAGTATACCAATGTGAGTTTTATTCAAAATTCAGTTATAAGTTGCAAAATTTCCCGAGTTAGCTTGAATTCAAAAATACATTTTCATAAAAAGGAATGACACTCCTTAAAGTTCATTTGGTATTGCTGATTGTTCTGATTATCAATGGGAAATTAGCTTATCGCCCACGCCAATTACAAATGTAAAAGAGCACTAGACCAGAGAAAATTGGAGAGAACTGACAAGGCAGGATTCTGAGAAAAAAATTGACAGTTCTTACAGGTAAGATTCTCTATAGTCAAATACAGGTTAAATTAAATTGTTATCATCTTCGAAATAAATTCGTGTAGATTAAGTTGTAGTTGAGAATGTTAAGATGGTTTCTAAAAATGTATTTTAAAGGGGTCTTTTTATACCTACCATATATATTGTTAAATCTTGTTTTAAATTAGTCATTGTTTTGTGTATCATTAAAAAGGTTTATACAAAATAATTACCGATTGTGAAAAGGATGTGCATTCTTATAAGTTCACTTTTTCAACTCAATGACAAATGTAGCTTAAAACCTGAGATCATTCTAAGAATAGACACCTTTTATAAAGTAATAGTTTTTCTCAAGTGTAGATACTAGTACTTAGGAAGAAGCAGCATCTGAAATTCGAACTTTGCAAACTCAGTCTGTAAAGAAGTAGGACAGACCAAAACTCACTAGTTAGGTCCCTTCCTGTCTCTGGGATGGATGAGAAGTAAAATACTAAAGAGATGAGCATGAAATCTTATTTTACAGATTTTTTGAGTCTTTCATATGAAGAGAAGGATACCAAATCAATGAAGTACCAAATTACAAATAAATAAAAGATCAAATAAGTGAGGTATCAAATGAGAGCACAATTACCTCGTACTTTCCGCCTAGCCCTCAAGCCAAGTCCATAGGTTTCCTAAACTAACACCCAGAGCGAATGCCTTAAGGGACCACTTCCCTTAGAATACTGGGTGTGACCTCAAAAGTGATTAAAGATAAGTAGCAAGTCCTGGAGGAATATTAGAAGATTTTAAGGCAGGAAGGAAGATACAGAAAAGAAAGAGGAACCCAAAGAGGTTCATCAATTAGTTAATACAAATGGAGTGTTTGGTGAAATAGTTGGAGTTTCGAAATAAGAAATGCATTCTAAAAAACATGTTGTTACACTAAATATATTATATTTATAAAATATAAAATAAAGAGGGAATAACTCATCAGTATGCAGTGAAATTAGTCATCACACAAAGAATGTAAGTATATCACATGAACATAGGAATTCGTCATGCAAATAGGAAGTATAAATATAATGTGGAGTGGTTTCCATGTATGAAAGAGCATGAAATATCTACAGCAGCTACAGAATTATAGAGTTCCTTTTTTTTTTTTTAAATTTTTTTTATTTAACTTTTGTTCAAGTACAGTTTTCTTTCTTGTATTCCCAGCCCTGCACTCCCCCCCAGTGCTCCCCACCCCCCTCCTATCTCCGCCCCCCGTCTTAGTTATTGTCCATGTGTCCTTCATACTTATTCATGTGAGTCCATCCCCTTTTACTCTGTGCGCCTCTCACCTCTACCCTCTGGACCCTGTCAGCCATGATATCAAACTGTATTAGAAGGCCACTGTAATCAAAACAGCCTGGTACTGGCATAAAAACAGGCACATAGACCAATGGAATAGAACAGAGAGCCCAGAAATAAACCCAAACCTCTACAGTCAATTAATATTTGACAAAGGGGGCAGTAACATAAAATGAAGTAAAGATAGCCTCTTCAACAAATGGTGTTGGGAAAACTGGACAGCCACATGCAAAAAAATGAAACTCGAGCACCAACTTACACCATACACCAAAATAAATTCAAGGTGGATAGAGTTCCTTTTGTTTCTTGGCCTTTGAATTATGAAACTTGTTGATAATCTTGCCATCACATAGATTAGATTGATCACTTACAAATTGTCCATATTTATATACACAGTATTCTGCTTCTAATTTCAGAGCATCTGAGACTATTGAGGGAATTAACAAATCTGTGAAGAATCTTAATTTTGAAGTCACATTTTTGCAAACATTTTTTTACAAAACAGAGAAAGACTTTACAAAAATGTTCTCATTCTTTTGTAGAAAGGTAAACATAGAGGCTTTTCGCAACTTTTAAAACATACTAAGTATCTCTGGTTGTTGTAGCTCAGTGAATTGAGTGCCAGCCTGTGAACCACAGGTTCAACAGTTCGATTCCCAGTTAGGGCACATGCCTGGGTTTCAGGCCAGGTCCCCAAAAGTGGGCCTGCGAGAGGCAACCACACATTGAAGTTTCTCTCATTCTCTTTCTCCTTCCCTTCCCCTCTCTCTAAAAATAAATAAATAAAATCTTAAAGAAAACTTAAGTAGGCAGAGAGTTTGGTTTTCTGGGTAACTGAAATTAGGCCACCCAGGCTGAATTAGTCCTGCCTTTGAGCAGTCTCAGATTTATCTCCTATGTCATTTCGAATTCCATTCCCATGTGTTTCTCTCTCTCTTCCCCTCTTCTTTCTTCCCTCCCCCTCTCTCTCTTTCTGATAATCTATTATTATAACATGTAACTTTTGCATAAGTCTTCAGAAATTTTTAGGTTTTTCTCTTTTTATAACTGAATCATGTTGGGAAAACAAAAATCAATCACCATTCAGTTGTGGCTAACAGAAACTGCTCTAGCCTAAAAGAAAAGCTCTGTGGTAGGCTAGTACAGAAAAGTTTAAGACCTTTCCCTGTCAAATTGACCTTTATCTATTTACACCTTATAAGTAGGTGGTAACACTGTTTGATATACAACCTCCCTTAAGATTATATTCCATCCAGAAAAAAAAATAGGAAAAGATGTCATTTTAGATAGTGCAAACCACACCTGTATAGGCATTGTCAAAGCAAGATTATAGACAGTAATAAAACAAACATAAAAATGTGGAGGTGTAATAGAAATGACATGTCCAGATCTTCAAAAATTAAAAAAATAAAATTAAAAATCCCTCTCTACATTTCCCAGAACTGCTGGAAAAAAGTGTGTCTTCCTCCCCCTGCTCTTCCCCTCAGACTTTTGGTGGTTACTCCATTTCAGCAGGAGATGAGACACCCACAGTAGAAGACCTCTGGCCAAGAAGGCCTGCACCTGAGTGCTCCTGATTCTCCCCCGGCCATGCCTAGTCTACCCATTTCTGCTGCCCATTCCCAGCCTGTCACACACTGAGGACCTTTGGGAAGTGTGTGTTGGTGGAGGGGGTGTCAGAAAGCAGTGGGAATAACAAAAACGCTTTATTCTAGGGTTCTCACAGATTTCCTCAATCACTTCCTACTGCTTAGAAAAATAGCAGCAAGTCTTATTGTAGAGTAAGAATGTAAACAAGGTTAGGTTAAAATAGAGGCTCCAGTGCTTTCTATCACCTGGCATCAATCACAGCATTTCTGAGCATTAATTAGAAAGGCTATTTAGCCTTAAATATAGAAACCCAGCCTTCAAAGCTATTGTAACCATTAGATAATTACATAACTATTATTATGTAATTACATAATTACATAATAATTACATGTAATAATTACATGTAAAAATGCCAAGCCTCAAAGTCCACAGAAAATAACCTCAATACATGTCGTTCCTCAGCTCTCACAAAACTGTGTTTGCTCGCCCCCTAGTGGCAGACCTCCCACACTCATTATTGGCATAAATTCTCGTAGAAGGTTTTTACTCACAACAACCCGCCCAAAGGTCAAAAGATGAGACAGCGCTGTGTCCAAATTAAATACTGTGGAAAACAAACAAAATGCAGCACTTACAGAAACAAAAAGGATACAAGTACTACATGGAATACTCCATTTAGCCAGATAAGAATATGAAAATGAGAAAATCAACAGCATAATTACAGAGGAGGGGGAACACTTGCTGCTCGCCCAGCCTGGTATAATTTAGGCTCTGGATGTCACAATCACAAGTGAAGCAGCGTTAGGTTATTGGTGCTTGATTTACTTCTGAGCTGCTTCAAGGGACCAGTTCTCAGAGTGTCTGTTTTGTGTGCTCCCATCTGTTGACACTGCCTCCATCTCGGGGATGAACTGTAAAAGCTGGCGATGATCATAGATTCGGTTCCCTGCTTAGAAATAAGACTCTAAGAAACATTTGATTGTATGTGGCAAAAACCTCTTCTGTCATTTCAAATACTGCAAACCATGTTGTTTTTCCAGCCAGATTTATTTGTTTTAGTGTCCCTATTCTGGTCAGGTTTCAAGGGTAAAAAACAAGGTGACTTCTCTATTCTTATTGACATCATGTTAACAGTGTCCATTCACTTATGCTACAAAGTTATAAAAAGAAAATACTTTTTTTCCCAAACACACCAAAAGCAAAATTTAAAAGATATCAAGTAAGAGAAAATGAGTTAGAAATTGCATTTACTTGGGACGTAAAAGTAATTCTATTACTTGTGAATTCTATTAAAGAGAATACATTTTTATCTGAATGTATTTCTGGGAGATAAAGAGACTTTGAAATCCTTTCATATCTATATTCAAATATCTCTTAAACATCCAGAAAAATTCCTATTAATTAATTGTACTAAATGCTTATTAAATAAAGGTTTCTTGAAAAACAATTGCTAGGAGATAATTAATATTGGAGTTATGGAGTTAGCCATTTGGTGGTGGTTTTATTTCCATTTTCTTCCTTTTTGGCTTTGGTTATCTCATTTATTATCTTTTACAGATAAGAAACATTTGGGTTAGCAACATCAACAAGTTTTATTTCAAAAAATAAACCCCCAAAACAGATATTATCATCATGTAGTCCAGTAGTTTAATTAGAGATATTGAAACGTGCTATATCCCTGTTTAGCTTAAGACTGTGAAAAAATAGTTTGTTTTCCAAGTTCAAATTCTTATACATCTACTCCTTCAAAAAATAAATCATTTTTAACATTTCAATGATTTCAGGGGAAAAAGCAAAATCTTGGCACTTTTATTTTTAAAAAAAAACAATCCATAGAGTTTTAATAAGTCTAATCACATTTAACAATATCCTACACATCCCAGTAGTATATTAGAGATCTAAGCCCCATTTTTACCAACAATGCAGGCCAATAAGCCCAGTATAATATCAAGCGAGATGAAAAATTGCAGCTGGTCAAAACTGTATGGTTCATTTCCTCTCCTGAGTAGCACTGCGGCGGGGCAGCGCTCTCCTCCACACAGAGGTTCAGGGACCCTGACTCCTGCCTTATTTTTATATTTAATATGTGACTCCCAAGGCTCCGTGGGCATCACCATTAGAATCAACCAGAAACAAGGAGAAAGCATTAGGCCTCTGAGTGGTACAGCATTTCCACTAGAAATGAACCAACATTCAGTCCCCCTGCCACTGCCACCTGGGTATGGGAAACTGGGAAATACAGACTAGTTATAAGCCTATAGAATTAGAAGAAAAGGTAAACATCTGACATTCTTAGCCACAGTCTGACCACTGGTAATGAACTACCCATTCGCACATTTCTTCTCACATATGAAACACGCTTACTCTCCTTTTCAGTGAGAAAATCTGAAGTCTTATCTAGGCTGAGACATGTCTCGTTCTCCAACAAGCGGCAGTGAGGCCTCCTGTTCTTGGAGAAGGTTGTTCAACTAGAACTGAGTTGGCTTTCTTTTTTAAAAAATTTTAATTGTTGTTAGAGTACAGTTTTCTGTCTTTTACTCCCATCCCAGCCCACCTACCCAACCCTCCCCCATTTGCACCCCACCCCTAGTTTTCGGCCATGTGTCTTTTATACTTGTTCCTATAAACCCTGCTCTTTTCCCCTGAAATTCTCTAACCCCCCCCCCCTCCAGGATACTGTCAGTCTGTTCTCTATTTCAGTGTCTTTGGTCATATTTTGCTTGTTTGTTTGTTTTGTTGATTAGGTTCCAGTTAAAGGTGAGATCATATGGTATTTGTCTTTAACCACCTGGTTTATTTTGCTTGGCATAATGCTTTCCAGTTCCATCCAGGCTGTCGCAAAGGGTAGGAGCTCCTTCTTTCTTTATCCAGAGCCGCCAGCTCCTCTACCTAACGCACTCTGTTGTCTTTTTTGTCCCTTCTTTGCCACATCCAACAGCGTGTATGCTGGCTTTTGTGGTTTTTCAATTTTTGTAGTCTGATTCTAAATTACAGAAATTTGGAAGCATGTGCCAGTTTTAAGGATTGAACAGTCAAAAGCAGTTTTGGAACACACTAGTGATTTTCTTGGCTTAACTAATGGCTTCAGCATCCAAAATAATAATAACAATAACTTCTCAAATGGTAATCTACGAGCTTAAGTAAGACAACAAATAACCATAAATATAAATTACTCTATGGAATACGATAAAAGGAGACCGCAGGGGTAGAATGGCTCTGAAACAAGCAACAGCAGTATTTGGAAATCAAGAAGACCTCATTTCTAGTTGCTGCTTCACTTCTTGCAACCTAAGTTGAGTGATACTGTTTTCTTATAGCAAGAATGTGAACTCTGAGTTCCAGTATCTTGATCTATAAAATAAAAATAATAGTACTAAAACATGTTAATATTTATTACTTAGCACAGGTAGTTATGAGTGAATAGTGATATGAAGATAATTCAGAGATATATTAGAGTTTAACTTTTACACCTGGGTATTATTTATTTTTCTGAGTATATATGCAGACCTCATGAGTTCCCTGCTAAGAAAATGAGAATGAATTATGTCCCTGAATTTTGATCCCAAGAGCCAAAAAAGATCCTTGCTTTTCTATGAAGATGTTCATGGATAGTGTCAGAAAATGCCCAACATCAAGGCAATGCTATTGAGTCTATGCCTTGCTTCTATGCTTGGTTACAATTAAGTGATATCAATAGGGAAGTGTGACATTTTGTAGTTACATACAAGGTGTTTTTTTTTTCTTCCCTTTAGAATGTTGGAACATTCTGAATACTTAGGTCCTGAAGAACTGTGAACTGAAATAAAAGCATGATATTCTGGGCCTACTAGAAGACTTGGGGGGAAAAATTAAAAATTTGTACTGAAGTAACAAGATGAGAGCAGCAAGAAGTTAAAAGCTTTCCTTGGAAGAGAAAAATCCCAAGCAGAGAGGTTGTTTTGACATTCATTTCCCCTTTTCCTTTTCCTGATAAGGCTCTGAATTCCCAGGGGGTGTCCCTTAACTAGGCTAAATAAGTTGGTGTAGGACCAAACCCTTCAGCGCAGGGATTAGTTCAGGGACGGTCACTTTAGCCTAAGCACTTGCCCTACTTTAAACCACTCTAAGGAAGATTAAAGAGTTGTTGATGAAGAGAGAGAAGTTCTCTCTTTCTCAATGAAGGGGAAAACTCTGTAATCCCTGGATTGCCAAGAATCAGCCAATCACCATGAGGGTGAAGCCAGCTCCAACTGGAGGGCAACGCTGAGGTTTGCAGAAAAGGAGAGACTGCTCCACGGTCTTTGGTCATGGGAAAAGATCCCAAGATTTTTCTATATCTTGCTATAGAAACAATCATAACTGATATACAAAGAAGCAAATCTGCTACAAAAATTTGAAGCTTCATGTTATCAGCAGATTAATTAAATCAGGTTATTGATGGTTAACTCTAAAAGGTTATTATTATTATAAGTAAAACCTATTGGGTGGAGAAATACATTAAAATATAAAATATATATACAAGTGTGTAGTAAGAGGAGAGCAATAAAAGTCTGCAGAGGAAGTCAAAATCAAAAGTGACTACAGGGACAACCAGGATCATTGTAGCATTGGGCACAATAGCCAAGAGGTAGTAACAGCCTAACTTTCCATTGACAAATGAATGGACAGCAAACGTGGTGTATACATACAATAGAATAGTATGCTGATTTGGTAAAAAGAGAGAGAGAAGAAAATTCTCTCAAATGTTCCAACATAGATTAACCTGGACAATATTGCACTAAGTAAATTAAACTAGTCACAAAGACAGTAACCGAATGACTGCACTCATAAGAGGTATCTACAGTAGTCAAACTTACAGGAACAGAACTCGGCCCAGGGGCTGCAAGGGCTGGGAGAGGAGGAAGGAGGGTTTGCTGTTCAATCAATATACAGTTTCGGTTCTAAAGATGAAAAAATTCTAGAAGCATGTTTCACAATAATGTGAATATGGCTAACACTATTGAACTGTATACTTAAAAAGGGTTAAGATGGTAAATTATATGTTACATTAAACATTTCTCTGAAGTTTGGGTACAATGGAGATACAGTAAATCTCTTAATGGGTGTGGAGTTTTCTTTTGGGGTGATAAAAATATTTTGGAACTAGATAGAGGTGGTGTTTGAACAACATGATAAATGTACCAAATACCACTAAATTGTAAAATTTTAAATATTTAATTTTGTATTGTATAAATTTAACCCCAATAAAAAATTAAAAAGAAAAAAAACAGTGCTCTGATGTTTATGCAAAGCAGTACTAAAGTTTACCCATACTCAGAGTGTACTGTGTTCCAGCTCTAAGTAACTGTTTTACGTGTACTAACCGTCACAAACTTATGGGGTAGGTGCTGTCATTTTTTGTATTTTCCAGAAATAAAATAATAAAACAGTTTCCCAACACCACACATCTTATAGGTCATCTCATTGAGGACTGAAATGAAGCTCTCTGCACCAATATTTTGTATGATTTGAGAAAGGGACAGTGTAAAGCTGGTCTCCAGAGATGTTTCATCTGCTGAAAAAATACTTATTCTGGGTCTATGTGACTCCTAACTTTAAAATCCCATGTTTATTTAGGCAGCTTGAGGGAGTGTCTGTTCCTTGCAACCCAAGGGGCCTATTTGAACTCAAGTGGATCAGACGAAGAGCGGACTATGGAATGAGATATGTCCTTCATGTCCTGAACAGGAGCCTGGAATCAGGGTCAGTGTTGGGAAGTTCTCTGCCTGGTTTCAGGAATTGTAACTGCCTTCCATGGCTAAGGATTGGGGAGCAACCTCTGGAATGTGAGCCACAAGAAGACAAAGCTTGTCTCTGGTAGCAAATGCTGCCTCTGCTTCTTCCCCTGCCCCCAGTGCATGGTCAGATAGTCGATGGTGCGTAAGACTCCTCAGAGAAGGGCCAATCTAAGCCATACACGATCACTTGGGAGGCCATCATGGAAGGACTCGGGGAGCTGCAACAAAGAGGGAGTGATGAATCCTTGCCCCCCCAGCTATTCTGACATGGCTCGAGTCCCCATGTTCTCTGGCAGAAGTGCTTCCTGACTCTAATCTACTTAAGCCTGAAAACCTATGATGGGGAAGGAGGTGCAGCCTATTGCTCGGCTACAGCGGGATCCAGGGTGATCGGGCATAAGAAAGAGTTCCTAAAAGTTCTGTGAAGCCTGCTTTGCTAAAGTGTTTTTATTCATATATTAAGGGTCCAAGTAGGAAATGAGTATGTCTCCCAAAGTTTCTGCAACCCCCTTTCCTGACAGACACTGACTCAGACTAAGCCTTCAGATTTCTTTGAAACGTTATCTACTGTTTGATCCTTGCTGCCTGTATTTCTGTGTGTTACTACCCAATTAAAGCCATTGACTAAAAGGCTCCTGGCCTTTCTCCTCTGAGGGATTGGCCACCTCTCCTCCCCAAGCAGATCATGTCTTGGTAGAGTTACTTTCATCCATGGCGGATGACAGGACTTGCTGACAAAGTTGCTCCCACAGGTCAGATTATCAGCAAAGGAAAGATGGATGGTATTGAGCAAAAACATGAGATGTTGGAGAGAAATAAGACTTGAGGAGAACCAGCTGGTCAGAATCAAATAGTTTCTCCTTGATGAGGAAGAAGTAGTAATGAATTGAAATAAGATTTAGACTGATCATCAAACTGGTATCTTAAAAATTCTAGATAGAACTCTCACCACCTGGAAACTAGATTAGATGAATTTTTCCCTCAGCTGCACATGCAAAAGTAATCATACCCCTCATTCAGGAATATTTTTCTTTTGTCTATACTAGATGGTAATGCTGACTCACCGATAACTACTTCATCCCAATCAGAGCAGAAAGTTACCAACTGAGAAATTATCAATACCTATGTAGCTGAACAATGCATCAAGTTAATCATTTTCTTTAATTTTCTGCTGAAAGAAGTATTCTCTTCTCTAGCATTTTAGTTGTTTGAACTTTTATCTATTCAATTAATGTAATATTTTTATCCTTTCCCACTGTAATTATTTGTTTAGACTCAACCATTTACAATATATCCGATGCTTTGCTGTTACAAACTGAACTTTCCTTCTGGTATCATTTTTATGCTTCTTACATGTATATCCTTTGACTAATAAACATTAATCACTGCTAACTAATTAAGTCTTCTGTGTAAGTGCACAAATTTTCAGGAGCTACTCTGTTTGATTTTGAAATCTGCATAAAAATCAAACAATTGTAAAATATCTTAATGAATACTCACTCCCAAAGATAGTTTTAAAATTCAAAATTATATTCAAACTCATATACAATATTTCTTGTTTATGTCTTTTGTCTGAGAGCTTTTGTATCAGTTTGAAACTTTGAGACTCTGTGAAATTTAAAATCTGGTTTCCTCTCATCTTTTCATGAAACCGAAGCTAATGATGCTGTTCTTTAGTGTGCTGCCTAATCTATGTTATCAGAGGGGAGATTTTTATGGAAGCTGGTAATCATTGCAGATAAATTGATAATGATTTCAATCAATGTCTGGCTTGTTAATTGTAAAGCTTTTACCATAAAAAGAAATTATTTAACAACTGCACTTAACTACTTATGAAGTTTCATTAGAAACAGAAATTAATGGTTCCTGTGTTATCTAGTGCAAGATATAAAACATCATTATGCTTATGGTAAAACTGTGATATTCAGATGCTGCTAATCTATAACCAGGTAAAGATTCGGAACTCACAATGTTTCATTTATTTCTTCCATGTTTCATATATTTAAGTGATTGTATTAAGAAGAATAAAGTAAAAGAAACTTTGTGACTAATAGGTAATATTCAAATATTATCACTTCCAAGAGATAAGATTTACTGGAAAATTGTATCTCAGTTCTACCAGGTCACACATTTCAGAAACCACTTGTATAGGGGATTAAATTTAAAAAATATTTTTAAAGATTTTATTTATTTACTTTCAGAGAGGGGAAGGGAGAAAGAGAGGGAAACATCAGTGCAGTTTCCTCTTACCTGCCCCCTACTGGGGACATAGTCCACAACCCAGGCATGTGCCCCGACCGTGAATCGAACCGGCAACACTTTGGTTCTCAGGCCGGCACTCAATCCACTGAGCCACACCAGCCAAGGCTAAATTAAAATATTTTATATCTTATAATTACATATGAAGCTTTAAATATGTGTGCCCTGAGGAAAAGCAAATCACTAACAATTTTTTCTTTTAATGTAATCTCTTGATATTAGACCCTTTCAAGAAAACATATTCTAATAAAGAAGAGTAGGTGAGGAGATAAGAAACATTTACTGACTGGTTTTTGTTTGCTATGCAGTACACTAAGTGCTTAAATGTGCTATATGAATTAAGGCTTACAGCCCTATAAAATAAACATTGTTTTTCTTCATTTCCAAGACTTGACAACTGAAACAAAAAAAAAAGGTTAGTAACCTGCCACAAATCTTGAAACTATTAAATGTGAAGTTTTAATTTGAGAAGCAAGTATATCCAAATTTTCCTACTTGGCGGGCATTCAATATAAAAGACAAATAGAAGGTGGAGAGTTTTAGAGAACAAGAATAGAACAAACACTTAAGATCAGCTTTGTGAACTTCACAAAATTCTGGTGGGGCAGCTCTATAGATCCCAGAAATCCAACAACCATTTGTTTATTTTTTCACTTCTTTTCTTTTTTGTGTTATATATGGTCCATTTTATGCTTAGAAGCATCCATTAGCAATAAACTAAGAAAAGGTGTGTGTGTGTATGTGCACATGTGTGTGATTTTGGTATATCTGGTGGGATTCAGATAACCACAATGTTTACCATTGCTCAATTAATACCAAGAGTTAACCTCAGTCCTTCCGGATGACTGCATTCTGTAACTAGATGAGGTCCAGTAGGCTGACACAGGCAAATAAAATAGAATATTTAAGGCCATGGTGAGGATCATTGACTTGCGTGTAAGGAAACTTCTGAAGGAATGGCCAATAAACATCTTCACTTCTGTGAGAACTTTCATGATCTACTCAAGAAAAGAAAGAAAAGAGGGCATGATAAAGAAAAGAGAAAAAGACAAGAAAAAAAGAAACTAGAACAAAGAGGAGGAAAGCAATCAAAGCAGATTTCTCTCTCATCCCAAGGCACAGTTATACCACTCCTGTGAAATGGGCATGAAGCAGTACTTTTCCCCTTCATTCTGCTTCGTAAGGAGGTTTCTAGCTGAATCTGCTGTTCACGTTAATGGATAAAAAGTTTGCTGAGCCAGAAAGTGATCAAATCAATCTATAAAATAATACAAAATGAAGACGAGATGATATTATCAAGCTTGATTTAGTTTTAATCTGCCTTGATCTGTTTTAAGACAGATAAAGACTGAAGTGTTGGACAGAATCAGAAAGATTAGTAGGGGAAGGACTTCTGTAATATTTAGGATTTGGGGGAGATTTGCAAAGGTGAGTGAAAGGGTATTGGGCTTAGGGATATGCAATACAATTCCTTTTGCCACTTATTTGAGAAACTGCAGTAAAGATTCACATTGCTTTTCAGTGTTTTGTAGATTTCAAATTGGTGACTTTTGAATATAACTTGGTGCATAAAGGGGTCTCAGGATAGTTCAACCACTACTATGGCAGTGGTATATAGATGCTGTATTAGAATTGGTTGTATGTGTTTCCACCAGTAATGAACTTCTTGACAATAGCTGCCAGATGCTGTGGTAACTGCTTTCTCAGTCCTTTCTTTTCTGTATTCTACGTGACACAATTTCCTCTTGCATGCTCAGGTACATCTGTGTGTAGACCCAGCTATGACCTTATTCAAGACGAATTTAACAGACTGCCAAAGGTTTCCTATTACTATGTGAGAGAAAGGCACTCAGGCATACAATCTGTTCTTTATCTAAACTTGCAGTTGCTTATGTAGCTCATTATGTCTTCCTCCTTGTGCAGCTAATGACCTGATGTCAAGGTATTCTTCTAAGGAACTAACTAGTGGAACTGTTAGATCCAAGTAGGTGTGAAACCATAAACTAGAAAACATGCATACGATAGCTACCCAAAAGTATTTTTTGCAAGTAGTATATAAGATTTTAATTAAAACTCATTGAATGTATAGATTAGATGACTTCTGGAGCATCTGTTCTATTTTTTAATTCCAAGCTCTCAATTCTTAAAGAAATATATATTACATTAATAATAAAACCATTCTTATTTCAAGACTGCAGTTAAGTTATTGGTTGATATAGTTTATTTTTTGACAACCACACTAGTTGTTCATCTCTTTTATGGTTGGGTTCCGTGAACAGTTTTATAAAAGTGTTCCCCTGGATCTGAGAGTCTTGGAATTTCAATTTTGCTATTTAGTGTGAGCTTCCTCTTTCAGTTTGAAAGGGTGAAATAACAATATTTGGCTAGGAAGAGAAAATGGTTTCACTCTAAATGCCTAGAGAATTATTCTTTCCAAGCTGAGACAGCCATCTTGTGTCCATAGTTTGTCACCCTTACTTGTCATATGGTGAGCACTTTCTCCTCTGTGCTTCTTAATCTCCAAATAAGACACATGTATTATGGGATGAGCCCCATAACTGGAGCAGACACATTCTGTATATGTGTGGTAACCCAATAGTAACAAAGAGGGATCCAGAACCATTCATTCTTCTTCACACACATACACACCCAAAGGAAAATAAACTTCTTAAGGGGCTTCCTTGACCCCATTCATCTCTGACTACACATAATGTGATCATTTGCTTCACCGCTGTAGCAGCTATACCACTGCAGGATGAGGAAGAAAGTCTTTTATCAGTGTTTAAAAATGTGCTCTTAAACAGCTGTTTCTGATGCACCAACAGCCAGCCAAGAATACAACAACCAAAATACCCTGAATACCCTAATTCCTACCTTTGTATAGCACATTATACCATTCAAAACATAATCTTATCACTCCTCTTCTTAGGGCCCAAAGTGCTCCTGAGATATAGGGAAAATATGTAAGAAAATTATTGACTTCTCTATTATGAAAAATTTCTTGAGTTCTGCTTCACAACACTGTGCTTGTAATTAATGATACTGTACTATACACTTAAAGTTTGTTTAAAAATATATCGTATGTTCTATATATATTTTAAAATGTTTTTTTAAGAGTAAGTGACTGGTCCAAAACCATGTATTAGTGATAAAAGTAGAATCTAGTACCCTACTTTCTCGAAAGACATTCCTTCCTTCCTTCATTCCATCCTTTCTCTCTCTGCCTTCTTTCCTTCCTCCCTTTCTTTCCCTCTCTTTCTCTCCCCTCCTTTATTTTTTCCTTTTCCCTTCCTTCTTTCCCTCTTTTGTTCTTTTCTTCCTTCTTTCTTCCCTCTATTCCTTTCCTCCAGCTGTATCGTTGTGTTGGCAATATTTCTTCCAGTTTTTTATTTCTAGAATGTACATTAATGTCTATAAATGGAAGAATCATTACAAAGACACACTTCTTTAAGGCATATAACCAAAATCTAATTATACAACATTATGTTTAATAAAATGATATTTTATGATGTTTATCAAGTGTCAATCACTTCTTAATTTTTCTTAATTAACAATTCTATGCAACTAAGCACATGTCATTCACATTTTACACACAAGGACATTTAGGACATTTAGGTAACCCATCCAAGGTCATAAAACTGTACAATTTAGGCAGCTTAACTCCAGTGTCTGAGCTTACAACTGCTACTTTACATATTAAATCTATTATTCTTCTTGCCATTGTAATAATGCATGAATCCCATGGAAAACAAACACAATAAAAAAGAAGCATAAAACACTGATCTTTATTCCCACCACAGATCTCCATTTCATTACCACAGGTACAGGTGCCGACTATGATCTTTCTCGTGTATTCTCCCAAGAATTTTTCAGGTAACAACACATGCAATTGCAAATACACATACATGTAAGATATTTTAAAAGCAATGTACTGGTTTTAGAGAAAGAGTAAATAAGAAAGGGCAAGAGAGAGAAACAGCTATTTGTTGCTTCACTTATTTATGCATGCATTAGTTGATTCTTGCATGTGCCCTGACTTAGGATGGAACCCGCAACCTTGGTGTATTGGGGAGAACTCTATCTAACCAACTGCACTACCTGGCCAAGGCAACAAACATATAATATTATATGAAAATGTATTTTGGGTAAAGCTAACTCCTTGTTTTACATGTGAGCATGCTATGCATTCTTTTATGCATTCTATTTTCAATTCCATATGCTTTGGGAATCTCAAAGACTTCTTTAATCTCCTAATGGATATTTACAGTGTTTAAAAAGTTTTGTCTCTCTGTGTACATTTACAAATTTATGCAGAAATGAATTTCTGTATGAAAGAGCATTTGTGTGTTTAAACATCATTTAGTACATGTATTCCCATTTCCTGCCCTCTGACCAACACTGTATATTATTAAAATTCTTCACACAAAGCACCTAAAAGTTCTTAAAATGTATCACAAAGCTTTTAAATGTATAACTGCAAAAGTAAGAAAGTGTCCTGTGGGAAAGTGCCGTCACATAAAGCTAGCCTCCAAGTAGGCCTGCAGACACGCTGTCCCAGAGCTCAGGGAACAGAAAGGCTCACAGAATAAATCGAATGCTTTGAGTCCATTCAAAGTACATAGCACAAAGGAAAGTGAAAGAGATGGACGAGTTAACAGACTTCAGACAGGATATAATTATATTGGGAGCACATTACCTGATTCTTGGACTTTGCAATGTCCGTAAAAACTCTGTTACATCAGCCTTCTCTCTGATTCTAGGGACACAAAGACAAAAACTGAGGTTTGAGTGTTTCTTGGACAGAAGACTCGTGGGGCCATGACAGGAGTCATCAAATTCTGTCTGAATTAAGATTGTGAGAATGTTGGCTGTCTCATGTACAGTTTATGTGTCACGAACATTTAACACCCCAGGTGCCTCATGTATATTTGGTGCCTTCTGAATATTAGGTAGATATTCCTCCATCTCTTTCTATAATTACACCTACTTGATCTACTTTATCTTTCTGATATGCAGGAGTTTTGAAACTTACCTGTGCTTAGATAAAGAGTTATCCCAATCACTTTCTTTCATAGCAGAATTGAATATTCTCAAATATGTAAAATGCACTTTACAGTAAGAAAAATCCCGCCGGGAACTAACTGCAGAGATGCTAAAAACCAAAAAAGCAATGGATTAACAAAATTATTTTCACATGGTACTGGAGATGGTACAAGTTGGAAGACTTCCTAAAAAGTACTTTGGCAGCAGTTATTAAAGTTTTAAAACAGGCTTATCATTTGATATTTTTATAATCTAAAATTTTAATTGATACAATGATTAAAATTTATGAGAAATAACAAATGCAATGGCATTATCTATTACAACAAAATTGCAAAATCATAGTGTGTAACTAGACAACATTATTTCAAAAGTATTATACCTATAAAAGAAAATAATGAAATTTAAGATGTTTCTGTGAAAAATATTAGCAAATTGATAGTTATTATTGTGTAAAAATATTTTACTTTGCAGAACTTTAAAAAATGTATAAAAGTGGAATAAGAAATAATATGCATGCTAAATACACATATTTATAAAATCAGTAATATATATTAACTAGATAAGCAATTAAAAATCTTAAAATGTCCTGCTATTCCCACTAAAGTAAAACAATATGTAAAATATGCCATGAAATACTAAGCACTTCATGGCAAAAAAGGTACAAAACTTATCTCACAAGACTGAGTCTTGTGTGTCTCTATGTGTCTTGAAGGAGTCGTACCAGAGAGGCACACTTTCCCTGTGTATGATTTCTACCTTTTCCTCCAACTTCGTTAGACATTTAAAACTTTCAAGTTGTGCAGGTAATCCTTCAAATAAGGCAATGAAATAATAAAAGAGTACACTAGAGGGAGTAAAAGGTCTTACCAGAAGTCAATTTGGACTAGGCACTGAAGTAAATGCAGTGCTGAGAAACAGTGATGAGAATGCTACCTCCAATTCTAGCCCTGGTCACAACAGTGGGTCTGTAAAAAAAACACAGGTCATGAAAAAATAAAAGGAAATAGAGAAAGAGAGAGAAAGAAAGAAGGGACTTTTGTTCATGATATTCAATATATATCCACTCAAAAACATATTATTTAAACTAAAGAAACTATTTACTTGTATATATTTATTTTTATAATGAAGTGGGATATAACTATATATACTGGTACAAGAAAATCAAAGTTTATTTCTCTTTTTTACCTAAAATGTAACTGAAATAATTTAACAAAAAAATGTAAGATGCTGTCAAAATTAAAACTAAACTGTACTTTGGAGTAGTTTTGACTACTATAAATTTGAAACTTTACAGAAAATTATAGCATGTATAACTTTCATGAAACTGATCAAATATGTTAAAATGTTAAAAACTTTAAAGATCATGCTATGATTTCAAAGGAATTCGTATATATTCCCTTATTCCAAGTCTAAATTTCATTGTAAATTTACTCTCTAAATTTAGTGATAAAAACAATGTGTTAAAAATAATGTTATCCGAAAAGTTATTTTGTGTTTTTAATTTACTTTTAATATTTTAGAGAATATACTAATTCCATGGAAGTCTATAGAGGAAACCAGATTTTTGCACACAGGCTTTTGAGGCCTATGGACAAACCGATTCCCTCTAGGGTCGAATGGATGTGTGTCCCCTCGCAGGGTACAGGAAATGCCAGCCTCACTATGCTGTTTCCATACGGAACATTTGCTAGTATGACAAGCCAAAGTGAATCTTGTCAGGATTTTTATTTTAACTCTTTTGGTTACTAGGAACGTGTATAGTTTTGTATCTGTTGATTGCTTATTTGCATTTTTCTTCTTTGGGTCCTTGACTCATTAAATGGAGTTGCTGCTGCTTTTACTTCCCCTTTACGCGCATGTATCAAAGGTTGATTTTTCCACATAAGTATTTTTAAAAATCTTTATACACTTACATCCTCACTGGGTATAGAACAGCATAATGACAACATGAAGTATTGAATACATCACATTTATCACCTTGCAGTAAAAAAAGTATGCTCTAGAAGTTCACAAATTCCATTTATTTCATACTACAAATTAAGTATTTAATTTTTATTACATTCCTATTTATCTTTAACTGTATTTCTTTTGCAGCTAAGACTTTTGTACTTTGTCTTTAATACTTATAATGTGTGAGAAAGAGTACGTTCTGACTAGCTCCCATGCAAAGGCAGACCTACAATGATGTCTTTATTATATTTTCCAATATTTCTACAAATGTAATAAATGTTAAATCACAATAACATTATGAAGGTACATCGTGAGGCATTTTGGTAACTGAAGGCTATTACACGGTAACTTCCAGTGCGTGTGCACATTTGCTTTCACGAAACTTCTCATGTCAGTCATGGTTCCGTCCTCACCACAAGTGCACAGACGTGGGAAAAGTCAGTCAAAGAGTGCTGTCCAGCTTTCCTCTGTGTCTTCCACATCCACACTCTTACTCCCTACAAAGATGAAACTTCTAAATGGATTGGAATGGTTATTTCAGAAGAAATTTTACCTCTTTCCTTCAATATTCTTCACTTGTCATGGAAACTCACAATTAGGAATAATGATAAAGATTCAGCAACCCCAACATCATCTGCCATTCAGAAATCATTTCTTTATTATGTATCTTTGGGAAGAGTTGTATAGATGACTAATCTAATCTAACGTTATTTATTTTTGTAAATATTTCCTTCAGAGAATGCCATTTTTATGATCCTGATTTTAAATTGTAGGTTAAACCTTATTTCAGTTTAGTAACTTGGTATGAATTTTCCAATATAATTTTCTTAAATTTAATGGAAACAATATTCCAAGAATTAATAGTGTCTTTCTTTAGAAGAATAACCTCAGTGCCTAAAGACTCCGCTCAATTTCTTATTCTTCCGTAAACATTTCCATCATTCTCTAGCTAAACAGGCTTCTTTTGCCTTTTTCATTCACTGTAGTACTAGTGGTTAATTCTTTCCTACATAGCACTTGACTCTCAACACATAAAATATTTCTAGTTCCACATGCTGTTTTATACCTATTGTGGATAAAAACATACAAATGTTTTAATAAATATTTACATAAATTGTTGATACATGCATTTTTCTCCATAATAATATTGTGAGGTCCACAATGTTGGGGGATATTAACGTAGTCTAAGAACAAGAAAGTGCTGAAAATCATTTATTTAAGGGGATAAAACTTCAGAATTATTTAAGTAGACAATAATACCTTGTATAAAGTAGATGCCAAACTTTTAAGTTGTCCCTAACAACCGAGCCCTGTGGTAGGAAATGCTCATGTTGTAGAACAGTGCTTGGTATTAAAATGCCCTGCTCTTTTCTCTCCATTTGTTACTATTACTTGGGATTTTCAATATGGATTGTACCTTTTTGAATATTTGAGTGAATCATAGTAAATAGAGAGATAATTGACACTGCATTTATAGAAACATTAGAAGTTAGCATGTAAATACGGGGTGAGGCAAATGAGGTTTACAGTTCTAAGTATGCAAAGCACAGAATTTATTCTTGTATTATTATTTATTAATATTAATATCAGTATTTATTAACATTATCTATTAATATTTTTATTTATTAATGAAATCAATATTATTTATTCTTATTCTGTGCACAGAGTACAGAATTTATTCTTGTATTATTTATTAATATTAATATTATTATTTCCCATATGAAACACTTTACAATGTAAATGTACCATTCTTCTAATTTAATGCTTAATTACTTCATTTTTTAACTCACTTAGAAGTAACTTTTTCAAAGGTAATGAGTTTCTGCTATTTTAAAAGCAAATTTATTTATTTGGGGGGATGAAACAGTCATTTATTTTTTATTTTTAAGTATATTTTTGATTATCCTGTTACAATTGTCCCAATTTTTTCTTGCCTTTATCCCCCTCCACCCTGCATCTCCCCACCATCCAGCATTCCCACCCACCCCCAGTTCATGTCCTTGAATCTTACATACAGTTCTTTGACTTCTCCATTTTTATACTATTCTTAACCACCCCCTGTCTATTCTGTACCTACCACTTATGCTATTTATTCCCTGTACCTTCCCCCCATTCTCTACCTCCCCCTCCCCACTGGTAACTCCCCTTGTGATCTCCATTTCTGTGATTCTGTTCCTTTTCTAGTTGTTTATTTAAAAGCAACTTTCTGATATTAATTTGATCTCTTATACAGGTTTTTCTATTGGGAAGATAATTCATCGAGTAGTTAAAAGTTACTACATAGTCATATTCTATATTAGTACATTGTCATGCTGGTGAGTATCTTTCTCACAAATTTGGTCAATGTGAACAAAATATCATGAAATCTGAACACTACCAGGCCAAGCAATAAAGCTGCAATAATATATACAAATTATGAGTAGACGCTGGCACAGAACGTGCCTGGTGAAGTATCACCTAAAAGCAAAACCAAACAAAACCAAAAAAAGTCACAGATCTCTCTCACACTTGGTGATTTTCCACAGCATCTGGGATAAAACATGACCATTTGCACATCCAGTGGCTTTGTAAGTTTTAATACAACAATGGCATTTCTGTTTACTGAAATACTGAGTTGTTTAAGACATGAAAGCTAAGGGAATGAATATGACTTATTGATATTTTTCTTGATATTAAAACAAGAGTCATCTCTGCATGCTCTGAATTTTATTTAAATTTTACTTTTTCATCTATGTGCTGATTTTCCCTCAGGTCATGGTAATTGGACAGCCAGGTGTGCTTGTGTGCGTGTGTATGTTACAGAAAGAGAGAGAGACTTTGTAAGTGTGGTTTATTTTTTTTAAACTCTTCCCAGTAAAATCAGTAAGATTTTGCTTCTTTTCCCCCCTCACATTTGACAGATATAAACATGAAGATAAGGATCATGACAGGCTGTTGAATAGTTTATCTGTTTGTAGTTTAGCTTCAAATGTATGACTCTGAAATTCAGAATAGATACATCACTTGGTGTAGTTCAGATAATTGATTCATAAGTCAGCTACATCAGGCAGGTTTTGATGGTATCTTTATAAATAGGCTGGAGCTTTCAAATGCCTGATGCTATCTCTCACGCTGACATGAAAGGCATTTAGAGGTTGGAATATGCTACCAGTACAACTTCTATTCTAGATACAGTTCATGAGGCCTATTAACTTCCTACAGTACAAGCAACAAAACATCACTAAAATGTAACATATTGAAAGATAACACAAGAAACACATTTACAATTGTGCTTTAAAGAAGCAAGGCCAGATAATGGCTTTTATATGAGATATTTACCAATGAAAACACAAGCAATTTTACTATGTATAAGACAAAGATAAAAATAATAATAAAATAAAAGGATTAAAAAGTCCAGAAGCACACCCACGGTTGCACACTTCTAAAATGGGTTCTCATCCATTTGTGAGTTGGATTGAACCCTGCCTTTGCAACATGCATTTACTCAATCTGTCTTAATCATTCCACGTGCATGCACACACACCTTTTATCTGGAAATGGGCTAAAGAATTAGGGGTTTGCATAGTAAGATGTTAATCAAACTATGTATAAGATTCTAGGTTTGAAGTATTGTATTAAAAACCGATATTGGATAATTCTAAGCAAGTCCCCTGTGCACTGTGAACTTCTTTAAGTTTTCTACAACTACTGAGGCCACACATTCTCTATCCCACACCATGCCATCATTTCCCCCCAACTGCCAGGTCAGTCTCATTAAGGAAGACAGGTATTCCACTAAGCTTGAGATAGTTCTTTCCAGTTGTGATCTCCCCACTCCACTCTATACCACAAAAATATGCATCTGACCCCTAGAATCCTCACTTTCATAAGGAGCAACTCGTGGGGCATGACGCTCTGAACTGTTGGAAGTGCTGGGGCAAAGTCTGCAGATCTTCCCCTGCAGCATGAGGCCGCGGGTGCACCTGGTGCTTCACATGGGGGTGATGCCCTACAGTGTTCTTCCTGTTCCCAGTAGCTCATTAGGAAGAAGGACATGGAGAGCTCCAAATCCACTTGCACGGAGCCCCCAGACTCCATGCCTGCCCCACCAGTGCCAAGTGCTTCCATCCAGAATAAAACTGCAACTGCAGAAGGCTTTCAAGTACTGGGGAAGAAGCTGTTTGGTGCTAGGCATGCGGGGACCTCTCTTCAAGTCAAAATGACCTTCAGATGAGCCCGAAGGCCAAGCTCGGGAACAAGAGGTGGTAAGTCTGTGAGCCACACCTTTACTCAAAAGGCCCATCCCAGCATGCACCTGTGCACGCATTCAGGAGGCACACACTCAGCCCACTTGGTCCCAGGCCCCAGTAAACATTTTTTTTCTTGAATGCTTCACTCCTGATCTCCTTCACATCTTTGCTCAAAAGATCTTTTCAGAAAGTCCATCCCTACCTCCATTTAAAATAGTCACCCCTTCTTTGTCCCAAGCCTGTGGCATGCGCATATGTCTTGGCTGGTTTATTTTTAGCTGTAGTCTTTATGCACTCAAAATTATCTAAAATGCTATATCTAACATGTTTTATCATTGTCTCTTCCCACAAAAGCAAAAGTTTTGTGAAGATGTGGAGTTTTGTAAGTGTCTGCTGCTCTAGCCCCAAAGCTTGGTCCAAAGCCTACCCCATAAGACATGGTTGATAAACATTGACTGTTTATCAACACAAAAAGAATATGTGTTTTGTGTTTGTAAGAGCGAAGATGAGATGAAAGAAACACACTAAACTGGTAATACTGAATACTTTGGGGGTGATAATTTGAGACTGGTATAACATAAGTGTCAGCATTTTTGTTCATTATACTTTCACATTATTTTTAAAGCTTTTTACTTATTAATGCATCTACTTCCATGATAAAAGACTATTATGATAAAACATTAAAAAATAATAGCACAGTGCCTGCTATATAATGCACATTTACATATTTTACCCAATAAATATATTATGGGCTTCAACTACGTGCCAGACACTGTGGGGAGATTTTGGTGAACAAAAATCCCAAGACCCCACTTTCTTTGAGCTTGAAGTAGTGTAATATGAATGTACTCATTCCATAAAGATTACATGTTCCTATTATTGCATATAATATTACATGTTTTTGCTATTGCTTATAAAGTTACATTTATGTTTATGAAAAACAGGCAAGCTGACTTCCAGATTGCTTGGAAGGGAGCACGAGGGAGATTTCCAGAATGATGGAGATGTTAGATGTCACGGTTTGACAGTCCTTACACAGGTGAATGCATTTTAAAAATATTCATTGAACTATGTGCTCAAAATATGTATATTTTATTTTATGTAAATTACAATAATAAAAATGCAAGAATATACCCCTTCTTTCTAAATTATAAATACAATGCACACTCATACAAAACTGATGAAAGGATATTAGAAGTTAATAAATGTGGTTGATAACATTTGGGATTTGCTTTAGACTTCAAAAATAAAGATCTATAAAATCTTAATAAAAGTAAGCTGTGCAGAAATTTTTATTATTCCTTTAAAATTTTTGGCTACGCACATCAGCCCGGTAAAGTTTTTCAACATTTGTAAATATGAAATAATCTTTAATTGTCCTTTGATTAGAAAAGTAATTGATGTTGATTTACAGAAAATTTGTAAAGCACACATTGAAAATCCTTTGGCATAATCATTTGACATACTAGTTTGCAATAATTTTTCTAGATGTATAGATGAAATCATACTTACCTATACTTTTGTATTTTGCTTTTATATTTATTATCAAAACATAGGCATCTCCCAATAAATTAAAAACCATTTATAGAAATGATTTTTGTCCTGACTAGTGTAGCTCAATGGCTTGAGCGCTGACCTGCAAACCACAGGGTCACCAGTTCAATTCCCAGTCAGGGCACATGTCTGAGTTTCGGGCAAGGTCCCCAGTAGGGTACAGGTAAGAGGCAACCACACACGGATGTTTTTTTCCCTCTCTTTCTCCCTCCCTTCCCCTCTCTAAAAATAAATAAATAAAATACAATAAAGAAATAATTTTAAATGTGGGTATTTTTTTCAGTGGTATTGAGGAAGTATGGTGTGGTGGAGAAAGCAGTTTAGAGCCAGCTCATTTACTGGTGAACCCCAGCTCAGGCAGTAACTGGCTTTTCATTTAAGTTATTTTTTTAATCTATGTTGAGGTATGTAAATGAACTATGTAAGCTATGTAAAAGGAGGTAATATTTTCTTTGCTGGGCAGTTTTATATGTTTATATAAAATATACTTAAACCACCTAGCACTGTGCTGCACACCTAGCATATGAGCTCTGTCCAGAAAAAGTCCAGCCATTGCTAATATAACAAGAATGGTTTTTGCGCCATCAGTGTAACCTAGCAGCCAAGGAGAGTGGACTGGAATGTACATGTGTGAACAATGATGACTTCACTGTACTAGTCAGTGGGGGTGATACACACCATCCAGTGAACATGTGTACTGTGTCTCCATTGTATTCGAAATGACTAAGTGAGTAGACCAACAAATCTGGATCAAATTTTGCGTTAAGCTTGAACATTGCCCTGTAGAAACTATTTGGATGATTCAGAAAACCACAACTATGGACAACTGGTGATTGGCAGCTTCATTACAACAATGTGCCCACTCATGCATCACGTCTTGTACCGAGTTGTGGTGAAATATCAAATCACTCAGGGGACTCAGCCCAGAGTCACTCAGCCCCCTTCAGCCCAGATTTGGTACCCAGTGACTTCTGGCTTTTCCCAAAATTGAACTCACCTTTGAAAGGGAAGAAATTTCAGACTGTTGATGAGATTCAGAGAATATGACAGGGCAGCTGATGGCGACTGGAGAACTATGTGAGGTCCCAAGGTGCCTGCTTTGAAAGGACTGTGGCGGCATTGTCTCATGTACAGTGTTTCTCATAGAGTGTATCTTCTTCAATAAATGTCTCTATTTTTCATATTACATGGCTGGAGACCTTCTGGACAGGCCTTGAATATTCACAGTGATTATATAGTCCACATACAATAATTACTTTAATTATATTTTAGACAGTAATATTGTTTACATTTTTCTCTGCTATAACAAAGCCTACTTTAAATATTGCATTTTCCTGAGAAGATAGAGTCCAGGTTTCTGGAAGTCCATTTGAGTCACCAGTGATAAATAATATCACAATATCATTCTATTCATATAATTAGAGACACCACAATTTCATTCATATTATAGTCTTTTATTCCTAAATTCTTAATTTTGATTAATCTTTATTTATTGGAATTGAAGCTTTAATAGTCTTTTAGTAACACTAATTGAGTATATTTTGAGAGTACTGTTTATCTGCAAATATTTAATCTTCACATTTCACATAATTTATCTATCTTTGTAACTAGAGAGTTTTGCAAATATTTTCCTCATAACTCTTTCAATTTTCTTAACTAATTTACATATGGTCACAAAGAAATTGAAGCTATGCTGGATTTTTCCCATTGATTGTTTCATGCTTTTTCTTTATGGAAGGCCAGAATATTTCTTTAAATTTTTTCCAACACACCAAATCATATTTGAGATGTGGAGTTTTATATCTTTGCCCAACCTGGATAGGGATTGTTGCTTCTACTCTGGATTTCTGAGTTTCTGTTCTAGGAATTTGTGTCATTATTACTTTAGGTTATAATCTAATTTTTATACTTAGAACATTTATATTAAGATGTGCTTTTAATGTATTATTCATTTCTTTGTCCTTTCTGTTGTGAAAAATCTCTTGCTTTACATCAATTTCATTTCTTATTTTCTGAAATGTCCATGGAACTCTTCATTGTCTTAAACTAAGATTTTAAAAGTCTGTTCTAGATTTCCTATTTTATTTTCCATTTTAAAAATTATTTTTGGACATATACTTTCACCTGTCAGATTAATATTGCTATGTTCTTCTCTTGAGCAATAATGCATATCCTGGTGGTGGGGTTATTACCTGTTTAGTTTCATGGTTTCCAATCCCTATAAAAGGAAAGATGTCATATGGTCAGTTTCACCAACAGAGGGGCACCTACTTTATCCTTATCTTCATCACTCTCTTAATCAGTGTTTTAAAAGGAGATACTGTAGCTCTCTCAGATCTCAAGTTGGAAGTCTGGCTGTCCTGTCTGTCTCAGCATAATGCCTGTGCAGAGCTGATATTGATTGAGTCTTCGCTTGACTGTGTTAGGAAGTGGTTCCCAAACTCGCCATCCTCTCATCACAGGGAAGAGAATATATTTAATAAGTAACATAATACAAATTAGTTTGAAACAAATTCTTCCCATGAAAAAATCTAAGCCTCAGTTGTTTGAGGCCCTGCCCCAACATTTCGAACAACAAAATTTCTGCTTCAGCTGCACGTTTGCCTTTACCTGTGAGTACTAGGCAGGCGAAGAAACAGTTTGACGCTACTGCCTTTTTTATTCTCTTGCTGTGAGTGTTTAAAGAAAAATGAAAGTTGTTGGTACTGAGTCCTGAGTGATAGGAAATAAGGGCTGTGGCTGTTTCACACACTTATTTTCACGGAGGAGAAGGAGAGATGGAGAGTGTTCTGGCTGTGTAATGCTCGTGTGCAAGCCGGGGCTGATGAAAAGGGTAATACAGGATGGACAAAATTAGCTTTGCAGTTGTTTGTATGGAAATAATGAATAAATAATCATATAAGAATTAACTGTGTTTCATGTACTTACAGCTATAAACCTACTTTTGCTGCACCCTGTATACAGCAACAGGCAAACTATGTATTTTCAGTCCAGAAGAGAGCACAAACATAAGGTATTATTTTATCTGTCATCTCAAGTCCTAATTCAGTCAGAAACACGGAATTCCTGTCCCATGAGTTCTGTTATATGAAGTTTCAGTGGTCTTATAAACTGTAGTTATTCAAATTAAAAAATAGAATTTTAATAGAAAATTGTAAAATAGCAGCTTTAGTCCTTGGAACTGTTCATGTCTCAATTAACCGCATGATTAAAAATATGTGTGCCAATATCTGTAAAACCTTAAAGTTCTTTAATAGATATCACTCACTGGCGATACATATAAATAGTAGTTTATCTATATACACATATACATGAACACATATATATGTGTTTAGTCTACAAATATGTTTAGCTACTAAAAGATGTTATTAAAAATAATAACTTAAAATGATCACACTACTTTTGAGCAAATTTTGCTCAAAATCTCTTCTGTTGTGCAGAATAATAATGTAATAGAATTCTTTTACCTTAGGCCTCAATATCTGATAAAAGTCAGCTAACATGTTATTTTTTATTATTGTTGATTAAATAAATTAAACATTCTAGCTCCAGCTCAACCCAAGAATTTTATCCCTGGATGTGCTTCTATGTAAAAATATACTCAAATTTTGAAAACCTAAATAATTTACTGTCAGGAAAGTAACTTTACAGCTCTGAAATTATCAGTCTATAATTTAATGTATGTTTTGCAATGTTTCAATGTATCTAGCTGTTCAATATTCATTTTTAGCCCTTTAAAATGATCTAAAAATTACAGAGATAACTCATGGTAATACTTTCATGTAATGGCAAGCAATTCCATCTCTTATTCTTTTTCAATTTTATCTTTTTTTCTGAACTCTTTATGCCTTAGTTGTTCCAGAATTATTAAAATCTCCAAATCCCACATTGCAACTGATACTTTATAGTTTGCTAATTCCCTCCTTGGAAGAACTTATATTTTTATTATTATAAATAAATATCTCCATCCAAAAGAAAGAATAATAATCTGTTTGGTGTTTTATATATTTGAAAATTATGATGAACTTCTTCTTTGCTTTGAAAATAATATGTTGTCACTGCAGAGTATATTTTCAATTTATAGTATCTCTTTTTTTCCTTTGGGAGCTTAAAATACTTTAAATAATTTGGGCTTTGCCTGATTCCCTTAGAATTGTAGAGTATGACAGATAACTGCCTTTAGAATCCCTAATAGCTAAATTACAATTATTATGCAAAGTCCTACAATAGACAGTTATATGGATTGTTAAATGACTTTGCCTTTTTTGCAAACTATAATCATTTTCCTTTATTAGCTGAAGGATTTCATAATTTAAGGAAGATGAGAAACCTATAAGTCACGCTTTCAAATAAGGAACATGGATATTGCAAACATTAAATTCCCCCATAAAAATGTTAAGGCATCATTAAACTAGGTTCAGATTAATACAATTCAGTCAACTCTAGACAGATATCTCCCATAATAAGCTGAAACAATACCTAGTGATCTAAGATGTAAAATATTTTACTACAGCCAATTTATAAACCTATAAAACATACAGGTATCATTCAACCTCTTTATTAATAGTGCATGCCTTGTATTAAATCAAAACCATTTCGAAGCCCCCTCCTCTTTGGCATCCCCTTCCTCAGCTGTTGTCCCTCATTATGTGTTATCTCACTGAAGCTCATCCAAAGTGAATGACAGCATCTTTTTTAACTAGAAGCAGCACAGGCAATCCCCAGACTAGTGAGTGATACGGCTTAACTATCTCTGAGATTTATAGACACATTTGCTGTTCTCGGCCTACAACATTCTATAGCCTGATGTTGATATATTGGTTTCTCTGTAAATAGACTTGGTTTTTTTTCACTTTAGAAAACTGCAATTTATTATTTTTAGCTTTGCAAGTTGCTCTACATGTGAATTGTATTCACAAGAACACTAACATCGGGACAATTTCATCTTGTAGACCATTTTGAATCCTTTCAGAAGAATCCTTTTTTCATCCTAAGAAAGTCAAGCACTTCATATTGGCCGAGTTATTGAAAGTTTTAATGAATTATCTGTTCTGGTTGCCACATAAAACCCCTAAAACCTAATAGTTTAAAACCCCCAAACAACAATGATATTTATCACATTCTTTAATCTGCATATGGGGTGAAGTTGTGTGGGGATAATTCATCTCTGCTCTGCTTGACATCACCTGGGGTATTCCAAGGTTAGGGACTGGAGTCACATGAATAATCGCTGATGTATTTGGTAGTTGCGAGGTGCCTAGCATCATGCGAAGCTCCAGCTTGGTGCCTTCAGGGAAGCCAGGTGCATGTGTGATGACTCACTGCTCCCAAAGCAGAGTCCCAGGGAGGGGCAGATGGGAGCTCCAGCTCCTTAACCAGCAGGGTCTCATTGAGTCCCACCCGTTATTTCTGCCACATTCTATTTGTTAAAAGAGAGTCAACGCAGATGATCTGTGAGCAAGGAAAGGGGACTTAGACTCAACCTCTGATGGGAGAAGGGTCAAAAACTGTCTGGATGTGCTTTAAAATGGTCACATCATAAAAGAAAAAATTAACTACTACTTTTAAATTTCACCCTGAAAATCAACAGTTCATTTCTAAAGTTACCTCACAGAAACAACTTTTAAAATATAAATTCTGTTTTTTAATGTAAAATAATGATAATTTTCCAGCTTTAATGAAGTACAATTGACAAGTAAAATTGGAATGTATTTAAGGTGTGCAACACAATGTTTTGATATATGTATACACTGTGAAATGATTATCACTATCAAGTTGATTAACACATCTATCACCTCTGGTAGTTACCTCTTTCTCTCCTTCTCTTTTTGTGAGAGAATTTGTTCTTAGTAGTATGTTCCATAGACTCCTTATAGTAAAATAAGCAGGTCATCTTGCTAAAAAATCAAAGAACAATAAACAAAATTTTAAATATATATAAATATAAGCAGTAATTTTAGCAGAAGACTTTTGCACTGGGATGCATCACAGATACATATGCACAGATTCTAAGCTATGAAAGAATTTCCATACCATTTGACACTAGAATTCTCACATCTAATGTAGATAAATATTTTGTTTTTAATGCGATATATTTCCCCTCAAAGAATCTTTAACTGAGAAAATATTGTTGAAGAATGAAGAACCAAATTTATAAAACTAAGACTATTCAGGAGAAAAATAAGATTAAAAAATGAAACTAATATAAACAAATTAAAGCATAAACGTATAAACTATAAAAGTATAATGTATAAATAAACAAATTAGACTGATATACATTTATATAAAAATACAAATACAGTAAATAGCAAGATTATAAAATATTAATAATATCCCTATAAACAGTTTACCAAAAAAGTGTATCACTGAATTTATTAGCATAACTCTATACAATAAAGGGTTTTTTCTCATTTACATAGCAATAGCACCTAAACATCCTTAGTTAATAAGAAGCTTTCTTCACCTAAGCTTGATATATTTGTGCCAAAAAAGGGCTGTGCCTCATTACACCCTACACAAAAGTAACCATGAGGTTCATCAATGAAAGAAAATGACCCTATTTGTCAGAGCTTCGAGAAGTACATTGTTGTCTACATTGGGTGGTAGGAAAAGGTGTCATATGGAACGTATTTCTAGGCCAAGATCATGGTTTTGCCAGTTGGTCAGACGTATGTGAGCACTATTTGGGGTAATAAAGAGGAAAGACTGGAAAAACAACAAGCATAACTGGAGGAAAAGCATATGCAGGAATTTCTCAGAGAGGGCATAAAACATACAAATCTTTGTGCATCTGGTTAATGCCCACCAGACAGCATCCACCATGAGAAGTCACTTTATAATCAGATGGACCAGATAACCTGCCTGCAGTTAACCCATCTCTTTTCTTGACCACCATTGTGTTTACGTAATGTACCCAGGATAACAGCATTCTCTGTGGTGGGGATGGAAGCAATGCATGAGTCCACCATATGGACTTTGCCTCCATACAGCTGATTGAGCATGTCACCTCTAGGTTTGCGACCAGCCTGTATCAGAAATGGACCTTCTACCCTGGATATCATAGTAGATGAGTAACGGACCATAGGTAAAATCCTGGCATCAGATTCTGCTGCTCCAAGATTCTATTGTCAGCATTGACATTAAGGAGCACAGTTCCATGGCAGCCTGCCTACTGTCAACTCTGACCTGGAGAGCACAGTCACTATTAAGCTTCCCCAAATTGTCCCATCGTCAGTGGACTTCTCATTTCCTGAGGAGGTTCCCCTGAACTGTCCCACAGAACACAGTCAGATGGTGGTCTCTTGGGTCCAACCTACCATATCAATTCTAACTCCCCCATTTTTATGAACATCCTGAATGGTTTTGTGTACCACCACAAGAAGTTCTTTTATTTGTATTGTTTTTGTTTTTATTCTAGTGTATCATCAAGGTTAAACTTCTAATAAACAGCAAAGCTATAGAAATTAGCTGAAGTATCACTCCTAAAAAGTTGAATCATGATTCACCGTGATTAACACCATGTCAATGAATTCTTTCCTACCCAGGCTGATATTCCATGTAACCCTCCCCTCACTCCCATCTACAACTGTCTACTCAAGATATTCCCCTGTTCCCATGTTACTGACAACACATGGTAACCAGGTATGTGGTAGCATCATTTGTACTCTCAGTTTAACTTCTCTGATTTTCAAATCTTAATTTTCAGTAATTTGGCTGAAGTTAGGTCTAAGACCACAACTTGAAACATAGTAGGTGGCAAGCTCAGCACGAGCAGTAGCAATAGCAATGAAGTCCAGAAGAGAGTCAGTTGACTTCTGAAGAATATTCCAAGTAATCTGCAAAGGCCCAAAGTGCTTGTTTCTGATGCAATATTTCCTTTAGGGCAATAAGGTCCTCAAGGTTATATATTTACCAATCAATATTATTAATTTTTTCCTTATGATGTATGATTTCTAAATGGACCATAAATGGCTAATCTTTTGAACCCAAAAGGATCTTAGCTGTCTAAGTTAATGTATCTGTTATAATCACTCTTGTTAGCATAGCATACAAAGAAAAGCAGAGATTGTCAACATCAGACCCACTACAATCTATGTGCATATGGGCAAGAAATTTAACTTCTTGAAGTCTAGGATATAAACAAAATTTGTATATTATAAAGTAGCTAAATAATTATGAAGACATTTTAAAAATTAAATGTATGCATATCTATTAAAGAGATCATGAACTTTCACAAATTTATTAAGCTCTACAAGATATGAAATATATGAATATCACCATATATTTTATTCTAAAGAAATACAGATAGATAAACAGGCCTATAGAATAGTAGTTTAGTAAAATTACATATGCAATGTTTATTTGTAAAGCAAACTGTATAGTAATCAGCCAATAGATTATACAGAGTGTTATTTTGTGTAATAAAGAAAAGGTTAAGTATGAAGAATAGTATAAAAATACAAACAACTGAAAAGGCAAAGTATGTGGTTTGTGTTCAATCATTTTATATCTCTACATTTTTTTCATTGCAAACAAAGGTTAAATTCAATTATTATATGAATGTTAGAAACTCTTTGATATAATAAGTCCCCAAGGATCACATGTCTACTACACAGATTTCCTTCTCTTTCCAAATACATTATTGATCAGCTTGGCCATTGATTTAGATCCGCTGGCTCTTCTCTTCTCTCTGAGTTTGCAGTTTGCCAGGATGCCCTTGATAACTCTGACAAACATCATTTCCACCTCCAAAGCCTGCTCTGCTGCAGACAGTTCACAGAACTGGCAGCGGTTCTCCAGCGCCAACTTTTGCCCTTCTTCCCAGCCAACCTCTCGCACGTGACAGAGATCCCGCTTGTTACCGACCAAAAGCACTGCTGATTCCAAAGCTCTGAAACACAGATACACAGTTCTTTGACAAGATTGAATTATTGATGCCTCTTTTTAATTAAGTAGGTAGTGTCAAAAAGAGTTATGAACCAAAACAGAAAAAAATACTGTGTGTGTTATTTATGGTACATGTGTGTGTATACATCTTGATTTATGTAAAAAAATGTTTTAGAAAGAATGTAGTAAATGACACAGGAGCAGCAAGTATCTTAAAATGCAAGCTCTGAAGTGATACCAACCTATTTTTGAATTTTGGCTCTGTTTACTAAAACTGCATAGTTGTTACTTTTCCAACTTTCAATTTTCTGATACATGAAAACTGGTAATATAGTCATTGTCACAAAGAATTATCATATAGATTAAATGAATGTACGTAAAAATACCTGACACAGTGTCAGGCCGTGGAAGATGTTTCTAATTTTTTTTTTCATTTCCTTTTCAATGGAAAGAGGATATTTCACAATGGAATACTACTCAGCCATAAAAAGAAGAAAACTTTACTCTCTTTGACAGCATGGATGGACCTGGAGAACATTATACTAAGTGAAATAAGCCAGTCAGAGAAAGAAAAATACCATATAATTTCACTCACATGTGGAATCTAATGAACTAAGCAATATAGCAACAGACTCAGAGAGCAAAATAACAGGTATCAGGGGAGGGATGCGAGGGGTGGAGGGATGAAGCAAAAAGAAAAAAGGAGTCATGGACATGGACAACAGAGCTGTAATTGCAGGGGAGTGGCATAAGGGGGCTAAATGGTAGTGGAAAAAGTACAAAATCAGAGAGAAAAAAAGGGAAGGACTAACTCTACTAAATAGTAACTATGATTGAACAATTTACATACATAACAAGGTATAATGCCATTTAATACTCACTGATTTTTATTCTTTGTTAATATCTATTGTCACATACTTGAGAGAAAATTTCACAATCTCATGACCTTGTAGAATCTTTTTTTGTTTATTTAAGAACTATGTCAAGGTATCTGACTGGTGTAGCTCAGTGGATTGAGCTCTGTGAACCAAAGGGTCGCCAGTTCGATTCCTGGTCAGGGCACATGCCTGGATTGTGGGCCAGGTCCCCAGTAGGGGATATATGAGAGGCAACCACACATTGATGTTTCTCTCCCTCTCTTTCTCCCTCCCTTCCCCTCTCTAAATAAATAAATAAAATCTTAAAAAAAAAGAACTCTGTCAAGGTAATATTTTTGTCAAATTCAATGTATTTCATTGGTTACAACAAAACATTCCTAAAACAGACTTTTGTTTGAAGAATACAGTAAGATTACTAGTCCTCACGTGGTGTGAAACTCTGCCAAGATATCTACTATAGGAAAAAAATGAACAAGTGCAGCCATCAACTCCATCTACAGAGATATCATCCCCAGATTCCACTTCAAGTTGTTTTTATCCGCATGACAGTGTGAGCCATGAGGAAAAAGGTACAATATGTGTTGGACTTTTGCGGGTATTAATAGTATATTCTTCTACATAGTTCAGGAAATTATTATAAATAATTAATGGGTAATGCTAAAATATTTTGAAAGATGAGTCACAAATATCAAATGCAATTTTAATTAAACAATGCCATATTTTGCTTTTCTAGTCTCTTCAGATTCAGAATTGAAAGTACTCTAAAAATTATTAGTCAAGACATTAAGAAGACTGACAGGAAATGACAATTTATTATTATGATTATTATTTTTACATGTTTTTAGTAACATTTGGAAGAACATCAAACAAATACCCTCACTGTTGCTCACCTAAGTCATGGTGCTTAAATATAAGATATTTAATGTTGGAAACAATGGTGTTTAAAAAAAAACAATAGTTTCATAGGAAATCAGAGCTCCACGGTACCTTAGTATAATCACATCCTTTTTTCCTACCATGCTTCCCACAGTTTTATAGTCAGAAAAGTTAGGTCTCAAAGATTAAAGACCAATCATATACAAACAAGAATTTACATCAACTGACTCCAGAAAAATACTGTTTATCAATTATTATCTGATGGCTCTTAACAGTGGGGCTTTTAAAATAGATATAAAAAGCACCTATACCAATACTCAGTGACAATATTGTGTTTTTTTTCTTTGCAGTTTAGAATGTTGTTTTGGACTAAGGGGGAATTTGCTTAAGAGCACACAGAGTCCCTTACATCAGCATTATGAACAAAATATTTTAAATGGGAAAGGTTATAAAAAAATTAAATGGGGAATTTATATGTTTAAACTTATATTTACTAATGTAAGAATGGTTTAAGGCACAGTTATGTCTTTCTCCATAGCTACTTGTGCCAAGGCCATTAATAATAGGGAATCGCCGATGGGCTATTTCCTTTAGAGGGTGAAATGGAGAAAAATGTATTCTCATACATAGAATTTGCATTGATTCGATTATTCTGTCTATTTTACTTTGATAGATTGAACAACTAAATGGCTAGGAATTGGATGCCAAATGTACTAAATCTGGATTTATTTAGTATCCTTAACATTTTTGTGGGAATGAAGAGGGAAGGGTGGGAAGCCAACCATCTTGTGTACAGAGGACCCTTATTTGCAAGTGAGTGTCATGTTAACAATAGAAGCTGTCTTGTAAAATCGCCATTCACGCAAGGCAAGTAACTGTTTATGTCACCCAGGATATAAAGTATTCTCATCTTCTTCCTTTTACTACGTGTATAACTCCTGTGGAATGGAAGGTGAATTGTTCAGGGCTGTTAAATTTTGTAATTGGAAGGCTGTATTAAACTCTTCCTAAGGATGCTTACAACTCTACGATGATTTACTAAAAAGAAAGGAGAAAGAAATGAAAAGCATCTTACCTTTTACAATGACTGGTTTGTGGCTCCCGAATTCTGTAGATCAGTGCTTTTGCAAAAGCAAATGAAGACCTGTTACTGATGTCATACACAATAACAAACCCATCTGCCCAGTGCAGCTCACTCGTGAGGGAAAATCTGGCCTTCTGGGGCTGCAAATGAACCAAGCACAATGAAAGGGTGAAATCTGGCATCTGTATTACACACCTTAGAGTGAATTAATGAAGACCCATTTCAATAAGAAAAGAATTAAATAAGTCAGAAACTGGTATTTTCTGAAACGTAGTTTCCTTATTTCTTCATCACTCTTTTTAATTAAAAGTGATTAAAAGTTTAAAGGATAAAGGTGAACTATAACAAGGTTGTAGCTATCTCATGTTGCAATATTTCTCTAAGAAAATATTTCTATGTTTTTGAAAAATTGATAAGCTATAATAATTATCCTTTGAATTAATATTCACATATTTGTTTCAAAAAGAGATAATATTTTTATCTATATTAGTAAATGGAATATCTGTTGATTTTTGGTGCTAGACTGAAATCAGTAAAAAAAATTATAGGGTAGATAAAAAGATTTAAGCTATATCTTCTATGCCTAAAAGAACCCATCCCAGAGAGTTGTTTTGAAGTCTTGAACAACTGTATTTATATAATCCTAATTTGAAAAAGGTTGATACTCAAAACTGCCTTATGATCTACTGAGAATAGTGAACTACAAAGGAAACAGTGAAAATATAAAGTGAATAATAAGTCATTAAACTATTAGCTTTTAATAGCTACATTGTGACCTGATAGAAATACATTATGAATTCAGCCAATTATTTATATTTTAAAAATATTTGTAACATGACATTTTTTGTCATAACTTTACAGAGAAGCTAGATACTGGCATTTGTAATACTAAAAATAATCTCTTAAAATGTTTAAAGATTTTATTTACTTATTTTTAGAGAGAGGGGAAAGGAGGGAGAAAGAGAGGGAAACATCAGTGTGTGGTGGCCTCTCATGTCCCCCATTCTGGGGACCTGGCCCACCACCCAGGCCTGTGCCTTGACTAGGAATCAACCGAGTAACCCTTTGGTTTGCTTGCCAGGGCTCAATTCACTGATCCACGCTAGTCAGAGCTAAAATTTTAATAATTATTATTGAGAAAAAATTCAGTTAAGACTGGCAACTTTACACTGACCCTTATCCAATCTTCTCCAAATCATGATTAAAAAAATAAAAGGGTATTTCGTTGTACTTACTTGAGAACAAGGGTCATATATTTCTAGATTCAGTTGCTTCCCTTCCAAACACAAATGCTTATTATAGATGGATTCTGCAAAATACACATATGTTTACTGTCAGTATGGGTATACCACAGAATAAAAAATTGCACCTATATTTGGATCACAATTTTGCAAATTCAAGTGGTTATACTTTAGTGGAGTTGTTATTTATGGCTAGTGGTCAAAAAAAATACCTGTTTCTTTACTCACATATATTCTTCAAAAGTGGAATTCACTACATCTATTCGGCCACATGATTTTGTGCTTATGTACTTCTATTCCATTACTGTGATTGGCATGGCTGGATTATCTGTGTTTCTGGGCACAGTTTATTATGAACTAGTTGGCATTTCCTCTGACCCAGTGAAAACCACGGCTCTGCCAATTCTGCATCTCTCTTATGCATCATAAACTCTGCATCTTTACTGCATCATTACTAACAGCCGAATTCTCTTAACAATCCTTTGCATCCTACAGTCTCTTTGATTAAAACTTAAACTATGTTTCCAGACATGTAAAGCTTAAAATGTTTTCAGAGAATGCCTTCTAAATTTGATTTACGTTTACTACTGTGAACCACAAAATTTACCTCCACATATTTTAAAACATCCACTGCCAAAACTCAGAGACTGCCGTCTGAGTCACCACCTGTCTTTAGAACTTTATTATTTCTCCTTCTAGTAGTTATTTATGAGACAGAGTCATTTTTTGCTAGTTTTTCCTCATACAGTGGTCACCTTTTGCTAATTTGAGTATTTTTCAACGTGTCTCTAAGTTTCATGCTCTTAACAAAGATGTAACAATCAGAAATGTGTATACTTATTTGTTTACATAACTGTACCCTAGTAAAGACTAAGGCAATATTTTTTTCATTGTTGCTGCCATTGTTTAGGAGGTATTGTTTTATTCGTGTTTTGTAGTTTTGGAACATTACCTCGTGTCTGCCCGCTAGCTTGTGTGTTACCGTGACCTATTGACAAGGATTGCTGACCTGAGAAATAACACAATGAGGATTTTTATATATTTCCTCTCTCTACAATCAGTTTTAAGCACTTGTTCACAGTGTCATATAGACTGAAATACTACATTGGATACATGCAGAAAACAACATAATGCAATACTTTCTAGCATTACTTTCTGAAGAACTCTAACAACATTATCTCATACATGAATGCCCAAAATTTTTGCTCATATTTTTCCTCATGGAAAAACACATTTACAATCATAATTTCATTTCACTCTAAATAAGTCTTATTGAACAAAAAAATTATTTCCCCTTTCTCAGTTCTCATATTATTTATAAACCCATCATTTTTAAACAAAGAACACAAAACATTTCCCATACCTTTGATCATATAAGATACTAATACAATTATATTGATTAATTGCTGAGCCAAAATATACTCAAACCTCTAGTAATATTTCTCACTTTTATTAATTCCCCACGGTGGTATTTCCCATATGTCATACTAATCCTGATCAAAATAACAGACACTTACATTAGAGCTAGTGAAACGCTCCTCAGATTATCTCAGGTGCCCTGACACAGGTTTCAGAATTTCTCTGAAACTTACATAAGCAGCCTAGGTAATTATATATGATCTTTAATCAAGACATAATTTTCCTGTTCTTTTCACACAGTTTTGCCATTAAAAAAGCTTTATATTATAGAAAATATGCAGTAGGAAGGGATAGCTTGACATTTCGAAAACTGTTTTTACTCTCCCCTGAAATATTTAACTTCTACCACACTGCATGTTCGTGCATTCATTGTATTATGTCATCCTACTAATATATGAGGTCTGATGGTTAATGTCGCCAATCACGTTGACATAAATCATGTTGTGTTAAACTGAAAAAAAAGCTTTATTTTATAATTACTTGTGCTTTTACCATTAATTTTCCCTTATCTTTCGACAGATGCTTACCTAATTTCAAAATTGTTTCACAGCTCACAGAAATATGCACATTCCCACGCTCCACAATATCGGGGGATGGGGCCGGAAGAGATCTCAGTTTTAATGTTTTTCTACCTTTAAACTGAAACCAAGGGACTTTCTAATCCATCTCAGGTCACATCAAACTGAATGAATTTTATCATAAAATAGTATTTAAATTCAATAACTTATTTTGGCATTTCTAACCAGGATCCATGAATAAATAAGTTGCTTAAAAAAGCAAAAGTGAAAGATTTTATTAAAATTTTTTGCCGACCTTAATTTTGGCTTAATGATAATCTGAATTTTTAAAAGTCTATGAAGTAGTGACTTACCAAAATTAGAAGCATATTCTCCAATGAACCGCTTGGTAAGAAACCTTACTGTGAGGGCTGCAAGATAAACAAGGTGGATTTACAGTCTTCTCTGTTTTAGGATACGAATAATTTAGTTATGTGCATGGGGTTTTAACTTCAGGTCAAAAATTACCAAGCATCAGGAGGATCTTAAAGCTTTACCAAATTTGGTCTCAACAATAGCAGCAAGATTTGCAACACAGATCTGTAAAGGTTAAGAGGCTAGAAAAAAGTGACCTTAGCGTGGGATCCACTCAAATCACAATTAATTCAGGAATTCAAATATAAGGCTACTTACCTTTTGTAACAAAGGCGTAGTTCTCATTATATCTGAGGTGCAGGCACTATAGCATTTTTTTCTTTATCAAATTAAGTTTGGTTTCAAGGTGTTACATGCTTCTAATGACAAGGACAAGATCAAGCAATTCAGTTACTTGAAGGACAGAGGGACTTCAAAATCCAGAAAACAGAGAAAGGACCTCTAGTGTTGGATTATGTTATTACAGCTCCTGAGTTGGCTAATTATATTAGTCTTGGGCTCAGGGGGCTTCTATTGGTATCCTCATTACCATCATAAACTGACCTTAATGTGAGCAAAAACAAAAAAAAAAAAAAAAAAAAACAGTAAAATGGCTTCTCAAGTCAGGGCAAATGTTTAGTTCCCAGGCATCTACAGAGCAATGTGTTTTTTCCTCTGAAATGTGGGATTTAAAAAACAACCCACAGGTCTTCACACATCTTTCTGCACCCTCAGTCTGAGAGCAGGATTCTCTCAAGGCCATTGTTTGGTGACTGGCGGGTTTGGGGCAGGTGTGTTGGAGTCACACACCTGGTGTAGTGATGGAGGGGTTTCCTGTTATTCCTGTGATTTTTAAATATCAGTAAAACAAAATACAAATGAACACTTTAAGCAGTTATCTTCCCCAAGCTATCTATAAATTCTTCAAGTACACAGTTAATTACATCACGTGCTTAGAAAATAAAAACTGCAAATGAAAAACGATGTGCAAGTACATAGTTATACCAAGTTTTATATACAAGCCAATGTATTTCCCACTCACTTTGCACTCTCCACCATGTCGGCGGGAATAACACCACTCACCGGATTTGCCTGTTCCTTGAGCACCCAAGACAGCAAGCTTCACATCATTCATGTTGTTTTCCTGTTTCTTTTTGGTCAGGCCCACGTTCTGGAGCAATACTGACTTGAGCCAAGTATGAGATTTTTAAAAACTCCTTCTTAAAGTAATGCTGCACTCATTTCTCCAAGGCCAACTCCACCCTGTATTGCTACCATCCAATAATAACATTAAAAATGTTGTAGCTTTGAACCTATGCCATCAAAAAACTTTGGAGCTACTATTTAGATACAGAAGCTTATTAAGCTAATAGTTGAGGATTTAAAAGAAGTTTAGGTCTCCGTCCTCTATATGTGTGGACCTTGAATCTACTTTCTCCTAGGACCGGGAAAAATGATCTCACTTCAGTGAGAAAGATTTTAGAGGATGACTGAACATTCTTTAATTTACTTTCATTGAATCAGTTCTGTTTTTTTCTATTAACAGCTGACTCTATATATCCTTTCATTTCTTCTGTGAAAGACGAGACAGAATACGGTAATTAAGTCATGAAAAGAGGACGGCAACCTCCACGTATTAGTGTAGGGTTGACAGCGAAGTATGTGAGTGCCCGCCCGCTCCGTCTTTGGGCCCCGGCTCTCCAGCAGACGTAGGAGCAGGGCAGTTCCCCCTTCCAACGTCCTTCTCAACAAGAAGCTTCTCTCCCTCTCTTGTTTTTCCTTTGAATTCTATGCCAATAGACAGCAGTGAAATTTCTGGGAAAAAATAAAACAATCAGCTTCGTGTTGCTTAAAGAGCAATAAATGGGAACCTGCCATTTTTCTTTATACAGACGGTATTTTATAATTAGAAAAAAAATTACAAAGAAAGAACATTTTAAAAAGAATTTTTATATAGTTCACGCCTGCTATGAGGAAAGAGGTAGATGTAATATGCAAAGTAGTGATTGTTTCATACTTCTTTTTATCAAATTTTCCTTCTACACCAAATCCCTGTATCACCATATTACCTTCCTCCCTTTTTATATATGTATAAATTTGACAGTTGAGAAAAAATATACAACAAAAAATAAAAGAATTCAACTTTTGGGTACTAAATTTTGAGGCCTAGGTGAAGAAGTTTTATTTCATTTCCAGGCTGGGTAGATCACAGGGTAACATGTTTCTTAAAAATGCTTTTATTAAATAATGGAAGGAACAGGAAAGGACAAATCAAAGAACATGTATGAATGGCCCACAGACATGGACATTGTGTGGGGATGGACTGTGGGAGCAGGAGGTGGGTTGGGTGGAAGAGGGCAAAGGGGGAGAAAATGGGACAACTATAATAGAATAACAATATTAAAAATGCGTTTATTTAACACGCATTGATGAATTTCACTCTTTATTAAAGCTATGTTGTGCTTATGAGGTGAACAATTAAATAGTAAATTATCTGCCTTGATGGAGTCAAAGAGAAAAATGGAAACAACTAGAATTATAATAAATGTGATCATTGCTAATAGAGGGCTGTGAGAGCTGGGAAGAGAAAAGCAGTGGGTAGCAACGTCTTCCAAAAGTTTGATAAGCTTGAAACATGAGCAGGACCCATTAAGAGAGGAAAGTAAAAATGACTGAGGATTAGGGAGAGTGTCTATTCCAAAAAAAGAGCTCTGTAAAGAAAACGAAGCAAGAGAGAGGATGACAATTTGTGGGATCAACAAAAGTTAGGAATGGAAAAAACTTAAGATTTTCCTTTTATTACAGACTATAAAAATTTTTAAAGATTTTATTTATTTATCTTCAGAGGGCAAGGGAAGGAGAGAGGGAGAAAAATATCAATGTGTGGTTGCCTCTTGCGCGTCCCCTGCTGGGAACTGGCCTGCAACCCAGGCATGTGCCCTGACTGGGAATTGAACTGTGATCCTTTGGTTCACAGGCCCGCGCTCAATCCACTGAGCTCCACCAGCCAGGGCAAACTATAAAAATTTTTAAATAACTTATGTTTTCTCTTGAATCCGCACAACTGTATTAAAAGTAACAAGAATGATTTTTAAGGAACTTTACGAGCCAATTTATTAAACTATGGACTTGAGAGTTTTTCCTCTATGTAGTATAATTACATCCTTACCTTCTTAAGAAACATCTGATTGATGCTTCTAGAAATTTAGCGTATCTACTGAAAGAAAGGAAAACCTCAACTTCACAACACACATGCTTGGAAAATAATAAATGAATGGTTGCTATCCGGACACTTGCTTCGTTTCACCATATCCTCCTCTTCTCTGCTCCCATTGGGTTCCAACGGTCAATCCTATAAGAAAGAAATCTGGGATTGGAATACAGAGAAGTTATAAACCTGAGCAGAGAAAATATAATTATGCACTTACTTTTCTAAGAAACAAAAGAGTCAATATATTTTTTCTGTCTCTGGTAAAGGGAGCTAAATTATTAGTATTCTGATGGATACATTATTATACCACCTACAATTTTCTCATAGTTCCCCAAAGAAACATCTGTTCACAACTAAACCAAAATCATTTTATTACTTTATTCATTTGAGCGAACAGAAATGTATTGTGTTTACTGTAGGACTGGCACTATTCTCAGTGCTAGACACACATTAGTGAACGGACAGACAGCACTGACAGATGCTGGTCATAGGGGATGATCATTAAACATTACAAACAAGAAACTAGTTGTTTATCAGAGATTCCATTCTGTTTCTCTGGGGTCAGGTTAACCAGCCCTTCTCAGCTGATTCTGTTCCCTTATAATTTTGCCACCAAAATGTTTGGGTTCGGAAGGATGGAGTGACCCAAACAAATCCCCGAGGAGAAAACTATCCCTGTTCCACAGTGCTCTTCTAGGACCTTGAAAAGATCAGTACTAAATACTCCCCAACCCAGCTGCGGTGTCTGTCATAATCTAAACAAGGTACAGATGGTGTACACCACCTTATGTAATTGTGTAAGATGTTTATATGATTACTAAGCATTTAAAAAACTTAGTTGACGTCATTCACATAATTGACCTATGACAATTATACTTTTATAATTCTAAATTTCATAGAACAAGCCTTGAAAGATAATCTTTCATTTGGGTAGCATATACTAAAGAAATGTTTTATTCAATATGTAATATTAAGAAGTGACCAAATTAAATGGGCCTTTTTTGGGCAAAAGAATTTTTCTTTTAAGCAACTATTCATCATTTTATGAACACCTCCCCAATTTCCTAAGGTTTTCAAAGCAACTGTGAGACTACATAATTGAATGGCTCTGCAAATTTTTCTCGGCATGTGTACTTAGGATTACAATTGGCTATTCAAGGTAATGATTCAGAATTTATTTTACTCTTTGAAATTATTTTTGAGGTCTTTATTGTTTCATAAGATTTTGTTTCCCACTATGCTTATAGTAGTTGGAACATGATAGGTAATAATAATTATAATCAAATACTCACCCCTGTTATCTCCTCTAAAAAATTACATCAGTTTTTTTGTGTAGATACTAGTCATTTTCTTTGAAGCTACTTTATTTTTCTCAAAGATTCTTTAGCTCTTTCTTAATGGCCTGAAGTTGGTTAGTAGAACAAAAGTGACGGAGGCCTTCAAAACCAGTTGCTCTTCCACGCCGCTGTCCCCAAAGGTAAGATGACCATTGTTAGAGCAGAGTAGTATTCCATTGTGTAAAGGTCCCACAACATTTTTACCTCACTCATCTACTGGTGGCCACTTGGGCTGTTTCCAGATCTCAGCTGTTGTAAATAATGCTGCAATGAGCAAAGGGGTGCGTATATTCTTTTAAATTACTATGCTAAGGGAAATAAGCCAATCAGAGAAAGACAAGTACCATACTATTTCACTTACATGTCAAATCTCGTGAATAAAATAAACTAACAAACAAAACAGAAGCAGACTCATAGATCTTGAGAGCAGCCTGACAGCTGTCAGAGGGGAAGTGGGTTGAGGACTGGTGATAAGGATAAANAGGTAAGATGGCCATTGTTAGAGCAGAGTAGTATTCCATTGTGTAAAGGTCCCACAACATTTTTACCTCACTCATCTACTGGTGGCCACTTGGGCTGTTTCCAGATCTCAGCTGTTGTAAATAATGCTGCAATGAGCAAAGGGGTGCGTATATTCTTTTAAATTACTATGCTAAGGGAAATAAGCCAATCAGAGAAAGACAAGTACCATACTATTTCACTTACATGTCAAATCTCGTGAATAAAATAAACTAACAAACAGAAGCAGACTCATAGATCTGGAGAGCAGCCTGACAGCTGTCAGAGGGGAAGTGGGCTGAGGACTGGTGATAAGGATGAAGGAATTATGGGGAAAAAACACAAAAAAAACAATACTCATGGACACAGACAACAGTATGGTGATTACCAGAGGGAAAGAGGGTAGGGGGAGGTAGAAGAGGGCAAAGGGTGGACAAATGGCAATGAAAAGGGACTTGACTTGGGGTGGTGAAGCCACAATACAATACACAGATAATGTATTATGGATTGTACCCCTGAAACCTATTTAATTTTATTAACCAACGTACCCCAGTTAAAAAGAAAACAATCAGTCTTCTGTAACGCAACTACCTCTAACGGGAAGTTTGAATGAGTAGCACATGGTTTACTTTGGTGTATGAACTTTCCACACAAATAATGAGTTTTAAAGGCTAAGCAATGCAGATGTGAGAAGGATACATTATTCATATTCCTTCAATTCCTTCCATTACCCTTTAGAAATAAATGTTGCAAATTTACATTCAGAATTAAACCCTACAATTTCATGGAATTGAATGAATAAAAAAGTACACTTTCTTTGAAAGCTGGCTATAAATAAACCTCAAAATGTGCGTGCAATGGTTCAAACAGAAGCATAGTATATTTCTTGCTCCCATAAAACAACAAATCAGAATTCCTCATCGGGGCACATCTCCTACAACACCTCCCAGGATGGCTTCCAGGCAGGGCAGTGCAAAGGGAAAGAACATGATAAATCGGGGGGGTGGGGGGAGGGCTTGGGGAGGCTAGCTTGGAAGAGGTGCACTCCACTCCTGTTCAAACAAGCCTGAATCATAACCTGAAACATCAGCTCTTTAGCTCTTCTGGCTCACATGTAGCAGAGTTTGGACTGGAAACTATGCCATGAGCTCTCCTGGCTCTCCCCCTTGTCGACTACAGATGGACTTCTCTGTCTCCATATTCACCGGAGTCAATTCCTTTTACTATGATATAATTAATATAATATAATGTAACTTATAAATACCAGATCCTATTGGTCCTATTTCTCTGGAGAACTCTGACTCATACAATCTCCTTGAGGAAATGGTATTTTCTCTAATAGAACATTTCAAAATGTAGTTTGCTCAGCGTTACACAGAGCAGCTGCTGACGCCAGACCAGCAGGAAGCCGGCAGTCACTCCATCCCAGCACACTGCCATCCACTGCTGACCTCCTTTCCCTTCTCCTTTGTTCTCACCTGAAACAGGTACATCCCCCTTCCATATGTTTTGCAAAATTCTGATCATGTGTGCTTTAGCCTCGGTAATGTTTTCTAATCAGTTTATAATGCATATTTATAGTTAGCTTTCTCATTCTTACCTCATCTCCTCGACTATTTATTCAAAAGTTGATCCCTTTAGATACCACATGTAAATTAGGTCATGTGATATTTGTCTTTCATTGATTGGCTTATTTCTTTTAGCCTAATATTCTTCCAGCCTATCCATGCTGTCGCAAAAGGTAAGAGGTTTTGCTTTTCTACCACTCTATAGTATTCCATTATCTAAATATATCACAGATTTTTTTACCCACTCATCTACTGGTGGACACAAGCTATTTCCAGATCACAATGAACTAATGAACGAAATAGAAACAGAAGCATGAACATGCAGAACAGACTAACAGTGGCCAGAGGGGAGAGGGGAACTGGGTGAAAGATGGTGAAGGGATTAACCAAAGAACATCTATGCATGACCCACGGACACAGACAACAATATGGAAATTGGCTTAGAGAGGGGGGCTAAGTGGAGGTGGGGAAAGGGTGAAAAAGCATAAATAATGAAAATTTTAAAAATCAAAATCACTCATTAGAAATAAAAATAAAAGATATTTTCTAGTATCTTCTTTTTAAAAAGTTGAGCCCTTTGAACTTTTTTTGCTGTTTTTACTCATAAGCATAAAGCCATGGTTATGGTTATAAGAATCTGGGGATCATCACCTTAGGGTGATTCTTTAACTTACTATGTAGTGCTTCTTCTGAACAAAGTATATCTTTTTTAAAAATATTTTATTTATTTATCTTTTAGAGGGGAAAGGAAGGAGAGCAGGAGAGAAATATCAATGTATGGTTGCCTCTCGTGAGTCCCCTGCTGGGAACTGGCCTGCAACCCAGGCATGTGCCCTGACTGGGAATTGAACCGCGATCGTGTGGTTCGCAGGCCCACACTCAATCCACTGAGTTACACCAGCCAGGGCTGAACAAAGTATATCTTAATTTGTTTCATTTATAGGTGCAACTATTAGTGGTGATGATGTCATATTTCACATTAATAAATAAGAATATGTGGACATAGCTATTGTTTGATGTGGTATTCTGAGCCAAGGTGATCCATAAAACCCAGTAATGTCCTACAATTTTTCATCCTAGAAATTAATTAATAAGTCAGCATTTGAAAAGTGAAATGTTTTTATTTGCATTATTATATTAGATAAGGACAAGAAGCAAGTCACACTGAGATAAGCATGTGCTATTTTTCCTGTTCTTTCCCACTGAGTAAACCATCTATTTTGAAAGGAATAGAGCATATCTGACTTCACTGTAAAGTTTGAGAAATACACATTAAGTGCCTACTACGTGCCAAATACCATGCTAAGGAAAATGGCAGCATTCATCCTTTCTTCTTAAAGAGTTTTCATTCAGGGAAAAATATTTAATATTTATATAACAAGTACAAATTAAAGTAAACACAAGTTGTCAGGAGTACACGGAGAGGAGAAACCTGGCTGAATTCGAAATGGAAGGAACAGTAGGCCAACTCATGGCCCCCAAAGTTGTCAGGTGCTAATTAACCTCTGAAACCTGTGTTAAGCAATATGGAAAAATATATTTGCAGATGGAATTAAGTTAAAAATCTTCAGATAGGGAGATCACCCTAGATTTCTTGGGTGAGCCCTAAATGCAATACAATCACTTGTCCTTGTAAGAAGACAGAGACTTGACACCGAAGGAGAGGAGAAGATAGTGTGGTCACAACCCAGGAAATGTTGGCAGTCTCCAGAAACTAGAAGAAGCAAACAATGGATTCTTTCTTAGTGACTTTAAGGGAGTAGGTATTAAGAGACAATAGCTTAAGCATAGTCGTGAAGGCAGGAAGCAGATGGTGGACACTAGGCACTGAAACACCTCTGTGTTAGACTTGTGAGCAAAGACGGGGTAATGGTAAGAATAGGGGCTCATTTACAAGATGAAATGACAGTTGCCCTCTATGGTGTGTGTAAGAACATTAATTATCCTGTAGGACATTAGACGTTATCAAGAATTTTTAAGAGTATAATGCTTTATTACCAAATACTCCATTCTTGAAAGCAGAGTAATCCCACACCATCCTTGGTTTTGCTTTCAACAGATTCAGTTACCAGTAGTCAACTGTGATCTGAAAGTAAATGAACTATTCCAGAAATAAACAATTCATAAGTTTACATTGTACAGTGTCCCGAGTAGTGTGATGAGATCTCTTCCTGACACACTCCCTCCTGCCCAGGCTGTGACTCATCTGTTTATCCAGCGTGTCCGTGCTGCATCCACTTTCTCCCCATTAGTCAGTCGGTGGCCTTCTCAGTTACCAGATCCACTCTCATGGGATCACAGGGCTTGTGTTCAAGTCATCCTTATTTTACTTAATAACGGTCCTGAAGAGCAAAAGTAGTGATGCTGGCAATTTGGATAAGCCAGAGACCTTTACTCTTTTTCATAGGTATGTATGTATAGATCAAAACTGTATTATGTATAGTTTGGTACTATCTGTACTTTCAGGCATCCACTGGGATCTGGGAGCATATTCCACAAAGATGAGAGGAAACTACTGTAATACAGAATGTGGTTTGGATGTAGAACAATACTGGATGTAAGGGAAGCTGAAAGAGTAGAAGAAAGGATACCTATTAGGAAGCTTTCTTTCACTCCCTAAGGGTCCGAATGAGAGTAAGGAAAAGTTGTTTTGAGAAATACTTAGCCAGTAAAAATCATAAAATCAGCAAGATTTGGTGATTTTATACTTGTCTGAGGAGCTGATATGACAAAGACAGAATAAATCTTAAACGAATACTATACCAAGTTCTTACATGATTAGGTTGATAGTGCTGCAGTTAACTGAGTTTTTGTTTTTTAATTTTTCTACAAGAAGCAGTTTGAAAGACCTGTTGGGATTGATAATGGAATCTGTCCAGTAGTGACTTGTCTCTATGAGTCTAATTCTACTGAGAAAAATAGCAGAGCTGATGAAACATGTACTAATAAATAGTTCATCTTATCAATAACAGTGCCAAGTTAAGTTTATGACAGGTATTGCAAATTGATATTTGAAAGATTTTCTGAAAAATAATCCACTTTGGTCTCTGGAGAAGAGGAAAAGCTGTTTACATAAACTTTTCCATATTCGTTTTTTAGATGGCTTCTTAAGCCAAAGTGCCTTAGATATTTTGGAAATTCTACAGAACATATTAAATAAAATATTTGTGCTTATTTTAACAACCCCACAAATAAGCATCATAGGTCATATTTTTTCCAGTTTATGAGCACACAGACTGTGGCTCAAAGGGGATTTTAAATATGCAGCCCAGAGAAATTCCCTCAGCAAGAAGTTGTAACTTTAGCTATAGTTTCATTAATACATAACCCCAATGTGCTTTCTACTCAACCATTCTGTATCTGGGCTTTCTCTAAGGTAAATAATTTTTTTCTTATCATTGAAGCTGATTATTTTTATCACTTTCTAGTACTATGTAACACAACCAAAAATGTTTCAGGAATCAACTTCTAAAACAAATTATAGTTTTATAATATATAGCATAGCTCTTAAAATATAGTAGGTATTCCAATATTCAATAATTGAGTGTGGGCTAACAAATTTGAGTGCCCACAATCAAGTCAAGGTTGATTACTGAATTTTTATTTTAATAGATGCTAAGACATATATATATAGTCAAATTGTTATAACCTCTATTACAGAGAAATACTGTGTCTCTGATAGACTTGTTATTTACTTAACCAAGCAAAGAACTGTGTTGTCACTGTAATAATTAAAGTCTTCCCAAAGGAACTCCAGCTGAGAATAGAAACCTTCCCATGAGAATCTGAAGCAGAATTTCCTTTTGCAAATCTGTGTAACCTCATGATCCTGGTTCTTAGACTCGTTTCCCTTATTTGAGGGTGATGGTATTTAGCCATGCTTTTCTATACCAGTTGCAAAGGCATCTGTATTTAGTTGTAGAAAGCTGTGAAAATACATTCACAAAGGTATATTTGACCAGAGAACAATGCTGACAATTCTCTTCCCCAAGAAAAAGTGATTTTTCCACATTACCAATGCCTTGGTTGATTTTTATGGACATATTTTTTAAAACAATTTCCACCAGTAGCCTGGTTCCTAAGAGCCTGGCTTTGTTCCCAGTGTTCCCCGGCCACTGGGATTTCAAATTGTAACAGTGACCATTAGAGGAATTAGAGTTAAGCTGAGTTCTCTACCGGATTTTAAGCCTGGACAGGCCAGCTGCTCCTCCGGGACTTCTCTCGGGGGCTGGATTCCGCATGCTGCCTCCAGCCCAGTCAGGCACATTCTTCATAGTAATCATAAATTCCAAGTGAGCTTTAATACTTCCCTCAAGTCTTGCTGAATCCGAACAGAATTAATACATAGAAACAAAAGGTATTCAAAGATGTTCAGGACTCCCATAGATAGCCATAACTCTCAGAACGATCAGTGGTAATAAAAAGAAATAAACAGTTCTGAAAAATATTTGTGAGGATTCGTAGGTACAATCAGAATGGGTCACGGATAATGAAAAGTTCCCAGCTCTATAAGAGTGATACACGAACTGCCTTATTACACTAACAGAATGAAGAAATGGAGAAGGAAGGGTAATTTGAGTTTCAATATTTGGGAGTAAGTTAATCACTTTTTTAAAAAAATTTTTGTTGTTCAATTCTAGTTGTCCCCATTTCCCCCCATTATTCTCCCCTGCCTTACCCACCCTCCACCTCCCACGTTCAGTCCTCTCCTACCCCATTGTCTTTATCCATGGGTTCTTTATCCGTGTTTCTTGACTTGACCCTTCCCCTTCTTCCCCCATTTCCCGTTATCCCCCTCCCCTTTCCCCTCTGGTTACTGAAGTAAGTTAATTATTAAAATAGCTATTAAACTTATTAAAAAATACATTATGTAGAATCTGTTATATTGCCCAGTTTTAGAAAAGGAAAGACAAAAGCATCTGGAATGAATATGAGCTAGTCTGTAAGGAGACATGGACTGTTTCATTTTTTAAGACACAATTATTTTAAAATTTTTTGATATAACAATTTCACTTACAGTGCCCCTGTGACCCTTAGTTATGACCTCTTACTGTTCTTTCCCTGCAGGATAGGTTCTGGTAAAATAGTTTTCTCCTGAGGGCAGGCCTTGGTGAGAACAGAGTGCTATGGCCCCTTTCAAAACCATTCCTATTCCGCTCCCCTTGCCTGAAGCACAAGGGGATTTTCCCCTGATATTCACTGTAAGTATCTGGTAGAACTCCTGGAAGTAAAAGTCACAAAAGTTAGGGGCTTCTCTTGGCCGCGTCTCCCTGGAGACTTTAACTCTCAGAGTGTCCACAGAGAACCTCCACCAACTTGTCCGTTACCGCCCAGGTTTCCCTTCTCCGGCACTGGTTTCCACCGAGCTTTCTGTTTGGGTGAGTTGTGATCGTCTGTCCTTGCCCATCCGCCTCTCCAATTCTGCTGTGATGGTTTGCCTTGTAACCTCATTTTCTTGAAAGATCTAAGAGGGGCTGATTTTTCAGTGTGTAGCCTGTTTGGGAAGGCGTGGTGATGACTAAGCTCATTATATACCACTCCCTTATGTTTCATTTCTAGGAGGAGAAGGAAACTGGTAACCAATCCATACATCAAGATAGTTCAAATCAACAGAGAAATTATTATTATAATTCTGTTACAGATGGAAAACAAAGGGATTCATTATACAGCAGTAGGCAAATCTGCACTTGAAGCAATCTATGGCATTAACATTATTACACTTTAGACTTGCCTAGAAAGGTGAAAGGAAACTTATGGAATGTCCAGCTTTTTAAAAACTGGAATACACATATTTCAGATAGTTGTCATCTCAGAAGCCATTCATCAAAACCTTAAATGCATTCAGGTACTAGGCAGGCAACATAAACACATGAAATGGTATGAAACTGACAGAGATAAAAACAAAAAGGAGCTCTGCACGTGATGACTAGTGAAGACTTAGTGCTCACTCCATTTTAAAAGGTTCAAGCAAAGAACAAAAGACAAGCTAAAATTCTCTAGCTGGACTTTCGACCAAAATCAATGTTTTAAGGCTTTCTTATAAGTAGTTAAATTATAACATTTTGGATGAACGATAAATGTTTTAACATGATACAATTTAAGGTACAATTTAATTGCTCTTTCATTCTGAATCCACTCAAACATAAAAAATCAAGATTTATGTCCTGAAACTACTCTGGTTGAAATCCAAGACTGAAATATCTCATAGTGAAAACCAGGAAGAAAATGAATACATGACCAAAAATAAAGTTGAAAATAAAATATAAAACAAACTAAAAATAAAACATGGGAACAAAACCAATGTACTGAAAAACATCTGATCATGAAGTTGTAGCACTTTTAAAAAGTTTGTTAGGGAAAAATATAATATGAACTTTTGCAATTCCTATAACATTTAAACCTCACAATAATGGTATTAATAATATAGTTCTTTCTCCAAGTTCTCAAAATTACATGTTATTATAAGATTTTACAGTCCAAGAGACTTTTTATTACATTTATCTTCATAATACAAATATTCATCATTGTTTCTTGAATTTCAAACCTTCCTTATAAAATAATTTATTTTTCTTGAAATTACATTCTTTGTAAGTTTTTCACTGCCAGTATATTGAAAGTGAATGCAATGCTTATTTTGCCTCAATTTTTTTATTTATCTCTTGCTCTTTAGAGATAATATCTTTTGATATATATTGTGTGGTATGTATTTAATCTTTGCCCTCTGAAATGATTACACCATTTTATTCCTCATTCTGTTGTTGCTATAGTTACAGGTGATGTCTATTTTCTCTCTCGATTTTTTCCCTCTAGGATCTTTATCTCTGTATTTGATATTTTTTAGTTTCACAATAATGTGTTCATTTGTGGATTTTAACTTATTTTGTTTGGTAATTTTATGATTTTCTTCAATTATATAAAGTCCTCAGCTAATATCTATTTAATTACAGCCTGTCAACATTTTATTTTATTCTTCTGGTTCTATGTTCACACTTTCTTTAGATGTGCTAAGGTATTTGACCTCTGTTTCATACAGTTGGTCTCTTCATCTTTTCAGAACATGGAGCATTTGTGTATTTCCTCCTGGTCTATATTCTAGGTCACTAATTTTCTTTTCAGCTGGGTTTTAACAAGTCAATTGAAAGAAATGCAGTATTAAAATTGGACACTTATGAGATGTTAATAAAGGTAGGACTTATCGTGTTCAGGAAGATCCCCAAGAGCAGTTACCACATCTAAGCCTGAAGGTATAAGAAAAGGAAAGAGTCGTAACAAGCTGGAGAAAAGCTGCTTGGACAACACGACCTAACAAGATTTCTGTTTTTTTGAGAGAAATATAGCCATCTCCAAGTTACCCGTCTCATTCTCTGTGGTGGGTCTCATTAGAGTCACTCATCTAGAAAACAAAGAGCAAGGAAGGAAACCAATACAGTTCATCCTAATAGACATCTCAGGACACAAAGAAAAACAGGAGAAACTGGAGGGGCAAAGAGAAAACATCTGGTACGATGAGACATCGCTACAATCACCTTAGTCAATATAACCCTTAGGATTAAAACTCTATATACGATTACTATTTAAATCGCTCCTTTGAAAGGAATAAAGAAGGAAAGAAGAAAGTACTGATGTCACATTGAATGTCAAGGTGCAGTTCTTCAGAAATACTTCTGGTCATTCAACACGAAGATCAGATTTAGTTCTACGTGATTCACTCGCCATTGAAGGCAAACATTTATCAAAGGGCTAGAAATATGGGAGATATTAGATTTATTCATTGTTTTTCAATTCTGGAATTAATGTGGCAAACGTTTCCAACAAAGTAAAAATTTAATACTCACCTGTTTCATCTTTATTTTATTCATCCTTGCAGTTACCATTATCATCATGGTTATATTCATCAAATACATTGCTATCAAAATCATTGTGTGAGTGAATTTAAAGCTAAGGGAAATTATTTAAATATTTTTTTCATGTAAGATAACCTAGAATAATGTCAGATAAACCTTAGGATAATTAATTTTATTCTCTGATTTATATTCCAGTTTGTGGCAATACATCGGTTTAGAAGTATAATCCTTAAATAGTCTCAGTGCAGCTCCATAAAGCCTAAAATCTGGACTCATGAAATTGATTGCTCTTCCCTTGATCATTTGAAACTCTGATTCAAATAAACAATTTAAATCTAGCTGTAAAAAGATAATTATACCAATTAGATTCCGTTGATAGAGCTCTTAAAAAATTAGAGCACAGGAAATTAGTCTTTATATGCTGTGATTCAAATCTTTGTAATTCACAACTAAAGCAAGTTTTTCATGTAAAATGACCTTCAGAATAATTTACTTTGATTTGAAAGATCCTAATGGATATTAAAAGAACATTTTGAGTTTAGCATTAGGTGTGCATCCTGTATACTTTTTGTAATTTTTAGAGTTTAATGTATATTAACTTGAGTAATTTAACTTCATTTTTGCAAGAATAGTGAACTAAAATCTGAAGTTTTTAATAGGAAGTTATCTTTTTAATTCCTCATCCAGTTTAGTGAGAGAGTCCAAGAATCTAAGAAAATCCCAGAATACATTGTTTCAAAGATTCATTTCATATACATCTTATTCTTATTCACATCTATCCTTTCTTTGCCTATTTCACATCCAATCTCTTCCTCTTTTCAACATTGGGCTTACTTTTCAAATACATTTCTGCTTCTGGTCTTGTATACATCTTTTCTGGCCCAATTTCTATCTTTCTCATAGTTTGTCTCTTTTCAAAGCTTTTTTTGCTGTTTAAACTAAATTCCTCATTTAGCTAACAGGTATTTTAAAGGGGGCTCTTTGTGGAATTTCTCAGTTTGATCTTATCAATTTATATCACTTTAATTTCAGACCATTTATGTTTCCTGTTAATATCTTGAAATTTCCTGTTTCATGAAGTCAGTATGTTTCATGGCTGTTGTATCACTCTCCAAATTACTTCGACTATTCTTTAACATTATACTGTCCTTTGAACTTTACATTTCTGGGGTCATTTTAATTTGAAACTTACTTTTTAACTAAAACCTATTATTTCAAACTAAATGATCATTGAACGTGTGTATGAATAGTTAATATAAATACATCAAGTGAGTAATAGATTAAGTTCATTTAAAAACATTTGTAAGTGTATAAATGTTTTTATTCATGAATAAGTGTTGCAATTCACTGCCATAGGCACAGTATGTACCCCAAACAATTTGGTTTGGATGTCCACACTGATGGCACACACCAAGTACTGTAGGGTCTGAAAGGCTTATAACTCACATGATAAAGCTTCCTGGGAAGAGCAGTGCAGGCTCAGCAGCAGAAACAAAGTGGCTCAGGAGAACAAGGGTGGGAAACGATCTTGATCTTTATCATGATGAGATGGTGTGGCATGGGGAGCAGAGGCACGGGGAGCAGATCAGTACACATGGCCAGGGCTTGGAGTGTGTAAACTTCAGGCTGAAATCAAACCTGGCGACACTTGGCTTTTTTATCAGCCTCCCAGATAGGTAGTAGAAGGAGATGGGGGGTGGTGTGATGTGAAAGCTATCAGCAATTAAACAGGAAAAATTAAGTCAGACACCTATAATAATAAACAAGCATTTTTATCTTAAATGTTAAAGTGCACTGGTGAAACATAAGAAAATAATAACTTTGATAAATCTTAAAAATATACACCATATATTATTTTCCAATAATAATTTCTTTATTAATCCAGATTTTTCACCAGTCTCTTTTACGTGTTGCAATCTTTATTATAGTTCATGTCTCATTATTAAAAAGTTTCTAATTTAAAACACTCTAAAGTATGTGCAAATATTTTATACTAGTTTAAATAATGTAATTTATATTTGATTATTTTAAATTACTTTAAATAAATATTTTCTATCTCTTGGAAAACCCTGTCTTTTTAACTAACCTCATTTAGAAATTTTCCATTTTGCACTAAAGTAAGATAGTTACAAATCCAGACTATTCTATCATTCATAAGACTTTATTATAATTAAAAAAGAAGTTATAAGTTACATGACTTGACTTTCTAATATTGACTCTTGTTGTCTGACTTGAAGAAACCCTTCCCGTGTATGAGCAGAAGTTTATCCAGAAACCTCAGCATGTCCCTCACAAGGAGAGAACAGAGGTTGGAGGTTCTGAACCTACTGATGACTTGGCTGTTTCTACTTTTAGGATAGGACTGACCTTTCTCAGGCTCAAGTTTTGAAGAAAACATTCACATAACTTTTGGGGACTTTAAAAATTAGGAACTTTCACCCTTGAGATTGGTATGATTGATGTCCTCACATTTCTTATTTTATAGGCATGGTGAATGGCTTTAATGAAAATAGATGTTATTTTGACAGTTTGCTGGTAAAAACTCTAAAGAATTTTCTAACAATAGCACAAAATATCTATTATGGGAATATGAGATTAGTTAATCAAATCCTCACTCCCTAGACATAATCATTTCTAATTTATATTCATTTATATATATGGGTCTTCTTTTCATAATATTATTAAAAGTTAAAAATGTATATGAAAGAATAGCAATATATATAAGAATTGTCATATGTTAAAAGAACATTGTAAAGCTGCAATATGCATTTCTTCTCTTAAAAAAAGAGCAAGAATGTGTCTGCTATTGAAATTTGAACATTCATTAAATCCATCTTAAGAGTTGCTTTGTCTTTTATATTCACCCTGGTCCACCCAAATACATTGAATTGCCCTTCTGCTTAAAAATTTCAACCACTCTTAAAACAAAAGCAAACCAAGAGGACAGCTAGATCAGGAGTGGAACCATAGAAATGAAGATCACATGGAGGGTTAACAACAGGGAGGTGGGAGGAGGGGAAGGGGAGAGAAAGTACAGAAAATAAGTAACATAGATGGTAGGTAGAAAATAGAGAGGGGGGAGGGCAAGAATAGTAGGGGAAATACAGAATCTAAAGAATTTGAGACACGTGGACATAAACTAAAGGGGGAGGAATGGTGAGGGCGGGGTGTGCAGGGTGGAGGGGAATGAAGGGGTGAAATAGGACAACTGTAATGGCGTATATATTAAAGTATAATATATATGCCATTAATATATGCAATAAAATATATTTTTTAAAAAGCAAGGAGGCCCAGGATTCTGAGAAAAATTCACCATCCACTCCGTGTAAAGCGGGGAGCCGATGGGGCACAATGGGCTCCTACTGGTACCAAGCATGGGTCTGAGTTTGCAGGGTTATTCTGGGTGGGCTTCTTTGGAATCCTGCTGAGTATGCCAAGTCAATGTCAATGTAAGAAACATCAAAAAATTTTTTCAACAACAAAAACAAGCTCATAGATACAAAGAACAGTTTGGAGGTTGCCAGAGGTATGGGTGGGGATTGGGTGAAATGGGTTAAGGGGTGCAAAGGCACAAACTTAAGGGGTGTAAAGGTACAAAATAAGCCAGTCATGGGAATGTGGTATATAACATGGTGACTTCAGTTAATAATACTGTATTCCATTTTTTTGAATCACTTAGAGTCTATCTTAAAAGTACCTATCATGAGAGAAAATAAAGATTTTGTAACTATGTATGAGGACAAATGTTAACTAGGCTTACTATAGTGATCATTTCTCAATACATAAGAATATCACATCATTATTTTGTACAACAGACACTAACATCATGTGGTATGTCAATTATACCTCACAAAAAAGTTTCACTGTTGATCCTTCACATACAGCAGCATTTAGTCGCGTTCTGCCTTGATTACTACTTTCAGTTACTTAGCTCTACTGAAGGTTTTATTTCAGAACTTTAGTCTTGGATTCATATGGTTCAAAGAAATATACATTAAAGTGAAATTACAGTCTTTACAAGATGAAAAGATAGATGAGAAAGTAATATGGGGGAAGTATATACATAGATCTCTGGGACTGAGCACAGTGTGTGAGGGTATTTGTCTCCCACAACACGCTGATCAGAAAACACCCATGAGAGGAGACCCTATAATTAAGATGATCGCCCACCCATCCTGTGAAATTCTGCATTGTGCCATCCTATCTGCTCACCAAGGGTCCATGGCAGCAGGGACTAGGGCATCTGTGGCCTCTGAATACCCCTCACCAAGGCAGACCTCCCAGCTACCGCTGTTAAGGACTCAATTGACGGCAGCAAAAACAAATTCTAAGTTTTGGATCTGGCATGACTTCCCGGCAGTATCCGCGATGGCAGATTGTAGCCGCTATCCCCTTGCATTCTAGAAGTGATCGTGATTTCTCTTCATAGAAATACATTAATGTATAGCTTTGCTTTTCCCATCTGAAACATGCCTGTCAGCACCTCCATCCACGCGTTATCCATTTGGCAAGCCACAAATGATCCAAAAATTCATTTCATGGCAAAGGAATGGTAGAATAACTGTTGGAGGTTCCCTTCCGCCATCACCCAGGACACACAAACTGCACATTTGGGATGCTATCCTGTGGGATGTGGTAAATTGCTCCAAGCAGAGGCCATCCACTCTACAGCCATCTACCCCAGTAACAAAGGAACAGAAAAGAAAGTGGACTCCTCTCATGACAGCAAATAAACCGTTTTCCCATATCTGTAAACTTGACCGGTTGGTTGAGGTTTTAGTTTTTAAGAGAAAAAGTTTTCCTATTAAAAAGTTTGTAATAGGACACAGTAATGGTCATATTAAACCGGAAACTGAAACAGCCCCCAGCCATGTCGGCTCCCAATGCAGCTTCGGGCTGGCGAATGAGGAGACCATTGTATGGACGTGGTTCTAAGTCCTCAGGGGAAACTGAGCCACTGTTGCTCAGTGAGGATAAGGAAAACGTATTTGAAATCCAGAAGTTACCACTGTTGTACTGCTCGGTAGTCCTTTTTTTAGCGATAGTACATTGCAAATTTGAAAATGCCAACTTGATTAGAGACATGACCTCTAAGAAGCCAATCTGTGTAAATAGGCAACTTTCCATCACCTCGTGTAACTGAGATACTGATAGAAAGTAATCCTCAATTATAAACACTAAGTACAATTATTTCATTTTTATTCATTGCAACCTCACTTGGCCCCAAATGATAATTTATTGTCAATTATTTAAATTAAGTCTTTTGCACATATTTTAGTGGTGATAAAATATTTTGCCAACAGAGTATCACATATATAATTACTTATAGATCCATCTAATTATTTGTGAGTTATTTTACCTTTGACTCTAATTCATTTGAAATTTGATATAGAGTTAAATATGTATGAGTTTTGCCATAATAATTAGTTAATAATCTTAGTAACTGTTGGTCAATTATTTTCAATTTATTTTAATTACCATATACAATGAATGATTCCTTGAATGGTTTGAAACATAACTTTAATAATTATCAACTTATTTTGTCTGTGGCAAAAAATGCATATTATTTCAACTGCTGGTGACAGAATTTCTTTTACTATGGAATTGTTTTTGAGGAGGAACTTTCTGACCATTGGTTAGGGGTAGAATATAATTTATTGAAAGCACAGGGCAGGATGTGTATGCTCTAAAGCAGTGATTTTCAACTGCACACTGGTATACCACAATAATTTTTAAAACATGCAATTTCTGTCTATATAGTCAAAGGCACTGACCTCTGTTCCCTTAGACTGTCAAATTTAAAAAATCACAACAGCCAAAACAAGAATAGCCATCAGGTGTGAATACCATGTCTTGAACCATAAATATATAGGTCATATAATAAAGTTGCATTGTAGTTGTCACATCGCATAATAAGGTTGCATCTGATTGGTTAATTCTTGGTACCAGAAATCCTTATATACAAGTATAGAGCAACTAGGATAGGTAGTTACCATTATTATTTTTTATAAATCAATCAAAACAATACCCATTTTTCTCAGATTGGCAAAAAATATTTATTTTTGGTGTGCCACAGAATTTTAGTAGTTTATATATGTGATGCAATTTTAAAAAGTTGAAAATAACTGCCATAAAGAAGGCAGAGAAGAAGGAGGAGGAGCAGTGAGGGGAGTGAGGGAGGAGGGAAAGGGGAAGGGGAGAGGGAAGGAGAAAAAGAGAGAATTCCTAAAGAGAAGAGTAGTAAAAAGAAGGGGAGAGAAAATATCAAGTAACAGAGCAAGTTCCAAGTGAAATATTACGATAGTTTGCTCGGTGGCTAAATGACTTTTAAGAATGGACAGTTTTTTTCATCTTTATATTCACCAAATACTTATTTGATGCTTATGGCAAAGCTAAAATCAAGGGGATAAATAAAAAATTGTGAAATACTGTCGTTCTCAAACTTGTGTATTCTATGAATTCGAACACTTCAACCAATGAGGATGAGTTGCCTCAACCTGCCAATATGAAGTAGGCAAACGAGAAGCAGGGACTAGGAGTCTGAGTCTGAAGTGATTATGAGACACAAGCCCCTAGAACTGAAGGAACAAACAGTGGCCGACTCACAACTAGACAGCAGTGAAAAGAGAATGGCCTCAGCTGGCATGCAACATTATGTAGTCTCTCGGTTACCTTTGATCTATTCTTATACCGCTATCACGCTTTATCCATTTCAATGGCATTTGATTTATTGGTAATAGCTCTTCAGTCACTTGACTCCTTTTGAAACATTCTCTTGTTTTTCATGCTAACTTTATGTAAATTGTCATATGTTTAAAAACTTCTTTGGTTTGATTATAATGGTCATGATAAATGTGGTCTGAAAAGGTAAGGGTGAAGGTTGTACTTGAGGCCGTTACAAGTAATACAAAATGGCAAATAAAATTTGAATTCTCTTGTTGAGGATTGGTGTTATTAACTAAGATGAAATTCTTGTATGTGGGAGCTATGCTAAGAAAGGACAAACTGTCCATGTGTGTGTGTTTGGACTGATTTATCATATTTCAATATTTGAGTAATCCCTTACAGTAAACATACCAATTACTCAACTTGAGTTTTTTTTAAGTACCTTACAAAAATGTTGAATATGCTTGTTCTAGACAGTGTGTAATGTGCTTTTATTTTCTGAATGGAATAATTTGTTTTCAGATTTCCCAACTGGTAATTTCCAATATATGTGAAGGATAACATTTTTGTCAGTGTACTGAACACTCTTAAGAGAATTTTTGTTGGGTTTCTTATGTTCCTGATAAATATAATTATAACATCTGGAAATATCTTTGTTCTTTCACTTTTACAGTAATAATAATTCATTAATTAGATGATTCTTAAAACTTTAGAAATGTGTAATTTTTTTCTTACTGCACTAAATAGTGTTTTCAGAACTATATTTTTATGGTTCTAAATTAAATGTAAAATTTTCTATTTTATAATTGATTAAGTGATTGAGTATTAATTTCTCATTCTGGTAAGAAAAACTTACTGCATTATTTATAAATAATACCATAAGGTTAGATAATAAACTATATCAAATGTAGACACTTTCATCCTTGACTCATTGATATAATTATTTTTATAGATTTCCTAATATTACTTCATGGGAAAACTGTCCAACCTCTCAGGAGAAACAGTTGTAATTTGATCCAAGATGCCTCTTTCCATTTCATACATTTTTTTCCAAATTGACCAGAAATGTTTCAACATGCATTTGATATGCGTCCCCAATTTATAAGCCTGATTCAGGATTTTCTTAGTACTTTCTTTTGGTTTTCAGATTGGAGAAATAGAAGTAAGAAAACTCTGTATCTTAAGTCAGTTTTCTGTACAGAATCTGAACTTCAATACTTTTTTCATAAGACACATCAGAGATGCAAAAAAATAATGTTATAAAAATTAAAATTAAAAAATGGGCATATACTTATCACTATAATTTATTAAAATTAATCAACATGATTAGAATTTAGAAAAACTAGAATCAAGACATTTTGGGGGGTGGGGTTTCAGTGCCTCCAAGTCACGGTCATGGAAATGTCTGCACTGTTTCTAGTGATACGTTTCCCATTACATTTTATGCCAGTGACTAAAGTTCTTTTATAATCATTATAGGAAAAGAGAGCATAAAATGTTCTTTTAAACATTTTCTAAATTTTTACATATTATGTCACCGCTTCTTCAACTGTTTCATATACACAGGAAAATGAAACTATTCAGTGACTATCAAAAAGAATAAATGCTTCTGTGGCTGTGTGTTTTCTAAGAGCAATTATATTTTAAGGATAATAAACACTGTTACAAATATTTGCTTTCTGTATACTTCCTTGCATTCCTCATCTACAGGTTATTCTGAGCTTGTTACATGAAATTTTGGCTTCTTTTAAGAAATTCCCTAGTGGTAACTGAACTAACCGAATAAGAATTCTGTTTTAACTGCAAACAAAGCTAAATTAACATAGACTGAGTTATAAGGAGAACTTAATAACTTTTAACATCTGTTTGTTTAATCATCTTTAGCTTCCTAAGCATTGAGCTAATGATTATTCTTCATTATTCTTGCATTTACATATATTTTGAGGGACTTTGAAAACAGTAAGTACATAATTCAGAGGATCACAAGACAGTATTAAAATATAATGTTTTAAGTGTTGCCATTAAAATTCTATTTAAATCTGAGTTGCTTACATTCATAAAATGACTTAATAAACATAAAATTTTTAGCAGATGGCTTGATATGTAGTAAATGCTCAATAAGTGTAGCAATTATAAATAACTTAAAATGAAAAATAATACTCTGTTGTCCCCAGATATGTGTTTATAGTCAACTATAGCTTCCCATTTGCTGTTGCCCTAATAAAGTTTGAAAGTATTTAAATATAAAATATCTTACTGGAAGACATAGACTCAACAGATGTTAAAAGGCATTAAATAGTAAATGCAATAAATCATGCTGTCCTTAGTCATATTGATAAACTATGTGGTATTATTGATTATTCCTTTCTCTTTATTGGCTTTAAAATTATTTATCCAACTAGGGTAATATTATTTATCCATTCATTCTTCCAAAATTTCCTGAGCGATCCCAATATGACAGTGTTCAGTCTGAATGATATGAGACTGTATCTGAACTTGCTTTTTCTTAACTATGAGTGTCCATCCAAATAACCTGATTTTCTTTTACTCTTTGTCTATGCATCCCTCTTCATTTCTTTCTCTTTCTTTCCCACCCTTTTTCCTCTAAACCTTCTTTCAGGATTTAGTCTATAAACTCTGAATTTGCCCAGAGTGCTTGAACTATAAATTAGGACCATATATATATGATAAATTAAATGATGTAGAAATTATTCTGATTAAAAGTCTTAACATGAACAGTTTATTACCATCCAGGGCAAATCCTTCTCACTTTCTTTTTCTCTTCCTCCACCTGCATATGGGCCATGTAAAAGGGCCATTTCTCTTGTTCATTCTATCCATCTTGTATGTTGCTCATTTAAAAAATCTGATAGACACAGACAACAGTACGGTGATTACCAGAGGAGTAGGAGGGGCTTTGTGTAGTAAAGGGCAAAGGTCACATAAATGGCAATGGAAGAGACTTGACTTGCAGTGGTGAACACAATGCAATATATAGGTGATGTATTATAGAATTATAACCTGAAACCTATATCATTTTATTAACCAATCAATTTTTTAAATTTTTTATTTTTAGAGAGAGGGGAAAGGAAGGAGAGAAGGAGAGAAACATCCATGTGTGGTTGTGTCTCGCACATCCCCCACTGGGGAACTGGCCCACGACCCAGGCATGTGCCCTGACTGAGAATTGAATCAGCAACCCTTTGGTTTGCAGGCCCGTTCTCAATCCACTGAGCTACACGAACCAAGGCCCAGTCAATTTTTTTTAAAGACCAAAAAGAAAAAAGTTACATTCATACCCAGTATTGTTCACACACAAAAAGGATTTTATCACTTAGATAAAAGCAAGCTACTTGACGCACACCTGGTTTTCAGGATAATTGCTTTTGTGATGTGTTGCGGACACGTAATGCCACGCGTAGCACTGCTGAGTTTTTCACAGAAGTGAATTATTCACAGATGAACTTGTTTTACAACATGTATGTGGAAAGACACTCGTCTCATTTAGAGATGTGTCTAACATCAAACTGCACTGAAAATGTGCCTGGAGTCACTAGGTGTTTTGAATTGGGTATCTTATATCCCTGATTTATTTTTGTGTATATTGTAAACCATAGTTTTGTTTATGACTATTGACATTTTAAATGTTTACCACACTAAATGGTAGACCTTTACTTTAATGGTTTCCTTTTCTTTTCAATTCCCATGTACTAATTATAATTCATAGTGGAAAAAAAGTATAACCAAGCTGAACTTTTTGTTTGGTTTGCATGCTTATTGTATTATTTTGCATATATGCCACATCACTGAGATGCCATGAACCTCCATTTCTGAAAATTAGCTGGTTGGTTTAAATTACACACCCCTCCACCATTCTCAAGAGATCTGATTTTGTCATCTTGCTTTAGATTATGTTTATTAAAAATTTTCAAATTTATTGCCATTTATTAAATGTTAGCATAGATTTTCCCTTCTTTAAAACATTTATTTGTAAGTAAATAAATTGTTGTGTGTGACTTAATAAATTATAAGTAACATACAACAGTATGTTAGTTTTAGGTGTACAACATAACAATTCAATGTTTATATTATATATATATGTATATGTATACATATATATATATGTTAAAAATTATCAGCATGGTAAGTCTAGTAATCATATGTCACCATACAAATTATTATGATGTTATTTACTACAGTCCCTAGGTTCTACATATCTCTCTGTGATTTATTTTGAAACTGAAAATCTGTAGCCCTTAATCCCCTCCAGCATCTCTGCCTAACCCTAACCCCCTCACCTCTACCTGGAAGCCAGAAATTTCTTCTATGTATCTATGAGTCCATTTCTGCTTTGTTTCTTCATTAGTTTTGGGTTTTTTTAGATTCCACATATAAGTCAAATAATAGGATGTTTATCTTTATCTGTCTGACTTATTTCACTCAAAATATCCTCTAAGCCCATCCATGTTGTTGGAAATGGCAAGATTTTATTTTTGTGCCTAATAATCTAGTAATGTATACATACACACACATATGTACACTTAGGCAAAGGCGAAAAGTGTGTGTGTATACACAGGCTCATATATGTATACTCATATATGTGTGTGATCTGTTCAGAAAGTATATAGCCATTTAATATGAAAAAAAGGGATATTTACTGAAGAAGATACCAGATACAAGAAACATCATACATAGGACAATGACACTTCAGTTCCCTTCAATGTAGGCACCTTGGGACCTCACACAGTTCTCCCGAACACCATCAGCTTCCCCGTCGTATTTTCCTGAATCTCCTCAATGGTCTGAAATCTCTTCCTTTCAAAAGTGATTTTAGCCTTGGGAAAAAGCCAACAGTCTTGGGGCACCAAATGTGAGCTGTAGTGGGGCTGACTCACCTGGGTCATTTGATGCTTCATCAAAACACTCTACATGAGATGTAATGAATGAGCAGCCATGTCATTGTGATGAAGCTGCCAATCACCAGCTGCCCATGGCTGCAGCCTTCTGAATCATCCAAATACCTTCTGCAGTGAAACGTTCAAACTTTTTGCATAACTTGATGCAGATTCGTTGCTCTACTCATCCAGTCATTTTGAATGCAATGGCCACACAGTACACATGCTCACTCAATCATATCTACCACCCCCGTCACTAGTACAGTGAAGTCATCATTGTTCACATATGCACAATATAGTCCATTATCCTTGGGTGCCAGGTTACATGATTGTCTCACAAACTGTTCTCAATATATTAACAGTGGCCGGGCTTTTTCTAGATATATAAGTATATCTCACATCTCTATTTATTGGACATATAAATAGACATCTCTATTTATGTTGGACATCTAGGTTGCTTCAATATCTTGGCTGTTGTAAATAATGCTGCAGTGGACATAGGAATTCATTTCTTTTTGAATTAGTGTTTTTGTTTTCCTCGGGGAAAATACCCAGAAGTGGCATGGCTGGGTTTTATGGCAACTCTATCTTTAGTTTTCTGAAGAACCTCCACGTTGTTTTCCACAGTGGCTGAGTCAGTGTACACCCCCACCTACAGTGCATGAGGGTTTCTTTTTCTCCATATCCTCACCAACACTTCATTGTCATATAGATAACAGTGATTTTAGTAGTTGTGAGGTGGCATTTCATTGAGGTTCTGCTTGGCATTTCCCTAATGATTACTGATGCTGAGCATCATTTCGTGTGTCTGTTGGCCCATCTGTTTGTCTTCTTTGGGAAAATATGTTCTAAAATCCTCCGTTCCTTTTATTTGTTTGTTATTATTGTTGCTGATGTTGAGTTTTATGAATTTCTTACATATGTTGCATATTAACCCCTTATCAGATAACATAATTTGCAAATATCTTCTCTCATTCAATAGGTTGCATTTTTGTTTTGCTGATGGTTTTCTTCAGTGTGCAGAAGACTTTTAGTTTAATACACCATAAGCCTACTTGTTTATATTTCTGGCTGCCGCCTTTGCCCAAGTATACATATGCAAAAAATATTGCTAAGACCAATGTCAGAGTTTATTGCCTATGTTTTATTCTAAGAATTTTATTTTATTTTAAATATTTTATAAATCCATTTTTATTGTTATTTTATTATAGATGTCCCAATTTCCCCTCTCTGTTCGCCTCTGCCCAGACACTCCCTGCTCCTATGGTCATTCCCCACACCATCGTCCATGTCCACAGGTCCTTCATACATGTCTTCTGGGTAAGTTTTAATACATTTTGAGTTTATTGTGTATCTGCTGTAAGAAAGTGACTAGTTTCAATTTTTTGCATATATCTGTCAAGTTTGCATAATTTCATACGTAAGTGAAACAATTTTCAGTTTAATGTCTTGATGTATTTTGGGGAAAATTACATACACAAAGAGAAGCAATAAAATCAAGTAATGTCTCTGCTAAAAGTTTAACCTGATTACCAAGATTCTTCATTTTAGAAATGGAGGTTTGGGTGAAAAATAATTATGTTTACTATATCTATCATATTGTATCATCTTAGTCTAATAAAATACTATGCAAAAGCATTGGTTGTTTTGGAACTCATAGGAAAGAGGCATTTTGCAGTAAAAGAAATGAAACCATGAAAAAGTGTTTATTTCTAATTATTTAATAATTAATAGCCTGACACTGCTAAGACAAAAATACATAGAACTTTTTATCTAATGTCTTTAATACAAGTTTAAATAAGCATGTATTGTATGTTTATCTAATTTTATTAATGCAAGCATAATGTTCACTTTTAATTCACAAAAAGGTGGTTACTACTTTTGTATTTTTAGAATAAAATCACTTAATATAAGTTATAAAAGTTTTTAGATAAGTAAAAATGCATGAACTATGTGTAACAATAAAATAAATTGGGTACTAATGAGTATCGGAAGCAATCAAATAGTCTAAGAGACTAAAATGGAACTATAATGACAAAGATGGATCAAGAATATTGATGAGGGAAAAGCACAATTAGAAATTAGATAAGAAAAGCAAACTGTCATAGGGCTAATCAAGTAGAAGTATCAGTTTTAAAAAGTTCAATAGGGTGTAATCACCATGATAGAACATAGAATATATGTGTTACATTTGTTCATTCTAAATTTAAAGATACTGCTGCAAAGTTTAGAAACACTGAATGCATATGCAAAATGTAGTCATGATTGAAAGAATTCAATCAACCACATTCTATGACATTTGTTCTATTTTAAGAATTGCTTATGAGAGATACGTGATCAGCAAAAAGTATGGAGGATGTATATGAGAATAACTATTTAGAAAAAAATTATACAAATAGATATCAAGATTAAACCATGTCCTGAAAGCCTTTTCTGTGTCAAATACAAACTCAGATTACTAATATGGCTTAAAATCTGCTATCCTGATAGTAATTTCCCACACACATCTTGTTACAATGATAAAACCAGGAAATGTGGGCTGATGGAAGTTAAAGTGTGCTCTGCACAATCACAAAGCACACTGTTCATCTATGTGGATAACCTCACCTTTTCCAGTCTTCTCTGGAACAACAAAGGAATTAATGACTGCTATCATTTGTACTATCTTGTCCAGGTCACATTTTTTTAAATAATATTTACATTGGTAAATATTTTGCAAAATATTTTAAATCTGGTAGCTGAGTGTTTAATTGCCCTCCGGAGTAATCCAACATTTATATTATAATGACTTTATGATGATTGTAATATGCCATTTTTTCAATTTCTGCTCAATAAAAAATTATTTGAATAGCTTAATGTACAGTGGTGTAAGTGATTTTTTCCTATATCCTAAGCAAGAAAGCTAAAAAAGAAAAAACCATAGGACCTAATAATTGAATGATTGTCAGGCAACACTTCTCCAGTGGTGGTTCTTAAAGCCAAATACTTTGTTTTCTATGTAATGCAGCTGTAGCATATAGCAGACTAGTTGTAAAAGGACCATCCTAAAATCTGAAGACGCATAAGATGTAGTTGGGGGGAAAATGCCTATGCGCAAACCAGGGAAGCCTGAGAACACCAGGGCACAGGCCCTGGAATTGCGGTGAACGCAGTGACGGAGACAGTGCGAGTGCGTGTGCTGGAGCATTGTCCCAAAAAGCTTCCTGGAATTCGCACTTGAAATGACTGGCTTTAATTATCTGAAAGAGAGACTGAAAATTGCAAAGTTATCCTGAAAAATGAGGAACAAAAGGAAAGACACTGGGCCATGAAGCAGCTTGGAATGCCTGAGCACAAGATATTTCGTGTTGTGGAAAAAGAGGAAAACTAAAAAAGTTGTGCGAAATGGGACCGGAATGCCTGGGAAGCCGTGACCCGCTTCAGCGCGCAGTGTATGCCGTGGAGGAGTTTAGACTTTAGAATGATTTGGAGAGGTATGGATCCATTTTAAACATGGGAACCATTGCTTACATTTATTTTTTAGCTTCACAATTGCAGCATAGTTGTGGAAAATGAAGTTAGCACTTTGTTTTCCAATCACCTAACCGATTTAGAATTACCCAGCTTACTTCACTGACACAACTACAACACCAGATAAAATATACTAAAAAATAATTATTTAAAAATGTTGCTAATTGAATGAAAGCAATAGCTTCAAAACAGAAGAAGGAAGGAATCCCAGAGGTAAGCAAGTTCCTGTCCACTTGAAGCCCTGAACGCAGTTGTCAGACAAGCAGGCCCTGAGTTGCTGCCTAGACCACACGGAGGCACACAGCATGGGTCAGAAAGACTAGACTTGTACTTCTGTGTAGGATGGAGGCACTTGAATTTAACTAACCCAATCCTCAATAAGAACTAGAAGAGCAGAGTTGGGATGGAAACTGTTTGATGGCCCCTGAAGGCAACAACACAGTCAGGAAATTGAGAGACAGTGACCCTGGATGCAAAGGAAATCCACAATGAGGGTTCCACGTAGACCCAGATTTGTCCCTGAGGCCACTTTCCAGTTTGTTGCATTACAGTGACATAGGGCCCAAACTGAAAGTGGTCTTTCTGTGTAGGAAGGCACCAGGTGGAAAATCACAGTTGCCAGGAGACTTCGATTGGGGAGCAAAATCCCAGGCAAAGGACCAAAAGCTTGACATTTGGGGAAAACACTAAGTAGTTGTATTTAACCAGTGCCTGAAAATGGAAGAGGAGAGGCACGGCCGGACTCCACAAAGGGACTGGTTGTAGCTCTAGTGGAAGCCAGACATGTTGCCTACCACCAGCAGCTCCTCGCACATTTCATTTCCTGCAGCCGACCTTTGGACCTTGCGGAAGATTGTCCAGAGGTCATTTTTAAGAGTTTTCTACCAGGGGAAATATGTTCAGCCTGAAGCAGAGTAATGTTGGTAGATGTCAAGTGATGAAAGTGGGAAGTGTAATTTAGGAAAGTACCTGCAATAATCATAGCTACCTGTCCAAAAATTATAATTTTTTTCTGAAACAGAAAGAAGCAAGAATTCCAGAAAGTGAGACAGCTGTAAAGTTTGCTGAATTTCTAAGATAAAGATTATACAGTGAGCAGGATCACAGGAAAGTATTATCACACAGTTTAAACTTACCNGTGCTGTTGGTAGATGTCAAGTGATGAAAGTGGGAAGTGGAATTTAGGAAAGTACCTGCAATAGTCATAGCTACCTGTCCAAAAATTATTAATTTTCTGCCCTGGCTGGTGTAGCTCAGTGGATTGAGCGCGGGCCTGCGAACCACACGATCGCGGTTCGATTCCCAGTCGGGGCACATGCCTGGGTTGCAGGCCAGTTCCCGGCCCCTGGCGGGGGACACACATGAGGCAACCATACATTGATATTTCTCTCTCTCTCTCTCCTTCCCTTCCACTCTAAGATAAATAAATAAAATCTTAAAAAAAAAAACAAACAAAAATTATAATTTTTTTTCTGAAACAGAAAGAAGCAAGAATTCCAGAAAGTGAGACAGCTGTAAAGTTTGCTGAATTTCTAAGATAAAGATTATAGAGTGAGCAGGATCACAGGAAAGTATTATCACACATTTTAAACTTACCAACTACAGAATTTTAAATTTATGGAAGGCAAAATAAACTGATGACTATAGCCAGTGACCTCATTTCCATGTCATGAGGAGTTTCTCTTCTATCTTCCTATTGGAAAAGTGTATTGTAGTTCTAGCTCACAGACCTGCAGCACCATCTCGTTTCTGCTATAACTATCCAATACTGCAGTTTTAAAGTTCAGTATTTAACAATCATAACTTTATTAGCTGAAGTCTTCACTATCATTAGCAAATTATAATTCTATTCCTTGAAAAGGCAGTTTACCCTTAAGAATAATTTTGAGAGAACAATTCAGTGTTTCCTTCTTAAACGGTCTAGGATTTTCCTTTACTAAGAAATGTCAAACTTTGTCTCAAATATAAATGATCTCATAGAGAGCTGCCCTCTGCCTAATTAAAACTCACTTGTACTACTGATACAGGGTGCAGCCAAGGGGGGCCCAGAAAAGATTTGGAATGGTGTCCAGAACTCAAAGTGTACAGGAATATTGGAGGAAATATTAAGATATCCTCACCGCCCCCCCCCAAGGTGTCAGTTGGGGGAAGGGATGAATGGAGCAGGGCCATTGAGAGCTGTTTTGCATAGCAACAGTTTTGCAGCTAACCTCTAGAATGGTCATTTAACATATGTATAACCTTTAACTGGTTTCATAGATATGTTAAAGAGCTGTGGCCAAGTTTTGGGTCAGGGAGAAGTGAGTGGCTAACCAGGCGGGAATTTTGATGGCTGCTTCTCTGAGAGCGTGCCTGCGAGAGAGGCATGTGGCTTTAGCAGAGTGAAGACCCCCTCTTGGCCAGGTGAGGGGGAGAGCCACGCTGTTTTGGAAAGATGTAGACCCCTGTAGCCATTAGGAGGGAGAGCCACGCGGTTTCAGCAGAGTGCAGACCTCCTCTTGGCCAGGTGAAAGGGAAGACCACGCAGCTTTGCCAGAATGGAGATCCCTGCGGCCAGGTGAAGAAGAAGAAAGATGCGCGCTTTGGTGGAGTGCGGCTTTGGTAGAAGAGGCCCACGTGGCTTTGGTAAAAGAGGCCCACGTGGCTTTGGCGTGCTCCCTTTGGCTGAGTGGCCTGGAAACCAGGAGAGACTTTGACTGGAACTTGGTACAAAGAACTCTTGCCAGTGAAAGGTGCCACATGACTTTGGATTAATTGGAGATCCTGCCTGGACAGGCAGGCGACACAGCTCACAGTGCCAGCGACCTGAAAAACGGACGTGTGCTCTTTTCCTGATTTANTCCAGAACTTCCTATCACCCAACTCCTTTTTAACCTCACTTTTGGGTCTAGTTGTCAGAAAAATACATATTGCAAATTTGGTCTTATCATCTAGCTGCTTTAAATTACACTTGGATCAATATGAAAAAAAATTGCAAAAAAGAAAGAATGAGTCGACCTGTGATGACAATAAAGATGGTTTCAGTGTGTTAATATATATTATTTTAAAAATTTGTGATCATTTAATTAAGTTGCCTTATCTTTTGCCTTAAATTCTTAAAAAGACAACCAAATTAATCCAGCCAGATAATCACCTCAGAATTTTAAAAGTCTATTGATTTTTTTTCTTCTAAAATCTCCTCAATAAGATCTGTCTCTAGAGGATTCTATAAAAGGGCAAAGATGTCTCTGCAGCCTTGGTCCTTCGAAACACTCGGCAGTTTAATGACTCCTTGTACTTATAAATGTTCCTAATTAAGCTCTTTTATTTTTATTCTGTAACCTAATTTATATCATTACATTCACATAGAATTTTCTCATTTCTGCTTCTTGATTCACACATCATTAAATGTCCATTTATGCAGTTGATAGTCTCTTGTTAACATCAAGTATGTTTTCTCTGTTTGGCTTGATAATCACCTATTAATAGATATGTTTCCTTGCAAATTGACAGAAACAATTTTTTACATGTAAGATATCTATCTAAATTCCAAAAAGGGAATTTATTTATTAAAAAACTGTGCATTTGTTCTTACATGTTTAAACTTCAGTCACCTTCAAAGTGCTCTCCATTGGATGTGATACACCTCCTGAGGTGTTGTTTCCATTCTTCAAAACAGTGTTAGGACTTGTCGGTTTTGATGCCTTTTAGTGATGCTGCCATTTTTTTTTGTTTCACCTCTCCCACATCTGTAAAATGTTTCTCTTCAAGGACTTTTTTCATCTGGAGAAACAACAACAAAAAGTTGCTCGGGGTAAGATCAGGGGAATAGGGAGGATGGGGCACAAGGGTTGGGCATGAGGGTCATGGCAGTTTTTGGTCAAAAACTGCTGAACACTCAGTGTGGTGTGGGTAAGTGTGCTCATAAATCACCCTTCATGAAATGGACAAAAGCATTGAAAGAGTCTTCAAAAAATTCACTGAAACCAAATGCAGCCTCTTACAACAACGTCAGCTGGTGCACTGATGCCAGTGTGTTCCTAGAACCCTCACCTAGCAGGTAGGGGTGGTGGGAGGTCTGTACTACAAGGGGCTCACCCTCGGGGGGGGGGGGGAGTTCTCCTCATATAATGTTGTATGTAAAATAATTTATCTTAATATCATTGAGAAGTAAGTATACTAAAGTATAATGCTGAAAATTAATTACATCCCAATAACGTTGTCCAGATCTTGTAGAAGATGTAATATTGGAGCAGCTCTTTGCTTACTAGGGTATTAGCTAAGTTTCCCCACAACAGAGTTCGCTACTTTAGATCAGAAGATACACAACTGAGTGTTAACATATAATTTTACACTGAAGCACAAGTTGTGATAGATATGAAATACCAATGCGAATTACCAGACCGAAATAGAATCTTTCAAAAGATAATTAGGAGAACTGCTTCTAGGATTCTTCAGCCTCCTTATGTACTTGAGGATATAATAAAATAATCAAGTGGACTCTTCTCAAAGAAATTTTCTTTGATTGGGACTTTTGCCTCACCACAAGCTCCCTTGTGGAGGGCAGGCATGGGGTCCTTGTTTCACTTTAAGCCAATAGAGCAAGGGTGTCAAACTCATTTTCACTAGGGGCCACATCAGCCTCACAGTTGCCTTCAAAGAACTAAAATAATTTTAGGACTGTATACATGTAACTACTCTTTAACTGTTACGGAATTGAAATTACATTTGGCCCTTTGAAGGCAACCACGTGGCTGATGTGGCCCTCAGTGAAAATGCGTTTGATACCCCCGCAGTACAGGAAGTCCTCTATGGTACGAATCGGTTGGAAATGAATTGCCCAAGATTCGCAGACTGAGTGTGACTAATGTTTTAGAAAGCAAAAGTGGCCTTTGAACTGGGGTATGACTCGTACCTCGAAAATCTAGAGAGCAAGAAACTTGCTGATGAACGGTTTTGAGTCTAAGCATTAAAACTGTGAAGATCCAAGGAGTGCCATTGAGATAGGGTTTCATCCTGTTTTCAGACACAAGTTGCACAACTATTTCCCAGGAGAGTCTCACCAAACTGGATCCAGAAGGAAACTGGAGGTACAATTCCTGATATCCTGAGAGTCACAAGCAGTCATCCGTATGAACTTCAGGGAGCTTCAGGGGAATTCAGGGAAGAAGGACTCAGAAAAAAATCCCCTATTGAGCCCTGGAGAGAGTTAGCTTTTGCCAGCTGCCAAGGTGGGAGACTAGGAAAGGATCCCCAGGTAGAGATTACCCTCTCTCCTTACCTTCCACCCTCCCTCTGCCTTGAATATGATGAAAGGCAATATTGGGGCTAGCGATGGAGAACTTGAAGCATCTCAGAAAAGGACAAAACAAATCAAGTTTGATGTTTTATTTTTGACATTCCAATTACTAAATTATGACAGCATTTGCAAATTAAAATGTCTTGAAACTTACCTATAGGAAAACACAAGAAAAGGGAACCCACTAAAGTTTTCATACAAAGCTAAGAAATAGTTACCCAACTGAAAGCATTTTAAAAGGATGATGCCAGGGGAAAAAAGAGGGGGGTGCTATTACGTTGGGAGCTCTGCTCGTTCAGCATGATTATGATTTTTTGAAAAAAAACTTCATAGGTTTTAAAATATATTGCTGTTTATTAAAATAATACTCTGTTTCTAAACTATAATACTAAAACATTAATTATTTACATTTTTAAGTTCCAAAAATTTTTAGTTAAACGTTATTTTAATAAATGGCAGGGCTTGGAATTAACTGGAGTTTCAAACCAAAACAGACAATATTAACTTTCTGTTCTTAATTTTTTTTTAAGATTTTATTTACTTATCTTTAGAGGGGAAGGGAAGGAGAGAAGGAGAGAAACATCAATGTATGGTTGCTTCTCTCGTGAGTCCCCTGCTGGGAACTGGCCTGCAACCCAGGCATGTGCCCTGACTGGGAATCGAACCGCGAACCTGTGGTTCGCAGGCCCACGCGCAATCCACTGAGCTACACCAGCCAGGGCTCCTATTGTTAATTATTTTGATTCAAGCAATTACAGGCATCTTAGAAAGAAGACTGTATCAAACATATTCACACCTCCCCCAACTAAGACTAGCATGATACCTGGCCAAATATATCCCCCTTAAATGTTTGGGGCCTGATACAATTGGGGGAAGCAACCTGTTGGTTTCAAATAATCAAATATTCTAATTAATAAAAGCTAATATGTCTAGTTTCCCTATTTGCTCTGAAAAAGGTTATTGTTCTCCCCAATATCAGAAGAGAAAAGTTGAGGCTCAGAAAGTTCAGTTTCTCCCAGATTCACCCTGCTAGCAACACAGGTTGGTCTGACTGCCTCCAAAGGCTATCTCCACTCTGTGTGCTACTGTGTATCACCCATAGTGAGCCAGGTTTATCTGCGTACACACCAAAATATTTTCTAAATATAATTGATTAAAACAAAATCAAGTTATCCAAACGAGGTGACGTTACAAAATCCTTGTTATAAAGGAAACAAAACACTAAAATCTCTAAAACACTAAAAGAGGACATATTAATTTGGTTGTTTGAAACAAAAACAAGTTCTGATTTCTATGGTTTGATACAAAAACAGGGCATTTCTGGAACCGATTTGTCTTCAGATAGTTACCAAAGGTAGAAAGTATCCACTCATACCACCTGCATCCTTTGGTCCCTCTGATGTTGGCTGGGCTGACTCTGTGCCCAGCGGGGCCATGATGCCGCAGACCATAGGCTCTGGAGATTCCTCTGTGCACAAAACAATGTCTCTGCTCTTGCAGGGCTCACTTATAAGGAAGAAGCAGACAATAATTGCAAATAAATCACTTTTAGGTAGGATGAAACTTACTGAAAGCCATCTGTGTGTTAAGTATCTTTTAAAATAAAATCATTTTAAAATGCATTTTGAAGCAATTATATAAAGATTGAAACAAAGGTGCTTGCGTGTTGGCTAAATGCATTTCACTCTGATTGAAACAAGTATGACAATAGTAGTGGTACTTTCATATTATCAATAAATATGAAAACACCCTGAAATACCTTTAGCAGCAATATCTGAAAACACCACAAGATGGTGACCTTACTCTATAAAAACAAATCTTTGGTTCAACTACTATAAATATTCTTCACTTTTCTAAAGCAAAAACTGAAGTTTTTTGTTATTTACTGTTTTGAAAGTGAAGATGGGAATTCAAGAACATATAACAGTTGAAGTTACATTGAGTAATTTTCCAAGTTAATCTTTTAAAAATCTACTAGATATTTTTATATAGCAGTATAAATAAATGAATCAACCACAGTTTTGGCAAACAATGAGCTTTCACTCTCAATTTTTTTACCTAAAATTAGTGCCTTGTCTGGTACATTTATATACAATATATTTTTCTAGCTTCCTAGACTTCCATTGACTGTCCTTGATTACAAACCGCAAAATGGTTTTATGTCAAAATATAACTTTAAAATGTTATTAAATCTCCAGAGAGATTTAATAGGTAGTTTTAAGTTACAGTGAAGACATAACTTGTTTCAGAACTGTCATCTATAAGTCTTAACAACTAAGAATTTGAAACTAGTTAAATATTCGAAAGTAATCATACACATCTTCCCAACACATCAAATTCTTTCCTTTTACTGTTTATCAGAGGGACTTACTGTCAGCTCCATACCACATTCACTACTCACATTCTCCCCTGAATCATGTGAGAAACCCTACCCAGGGCTCCTACGTCAGGATCTGATGATGCGAGCCTGTCACTCAGCATTTGAAAGTCAGAAGAAAAAAAAGAAGCCCCCACTTTAGGACGGTAGTTTCAAGGAGGCATATGGACAGGCAGCAGACAGGAGATTTGCAGCGATTTCCACAATGAATTCCTGTCCATCGTCCATGGCAGTGCTATGGGCATGTGGGATCAGCAGGTTTTCCTGATATTGTTTGAGATGATAACATCTCCATGAGCTTCTGCAAATTAAACATTTGGAAGATGAGATTATTGACTGCAGTGTACTCTGTGTAGCACCTAGCAGCATTTTCTCTGAACTTTATTCCTCAGTCCATTCCAATGAATGGTAAGCCTCCAACATCGCTATTAAAATCAGTGTCTCTTGGAATACATAGAGTGGCATATGGTTTCCTGATTTAACCTAGAATGATACTGTGATCAATGGAAGTGGAGTTCTTTTGGTGTCACAAGGAAAAGAATTTCCTAAGACCCACATGGGAGGATGGAGGTCCATGGTAAATCTTGTTGACATTGGAAAATGAAAGGGTTTCCCTCCTGACTTCCTAACGTCCCCCCTCCCTCCCTCCGTACTGCCATGGAAAAATCAGGGCCAGAAATACAATCCACATCCAGAGATCCTGTGCTGAGCCAAAGCTAGTCCAGTCCAGTCTTTCTCATCAACCAAGTAGTTTAGCTTGCATCCCAGCTGCAATCCTTGGCTGTGCTGAGGTATTCAGGCTCCCACCTGGAGCCTGCTTGTGGCATCCACATGTCCTCATGGCTGCTAAGGACACATGTCTGAGGAGAGAGGACACGTAATTGCATGGGACAAGTGCAGGTCACAAGAAAGAGAGAGACAGAGAGAGAGCGCGCTTCTTTGTTCCACTTGGATTATATTAATTTAGGTTTGGAACGGACCAGAAGCTTTTTCAAAAGAATCAATGAGCATCTCAAGTTTTTGCAAGCTTTTGATTTGTCCACCCCCTAGTGACTCTGACAGGTTTCTTTGGTCAAGCACTTCCTCTCGTGCCCCCAACAATTAGATTTTGAGGGAGAAAAGCAGAAGTGTTCATTCCCTTGCCAGAGAAATGCTGTAATCCCCTGGGGTGTGAAGCTGTCTGGTGAAGCAAACAGGCTCATGCTCCCCAGTTTATTAAGCTCAATGTCTTAAGTCCACTCATTTCCTTTTCCTTTACTAATAATTAGCTAAATACTAAGGGTAACAGTACTCTTCTATAAATTTCAAAAAATAAAATGGAAATAGAGCATAAGACTGTGTCTATGTTTGTAACAGGGTGCAGCCAAGAAGGGAGGGGGGCAAATAGGGATTTGGAATGGGGTCTCAAACTTAAGGTGTCCAGGAAGTATTAGAAAGATAAATTTGATGTCCTCCCCCACCCACAGGTGTGAGTTGGGGGAAGGGACACATGGAGCAGGAACATGCAGAGCTTTTTTGTACAGCAACAGCTTTGCAGCTAACCTCTGGCATGGTGATTGAACATATCTATAACCTTTAACTGGCTTTGAGCCAGGGGGGATGGAAGTGACTTCCACCCGAGATGTAACTGGGGGGCAGCTCCCCCTGCTTACGGAGCCTGCATGAGAGCTTGGAGAAGATTGGCTCCATGCCATGGGGCCACACCTGCCCAGACTTACAATGGCAGCCAAGTAAACTTGGAAGAATACAGGAATGCTGGCAGGTGTGACTGATTACAGGAGGAGTTGGATATGGGAGCACAGAGAAAGGTTGGCTTGGGGATTTAAACCCAGTCTCAGCAGCCATGTGGGGGACAACCATGCAGCTTTAGTGGAGTGGTGGCCCCTACAGCTCTGGTGAGAGTGAGGACCACATGGCTTGGGGGTGCTCCCTTTTGCCATGTGGCTTAAGAAGCAGGAGAGACTTTGCCTGGAAGAAAAGGGGTGAAAGGACTTTTGCTGGTCGTCCATGAGAAAGTGCCTCATGGCTTTGGATTAACTGGAGATCCTGGCGGCGACGCAGCTGATGGTGCTGGGAGCCTGAATCATGGACTTCTACTTCTTTTCCTGAGATACAGTACCCCAGATTAGGGCAGAGGGAGAAGGAAGGACTGTGTGTGTGTGTGGGTATCTTAAAGGACTTTAATATTTTAATGAAGATATTAAGTCACTACTCTAAGTCTGTAGAGCTTTAAATAAATATTTCCTTTCCTTTTCACAAATCTCTGGCATTGAGGCACATCTTTCCTCTGGCGGCAGGCATTGCAAACCTAGTCGGGGGTCCTTTCAGTAATAGTATATTGTACACCCTGTCCCCCGCCCTGTTCTGTAACACTTGTTCTTCTCATTTTACCCTCTGAGCATTCCTTTATTTTCTATTATGTCCCAAGCCACTTCCAAAAAAGCAATGCTTGTTTCCAGTAAAAATTAGGAAACCTAAGGCCATTGCACATTTTGAAGAACCTCATTCTCTTAATTCAGACTGATTGCACTTCAGTAGTATAATCCTCTCACTTAATTGGTGTTTGGTCCATTATATTCTAATTAACTAAATGTTGCTAAAGTATCAATAACAACACCTACCATTATTTTCAAGACCAGGATTTGTCTAAAAATACCAAGCTTTCTTTAGGGAGCCAAACACTTAGTCTTTTCACTCTGAGCCATTAGCTGTAATGAACATATTTCCCGGGACCACCTTGATTCACTTAGAATTTGTACTGTAAAGGGCTTTATGAACCCAGTTTGAGCTGGATTTTGCTTGTATGTTGCATTGTAATTAGTCTTTTTTACTCAGAGCATTTGTATATGCATCCTTCACTGTTGGATATTAGAAGCAGTTGTATCTTTCAGCACTACAAGGATACATTTAATAAATTGCATTTTCTACTATATGATGCTGGCATATGAGCCTATGGTTAAAGCACTTATTTTTATCAAAATATATATATATACATACATATATTTCTGAAGAGAAAAGTCAGAGAAAAAAGAGTTGTCAAAGGTAAAGTGTGATGGACTCTGCAATAATGTGAAAATGTCAAGAAGCCAGGATAAGATCAAGGGTAATTTTATCNGGCCACACCTGCCCAGACTTACAATGGCAGCCAAGTAAACTTGGAAGAATACAGGAATGCTGGCAGGTGTAACTGATTATAGGAGGAGTTGGATATGGGAGTACAGAGAAAGGTTGGCTCGGGGATTTAAACCCAGTCTCAGCAGCCATGTGGGGGACAACCATGCAGCTTTAGTGGAGTGGTGGCCCCTACAGCTCTGGTGAGAGTGAGGACCACATGGCTTGGGGGTGCTCCCTTTTGCCATGTGGCTTAGGAAGCAGGAGAGACTTTGCCTGGAAGAAAAGGGGTGAAAGGACTGTTGCTGGTCGTCTATGAGAAGGTGCCTCATGGCTTTGGATTAACTGGAGATCCTGGCGGCGACGCAGCTGATGGTGCTGGGAGCCTGAATCATGGACTTCTACTTCTTTTCCTGAGATATGGTACCCCAGACTAGGGCAGAGGGAGAAGGAAGGACTGTGTGTGTGTGGGGGGGAGTATCTTAAAGGACTTTAATAGTTTAATGAAGATATTAAGCCACTACTCTAAGTCTGTAGAGCTTTAAATAAATATTTCCTTTCCTTTTCACAAATCTCTGGCATTGAGGCACATCTTTCCTCTGGCGGCAGGCATTGCAAACCTAGTCGGGGGTCCTTTCAGTAATAGTATATTGTACACCCTGTCCCCCGCCCTGTTCTGTAACACTTGTTCTTCTCATTTTACCCTCTGAGCATTCCTTTATTTTCTATTATGTCCCAAGCCACTTCCAAAAAAGCAATGCTTGTTTCCAGTAAAAATTAGGAAACCTAAGGCCATTGCACATTTTGAAGAACCTCATTCTCTTAATTCAGACTGATTGCACTTCAGTAGTATAATCCTCTCACTTAATTGGTGTTTGGTCCATTATATTCTAATTAACTAAATGTTGCTAAAGTATCAATAACAACACCTACCATTATTTTCAAGACCAGGATTTGTCTAAAAATACCAAGCTTTCTTTAGGGAGCCAAACACTTAGTCTTTTCACTCTGAGCCATTAGCTGTAATGAACATATTTCCCGGGACCACCTTGATTCACTTAGAATTTGTACTGTAAAGGGCTTTATGAACCCAGTTTGAGCTGGATTTTGCTTGTATGTTGCATTGTAATTAGTCTTTTTTACTCAGAGCATTTGTATATGCATCCTTCACTGTTGGATATTAGAAGCAGTTGTATCTTTCAGCACTACAAGGATACATTTAATAAATTGCATTTTCTACTATATGATACTGGCATATGAGCCTATGGTTAAAGCACTTATTTTTATCTATCTATCTATCTATATATATATATATATATATATATATATATATATATATATTTCTGAAGAGAAAAGTCAGAGAAAAAAAGAGTTGTCAAAGGTAAAGTGTGATGGACTCTACAATAATGTGAAAATGTCAAGAAGCCAGGATAAGATCAAGGGTAATTATACCAGTTGACCTGTGTGAAGTACATCTAAGAGTAGGAAGACTAATTATTACTGAAACTGATATATCCCTGCTTGTTTAGTATGTATAAGTGTGCACATTCCCATATACATGAGTGTGTAAAACTGTCCTATCTTTATATAGGCATGTGTGATAGTTTGTCTATTGATTATATATCTATATATCTGAGTTGTGTTTTAATTAAGATAAACTCAAGTGATATTATTGAAAGAAATTTTATTCAAACTACTATCATACTACCTCCCATATTTCACATAGGTAACACTGGGCCAGATATGAAATAGAAATGTTAAATAAGTGAAGGGTCATTTTATTCCATTGTAATATGTATCACAATTATATTGAATTGAATGTGGAAGCGACTTTGCCCTCAAGTTCCTCCATGGATGAAAGTAAACACTACCAAGACATGATTTGCTTAGGGAGGAGAGGTGGCCAGTTTCTCAGAGGAAAAAAGGCCTGGAGCCCCTTCCTTTAGGGGCTTTTATTGGGTTGTAACACACAGGAATACAGGGCGGCAAGGATCAAACAGTAGATAACATTTCAAAGAAATCTGAGGGCTTAGTCTGAGTCAGTGTCTGTCAGGAAAGGGGCTTACAGAAACTTTGGGAGACATACTCATTTTCTACTCGGACCCTTAACAGATGAATGAAAACACTCCTAGCAAAGCAGGTTTCACAGGATTTTTAGGAATTCTTTCTTATGCCAGATTTATCCCGAATACCCCTCTAGCAAGACAAGGAGCTGTACCCCTCCCCATCAAGTTTTCAGGCTTAAGTGGATTAGAGCCAGGAAACACTTCTCCCAGAGGACATAAGGACTCAGGCTATGTCACATAGCCAAGGGGCAAGGGTCCATTGCTCCCTCTATGTCTCAGCTCCCTGAGTCCTTCCATGATGGCCTCCCAAGTGATCAAGTCTGGCTTAGGTGGCCCCTCCCTGTGAGGAGTCTTACCCTTCGCCAACATCAACCATGCTTTTAGGGGCAGGGGAAGGAAGCTGAGGCAGCGTTTGCTACCAGAGACAAGCTCTGTCTCCTTTGTGGCTTGCAATTTGGAGGTCGCTCGCTCATCCTTAGCCATGGGGAGTAGCTACAATTCCTGAGACCAGGCAGAGCAGTTCCCAACAACTGAAGACTGAGAAAAGATGTGGAAAACCTCTCTTATCAAAATTTGATTATTTTAATATTGATTTGTTTGTAAAGGAGGGGTAGAAAAAAATAGAATCTAACATTTGAAACCTGTATTTTTTTAGAAGCTCAATTGACCTAAACGCAAAATAGTTTAATACACCATGAATATTTTCATACTGCCACATGAGAAAATAAGCTATTCTATAAAAATGCTAGCACTATATGAAGTTTTTGATCTGTAATATTCTTCAAACAATCTACACACAATAAACTTAATAAATCAGCATTTTCATAAAAATGAGTGTTGTGCCATCTCCAGGGTGTGCTATGAAGTGAATTCACAACAAGGAGTTCATTTTGATGGATAGACTAGATATTTAAGGCACAACATAATGAAATTACAAATTCCTTGCTTTCCTTATTGGTTCTTAAAAAGACTGATAACAAATGATTTATTAACTTTAACCAGGCAGAAAGATAGAATGAAGGGATATTGGAAGGAAAAAATGTCAGGGGTTCAAGTTCATGAATTCAGATATTTATGGATAAACTAAGACCCTTAAGTACTTAATAAAGACATAAAATGACTGTTATCTAAACATGGAAAGGGAATTGCTGTTTACCATGAAGATGAAGATACATAATGTCTTTTAAGAAGACATAAAATGTTATAGATGTAAATGTCATGGCCTGTTTCAATTCAAGTCAACATTTATTAACAAACTATTACCGGTCAAGTATTGTGAACAGTTCTGGGCCACATAGATAGTTAGACTTTGTGTTACAAAAAACTCCTCCCAGCCAAGTTAAGAAGACAGGCAAGCAAACAAATAGAACCTAAAGATTTAAAAGGGTTACTATAGAATAAAGAGACTTTTTTTAACCTAGAAGTCAGAAAATCTTCCTGGAAGAAATGACATATGATCTGCATTCTGAACAGAGAAAGGAGTCTGTGTCTTTGCAAGGAGCAGAACAGGACACCTTGACAGGTCAGTGACTATACACAGACTCCATACTTACATTTTGACCATGACCTTGAGTAAGATAACAACCTATTTGTGCTTTGGTTACCTTCTCTGTAAAGCAAAAAGTGCCATCCTTCCCTTTAGAATAGTGCTGTGGTTTAAAATATGTATGTAAAAACCATAGTAAAATAATATATGATAATAACCATAATTCATCAAGTATTTAATACATTAAACATTATGATGAACTCTTTTCATACATGGTCACATTCAATTTTGAGCACAATCCTGTGATATACATTATTATCCCCATTATAGAGTTATAAACTAAGGCTTAGAAAAATAGGGCAATCTCTACAATATTATGGTGTTAAAGGGGAAGCACCACTTGAACCTACAATTCTTTGAAATTTCTTTGCTCTTAAGAAAAAATCCAAAATGATAACCTAGCTTGCAAAGCCCTGCATGACCTCTTCTGCCTGTTGTCCCAGCCCCACCTAGTCACCTGCTCCTCACTCTCCGCACATCAGCCTTAGTGTCCTATTCCCTTCTCAATTAATTGCGGCCTTACTTCCCATTTTTTTCCTGCCACACTGATCTCCCCTTCTTCCCTGGGCTGATCACTCTCACTCTTTAATTCATACCTCCTGGACACTTTCTCTCACTTTGCAGACTGTATCAGATTTGTCTACTGAAATAATCAAGGATAATACTCTCTACTTCCACTGCGTCACATTTAGCCTAATTCCAAATAAAAACAATTTAGATAATTAATTGTTAAATATCAGCATTACCACCCCCAGGATTCCTTTAGAGAGCAAACATTTCCACCTTACTGGCCACTATTTCTGCAGCAGGAAGCATATTACTCTGTGCACAGGAGTGGCCCAACCATGTGTTAAATAAACGAACAAATGTTTGGAAAGACCCAAGCATGTCTAGTTTCATAAGCCATCCTCTTAAACCTCAAAAGTAAGTAAGTACTGGTACTTGTAAGTGATTATTACTGTAATGTTTAATGATTGTGAACTGGTAGAAAGATGGATTTTGATTGGCAAAAACAAGGCAAAAGATAGAGAAAAGTAAAGGGAAACAGAGATCAGACCGTGGAAGTGATGCCATCAACAAAATCTGCAGGTAGCAGAGGTTGCAGTTAAAAACAGTGTGGCTCAGAAGCCACCAAGGTTTTCTGAACTAAGTATGAAAACCAGGTGACCCAGTGATGAGTACCCAAGCACTGCAGACATCTGCATGCAGACATCTGCATACCCTATCACCACTTAAATATTCTGAAAAATAACTTGATGGTGGAGTTTTATGACTCATACAATAGAAGTTTAGTATCTCTAGTCCTGTCCACTGTTTATATAGCTATCTTAGTATTATACCTAAAATAATAGTTAACATTTGTGTCGCATTCCCAACATTTCTGATTTTTCTGCTGAATGTGTTATGTGTCTATAAAAGCTTTATTTTTCCTAGTTGGTCTTCAGTTAGTAATATTTTCTAAAACATTGTTTCTATGTCACAAACAAACATGTCAGTGAGTATACAGAAGAAATCACTCTCAATGTACCTAAACTTCCAAAATCTGACTCCCACTATAAAGAGAAATTTTCTTTTTTAAATGGTATTTTTTTAATATATTTGCTTTTAAAGTATTCATTTTCCTAAAGTAAAAAAAAAGTTGCCTTTTCTTTTTTACTCAAATTGCCAAGAATATGTGATGTATTTCAGGCTCTTATTCATAAAGGTAGCACACGAGGTAGTTACTTTTAGCATCTGTTTGTTATAAAGTTCAGTATACCCTTAAGACACATCATTCATAAACACTGAAGATGAGAACACTGTTTATATTAAATTGGGTTGTATGAATAATCCAGAAATCATGAATTTAAATTATTGCTTGTATTCAGAGAAAATGGTAGTATTTCAGCCTTGAAATAAGAACTCCATTTTGTTTCCAGAAGCTGAAGTTATTAAGTTGTAAATCAGATCTTTCCAGGGTTCTGAGCAATTCCTTACCTTCAAAGCACTTTAAGGTATATCTCCTTCTGTTAAGTTTACTTTGGAAAGAGACTGAAAACCTTTCAAATGGTCTGTTTTGCATTTTCTTACTTTTATAAACAGGCAGAATAAAATATGTAGCAGGTGCTGAAATATGCACCTGACCTAAACTATGTGAGGAGATGAATTCATGAACTATCATCAGGCATCATAATTCACTGCAGCTTCAGGGCAAAGTGCCCTTTTTTAATGAAGTTACCTAACTTTAGCATTTTTTTTTCTGTACCTTGGGCATTCGCATTATGCTTTTTGCTATCTTGGAACCAGAATAGTACAGGATTCTGGGAGCTGTATTTATAAGAAGTCACCGGGGTCTGGAAAATTTAAATGTTAGAACCACTGGTTATTGAGTTAACCCTGCCCAATAACAGGCAGGGTTCCTTCTCTTTTCTATCTGAACTTGACAAAGTGTTTAACATTTCAGCTCAGTGGGGGCATAAGGAAAACAATGGGGATGTTTACAGTCAGAGCAACCATTTCCTATAATATGCTTGCAATAGGTCCAATGGGACCTTCCCTCCTCTTCACTCCTGCAGCAGAGAGACGAGGGCAAGATTCTAAGACAGATGGGTGTCAATTTCCTTACAATTCCTCACAGCTGATCGAGAAACAGACTTTTATTTTACTTAATTCATGAATATTTAGGGTCCATAGGTCACACCAACTGAAATTAGATTCTAACTAAGTAGTATGTTTATTTGTCATGTATACATTATGTACATGTATACAATAATATAATAGAATGTACCCTATCACATTTTTAATATATTTTATTGATTATGCTATTACAGTTGTCCTATTTCACCCCTTCATTCCCCTCCACCCTGCACACCCCCTCCAACCCACATTCCTACCCTTTAGTTCATGTCCATGTGTCATAAGTTCTTTACCTTCTACATTTCCCATACTATTCTTGCCCTCCCCCTGTCTTTTTTTTACCTCCCATCTATGCTACTTATTCTCTGTACCTTTCCCCCCTTCTCCTCCTCCCACTCCCTTGTTGCTAACCCTCCATGTGATCTCCATTTCTGTGGTTCTGTTCCTGTTCTAGTTGTTCACTTAGTTTGCTTTTGTTTTAGGTGTAGTTGTTAATAACTGTGAGTTTGCTGTCTTTTTACTGTTCATGGTTTTTATCTTCTTTTTCTTAGATAAGTCCCTTTAACATTTCATATAATAAGGGCTTGGTGATGATGAACTCCTTGAACTTGACCTTATCTGAGAAGCACTTTATCTGTCCTTCCATTCTAAATGAAAGTTTTGCTGGATAAAGCAATCTTGGCTGTAGGTCTTTGGATTTCATGACTTGGAATACTTCTTTCCAGCCCCTTCTTGCCTGTAAGGTCTCTTTTGAGAAATCCGCTGACAGTCTGATGGGTACTCCTTTGTAGGTGACTGTCCCCTTATCTCTTGCTGCTTCTAGGATTCTCTCCTTCATTTTAGTCTTGGCTAATGTAATTATGATGTGCCTTGGTGTGTTCCTTCTTGGGTCCAACTTCTTTGGGACTCTCTGAGCTTCCTGGATTTCCTGGAAGTCTATTTCCTTTGCCAGACTGGGGAAGTTCTCCTTTATTATTTGTTCAAATAAGTTTTCCACTCGTGGCTGTTTCTTTTCCCCTTCTGGTACCCCTATAATTTGGATGTTGGAACGTTTAAAGATGTCCTGGAGGTTCCTAAGCCTCTCCTCATTTTTTTGAATTCTTGTTTCTTCATTATTTTCTGTTTGGTTGTTTCTTTCTTCCTTCTGGTCCACTCCCTTTCTTTGAGTCCCAGCTTCCTTTCCATCACTATTGGTTTCCTGTGCATTTCCCTTCATTTCAATTAGTTTAGCCTTCATATGTTCCTCTAATTTGTGACTAAAATCAACCAGTTCTGTGAGCATCCTGATCACTAGTATTTTGAACTGTGCATCTGATAGGTTGGCTACTTCTTGGTCACTTAAAAATATTGGCTCTGGGGTTTTGATCTGTTCTTTCATTTGGGCCCTTTTTTTTTTGTCTTGATGCACCTGTTATGTAGTGAGGGGCAGAGCCTTAGGTGTTCACCAGGGCAGGGCAACCCAGTTGCTGGGTTGTGACTCTGTATGTGGGGGTGGGGTCAGAGAAGAAATGATGGCGCTTGCTCCACTCTCTCTCAATTTCAGTCCCCTCTGACACTTCCCACAAGCAAATTGGGCCCTTCTGGTGCTGGTTCCCAGGTGGGTGGTTCTAGGACCCTGTGGGTCTCTCCAACAAACTCTCCTGTAGGATGGGAATCTCTCCCGGCACCTCTACCCCCACAAATGTTTTCAATCGGTGTTTTTAGGCTCTATTTCCTGGCTCTGGGGCCCTGGGTTGTGAGATCTGTCTTGCTCCCCATTTTCTCCTGGTTTATCTGCGCACAAATGTGTGACCACGTCAGCCAACCACCTTGCGCATTTCACTGGGTCTGCTTGTTGCCCAGGATCTGCCAGTCCTTGCCCTTGTGCCTGGGGCCTGACAACCACCAGTTTTTTCTGCTGAGACCCCTCTCCACCGGCTGCTGACTCCTCCCCTCTTGCCAGTCTGGATGAAATTCTATACAGTTCAATTTTCTGTCAGTTCTGGTTGTTTTTTTCATTTCTAAATTTTTGTTGTCCTTAATTTGGGTTCTGTGAGGAGGCACAGTGTGTCTACCTATGCCTCCATCTTGGCCAGAAGACCACATTTTATCATTGTTGTGGTAATAGTAACCACTGTAATTATGCAAGCGCAATATACTCAAGGTATAAGACAAGTGAACAGAGCAAGTAAAACTGTATTTCTTTGCCAGTTATATGATTGCGGTACATAACATTCAAAACAAAACTGGGAATATATTATAAGCTTAAAATATATTTTTATTAAAAGAGGCAAACAAAATACAAAAAAAATTCTTATTAGAAAGTACTGGATGTACTGTGCTTTTAATGATAATTTGACATTGTATACATAGCATTTAATTTAGAATTGTAACTGATGTTTATGCTTTCATAAGAAATTAATACTTCTTGCCCTGGCTGGAGTGGCTCAGTGAATTGGGCGACCACCTGGGAACCAAAGGGTCACTGGTTAGATTCCCAGTCAGGGCATATGCCTGGGTTGCAGGCCAGGTCCCCAGTAGGGGGCGCATGAGAGACAAACACACATTGATGTTTCCCTCCTCTTCCACCTTCCCCGTGTCTAATAATAAATAAAATCTAAAAAATAATACTTCTTAGACAGAGTCTTGCAAGTTTATATTAAAAACCTACTTGAATCTTGAATGAGTTATACGTCATGAAGAAGACATCAGTTCTCAATTCCTTGTGACAGTTGATGTAGGGAAGCATTGCACTCAGTCAGTATCACTCACATTCTTTATGGGTGAGAGTTAGAAGAATTCCAGGAAGGTTTTGTTGCATTTTCTGGAAATCTAATAAATACTCTGTCAGTTTTGAAGGAAGTATTTTAGCTAAAGTATTTCATAGGAAACAAAACAATTTGCTTCATAGATTTATTAACTTTACAAAAATTAGAAACCTAGAATTATTACATTTGTACAAAAATAAAACTTAGAACTTAAAAGATAGCCAATAATATATTGATTATATTAAAATAATCTATCAAAATTTCTTCTTACACATATATCACAAAGAATTTTAATGAGTTTTGTTTATGATGTTAATGTTATTACCTAATGAAAGTACAAGATAGCTATGAAAGTATATATTTAGCTTTTACAATCTCCTACTTACTTTTGCTCCTACTTAATATGAGGCTTCTGTCCATTTAGTGATATTTTATTGCAATAAAACAGCAATTGACTGCTGTCCTTGAGATAGTAATAATTAATAATAGAACATCCCACTTGTTTCTCAGTTAAAAGTTATTTACTCCTATTTGTATAGTTAAAACTAATTCAGCTTCAAATCAATATAAGATTTTAGAAGATCAGTTATCTACATGTTCAATAGTAGGTTGAGGTATATCTGGTAAAATCATACTTTATAACATAAATTCTAAACTCTTATGGTTAAAAAGTTATTTAAGATTTATGTTCCTTCATCCTCACTTCAACACTTTAGGCAGATCCAGATTATCACTGTCAGTTATGTTTCTTCCTTTTTTCACTCCCATATTTACTACACACATACACAGTGGAGTATTGTTATATCCTTCTAATTACTCTAGTATATCTTTTTAATTCCATACTAACTATGAGTCCAAACTAATCTCCACAAAACACTCATTATATTACTTATGAAAAATTTCAAGGCCTTCTATTATCCATAGGATGAAGTCCATACCATCTACCTTGATATTTAAAGCTCATTTCATTCTGTCTCTAAACTACTTTTTAGCATTATCTTTTATTCTCAGCCAATAGGAACCCTTGGTTCCACTAAGAATATTAGACAGGATTTCAGTCTCTAAGATAACTTTTACTAAGCAAGTTTGACACTAAACTAGTAAAAAAAAAAAAAAAAAAAAAAAAACCTTTAGAGTCTATCAAATGAGTGTAAAAAAGTAAATGGAGCCCTGGCTGGCATAGCCCAGTGGTTTGAGTGCGGGCCTGTGAACCACACAATCGTGGTTCGATTCCCAGTCAGGGCACATGCCTGGGTTGCAGGTCAGTTCCCAGCAGGGGACCCACGAAAGGCAACCATACATTGATACTTCTCTCCTTCTCTCCTTCCCTTCCCTGCTAAAGATAAATTTTAAAAAGTAAATAGAGTAACATAATAATGAAAAAGGAATGACAGTGGGAAATACTAGAGGGAGTGTTGGGGCTGCTTCACTTTGGGACTCTGATATGTGACCTAGGATATAAGTAATGAGGAAAAGTCATTCATATGAAATTATGAGGTAAATAGACTTCCAGGTAGTAAGAACAGCAAAGAAAGGTCTCAAGGTAAAGTAAGAACATGTCCATGAACCCACGTTCAAGACACCAAAAGGCCAGCGTGCCTGCGACAGTGACAGTGACAGGGAGGGAGTGGGCAGGCCCTGGATCACACACCACATTGTAGGCTATGGTCTGTTTGTTCACAATCCACTGAAGGTTTCATACAAACGGTGATATGATCTGATTTATATTGTTTTAAAAAAGCATCTGTTGAAATGTTGAAAATGTTCTTTTGATTGTCAAGAATAAACAGACAAAATAGAAAACTGATAGTCCAAAGAAGAGATTGTAATGCTCTGGCCTTATAAGCTATTAGTGGAGATGTACCAGAGTGAAAATTTTGGAATTAATTATGGAAATGAGGCCAAAATACTTGCTAATGCATGAGATTGGGGAGTACAGAAAAATCACGGGAGAGGCAATTTTGCTCTACTCAAAACAGTGAGTTCAAAACTCTAAAGTGGCAATGAGCTTGATGTGTTTGAGAAATGCAAAAGCTAGTGTACATGGAGGCTGGCTGCACAATGTATGAGTGTTATAAATGAAAGGGGAAGGTCAGGTCAGGTCCTGCATGGCTTTGCAACCAGGCTAGTGTTAAAGGTAATTTATAGACAGGGTTTAATAAAAGAGAGTGTGCAGTCTGAGTTATGTTTTAAGTGATCACTTTGGCTACAGTATAGACAACAAATTACATGTAGAAGTGTAAAAGTGGGAGAAAGGAAATTGTGAACTGTTGGTAATCCTTTCAAGGAAAGGTAGGGTCTTGAGTGAAGTGGTAGTAATATTGTATGAGGGGGAGGCTCCCCAGAACAGAATTTATGTATAAAAAATAATATATTTATTCTTACAACTCAAACTTCAGTTACCTTCAGGGTACTCTCTGTTTGATGCAATGCACCTATCAAGATATTTTTTTCATTGCTCAAAACAGTTTTTGAAGTCCTTGATCTTGATACCTTCTAGTGATTCTGCCATTTTTTGTTTCACCTCTTACACCTCAGCAAAACAGTTCCCTTTGAGGTCTTTTTCATCCAGAAAAAACAAAAGAAAGTTTCACAAAGGTGAGAACAGGTGAATAGGGAAGGTAGGGCATGAGAGTCATCAAGTTTTTGGTCAAAAACTGCTGGATACTCAGCGTGGTGTGGGCAGGGGTACACATAAATCACCCATCATGAAATGAACAAACACATTGAGTCTTCAAAAACAATCCACTGAGGCTGAAGGCAACAATGTCACAACAAATGCCAGCTGGTACAGTGATACATGGGTTCCTGGAATACTCGCCTAGAGGGGGGAGCCTGTACCAAGGGTCCCACCCTCCAGAAGATAATTTCAATTTTTTTTTGCATCCCACCATGTAGAGGAGAATGAATAAAATAGATTCCAAACAGTTTCCAGAGTATGGGTCCACAAGCTCCGTTTTTTAAAAGTTAAGTTTGAGATGCTGAACTGTCTTACAAAAGAAGTCAAAGAATGAGTTACAATTAATTGTGAAAATCATAGATGAGCATTCAAAGTAGTAGATCTCATTTTAGCAGCCACCAATCTATACACAGAATTTTAAAACACCCTTTTTATGGAAGAGAAAAGAGAGTCAAGAACTAAGTTCTGGAGTAATCTACTGTTAAGAAGTGGGTCAGAGGAGTAGTGATGTGCAAAGATGGTATTTACACATGGTCAATGCTCAATAAGTGTTTCTTGAATTGCATTAGTGGTTGAATTATTGCCAGGTAAGTGGACTGCCTTGTTCACAGAGAAGGCCTTATTAGTGTGGTTGCCATTCAGGTAAGTGATGGTTGAACTCCCAACAGGATGTTACTTGTTTTGCAATTCAAAATCAGTAAAGTTTTGCAGTTTTACAAGTTTTCAGTTACAATTTTGTGTGTATATTATATGCAGACCTATAGTCACAAGGTAGTAAAATCACACTAATAGTAGCTTAGGGCAAAATGTGGAGGGTAAATATATAGATTCAAAAACACACCATGGAGAAGGCAAGGAGAAACTCACCAAATTAGATGTTTGTATTGTATGTATCCTCCTTTGTTTCTCTACCTGTAATCTTTATCTCACTTTATTTTCTCCTACAGTTTGAGTTAACCTTGTCTGGTAGGGAGCAACCATGGGTAACACCAGTTCTATACTTAGAATCCCTTAAATTCTCCTAACCTCAATTAACTTTACTATAAACTATAGTTTACAGAAATACTATTTGCATAATGATGAGAGATAGAACTAATTTTGAACAATTCTTGGTTTAAAGTCCATGGAAAAAAATCTTTTTCTTTGCCCTTGAGGAGCTTCTTGTCTAGTATAATTTATCTTATACTAAGATAAATTAGGACATTTGTTTTAAACAAAAATATCAAAATAAATTTTGGATATTCTTTCTGTTATTTCTTTAACAAATGTCTGACTATTTTTCATTGAGATGTTTTTGATATTGACTTAAAATAAAAAGCTTAATATTTTAGGGTTAGTTATTCTATAATTGTTATGACTATGTTGATGAAGAAAATTCCAAACCCAAAGCAAGGTTTAATGAGTTTATTTCAGCCAAGGCTGAAGGCGCACAAAGAAGCAAAATCTCAAAAGATTGAGAAAATGTTCCAGGAATTAGCAGTTTGGCAGTTTATTCTATACATTAGAATCAAGAAAGGAGATATAGGAGATTACATGAAATCTGTTAGTGGTAGATTAAGACTGCAGGAGAAAGTAAAGCAGGGAAAGATCTAGGATTAAATTTAAAAATAAGAAAAATGGAAAGATACATATTGGTTTTACACTGGTGGATGTTAAATGTATGTTATTTCAACTACGTAGTCTACAGAGGTAGGGGAGTAAAAATAATAATGAGAAATGTTGGGATGGTCTTGCCTCAGTCCCGGGGAAGACATCATTCTGACATTTCAAATACGTTACCCCAAATGCACAGAGACAATGGGCAGGGCTTGCTTAAGGAGTAGATAAATCTACCATGTAAGCCTAGGACATGACTTCATGCTATGACATGCCCAATTAGGAATTTTTATGATCAGAACATCCTGTGTAGTTACCTTTAATTATTGACCTTCTCAGGCCTGCCAGGTAGCCCCCTTCTGGTTCACAAATATATTTTTGCATTCATCATCAGTTCAACTCTAAGAATTCTGTGTCCTGCAGTCCTTATAATAGAAGTTCTCACTCCTGAGACACAGAAAAGATGCGGTTTGCTGCTATGGAAATCCTACTGAGACTCTAAAATATTTTAATATCTCTGCAAAAGAAAGCATAAACGACAACATAGGGTGATTTTATCTTTAAATCACTTGATACAATATTGAATCATCTACTTTGGTGCTGTCCTTTTGTTCAGAACTAGAATGTATCTATAAGCCTTACTTTCTTTATAGCAAAATTGAGTTACACATTGAAATAAAATTAAAACATTCTTTCCATCTGAGAGCTTGGATCCTCCTCTACTATTGAAAAACACCTGCTGAGAAAGTTGAGCTCCATGACAGAACCACTTGAAGAAATAATTTATTCTGAGTGTTTGTGAATCTTCCAGTGATTTCCTGTAATGACTTAGGTGGAGTAATATAAGATAATTAAGAGTTATTTATGAGAAATTTTTAAAGTATCTTGAGGCAACCTTGAATATGTTAATTTTTGCTGGTGGAAAATTAGGCTTACAACATATATAATATTTCCACCTGCTGAGGAAGCTATTGACTTTAAGCCAGATGATCCAGCTTATGATAAAGAAAACGTAGAAATAAAAAGCACTGAATCATGTTATAGCAGAAAGCATCCTTGAATTTTGAGTAAGAAGACTCAAATTTTTAGGCTTAGCACTGCTGTGTGACTTTGATTCAAGGCCCTGAATTAATATGTGTCTTTTTAGGAGCCTCTGAGACTCAGGAAGCCATATGGAAAATATGTGTGTATGTGTAGCATTGAACTTCGATTCCAGTTGTCACTGTCATGTTTACAACAGGAAAAGGCTTGATGAACTGAAAATCAACAACTTCTGTATACGCCAAAACCCCCTAAGACTGCAGGGCATACGGCCAGTCTGACATCTGGAGAGACAGGTGAATCCAGAGAATTGCAGTCAAGATCTACATGAGCAGAAGCTATTACAATAATAAATTGGTAAGAAAACATTCATGGTAAGTTTTACACGTTGCTGGAGACTGAGAGAAGGCTAATTTAAAAGTGGGAAACTGTTGGGAGCCACAATCTTAGGGGAGACTACATACCAGTTTCTCACTGTGAAGATTTCAGAAAAATTTCCTGGCAGAGGGAGGGAAAGAATGAGCATGGCAAAATGTGTTCAGAATTTTCCCCACGGCAAAGACCTACCTTCCAGAAAAAAAAAAAAGGACTTTTATGAGAGCCTTATTCCAAGAGGAGGAAGGGTGTTCCTCTAGGCTTATCAACCTCCAGATCTGCTGTCTCACCTATGGGGAAAAAATTCAGCAGAAGTCAGGACTTTAAGCGGGTAGGTGGAAAAGACGGGGAATGAAGTAGGGACTGAGGGCAAGAATGTCACACCACTGGAAGTACACAGCCCGAATGCAGAGATCCACTAAAACGATAAGATTTACTCTAGTTATAGAATGAAAAAAAGGAAAAAAAATAAACAGAACAAAAAAGATCATAATTAGAATGCCAGAGGAGGAATAAGAGATAAAGAGAAAAGGGAACAGAAGAAAGACTTGAAGTAATAATAGTTGGAAATTTTCCAGAATTAATGATAAACATTAAACCACAAATCCAGGAAACTCAGAAAACACCTAACTGAATGCTTACTGAACATTAAGAAAGAAAACAAACAAAAAAATGTAGCCGTGTCATACTTGACCTGCAGAAAACCAAAGAAAAGGAAAAATTATTGAAGGAAATTGATGAGGCAAGGAGAAGTATCTTACCTGTGGAAGGAGAATAAGAATTTCACTAGGTTTTTATATGACAACATGCAGGCAGTAAGAGATTTACATAATATATTGAACATATTGAAAAAAATAAAAAACAAAACTCCTAACTAGAATTCTATGTTTATTGAAATGATCTTTTAAAAGTGAACACAAAATAAGGACTTTCTTAGATAAACTAAAATTAATGTATTTATTGCCAGCAGATATGCAGATTGGTACAGCCACTGTGGAAGGCAGTATGGAGGTATCTCCGAAAATTCAAATTGGATCTGCCTTTTGACCCAGTGATCCCTTTTCTGGGAATATATCCAAAGGAATCCAAAACACTAATTTGAAAAAACATAAGCACCCCTATGTTCATTGCAGTGTTACTTACAATTGGCAAGTGCCCACCAGTAGATGAGTGGATACAACAACTATGGGGTGGTTACCTGATGGAATACTACTTGGCCATAAAAAGAAGAAAGTTTTACCCTTTGTTACAGCATGGATGAACCTGGAGAACATGATGTTAAGTGAAATGAGTCTGTCAGAGAAAGACAAATATCATATGATTTCACTCATATGTGGGATCTAATGAACACAGTGAACTAACAAGCAATATAGAGACTTACCCATAAATAGAAAGCAAAATGACAACTAAGGGGGGAGAAAGTTAGGGGATGGAGGGATTGAGGGGAAAAAAGGATCCATGGACACGGACAACAGTGCGGTGATTGTGAGGGGCAGGGAGGTATAACGGGACTAAATGGTAGTGAAAATAAATACAATATAAATCAAAAAAGAAAAAATAATATAGAACTCATAAAAAAGAGCATCAGAGAAGGAATAAATGAAGATAAAATATTTTTATTCTTAACCTAAAATATAACTACTTGTTTAAAATAAGAACATAATGATGTATTTTGTCATTATAGCAGATAGAAAAATTAAGTTTGTGAAAGCAACATTGTAAGAATTGGGAATATTGAGGAATAAGACTCCTACATTACATGTAAGGTAGTGAAGTACTCTTTGAAGGTGAACTTAGATTAGTTTAAAGTATATATTATAAAGTCTGGAGGAACTATTAATTTTTAAAGTATAATTGGCATACTAAAAGAGGGAATAAAATAGGAGTATATAAATTGCTCAATTAAAATCAGAAAAGGGAGAATATGAAAAGGTACAAAAGAAAATAGTTTAAAAAATGGTACTGTAATTCAACTATATAAGTAATCACTGGACCTTTTAATGGCCTAAATACAGCAATTAAAATAGAATATTAGAATGGATTTAAAACCCAAAGTATATGCTGTCTACAAGAAACTCACTTAAAATACAATTTTGTGAATCCACAGGAACAAGTATAAAGGACACATGAACAAAAACTAACAGGGGTGGAAATGGGAGGGAGGTGGGGAGCACTGGGGAGGGCAGAGGGCTGGGATGGGAGTAAAAGACAGAAAACCATACTTGAACAATAATGAAATAAAAAATACAGTTTTGAATCTTCTAATGTCATTTCAATGATTCAGACAAGGATAATCAATGAAAGCTAAAATCACTGGTGAAATGTTGGATTAGAGTATACTTACAAGATCTCAAGGTATCACTACACAATTCAGCTACCAAGGAAAAAAATGTGTCTTCACAGTGGAGAGATCAAGGTGTTACTCTTGGCTTTGCTGTAGCAGAAAGACCTAAGATCATATGACTCCAGCTCTGATATAGTAGGAGACACTCAACGTCACCCATGCACCAGCCTTATCAAAAATATTTGACCTAAATCAAGTCATAAACATACTTATTAAAACAAAGCATGGGTTGTTCTGCAAGGAGAAAGGCCTGGAAACTCTAGTGCTTTTACAGGTGAAAAGGATATAACCAATTTTAATTCACTAAACTTGACTAAATTCTCAGTGGAGTTAAATAAAGCCAAAACAGATATTTTTGCTACAACTGAGGAAATTTTGCATGTTACTTCATGACTTTGAATTAATGCTAATTGTATTAAGTGTAATACATTACTGTTGGGGAGGAAATATCTTTGTCTTAGATGATGCCATGCTGAGGTAGTTAGGAGTGAAATGTCTTGCTTCTTGAAGCATTCATTTGGAAAAAGAACTAGAGGAAAATGAAGCAGAAAAACAGGATGTCAATAATTGCTCAATGTTGGTGATGGGTATACAGGTGTTCATTGTACTGTCCATTCAACTTTTCTGAGCATTTGAAATTTTTCAAAATAAAGAAAAAAATTTAAGTTGAAAGCAGACCTCTAAATTGAAGCATGTTTTTAATCTTTGACGGCTGATTTCTCATTTAAATGAATTTGACACAGGTCCAAACTAATTATCAAAGCATAAGCCTTTTGAAGGGTACCGTTAATTGAAATTTGGAGCTGTAATACTAACTATTCAGAGTGAAGTGGCTATATAATGAGCAACTTGCTTTTTTTTACAGGGTCTGATCCATATTATTTCAAGGGTTTTTTTAATTGAAAACATCAAGGTTTCATTTAATTGTATAAATTATGCCCTTCGCCTTAGAAACTATAACAAAATGGATGCAAAATAAATTACAATATTGTCAGAATCAACCATTAAACAGTGGGATAGAGGCATCATAAAATTAGCATGTTTAGCTAATCATTTTAGTATCATCTGCTAATTTCACATAGATCGTATACACAGATTTTTTCCCAAAGGATCCTTACACAAACCCTTAATTCATATTGTGCTTTGTAACACTTGAAATCAAAGTTCTGAAAGAGAAAATCCTCACTTCACAAAAAGAAATTGGGAGAATCGTGGCTTGTTTGCCTCGAATCCATATTCACAAAGAAAATGGATACTAGGCAGAATAGGTGTTATTTCCTTTAACTCTTATAACTTGGAATACTTCCAAATGATAAGTGATCTCAAATTGCTCAAAATAGCATGTATTTAGTGAAATATTGTCAGAAGATATTTCTTTTCTCTCTCCTTTTTCCATTCACACAAATATTAAATAAAATGGTTTTGTTATACAAAGAAATGTGTGCAGTTTTCTAAGTGTACCATGATGGTAGAGGTTAAATTTTTCTGACAGTCTCTCAAGTATTTTCCCTAATTTGCAGCCTACAAAACAAGTTTGTCACTTTTTTGTATCCACAATGTCAATCATTTTATTAGGTGCTCAGTAAGTATGCATTATTAAAAATGGAGTGTATAGATAGAATAATTTTCTTAATAGATAGTACCTCCTTGTTTAATGCCCTTCTGAGTAAAATTTCTCAACTGGTTCATGATTCCTTCCATCCCTCCTTCAGTAGATATGTATTGAAACCCTAATACATGTTGGATTCTGTGTTCCCTTCTGGATTTACGGAAATTATTGAGTCATGTTTTGTGCCCTCTAGGGGATTTTTAATCTATGGTAGAGACATGAAAACATATTTTTAAGAAAGCATTGCCTTATAATAGTGATAAAGTAATGATTTGCAATGAGTCACGAGAACACAAAGAAGAGAGATGGTTAAGGCAGAGCAGTTAGACTCCAAAACGTATCTCTTCCAATCATTAGAGGAAAAACATTTTTCTTATTAAAGATACACAGTACACTTTGGAGATGGTTGAGAAAATAAAAATCTAAACTAAAGATTGTTGGGATCCATCACTTAATAACCTTCATTTATCTCAATTAGCCTAAGTTAATTTTTTCTATTTTTGTCAAAAACAGTTTATTTTTAGAAATTTCTGTTGAAAATAAATATGCTTGAAACTTCCAAATTTCTTTAGATTATTTGCTTGAAAACTAGATACTTTTCCTGTTTAATTAGCCATGCCAACATTACTGTACTAGTGAGGTCAGGTGAAAAGCAGAGGTCTCTGCTCATAAAAGCTCTTTAGGTTCTACGAAAACATCAGGTATTCTTCTCATTATAAAGATCTGTATTAGAATAAAACCATGTAAATGTAAATTTCACATGAACTAGATAGTCAAAAGAGTATATTTAAAAGCTTGGGTCAAAAGGAAATTCTGTGGGCTTAAATTCTAGGTTATAGGAAAGTACTCCTAGTTATCACAAAACGTCAAGCATTCAAATAAAATGAGTCATGCTTATTAATAATTCTATGGGAATGAAGATGCTTAAGTTTGGCTATTGCTTCTATAATTTTTTCTCGTCTTAGAGAATGAGCTTTCCATAACTTGTCAGAAGACAATTTTCACCTGTGTCTGGAAATCCATCACCACATGCCCACTCCGAGACCTTAATTCCAGTAGTTTGAAACTGCCAGCCTAAGACTGATTTCTCCCAAATCTACTCTCAGCTCTTGATTATCTCAGGACCAAAATCCACGAGTCCCTGCTTCCTGGTTGACATTTCTACTTGTACATCCTGCAGTCACCTAATTGTCAGTTTGAGCAAGAATTGTCACTTGCAAGAAACAGAAGCCAACTTTGGATCATTTAGATATCCAGTAAGCTTTCTGAAACAGCTAGAGCAACAGGATTGAGGTCCAACAGCCAGGAGTAGTTACTAAAGCCGGGGCGCGGAATGATTCCTCTGTCAGCACAACTGAGCACTAAACACCAGGCAATAGTTTTGCACTGAACAATCGACCTGACAATTTCTGCCCTGCTACCACTGCCCCTCTGTTCCTAGTACTATTAATACCATCGCTACTGCTACTGTTGCTGCTACTAGTAACAGTCCTGCACCTGGAGGAGAGACAGAGAGACTGGCTGATCAACCCTACTGCTGGTTATTTGTGCCATCGGCTACAGAACAAAATTCACTGGAAAAAAAATTTCTGGAACCAAGATCACATGCCTGTTCCCTGTTCTATTTAAAGCAAGCTGAGAAAGGGTCTACTTCAATGTCCAAAGTTGACTTTATTAACATCCCGGCTCTTTTCACCTTACATTTTATTTCTCCAAGTCCTAGCACCTCTCAGGTGCTCACTTAAGCTATAAACTTGGAACCCAACTTTGGCTCTTCACTCCCCCATTTTCAAACATTCCTGGTCCTATATATCAATTTTCTTCATATTTGTCAATTCTACCTTTTTCTTTGCATACCCACTGTTACTGTTAATTCAGGCCTCTGAATTTTTCATTTGGATACTGTAATAACTTATTAGCTTGTTTCCCTACCTCCAGTAAGTAAGCAATTCGTTCTCCACATGACAAAAATGCTCTTTCTAAAATGAAGATCTCTCCAAGTTTTCTCATGTGTTCTAATGCTTTCATTTCTCTACTGGCTTCAATGAAGAGATGAAGGTGCCTAGAAAGTCTATATTCAAACTGTTGTTATCTGGTTCCTACCTGTCTCTTCCACTGTGTCACTACGACGACATCACTACCATCATCATTACTATCACAGACATATGTAAGTTCAAAGTATGTGGACGTACATACAGTTCCATCCCCATCATGGATATAACTATAACAAAACAAAATGAAGCTAAATTTTTTACTGACAAAATTAAAATACAATAGATGACAAAAATTTTAATGACAAAATTTTAAAATATAATAAAATTAAGTAATACAGATAACTGCCTATGTTTTAATTCATTTCTGAGAGGAGGTCTCAAGCAATGAACTGGAAATTCCAGAAAAAAGAACCTTGATCAGCTTTGATGGGGGATAGGCATACTATGTTTTCCATTTTATTTGTTTGTTTTACTTTAATTAGAAATTACCAATACAATGTCAAGTCATCTTTCACCTGATCTTGAAGAACATAAACTTAAAATTTTTGAATAAATAGGACTCAGTACTGGGAATGGTTTTGTTATACCAAGGAACGTATTAGAGGCTTGAGGTCAGAAATCCAACTGGATCAAAAAGCTACGGTACATTTACACAATGGAATTCTATGCTTCAGAAAGGAAGAAGGAACTACTACCCTTTGCAACATCATGGATGGAACTGGAAAGCATTATGCTGAGCGAAATAAGCCAGGTGGTGAAAGACAAATACCATATGATATCACCGTTAACAGGAATCTAAACAACAAAACAACCAAGCAAGCAAAATATGACCAATGACACTCAAATACGGAATAGGCTGGCAGGGTCCAGAGGGGAGAGAATCACAGGGGAAAAGGAGAAGGACTCACATGAACAAGTATAAAGGACACATGGACAATAACTAAGGGTGGGGGACAGAAATTGGAGGAAGGTGGGGAGCACGGGGCGGGGGGCGGGCAGGGCTGGGAATATAAGACAGAAAGCTGTACTTGAACAAGAATTAAATTTTAAAAAATATATTTAAAAAAAAGAAATCCAAATTTTGGCTTTTAAGATTACCACTTACCAGTAATCTTAGAACATTTCTAACTTCAATTAGAAAATTACATAACAATGCCTCTCTCAGAAATAAGGTAAGATTATGAAAACACGCAGCATAGGATTAGGTTAACAGAAGCTCAGCAAATTGCTACTGTCCCTGTTTTCTGTGTCCAGCCATTAAATTTTAATATGGATATAATTTTGATAGTGATAGTAATAGTAATCAATATGATTGAGAATGTCCTATGTGCCTTTAATCTGAGAGCTTTCTGCATATAACTTAATTTAATCCTTACAACAGCCATGGAAGGGCTGAATCAAAGAATGGATTAATCATAAAGAATTTTTTAAAGTATATTGCACATTTGTGTTATTGTTTCATATGTACTCACAAAATTATGAACTGATTTTGGAAAACTAAATATGATCAGTAAAGTCAACATTCAGTTTGCACAGAAGTCTACCCCCAATTGAAACATGATGGAAACCGTTTGCACTTTTAAGGTGTGGTTCTTATTAAGTGATGTGATATTAAAGGGCAAATGATTTTCTCTTACCCTGAATCTAGGTTAAAAGAGACAAATCTCTTTGCATTCTAATTTTACAGACAAGCAGGCTTATTCTCTTAGTCTCTTTCAATGAGTAAGGTCTGGAAGATCCTGGCTTTATATAGTAGTCTCAGTGTCAAATTCACCCATTGTTCAGAATTAAGAACCAAGATTCTTTCTTAAAAATATTTTATTTATTTTTAAAGAGAGATAAAGGGAGGGAGGAAGAGAAGTAGAGAAACATCAGTGTTTCCTTGAACAGGGTCCTTGCACGCCCCCAGCTAGGGACCTGGCCCACAACACAGGCATGTGCCCTAACTGAGAACTGAACCTGCAACCTTTTCGTTTACAAGATGACACCCAACTCACTGAGCCACACCAGCCAGGGCAAGAACCAAGGCTCTTGCAAAGGAACCAACAACCTCAGATTGATAGGATTCACATGTTAGATATAATACAGCTTTCCAAGTTTCTTTCTTTCTTTCTTTTCTCTGTTGTCTATTTTCCCCCTTTAGGACATTTAGAGTTTTTCTTTACTTTTTTTTGTGAGGACAGCAATACAATAAAAAGATATGTGAGGTTTTTTTCCTACTATTTATAGTTAAGATACCTGGTCTGGACTATTGCTGGTAACAGGAGACAATATTAGTTTTTCTTTTAAAACAGACTGTACTGAGAGCAGAACAGAAAAATAGAGAATTAATGAGAATAAAACCAGAATTAACATAACTTCTTTGCAATGTACTTATTTGTTTTATTAAATTTATCACTTATTTATATATTTACTTTTTAACATTTTAAAAGCGATTTCATTGAAATGTAGTAGACATTAAGACATAGGGGGAAAGCAGGAAGGAACAACTATAAAGGACACATGGACAAAACCAAGGGGGGTGGAATTAAAGGAGGGAGGTGGGGAAGGTTGGGGTGGGGAGAGTGGTCGGGGATAAATGCAGACAACCATACTTGAACAACAATAAAATAATTTTTAAAAATTTTAAAATAACAAAGACATACAATATATAAGTTAAATGTACAGTTCCTGATTAAATAAACTCATCCATGAAAATAGCACCCCAACAGTAAAAACTACCAAAGCCCTAGGCCATTCCATGCAATGTTATTATTGTCAATATGCACTTGGACTTACAAAATATATATGCCTTCTGTTGGTTAGTCTTCATTAAATCCTATGTCACTGACTTTCATCTGCAATATTTTCCTGTTGTCTAAAAAGCACCCTTTTGTATTTCTTTGTGTGAACCTAAAGCTGCTCTAAAAATAGTCTTAAAATAAGAGTAAGAAATTAAAAAGTTGATTGGAGGAGTACGTGAAATAGACATCTAGTTACTTCACTGACTTAATTTAAAATTAGCCCATGAAGAAAGCGTTTTCATGAGGCCGTCTCCCTAAGGCAGATTGTGGAGAATTTCTTCTTTGGGGTTGGTCAGTTCCTTGAGAAAAGGGTTTTTCCATGTGCTGGTTAGGAGAGTGGAAATCCAGTGGGTGGACTTGCATTGAGCTGCTTCTTCTCTGGGAGCAGAAATGTGAATAAGGAGTAAAGTAATTGATCATTTCTTTGCCAACTTTCACCAATTCATAGTGCTGGATATTGAGGAGTTCATTGAGGAGTCCATGAGTACTTATCCCTCAATTTCTCCAACAAATTATTTTTGTCTCTCTGTGAACTGGAGAAAAAGAGGAAAAACAAGAGATAGAATGATTCCTGCATAAAACAAAGATCTCCTGACCCATATCTGAGGATTATTTATCAGTTTCACTATAATCTTCTCCTTACAGTTCTAACTCCCTATAAACCTTCTAACATCCCATAAATAAGATTCTGCTGTTCAAATATCTTCTTTCTGCTTGTACCACATGCTTAGCCTCAAACAATTCCAAAAAATATTGTCTGAATCCTTCTCTCAAACATTTTTTCCTTCATTGGTCTCTTTCTGCCTTTCAATTTTCTTTTGGTCTTCTTTTCTAAAACTGATGGCAAATAGGTTCCGTAACAAATACCCCTTGCAATAAAGTGTAAAGGCTGTTTGAACACTGCGCAGAGAGGGGTTTTAAGGCCAATTTCAGTTTAAGAGAAAAGAGTTCTGGAGTTGACGAGTCGTGTTTTCGGTGGTCTACAGAATGGAGAATCTGGTGCAAACATTGTGTTTGCTGATACTAATATAAACTTTCACTCCAGAATATAAATACTTCTCAGTTTAACCTTCCCTGTTTCTCTTCCCCCATTTATGACACTGACTTATTTATTTAACTAACAAAAACCTTCTTTATCACAAAGTGGAAGGACATGATATTACCTCATGTACAATGCAACTGCATCGCATATGCATTGTGACACGATACTTCACTATGGACTCCATAGGATACTGTGAAAATCAAATGAGATAACATGTATAAGAATGACACGAAACTTACCATCTTGGAGAATTATTATATGCTTTTTAAGGCAAAGATATGTCATGAATTTTATTTTTCTCTAAGCTGTACCTAGAACAAAGCTTTGCATATAATAGAAGTACAATAAATGATTATTTAAATGGAAATGTCCCACTAACTTTCTCTGTAAAACCCTTTCCTGATTAGTTTGATATGGACATTCAATGTGTGTGTTGGGGGGTGAGGAGGTGGATGTTGTATATGTGTGTTTGTGTTGTGTGGGTATGGGTGTGTTGTGTGTGCATGTTGTCTGTGTGTGTGTGTGTGTGTGTGTGTGTGTGTGTGTGTGAAGCAGCAGAGGCTATAACTTCACTAGGCCAAAATCAGTAAATTGTCACTTTGAAAAGTCACATATAATTGATAATGGTTTGGGCATTTCTCTTCTCTAATATAACCTTGGGAGAAAGGAACTGTGTCTCTTCCCATGTAGCAAATTATTCAATAAAATGTCCTGCACTACAGACATGAGACAAATAATAATTAATGTTGATGAATTATCCTGATGAAATACTCCTTGAATAGCATTCTGTATGTCTATAAAATTTGACTTTTTCTAAAGTTAAAAGTAAAGGCTGCTAGTGCATCAATCCCCCCACTTTTTTTTCATTTTGGGCTGAACTGTTTTCAGGACCATTAGCCTGTTTGGCAGGGTCCCACTTTATTATTTGCGAGCTTCTATACCTGGATCCATTGTACAGCCAGGCTCTTTCCACCAAGTTAGTAGCGTTTCTACCAGCACATTCATGCTGACCTTAGGGCTCATGATACAGTATTAAAATGATAAAAACAATTTCTAACTCACTGTTTCATCAGACAGCATAAAATTGCATACATATTTAAATTAAATATGACTATATTCCATGATTCTCCCCAGCTCAAATCTGCTCCACTTTCTATATTTTCAAATGACTTCTAAATCCCACTTTACTCATTCATTCAAGCAAGAAGTCTTCCAAGCATCCTCATTTTTTGCTCTTCTGTGACTAGCTTACGCAGTCATGTACTAAGAGTGCTCAATTTTACCTCCTTTGTGCCTGTGACTCTGTTCACTTCGACTCCACTGTCACTGACTTGATTCAGGACATTATGATATTAGGAGACAACACTCATAACTTATTAATTGATCTTTCCCTTCCTTTCTCCTGTTCATTGTTCAATACTATCTATTAATTCCTCCGAAGTTTTCGGGGTAGTTTTTAAGGAAACACAGTCTGCATAAGTCACTTCTTTGGATGGAAAAACCTGAAAAACAAAACTAAATTTGAATATTCTTCCTCTCCAAAGCCATCAACCCCCATTATTCCCAAGTATCCTAGTCTATCCTGATCCACACTTTCATACATTATCTGACAAGTTTTCATATGCCTGTTTCCTTATCAGAAGGCGGATAATAATAACCTTTATAACATAATATTATAACTGTGCAAAAACAGAGGGTCAGCTGCCTGTCACCACAAAAGCCAAACCTCATGAGGAAGCTCCTGGTGCAAAAGGAAAGAGGTTTTATTTCAGGGGACGTGTGGCCGGGGAGAATGGCAGGCTCCCATCTTGAAGACCATCTCCTCTTTCTGCCGTGGAAAAAGTCCAACCGTCCTCAGGAAGGCCAAGAGAAAAGCCAGTATCCAAAGTCCCTGCTTCATGGTAAAGTACAGTCCGTTGGAGCCCATAGGCATCTGCTAAGCAGTTTCGTCCCTATCGAGATATTTTAGCATGTTTCCTGCTGCTGTTCATCTCAGTCTCCATCCTGGATCCTGCGTGTGGAGCCGCGTGGGCATGGGCCATGTGTCTGCCAGGACCGCATGAACACACTGTCCAGTCCAACACACTTTCCAGTGGGAAAGAGACAGAGGGAGAGAGGTTCCCTCCTCAAGGTCACGGACCATGCTGCTAAGGCCACATAGCCATAAAAATAACAGGTGAGTGCAACGTGTGAGTGCAGGTCACAGCAAGAAAAGCTGCTTTGTTTCCCTGGAAGTGTATTAGCTTGGGTGTGAAACAGACCAAATGATTTCTCAAAATGACAATCAACTCCCCAAACTTTTGCATGATTTGGGCGTGTCCACCACTCAACCAATCCATTCTTTCCCCGGACTTGACTGACATGCCTCTTGGTCTAGCACCCCACCACTCCATGTCATTCTGGTGTCAATGGCATACATGCCTGCCTTGCCCTGGGCCTACAGCAATCTTTCACTGGAAGGGAGGAAAAGAGCTTTTTTTCTCTAGCCAATTATTTTGCTAGCTTTTCACGTGCTTGGGCCCTATCCATTGATATTTCTAGCTTTCCACACAGTCAGTATAAGACCCTCCCCCTGCTGCCATCTTGGCCAATAGGGAGACTCCAGCATTCCAAACAGACTCTATTGGTAACAGTATGGCCACATTAGGTTACCATAGAACAGTATCTAGCACAAAAAGTCTGATCGTTATAAATAGGAATAATAATAATAACTACATTATTATTACTATAATAATAACTATATTATTATTATGACTACTATTTATAACAGGAGAAATTCTCTCCTAGAGGCCATGGACCATGCTGCTAATAAATTATTAATAATAAATAATAACATAGTTATTATTTTTAAACATTTGTTCTCAAGTGTATCTTCTCACTAAAAAAATTTCCAGTTAGGTTGAGCAGCAGTCCCAGTTTCCCCAGACTGTCCTGGTTTCCACACTGTCCCAGTTTTAGCTCTGAAAGTCCTGCCTCCGAGGAAGTCGCACCTCCCAGGCAAATCAGGACAGTAACCCTCCTGCCAGTAACCCCTGGACAGAAGTGACCATTTCCAGCCTTGGACTCCAGTCACACCGTGTTCATGCTTCTTTTTATAATAGTTTGTATACTTTTGTGTTGCAAAACATTTGTCTGTTTCCCCAAGTTCCAATCACTAATTGATGTTGTACCCTCAATTCCTGAAGTGGTACCTAATTTTAGGAAACTATAACTAAGTAAACTTTACAGAAGAATTCAAATCCCAAATTATGAGATATTGGCTTGGAAAAATACGTTGTGGCTGAGTCAATATTTATTCTTTTTAAAATTTTTTAAAGATTTTATTTCTTTATCTTTAGAGGGAAAGGGAAGGAGAGAGGGAGAGAAATATCAATGTATGGTTGCCTCTGGTGTGTCCCCTGCTGGGAAATGGCCTACAACCTAGGCATGTGCCCTGACTGGGAATTGAACCACGATTCTTTGGTTTGCAGGCCTGCGCTCAATCCACTGAGCTACACCAGCCAGAGCAATATTTACTTTTAATGAGAAAACTTTGGCAAATAATTTGTTGATGGAACAAAGGAAGTAGAAAATTACATGGGTACATGTCTCTTCTGTTGATATAGAAGAGTAAAGCAGGGTGGACCTAACGCCAGTGTGGCTGTTGCTTGAAATTTAAACTCTATGCTCTAATGTGTTAAACTATTTCTAGACATATGAGCCTTACATAGATTCTTCTTCCTTTCCTCTGTAGTATATATTAATTTAATTTTTGTTTTACTCTGAAGATCCTGTCCACCATAACTGTATGTGATCTTTCTAAATTGTCAGATGCTTTTCCATTATTGATGACATAAATTCCTTAGTTCTGTGGTTGAAAACATTACTTGGAGAAAAATATATAATATATAATATATACATATATACACACACACACATATATATATACACATACCCTAGATGTGATATATGCTTGTAGAAAATATTATAGAAGATTAATGTATAAAACTGAAGCCACAAAACTTTGTAATATTAATGAAACACAGTTATACGGACGCTGGGAGTGAGGTGCCGCAGTCATGTTTTCCTGTCAAATGAAGGTGGAGCAAATTTTCTACACATTTAACTGCGGGCAGGAAAGCACGGTTGTCTTCACAGTGGGTTCTGGAGATATTCCTGACATGAATGTGAATTTAAAGAATTACAAGCTATGTACATAACCTTTGAAAATTTATCTGTAATCTCTACGGCTCAATTTACTCAGCTGTGAAATAGAAATAACAAATAACTATCTGTGTTTCTGTGAATTAAATAAGGTATCACTGATTAAGCACCTAATACTATAAACAACATATCACATTTTCTTGATAAATTCCAGTAGTTATTATTGTTATCATTTTATTTGAATTTGTATTTCTAATGGCTGCATAGGTGTAGAGAACTAAAAGGTCACAAAATGTGCATTATGTTTCAGAAATCTAAATAATTAAATGCGTGAATGGTATTGTCAGATCTAAAATTAATAACAAATTTTAATTCTGACTAAACTGTTAATTGTTCCAAATTTTATTCATCAGAATGCATTAGGCACTTGGAATTAGTGGAGACTGAAAATGTCAGAGAGTAAAAAGATGTCTAAAGGCTTCCAAGCTTGCTTTTCTTTAAATTATTTCATTGTTGTTCAAGTACAGTTGTCTGTCTTTACCCCCCACCACTTCCCCCCCCCAGTCATCCCCACCAAACTTAGTTTTGTTGTTGTTGTTGTTGTTTTAAATATTTTATTTATTTATCTTTAGAGGGAAAGGGAAGGAGAGAGGAAGAGAAACATCAATGTATGGTTGCTTCTCATGCATCCCCTGCTGGGAACTGGCCCCTGCCAGGAATTGGCCTGCAACCCAGGCATGTGCCCTGACTGGGAATAGAACCACGATTGTCTGGTTCGCAGGCCCGAGCTCAATCCACTGAGCTACACCAGACAGAGCCCACCAAACTTAGTTTTGATTTTGCTTTTGAACTTGTTCCATCCCAAAACAATTTGATGTCTCAAATTTTTATTCATTAGAATGAGTAAAAATAACAATGACGATTGTGGTAACATGTGTCATGTTGTCGATTAAAAGGGTATTTTTACATGTAGTAGATTTAGGGCTCTAGCAAATACCACCTTTACTGTCTCTGATACATTTTGCAAATGACTGAAAGATAAACACATAAATGATATAAATCAAGAGCAACATGAAACTCTCCTGGTAGAAGGTGGCTTGGGACACATAGCTTTTGCGTACAAAGTGCTTTCTAACATTACATTGCAGAGTACACTTCTCCACCAGACTTCAGGCCACACCCTCACGGGTTCAAAGTTCATCACTGTGTGCTTATTATGTGACACAAAAGGCAGATCACATTGTCTTCTCAGCCCCCACAGGGCACTGAGTTAGTAATTCACTGCTCTCCCCTTGACAGGAGGTCATGAAGAAGTATAGGGAAGATGGAGGTGTCTCATCCAAAGTCTTCCCTCTTGGAAGCAGAATAGAAATTCTCTCTCCTTAAGCAGATATGATTAGTGGGAATGAGTGTTTGTCCTAATGATATTTTTTGTACATTAGTTGATCCGAAAAGAATGGTTTCAGTAATAACAATGTTATATGATTAAAGGCAGTTTCTGACCTTACAGTAATTCTTAGAACATCTTAATTTCAAGACAAAATAAGAAGTTTCCGTAAATAATTTGAGGCTCCCATAATACAGAGACTCTGTACTTACCATACCCTTATGAAAGTGCACACATCTTTCAACTGGTTCAAAACCTAATAGACGTTTAGAGGGCCCATAGTCGTGTTTTGCTCTCAGACCAAAATACTTCAATCCAAAGCACGCCGTTTGAGAAATCTGAAGAAACAGTCTGAAAATTTCTGTTATCGCCTCAAAGGAAGGATAGGAGATCAGGGGCCTGGTGCCAGAGGACAGAGTCTGTTCTTAAAAAGGGATAATGAATACCCTCCCTGTGTGCAGGATGGAGTCCTCACACGTGCTGATGACTGATGACCTAGGCAACACGGCTCCAGGGATCAGGGACACAGGCGCTGTGGTAAAATATGGTCTCCAGCTAAAGGTCAAATGAAATTGTACTAGAAACCTTGGGGATACTCCAAAATAGGAGCTAAAAACGGGGACCTGCTGATTAGAGAACGTGTTTAAGTCCCAGTTTCACTTTATCAGGGAAATTGTTCATTTGTGTGAAAATTTGACCTCTGTCAGTTTGCCAAGCAAACTGGGTGTGGGGGTCATTTCAGGCTCACGTGTGCTTGAGAAGTTAAAGCTACCTGGGGACTGCTTTCAAAGGACACTGCCAAGGTTAACAAACCCCAAATCTGACCTTCCTCTTCTTTCTTTCCATTTATATCTGTTTGTAAAGTTCAAATAGTTCTTTCTCTCTTCCCTCAAAAGCGTTTCTAATGCAATAAAATGATAAAAGGTTCCAAAGGGAGGCAGCTATAAAAAGAGAAGGTGAGATAAAAATGTTTCACTTAGGAAGGCAGGTTATTTAGGGAAATATAATTCAAATAGCTAAATAGCAATTACCATATTTCTTAAGGTTTAGCCTTAAAATTTTATGGTATTACCACTTTTCAACCAGGACCAGGTGTTATTACTAACACATTAAAGTAGGAAAGAAGGATAGAGACGTTTCACAGGCAGTTTGTTATCCAGAAAAGGTAATAATTCAGAATATTTTTAATTCTCCAAATGTGTGGACCCTTTTATCACATATCCACATAAACTAAGCTACAAAGGAAAATGAAAGAATAATCTAACGTCACGTATATACAATGATGGAAGAAAAGTTGAATTTTACATATTGATAGACCTAGTACATAGAAGATTTTCATTTTTTCTTCTATATCACTATATGCAATTATGCTTTTGAGTACATCTACTTGCTTGTTATCGGTGCCCTCTTAAGAGGTTGTCTGCTTCCAGAGAGAGTGGATCTCGTCTTATTAACTGCTGTAATTTCAACACCTAGAACAGCACCTGGTACATTTAGTCTTGCTGCTTCTATATAGTACCTATTTGTACCATTTGACCTTTGCTTTAACGAATGAAAACACAACAGACATACTTACATATTTCATTTCGTATAATTAACAAACCATGTAAATTAGTTTTTAAGAAATAACGATGCTGATGAATAAATAACATTCTCATAACTAATGAGTAGCAAAAATGTAACAGATTTATAGATGCATGGACTTTTCCCTTATCAGGATAAAGGGAATTTTTATTTGTAATGCAATAAGTATTTTTATTTATATTGTTGACATAGAGCTCTGACCAACTTCCCTAGCATCAGTAAAATCACTATGAGTTGAGTAGTTTACTGGGAGCTTCGTACACTTTAGTGCCTTCGTGTGGGAAGGTAAAGCTGTCATCAACTTGAACCACAAGAAATTTTTGGTACACCGCTATTTTCAACTCCCATATATAACAATTTAAAGTGATCAGTCTAATGTTAACTTCATTTTACAGGAGATAGCTGAGATTTAGTGAGATTAAACAAGTTGAACAGTACCCAATACCAGAAAGTAATCAAGATCTGAACCTATATGTAATTACAAATGCTGTTTTCTTTTTCTTGCTTCCCAAATATTTACAGCTTTGGCAGTGAAATGTCAAAAGTACTGAATCAGGGATAAACATGTCACAGTATTTTGGGTGTTTCCTTTCTTTCCAAATAAACATGGAAATGTGTGTAGTGAAATATAAAATTACATAAATTCTCTAAGACAACAGGAGGCTCTTGAGAACTGTCGTACTATGTACATCAGGTCACATTGCTGTTACAAGTTCTCTGGTAGGAAGGAGAGCACACCCCCAGAGGTCCCTTCCCTGCCATTGCTTCTCACACACCCATACTGAAATGGGCCGTTGATCCATAGAATTACATAACCTGCTGAGAATAAAATGGTCATTTTCTCTGAAGGAAAAGGAAATCTACCTATTATAAATGTCATCAATGAAACGGTAAACTTCAGAATGAGTAGTCACATTAAAGTAAACATTTACATATTAGCTGGTGGCTCAGAAATGAATGTAGAAAATGTGGAATATACTTAAGGTAAAATGTACATTTTTGAAAAATGAAGAATGATATTTTCTCTCTTGTAAAATTGCTTTTTATATGTTACTTCCTTCTCTTTCTTTCTCAGTATCAAAAATCATATTTGCTGCATTATCTGTTTCTTAATATGTATCATTAAAATGAAAGACAGTATTTCTGAAAAATTTTATTATCTATAAGGTAATATTTAATTTCTGGTTGTCATTTAGAAACTTATAAAATCTTCAAACACCTTTTGATTTTATATTTTAGCAGCAAATAAAATACATCAAAAAATAAAAGAATTCAAAGATGAAAGAGAGAGTATTACAAATAAAGAGTACAGTGACCCAAGTGTTATTTATGGAAGTAATTATCTAAATTGACTTTCAATGAAATGCATTACTTTTCAATTAGGATTCTGAATGGGACTGCAAATTATTTAATGAACTGATTATCAAGGTTGTATAGTTCACATACATTCTGAGCAGCCCTGTTTTCCTAAAATGACATGCATTTTCTATAGACATATAAAACAAAAACAAGTAAACAACTTTGACCTCTGAGGTCTTTTTTTTTTTTGCCTTGAAATCTGATTTTGTGAGCAAAAGATTATATTGAAGAAAATTAAGCTTGGATATGATTTTTATGTTTAGCTGATTTCTATACTACTACTCAAATTCCTATTTACTTTTTATTAAAGCACTTGGAAAAAATAAATTCCCACGCAGAAGTCGCATTTCACTCCAGCCCCTCATTATCAACTTCCCGGCGTTTTTTCTCAAGAAGTAATAAAAAGGACAGAAATGGTGTTTGTTTTCAAATAGAGTATGGTGCGACGGAGGATAACTTCTGTAATCAAGAAGGGATAGACAGAGAGTTTATTTTTCCCCTTAAATAATGGAAAAGCTAAAGTCATGCCGAACACTAAGATTTGAAATAGGTGAGCAGCATTAAGAACGATGCAGTGCCCTTCCCCATTCCCGCCAGCTGGAGCTAATTGTTTAGTTATGGTAAGAGTGCCCTCCAGAGGAACTTTGCGGGAATTTGAGAGGGATAGGAAAAATTAATAGCTGTGAACATGATGAATTTAAACACACACTGATAAAATCAATTAGCATATTAATCTTACCAAAGCCGTTAATGTATACTTTAGTTCAAATTTAGTGCTGGAAGGCAACACTAGAGCCGTCACTACAAATATCAAGAAACACACACTTTTTACATTTTAGGCCATCTGGGGACATTTACTTATGTATTATATGCTTAGTTTAATCTAAACTATGGCATATGTTATTTTAAAGTAAATTTAGTTCAAGTAAACAGTAAAGGAATAAGATTAATAAATTCAAATTTGTGATACCATTGTTGTTTTTCCTTCACGGTATTTCTTTCCACCAGCCTTTAGAATTTAGTATAAACAAAACTGTATTCTTCTGTTAGGATCACTGAAATAAGGCAAAATTATAAATAATCATCATTATTATTGAAAGTAAATTCAAAAGGAGAACCCAAATACCAAATTATAGATAATAAGCCCCAATAAAATTGCAAAGTGTTAAATGTTAAAAATAGGTAACAATTACATGAAATGAAAAAAAGAAGCTTTATGTTTGGTATTTAACTATTCATGCTTTCTTAATTTTGTAGAATGTATACTGATTATTTTCCATGATATTTTGTTGTCATTATCATCAAATTTTCTTTTGCATTTTATTTTGCTAGGCACTGATGCAAATGTTGGGAAGAGAATCATATTTATTGATCTCTCTGCTTTTTACTCCACTAACTATGGGGAGTCACCACCAGAATGATTTTCTGCATTGGAAATGTTGAAGGAAAATGGAAATCATCAAAAAGCAAGTTCCTCTCAGTAATTACTAAAATAACTGAAGAGTTGAAATTTTTAATTTCAAATGTAATACCAGAAACTGTTACCGTAGACAGTTAGTTAGATATTAATGAATAAGAAGGGAGCCAGACATTTCATTAAGCCAGATTAACTAGAAAGGAGCAGTTTCACAGTCATTCCAGGAACAGACAGCATCACTCACCAAATGGATTAACATCTGAGTGGACAGGAAAGACCAGCCTTCCAACAACTCTGGGGAAGCCCTGCACTCCACTGGATTAATGGGGGAAGGGAGAAATGGTACAGGGGGAAGTCCTTTTAGTAAATGCATGCACAGTAGAAGCCAAATGACACAGCAAACTATCAGGCACGTGCAGTAGAAGCCAAAATGCTCACCATAAAGGAGAGAAAACTACCTTGGGGAAATCTGAGAAAAAGATCCCATAGGATAGGGTACAAAACCCCTGAAGATCCAGGAAAGAGATTGGGCAGGGGGAGGCCACAGGCTCAGGCCCAGGGAAAGATAGAAAAGATGTTGAATAGTTTGAAAGAAAGTCTGCTCTTTTCCCAACCCAAGTAAATGTTATGAAAGCTTAACAAACGCCCATCCGGGGGTGGGGGAAGGGGAAGCAGCAGCTGAGTCAGGTGCCAGGAGCCTTGACAACATTCAGATGGGGAAATAAGGCACAGAGAAGTTAACTAACTTGCCCAAGGTCACACAGCTAAGAATTTTGATGCCAGCTGGGAGCAGAGACTCAGCTGGACACCTGGAGCTTCTGGCACCAGGGGTGGTGGCACTGAAGGTCTGGGCCCTGACCCTTCTGGGCCTGGTGGGTACAAGTGCAGACCTGTGACCCCAGAAACTGGGCTTCTTCCACAGTGAGACCAAACTGAACCACAGGTTCATGGGTGAGGCATCAGGCATGGTGTACCTAGAGGCAGAGAAGGCAGTCTACCAACTGGGTACTGGGAAGTGCACTGTGAGGGACCACAGCCTCTTCAAGGGCATCTGCGACCTGTGCGTCTCCTTGGACCATGCCCTTTTTCCTCTCTAGCTGTACTTGTGCATTCTAATACTCTTGCCACTACTGCTTAAAATCTTCCTATGCATGTGTCCCTAAAATTCCTTTCCTGAGACACTGTAAGAACCTATTTTCTCCAGTAACAAAACCACAAAAAGGAAGAAAGAGTGGCAGATAAAATAAGATCAAATAATGAGGGCAACAAATAAAGAACAGTAACAAATATGCTATATATTAATTCAACTACTGTTGACCTTTGAACAAAATGGTTTTGAAGTGTTCTGGTCCACTCATGTGTGAATTTTTTCAATAAGTCCCTGTACTTTTTGCATACTATTTATTGTATTATATGAAAGTTCATTGTTTTAAAATAAATTAATATATTTATAATTGATAGCACATCAATATACAGGGTCATTGAAAATATTTTGAATCATAATATGAGGTCTGTCCAGAAAAAGTCCAACCACTATAAATATAATGAGAATGGTTTCCATGGCATCCTTTCACCTGGCAGCCAAGGAGAGTGGACTGGAATGCACATGTGTGAACAATGATGACTTCACTGTACTAGTCAGTGGAGACAGTAGATGTCAGCGAGTGAGCACGTGTACTGAGAGGCTGTCACATTCAAAATTATTGAACCAGTAGAGCAATGAATCTGCATCAAATTTTGCATAAAACTTTTCCTCCATGGAAACCAATGGGATGATTCCCAAGGCCACAGCTATGGGCAAAGGGTGATTGGCTGCTTCACCATGACAATGTGCCCACTCAAGCAACTTCTGCTATTTGCAGGTGGCATGATATTACACAGAAAAACTCCACCAAACACTGTTAGAACTCATAAACAAATTTGGTAGAGTTTCAGAATATAAAATTAATATACAAAATCATTTTTGTTTCTATAAACTAACAACAAACTATCAGAAAGAAAAATTAAGAAAAAATTTATTTTCACGATCACTAAAAATAATAAAATATTTGGGTGTAAATTTCACCAAGGAAGAGATATATCTGTACCTGAAAACCATGAAACATTGATGAAAGGAGACTGGAAAAGGCAAATAATTTTTACAGAAATAGAACAAACAATCTTAAAATTTGTATGTTGCCACAAATGATCTTGAATTGCCAAAACAGTCCTAAGAAAGAAGAAAAAAGCTGGAAACGTCAAACTTTCTAAAATCAAATTATGCCACAGAGCTATATTAAAATAGCATGATGTTGGCTTGAAATAACAGAAAAATCAATGAAACAGAATAGATAGCCTAGAAATAATTCCATGCATATATGGTCAATTAATTGATGACAAAGGAGTCAAGAATATACAATGGCAAAGGACAGTCTCTTTAATAATTGATGCTGGTAAAACTGGACAGCCACTTGCAAATAAATGAAATTGGATTCCCATCTTGCACCAAACAGTCATCTAAAAGTGGATTAAAGACCTAAATGTAAGAACTGAAACCATAAAAATCCTTGAGGAAAACTAGGGGGTAAGATTCTTGACATTGGTCTTGGCAATGATTTTTTGAATTTGGTATCAAATGTAAAAGCAACAAAAGCAAAAATTTAAAAAAATTGGACCCAATCAAGTTAAAAGCTTCTCTACAGCAAAGGAAACCATCAACAAAATGGAAAATCAAACTTCCAATTGGAGAACATTTTTGCAAGTCATGTATCTGATATGTGTTTAATATCCAAAATATGTTTAAAAAAACTTATACAACTCAAAATCAAAAACTCCAATCAAAAATTTGGAAGAGGAACTGAACAGATATTTTTCCAAAGAACATATGAATGGCCAGAAGGCCATCAATCCTTGATACTTGCATCTGCAGGGAGATGCAAATCAAAACTACAGTGAAATATCACCTCACACCTGTTAGAATGGCTATTATCCTAAAGACAAGAACTAACAAGTGCTGGCAAGGGCGTGAAGAAAAGGGAACCCTTTTACATGGCTGGTAGGAGAATAAATTGGTGTATCCATTATTAAAAATGGTATAAAGTTTCCTCGAAAAGTTCAAAATGGAACCAGCATATGATCCAGCAATCCCACTTCTGGGTCTGTAAGCTCAGAAAATTGAAACAAGATCACAAGACCTTATACATTCCCTTATTTATTGCAGCATTATTCACAATAGCCAAAAGCTAAAAACAACCTAATTGCCCATGAATAAGGAAAATGTGATATATATATATATATATATAAATATAATGAAATATTATACAAGCATGAAAACAAGAACATTATATCATTAGTGACAACACAGTTAGAACTTGAGTACATTATAGTTAAGTGAATAAGTCAGATAAAGAGAAACACTGTATAATGCCACTTGTATGTGGAATAAAGAAACCAATCTCATAGAAACTGAGTAAGTGGTGGTTTCCAGGGCCTGAAGGCTAGAAAAGTGAGGAGATGTTTATCACAGGGGACATACAGGATGAATATGTTCTAGGGATCTAATATACATGTAGTGATTATAGTGAAAAATACTGTTTTATAATACTTGAACATTTGCTTAGAAATTAGATCTGAATGTTCTCACCACAATAAAAGTGATAGTAATTAAGTGACATGCTACAGGAGATAATCATTTTGAAATACATAATACATTAAATTAACACATTTTATACCTTAAACTTGTGCAATGTTATCATTATATCTCAATAATGCTTACAAATAAATTCAGGCAAAAATTAATAGATATTTTAAATGTCTCCCAATTTTTATTTTTATTTTTATTATGATGAATCTTAATATATATAAATTACAGGAACAAAAGTTATTCAGTGACTTTTATCTCTGAGAAGATAAAAGATTCTTGAGACCAAAATTAGACTGAACTCCATTCCTTAAGAGACAAATGAATCTAGTAATCTTATAAAGTACATTACAAAGCTGCAACATAAAGCTTTAATTCCAACTCCAAATATCATCCATTGCATCGGATATAGAAAAGACAGTAAGAATCTCGAAGAATAATACATTCTAAGAGAAGTTTATTAAAGTAGTTTTATAGACTTGATCTCCCATCCCACCTTGGGAGATGGTGAAAGAGGATTAAACAGGGAGATTATTACTGGTAATCGTTCGGTTGTGTATATTAAATGTGTACATAGTAAGTGTTAACGAAAGAGATTGAAGAAAATGATTTGGATCGTCGTCACATCAGTTACTCAAGGTGCTCAAACAAAGCATGGGAACATGTGATTTTTATATGTGTAGCAACTGATAAGATAAAATCAAGGGTGAACAAAGCTCCTTTCCTAGTGTGGTAGTCAATCATTAAACATGAAATAAGCTTCTGAGCTCACCCTGTTTGCATTCAAATGCTGAGAGAAGTAATATTTTAAATAAGGAAGAAATTATAAGGTAAGTAATAATAATGTGGAATGTGTTGTGAAATATTTTATGTATTTATATAATTATATAAATTCTTAAATAATTGTGGAAAATATTAATTTATGAGTAGAGTAGAATTTGTATAAGCGAATTTTTTTGATGTACTTTTGAGAAATTTTCTGGGGTGGTCTTTCTGGATAAGAATTGTTGGGAAAGCAGGGGATAACAAAAATACTTTGTATGATCATTTAATTGTTGAAGATCTTGATCTGAAACTTTTTTCAAAAGTGAAACTATTAAACCCAAAAAGATTAAATAATATTGTCAAGGTCAGAATTTGGCTTCAATCAAAAACAATTTGAATTCAAAGAAAGAGGAGGGTAAATAGAAACTTTAGAAGCTCTGCTATATAACTTCAAATATTTCAGTCCCAAGTGGAGTATGCAGTTGAAGAACAGTAATTAGAGAGAGTGAGTGCTGAATCCTTAAGAAACAAGTGGCGAGATTAATAAAGTCCTAACTACAAATCCATCACTTCAAATTTTTTCATTTCCTAGTTTATGAAACTACCTTTCATTATTGATGCGTACTCATTCCCTATAGTTCCAGCATTTTCAAATGAGATTTCGAATTGAGCAATTCTCAGTTAGACAGCAGGCTTCACACTGTATCTGTCATTTCAATAATAGTTAAAAGACACGCATAAGCTCATTATTATAACAAACATTCTGCATGTATTTATGTGCTAGATTTTACTACAGAGAAAATAAAAATCAAGAAAATTATGACTAAATCCCTGCCTTCAAGAGTTTATGTTCATAAGAAAGAATAAAAATCATAATTACAGTTCAAGGTGCAATGTGATAATGACTATGCGACATAGAGACTCTATTATAAGAGTTTAGTGTAAACATAGTGTAAGAAAAGAGCATTAGCTGTCAAAGTGATTTTGGTAAATGGAAGTTATAGAATCAAGCAAAATAACTGTATCTGACAAGACACCTAAAAGAAAAAGACATTTTTCTCCAAGTTCCATAATAGCTAAGAAAGTAAAAAATTAACTTCAAGTCAATAGGTATAACAAGATAACAGAAGTTAATAACAGAGCCTAAAAAGAAAATAAAGAAAACCCAAAATAACAGCTCTGGTCAAACAGTTAGTAGAAGCAGACATTTCACAAACTTGATTTGTGGAGGTTCTTGGTGAATTGCTAAGAAGGTATAGTAACATAGAGATTCGGTAGGCACAACATCTACATTGCTTTCAGTGGGATTGTGCATTCACATCATACCTAATTCCTGCGTCTGTGAGAATTACCTTAATCCACGAGACCCATGATAAATACTTTTATCTGAAATCTTTTCTTTCTAAAAATGATTTTAAACTAAAGAGTTGCTAAAGTCCAGATACGACTAGAATGTCCGATCTTTATTTGATAAAGCCCAGCTTTAGCACGGCTATAACGCCCTCAAGTTGGTTAGAATTGTGGAGGATAATTCAGGATAAGACAGAGAAGACTCCTTTTCAACAATAAGCATTGATTTAAGAAACATTGAAGAAATATTGGGTGATGATGTTGAGTTCAATACAGGGTACACAGCATAGGTAATACACAATATGGATGGTGTCTGGGAAGAAAGAAAACACAATATTTTCTCACTTAACAAGGTGCATTTTGATAAAAGATCCCTTTTAAAGTCAAAGATGAGGGTGATGGTGCCCAATTATTGTTTTTCCCATGTGCCCCAGGCAAGTATTTCCTTCTGGCTCTCAATTTTTCAACTATAAAAAAATGGGTTTTCATTTGCCCAGCCTTTTTCACAGAATTTTTGTGAGGACAAAATGATAAAACATATAAACTAAATAGTACTATAAAAGATTAAATGGGCATCTGTGTTTTAAGATGCATGATTGGGGAAATACTGTGAGCCAAAAAAAAATTAGAAAAACTCTCATGGAAGAGATTAAGGCATATTCTGTAACATACAGTTTAAGAGTATTTCTTTTTTAAAATATATTTTATTGATTATGCCATTACAGTTGTCCCATTCCCCCACTTCACTCCCCTCCACCCTGCACACCCCTCCCCCACCATTCCCCCCTTTTGTTCATGTCCAAGTGTTACGAGTTCTTTAGATTCTATATTCCCGATAGTATTCCTGCCCTCCCCCCTGTCTATTTTCTATCTACCATTTTTGCTACTTATTCTCTGTACCTTCTCCCCTCTTCTCCTCCTCCCACTCCCCTGTTTCTAACCCTCCATGTGATCTCCATTTCTATGTTTCCGCTCCCGATCTAGCTGTCCTCTTAGTTTGCTTTTGTTTTAGGTGTGGTTGTTAATAACTGTGAGTTTGCTGTCCTTTCACTGTTCATATTTTTTATCTTCTTCTTCTTAGATAAGTCTCTTTAACCTTTCATATAATAAGGACTTGGTGATTATGAATTCCTTAAAATTGACCTTGCCTTTCATAACCTGGAATACTTCTTTCCAGCCCCTTCTTGCCTGTAAGGTCTCTTTGGAGAAATCTATTGACAGTCTGATGGGCACTCCTTTGTAGGTGACACACCCCTTATCTCTTGCTGCTTCTAGAATTCTCTCTTTCATTTTAATCTTGGCTAATGTAATTATGATGTGCCTTGGTGGGTTCCTTCTTGGGTGCACTTCTCTGGGACTCTCTGAGCTTCCTGGATTTCCTCGAAGTCTATTTCCTTTGCCAGACAGAGGAAGTTCTCCTTTATTATTTGTTCCAATAAGTTTTGCACTCATGGCTGTTCCTCTTCCCCTTCTGGTATCCCTATTATTCAGATATTGGAATGTTTAAATATGTCCTGGAGGTTCCTAAGCCTCTCCTCATTCTTTTAAATTCTTGTTTCTTCCTTCTTTTCTGTTTGGTTGTTTCTTTCTTTCTTCTGGTCCACTCCCTTGATTTGAGTCCCAGTTTCCTTTCCATCACTATTGGTTTCCTGTGCATTTCCCTTCATTTCAATCAGTTTAGCCTTCATATGTTCCTCTAATTTGTGGCTAAAATCAACCAATTCTGTGAGCATCCTGATCACTAGTATTTTGAACTGTGCATCTGAAAAGTTGGCTATTTTTTGGTCACTTAGAATTATAGGCTCTGGGGCTTTGAGCTGTTCTTGAGTCATAATGTTTGGTCTGTTCACACTTGTTATGTATAAGGGGCAGAGCCTTAGGTGTTCACCAGAGCTGGGTGACCCAGTCCCTGGGTTGTAATGTGGTCTGACTGAATGGTTCGTTATTGTTGAACTTCCGTACAGTTCAATTTTCACTATTTTGGCTGCGTTTTTATTACTAAAATTTCGCTGTCTTTAAATTTAGTTGTGGGAAGGGGTACAGTGTTTCCACCTACACCTCCATCTTGGCTGGAAGTCCTAAGAGTATTTCTTAGTCAAAAATCACAGTGCTTTATTTTTTATTAGCTCTCCAATAAATTCCCAACTTAACTCAAAATTAGCATCTGCATTTTATACTTTTAATGTTGGTGTAATATAATTAAACAATGGAAAAAAACTTCAGTGTGAAAGACTTACTTATGTTTCAATATCATATCATAAAATTGTCAAGTTTCATCCAAATACCTTTGTGACTTTCTGTTCCAACAGTGACATATAAAGCAGAGTCCAATTTAGTAATTTGTCATTGGCAAAATGACTGTCATGCATGCTAAAATTTTCTGCTGATGAAAACTAGGACGTGTTCTTCCCAAACTTTGACTTACATTACATAGAGATTCAAAGTAAAATCAATTGTTTGCTTGGGCAGCTCTGAAGCACAAAAATGAGAACATTATAATTTGAATATTGAATGGCAATAGACTGAGATGATGAGAATCAGTCATTTTTATGTTGGAGATCATCTATCTCACAATTTCCTAAATCATAGTGCAATGGCTAATAAAAATGAAAAGCTCTGTAAAACATAATGTGTAATCAATAAACTCTAGAAATCTGTCTCCTCACTGCAGGACTTCTCGCAGCTTTTAACGTGCCAGTATTTTTCTTGATATCTCAGAGGGAACTCTCATAAACCCAGTTTCCCAAACACATTTGGGGTTGGGGGGCTATGGACATCTGATATCTCCCAGTACTAGAGATCCAGAAAGCCGCCAAATTATCTATCCTCACAAGGCTCCAGTTTCTTCTCCCAGCATGGGGGGCTATTCCTTTGAGGCATGCCCCGAATCTAAAGGAAGCAGAAGTTAGACCCATCAGTCCATGAGATTCAATTAGTGAGAACTAATAGGGAGCAGAAATTACTTTTCTGTACTGTAAACTATGGCAGTGGTATGCAAGAGCTAGCAAGGACATGTAAGAATGGAGCAGACAGAAAGGAAACAAGAAGGAAGAAAAAAATCAAAATTCTGAAACAGGAAGAAAGAAAAACCAAATTCTGGAATCTTAGATCAAGCAGTGTCTGAAGTCAACTATGCCTCTGAACATTTTAATTATATAAACCAGTAACTTTTCTCTATTTCCCCACCCCACTCCTAAACCAACTTGCAAACAAAACAAGCTTTACCAGTGAACATGGGCAGAATCTGGATGGGCTCCTCCGCTCTGACTCAATGGCTGATATTTTGTACATATCAATCACCCTTAAGATCATCATACTTTTTATATTTGTTGTTCATTTATTATATATAAAGACAAGATGAGGGGGAACCCCCAAACCCAGAATTATTTACAAAAAAAAGTTGTGTATTTATTCTTACATTCTTACTGAAATATTCTCAGTCACCTTTAAAGTACTCTTCCATTTGATGCAATATACCTATCAAGATATTTTTTCTACTGCTCATAATAGTTTTTGATCTTGTCCATTTTGATGTCTTTTAGGATTTCTGACTTTTTGGTTTCACCTTTCCCACATCAGAAAAATGTTTCTTTTGGAGGAATTTTTTCATCTGGGGAAACAACAAAAAAAAAAATGTCACTTGGGGTGAGATCTGGTGCACAGGGAGGGTGGGGCATGGGGATTGTGCCATTTTGGGCCAAAAATTGCTGAACACTCAGCATGATATGGTCAGGTGCCTATGTAAGTCACCCATGATGAAAAGGGCAAACATATTGAAAGAGTCTTCTAAAAAAAATTCGCTGAAGCAGAACCCAGCCTCTTACAACAATGCCAGCTAGGTACACTGATACAGATGGGTTTCTAGAACACTCATGTAGCTGAGGGAGCCTGTGCAACAATGGACCTGGCCCCCAGGAGATAATTTCAGTGTTTTTTGTGGGGAGTGCTCTCTCATACTTTGACTCATACTTTGGGACACGTCTTGCTCTTCTCATGTATCTCACTGCAGCTATTTTATCTTTGCTCTGACTCATTATATTGGTTTTAAATTTATTTCTCAAGGGAATTTTGTTTTATTTGCAATTTTTCTTCAATTTCTTTCCTCTGTGCTGCTCTAATTGAAGCATAATAATGAATCAGTGGAAAGATTCCAACAAACTATTTTCATCTAAATTTCTCTTACCCAAAGGAGTGCTTTCTGTGATTTGGACTGCAGAACTGAGCACACAGAACATAATAATCTGGCACCTAGAAGGTTTGAAGACTGTTGGATTTCATCCTAGAACAAGTAATCAATCTTCTATTTTCTCTTGCTAGGGGTATTGCTCTCTTTGGTCTCAACATGTGCTCAAAAATCTGGTCTGCTAATCTCTTTCTCTTTGGGTCCAAGAAAAGATGTTGCTAAAGTGCCTGATGTTTTTAAGAAATAAATGTGATAAAAATTGTTAATAACCAGCATGCTATTATGTTTGAACTCTTGATGGTATTTCTTGTCGAATAAGAATTACTTTCAGAGAATGAATATCTAATGGTATAATTTTATAGAAGACAGTTTGAAACTATCAGCCCTATTTGCTAATTTAAATTATATCAATAAAGCAACTACTATGTTTTGCCTTGTATAATGTGCACCCACACTTCATGCACATTATACATGGGATTATCATACCCATGGTATGTAATCATTGTACTCATGTATAATGTGCATCCTTATTTTTCCCCTCAAAAATTTGGGCAAAAAATGTGCATTACATATAACAAAATATCATATCTTTTTATTTTTCCTTTAAAATTGATATTATACTTACACATATTTTTCTCATTGGTTATCATTGGTTATTGAAAGGAAATGACTAGTATTGAAAATAAAGAAATTGTTACAAGAAAATAAAGAAAAATGATAATAATGAAAGTAAAGAAATTGATATAAAAATAAAAAATAAATTAATTGATAATAAAGAAAAATGATAATAACCTTGTTGTGGTTTCTCCAGAGCCTCAATAATAATGCATAAGCTTCATTTCATAAATAAACCCTGCTATTGAGAGTAACTGTTTGGAGCAGAGTGTTGTGCGTACTGCTTCCTGGATCACTAAGAAATGGAGCCAGGTCAGCTAGTGATATGTGTCGTGGGGATGAGTGCTTATCCATGTACAATAAATTTGCTCCTCTAAATTTAGCCCAAGGTTGGTAGGAAAACATAAAGATTATTTGACTAGCATACATTTTACACTGAATTCAAGTGAACAGAATTATAAATTAAAACAGGAATTAAGCCCTGGCTGGTGTAGCTCAGTGGATTGAGCACCGGCCTGCGAACCAGACGACAGCGGTTCGATTCCCAGTCAGGGCACATTCCTGGGTTGCAGGCCAGTTCCCGGCAGGGGCTAGTTCCCAGCAGGGAATGCAGGAAAGGCAACCATACATTGATGTTTCTCTTCCTCTCTCTTTCCCTTCCCCTCTAAAGATAAATAAATAAAATATTTTAAAAAAACAGGAATTAGAGATTTTTTTAATCTTTAACTGATATATTTATTTTAAAGAAATTAAACCTCAGAAACACCTCACATTTCTCAGAGTTGAAATTCCAGAAATAGGACAGTCATAAAAAACTTTTCTTTAGATACTTTTCTTGAACCCAATAGGATTCCAAAAGAGAAATATCAAAGCTTCCTTCAAAAACTTTTCAGTGCTTACATAGAGAAAATATTTTCTTGAGGGTGGAAAATGTGGGCCCTGGACTTAAATCTGAAATCTAGTTAATTGCAAGTTTAATTAACTTGATACAGTGAGGATTAGTAAGAAAAAGGCTGACTGTTGTGTGCAGAAGTTATTGAGCCATGTAAAATGAAAAATAGAGACATTTGTTGAAGAAAATGCAAGATATAAGAAACATCATACGTAGCACAATGATGCCACCACATTCAAGTCACCACGTGGGGCTGGGCCTGCTCTGTGGGGGGTATAGCTCTGGCATGCGGGCCTCACTTTTCCAGTCCAGCTCAAGCTGTGTCCATTATGCTGACTGACTCGTATACCATCCCTTATTACCTATAGGTGCCACGATCACATTCTATTTTTCTGATATGTGTTTATTTTTTCTCAACCTTTTTCACTCTATTATGGATTCAGTCCAAAAAATGATGTGAGGTCTGTCCAGAAGGAGCCAGCCATGTACTATAAAAAATAGAGACGTTTATTGAAGAAGATACAAGAAACATTGTACATAGGACAATGATGCCTCAGTCCCCTTCGAAGTAGGCACCTTGGGACTTCGCACAGTTCTCCCAATTGCCATCAACTGCCCCATTATATTTTCCTGAATCTCATCTACAGTCTGAAATCTCTTTCCTTTCAAAGTTGATTTTAGTTTTAGGAAAATCCAGAACTCCCAGTGTGCCACATCTGGGCTGAAGGGAGCTGAGTTAGCTGGGTGATTTGATGTTCCACCAAAAAACTTTGAAGGAGACATGACACATGAGCAGGACCATCATCATGATGAAGCTGCCAAAATCACCAGTTGCCATAGCTGCCGCCTTCTGAATCATCTGAATAGTGTCCAAGGAGGAATGTTCAATCTAAATGCAAAATTTAATGCAGATTCATTGCTCTACTTGCTCAGTCATTTTGAATGCAATGGTTACACAGTACACATGCTCGCTCAATGGCGTCTACTGCACCCACTGATCAGTACAGTGAACTTGTCATTATTCACGCATGTGCATGCTAGTCCACCCTCCTTCGCTGCCAGGCTACATGATGTCATGCAAAATGTTCTCATTATATTTACAGTTGCTGGGCTTTTTCTGGACAGACCTTGTATATTCATTAACTAGCTTTAGAACACATTAACTGAAACTGCTAAGGCTTAGCTTGTCCTTAACCATTTTAACAATAGTATTACATATTTCTATGCACTAGTACTAAAAAATTTATATATTGTGTAAGCAGAACAACTTTGTTATTTTGTTCTAACAAGCAACAAATGTAAAACTGACAGAATTTTATTTCTAATATAGCAGTCCAAAAATCTTTCACTTACTCAGCTTTTGCCACATATTGGTGTCTTTAACTGTAATGGGTCAGAGTGGTGAATGGAGACATGCATCTCATGAGCCATGGCACTTCTCGGTACCAAATCATGACTACACCAATCCAAATGAGCTGCTTTCGACATACAGAGACGCATTTCCTTTCCAGAAGGTGGTGCTCTAGAACAGGTGAAGACAGGTTTGCTTCCATCTGAAACAAAGCCGACCATCATTCATTAGCATTCAAGTTAACTGAAATTCTGAAACACAGAATTGGTATTCAAACAAAATGAATGACCAGCTTCCCTTTCTTTGATAGCTTTAAAACTCTAAATATGTTTCTCTGTCCATGACCTGACTTATTGTTTGGGAAAATTAGCAACACAACAGTTTGGATACTGCAGCATTAAAACAAAATACAGAAACAATGAGATATGGCAGAAAAGTAAGCCAGTCACACATAAGAGTATTTAGCTTCTGTTTTAACTTTTTAATAAAGCAGTTGATGTATAAATGTATTTGAATAACATTTGAAACCATATAATTATATGCAAAATCAGATAATTAGTTATGAAAATTTGTGCAATCTCCCAGTGATTAAGAATATATCTGAATTTATAAAAACCCCAACCTGTAAAAAGCGTATAAAGAAGCTGAAAAAAAGGAGTAGAAAATTAAAAGAAACATTAAAAAACTCTCCAGGAAAGAAAGAAGAATTTTGTCATTTCTCAAATTTTCTAAATAGATTTCTTAGGAACCTTTGCCTCGTGAAAATGTATGTGGAATTAAAGAGGTAATAAAGTTTGACTACGGTAAATTGATCCATTTCTATGCAGAGACAGAATGGGAACATTTGTGATTTTTGCCTGAGATTGTTAATATTTTCCAGCACATTTTTTATTTCTATCAGCAATAAAAATTTATCCAGTGGTCAAAAGAAAGCCATATTTAGAGTGCCAAAGACCACTTCAATTTGTTAAGTTACACTTTTATAACCAGTATTGAAACACTTATTTTTTTTCTCCAGTTGATGTCTACAGACTTAGCAAATTCCAAGTATTTTATTTTTATGGCAATATGTTTGTTTTCATAAGCTCAACAACAAGTTGCTCTCTTTGCAACAGGACACAATTAGAAACTAATTATATTACAAGGCTTCTTGACTGGAATGTCATGTTTTGAGAGAGACATGGGTAGGCCCAGGTATGACCAGAAAGCCCTAAGGAATTAAGATTGATTGTGGGGAGCCAACAAAATCCCCTTGTTAAAAACAGCCTGATGCCTTGCTTACATGGCTCACGGTAGTTTTTGCAGGTAAGGAATGAAGGTTTCTTCCTAGGAGATGAAAGTAAAGAAACTCAGGATACACTGGGGAACTCGAAAAGAGAGAAATTAACCCCAATTTTATAGGCATTACAGGCGAAGTCTGCTGCCAAGTATGTAACTTGGCTTATTCTGGCCTCAAGAGGCCTTTTTAAGTTCAATCTGGAGATTCCTTATGAAAATTTCTAGTAAAGCAGATTTAAAAGAGCCTGTGTTGTTAATTACTCCTCTTGATGAACTTGTACAAATAATCAGACCACATTTATTGAAACTAGACTTGTTTTGCAAATAAGTCTTAATTTTGTTATAGAGGTAGAGGTCGTTTTAGACAGAAAAATTGTTTCAGTTGAAATGAAACTATAATATACCCATATGGATATCAGGTTCTAGTGTTGGTCGTTGTGTTTTGAGGGTTTTTCTTTTCTACCAGTAAACTAGACTATGTCTTGAATTTTTTAGTTTTCATAAATACATGGCTACAACCCTGCAAATTAACATTTTCATTTTCCCATCCATTGACTGGGAATCACTGAGAACTAAAACTGCCTATGCAAGCTAAAGGCCATGCAGGCCAAAGTGGGGTGGCTTGCATGCTTCTGGAAAATCACACAGCAGCTCACAGAGGGGCATCTTTGTGACGGAGACATTCAAACTACAGACCAGGAAAGTCTGTCAGATGGTAAGCGCCTGTCTTCGCTTCATCTGAAGATGATTTGAGACAGACTAGAAATCTTCTTGACTGCCTGCATTCAGAACTCAGAATAAATGTATAGTCTGTCCCAATGATTACTTTTGACTTTTGTTTCTATAGAGATAGGTCTTATTAACTGCCTTAGTGCTTGCACCAGGCTTAACCTTTGGGAGTCCACTTGTATCCCTGTCTCCTGAAATAAGACACAACTGTTGACCTGAACTGACCATTTTTCAAGTTTGAGATTGCCATAATGATCTATAAAACAATCCACCAACCCAAACTCTGGAATGCCAAACTTCGAGAGAAGTTTCAGAGGAGAGATTTGTGGGGGTCCAGAAAGAGTCACCCCAAGATATGCCTCTGTTATGCCTGTGATATGCAGGCTGTTCTAAGCTAAAGGCAACTTTAAGCTTCAAGTTCTAGAGAAATTTTTGCCCCTCTCCCTTAAATACCTAGAAACTTGAAATCGGGGCCTTACCCATAGAGATTGTCAGAGATAACTACTTTTGACCCATCTATAAGGCAGGGAAATTTTCTATTTACTAAAGGTCTTCTCTTTTCATTATCCTGCAGTGACCTTTTGAAGCCCCTTACCTCATCCCTCGCTCAGGATGTGTTATATAGCCGTGCTTCCTGTCTCTGAACCTCTCTGACTTTCTCATGTACATGGGGTTCCCATATGTATGTATGCATTAAATTTGATCATGTTCTTTTGCTAAACTGGTATGTTCTTTTTTTACTCTCAAAAGCATTTGATTACCCTGTAATTATCTACTTAAGAGAGAATTGGACACTATTCTTAGCCTTTAGATTCTACACATAGTTTGTGGGCTATATTCTGCTAGGCCAGTTGAGAGGCTTATGGAGTTTCTTTAAAGGTCACATACACACTGACTTTCAAAGATCAGTATGCTCTCTAAAAACATCTTATTATGTTTTTGGTCTAGTCACCAGAAGATCCATGGACAAATAACTATAATCAAAGACCTAACCTAGACAGAATTTCTATGTTTCCAGACTATCGTTTTACATTTATAGATCTCTTTGCTCAGCACAGTTTTGCTTTCCTTCAATTTAATGGTGTCTACTTCGAACCTATCTCAAAGCATTAGTTTAGGCAGCCCCTTCCACACAGTCAGGCCAAGTCAGCAAGCAGCCACTTCCTGGCCATGGATCCCCTCAAAGTGGGCGAGCATAGGGCCTTCATGGAAATGTGTAGGCATGATCCTAGCATTCTGCATACTGAGGAAATGCACTTCCTGAGGGACTGGGTAGAGAACCTGGGAGGTAAAAATGCCGCCTCCTACTCATAAAACCAAATCAGAAGAAAATAAGGAAGAAAAAACAGATATTAAGAAGGTAGAGGAAGACATAAAAACATCAAGGGAGGAAAGTGATCTAGAAATTTACAATGATGGTATGATTAAACCAGACACTGACATCCCTCAAGAAATGGGAGATGAGAATGTAGAGATAACCGAGGCCATAATGGATCAGGCAAAGGATGGAAAAGTGGCTGCTGTTGATGCCCTAAATGATGGTGAACTACAGAAAGCCATCGACTTATTCACTGATGCCATTAAGCTGAATCCTCTCTTGGCCATTCTCTTTACCAAGAGAACAAGTGTCTTCATCAAGTTACAGAAGCCAAATGCTGCCATCTGAAACTGTGACAGAGCTATTGAAATAAATCCTGACTGAGCTCAGCCTCATAAATGGCAAAGGAAAGTACACAGACTTCTGGGACCCTGGGAAGAAGCAGCCCAGGATATTGCCCTTACGTGTGAATTGGAATACGTTGAAGATGCTAGTGCAATGCTGAAAGAAGCTCAACCAAGGGCCCAGAAAATTAAAGAACATCGGAGAAAGCGTGAGTGGAAATGTGAAGAGCAAATAAAGAACGGAAGGGGTTAAGAAAGCTCAGGAAGAACAGGAGAGAGTCCAGAGGGCATAAGAAGCCAGACAACCATCAGGAGCTCAGTGTGGCTCTTTGCCAGGGGTGGCTTTCCTGGGCAGATGCCTGGATTGGCAGGAATGCCTGGACTCAATGAAATTCTCACGGATCCAGAGGTTCTTGAAGCCATGCAGGGTTCAGAAGTCATGGTGGCTTTCCAGGACATGGCTCAGAACTCTGAAAATATGTCAACATATCAGAGCAACCCAAAGGTTCTGAATCTCATCAGTAAATGGTCAGCCATATTTGGAGGTCAAGTGTAATGCCCGTCTGACAGATAAAGACCCTTGTTGAAGGAAAAGCAACTTGGATCACCCAATGAATGTCACAATAATACAAACCAGTGTGCCTCTGACCTTCTTATGAAGAAAGCTGGGCTGCATTGGAGAGAAACCCTCCCCCTTTGCCCCAAATGCAGTGGTTTGCAATTATGGTATTCTTTCAGATAACATTTTCCTACTGGGAATTATAAAGTTCAAACACTTTGAAACCTTATAAAAGTTTTTAAATATATTAGTTTAGGTAGGAAAACCTCACCCTTAATCTAAACTTTGAAGCTAGAATGTATCCCAATAACTGAGAAGTTTCAGTGCAGGCACTTCAGGACCCAGAGGCCCATTCACTGCTAAAGCTGCTCCTTTAAAATCACCCGTCATAATCAGCCCAAGTACAGCCTGTTGCAGAACTTTGCACGACAGAAAATAGCAAACAGATACATTAACATTCCGAGTTTTTTTCAATGTTCTCGGTTTTTCCAAACAGTTCGGAGGTCACATGTTCTTTTGGCAAGAACTCTACCTTTCTGAGGATTGCAAGTGAAGCTTTACCAAATGTTTATGATGGACTAGTGAGGATGACTGTCTTTCCAGCCGGCACTATCTGGGCTCCTGGCACCCAGTACCCGGCTGTTAGACCAGCGCCTCATTTTTTTTTAGTATGGAAGAGTCTCACATATAAAATCCAAATTATCATTTATTAAGATCAAGATGCTATTTTTTTCAAAAGAGGATCTAAAACCCATCATTTTAAACAACATGCAAATGTGTGTCTCATTGAATCATTCAGGGGTAGGTGGTTCACTATTGGCAGAGCATTCTACCATTCTCAACACACGACGGTCCCTGAATACAGGGACGTCGTTCAACCTTTGTCATCACACAGAGACCAGAAAGGGGCCAGGGTACCAGCGTATTGTATGCTCTATCCTTGAGAAGACAGACCTGAAGTGCCAAATATAGCATCTTTTTAAATTACATTATCTAGAACTTAGATGCATGGTGAACCTCTTGATAAGGAGGCTGAGAAAGGTAGTTTTGACTAGCTACCCATGTGACCAGATGAAGCTCTATTTCCAAGAAAGGTTAAGAGCAGGTACTGGGAAATGACTCACAATCTAATACACTTGTGAATCATTTGTTCAGAAGCACATCTAAATATTAGACCAGGAAAGAAAGGTTCAATACAGAGAATAAAGCACTTTCAAAACAGTGAAAGAAAGGGCCAAAGTCATGGGCTTTAAAAAGGAATGTCGTGCTGCGGCACTGACACATCCAGGGACTAAGCGCCCCCCTGTCCCCCGGATCTACTGAGCACAAACCTTCACTTTAAAAGCAATCCCAGAGCCAGGAAGCTGGAACTAGATGTCACCACTGCCTTTGACACAGCTGCCCCTCAACACCAAGGGAAGTGAAGAACGGACACTAGGATATTGCTTTAGAAACCAAGCGCTTGCGTATCGATAGAAAAAAAGAAAGTCCAAAGCCACACAGATATTCCTTGCTTCCACCTTTTAAATTTGTGCAAATGCATTTTAATGGTAGAAATTAATCCTCATCCTGACTCTTGGGAAGTGTCACTTTTGGCTTCTCAGACTCTACTCGAGGAAGAGGGTCCATGAGCCAGTCCACAGCTCTCACCCGTGCTGCCGAGGAGCAACGGGCACCCCAGTGGGGCAGATGTCGTCAAACCATTAGTTTATTCCAACGGAACACTCTTTAATCAACTTGTATCTGTTTTTAACCTTTAGTGACCAAATAATCATCTTAAATAAAATGACTGGATAAATTTTACAGAAAGAAGTCTCAATAAACTCAATTTATATAAGGTCGAGGAATGCCAATATCAATTTGTTGCTCCTTTATACTAGACTTCAATAAATACTATTTTTGAAGGGTTGAACATTCTATCTTTATAAAAACTTCATATGCTATTGATTCATTTTTTCCTCCTCTCAAACTGAAGTGCATAAAAGAGAGAACAATTTACTTTAACTATAAGCTCCAATGCAATTAGCACTTTATTTTAAAGTAACTCAATCAAGATACTCCCCTTTCTTTGTCATTTTCCTGGTATTTTAAATTGGAAGTCACAAACAAGTTCCTCACATCCACAACAGCTTTCAATCGTTTTCTGATGAGATACCAGCTGATTCAGATCACTACACGAGGCAACACGGCGAGGGACACGAAGCTGAACTGTAGCCTCCGTGACAGCAAGGTACTGCCTGTCGGGCTTGTTCATCACGTGAGACCCAGCAACAAGCAGCTGCTAAGCACCTGGTAGATACTCTGTAAGAATTCTTGACTTAATAAGTGAGGCCCTACTTTCAAAGCGTGTATACAAGTAGTATTGGAAAGAGTATGAAGGACAGAAAAATGCTGAGCATATATAAAACATGCATGTAGCAAGTCTCAAGGCTCTGGATCATAACTCTTCGTGTTAAATTTTAAAGATGACCATTAAGCTGTATCTTACTGGCAAGGTCACAGTTGAAGAACCTTTCCTGACTCATTTTCAACAGCAGTAACCAAAGCAACAAGCCACTCACATTGACTGCCTAGCTAACCTTGTAAATCATTCTTTTATTTCTGCTTTTATCAAATATGATTAGATCATAAAAATTATTTTTAAATTGAAATTTACTAGGGTCTTCAGGTTGAGCAAACAAAACCAACATTTTCCTAAGCTAGAGAAAATGTGAATATATTCAATCAAGTTAAAGAAAACTTGATTGTCAAACTCACAACATGGTGAGAGAAGCACTTTAAACGGCTCTGTTCTTCTGTGAATTAAAACCACTGTTTCCACCATCCTGATCCACTCCCACAATCAAATGCATGTTACGTCATCAAAAGTACTTCAGAGATATTTATTTTTTGCATATTACTGTTCAGTATCTCTTGGCACAAATACTCATTCACACGTTGAAGCTATTTCCCTGTTAAATGTTTGTTTTGAATCCTTTACACAGTAGGTAAACGCCTTTTTTTCCATGCAACCCTCCAATGTTTGATGAAAAATAGATTCCTAAACGTGCCAAACCTGCAGAACAGGAATAAAAGCTTCCAGGGAAAGCATAATGTTACCTTGAGAGAGAAGTGTTTCAGCTTGTATGAGCATATTTCACTCTTGAAAAGAAATGAGATTACGTTTCATTTCTGGAAGATAAATGCTTCAGGTAAGAGACTGAAACAAACTTGCTATACTTAACCAAATAAGTAGGAGAATATACACGAGTGTTTTCTTGCAACAATGTAGCTAATTATATTGTGAAACTTAAATGACAGATGACTTTAAAATCTGAATAAATTTGTATATGTTCTCCAGAAGACATATTTTCCTGGAGGACAGATTATGCCTTGATTATTCCTTCTCTCCACCCCCCTTCTCTCTTTCTTCTTTCCTTCCTCTTTCCCTTCTCCTCTCTCCCTCTCTCCCCTAAGGCAGACCTCACAGTTTGCATCGACCTCATACTTTTTCTCTCATCTCCTAATGGCTCACTTTCATGTCCCTCAGAGTCTTGAGCCAATTTCAGTCATGGCCGCCAGTAGATTTTTTTCTTTGTGCACATTTTCACACATTTAGTGTCTAGAAGTTAATGCAGGTAGTCTATAGACTGGGTGCTGATGATGCCTCCAAAAGGAAATTTGTATTCAATGAAGGGTGGATATTCTTCACATATGGGCTTCAAGCTGATCGGAGCTCCTGCTGGAAAAAAGCAGCTGCTTTCTTTCTGTTCTGTCCCTCCATGCTGGGCTCCTGCTGTCCCTGCTGCCCGTCTGCCTTCATGTTGGCCGTTCTCTGAAGGGACACCAATCTGTGTCCCAGTTGTCCCTTTACTCTCTTACCTGGCAAAAGATTAGGTATCTGATGTTTAGGGTTTGAAATACAAATGATATACCCCACTTTTAAAAATAATGACAATGTGTAACTTGTGTCTAGTGTTAAACTTTTAAAATACATTCTCTTGTGTTATAGTGGATGCCAGATAACAGACTTAAAGAGGTTAAAGACCTCCTGTCACCTATCTTCTGAATAATGTAATTTATGTCATTAAGAGCTAGGGTTTGAATCAAAGTTTTTTCATTAAAACTCAGGGGTTCTTTTCCTGATGTGCTCCTTGCACTCCATATATATCTTCCTACCATTTGGGGCATGTAGAAAGCAAGTGTATAAATTGAACTTAAGAAAATAATACTGTGCTTGAGCTGATAAAAATGAAAACAAAACACAAAACAACAACAATTAAAAAAACAGCTTGCTCTGGCCAGTGTGGCTCAGTTGGTTGGAGTGCCCCTTACACCAAAAGGTTGTGGGTCCATTTTCCAGCTGGGGCACACACCTGGGGTGTGGATTTGATTCTCTATTGGTGAGCTTCTGAGCAGCAACTGATGTTTCTCAGACATCTCCTTTCTCTCTCTCTTTCTCTCTCCACCCCTACCTCCCCTTTCCTCTCTCTCTAAAAGCAATGAAAAAAATGTCCTTGGGTGAGGAAATAAAAATACATACATACAGACAGACAGACAGACAGTTTCATCCCGCTCCTATAGAAAAAGGTCATAAGTAGCCATTTACTTGAAGGAGCTGGCTCATGTGATGTCAGTGTCAGTCTCCAGGCCACAATTCGAAGGTTTTTCTCTCAGTGCTGTGGGCATCATTTCCTGAAGAAGCCCTCTTCAAGTAAGCAAAAAGTGGAGTATAATTCTCTGGGAATTCAGAAAAAAAGGTGATATACTAGTAATTTCCTATCTAAAGAGGCATTGCATTGTATTTCTAATTCAATTATTACTTTTTCCCCAAATTTATGATGATAAAATGGCACACAGGTAATCATAGCAAAAAATGAATCATTATAATTATTTAAGCATAAATCAATTTTGTTGTTATTAGCTATTAATAATAGTTACTGTTGAACATAATTTGTTCATTTTGAAGTTATTAATTATGATTTATTTTTCTGTTGAATAGAGTATATCCAAAAATTCATTTCAGCTATAGAATAAAGGTGATATATGTCTTTGAATTTCTAACTTTTTCATAAATGTTTTTCTTTTTTGACAGTTTATTCTAAATTTCTAAATATTTTCTACTTTTATTGTGATTTTTCTTCTTAAGCCATTTAGAAGTGTTTTTAGCTTCAAAACATATGAGTGTTTTCTAAATTATCTTTTTATGGCTAATATTTAACTACATTGGAGGCAGAGAGAGCAGTCTGTGTAATACTGACTTTGAATTATGTTAAAAGTCACAGAATACATGGTCAATTCCCATAAGAAATAAATGTCCTTGAACAAATGTATTACTTCCACTTATTGAATGTAATATTCTGTATATGTCCATTATATCAAGCTTATTAATTTTTTCAAAAACATATTCTACATGGTTAGTGATTTCTTGTCTAATTAATCTACAAATCATGTGAGATTTCTATTAAATCCTCTCATTATGAAGGTGGATTTGCCAGTTTCTCGTGTAGTACTAGAATGTGTTGTGATACACATTTTGAAGGAATGATTTTCAGTACGGATCTGAGATGCCCACCTAGTGAACTGAATGTTTCACTTCTACAACGGGTTCCTCTGCCCCTCCAGTCACGCTCTTTTGCTGGGAAACCTTTCCTGCCTGTTTTTTGTTGTTACCACTTGCCTGGGGCATCTTTTCCATCCTTTTGATTTTAAGCAATCCTCGCCCTTGCAAATCTGATATGTCACTGGTAAACCCACTTAGCTTTTTTAAATAAGTTTTTTTATTTTTTTAATTTCAGTTGGCATACAATATTATATTAGTTCCTGGTGTGCAACCTCGTGATTAGACATTCATATAAGTATGAAGTGATCACCCTGATACATCTAGTACCCATCTGGCACCACATATAGTTATTACCATGTTTCCTATGTTGAACTTTACATCCCCAGGACTGTTTTGTAACTAACACGTTGTGCTTCGCAATCACTTCACCCTCTCACCTTGTCCCCCCACCCCCACTCCCCTCTGGCAACTTGCAGTCTATTCTCTGTATCTATGAGTCTGTTTCAATTTTGTGTGCTTTGTTCTTTAGATTCTACATACAAATGAAATCATATGATCTTTCTCTTTCTCTGAATGACATTTAACTTGGCACAATATCCTCTGAGTCCATCCATGCTGTCACAAATGGTAAAATTTCATTCTTTTTATGGTCCATGGTGTACATGTACCACTGACCTTTTATCCACTCATCTATTATGGGCATTGGATTGCTTCCATTTCTTGGGAATTGTAAATAATGCTGCAATGAACACAGATAAGTGTGTGCGTATGTATGTATGTATGCATATATTCTTTCATATGAGTGTTTGGGGTTTCTTCAGATATATACCCAGAAGTGGAATTACTTGGTCATAAAGTATTTTCATGTTTAATTTTTTTGTGAAATCTCTGTATTCTTTCCTATAGTGGCTGTAGGAATCTGCATTCCCATCAAAAAAGTGCATGAGGATTCCCTTTCCTCCACATCCTCACCAACACTGGCTGTTTGATTATTTATTGATGATAACAGATGGTTATCATCAATAACCAATGGGTTATTCTAACAGATGTTAGGTAATATCTCATTGTGGTTTTAATTCACATTTCTCTAAGGATCAATCATATTGAACATCTTTTCATAGTGTATTGGCCATCAATGTGTCCTCTTTGGAGAAACGTCTATTCAGGTACTCTGCCCATTTTTTAATCAGACTGTGGGTTTTTTTTTTCCTTTTCTTTTTTCTTTCTTTTCTTTCCTTTTTTTTTGGTGTCGAGTTGTATGTCTTCACTATAAATGCTGAATACTAACCTACCTCTCACCAGATGTATCATTGGTAAATATCTTCTACTATACAGTAACTTTTTCTTTTGATTTATGAATGGTTTCCTCTGCTGTGGAAAACCTTTTTAGTTTGATATAGTCCCATTTGTTTATTTTTCTTTTGTTGTTCTTGCCCAAGGAGATATATCAGATCAAAATATTGCAAATGTACAGCCTTATGCTTGTTGTAAATTGAACAACTTTCTAATCACCCTCAATGCCAAGAAATGAACCTTTCCTACCACCGCAGAAGCCCTCCACATGTCCTGGATCACAGTATCCTTCCTCTAAAGAATAAACACTCTTTTCATTTTTTTATTTCTGAACGTTTTTATTTCTTAACTTTTCTATAGTCTCATTATCCAAGTATAACCCCTAAAGTATATGGTTTTGCTTTTCCTTCTTATTTTCTATTTTATTAGAGGGTGGAATAGGGTGTGGGCATGTTTTTACAGCCTTTTGCAATTATTTCATTCCATCTCCATTTCCTCCCTTTTAATTTATTTGTTAAAGAAAGTAACTTATTTTTTCCAGTTTTTTTTCACCCTGATTTAATTTAGCATATTCCTCTTCTTTCTCTATTTTTTGTGCATTGGTGATTGGATTTAGAGGCATAATCAGATTAGATTAGGATTAGATATTTCAGAAAGAGTCCTTCCTGGTAGTTTGGAATTGTTATCAGAAAGCACATACCCCTGGCTACCTCTCTTTTTGTGATGTCAGCAGCCATCAGTGCTTGGTGCCTAGATTTTACCATTCATGACTTATTATAAACATTAATAACCATATAACCAAATTATATCTTTATTTCTTTATTTATTTGTTGTAATACTTCTACAAAGAGAAATTTTGCCTCACCTATAACATTTACCCAGTGATCATTTCATATATAAAATATTAAACAAATATTTGAGTGTGTACTTCGTTAATCCCGTGTTGTACAAAGATGATTAGTAGCTAGCTGTATGTGTGTATCTGTGTCCCTCTGCTTCATGTATTTAAAATTGTTTGATATGTTTTTCTCCATCTCAGTTATCACACTTACTAGCCACCGAGCGTCTTTGCAAGTTGGCTCTCAGATGCTATTAATGCACCCTTGTATTTGCTGGTATCTTCCTTCCTAACTAGTATAGGAAGTCATCTTATGCATTACCTGCCAGAGACCGAAAATGAGTTGGGTTTTTGTTTTTGTTTTTGTTTTTGTCTTTTGAGTGGCCCTGTTTTGTTTTAGGGGGAAGTGATATTTCAACATCACAATCTAGGTGTTAGGGATACTCATTGCTACTGAGATGGACATTATTTCAATGCCCTTCCCAGAGAGAGAAAAAAATTTTAAATCCCTCGAGAGTGCATTCAGATATTTTCAGTCGTAATTTTGTACTACAGGGAATATTGATTCTCAAAGGCAATGGGGAAGCCATAATCATTTGTTTTATCCAGTTTTACACACAAAATATTCTGAGGACAACAATTATAACACAATCACTTATATGACTACTAAAAAGAGTTTTCAAAGAGATTTATACCTGCTCTCCTTATTTCCCCCACCTGTTGAACTGTATCTACATTGTCAGTATAGATTGCCATATTAAACTGTTACCTATAACCCTCATCTACCTGAGTTCTCTAAGAAAATATGTATAATTAAATACTCACCAATAATCTTTATGTTGATGTATCTTTAGCATTTGATTATCTGAAGTTTATTCTCTAGCTGTTTATTAATGAATAATCTAGAAGAACAATATTCCCTAAGTCCTTGTGTGGGCATAACACTTTAAGAAATTTTAATATAGAAGTTAGTCAGTTAATATGTATCCTTGGTTCACATTTTCTTTCACTGAGTATCTTAAATACATCACTACTTGATTTTCTTCTAATACAAGGTGCTAAAAAGTCTAATGACAATTCTCTTTCCTGTTAGGTTATAGACCACGCTCATCTTTTTCAGTCCTATTACTCAGTACCTGGTACTTAGTTTCAATGTCTTCAATAGATATTCAAAGATACCTTCAAAGATATTCAACAGAATATCTTTCAATGTCTTCACCTTCCTGGCATCATCTTCATCTTCTTCCTTCTTGTGTTTTATCTTCTATATCACCTCCTTTTCCTCCTCCTGTTTATATTGTCATTTATTTTTCTACTTGTCTTGCAAAATTCACAATTTGTGTCTGGAAAACAAATCCAGGGCCTACTCATCCTCTTCTCATACCTGCCTCAAAAACTATTGTTCTTCCTTCTCCTAGCTTCAGAATCTTCTCTTCTGAAACTTTACCCAACTCACTGATAAATTGCAATCCTCTTTTTCTGGTGCTCTTGTTTATAAATTTAATGTAAAGGATTTCTCTAAACATCCAATGAATTATTAAACATAATATCTAACTCAGCCATTCATTACTAATAGAACACTAAATAATAGACACTTAAGTAGGGAAAGGAGACCTATATATCGGTTGCAGTAGACAAAGAAAATAACAGTGACGATTGCTTTGATCAGTTTAAAATCCTCATTGTTTGGTATTTTTTCCAGGTAGATTTGTTTGACAATAGGTGAAACATTATTGGCTCTTACCAAAATACCACTGGGCTGCGTTTAGGAATCATTCACCAGCTGTCAATTTCAAGGGCTATCAGAACTGGGACTGTGGACACAAGTTTATTACTGTACAATTCCATACAGCAGAAACACGGGGTCTTGTGCTAAAATCATGCTGTTGTTAGGACTGTGTCTCTGGAAGCTTCTAGAGGAACTCTGTGTCATTATCCTCTCCAGCTTCTAAAGGCTGCTTGAATCCTTTTGTTATGCCCCCCCCTTTCCATCTTTTAAGTCAACAGAAGAGAGTTGAGTCCTTTTCAAATGGCATCATTCTGACCTTTTCTGCTTCCTCTCCCACTTTTAGGGATCCTTGTTGTTATTCTGAGCTCACTCAAATAATCTCATGATTTTAAGGACAACTGACCAATATATTTAATCCTATCTGAAATCTTTAATCCTTCTTTGCTATATAACTGAGGTTCAAAGGGTCTAGGGATTAATACAAGAGAATATTGGGGGGCAGGGTTATTCTTCTTCTTACCACACATATTTTCTATAGTTCTATAGTCTCATTTAAACCAGGAACTGATAGCCATGCCTTCTCAGTTATGCCACAGTTGCTTCTAATCTGTATGTACAGCTCTGTATGTACAGCCTCAAAGTCAGGTTAAATGACTATTAAATATTTTATGCATTACTACATAATTCAGAGTGCAGATATTTACCAGCTGGCACTAAAAAATATTTTTATTTGTTTATAAACTAGGAAATACTCTAGTTTCTAGACTGTGATGGCAAAGAGATTTTAAGTTATGAGAATTTTTTAAATCACTAAATTTAATATTGAAAAAATGAATCTGGAAGAGGTTTTGTTTTTATTACATTTTCAGTATGAATACGTATTTCTCATTCTACTTTATCTCATAATAATGAGGTTCTTTTGGACAGGCTTCTAACCCATTTCATATTTTACTGCTGCCAGAAATACTGGAAACAATATTGCTATTAATAAAAATGTAAAAGTTGCCAGCCCTTTTCAATAATGATGGTTTCAGTTCATGCCACGTTTCAGTAGCTAAATTCAGTTATGCCCTACATGTCACATTATTACCACATGATCACCAATACACCTTTTTTTGAACTGTGTTTAAAACAAGTTAGTGAATACAGTTCTGAGGCTATTGGGTAAGCTGATTTACCTCTCTGTGCTTCAATTTCCTCATTTGTTAAGTGGTAATAGTAATATCATAGATTGAATTGAGAAGTGAATATGTTAACACATGTAAATGTGTACATGTATGCAGAGAAGCAGCATGAAGTAGGTGCTCAAAAATGTTAGGTGTCATTACCATTTTTACTATCAGCGACAACAAGGTGGCACAGACTAAAGGAATTTTTCATTTCAGCATCAGACCACTGATACTTTATTTAAATACCTCCTTAAGTGGTTTTATAAAATGAAAAAAAAATAGTTTTAAAAACTCTATCAGCTGTTTTGAAGCCACCAAAAACTGTAAAAGTCACGTTCATGTAGCCACATTAACTGTAGTTAAGCTACAACAGAGCTGACTACTCTGAGGAAGATAGGAACAGGATATTAACTCTGGCTGTCAAAATCATACCTGCTGACAAATTCTTAGTTCCATGACAGAGACAGATGAAAGAGTATAATTTGCTTTAATGAAACATCATTTTTATTACTAACATGGAGATTAAAAAATAGCAAGTCTTAAAAAAGAGATTCTGGCTAGATAATGTATTTCTAGACCCATGAATCAGAATAGTTTGGAATCATATTTTATGGATCAATTTTCTGGTGAACCCTTCATTGTAATACACTTTTACTTGATTCCCAAATCAGTTGACTGCACTGTAATAGATCTATTTATTCTTTTTTATATTGTTTTAAAATTATATTTTATTGATTATGCTGTTAGAGTTGTCCCATTTTTTTCCTCATTGCTCCCCTCAGTCCCGCACCCACCACTCCCCCAGACAGTCCCCAACCACTGTTCGTGTCCATGGGTTATGCATTTAAGTTCTTTGGCTACTCCATTTCCTATACTGTGCTTTACATCCCCATGGCTATTCCGTAACTATGGATTGTGCTTCTTAATCTCTTTGCCTCTTCTCCTATTCCCCCAAACCACCCCCATAGCTGACTGGCTTCAAACCATTCTCCATATCTATGATTCTGTCTCTGTTCTTATTTACTTAATTTGGTTTTGAGATTCAATTGTTGATAGATTTGTATTTTGGGCCATTTTATCATTCATAGTTTTGATCTTTTTCTGAAATAAATCCCTTTAACATTTCATATAATAATGGCTTGGTGATGCTGAATTCCTTTAGCTTTTTCTTGTCTGTGAAGTTCTTTATCTGACCTTTGATTCTAAATTAAAGTTTTGGTGGATAGAGCAATCTTGGTCATAGGTCCTTGCTTTTGATCACTTTGAATATTCTTTGACAATTTCTTCAAGCCTGCAAACTTTCTTTTGAGAAATCACCTGACAGTCTTATGGGAACTCCCTTGTAGGTAACTACTTGTTTTTCTCTTGCTGCTTTTACAATTCCTTCTTTATCTTTAATCTTTGGTATTTTGATTATGTTGTATCTTGGTGTGGGCTTCTTTCCATCCATCTTGTTTGGAGCTCTTGGGGCTTCCCAGACTTGCATGTCTATTTTCTTCACCAAATTAGGGTTTTCTTTCATTATTTTTTCATAAATTTCCAAATTCTTGCTTTTTTTCTTCCTCTGGCATCCCTATGATATGGATGTTGGTACACAGGAAGTTGTCCCAGAGGCTCCTTATGCTATCCTCATTTTTTTGGATTATTTTGTTTTTTAGTTCCTTGTGTTTCAAATCATTGATTTGGTTTTTGGCTTTGTCCATTCTACTGTGATTCCCTGGAAATTGTTCATTTCAATTAGTGCATCCTTTGTTTCTGAGTGGACCTTTTTTATGCTATTGAGGTCCTCATAAGTTCCTTGTATTCACAAAACCAGTGTTTGAACTGTGCATCTGGAAGATTGTTTATCTCTATTTTATTTAGCTCTTTTTCTAGAGTTTGATTCATTCTTTCATTTGGGCCATGCTTCTTTTTCTCCTCATTTTGGTAGCCTCTCTGTGTTTGTTTCTATATATTAGGTAGAGTGGCTATAACTCCCTGTATTGGTAGCATGACCTAATGTAATAGGTGTCCTGTAGGGTTCTGTGGCATAGCCTCTTCTATCACCCAAATCAGTTACTTAAGGTGCGGCCTCTGTATGGGCTGAGTACACCCACCTCTTGTAGTTGAGCCTTGAGTGTTTTGGCAGTTTAATGGGAAGAATACACACATACCATTCAGCTGCAAGGACTGGCTGTGACCACTGATCACCAATCTCTGCTCTCTGTGGAGGATCAGCTGTGCAAGGGCTCACTCCACAAAGGAGGGCTTACTTCAGCAGCACTCTAGTGCCCCCTTGTGTTCTGTCTGGGACCACTTGGCATTAGCTATAAGGTAATCAGCAGCTGGCTATTTCTTAGGTGCCCTATCAAGGCCAGGCTGTGAACCAAGGCCAGCTACTGCCAGTAAAAAGCCTGGGGCAACTTAGTAAGGGACAGGGCTCACTAAGGCCAGCTGCTGCTTGTTTGAAAGGGTTTTTGAAGATCAGAGGCACGTGTCAAAACAAGTCATTCATATGGAAAAGCATCACTTGGGTGAGCCAGTAAGTTGGGTGGGGCAGAGTTTCAGGGAATCAACAGTATAAGCCAAATTGATGGAGTCTCAGGTATTGTGTTCTCTGCACTCTGTGGTTTGGTGTAGAGAGGGCTCAGAAAAGGACCAATGGCCTCTTCCAGCAGTTCTGTCTTGGAGAAAGCCATCCTCTAGCTGTTGCCCTGATATCAGACACTTCAGTTCCTCCCAGTAAGGCTTAGGTGCCTTTCAAGCTGCTGCCCTGGTGCTGGAGCTCAGCAGGAGTGATTCTGAGTAAGTTCCTGTGGACCCTTCAAGAGGAACTGCCTGGGAATCCAGAAGTTTCTTCCACCAACTCAATCTCCACTGGTTTTTGCAGGCAGAAGCCACCAGGACTTATCTTCCTGCCACTGGAACCCTGGGCTGGAGGGCCTGGTGTGGGGCTGGGAATCTTTGCTCCCAAGATATCCCTCATAATTTTTAACTGTTACAAATGGGTGTCGGACTGCGCCATTCCATGTCTCCACATCTCTGCATCTCTGTCCCTCCTACCAGTCTGGATGGATTTGGTTTCTTATTTAACCCTGTGGTTGGAGGACCCTCATTCCACTCAATTTCTGCTATCTCTGAGTGATGGTTTTTCTATAGTTCAGTTGTGGTTTTGATGTGGTTGTACAAGGAAGCGAGCTGTGTTTACCTAGGCCACCGTCTTGGAGATCTAGCTCTTACACCCTCCTCTGTTCATTTCAATTTGGAGAAATTTCACACTATGGCAGTAGCATCCAAGATTCCATAGCTAGTAGATTGTAGCACTAAGATTCAAATCTCTGTCTGCAGCCTGCTTCCAGGGTCCAGGCAGTTGAACTGAGCAGAGCAAAGACAAAGATCCAGGTACAGAAGGTCACCATAGCAGAAAGCCCCAGGTGCCTAGCAACTGACAAAATTGGGGAAACGAAGACCTCACCTTAAGAGCAACATTTCCTCTCCTAGAAAATCCAAATGATCATGCCTATTTATTCTTTAGGGTTATAAATTCTAAGTAAATCTTTAGTGCCAATATAATAAAAAATCAATTGCCATTGCAAAACACATTGATAATCATATTTAATAGTTAAACATTATCATATTTACCCTTTAAAAATTTTGTCTTTGACACACAACCATATAATTGTTAAAGAAATTAGTAAGTCCACAAAAGTGACACAAGTACTTTTCCATTTCAAATTAAAATTTATAAATTATAATTTATAAAATTTAAAAATTATAATTTTTAAGATTTATTAAATGATTTTTTCAACAACCACAAATGACCAACAACTTTTAAGAGAAGCAAAATACTAGATATTGTGCTATGAGTGAGGAAGACTAAAATGGTCTAATGAGCTCATAGGGAAGAGAAATCGTACATTTGTACACTGTACATGTTACCGTTAGGTAGTAGAAAACCACAGAAAAGATATTTCCTGGGGAGCTACTGGGTTAGTTTCTTAAATACATCATTAAAATATTTAATAGTGTTTGTAGGGCACAAGAAGAGATTACAGAAACTGTAGGAGCCGTTTTAGGGACAATACAACATTGCAAGTGAGAAAACGAAAGCTTTAGACCAGGATTACAAAAGTGGTAGACAGAGAAAGGGAGAAAGATTTTCTGCATGAACTGGTGGTTTGTTGAATGTAGAAGAGTAAAGCTAAGAGAAAATGCAAAGATGAAACCCTGGCTTTTGATGTAAACAACTGAGCGGATGGCGGGCCATTTTCTGTCACAAAGTACACTAGAGTAGGAGAAGGCTCTTGGGTGAATTCTAATTTAATTTGGGGGCTTTCTGTTGGAGGTTTAGAAGTTCAGGAGGGGATGTTGAGTAATAATAAAAACAGTCTAGGTTGGAGTCATTGGCATGGTCATTGACCATTGACCATGGTCATATGACCATTGACTCCATGGTCATATTTTATACCCACAAAGGGTATAAAATAACTGTCAAGGAGAGAATAATTGAGACAAAAAAAACCTTTGACAAGAGTCAAGTAAAAAATGATTATTTTCGAGTTTTTGAGATAAAGCGAACAAAGAACTTAGAGAATAGTGTCAGAAGAGCCACCATAAGAAAGCAATAGACTTTAAAATAAGAAACAGTAAATAGTATCAAAAGTTGCAGAGATAAATTAAGCAGACACTGATAAATGTCAGTTGAATTTCCTGACATGAAACTTACTGATGAACTTAATGAAAGTCATTTTGGAGGGGTGATGCAAGAAGTTTGCATTTACTAGTAAAGTTTTGGGCGAAAGGTCTAACAATTTGACAAGACGATGGTTATGGAGGGAAAAATAAATTTAAGACCATGTGCAGGGATGGAGTAATTGCTGACAAAAAAGACACTGTTTAGCTAATAAGGAAGACTTTAGCATGCTAGTATGCATATAGATGATTGACTTCAGAGGTAAATGATGATAATATAGGCAAGTGACTGTTTAGTAACAAAAGGAGTATGAAGGGGAATATTGACTTAAAATTGATTCCTGAAGCTCCAGTCATAATTGAGGTCAACTTATTTTTCTATCACGGGCATCTTATGAATCAACAGTCCCCTTGGATTTTAATCTCATGAGCCTTGATGAAGTTTTAAGTTACTCAAGGGATTATTTAATTCGCTAATTTAAGGAGAAACATTAAAACAATTGTTTAGGTTTATTTATCATATTTCTTTCTTGCAAGCTTTTATTACTAATTAATCAAGAAACTTTTGTTTCCTCTTATGCTTTTTCTAGGAAAAATCCATTCTTCTTTTGTAATATCATTAAGGAGCTATTTGGAACGGAGTCAAGCCTCTTGGTTATATAAAATAAAGAATGGCATATTGTTGGAAAACAGATCTAAATCCCAGGGAATCACATGAAGAGCAGCATGAGCACCAGGAATCGCGATCTGTAAATCAACCCCTTTTTTCTAGACAAGTCAGTCTGGGTTTTGATCAGCTAGTAGAAGAAATCAATAATAAAATTCCACTCTATCAGAGTGAAATTGAAAAAAACACTGTTTTTGTGCCCAGTTCACCAAACTGGGACTCAAACAAGCATATATTAGATGGAACTCAGCAAACAGCCTTGAATGAATTCCATTCTAAAAGCTCAGAACTCTCTTGTCACCAAGATAGGAAAACAGCCATCATTGGTTTTAGGCCCTCTGTGCTACCAAATCCTCAAGACACAGATAAAGAAAGCTCTTGGGGAAATTCCACAGGAAAACGTCGTGGTGCTGATGATTGCAGATGCGATATTTTAGTTCCATCATCCACTAGTTTGGATAAAATTAATTTACAGAAAGAATTTGAAAATAAAAGTCATACCTACCATATAGGATTTAAAAGTAGCATTCCTTCTATACATCCACCCTTCTCATGTGACTTCGTGCCAGAAGAAGAGAACAAAAGGAATAGAGTTACAAACACTCTGGAACCTCCTTTCATGCTCTTTAAAGGGCCCTTCCTGCCCAGGAAGCGGGAAGGTTCATGGCCAAAGAACACAGAGGTATGTGTCAGATGTATTGACCTAAAAATATAAATATGAATCATTAAATAATATGCAGGATTAACTTAGTGATGAGGATACCTACTTTAAACTGAGAAATGTATTAATATTATCTTTGAAAATCATTTATCATTTACTAACTGTGTGTTCCTGAATTAATTTTTTTCTGAGAAAAGAGAAATACAACTTTATGATATAATGTTTAAAGTTCCCATTTCACAAATACAAATAAAATGTTGTAGAATTTACATTTTGTTAGATAAAATAGTACAGTTGAAGGTTTTGATAATAGTATTTTCTTATCATACCATGTTATTACACACACCCAGAAACACATCAATTCATTACATTTAGATTATGAGTCACATTATCATGAATTAAAACTTTAGATTATTATTAGTAAGAGAAATTTTCCTTTACTCAGAGGCTCCTAAATTATACTGTTGGCAGGCAGGTTCTATTGGGATCATTCCAAGAGTAGGAAATTAAGTAATTATTGTGCAATTCATCCTAGTGATCCCATTAGTAGTTTTCCAATTGTTTTAGTAACTATAGATTTTCTTGTGCAATATTTGAACTCTTCTCTGCTTATGCCAAGTGTTGACACAAGTGAAATGAAGTAAATAGTACAAAGAAGAAATATTATTGCAGCTGTAATTCACAGGTTGAAGCAAAATGATTCTTCATTTATTTAACAATAACTGTATTATTAAAATATACATGATAAACTAGGAATAACAAATCCAAAAAGAGAATACATGATACCTGATCTCAGGAATAACATATTACTCAAATTAATTCGCAAACACTACAGGAAGGTAAGAGCAAAATAACAGGGAAGGTGAGTCCACAGAATAGAAACAATTAATTCTGTCTGAGATACTTGTGGAAGAAGGTAGCACATCAAAATGATCCAAACTGAAAGTCAATGAGTTTTAGAAACATCTGCTGTTGATCTTTGAAACATAACAAGGGCTAAACTTTCCCTTACCACTGAAAGCAACTATGAAGTTGGACAAAATATATGAAGTAAATAATTTCAAGCATTGAACACAGTCAGTATAGGACATCGATCTTGGAGAGAACTAAAAGTATTGGTCAAAAAGTCAGGGAAGAAATAAAACAAAATAAAATAGAAAAAACAAATGGAAACAAACATCATCATGGCCATCTTAAATCCAAAAATATTTCTAAATATACTACATAGGAATAGCATAAGCATTCCAAATAAAAGGGAGAAATCATCAAACTAAATATATAAGACTTTCTTACTGTCTACAAGGGACGAACTTAAGACACAAAGGCACAGATGGGTTGAAAATAAAAGAAATAAAAAGATTTAACATTCAACCAGCAAAAGAAAGTTGATGTGGTTATTGATACTAGAAAAATTACAGTTCAGTGGAGAGTATTATTGAAGAAATAAAAGTGTCGTTTCATAATAATAGAAAGGTCAATCAGAAAGATAATAACTTCAGTCATACATGTACCTAATAATAGATTCAAAACACATAAAGCAAAAGATGCGTTCTTTTAATAATCATATACCCATCCTGACAGCCATTTATGGATTCCTTCACAAGAAATAAAACACATGTGCATATAAATATTTGCATATAAAAATTAATAGTTCTTTACTCCAAAGTAGTTAACCCACATGTCCATCAATAGGAAAGATAAACAATTGTGGAATATTTATGTGCTAGTATACTACTAACCAACAGTACAAAAAATGAACTATTGATACGTGTGACAACGTAAGTAAATTTAAAAATACATGTCACTTAACTGAAAGAAGCCAGAAACAAAAAAACACACACACACCTACTCTGTGGTGATAGGTCTCTGGATAACTGTAGTTACCAAATAGATGTACAGATTGATAAAAGGAGATATGGGGAAACTTTCTAAACTGATGAAAATGTTCCATGTGTTGATTGGGATATTGATATAACAGTTGTACAACTTTCTGAAAACTTAAATTACATATTTAATATTCATGCAATTTTCTATATGCATCATTTCATTAAAAATGGAACAATAAAAACAAAATGAATCTTTAAAACAAGTTAAAAATATAAATCTGAATTCATCTTTTCACCACACCAACTAAATTAATTTCAAAATTTTTATTTTAAGCCCATAGATTGCTCCATTCAGCTAATCGAGGTACCTCAAGGCAGTAATATGAGTCTGGCCTCCTTTTGTGACAAAGTAAAAAAGTAAGTGTTATTTCACTAAGTTTTGAAAGTTATGTACCTGCATAAATTTGTCTGTTTTAACATTATTGAACTGATTAATTTAGCATATAAAATGTTCTATAGTCTTTAACAGTGAAAAGTATAAATTTATGAGAACTTTGTTCATTAATCAACTTCTGGTATTGTTTTTGCTGTTTATAGTCAAATATTTTTTCTTTTTTAATTTAATTAAATTTTTATGTTTCCTAAAATTTCAGGCCTGCCCTTGCTATTTGTTGGTAGTTTAAGTTGATTTTTTCCTCATTCTCATTGTTCACCCATTCATTATTTAACAACATGTTATTCAATCTCCATGTATTTGAATGTTTTTGAATTTTTTCCTTGAGACTGATTTCTAATTTCAAGCCGGAGTGATCTGAGCACCTGCTTGATATGATTTCAATTTTTTTAAACTTGTTGAGCCTCACTTTATGCCCTATCATGTGGTCTATCTTTGAAATGTGGTTTCATGTGCATTTGAAAAGAACACATATTTTGCTTCTATAGAATAACATGTTCCATAAATATCAATTAAGTCAATTTGATGTAGAGTATTGTTCAATACCACAATATCCTTGTTGATTCTTTGTTTAGATTTCCCCATTGTTGACAGGGGGGTGTTAAAATTCCCTATAATGACTGTGTTGCTGTTGATATCTTTCTTGAAGTTCTCCAAGATTTCCCTTGCATATTTCGGTGCTCCTATGTTGAGTACATATATGTTTACAAGGGTTCTATCCTCTTGATGAACTACTCCCTTAAATATTATGTAGTGGCCTTCTCTGTTTTATAGCCTTTATTTTGAAGTCTAATATAAGTATTGTTCCCCATGTGCTTTTTTTCATACCCACTTGCTTGGAATATTTTTTTCCATCCCTTCACTTTCAGCCTGTCTAGATCATCTGTTCTGAGTTGCATCTCTTCTAGTTGCAGGTCGTGTTTCCTTATCCACTCAGCTACCCTATGTCTTTTGATTGGTGCATTTAATCCATTTGCATTTAAGGTTGTCATTGACAGCTACTTATTCACTGCCGTTTATTCCATACCTGTGCGCCTCCCTGTCTCTCTGTCTCTTTCTTCTCCTTCTAACAGCAGTCCCTTTAGCAACAGTGCTGGCTTTGTGGAGATGTACGCTTTAATAAGAGTTCTTTTGTCTGGGAAGCTCTTTATTTCACCTTCTACTTAAAATGAGAGCATTTCTGTATTGAGTAGTCTTGGTTATAGATCCCTGCTTTTCACTATCTTGATTATTTTGTGACAATCCCTTCTGGCTTGTATTGTCTCCGTTGAGAAATCAATTGATAGCCTTCTCCAAGCTCCCTTATATGTTATTAGCTGTTTCTAGCTTGCCAACTTTAAGATTCTCTCTTTGTCTTTATTTATTTATTTTTATTTAAAGATCTTATTTATTTTATATTTAGACAGAGGACAAGGGAGGAAGAAAGAGAGGGAGAGAAACATTAATGCGTGGTTGCTTCTTGCTCACCTTCCACCAGGGACCTGGTTCACACCCAGGCATGTGCCCTGACTGGGAATCAAACCACTAACCCTTTTGTGTGTAGGCTGGCACTGAACACACTGAGTGATACCAGCCAGGACCTCCCTTTGTTCATCAAATTTGCCATTTTAATTATGATGTGTTTTGGAGTAGGCCTCTTTGGGTTCATCTTAATTGGGATCCTCTGTGCTTCCTGAACTTGCATGACTTATTTCTTTATCAAGTTAGGGATGTTTTCTTTCATTATTTTTTCAAACAAGGTTACCATCCCTTGCACCTTTTCTTCTCCTTCTTCCACCTCTTGCACCTTTTCTTCTCCTTCTGATATTCCTATGATGTGAACACTCTTACATTTCATATTGTCCTGAAGCTCCCTTAAACTATGCTTGTTCTTTCTGAGTCTTTTTCATTTTGTTGCTCTACCTGGGTATTATTTTCTACCTTGTCTTCCAGCTTGCTGATTCAGTCCTCTGCTTTATCTAACCTGTTTTTGATTCCTGCTATTGTATTATTCATTTCTTCCTGGTTCTCATTCATATTCCCTATGTCCTTTCTCATGCTGCTAAAGTTCCCACTACATTCCTTGTAGCCCCCATAAAGTTCCTTGTAGTTGTTACTGAATTCCTTGAGCATCCTCATAACCATTATTTTGAATTCTATGTCTGGTAGCTTACTTGCCTCAATTTCACTCAGCTCTTTTTCTGGGGAGTCCTCTTTTCCTTTTCATTGGGGGTTATTTCTTTTGTTTCCCCATTTTAGGTGACTTTTCTTATTTGTTTCTGTATCTCAGATTGCTCTGCTTTGACTTCCTGTCTTTGTGGGGTTGCCTTCTGGGGTAGGAGTTTTGTGGGACTCACTGGTGTAGTCTCTTTTATCTCCTGATCTGGATGCCTCAGGGATTGCCTTTATTCAGCTTACGTGGGCTCCCTTTTTGTACTTGGACTTTAATTATTGATGGATCATTCATTGGTGGGTTCTCCCCTCCAGCCGGCTGCCTGGGAGTCACAACCCCTGCTATGTCTCATGTGCTGATGCACAGGAGCTGGTTAACAAAGCAATACTAGAAAAACCAAAGCCACGCCAGAAAAAATACATCCCCTCACCACCATCAGCAATACCAACAGCAAATGAACAAAATTAATAAAGGTAGAAAGAGATTAACAATATTATAAGATAGAAAAAAGGGATATTGGATGGCTCAAGGGGAGAAAAATCATTTGGGGCAGGAAGCAGGAGGAAAAATAATAACAGTAAGGAATAGAAACAAGACAAAGAATGCATAAAATAAAATATAAAGCATAATGAAAATAGAGAAGGGCAATGGCAAAATATTTTAAGAAAATGGAAGAATGTAATGTGAGTTCTGAAATAAAATTTAAAAGGTCATGAACCAAAGGGAACACAATTGCTGAAAAATCACAACAGGGTCAATAAAAATGACAACTGAGCATAGATTAATAAAGGCAGAAAGAAAATAAGAATAATATACAAAAGAGAAAAGAGGATATGAGATGTCTACAGTAAAGAAAATGATTTTGAGAGGCTAGGGTAAGGGGAAATAAGAGTAAGGAATATATTCCAGGCCAAGAAAAGGGAAAAAATAAAATTCCAAACTCAGACAAGAAAGGGCAGGAGGAAGGCAAAATGGAGTAAGACAAGGGGAGAGTAAACCTATGGAATTTGAAATTTAAAAAATAGTGAACAAATAGGAATACAGCTGAAGAGGAGCAGCAACACCGTAATATCCACACCAAACAAGTCACAATTTAAAGGTGGAAAGAAAATAAGAATAAGAAGGGGAAAATGGAAGTGAGCTGACAAGCAAAAGGAAGAATGCTTTTCCAAGGATAGAGGTAGGAGACATAGAGTAAGGAACAGAGACAAGATGTTGCGTGGGGGGAAATAAAATTTTAAATGAAAATAAGAAAGGGGAGAGGAAAGTAAAAATGGAGTAAGACAAGCTAAGGGTCCAATGTGAGATTTTAAATAACAATGAAATAAAAATAATATAAAATCTAAATAAAAAGAATAAAAAATAAAAAGAATTGATTGGGTTACAATAGAAGCAAAAGAGGAAATATTAAAAAGCTATGTAAAATAAAGAAAAAATAATGCAAATTCTAAGGAAGAACATGGTGGAATTCACCTGAGCAGAGTTTAGTGTTTGCCTTCTCTCTTCTGTTTCTGGATCTGTCTCAATTTTTATCAGCTCAAGGTCCCTGGTAGGTCATCCAACTTTTGGCAGCAGCACATGTATGAACTTCACCTGCCTCTAGAGGGGCCTTCTGTTACAATTGGGAAGGTAGGACCCCTGGGTCTCACCTGGGAGGCACTGTTCAGTCTTCTGGGAAAATTGTGAGTTTTTTCCTCCTGCTCCTGCACCACGTGTCTTGGTCTGTCCAAGGTTATTTCCAATAATGTATAGTTCCTGGTGAATTAGCTCGACCAATCTGTGTAAGAGGGTCACTCTTTACTAATTGGTGCTGACAGTAGCTCTGTGTGTAAGCCAACTCTGGGCAGGGTCCTGATTCCCCCTTACCACACCAATTTCTGATCTCCCTGCTTTGCTGGCCTCAGCGGAATAAGACCCTAGAAACCAGCGTTGTCTCCCTGAGAGAGGTTCAAAAATGGGCCTTTGAGGCATTTCTCTTTCTGACTTTCTGTGGCGGAAACACCCTTCAGGGGATTCTTGAGCCTGTTGTGCCAGTTTTGCAAAACTTCCCTGTTGGAGATGCTTACGATCCTGCAGGAGATGGGGGCTGGGTGTGTCTTTCCCTTCCTGGAGGTTTGATCTGCCAGGGAAGGGGGCTCTGGCTGTAAATAATCTCAGGTGCTCAACTCCTGTTATCCAGTTCCCAGCCCACTGATCTTGCAGCAGACAGAGACCTGAACTCTTCATTCTGCACAGCCTCTGCCCTGCCAGCTGTGCCGGGGTGGGCTGAGACATCCCCTTGCTGTGCACCTTCTGATCTCTCTGCCCAGCTGCACGCAGTGGGAGCAAACCACGCCCTCAATCCTTTACGCTTCCTGGCAGAGTAGCTGCTCACAGGGTCCCTACACAGTATGCTTCAGCTCCCCTTTTAAAAAGTCTCTCCAGGTGCTCCCAGTACAGCACTGAGTTACTGACTGGCTTTCTGTGCACACCACCTCTCAAAAAACAAAAACCAAGAGTCCCTCACAGTCACAGCTGGCCATGGCCATCCCCTTTGCCCGACCCAGGTGCAGATGGAATCCCTCTTTCCCTCTGGCACTCTCCCTATTGGCATTTGCCACTGCAGCTGTGGGTGTGCTGCTCACTTTGTGTGTGTGTAGCCTGGATCTCCCCAACTTTGAGTGTCCAAATCAGTCCTGGCTCAGGCCTGGGGGTTCTCTGCTCTGAGAGGGGAGGGAGCTGCAAAGCTGCAATCTCTGATCACCCCTCCACAGCTGCAGGCACCACGCATGGGGTATCTCCCCTTCAACTTATAAAATCTCCTTACCGTCTGTTGTGAAGTACCTTCTGTACTCCATGGCTTCCAAACTTCACATCAGCTAAGATTATGTTGAATGTTCAGTTTATTTTTTTTGGAAGATCAGCCAAGTATCGAGTTGGGGCAAGAGCAAGTGGACTCAGCTTCCAAATACTCAGTCACCATCTGCTCCTCCTTCACCTGTCTCTCAATAACTTAATCTTACCTTGAATGGGATGCCAGAATTCGAACAAATGCATGAGTGTTTGTCCATTGAAAAACAATTTTTTTCACTAGGGATATTGCCAAAAAAAAAATCACTGACCTTCTTTTAACTAGTCTAAAAACAAATTTCTTAATATAAAGGTAGATGCCTCTACCTTAAAAGATGCCTCTTAAAGACCAATTTCTCATTAGCAATTAAAATTTATGTAATTCTGTCCCTTCAGTTGCTAAGGTTCCTGAATGTTTTGAAGAATTAATAGATTTGCATCTGAGATCTCTTCACTTTTATTCACTTATAGATGCTTTAAATATAATAAATATATAAAAATAAACTTTAGTTTATCAGCTATAGCATCATTCCATTAAAGATTTGGAATTAAAGATTTGAATCACTTATTCAGTTATTAATTTAAAAGCTATTTGAATGCCTAATAACTAATTCATCATGAAATATTCAAATATAAAACAAGCAAAAGAAAAGCAAAGTTCCTGCCCTAAAGAACTCAACCATATTAGAAGAACTTAAAGACACACAAAAAAATGCAAAACAAAGCAAGTAAATTCATAAAAATATTTATCTTTAATTTTTTATATGGGTCACAAAAGAAAATTTACGATGTGTATCTACAAAAACAAAAGTCATAGATAGACAACAATATAGTGAAATATGGTGATTACCAGAGGGAAGGGGAGTCAAGGGAGGTGGGAGAGGATATAGGCAGGACAAATGGTGATGGAAGGAGGCTTGACTTGGGATGGTGAACACACAATACAATACATAGGTGATGTGTTATACAGAATTGTACCCTTGAAACCTATATAATTTTATCAACCAATGTCACTCTAATAAATTTAATTAATTAGTTAATTAACAATTTGGATTCATAAATTAGGGTCTTTAAAGGTATCAGTATTGGTTCTTCAGGAATATGCTACTGCTGCAAGCCAACAACAAATACCAGGAACTTGACACTTTAAATATAAAATGTGGTATAGTAGACCCCCTTACCCACAGATACATGTGCCAAGAACCCCAGTGGATGCCTGAAAGTGCAGGTAGTACTGAGCCTATAATTAATTCTATTTCTTTTCCTGTACATACATACCTCTCACTTAAAGGAATCACTGTATGGCTTCTCTTTGTCATACCCAAATTGCCAACATCACTACTCTTGCACTTTGGGAACAGTGTTAAGGCCAGTAAGGATTACCTGAACCCAGCACTGAGATACCCAGCAGTCTGTCCGATAACCGAAAGGGTTACTAAGTGACTAATGGGTGGATGCCCTGGACAAGGGAATGGCTCACAGCCCAGACAGAGGAAGCAGAGCAGTGCAGCATTTCATCACGCTACTCAGAGGATGCGCAATATAAAAGTCATAAGTTGTTTATTTCTGGAACTTCCTATTTAATACTTTCAGACCATGTTTGACTAGGGTAACTGAAACCACAGAAAGCATAACTGCAGTTAAATGGGGACTACCATAGATATAAATATCCTCAGTTGTGCAAAGAAACTAGTCAAATAACTCTCCTCTGACTATAAAACCACTAAATGGAAGAGCCAGGATTAAACTCAAGGCTTCTGGTTCTAAGGAGAAACTATTTTGCAATTCTCTAGCTCATCTGAGCAAAAAGTAATTATTCAGAATGTATAAATGACTTTTGAGCTCAGTTTTCTCATGTGAACTCCGAAGAGGTATAAAACCCAAAATTTTCAGAAAAAAAATGGATGGCCAAAATGGTATTTACCAAATTGACAAAAAAAAAGTATTTACCAAAATTCTTATATTAAGATGAGTGACTCCTAGCTCTAAAAATTCAGACTTGAGCCCTAGCTGGTGTAGCTCAGTGGATTGAGTGAAGGCCTGTGAACCACACAATTGCGATTTGATTCCCAGTCAGGGCACATGCCTGAGTTGCAGGCCAATTCCCAGCAGGGGACAAACGAAAGACAACCATACATTGATGTTTCTCTCCCTCTCTCCTTCTCTTCCCGTCTCTCTGAAAATAAATATTTTTAAAAATTCAGGCGTGAGTGAAAACCAAGGGGAAGAGACCAAGTTTCAAAAGCAAATGTGAATAAAGCAAGTAATCATTGTATGGAGTGATTTTAATGGGTATGAATGAAAATGTACCCTTAATTGCTTCAATGAGGTACCCCTGGAAAAGCTTCAAGATCAGTCCTTCGTGGTTATTTTTGCTGTTATAATCTTTACCTATCTGCCCTGATAGCACTGTGCCACAAATCAGCTGCTGTTTTCCTCTTTTAAATCTTCTGTAGGAAACCTTGCATGTCGTTCCCTAACTTTTCCTAAGTATTATTTTCCCTTGTGTTTTTCAGAATCAGAGAAGCGTACCCTGCAGCTAACATTGATTCCAATTCGGGGAAGATCTGGAACACTGCTACCGCATTTCCATATCAACTTTTTTCTAATACTAAGTTTCGTATAAATATATTTACTGATAACTCAACACAACCGCTTCATTTGATGCCACATGGTAAGCAACCTTGCGAATAAGCATACAAATCTGCATAAAGCTGGTACAGGCTGCACAGTCTTGAGTCCACTGAGGAAAATCATTAAAAGTAGTATAATTAGCTAGTATTTTGTCCTGAGGTGAAGAGAACAACTGCAAACATTTTGTTAACATTTGTTTAGCTATTGTTTTTGGAGAACTTTCTTCACACACCACAACCTAGGGTAGCTTCTTTTCTTGTTATGAAATAATAGCATGGGTAGCAAGCATATAACTTGCTTTTAGAATATTAAAAACAAAAACCAAATTTCAAAGATTCCAGATAAAAACTGTATATATAAATGAAAATGCATTAGAAACAACTATTTCATTATCATATAAATAAGGCATGAGGTAAAATAAGCTTAGATATATAGAACCGTATTAGCCCTTTACAGCCCAGCACAATCACTGAATCAAATGGACTCAAAATCTCTGGGAATGGATCCCAGGTGTCTGTATTTCATAAAATTTACCAGATAATTCTTATTTCTCTGAAGTTTTATTTTGAATGCCTTTAAAGTTGTTTAATATTTTATTTCATGGTTATAGTCAACTATTTTACAAAATAATAATCCGGTTTTTTGAACAAAGTTTAGTTGTTATTAATACATTTCTACATATCAACTATTGATTCTTGACAATCAATAATTATTTACTGATGACCCAATAAATATTTATCACTGACTTATTATTGTTACTATTATTATTATTATTATTGGGCTATTTCTTCCGTACTCTAGTCCAGGCTCTGAGTAGAGGTGAGTACAAATATAGCAATATGTTGGAATATTAATAGGACCATCTGGTTGGAAACGAACAGAAACCAACTCTCACTGCCATAAACAGAAAAAGAATAAACATTTTTAAATAATATAGGAATGTCTTACATAATTTAAAAGTAGGAATACAGCAAAAATTTGCAAATATACTTAAGGCACAGATAAACAAGTAGCCCAAAATTTCTTTATGCTTCTCACCACACCTTCTCTCTGTGTAATTGTTTCTCATGTTTCACTTGCTTTCTGCTGACTCATTTCCCTCAATTTTCCAGAACATAGGAAAACCCAGGCTCTCAAGCTTAAATTCTATTTGGCCAGCTACCTAAAGAAATTTCAATCTCTGTGTTGGATCCAATTCCAAATTTCTAAAAGCAGGATTCTGATTGCATAGCCCAGATCAGAGGTCCCGCTACTTAGTCCAATCAGAATGGCTTGGGTCAGGCTGGCTTCCGATGCTGCAGAAGAAAAAGTAATTGTGAACTAAAGAAACCACTCCTGTTCTTCCAATTTACAATACTTAATTTCCTACATCTCTCTCCCACTCTCCATATATTCCTTTGTTGAATTTGGCAAGCCAGAGTCCTTTTTTATTACTTTTATAAGAAGTTGCAGTAAAGTAATTAGGTCATTGAGTTTAGTGTTAGAGATGTATGGTGGTAAAGAGGATTGTTACTGAACAGAGGTCCAAGGGGGGGGGGGGGCAATACTTGGCCCACTGAGGGATGCCAAAAAACTGCTACAGAACAACAGGGGCCCCTCCCAAGGCCAGTATACTAATATCTACTGGACTCTTCTGTCCGAAGCCAATTGGGAAGACATCTCTCAATGCCAGAGATTTGTGAAAAGGAACCGAAATGTTTATTTAATGCTATTCAGGCCTAATGCCTTCATTAAAATATCAAAGCCTTTAAGGGTATACACCTAAACACACACACACACACACACACACACACACAGCGCTCCCTTCTCCCACTGTCCCAACTCCAGGTACAGTAAATCAGAAAAAGAGCACACGTCCATTTTTCAGGTGGCTGGCATTGTGAGCTGTGTCACCTGTCCAGGCAGGATCTCCAATTAATCCAAAGTCATGCAGTACCTTCCACTGGCAAGAGTTCTTTGTACCAAGTTCCAGTTAAAGTCTCTCCTGCTTTCCAGGCCACACGGCCAAAGGGAGCGCCCCAAAGCCGTGTGGGCCTCTTCTACCAAAGCTGCAGGGGTCCGCGCTCCACCAAAAGCACGTGTCTTTCTTCTTCACCTGGCTGCAGGGATCTCCATCCTGGCAAAGCTGAGTGGTCTTCCCTTTCACCTGGGCAAGAGGGGATCCTCACTCTGCTAAAGCCACATGGCTCTCTCTTTCATGACTGCAGGGGTCCTAACTCCACTGAAACCGCATGGCTCTCCCTCTTTCACCTGGGCAAGAGGGGATCCTCACTCTGCTAAAGCCACATGGCTCTCTCTTTCTAGCTGCAGGGGTCTACATCCTTCCAAAACAGCGTGGCTCTCCTAATGGCTGCTGTGTCTGGGTTTAAATCCCGGTGCCCATCTTCCTTTGCAGTCCCATTTCCGACTCCTCCCACAATCAGTTACACCTACCAGTGTTTCCGTATTGTTACAAGTTTACTGGGCTGCCATCCTGAGTCTGGGCAGGTGTGGCCCCANTGGCTTCCGATGCTGCAGAAGAAAAAGTAATTGTGAACTAGAGAAACCACTCCTGTTCTTCCAATTTACAATAGTTAATTTCCAACATCTCTCTCCCACTCTCCATATATTCCTTTGATGAATTTGTCAAGCCAGAGTCCTTTTTTTTTACTTTTATAAGAAGTTGCAGTAAAGTAATTAGGTCATTGAGTTTAGTGTTAGAGATGTATGGTGGTAAAGAGGATTGTTACTGAACAGAGGTCCAAGGGGGGGGGGGCAATACTTGGCCCACTGAGGGATGCCAAAAAACTGCTACAGAACAACAGGGGCCCCTCCCAAGGCCGGTATACTAATATCTACTGGACTCTTCTGTCCGAAGCCAATTGGGAAGACATCTCTCAATGCCAGAGATTTGTGAAAAAGAACAGAAATGTTTATTTAATGCTATTCAGGCCTAATGCCTTCATTAAAATATCAAAGCCTTTAAGGGTATACACCTAAACACACACACACACACATCGCTCCCTTCTCCCACTGTCCCAACTCCAGGTACGGTAAATCAGGAAAAGAGCACACGTCCATTTTTCAGGTGGCTGGCATTGTGAGCTGTGTCACCTGTCCAGGCAGGATCTCCAATTAATCCAAAGTCATGCGGTACCTTCCACTGGCAAGAGTTCTTTGTACCAAGTTCCAGTCAAAGTCTCTCCTGCTTTCCAGGCCACACGGCCAAAGGGAGCACCCCAAAGCCGTGTGGGCCTCTTCTACCAAAGCTGCAGGGGTCCGCACTCCACCAAAAGCACGTGTCTTTCTTCACCTGGCTGCAGGGATCTCCATCCTGTCAAAGCTGAGTGGTCTTCCCTTTCACCTGGGAAAGAGGGGGTCTGCACTCCGCCAAAACCAAATGGCTCTCTCTTTCATGACTGCAGGGGTCCTAACTCCACTGAAACCGCATGGCTCTCCCTCTTTCACCTGGGCAAGAGGGGATCCTCACTCTGCTAAAGCCACATGGCTCTCTCTTTCTAGCTGCAGGGGTCTACATCCTTCCAAAACAGCGTGGCTCTCCTAATGGCTGCCGTGTCTGGGTTTAAATCCCGGTGCCCATCTTCCTTTGCAGTCCCATTTCCGACTCCTCCCACAATCAGTTACACCTACCAGTGTTTCCGTATTGTTACAAGTTTACTGGGCTGCCATCCTGAGTCTGGGCAGGTGTGGCCCCACGGAGTGGAGCCAAACAACTCCAAGCTCTCACACAGGCGCTGTAACTCGGGGGACCAGCCCCCAGTTACATCCTGGGTAGAAGCCACTCCCTTCTCCCTGACTCAAAAGATGGCCACAGTCATTTAACATATCTATGAAACCAGTTAAAGGTTATAGATATGTTAAATGACCATTCTAGAGGTCAGCTGAGAAACAGTTGCTAATCAAAACAATTCTCAATGGCCCTGCTCCATTTGTTCCTTCCCCCTTGGGAGGGGGTCGGTGAGGACATCTTAATATTTCCTGGACACCCTGAGCTCTGGACCCCATTCCAAATTCTTTTCTGGGGCCCCCCTCCTGGCTGCACCCTGTTACAGGATGTCTGTATCCTCAAAGATAATTAAAAGTATTTACAAGGGGAAGGAATAGGAGGAAAGGATGAAGTAGAGATGAAGGAAGAAAAATTAGAAGAGAAAGGACACTTTCATTAAAACATACAGTGTAGCATATACCATTGTTAAAGGAACAGTTTTTCCTCTTTCTGTTTACATTTGAAGGGGTCTGCTGCTATGGTATAATTGACAATAGACAAATTAACAGCAAAAAGACAGGACATATTTGATACAGGGTGCAGCCAAGGGGGGGCCCAGAAAAGATTTGGAATGGTGTCCAGAACTCAAGGTGTACAGGAATATTGGAGGAAATATTGAGATGTCCTCACCCCCCCCCCAAGGTGTCAGTTGGGGGAAGGGATGAATGGAGCAGGGCCATTGAGAGCTGTTTTGCATAGCAACAGTTTTGTAGCTAACCTCTGGAATGGCATTTAACATATGTATAACCTTTAACTGGTTTCATAGATATGTTAAAGAGCTGTGGCCAAGTTTTGGGCCAGGGAGAAGGGAGTGGTGGATAAAACCAGGCTAGGATTGGGAACTGCTGCTCAGAGAGGGCTGCTTGAGAGCCATGTGGCTTTAGCAGAGTGGGGGCTAACCAGGCTGGAACTGGGGCTGCTTCTCTGAGAGAGTGCCTGCGAGAGAGCCATGTGGCTTTAGCAGAGTGAGGACCCCCTCTTGGCCAGATGAGGGGGAGAGCCACGCTATNGGCTTCCCAAGGGAGGTGGGGCAGGAAAGATTTGGAATAGTGTCCAGAACTCAAAGTGTATAGGAATATTGGAGAGACGTATAAGGTGTCCTCACCCCTTCCCCCCATAGGTGTGAGTTGGGGGAAGGGACACATAGACCAGGAACATGCAGGGCTGTTTTGTAAAGCCACAGCCCTGCAGCTAATCCATGGCCTGGTCATTTAACATATCTATAGCCTTTGGCGGGTCACTTGGATACGTTAAATGGCTGTGGCCATGCTTGGAGCTAAGGGGAATGAAGTCATTTCCCCCCAAGATGTGACTGGGGGGCAGATCCCCTGAGTTACAGCACCTGCATGAGGGCTTGGAGGAGATTGGCTCTAGGACATGGGACCATACCTGCCCAGACTAACAATGGCAGCCCAGTAAACTTGTAATAATACAGAAATACTGGCAGGTGTAACTCATCGTGGGAGGAGTCGGAAATAGGGGTACAGAGGAAGATGGGCACCGGGGGATTTAAACCCAGACATGGCAGCCATTAGGGGGAGAGACACGAGGTTTCAGCAGAGTTAGGACCCCCCCTGTAGCCATTAGGCGAGAGAGCCACACGGGTCTCAGCAGGGTGCAGAACCCCTCTTGGCCAGGTGAAAGGGAAAACCACGTAGCTTTGCCAGAATGGAGATCCCTGCAGCCAGGTGAAGAAGAAAGACGCGCACTTTTGGTGGAGTGCGGCTTTGGTAGAAGAGGCCCACGCGGCTTTGGCGTGCTCCCTTTGGCTGAGTGGCCTGTCAAGCAGGAGAGACTTTGACTGGAACTTGGTACAAAGAACTCTTGCCAGTGGAAGGTGCCCCATGATTTTGGATTAATTGGAGATGCTGCCTGAACAGGCAGGCGACACAGCTCACAGTGCCAGCGACCTGGGAAAAAAACGGACGTGTGCTCTTTTTCTGATTTACTGTACCTGGAGTTGGGACAGTGGGAGAAGGGAGCGCTGTGTGTGTGTGTGTGTGTGTGTGTGTAGGTGTATACCCTTAAAGGCTTTGATATTTTAATGAAGACATTAGGCCTGAATAGCATTAAATAAACATTTTGTTTCCTTTTCACAAATCTCTGGCATTGAGAGATGTCTTTCCAATTGGAGGCGGACAGAAGAGCCCTATAGATATTAGTGTATCGTCCTTGGGAGGGGCCTCTGTTTTCTGAAGCAGTTTTTGGCATCCCTGGGTGGGCCAAGTATTGCCCCCTCCCCCTCGGACCCTTGTTCGGTAACATATGTACATATGAGATCCCCACATACCTGATAGGTTCAGAGACAGAAAGTTTAAAAGATGTGTGTATGATACTGAGCTAAGGATGAGTTAGGGCATCGTGGGGCTTCGAAGGAGAGGGAAGTCGTTCACGGTACAATAAAACAAGCAGATGATCGGTAAATATGTGCTTGCTCAGTCCTATACATAGCTCATCAAAAGTTGCATCTGGCCCAGATTTAACTCTTATTATGGGCGAGGCCCGAATTTAGATTCTTTAAGGAGAAATAAAAGTTTCTCATGTCCCCACATGGTCTTGATTACCTTCAGCTCCAAATCATTGGCACACCAAACTGGCACATCTTGGGGAGGCCTCCTCTGAACTCTTCCACTGTGCTCCCTTCACAGCTTTATGTTAGCATTTTACTAGTGATACAGAGATTCCATAAAGAACGAAAGTCTGAATAGTGCCCTGTCTACATAAGAACCATCCAAACATGGCAGAGAATTTTTATGAGTTTATTCCGGCCACACTGATGACAATTGCAGGGAAGCAAAACTCCCAACACACTGAGAAAATGCTCCTGAGAATGGCAGTCTCGCAGCTTATTTTCTACAGTAGAATTGGAGGGGGAGACGTAGGAAGGGTTGCATGAAATCCCCTGATAATAGATGCAGGGGACAGGGAAAGCAAAGCAGAGGAGCCTCTGGCATTGAATCAGTAACAAAAAGGAGAGACACATCATTTCTTTACATTGGAAGGTACAGGGTCGTTAATAATTATCACAGCATATAAAGATGGTGTTCGGGGAACAAGATAGCAATGAGGCATTCTGTGGTCTCTGCTCTGGTGTGGTGGGTGTGCCCTGAGGGATCTGAAATGGAGGTTCTTCTGACATTTCAAAGGTATGTCATTTTAGATGCAAACAGACAATAGACAGACGGATTGATTGATCGTTATTAAGGAAACTACAGACCTAGGACATGACTACCCACGATGACCTCCTTTCAGTTAAGACATTTTATGTTCATCTCACCCTACGTGGTTACTTTTGATCTCTGAGCTTGTAGGGCCTGCCCTGCTGGCCCGCCCTGAGCTTGTCAGGGTTAGTATGTGGCCCCTTTTCTGTCCACAGTATCAAGAATGACTTTGAAAGAAGAGAGAAGCTATTACTAGAAACTTAAGGAATAATACAAATTTAGATAGTAAAGAGGAAGATGTGGGTAAGGAGTGTTCATCTCAAGAGAACTCTTGTTTTCCTCAAACTGAGGAAATGGAATCCTTCCAGAAGACCAGGTTTCAAGCAAGGAATTCTCTGTTCCACCGTCTTTATCTATAACTTCAACAAAGTTGATTCCCATGTCCTTATTTCCAACACCAAAGTCATTCTAGAGCCAGTGTTTTTACTTTCACTACTTTATAGATTTGGATCATTCACAGATGGAACTATTATTATGAGGTCTCTCATCTCCAAAGTATTGGAAGCGGAAGTCAGTTTGTAAAGATTAAAGGGTAATTGAAAACTGTTTGCAGAAGTTACCTGTAATAACAGAAGAAATAATTATAGGAAAAAGAAGAAAGAATTTCCACTGACACTATAAACCTCAGTCACTATTTAGCTGTACATGATCAGCTACTGATTCTATCTTCAGAGTCCATAATCCTCAGAACGTCTGCTGTTTTGCTGGAGTTACAAAAAAACTGTAAAACAACCTTGATTGTAGCCCAGTTCAAAGGTCTGGCTCAGTCCACACAGTTCACTTTCAAGACGCCAGATGTACAAGGCAGTTCCTCTGGGATGGCGTTTCAAACTCCGTTTTGAAACGGCTCCCCTTATTTTACAGAGAGATCACAGATGAATATATAAAAGATGAATATATAAAAGAAAGGGGCTTTAACTGAGGGAATTGGAGCCCAGTGTAAGAAAAAGAGCATTGGAGAAGTAAGATTTAGTAAAAAGCAATGATATTTAACATCTCAAAAGTGATGTAAAAGAACAGAGGAGGATGCCTAAGAAATTAGATTTAAGGTGCAGAGTACCATAATTAAAGAATCTCAAATGGGCCTTAGCCTTCTATATATAGTCAACAGATTGAGAAGAATTCCATGGGATGGAAGACTACAAGAAATTGGGAAAAGAATTATGTTGGCTGCTGAAATGAAGGCAAAGGTGTAAAATCTAACTTTTAAAAAGCCACAGAACCTGTTGGCTTACAATATGGATGAAAAATTTAATTCACATCGCTAATGGTTGGCTTCAAAGAGAAAGGTGATAATTTAGGTTTAGACATGCTGAAATTGAAGTAATAATAAAACATCCAAGGAGTAACATGAATCAGGTAGTAAGACATATGAAAGCAAAGAACAGGAGAGTAACAATAGCTAGAAATTGGATTATGAAGTCCTTGATGTACATGAAAAGATGATTGTGGTGAAGTGATGAATTCATGATTGCCCCATATGGCATAGGGGATACTGGCTTGGAAACAGGAGAATCAAGTTAGCTAGAGTGAACTGGTATGTTGAAGATGTTTTCCTGTATCATACACTGGCGATGCTCTCCCCTATTTGTCAAAGCCCTTATGGTCATGATTGTTCCTGTGGCCATTTTTTTCCAACTTCAATTCATACTATTTCATTCAATATTTCCAAGCAGCAGTGTGTTTAAGATACTTTCTCCCTGTCAAAGTATTTCCATAATCCATAATTCCCTGAGATCTTTACCATTTGTTTTTCCCACCACATCTTTAATAATGTCTTGACCTACCATAAAGACCTACATTTTGAAATCATTGTACTCTTCCTTTTTTTTTCATTGTGGCAGGTCCAGCATATCATTTGTTCTACTTTTTGTTAGCCAGTTTGTATCAAAACTTAAAGTTGTATCAGTAAATGAAGCCACAGCAGGGCAAACACCTCAATTGCCAACAAAACACTACTCAGAGAAATGCAATTGAGTGTTTTAGACACATATTGTAATAAACCAGCTTGGCTGTTGCGGGCACTATTAAATAGCACATGCATGTAAAATTTAGGGAGGAGGAGATTACAGAATGTAAATATGAAAGGACAAGGTGTTACCGAACAAGGGTCCAAGGTGGGGGCAATACTTGACCCACCCAGGGATGCCAAAAACTGCTACAGAAAACAGGGGCCCCTCCCAAGGACGATACACTGATATCTATAGGGCTCTTCTGTCCACCGCTAATTGGAAAGACATCTCTCAATGCCAGAGATTTGTGAAAAGGAAACAAAATGTTTATTTAATGCTATTCAGGCCTAATGTCTTCCTTAAAATATTAAAGTCTTTAAGGGTATACACCTACACACACACACACACACACACACACACACAGCGCTCCCTTCTCCCACTGTCCCAACTCCGGGTACCGTAAATCAGGAAAAGAGCACACATCCGTTTTCAGGTCGCTGGCTCGTGAGCTGTGTCGCCTGCCTGTCCAGGCAAGATCTCCAAGTAATCCAGTCATGCGGCACCTTTCACTGGCAAGAGTTCTTTGTACCAAGTTCCAGTCAAAGTCTCTCCTGCTTTCCAGGCCACTCGGCCAAAGGGAGCACCTCAAAGCCGCACTCCACCAAAAGCGCGTCTTTCTTCTTCACCTGGCCGCAGGGATCTCCATTCTGGCAAAGCTGCGTGTTTTTCCCTTTCACCTGGCCAAGAGGGGGTCTGCACTCTGCTGAAACCGCATGGCTCTCCCTCCTAATGGCTACAGGGGTCTACATGTTTCCAAAACAGCGTGGCTCTCCCCCTCACCTGGCCAAGAGGGGTTCCTCACTCTGCTAAAGCCACATACCTCTCTAGCAGGTACTCTGTCTCAGAGAAGCAGCTCCCAATTCCAGCCTGGTTCGCAGCCACTCACTTCTCCCTGGCCCCAAACTTGGCCACAGCTATTTAACATATCTATGAAACCAGTTAAAGGTTATAGATATGTTAAATGACCATTCCAGAGGTTAGCTGCAAAACTGTTGCTATGCAAAACAGCTCTCAATGGCCCTGCTCCATTCTTCCCTTCCCCCAACTGACACCTTGGGGAGGGGGGGAGGTGAGGACCTCTTAATATTTCCTCCAATATTCCTCTATACTTTGAGTTCTGGACACCATTCCAAATCTTTCCTGGGCACCCCCGCTTTGGCTGCACCCTGTATCAAAGGCCCTTTACATTTTAGTATGCTTACACCCTGAGTCCCAGAGAATGTAGAAAAAGAAACCACATGTTCATTAAGGTTATTATAAGGTTGCCCAAGGGAGAAGCGTAGGTGACTCCTGGTTGGGAAAGGAAGAAGAATCGGCTTTGGAGAGTTAGAATCAAGAGCACAGTGGAAATGATAGATTCAGTTTAGACTCCTGGTTTGTCGCTTATCACTCACTATGCAATCTCTTGGGCATCTCCCAAGTCCCTAAGGTTAACCACAGCAGAATGTGTTTTATGCACAGTTACAATGTACCAAAGATTTTAACATCAAGAATACAATACATAGCTCTATTATGCAATATGCAGTCAGGCTAATGAAAAAAATGTGAACAACATTTTTCAAAAATATCTCCAAATCTAATGAAACCAATAAGTGAAATGCATTTCATTTCAATTCCTCTTAATGGAACTAGACTGTTACAATAGGTCATAATTGGACATAATCACTTGTTGTGCCCCCAAACTTTCTCCTAGCCAATATATATGATAAGTTTGTATTAACTTTTTATTATTCACCTTTATTTTTAGCTAATTGTCTTGTCAAAGACCTGATTACAGAAATTCTACATTGTTGCACAAATGTCCAGTTATTCCACAAAGATTGTCTTCTAAGTATATGTGGCTATGAAGAATTCTTACAGAAGTAAGTAGCTTGTAGAGGTAAATCGTGATCATTGTGATAACCTACGTCAAGCAGCACTTACTTTTTTCCCTTTAATCAGACTTTGTACAAGCATTGTACCCTCCTAACCAGAATAATTAAATCAAATGTGGCCCCTTTAAAGTGAATTTAAAATGTCATGAGCCACATCAACAATCTTATTCTATTTTGTATTTCGTGTGTTCATGGCAACATGTATTTGATTGACCTGTGACTGGGGTGACCAACCATCCATCCCAGGTTTCCCAGGACACGAGACTTTCAGTGTTGACATCAAGAATATCCTGAGAAAGCCAACTAAACTTACCTGTGATAAAGCTATTAGTGTTGATCACAATTTCAAAAGACAAATTATTTTGTAATAAGTAATTTAAAAAACTGGAATATTAGTATGTTAAGTACTGAGTTTTAAAAATCATATAGGGTTTGAGTATGATAAAAACTTCTTAAAAATGTAAATGATTTAGATTTACAAATAATAATAATGAATATTGCGCATATGAAAACAAATTATATCAATATACATAGGCTGTGATATTCAAAGAGTAAGCAGATCCCTGATATATACATATCCTTCAATTTCCATTAGGCAATAAGTGACTATAATCAATCTATACTAATATTTGGCAACTTTATTACTTTAATAAAACCCAGGTAAATAAATTTTTAGTAACATTTCCATAGGGTAGTGTGGGGTTGACTTTCCTCGCAAGTCCCCCCGTGTGCCACGGATGAAAGTAAATATGACTGAGACATGATGTGATCTGCTTAGGGAGGAGAAGTAGCCATTTTCCCAGAGGAAAAAGGCCATGAGCCCCCTCCTCCAGGGCCTTTTATTGATTTCTAATACACAGGAATACAGGTTGGCAAGGATCAAACAGTGTATAACAATTCAAAGAAGTCTAAGCGTTTAGTATGAGTCAGAGTCTGTCAGGAACAGAGTTTTAGGGTTTCCTGCTCGAAAACCCTTAACATATGAATGAAAGCACTCTTAGCAGAGCAGATTTCACAGGTTTATCAGGAAGTCTTTGTGATGCCAGATTTTTCCCCAGGACACACTCTAGCAAGGCAAGGAGCTGCACCTCTCCCCAACAGGTATTCAGGCTTAAGAAGATTAGAGCCAGGAAGCGCTTCTCCCAAAGGACATGGGAACTTGAGCTATATCAAAGCCAGGGGGTGAGAGTCCATTGCTCTTTGTTGCAGCCCCCTCCCCCCAGTCCTTCCATGAAGGCCCCCAAAGTGATCCTGTCTGGCTTAGGTTGCCCCCTGCTGTGAGGGGTCTTACCTGTCATTGACTTCCAACCAAGCTTTGGGGGCAGGGAGAGGAAACCGAGGCAGCGTTTGCTACCAGAGGTCTTCCCTCACCTTTAGCCACAGGGGTAGAGATATAATTCCTAAAACCAGGCAGAGCGGTCTACAACAGGGTAGTAAGTTTAAAAATACCTTTCTCATTTCATTATTCAGGAAACTTTTAAAATGATGAGAAAAACCTGTTCTCAAGTATGACAACTGCAAATACTTATGTGATAGAAACCACAATAACTGTTGGTCCTGAAATTGTTTGAAGGCCTAACTTGAAAATATAATATGTAAGAAATTAAATATTTTTCTGCTGATATTGCATAGTTCTTCTAAACAGGAAAGAAATGCAGAATAAAATTATTAATAAGGTGTATTGCCATTCACATTTCCTCTTTGTGTTTCTGTGAATATGTAAAGACTGGCAACACTCAATGGCTAGGTTGTGTCTTCTACCAACTGACATATGGTATTGACAGCATATCCGAGGAGCACGGAGAAACACTCCAGTAATGCAATCTTATACTGAGTACCCATTCATTACATTTCATCTTCTGAATGTGCAAGTCTCCAAATGTATATCTGGACATTGGCTGATCTCTAACATTTGATGCAAAGAACAAGAAACTTTATTAAATATATTCATTTAGTATCATCAGTAAGAAGCTTCCCAAAAACAAAAGTATCGAAGAAGAGAATTTTGGAAAAGTATAATGTGGACCTTGACTTACTTAAAATTTTGAAAGGATAAGTCATCCACAATTAGACGGCTAATAGTTGACTGCTGAAAATGTTGTATATGTCATTCTACTCTTTTTCTTCTTGCTAATATAAACAAAATAGACTTCTAAAATGTTTTCATGGTCAGCTATTTCTATTAAAATTTATTTACCTGGGTTTTAGTAAAATTTTAAAAAGTTGCAAGTATTAGTATAAGTCGATTATAGTAATTTATTTCCTGAAGGAAATTAAAGGATGTATGTATATCAGGGTTTGCTTACTATTTGAGAATAACAGCTTATGTGTACTGCTATAATTTAATAAGCAAATATTCATTAGTGTTTTTTCTAGTATCGAAATCTACCAGATTTTTTTTTGTTCCTATGCCATCTATCTAAAAATATGTTCTTAAATATTTGGAAATCTTCATAAAGTTTTTCTGTATCAGGAACAGAGGTAACATATAATAAGTTAATAATGCAATAAGTAATGGTTTAGTCTCCAGCAGTTGTGGTACTACAAATCATTAGAAGTATTTGACTATATTTTATTGTAATAATAATAATAATAGCCACTTATCTGTTGTACAGAAATACTTATATAGTGTATATTTCACATAGCATGATTTCTAACAACAACAAAAGAAAAAAGGAGCACAAAAAACTAAATTTCCAATAGTACTCCTAAATAATGATAAAATAGGTCATGACCATAATTTTATTATAATATGGCATTGATTTAGGAGATTAGTAAAATATTGCATCACATCTAAATATAAAATGTATTATTGCTTTTAGGGTGACAAGATACCTTTATAAACCATATTTTAATATATTAATTTTTATTAAAATAAGTATATTTCTATTTTAAATATAAGACAAAGCTCTATACCCTAAAATGTTAGAATAGTTACCCTTGAAAAAGGACTATAATACAGGTATTTATTCTTCTTTTTTAATTTATAAAACTTCTACTATGAACCTGCTGTTTTGCTATCAGGAGAATAAGAAAATAAGTTATGTCTTTGGGAAAACACATTTAAATGACAGTATAAATAATAATGTATGCTTAAAACAAGTTAGAAAGTAGAGTAAGGAGACCATTACTGAATTTATGAAAGATTGACAGAGCTTGAGCTAAAGTCTAGCTGGAGTATCCAAACATTTGGTGTCTCTGGGCCACACATCATGCCCAAGAGTTGTCCTGAGCCTCACATTAAATCACAAACACTAATGAACACACACAAAAAAATCTCATAATGTTTAAGTAAATTCATGATTTTGTGTTGGACCACATTCAAAGCCATCCTGAGCCTCATGTGGCCCATGGGTCACAGGTTGGACACCCCTGGGCCTAGGCGAAGGGGCTAAACAAGAGGTATTATTGACATGAAGGCGTGAAAATGGTGGGATTCATGGCACTGGATGACTGACTGTGTGGGACTGACTGCATGGGAGGGAGAAGTGGGTGATGTTGACCAGGTTTGATGGTGAGCTGAACATCAATGACATAGATGTCAGAGCACCATAAGTTTAAGGGGTGCAAGACAATGAATCAAGTTTGAGACATGTGAGTACGTGAGTGCCAGGGGGCATCCAACTCCAAGAAAGTCGATGAGATTTTAGGGAAACAGGCCTAGGTCAGGGAATCATTGGCTCTAACATGGAGCGAAGTCTTCAAAACAGATAAGATCACATAGGGAATATGACCAAAAAAGTGCGCTGAGAACATCAATATTTGAAAACTGGAAGGACGTAGACGAGCAGAAAAATGAAATTGAGGAAAAGCAATATAAATTGTAGGATTCCTTAGAAAATGTGTTTTTCACAAAAAGGAAAGAGAAAGCTCCAAATACCAAGTAAATGTGCTATCAAATGCTGAAAATAAATATTGAATGAAAGATTGAAAAATCACCGTTAAAATTTGACAATTGGGAAGTTAGCTACCCACATAAGAGTAGTTTTAGTAAGATGAAGAAGAGAAAAGCAAGATTGCAATGAGTTAAGAACAATGGAAGATGATAAATAAAAACACATAAGCAGGCTACACTCTCAGAAGTGATGTGTGGTGAGAAAAGCCAGGAGAAAGATGGGGGTTCGTGTGCTGAGGGGAACTGGTCTGAAGATTTGAAGAAAATGGATAACAGATACCTGATGATATTCACTAGTTGAGGGGAAAAGCCAATAAAGAGGGAAGGATTGAAGGCACAGGACAGATCAACGGTGAGCTAAATTCTAGGGTGGTTCCAAGAAGTCACCTGAAGAGGATAGTGGTGCTCTGAAGGAAAAAAATTCTCTCCCCGATGACAAAGGCCAGCAAGAGTTCAAATGAATAAGAATTTAAAATTTTAATACCCCCAGAATAAACTATGCTTTTGGAAAAGTGGAGCTTTGGTAAAAGTAGGGATGTTGAAGGAAGTGGCATGGAGATGATAATAACAGTAATAGTAACAAAAACCGGAACAGAATCTACTTCCTTGTTAAAAGCAAGAATTTTCACATGCAGCACCATTCATTTTCATGAGAGAGAAGCATGATTACTCCCATTTTACAGATGGGAAAGTTGAGGCTGGGAAAAATTAAATGACTTCCTAAAAGTCATAAAATTTGGAAGCACCAAGGTCAGGATAGCACAGGTTTATCTGGCCCTGCAGCCCACAGTCTTCCCAGTCTGGCAAAGCCTACAACATGATACAGGGCAGCTTGGGAACAAATTACAGGGGCAATGACCATATCCTTGGGCACTAAACGTGGGTTTATAGCTCAATACACATCATGTAGATATAACACAAGAAAAAGAAAGTGTAATGTACAGGACATTTATTTTCTGACAATTAAGATTTTTAAAAATCTTTAATCAGGAAATGTTTAGAAATGACTTGAACTAAAGAAAATTGTAATTGCTAAAAGTAGTCTCTAAATGTCATTTCCAGATTTTTGATTAAACAAAAATTAATTTATTTTTGGAATTTTAGGAATGTTCAAGGAAATAAATAATATCAAGATACATTTTACTCACTATTGGTAATGCTACTCCTTATTACTGTTGCTTTGGAGAAATGAGTTAATCTCCTTAACTTCAATTTATTTACCTGTTAAAAATTAAATTTTTAATATATTTTCTACATTATAAATGTGTGTAATTACATTTTAGTCACCTTTAATTCCAAATGTAAAAATTATATTAAGCCAGTACTAGTCTTTTTATTACATATGGATTGCTTTGAGCTCCTGTAAAATGTGGGCCTTAATAAATTAAAAATATACAGTTGTTAAAATATAATGAATTAAATAGAAAAATACCTCTCTCACAAATAACTATTACTTTTATATTATTATGTAGAAACATTTTTCACTTTAAGCTTTCCTCATGTTATCAGAACTATGCTTCTTAATCTGTTCTGTTTTAGAAAGAAAGCGATACATTATATTTAGTTGCTACTTTTAGCAGTGTCTCATCTACATTGGGTTAGATTGGGGTAAATCCTTCATGTTTAAACTCCTTTGTGTCTTCCAGGTGGTATCTTTGTCTTTTAAACCAGTCACAATAAGTAACTGCTCTCTGAGCTAATCAAGTTTTCAGGAAGTAGCTAAGCCTTTTGTCATCACAATTAAAATGTCAATAGTCAGGATACTTTTCACAATTTGACAATGGAACATTTGTGACACTGTTTTTCACTTCTTCCTACGTCATATTTTTCTATCTTCTAACTCACTTGTCTTTACTAAGTTTTGTAAAGTAATGCATAATGTTGCATCCACCAACCAAGAGAACAAATGTTGGAGACTTTCAGGATTTCAAAGATGTTACTTTATTGGCCACGTTTAACCTGAGCAGGGGCGAACTCTCCTGTGTCTCAAAGTGTCCAGAGACACAGTGACCGCAAGGGCTGCAAACGAGAGTCGCGCACAGCCCTTTCAGCTAAGTCCTTATATAGAGGCAAGCAAGCGTGGCACAGAAGCAGATGTGGCGGTTAGCTGTTGGTTCGCAGAGCCCCAGCGTGGGAACAGGGTAGGGTCTGACTCAACTGAGAGGAAAATTTTGAAACTAAACAGATGGCAATCAACTTACAGGATGTTTGCTAGGGATGCCGGCTCCTTGGGGCTGAGACTATTTTTCTTGTTCCCAACACATAAAATCTTAAAAGGGGAGTTAATCTAAATAAATACAATGCTAGGTAGGTAGGTACATGGACAGATATGATACATAGATGGGTGCAAATTACACATTTATTTACATTTATATTGATTCATTAAAACAGTGTTCTTGGATTTTAACATGTTCACTAGTCACCCAAAGATCTTGTTAAAAAAACATTCTCATTCAGTTGGTCAGTGATGGGGCCTGAGACTGCATTTCTCAGGCACTTCTGTGGGGTGCTAACGCTCACGGTCCACTGCTCACATTTCAAGTAGTATGATATTAGAGAATATTGGTGAACAAAGAATTCAGACTGTCTGAAAAAATATGCATATTTTTCCAAAAAGGCATGTTAAACAAAAGTTAAATTTAATCAACAAAGTATTTAAGATGTCACTTTGTGACATATTGCAAAATTAAGAAAGATAATCTTTCCTAGCCTAGCAAGCCAAAACTTCCTTTATCAGTCAACTGTATTGTTATGGCAACTTATTTAGCGTTCATCTTAATTTGGTATCTCAAATTTCTCAGGTCAATTCAAACATTCCATTCTCTCTCTTTGCTCTCGCCATGGCTCCTCTTCTCCCTGTTTAATGTTCCAACAATCATGACAGCAAACTTTAATACCATGTTTGCATAGCTATTCTCAAAAAATGAGATATAATGTATCAATACTTCAATTATATCTAATACAGCATCATTATCACTATTCTTCTCAAAAACTGCTTTATACACAGTTTGATGACAATATTAAAGAGTCAATTAGGGGGGCGAGCAGGGCTGGGAATATAAGACAGAAAACTGTACTTGAACAAGAATTTTTAAAAAAAAGTCAATTAAAGAACTATGACAGAAACTTCATTAATTTTTTCATAAGCTTATGGTAGCTTAATATGAAGTTGTCAGCAATATGAAGAATGGAATACAAAACCAAGTTAAGCTAGAATAAATTAACTAGATAACAGAAATTCATTTAAAATATATTAGCAGCTTTCTTCACATTCCTGGTCTGTAAGCCCCCACGTTAATTTCCATAGTAGGATGCCCCTTTCAGTCCTCTTTTTCCCGTGATCTCATCCAGTACACAGACTCCACTGGGCTCGTGCAGTGGCGGGCTGGAGGACAAGAGGACTTTTTTAATCTTTCCTAGTAGAGGTAGCACAGATCCAGAGAACGAGAGACAAAAAGACTGTTTGCTGAGGTGGTCCTGCATCCTGCTTTCCATCCAGAGAGTAACGGATCGCTGTAACTCCAGCTGGACTTGCAACCATTTTGAGTTTTTTTTCATTTATAAATATATTTATAATACACAAAGTTTAGTAGTACTTCATAATTTCATCTCTTATCTAGACCAATATTTACCAAGAGTGCAGGATTCTGTGTTTCATAATCCTAACCTATGTGATTTAAGTGATTTTTCTAACAAAAATCTTGCTATAGGTCTTGCTCTCTAATTCACCTGAAAAATAATTTTCCTTACCAGCTGCAGTGTGAAACAATACAATTTAGTAAACCTAAAAGCTTTTGCTGAGTAAAACATGACTCCATTGTTATCAGTAACCAATGCAGTAGTAAACAAGATCAGAATTACAAGAGCTGAAAAATCTTTCTTAAAAATTCTATCGTGCTTGGGCCTATAGCTAGGGCCAGGTTTTATATCTTTGGCTTAAAAAAATAAACAAAACAAAATTTTATTATGTAACTGATTTTTGTTGAGGAATTTCAGAATCCAGCGTGCTGAAAAAATGTAAAAATGGAAGAAAGAAAAAACTAAGATAATTAGCAATCGTCCTTTATAACATTGTCATCTGCGTTCTTAAACCTAAACTATGCAGGCAGCATCTACCTCTTCACTCATCAGCAGTGAATGATCGGTGGGATGTAGCTGTGTACTTGTGGATGCCTTTTCTGTCTTCTGAACTCTCCTACTAGAGAAAATGCTGAATACTTTTGATTAGAGTGAGAGAGTCCTTTTCAAGCATCAAGTCTAATTAGAATATTTAAGTAATCTTCTTAGGAACACTTGTACTATTAAAAATGTTTCAGCTAATCTTGGGATAATTTGTATTAATTTATTCTTTAAACATTTTATTATAAATCAGAATTGCCTTTATTCAAAGTAAAAAAAGACTATTACCAGCAAAATAAAGGCTAGGTTATATTACATAAATTTTAAGGTAATGGTTTATATTCATTGCAGTAAAAGCTGAGCTTTCTATGTTTCTGGGAGGAGGGACTGAATCTTTTTCTTCTCCATAAAATTAAGTACTTAATTTAGCCAACTTGGACAAATTGATTATTTTCAGCCCATGCAGAACAGCTGAAGTATTTCAATATTATAAACTACTCTGTTATAACTGTTTAGACGCACTTTGAGCAAAGAAATACATTCAGGTGTGTCTCTTTTATATAATTTTACTCTGCTAATTATAAAATCACCAAGTGAGCTATAAAGCCACCATGGTTCACTGAAAGAATCATGTTACAGTGGTGGAAAGAATGTGTCACAACTTTGAAAGCTCTCATACGTGATAACAAAAGTGTGTTCTATTAATGAATCATTCATTAAGAGCATCTTCAGTGACTTCAATTTAGTGTTCAGGTCTTCAAAGTACTTTTCTCAGCATTTTAAAATTAACTTTGGTTTCTATCATTAATAAATAATTAATAATAATAATAATAATATCATGCACACTTGCATTTTATTCTAACCAATAACTTTACTGGAATAAATGCCCTAATATGTAAGTACTCTCTATATGAAGACATATAGAGAAAGCAATTTCTCTAATTGCTTTCTTTTGAAAGCAATTCCCCCAAAGAAAGAGCTTGTGAGAAATAAAGTCGTTTATTATTAAAAGTTACATGCAAGAATTATGGCATATTTTAGCTCCAACACTCTAAAAACTTTTATGATCATGCAACAGACTTAATAAAAAGAGTCACCAAGCTGTTGCATGTTTTTTCCAAGAGGACAAGGCAAATCAGAATTAAACGTAGGTGTATAATTGAATTTTACTATACCTAAAACTATAATAGCAACATAATAGCTATAGAGTTATTTTTGTTACTCAGAAAGTGTTATTTACTTCTAAAAATTAAGATTTATTAAATCACTGTCCCACCACCACCATCAGTTTTTAATTAATTGAAATTTAAATAACCTACTACTCAATTTTTCTTAAAGGAATTAGGTAGATAATATTTGAATTATACAGTATTTCAAATTAGCCCCTATCACCTTATCAAGGCTTCAGTGTGCTATTTTAATCTTAGTTCTTAAATGTTTTGCATTAGTAAATTCCACAGAATGTTTCTCCTCAGAAGTCTTGTGGAAAAAACTAATGAAAACTTGAAATAAAACAATATCTGGACTATTTATCTCTTGGGTTGGTGACTATATTATCAGTTTCATATACAATACCCCAAAAAGAACTTTGTGGAGCTTAGTATATATTTATGCCAAAGATACCAATTCCAGCTTCACTGCTACATTTCTTTCTTATGCCTCTCTGTCTTTGTTACCTTTATTTATGTAGATTTTTGTTCTATAACATTTTGTCTTTTGTGAATGCATAGCTTAATAGGGCATCATAAACTTGAAAATATTTTTAAAGATTTTATTTATTTATTTTCACACAGGGAAAGGGAGGGAGAAAGAGGGAGAAAAACATCTATGTGTGGTTGCCTCTCAAGAGCCCTCTACTGGGGACCTGGCCTACAACCCAGGCATGTGCCCTGACTGGGAATCGAACCAGCAACACTTTGGTTTTCAGGCCAACATTCAATCCACTGAGCCACACCAACCAGGGCTAAACTTGAAAATTTTTATAAAACAATTCTCCTAGATTTAAATAGCCCCTGCTTTGCAGTATATGTAATTTCATTTTATTTTTGAGTAGAGACACAAAGGATAGTTGTCTTTTTACAGGCTGGAGGGAATTCTTAAGAAAAGTGGGGCAAGTGAATAGATCTCTCAGGTCCATTGGTATCCATTCATGGCCCATGGAGGGTCTCTGATCCAAACCATGCCTCTCCTCTATTAACCCCCATGGCCGTAAAAAAATCTAGTTGTAGAATTTAACTTATACGTGGGTAGACAAGTATAAGTTAATGTTTAACTTTCCCTCTTTATGGTCCCCCTGAGAGAAAAATAACAATAAACTTGAGGAGCACTGGGTGAGAAAAACAAATGATCACATAGCTTTACCTATGTTGAGTCAGCAACAAACAGCAGCTTGCACATAAATACAGGGTGGTTTTTATTAGCTACACAGCTTACTAGAATTAAAAATATAGTAGCTGTATTACAGAAATTTTTAAATGGCAAATACCAAGGGAATGTGTGTTTATGTATACACATGTGCATACACAAAAGTGTTTGAAAATGTTCTGTAGAATACTAGAGTATTACCAATATTTTAGTATTTGGAATGTTTATCTTGCATTTCTTAGTCAACCTAACTGTTAAAAGTGAGCTTAATTACTGAGTTTTCTTAAAGAAATGTCCTCAATAACTTTCAGTAATCCTGACTCTAAAAATTTATAAAATCTAATTGGAATATTTTTTCTATATATGACTAATATTTCACAATACATCTCTGTGACAACTTACTATACAGACTAATAAAGAATATTTAAACCAAGTTATCCTATAAAATAACAATATGCATTTATTCTAGTTAAAGAGTAATGTTCATAAATGTGTGTTTTCAAGAATTCTTAGACTGATAGGAATCAATATTTGTAGGTGGGACCCCATTTAGGATATATTTTTTGCCCACCAGGCAAATTTGAAGTATTTGTGTATCATTTTTGGGGGTGTTAAGGTGGTTAATTTCTCTTCTATAAGGTGGTTAATATAAACATGCTGCTTTGAGACACTTTAAAATAACATAAGCTATTTATGAATAGGAAATAGGAGTAATTATGTGCAAGGAATCAGCTTCTTGGTGTTCATCTTCAATGACAGGTACGCTCATAACAGTTCCTAAGATAGCAACTAGCACATTTGTTTGTTGCAAGAATAAATAAATGGATGTTCAAAACTTTGACTTACTAGTATAAATGGGAAAACAACTGTAAGAATTTGTTTAAAATACCAATTGTGAAAATGAAAACATTTACTGAGAATTTCATAGATACCATCATAGTAATGTGCTATTTGTCTGATATTGTTGGAAATAGATGGTCCCAAATAGTTAGTGAATTTTCCAAATAAATGAATACATTATCTTAAGGGCCCCCAATTTAATATAAGATATTTTTTGTTGATATCCTTTATATATTTAACCCAGATAATTAAACAAAGTACATTAACACAATTCAGTCTTCTTAATGACTCAAAGTCACTAGAAATATCAAAATTCAAAGCTGTAGAAGTGGTCATAGAGTAAAAACTCTTTATTAAAAAAAATAGAAATCAGATTTCTTACATTGTAAATCATTAATTCATTGTTCTCATCATTTAACCTACCATTAGCAAATATTTACAGAGAGAGAGAAAAGCAAGAAAGATAGAAAAAAGACAAAAAGGAAAGAGGAAGAAAGAAAAAGAGAAAGAAAGAAAGAGAGAGAGAGGAAGGAGGAAGGAAGGAAGGAAGGAAGGAAGGAAGGAAGGAAGGAAGGAAGGAAGGAAGGAAGGAAGGAAGGAAGGAAGGGAGGGAGGGAGAGAGAGAGAGAAAGAGAGAAAAGGAAAGAAAAGAAAGAAGAAAGAGGGAAGGAGGGAGAAAAGAAGGAATAGAGGGATGAAGGGAGGGAAGGCAGGAAGGAGAGATGACAGGTGAGAGGATGGAAGGAAGAAAGGCAAAGAAAGAAAGAAGGAAAAAATATAGTACATCATTTGAAATTTCTGAAATATAAAGGGATATTTTTCTGTTTAATCTGCTTGTCCACCCTTTGACATAGACATTAATACCCCAACTCTGCAAAGGAAAATATTGAGTTTCATATAGTTTAATTGACCTGCGTAAGGTTGTGTAGATAGTAAATCTGTCTCTGTAGCCCATGACATTCCCACCTCACCACTCTGCTTCTTCCGTACAGTGGTGCCCACATGCACTTTGTGGCATTGGCCCGCAAACGTGCTGTCCTTACCTTTGAGATGTCTGGGTAAAAGTAACTTTAAATATGTAAAATATTCTTTATTACAATGTATTATGTTTACTCAAAAGACATCTAATCATTTTCTAACTTAATGCATTTGAAAATATTTGTCATATCTTGTAATTTAAGTATGAATAAGAAACATATATAAAACTAAGGATATATATAAAACTTTTACCAGACACTAAGGTCCAAATTAAGTCAGAGAGGAAAACAAACAGTTGGGGGATATTTTGGGAGAAAATGATTGTTTATATTTTTTCTTCAGTGATCACTTTTTAGGGAGCCACAAAATATTTCAGAAAGATAAATCTGTTATTCAACTTAATCTGAAGAAAAATAAGGACATTCCAGGAAAGTTATCTCGAAAGGTAAGATGTTCTTAATATTGGTTTTAATTTCCAAACTGATCATTTTAAGGACAATATTCCTATCCTTAGGATTGTTGCTGATTTCTAATTACATAGCCTAATGAATATATGTTCATGTGAGTGTATTTATCAAAATGTAATAAAATATTTATCGATATGCCTGCTAACAATTTGAACCAGAGCAATTGCGTAAACAATTTACTGCAACCTCAGGATAATACTAAATCAATAGGTCTCTTGGAAAAGTGATTTATGAGAAATTATTGAGGTTATTGTGTTCATACCATCAACAAATCCACTAGAAAGTGAATATAATAGAAAATGTGAAAGGGAAAGCAGTGAAAGAAGAGAAGGAACACAACTCTCATTCTGTTTGAAGACAATGTCTGCATCAACACAGTTTCAATCTGGACAGATTAATATTCATAATATATAATAAAACTACCTAGAAAGGAATCACTGTGCTTTAATGACACAGTTCATGCTGTTAGATATGAATTGTATTCCCTGTGTGATGTCTTTAGTTACTTCAAACCCAAATTGCACAGCATGCAGTGAACTTTGAAATTCTGGCAGATTTTATCTTCCAATTACCTGCATTAAGTAAGAATCCCAGCACCCTGTCATTTACATCAGATAACAGATTTCCAGTGCCACGACTCTTTTTTCTTAGTCTGAGATCTTTCATCATAAAATGTGTCAGATGGTACATTAGGAGGCAATATATCTAAGTGGAATATAACATAATGAGGCCAAAAGAGAGCTATTTAGAAATACCCTTTGGAACTGGTTACCCAGCTCAGCCAGTGCTGAAAGCTCCAGGGCTCTGCCTCTGAAACCTCACAAAGAAACATTATAAAGTACAACTAAAACTCTCAGTGTTAAAAAGCCTAAACGTCTTTACAGTGTCCTCCGTGTTGATAAAATAAAGCTAACGTCATCATTTTCATTTAAACACGAAGAAAGAGAGAAAACATATGATTCTAATTTCTACTCTTGTTTAGAAGATTCATGTTGCTAAGAAAAAAAAGTTATCTCATTGGTAGAAAATCACAGATCACTAGCATTTCAGTTACACGTAAATTTGAAGTTTATTCTTCAATCCATACAACTCCATATGGTTTATGACTTGGACTTGAACATTTCTATCACGCTGAGTCTTCACAATAATTTTAAGTGATAAATATTATTAAAACTAAGGCCATGAATCACAGGGACCCCCGTGACTTTCCCCAGATCATACTGATGGGTGGGCGAGCCAGGGAACGTGGCTTCGAGCCCCACTAGTGGGTCTGCACAGCTCATACCTCATTATACCTCATGCTTCCCCCTTCCGCAAACGTTTTAGATGTGAGTTTCAGAGCAACAGATTCAAATTGTAGATATACATGTGTGTGTATGTGTGTATATATGAAATACATTTTCTTTTTTTCTTAGTTTTGTATTGTTTTCCTCTGCTATATTTACATACCTGAATCTCTGGGGCATAAATAGGTGTCCAATGATAGTCACATAAAGTGCCAGGCATTGTTATCAGTGCCCTACATGTATTGATTCACAATAGCTCAAGAGCAAAATCCAAAAAGGTAATAGTTACTATTACTTTTCTTTTCAGATAAATGAAAGTACTTTAAAAGGTTATTTGAATGGCCCGATGCCTTACAGCTAGTAAATAACAGAGATGGGATTTGAGCAAAGCTAGTCTGGTCATAGAGCTCACTGTATTATAATGACAGCCAATACAGTATCTTTGAGTTGTTGTCATCACCAATGTTATCATATCCATGCATATAGTCACCTCATGGTTTAAAGTGTATAGTTGTCAAGAAATGCCTGCTTTTCAAGCTGTCATTTGGATCAGAGTGGGAATTAAGTTACATGATTCTTTTTTTTTTTGCTTTCCAAGCTTCAACTCATGAATCTATCTTTTACAATGACTATAACCAACTCTTAGCTAATTCAACAATTTATAGGTAAAGAGTATAAATGCCTTTTCTCATCCACAAGTTTTCCTAGCACTTACACTCTTATGCAAAAATTGATAATATGTGTGATGGTGTAGGTATCTGTATATTCACCATTCACTCAGATTTTCTGTGTACCTGCTGTGTCGCAGGCCCTGTGCGAATGAGTAATTAGTGTAATGAACAAAATCAGTGAGACCTCTGCCTGCAAAGGGCTGAATGTCCCGGGGGGCCAACTGGCTTTATTCTCAATTAAAGGCAGTGGTGACATCCACGTGGGCTATGAAAACGGCATTCTTTGTCTCCATCTCCCCAAATCCTGGCTCTTCAAGGATGTTTTAGTATCACGTTGCAAATGAGAAGACATCACATTTTATTAAAATCTTTAAGAGTTTATTTCCAGGTACTACATATATTCTATATGTATAAAATCTAACAAGTGATTAATTCAATAAATATCTTTGCATGCCATATATATAGTCTTTGCCTTAAAAGACCTATAGAGGGAAGAAACAGTTCAGTGAACCTACTTAAAATTCAGAATCATGTCTTAGAGCACATGTATGCCTGGACTCTTATTCATTTGTTCATTAAACATGCAATAATTGAGCACTTACCACGAGACAAGAACTATTCTAGGCACTGGTGACATGGAGGCAAACAAGCTACCTCAGTACTTGTTCTAGAATGTAGAGTTCACATTCAAAAAGAAGAGACAGAACATTTAAAAAGGTACATAAACACTTTGATAGAAATACGTGCTTTGAAAGAAAAAAATAGCCATGCTTTTAGAGTCTGGAGTGGGAACCCCTGATACAAATAAATATGAAGGACTAGTGTTGGCATTGTTTTCATTTATACATCCTAGAGCATATAGGTTTAGCTCTGACCGTAAGAAATAAGAAGTATTAAATTTACTAACTTGGCATCTCTTTTAAAAGCCAAGATTCTGGTTTCATACTCCCAAATTCAAACATCTACTCTTGGACATATTCGATTCACTGCACCTGAGTCTTCTCATTTAAAAAATGTGAATAATAATAGTGCTTACCTAATATGGTTACTATAAGAACTCAATTAATAAATATCAATAAAGAGCTTAAATAAGTTCCTGTATTTAGTCAGAATGATATAAATATTAGTTACCAATGTCATAAAATTGGTATGAGAGAATATATGATATTTTACTCTTTTTCTATTAAACTCTGCATGATTAGGAGATAATAAATTTTCTTTCATGATTCTATATTTTTAAGTGCTGTCAAAATTTTCTGTGATTTTTCATAATTTTAGGAATAAAAATTATAAATAATTGTATTTCTTCCCAGTAGAACAACATAAACTTGTCTTGATAATATCATTTTATATAATACTAAGAATATAATGATTATTATAATTCTATTAAATGTATTGGCAGGCAGTCCCTTCAGTAGATATTTCAGAATTCTAAAAGGCATTATACAGCTCAATTCAGCTCATACACCTTTCTTATTTTAAACTTACTTGTATTTTAATGAAATAAAGAAATCTAATTCTTGTTCCATGAGATTATTTATAAAACAAGTTGACAGTCTTTGGAAATCATTCTAGATTTCCAAATTTTAAAATCCCCCTCTTAATGTAATGTGATGTTATGCGAATGACGGAGTCTTTCTAAAAAAAAAATTGTTCTCCCTCTCTCTCTCTTTAACTTTGATTGAAAGCATTGCCAACACTGTAGATACTAATCATAAATGCAATATTTCTTTCTGGCTCAAGGAAATATTCACAAAACATTCAAGCAAAAAATTTTTATGTGAAAAAGAAAACGTACTTTAAGTTTTCTCTTAAGATGAAGGTATGACCTTTAGCTTTAGAGAAAAGGAAAGTGTATGATATATTCCATAGACAACTGTTCAAAATTTTCTCCAGCTTTTAAAAATGCTTTAAATGAGAATTTTTCTCTTGTAAATTACCATATTACAAAGATCAATCCCCTCCCCTCAAAAGTATCTCTGGAAGCCAAGTAAAGTGATTATAAAATGATTATTATTATGCTATACAGAATGATGTAAATAAGTCATATTTATTTATATTGCCTAGGTTGTAACTTCTGAAGAAATGAAAGTTGCAAATATTGCAATTTTTACTATCTCTTTTTTTTGGCTCCAGATTTTGCTTTTTATTTTTCCTCCCTTCTTACTGTCCTTTTCATGCTTAAAGTTTAGCTTTTACTATTGCAGAAAAAAATTGTCTTACCACTATCACATTTTCAAATGTAGTCACCCCACTGACTCCAGATGTAAATTCCTAGACAGTAAGCCTCATGTTTTTAAGTTCCTTAGCATTTCTACAAAGTTTTTGTTAATAGCACACACTCAAAGTATTGTGTTATAAGTGACTCCATTCTATCCAATCCAACTTAGCTTTCTTATTCTTCCTCCCCAAACAACCAATGTAAATATCAATTTACTTTTTACCTTAAGCCATGTAAAGGTTTTCCTTCTGATGTTTTCTGTTAGAAACTCTAATAAGCAGTTTTTAAAATAGATTGTGTGTGTTTTGACATAAAAGATTGCATGCAGCACAGCATTTAAAGGACTCACCCAGCTGCCAAACTTATCGCCACCGTGTGGTGAAATAGTGCACTGGTGATGACAAACTGCATTCTGTGCAGACTTGCCTAGGGTTATCCTGAAGAAGCTCGCAGCCACTAATTTGGGAGTGAGGTTTGGACGTGTGTGCGCGCGCACGCTTGGATTACAGGCTGGGTATTTTACATTGAGTAGTTCCCACTCATCTTGGGAGAATGAACACAGTGCCATCGGATAACTTCCGGGGCTTATGGCAATCAGTAGTTGTAAATCATTAGTACAATTTAATGTTCGTAAAATGGTAAGTTCTCTTAAATGACGTTTGGCAGCAACATGTGGTAAAGCTGAAACGGAGGCATTCATTCCATGTCTTCACGCCAACCTGGCACACTGTCTCGGCTTACCCTGCCGTGGGGTCCCTGGCTCAATGGAAAGAGCAAGTGCACATGTGCGCGAGGGACCTGAGAAACTGCCTTCCACCCAGGAGAAATAACGTTTGACCTTGGTGATGTCAGAATGTCTTTTAACTTGAGGCTTATCTCCAGCTAAAGCTCAGCTCTCTGTTTTACTTTTGAAAAGAATGCCTATGCAGTTGAGAGTCTTGTAAGTTCTTTAAAACAACGTATTAAAGATGATAGATGAGGGTTATCAAAGAGGTGAATTAAATGACAGCAGGAAGTTACAGACCTATTTTTATCTGGTACTCATTCCTATTCACTCCATAAATATTAATATATTCTGCTGTCCACAGCATGAAGATGACCACCGCCAGTTTTTTCTGAACCAACTTTTAGAATTTATGCATATTTGGAAAATATCCAGGTAAGACATTTTATTTCTGTTCCAAGACTACTTTCTGACTGAGTTCTCAAGTGTCAAATCACAATATTTTTTCCTTGATAGTAAAAACCGTCCTTTCACTAGTACCATGGAAGCTATTGTACTTTTAATAGATACCTCCTTTTGGCAAATCCTGTTAATAATTATCTCTTCCTCACAGCTATTCACATACATTTGAAGAGCTGCTAACACCTTTCAGAACACTCTAACATTCATTTTAAATATCTCTGCTACCAGTTATTACATTTTCAATGATTTTTCTCCCATTCATTTTGTGAATTTGAGTTTTGCAAGTGTCACTAAGCTCTCTGTATGGCTACATTTCCATACTTTGAAAGTCACCACCTCTTGCTTTAAATTTCTTTCTGGAAATCTCTGAAAACACCTAGTATATTTAAACAGAGGAGTGCGGATTCAAATTGGAAAACTCAAGTGACAGCAAATGAACACATCCATACCGACTCTGATATCTAAATGCACGCATGCATTATTTGAAAGAATAGACCTAACTAAGAAGCTAACTTGGGAGAAGATATCAGTGACAAATTATTGGTGTATCTGGAATAAATATTGTTCTGAGTTTAATGAGCAAATAATGAGGTGTGGGAGACACATGTCACAAATCTCTAAAGAAAAGCGTGATGTAAAAAATATGATTTAAAATTATTGTAGGTGACCATTAATAGTAACTGTCACTTCATATACATATTGCATATATTATCTCACTTAACTTCTCCCTATAGCCCTATGGTAGTACATATTATCTTATTTCAGAATCAAGAAAATTGAATTTTGACACTTAAAAGTTATTTACCTGGCCCAAGACCACTTATTTTGTTAGTAGCAAGACTGGAATCAGTTCTGAAATTTGCAAAGGCCATCTATTCTTTTATTAAACAATTATGTCTTTCCATGTGTGCTTCTCTTTTTTTCTGCCAAAATAGTCAACCTCATACCATATAATCATAGACTGGGTAGGATTAGAGAGGACTTTTGACATAACCTAATACAAATTTTCATTTTATAGCTAATTACTGGATCCAGTACAGGTTCACTTCAAAATGGCACACTGACAAAGGCTGTAGTTTCCCTGTTTCAAAATAAGTTCATAAGAAAACCCAGCTGGACAGGGGAAAGAGTCATCAAAGCTGACAAATTCTTTAAAAAGTGGAAAAATCCCTGGGAGACAAAGAATTGTTTTGAACTGGTTTGGTGGAGCATTGCGACTTATAGCTGCCCACCACCTTGTACACAAAGAAACTTGTGTAGTCTGCAAGAACATAGTTAAAGCAAGGGAGTTTTCATTCTTTTTCTGTCTTACCCTGCCATTGTCTTCCCCTTCGCAGAAGTCTGGTGGCCTTGGCCACCATGCAGTACAGTTGTCCACAGTTCAGGTTTATTTAGGACAAAGCAAAAAGCTCTGGTGCAATGAGAAGTAGATGAAACCTGGCAAGGAAAGACAAGCTTCAGAACCTAACCCCTCCATCCCTTCTCGACAATCCCAGAGCCACGGACTACAATCTAGAGAGACCCCAACTCCAGATACTGCTTGTCCTCTGTAAAGGAAAGTAAAACAGAGCAGTCTATCATTTTCTCTGCCATCAAATAGATATTTAATGCCACAGCCATGTCTAAAATCGAATGTCTAACTCTCCATCCATTCTTATTTCGCTTACTCTGCACTCAACCTTAACTTTCCTAAATGTTATCTAGCACAGGTGCATTTTGAGCCTCATAAAGGCCATTGGATGCTTTGTTTCCTTTTCTTTTTAAGTTTTACTGAGATATAATAGACATATAACATTGTCTATTATATGTGTAATGTGTACAATTGATTATTTGATAGATAGGTATCCCAAAATGCTAACCACAATATTAGTTAACATATCCTTCACTCACATAATTACCATTTTCTTATTGTTATAGCAAGAACATTAAAGCTGTGTTCTCATAGCCACTCAGGTGTACAATACAGTATTGTTAACTATAGTCACAAGGCTGTGACTTTCCAGGACCTTCGATCCCAGAGCTTATTTATCTTACAACCGAAAGCGTGTGGCCTTTGACCAGCACCTCCCCACTTCCCTGGGCAGTTACCCTTCTGTGTTCTGTGTCCATTAGTTCTCTTTGTAGATTCGACGCGTAATTGAGATCAGATGGTATTTGTCTCTCTCTGTCTGACTTATTTCCCTTAGCATAATGCCCTCAAGGTTCATCAAAGTGGTCACAAATAAGAGGGATTCTTTTATGGCTGAATAATATTTCACTCTTGTATATATTACATTTTCTTTATCCATTTGGATATTGATGGATGCATTTATTTTTTTTATATTTGTGATATCTCATGATTCTGATTTACATTTCCCTGATGTTAGTGATGTTGTTCGTGTATCCTTAAGAGAAAGGTCTATTTGAGTCCTCTGCCCCTTTTTAATTGATTTTTTTCTTTTGTTATTGACTTGTATGAGTTTCTTATGTACTTTACTTCCTTATCAGCTATATGTTTTATGGGGTTTTTTTCTCTCACACCTCAAGCTGCCTTTTTATTTCGGTCACTGTTTCCTCAGTTGTGCAGAAGCTTTGTCGTTTGATGTAGGCCCACTGGTCAACTTTGCTTTCTGATGTTGCTTGTGCTGTGGGTGTGATATCCAAAATCTCATTGCAAAAACTGATGTCAAAAGGCTTTTCCCTTATGTTTTCTTCTAGGACCTTTACCATCCATTTTCAGTTAATTTTTGTAAATGGTTTAAGATACGGGTCCAATTTCATTCTCTTGCAGAAGACTTTCTTGTTATCCCAACACAATTCATTAAAGAGATTGCCCTCTCCCCACTGAGCATCCTTGACTCCTTTGTCAAGTATGAATTGAACATGTGTCTATGGGTTTGCTTCTGGACTCTCGATTCTGTTCCATGGGCCTATGTGTCTGTTTTTTAAATTTTAGTAAATTTATTGGGGTAAAATTGGTTAATAAAATTTTATAGGTGTGTGCTCGCCACCCATCATGTTTTCCAACCAAATTTTAAGGAAAGTTTTTTTCTTCTTTCCAGACAGTGCCTTTCAACAGTAATCAAAAAATATGACTCCCAGCTGAGATGCCTATTGAAAACCCAGGTATTAATTAACATGTGTTACTTCATTTATCAATTCAATAAGCATGTAGTAAGCATCAACTTTTTCTAGAACTTTTCAAGTTTCTTAATATATAAAGACGAATAAAGCAGTGTCTACAGGTGAGTGGCTTTCATTTTACTATGACAAAACAGAAAAGTAAATACATGTGTATAATGACATGTCATAGGTCATGTGAAAGACCTATGTGTACACAGAACACACACAAGGGGTTTGTCAATTTTACTTATTTGGTCTGTATGTTGGACACTAAGTACACCAGTCATAGAAAGGGCATAATGAAGGAAGGTAAGAAATAGGGATAACATGAACGAAAGATCCTGGCGTGATTAGGAAACTATGAAATTTACAATGGCTGCAAATAGAGGTCAAGGTGAGAGCCTGGAAAGAGCCCAGATGAAAGGGGCAAATGGGGGGCCAAGGAATTCAGGATCTTAAGGACATATTATTGGCAATTGAATGATTTTCTAATTTATCAGGTGATGACATGGAGCCAACGTGCAGTATTGTAAAATGACAGATGCGTAATTAGAGAGGTATTCGTTAGCCCAAAGAGAAGCTGGGGGCATTGTCAAAAGTTCTAATATAGGGATGGACAGGAGAGAACAGATTCATAGCAGGTTAAGATGTGTCATTTATAAGATTTGATAAAGTACTATGGGTAACAAAAGAACAGGTTGCCTACATTTCCTCCAGATTCCTGGCTATTGACTGACCAGTTGAAAACATCAATGCACTAAAATAGTGAAGAGAGAAGTTAGCTTGCTGGGGCAAATTATGGATTCAGTCCAAGATGACCAAGCATCAACTGGGCATCTAAATTATAATCGCTGTTACATAGATCATTTCTTATAAGTTGTTCTGGCAGAAAAGTGTTCATCTTCCACAGGGAAAGTATCATATGATTAAAGAAATTTGTATAACAATGTTTTAAAATAAGTGAAGATTAATTTTTCCATTAAATAACTTGACTCCAGATATGCATATAAAGTGACATACATCTTAAGTAACTATTTCTGACACCAGTGAACAGTAAAGGATTCTGAAAATAAATTATATTTCCTCATATAGATCCCGAATTTGTGTGTGAATTCCACATGAATATTTAAAGGCGTGGAGAAGACAAACATATGACTTACGTTCCTTCCTCAAGTGTGATCCTCTCACTCTAATTTCATTTTCCTTCCTTGAGTCTGGCCTGAATCTGGGAATTTTAAATGTGGAATGTAAAAATAATTCAAAATTAGATTGTTTTAAGTCTCATGAAAGTGTCGCAATTACTGCTTCTTTCATCGTGATTCTTCATCTTTGTGATAGTCATTCTTTCTAGTGTAGAATTTCAAACTTTCCAGGGACCAGGACAGTTTAAGGCTTCATTCCCAAATCAGTTATGTATCTTGAATACATGTAGATATACTTTCAAAGCTATGGTAAAGCACTCATAGATGAATTTTAATGATCTAAGTACCAGATGTCTCATTACTATTCATGCATCATAGATGTTTTTTACACACACACACACACACACACACATGAACTGTTGAGAATCTGTTAACAGTTCTTATTTTGCAAAAATAGAAGTTTGGACATATTACTCATACATGAGGAATCCAATATTTCCACTTTGAAAGAAACCATTGATTATTATAAATTTTTAGAACATGACATAAAAGTTGGCAAAACATCAAAGAAATAGTGTCCTTGTAACATCACTGGCAAGTAATTATCATCACTCACATCTGAATTATTTTATAAATAGGCCACAATGTCTGCAATTTTCCAGATGATATCCATGAAAACAATGGGCTTTTAAAATGAGATTCTGCCTGTAAAGCATAATCAATAGAAAATATCTGAGAAGTGAGGAAAGACTCTGACATTATCAATTCACAATTTTGCATTTTATTTGACAAGTGCATTAAGTAGCATTTCATCAATGCCAAAAAAAGTATCGAGTTGAAAATTACATTTTTATGTTTCCAAAACTTGGATCATTACATGACTTGAAAAAAGAACAAATATGCAGGCTACATAAATATGGCATAAATATTATTGAATATCAATGTAGATAATTTAAGTTTCCAAATATTATCTTTCTTCAGCAATGATTACCTACCATATTTTAAACGTGACTTAATTTCATATTAAGCATCTTGAAAGAAGTTTTCCTAATGTATTACTTAAGGCAAATCACTAAACTATTTACTCATTAGAATGAAGAGAAATGGAAGTTAGAACCATGCTCTGAAGTTGATGTTCTAGTTGAAGAGGCAGCATATTCACATACACAGCATACATAGAGTGGGATTTATACAGAGAAAAGCAGTGTAAAGCCAGGTTTGAAGCTAGATGAGAGGATGAATCTCTGATGCAAAGTTGTATATGCCTAGGAGCCTCTATTATATAATCTCTAAAATTTTTATTCAAATGTCAAGTAGGATTTTTAGAAAAAGTTAGCAATTCCTATCACTGATGACAAACTTAACACTAGACTCTAGTAACTGGTGAGCTAGTTATAAACTATAAGGATTCGGGTTCAGGAAAATCTATTCATGCTTCGCAATGTGGTTTAGCTTTGTGAAACCTCTACCTGGTCTGAAAAGAGCTAAAAACTTCCAAACTCTTTACTATCTAGCCCGTGACTCATAAACTGTATTGACTGGATAACCAGAAGAATATGCAATCTTTATTAGTCAAGTTCAAGTGATTCAATAAGGAAGGCAAAATATTACTTAACTGATACTTTTCCTTCCCTAAAAGCCAACTCTAGCTGTATTCAGACTCTAGACAGAGACTGAAAATCCCATATATAAGTAGGAAGAAAAGGGGCACAGAGGAATCTTATGTATTTATTTTTTTGGAACTGAAGCTCTTCCAGTAACAATCATATCTGTTGGACATCAAAAGTCCCAGTCTGAGACAGAGCTTAAACACTGACAGAAAGGACAGAACTACCTTCAGAGCAGAGATTCCAAAGTCAGAGAGACACATATGTCAACCCTCTGCCAGCGATGGAAGTTTTTATTTGACCTTTCTAGAGTTCACAAAATTCATCACTAAAGTCAATACCATAAAATATAATAGTATTTTTTAATTACTGAAACAGTGCCTAATATAATATAGTATCTGGATGATTAAAGGTGTTCAAGGAAAGACAAGTACAGTGTTGCTTCGTTGCTATCCGAGTTACTATTTTTCATACTTTGTAGAGGACTGTACAGGATCCAGGAGTAAAATGTCACCAAACTAATTTTCATTTCCAATAGAATGTAAGAAAATGTAGAAAAGGAGCAAAAACAACATTAAAAATGAGAAAAAATAAATCAGTAACAAGGGCCAGTTGAAGGGTCACAATAGAAGTCAAGGAGAAGAGATAAAAATCGGGTCATGAGAAAAATAGAACAATTGCAGGATTGGAGCCTACCTTAGCAGAAATAAAGGGCAGACTGAAACCACTCAAAGTCAGACCTATTACATTTTGAACACTCCTAGACATGAAGAAAAAGAAAAATGAAAAAGTGAAAGTAGCCCTTCAATAAGGAAGGTAATCTTTAGCCAACATAATTTGTATTCCTAGTGAGAAAGAAAGCAGTGAAAGGTTCTGTCAAAGGAATAACATGATCTGGCATTTGATTTGGAGTTTGTGCCGTGAGTTATACAACACATGGGGAACATATAACAATATTTACAAACTAAATAAGAATAAAAGTGCAGGCATTCACATTAAACATTAAGATGAGGAACAAAATATCGCCAGCTCGCAGGATCTGACTGCATGCCACTTTCTACCTCTTTTCCTTTACCAAGAGGTATCCTTTGGTTAAAGGTATTTTGTTGCTTTTCTTTCCCATTTCACTGCCAAAGTGTGCATCCATTAGCAATCTTAAGGACTAAGCTTCTTTTTAATATCTGTCTAAATGGAATCAAAGTGTATGTACTTTTTGAGGTATATGCCTTTTCAACACAGTGTTGTTTCGGTTGGAGATTTATCCACTGTGTCCCATGTGGTTGTGATTTCCTTATTTTCATTGCTGTACAGTACTCAGTTAGATGAGTGAAGCTTATTTATTTACATATTCTATTGTTTGTGTACATTTAGACTAATATCAAGGATTCTTCTACGGTATATGTCTAGCATCATAAACTTAGAAGGTAATACAAATACCTTGTACTACCAAAGGTGTTATTTTTCCAATAAGGTCTCAGACATTTTACAATACTGTGAGCATCTCCATTGCTCCTCTTCTCACTCATGTGTGATATAGTCTGACTTTAAATTTTACCTACGGGAGGAGGTAAATGTGATGATGTCTCATTCACTTTTAAATTTTCACTTTACTGACTACTAATAAATTCATGATCCTTTACTTTTTTTTAAAGGTAACATCAAACTGTTATTTTTGTAATTTAACATATTCCAACATTTTGTCCCTTGACCTACATTTCATTATCTTTTTCAATAGATTTTTGAAGTTATTCATACAATTATTCTTTTTTTGCTTATGTGTGTTATAAGTATCTCTGCTAGCTTGTCCTTTTATTCTCATTATGATGTCTTATTATTACATTAACCTTCTCAAAGTTTAATTTATATAATATACACTCAGTTAACAATAGAATTTGACTCGTTTTGAAAATGCACATACCAATGCAACCACCATAGAAATCAAGATATAAAATTGATATAAAATCAAGATATGCATAACACCAAAGAGTGCCCAAGCCCTCTTTGTATTAAATCTCTCCCATCTTAGGCATTGTGTAACCATGAATACAAATTTCTTTTGCCTTGATATCTAATAGAATTTTATTACAAGTGATAAAACAAAATCCTTGCCACATTGTTAATCTTAGAAGCAAAGATGTGGTTTTACACAATTTACTATGGAGTTATTGTGAGGTTATGTAGACATGATATGGAGCTCAATGCCCTTTACTAGGTCAGGAAAGTTTTCTGCTATTTCTAGTTTGCTAAGAGTCTATATCATAAATGGGTGATAAATTTTGTCAAATGCTTTTCCTATAGTTGTAGAGATGAGCATATGGTTTTTCTCATTTATTCTTTTCATATTTTAAAAATATTTTTACACTGTTGAAATAAATCACATTTTGTGAGAATTTAGAACCTTTCCATGAATTTCTGGTTTTATTAGCTAATATTTTGTTAAGGACATTTGCATCTATATTTATGAGGGCCATAAGTCTGTATTTTTATTTTCCTGTAATGTTGTGGTTTTATTTTGACATTGGAGTAATGCAGGCCTTAGAAAATAAGTTGAGAAGTATTCTCACTCTCTGTAGCTTGAAAGAATTTGATTAGATTTGGTTTTATTTCTTCCTTCAATGTTTGAAAGAATTCATCATTGAAGTTATCTGGAGTTTTCCTTGTAGAGAGGATTTTAGTTAGAAATTTAATTTTTTATTTTTAATTGAATTTATTGGGGTGACAATGGTTCACAAAACAATACAGTTTTCAAGTGCACAATTCAGCAAAACATCACCTGCACACTGCATCGTGCACCCATCACCCAAAGCAAAGTCTCTTTCCATCCGAATTTATCCCCTCTTTGCCCACCTCCACCTAGCCCCATTCCCATTTTTCTCTTGCTGTCACCCTGTTGTTGTCTGTGTTTGTGTGTTATATGTGTGTGTGTTGCTCAATTCCTTCACCTCCTTTCATCCAGGCCCCCATCTCTCTTTCCCTCTGAGAGCTGTCAGTTTGTTCCATACATCCATGCTTCTGTTTCTATTGTTCACTAGTTTATTTAGTTCATGACTTTCCACATGTAAGTGAGACTATACAGTATCTACCTTTCTCTGGACAGCATACTTCATTTAACATAATAATCGGTAGGGTAACATTGTTTGCTTTCTACAGTACCTGTTTGTCTATGCCTAGGTCCTTCTCAATATTTTTGTCTCTCCCTCACATACTTTTCTCTTGTTTATTAGTGAAAATAGAATCAAATGTTTTGTAGTTGGGTAAAGGGAGTTTTACGTTGTAATGATCAACCACAGCCCTAGGCAGACTGTGCTCTTAAATCTCAAGACTGGAACTTTATGAGAATTCCTGACCCTCTGCATGTGCCTTTTCCTTATACTCTTGTACAGGAGGGTTTTCTGCCCCTCCTCCCAGTGGTATTGCTACTGAACAAAAATGGGGATATGGCTGCCTGCCACCAAGAGAGGGAGCTCTTGAGGCAGAGGCAGGTGAGAAAGGAAGGAGGTTCATATTCAGGTGCTGAATGACCCGAGGGAATGGGGAACTCTCCTTCTCAAAGCTGATGCCCCTCAAAACCCAGGTAAAACCCAGCTATTCTTAGCAAGATCAAAACAAAAGGCAGTACCCAGAGCTCTTACTCCATTTTACAGTATCACCCTTCGGAGCCTGTGGCAGTTGCTAAGTGGTCATCCAGGTAGCTTAGCTTATTCCAAGCTGTGGTACCTCCTCAGGTTCCCTCCTGAAGACTGCGTGTGACGCCTGCCTGGCAATGGCCCTATGGCTGCTAGAGCCACAAGTCTGCATGCTCCTGGACATGGTAGCATGTGAACACATCAGCCAATGTTTCACTAAGTCAGCGAGAGAAAGAAAGACTCTCTCCTAGAGGCGCAGGCCATATGGCCACTAAGAATAGGCCACTGCCTTTTCCAAGTGCAGGTTCCAATCAGTGAGCAAAGAGCAAGAGAGTGTTTCTTTGTTCCCCTGGGACTATATTTGTTTGGGGTATGGGAAGGGCCAGGTACTTTTTCAGAATGACCAATTGACTTCTTAAACTTTTGTGCGTTTTGAGGGGTCCACCTCCCAACCAATCCCTTCTTTCCCCAGGCTAAGCTGGCTGCCTCTCTGGTCCAGCACCTCCTCCTGCCACCACTGTGACTCTATGACCCATGTGCTTGCCCTCCCCTGGTCCCACCCCCAATCTGGTATCAGGAGGGAATAGGAGAACTTTTTCCTCTGTCCAATTACCTTGTTAGCCTTGCACGTGCTCCGTAAGGACCACCCCCTGGTGCCATCTTGCCAGGGGGCAGGGAGACTCCACTGGTGCTCCAGCAACTCTACCTCTCATGCTCTAGTCCCCACCTGCAGCAAGTTGCCCACACCCAGGGCCCGTGGATGGAAAGTGACCAAACCAAAAGCTTAAGTTAAGGGATCCTGGAAACCTCTGCACAACCTCTCCAGCAGCACCAAGAATGGTCTCAGCAGATTGGACGGGGCATCTGCAGCCCAGATCAGGACCTCCGCACCAGGTGTGGAGTGTCCATAATGTACATGCTCAGTTATCCAGACAACGTGGCCTTACATCCTCGGGACCTGGCACTGCACTGTGAAATTTGATGTCTTTGCCATGGCCCTGGGCAGTTCTGAAGACATTACTCAAACTTCCAATCTTTGTCTCCAAAGAACGTGACTGGGTGCACATGCTGCTCCCAGGTTATTTCTCATGGCCTAGCTCTATTTCCCACGGTGACCCCTCCTGTTCCCCCCCTCAGCCTGCCCCCAGTGGTCCAGACAAGCTGTCTATCAGTATCAGTACCTGGCCTGTGACTGGATCTGGTATCCATGTAGGATCAGGACTCCAGATAAGGTCTCCTGCCCTTTGCTGATGAGGTTTTTTTCTCAACAGCAAAGAGTCTCAGTTATAACTGCCTCTCCCCTAGAGGTAAACTGCTTTTCTTTCTCTTCCCCCCCACCCCCAAAAGCAAAAACTTTTGCCTGGAATCAGAATGACAGAGGGTATTCTCAGTCTCCTAGGGTCACCATTTTCCTAGGCCCACCAACCAGCAAATGAATGCTTTTACTTCTTGTAAGAGAAGACTTCACAGAAGTAAGCAGGGCTCTGTGCCTATCCCATAGACACAAATGCATACCACGTACCTGCACCACTGCACGGACCTTTATTTTCCAGCATCGCCTTTAATATTTCCCTTGAACAGCTGGTGGGTGTCCACGGAAAAGATCTTCAAGTGGAATGTGAAGTCCTTGAATTCCCAAATATTCAAAATCGACATACTAGCTCATACCTAGCTTTTAAGAATCTGTTAAAATTTTAGCTGATTTATTCTCACGCTCTAATGTAGTGACCACCTCTTTCTCCCGTGCTCTGCCAAAGGTCAAAGACTGTCTACCTCATCTCTCCTCAAAGTAGCCTATTACTTTGGAATTCAGTATACTTAGTTACCTTGTGACCTCAAACTATACTAGAGTCAGAAAAAATAATGATTTTGCATATTTTCTTCTTTTTCATTGTTACTGTGGGAACAAAGTTGAATATTTTAAGCTGAAATGGAATTCCAAAGACTATTTTTATTATTTAAGGAACAAGCAACTTATAATAGCACTAACTATTAAACCTGGAAAGAAAATAATCCTCAATTTTCCCCAAACTCGTTAACTAAATTTGATAATTTTCAGGATGTAAATATAAATAGAAATGTATTAAGGCTTATGTAATACCTGAAAATTGTTAAGCTGTCACATGGCTGTCTAAACGCTGTATTTTGGTCTCTACCATGGCTAAATGAAGGTAGAGGGAAACTTATACTGTCTTGTTTTATTCTCCAGAAAGATGCAGAGGAGAAGCATTTGCCACCAAATTTCTCCAATGCCCCGAATATTTTTAAGGTAAGCTTAATATCTAAAATATTAGAATGGTACTCCTTCAGAGTCTATGAGGCATCAAGTGTTTCCTAAGATAAACTTGGAACATGTCACACAAAATAACATCACAGCACGATTATTGGTTTTCAGTAACTCAAAGATTCACAATAGTCTGGCACGATTTTTAGCATGAATACTTCATGTGGGTTGTATAAATTAGTACAGCTACACATAACACAACTACTTAGGTAATCATTTTCTTTACTCAAAGCCCCTGATTAGAGAAAAGCTCCCTCAAAAGTTCTGCTGGCCAGTAAGCACGGTTTTTCTTCTTCCATCTTGTCCAGATGACAATCTACCCAATGTCAGGAATTTACTTCAAGACCAGAGCTCCAGCGCTGACCCTTCCCCTACCTATACCAACTAGTTTGGGTCTAAAATTTCAGCACTTGTTTCACTGTGAGCTGTAAAACCAATCTCAAAACCTGAGGGCCTGAAACCAATCTGATAATTTCCCCCAGGCCAGACCATTGCAACACCAATGTTGAAGCTACTACTCTGGTCTAATTTTCCTATTTCAGTTTCTGTCACCCTGATATTTATCTTTTCTGTGTTTTAGGCTAAGCTACACATGTATGTTTTTTTATAGTTCATTTTATTTTTAAATATATTTTATTGATTATACCATTACAGTTGTTCTATTCCCCCCCTTCTATCCCCTCCACCCGCACCCTCCCTCCCCCACCATTCTCCCCCCCTTAGTTTATAACCACGTGTCTCAAGTTCTTTGGATTCTATATTTCCCCCACTATTCTCGCCCTCCCCCCTATCTATTTTCTGCCTACCATCTATGCTATTTTCTGTGCCTTCTCCCCTCTTCTCCCCCTCCCACCCCCCTGTTTCTAACCCTCCATGTGTTCTTCATTTCTATGGTTCCACTCCTGATCTAGCTGTCTTCTTGGTTTGCTTTTGTTTTAGGTGTGGTTGTTAATAACTGTGTGTTTGCTGTCCTTTCACTGTTAATATTTTTCATCTTCTTTTTCTTATATAAGTCCCTTTAGCATTTCATATAATAAGGGCTTGGTGATGATGAACTCCTTGAACTTGACCTTATCTGAGAAGCACTTTATCTGTCCTTCCATTCTAAATGAAAGTTTTGCTGGATAAAGCAATCTTGGCTGTAGGTCTTTGGATTTCATGACTTGGAATACTTCTTTCCAGCCCCTTCTTGCCTGTAAGGTCTCTTTTGAGAAATCCGCTGACAGTCTGATGGGTACTCCTTTGTAGGTGACTGTCCCCTTATCCCTTGCTGCTTCTAGGATTCTCTCCTTCATTTTAGTCTTGGCTAATGTAATTATGATGTGCCTTGGTGTGTTCCTTCTTGGGTCCAACTTCTTTGGCACTCTCTGAGCTTCCTGGATTTCCTGGAAGTCTATTTCCTTTGCCAGACTGGGGAAGTTCTCCTTTATTATTTGTTCAAATAAGTTTTCCACTCGTGGCTGTTTCTTTCCCCCTTCTGGTACCCCTATAATCCGGATGTTGGAACGTTTAAAGATGTCCTGGAGGTTCCTAAGCCTCTCCTCATTTTTTTGAATTCTCATTTCTTCATTCCTTTCTGGTGGGATGTTTTGTTCTTCCTTCTGGTCCATTCCATTGATTTGAGTCCCTGTTTCCTTTCCATCACTATTGGTTTCCTGTGCATCTCCCTTCATTTCAATCAGTCCAGCCCTCACACGTTCCTCTAATTTGTAACTTTGTTCCTCTAATTTGTGACTATAATCAACCAGTTCTGTGAGCATCCTGAGAAATAGTGTCCTGAATTGTGCTTCTGAGAGGCTGGCAATTTCTCGGTCGCTTAGAGTTATTGGCTCTGGGACTTTGAGTTCTTCTTGTGCCATCTTTCGGGTTGTTCGTGCCTGTTCCATAGCAGGATCAGAGCCCTAAAGTGTTCACTAGAACAGGGCAACTAAGTCGCTGGGTTGTGACGCTGTATGTGGGTGCGGGATCAAAGAGGGACTCTGGCATCCCGTCTGCTGCCTGCCGCCTGCCGCCCTGGCCCTCACCGGTGCCGAAGGGCAACTAAGTCGCTGAGTTGTGACACTGTATGTGGGGGCGGGGTCAAAGAGGGACTATGGCGTCCTGTCCGCCACCTGCCGCCAGGGCCCTCACCGGTGCCGCAGTTGCTGCGGTCACCGGGCCCACACGTTTCGTCCCACTGCACAGGAGTGTGCCACCGCCGTCAGCCCTCGCCCCCTGGGGCCTGCGTGGTCTGTCTCACTGTGCGCGAATATGCGCCCACGGTCTGCCCCGCACCCCAACTGGTTCCCGTCTGTCTGCGCGCCTGGGTCGGGGGCCCTGTCCTGCCCAACCCTGCTCGCTGCTGGCTCTGCCCCTCTTACCGTCCCCGTTGAATGGTTAGATGTAGTCGGACTTCTGTATAATTCAATTTTCTGTCTTTTGGCTGTGTCTTTGTTTCTCCAAACCTTTGTTGTATTCAAACTTGGTTGTGGGAGAAGGCACAGTGTTTCCACCTATGCCTCCATCTTGGCGGAAGTTCCTATAGTTCATTTAGTGTTCACGTGACTGTGTGTTCTGGGTGTGCGTGTTTCTCAGTACAGCTGCTGCTGGAGCTGAAATCTCCATGGCATCTGCCCCTATCAGAAGGTTGCATCTACTTGGTTGTCCCCTTGGAAGCTCAAGCTTTGTGTGTTAAAACTATATGCATAACAATCCCACCAAAAATTTTACTATTTTGCTTGTGTTTTCTGCCACAGTTAATGGCAACCCGTACTCTTGGTTTCCCAAGTATGAAGTTTTGATACCATTTAAATCCGACCTTTCTGTTGATCCTCACATCCAATTTATCACAAAGTTAATTCTACTACTGCAATATTTCGCTTAACATATTCTAGCAATGTTAGTGATATATGAATATAATGAATACAAGATTTATGTTTCAGAGTTTCTGAGGATTACATGAGATAAATAGATCAGAACAGCACTGCAAGATGAGTAAGAGAAGTAAATTAGCTACCAAGTGACACAGTCACTCCAGCATTAGCATTTCAAGTAGCAACATTTTATGGATTTCTACAAATTCACATGTGCCACATATTCGTTAGAAGATATGAATGAAAACTACATCTGGCAACTAATATATACCATTCCCATAGTTTTATGAGTTTTTAATTTTATTTATTAGTTATCTGGGTCTGTGCAGTGTTTTGTTTCTCATAAACTGAAAGATCTGTGTGAAAGATAAAAATTAATTAGCTAAAGTTGAATCCATATTCTCTGTCGGGCACTTTTTAATGTTTGGCCTTATTTAATCATTACAACAACCCTATAATTATTACTATTCTAATTTTACAGAAGAAACTCAGGCCCTTGGAAGTTGAATAATTCAATAATGGTTACAGGTGGAAATGAGGCAGAACCACGATTTTAACACACATAGCTTGATAGCAAGATGAACATAATGCCTATTACACTATTCTGAGTGCATTGACAGTATATTAATAATTGAATTGCTTCCCTTTGTGAAAAGTCAGTTTGTCAAGTTCAGGTGTTACTCCGAACTAAACTTCGGTTCAGATTATGTATGTAGAAAATGTGGTGGAACTCTTAACTTTCTAGCGGTAATGAAGTAAATCTTTCGGCAGGCATGTCACCTTGTTGATTCATCATTAGGTCAAGCATAACTAGAACAGCTGATTTATTTTCATGTGAATTACCTGTAAAATTATCTTCCTTGTGTTATAATTGAGTGGTTGTATTTCCCTAGTCTGTGAAAGACAAAATGTGTCCCAATTAAATTGCATCTTCTTACTGTTAGCTTATTAATTGAGTATGTTATCCTCTTTGGAATTCTGATTGCCTTTCACAATATTAACTAGCTTTTCTTCCAAGGTTTTTGTCATCCATGTTCAGTGTTTATAAAATCATATAAGAGATACTGGCAACATATTAAAAAATTTTTTTCCACAAATGAAACAAAATGGTATTCCCTTAATATAATTCTCATTTTGTGTGTATGTATTGATAATGTTTTGTTAAGAACATGATCTAGAATGAGTAGAGTTAAAATTTTTGCGGGATTGTATATCCATGTCTCTGTGTGAAAAAAAAGGGAAAATATTTTCCCACCTGTTTTGAAATAAACTGCTCGAATCCTCCATTGGAACAGCCTGTGATGCTGGTGACAGAGCTGACATGTTTTGAAAAGCTATCATCACTGATGATATAGACAGCGTACATGAGAGTATCGTAGAGTGAAAGGTGAATAGCACAAGATTAAAGAAGAAAAATATTTCTCAACATAGTTCCTCGTGATATATGGAAAAGAATAAGGTCAAAATAGAGCAGATTTTTTAAATGAAAGCTAATTTAAGAACATGTGAAAATGAGAAATAAAAAGAGTAATGATTCTACACCTGAAAACTATATAACTTTATTAACCAATGTCTCCCCAATAAATTCAATTAAGAAAGAAGCTCTTACCCGTGGACAAGGACAACAGGGGTTGGGGAGAATAGAATGTGGGAGAAGAGGAGGTGGGCAGGGTAGGGAAGAGCAATGGGAGGAAAATGGGGACAACTGTGATGGAATAACAAAGTTTTTTCAAGAGAAACTCTTTGAACTGTGATCATGATATCTGTGCATAACTATCTTAAGTGCAGCCAGTAATTTTGATATTAAGAAGAGTTTGTCACTACTGTAGACTGTACTTGTCATTGGTAATTTTTTTGAAACATCAGTTGCTTCTAGGATAGTACAATCAAATGATTACAAAATGCTCCAACACTAAATTTCATTGTCCCAAGTTTGTTCTGGATGCTGGGAATACGAGTTTTTAACAAATTGCTCTCCTCTACGCTGCTTACTAAAACAGATGCATTCTGAAACTCTTTATGGGTCTGCCATCATTTGCCTTGTTTTCAAAGTATTTTGCAAAAAACCAGACATTCTTTCTCCCTTTATCCATCTTTCTCCCTCCCTCCCTCCCTCCTTCCCTCTCCCACCCTCCTCCTCCCTGCTTCCCTTCCTTCCTTCTCCCCAACCCCTTCTCCCCCATTTTATTTCAGATAATATTAAATTAGAGTTAGAGGTGATATAAATAAACTTAATAGTCCTACTTTTGAGCATTCACTCAATGCAAATTGTAGCTCAGGCCACCAGATAAAGAGTCTTGAAAGTCCTTGTATGTAGGAACAAACGACCACATTTTATTACATTTCTGCTTCATGGAAAAAGAATTAGTGTAAAGATAAATTAGTGTCCTCTCAATTTTAATAAACCATAAGATATGGCTCTTTTAATCTGCAGCAAAATGTGGAAAATATCATTGAAGAAGTTAAAAATATATGCAGTGTTCTGGGATGTGTGGAGACAAAGCAAATTACATATGCTGTAAGTGAACTCAACCTTATTCTACAGAGAAAACCAGAGGTAAATATGCTCACTTATTACACAGAAGTTATTTTAAACCTGAGTTCAATAATTAATTTAAAAAATTGAAGGACAAGAGTAACTACGACATATGTTTTTGTGTGTGTTTGCACATATATTTCGATCATTTGGGGACAATGGAAACTTGACTATTATAGCAAGAGATTTAATTAAATGAAAAAGCAATTTCTTACACTTTTAAGGTTTGCAACAACAATGTAACTTCTAAGTGAGACTAAAATCAAGCCCACAATCTACCTAGATGAATATACTTATATAATAATATTCACAAGCCAGTGTGTGATATAGACTGTTAATGGCTCTTGTGTGCATGGTATACGTAGGCGTAAGTGTCCCTGGGTGTGTGATCAAGCACATGTGCAGAAAAGATCAATGTTTGTGGCATCTTTTGCTGAATTTGTAATGCATACTGCTTCTATGATCCCACATCTTGCAATGATTTCCTGGTTTATTTCCTTCCAGTTTAAAAAAATGAGATTTATGTGATGTCTTAAGCTCAGAAATCTGATGTAGGTGTGATTATTATCCAGGAAAAAAAAACAATAGGAAATCTGGTCTGATGAATTAATTCAGTCTTATTGTTAGTTTAGCAAAGGATTAACCAGAAAGATATGATGGTTATAATGATTATAGCCATGATGACAAGTACTTGATAGTATATTGCAATAATAAAATGGTTTTACTAATATTATTTCATTTAAGTTTTATTTCAGTTCTTTCTCACAGCAATGCTACAGAGTAGGTATTTCAATGCTCATTTCATTACTAAAATCTGATATTTATACTGCTTGTGTGTAGAGCATTAATAAGTGGCATAATAGGGATTTGAACCCAGGTCCCTACACACACTCCAGCATGTGTGAGACTTTGTAAGGGAGAGTGATTACCTACACCCTTACTTGCATGGGAAGGAACAGCAGAAATTATGTTACCTGAAATATGCCAGCCTTGAAATTTCAAAAAGATTGAATTAGAAAGTGGACAACTATATCAATATATAAAAATCATTGGGCTTATTGTTTCAAGTAGGTGACTATGAAAAGTCAGTAATTTCTTAAAGTTGAACTTTCTGTTTTAATTAGAACGTTTTTTGTGAAGAGCTAGTAATAAATAATTAGTGTAGAAATGTAAATGCCTTATTTGCATACACAAACAGTAGCAGGGATGACTGAGGAGCAGAGAAGTCACATCACCAAAAGATTTTCAAGATAAACATCTGTTAAAAACTAAAAGCACAAGCAACAAATTAATCAAAATTTAAATTTTATCATCGATAAACCTCAAAATTTAATTTCTAATACAGACATGTGTTTATTGCCTTAGTTTATTTTTATTAGTGGTGAAATTTCTACTCTTACACTTTCTATATATAGAAGAAAATGAGATAACTAGGCAGTCTCTAAGACTGTAGTTGGGTGTTGATACTAAGATCCATGGTTTTCACAAATGATGTCAAGGTAATAAAGCTGATGTGAACACATCTAATCCAATCACACTTTTCTATTCTATGTCAGGGTAGGAAAATTATAGTGTAGTCTTAAAAAGCCTCTCACAAATATCTTGGGAAAATATTTTGATAAACTCAAAAACTTAAGAATTATATAATATTAAGGAAAACCTTCCAAAAACTGAAGTTAAGTCAGGATAACAAGGGAGTGGGAATTTATTTTCAATGTTACTTTCCCTCAGATTATCATATTAGAGACATTACAAGCACCTGAAATAGATAGTGAAGTACCAAGAGCTTAGACTCATGCCAACGTGATTTGAATTCAAGATCTACTTTCCAGATGACCATCCTTTAGAAAAACTCATTCATTTACCTAAGTTTTAGTTTTAATCATCTCTAAAACAGGATAACAAAACTTGCAAGGGTCTTATGTTAAAAGTAATGTTAATAATTTCTGATGAAATAAGTATTAGAAATAATGTTAATAATGAAAGAAATGTAAAATAATAACAGCAAACCAGAAGACAGTGTCCTGAAGGAGAGTCAGTATTATTAGTGGAGGTAGTGAGGGTGGTGATGGTGGCCGTTTTTGAGAATCTTTCCCATGTGGCCAACCTGGGGTTAGTTCACACAAGCTCTGCTTAAGTCCCAATTATCTCAGGGCCACTGACAACCACCAGCCTCATGACAAATGTGAACCTTGGCCAGTGGGGTAGACCAGATGTGTGAATGTGAACATGTGCCTTCCCATCTGGTCAGATTGCCTGATTGTTCATCCATTTTTATGCCCAGCTCTCAGTGAACCAGCAGAAATAAACAACTGATCAAAAAATGAGGAAAATAACTTCAGGATGAAGGACTTCAACCAATATCAAAGTATTACTAGATAAAAAGTTTACCTTTAAAATGTTCATTTTCTGAATCTTCCTAAGGAAAGACTAGAAAGGAAAATGCAAATGAAAATTTTCTCTGAAATATCAAACTTTCAATATATCTGAAGCCAAAAGAATACTTCAAGGAGATGTTATTTCCTAGTAAAGCTACAAATTATGATAATTCTCAAGGAAAGCTCATATTCACATTTTCCATTTATTGGTACACTTATGAGCACTAAATTGTATGTGATTATTCACATTGCAGAAATGAAGAAAACAGCTAACAGTTGACAGTTTTATTTCAGACATGTCAATGACCAAAATGGATAGTTTAATATCCACTAATAAACAGATTCTAATTACTGTGAACGTACTTTAAAAGTTTGCTAATTCTACCCGACCTTCATTCAGGCTTTTTCTCCATCTCTTTCTTCATTCGAACATAACTAAAGCCCACCCACATAAGAATGTTGACACAAGGAGTAAGCACATTCTACAGAATTTGTGCATTAACCAGCTGCCATTGACAATGTCACCGCAGTTCAGACTGTCCACCCGCCAGGAACCAAGAATAAAGAAACACTGAGGCAGGGGAGTCTTCTGCCAACAGAGTTAAACTTGAGAAGCTTTCCTTTCTTGTGGCTGCATTTTTTTTTTTGTCAACTTGCACGAGACTGTTTCCTGCCACACAGGGAAGTCATCAGGTATTTATTAAATGTAAATTTTGACAAGATGACAAATTGTATCACAAATAAAGTTGTGCCTTTGTTCATGCCCACATTCAGCATCCGAAACAATTTTTCATCCTTCAGTATTCCAGAAGCTCACATAATGTATTTTCATTAAATGCTTATAAAATAAGTGAATCATAAAGAAAAATATATGGCCTTGCACGTTGTCTGTAGATGGCTATCACGGTGATTTTAAAATACAAGGCTTTTTTATTTCTGAATAAATTGAATTCTCGTTAAGTCAGGCCAGCATCTTCAATAGTCAGGCTAACATGGATGGGGTAGAGCTCTTAAGAGGGGTGACCCTCAAAAACTGGGATTGTCTTCTGGAGGGTGGGCCCCTTGTAATACAGGCTTCCCCCACTAGCTGAGTGTTCTAGCAACCCCTCTATATCAGTGTGCTGGCTGGCGTTGTGAGAGGCTGCATTTGGCTTCAGTCACTTTTTTTACAACTCTTTCAGTGTATTTGCCCTTTGCATGATGGGTGATTTACACGCACACCTGCCCACACCACACTGAGTGTTCAGCAGTTTTGACCAAAAAAGGCATGACCTCCATGTCCCATTCTGTCTATTTACCTGATCTCTCCCCAAGTGACATTCTTTGGTTTCGCCGGATGAAAAAAAAAGTCCTTAAAGGGAAACATTTTGTCAATGTGGAAGAGTTGGAACAGAAAATGGCAGAGGTACTGAAAGATTGACGAGTTCAGAAACTTTTGAGTGGTGGGAAAAAACATCCTGACAGGTGCATGGCATCAAATGGAGAGTAATTTGAAGGTGACTGAAGTTTAAACTAGAGTAAATGCATAACATTTTGTAAATAAATCCCAGGTTTTTGGGGTCCCCTGTCATATGTGCACTTGTTAAGACTAGTGGTTGAAACTATGCTCAGATGAAATATTTTACCCAAGAGAAGTGCATCTGAAAAGGTTCATGTAAATAATGCTTTTCCATGAGAAGCTGTCTATAACTTTAATTGCATTTTAAACATGATAGAAATGTTTCTCTCTTTAGTAGTACTGTAACAAGTTTCTGGTTATAGGAAAGCAATTATTCCCTAGTTTATTTATTTGAGAAACTGGGCTTTTCATTAATTGAATTTACTAAACAGCAAACTTGTCAAAACAAAATATTTAAAAACATTAGTGTCAGTTAAAATATTCCTTATTTTTTTAAAGATTTTATTTATTTATCTTTAGAGGGGAAGGGAAGGAGAGAAGGAGAGAAATATCAATGTATGGTTGCCTCTGGTGAGTCCCCTGCTGGGAACTGGCCTGCAACCCAGGCATGTGCCCTGATTGGGAATCGAACCGCGATCGTGTGGTTCGCAGGCCCGTGCTCAAACCACTGAGCTATGCCAGCCAGGGCTAAAATATACCTTATTAAAGAACTGAATTTGCTTTTCGACTGAAACCTTATTTTTGTGAATCTGTGAGTCATCTTATATAGTTTTCATGATACCAAAGTTATAACCGGCAAATCCAAACCACTAAAGTAACCCAGGCCTCCAACAAAAATAGCACAAACAAGTCAAAAAATATAGAAATAAACAAAACCATCATAGTAATGATGCAAACTTAAATGACAACAAAAATAAGTAAATTTCACATAGTATTTTTAAAATTTAGCATACAGTCTCAAGTGTTTTAAAATTATTTTTAATCTTTTGAAAATAAAGGAAAAAATGAAACTACATAGTGAAGTTATGTGATTTTGTCCCCTTTCTTCCAGCCCTCTTTTTGGTGCAGCCCAAAACTTGTGCATAAATGAGAACTGAATACACTGAATTGAAAGAATTGGAAATGCACTTACATCATTTATTAGACGATGATGTGGAAGGAGGATTGCACTTAGAGCATTGAGAATTGTTCCGATAATACTAAGGCTGAGCTTATCCTAGAAATGTCTCTTTAAAAAATCAACCTAGCATGTCCATTACGACAAACATTCAGGCTTGTCATACAATTTGGATTTCCTCTGTTGATAAGAAACATTTACATATAACACCAAGGAATACTTTGTCTTCTTAATTCCAGAGAAGCTTCAGCGTGTGGATTTTGGATACTGTCAGTTTGACTGTTTTGTGAATTTGTTTTCTGAATAACAAGTGTGCTTGCATCTATTTTCTTTTTTAGAATTTTCATCAAGGATTAGAGACTTCAGCAAAAGGTAAAACATACACATACTCAAATTTTTAAAAAAAGTTATAGAGCCAAAGATAAATTTTTTCAATTATCCATCCAAATATTATGGTAACACAGACATACACACAATTTTTTGAGGAAAAATGCATTGCTTACACTCTTTTTACTCAGGAAACTGATTATCCTGTGAATGAATAATGGTCCATGCTCTGTAAACTTTTAGCCTGACATTTTTTAAAAAAGGGGAAAAATCAAAGAGATATATAAAAATTCAAGAAATGTTGAAAATAGCCTTATGACCATTTCAAGAAACTGTAAAGTTTTCTTTAGCTAATTATATTTTGATGTAAGAATGCCAAGAAAGTAGCAAGTGCCTTTTTTCAAAGTCACTAATTTCAAATTTAGAGTCCGGCTCTCACCTGGCAGAGTGGCTACCATCAATAAGCAAACAAAGTGCTGGTGAGAACGTGGAGAAAGGGGAACCTTTGTGCACTGTTGGTGGGAATGCAGATGGCTGCAGCCACTGTGGAAAGCAGTATGGAGATACCCCCCAAAATAAAAAGTAAATCTTCCTTTTGGCCCAGTGTTCCCACGTCTGGGGGTATATCTGAAGGAACCCATAACACTCATTTGAAAGAACATAGCACCCCTATGTTCACTGCAGCATTCTTTACAGTTGCCAAGATATGGAAGCAATCCAAGTGTCCACCAGTAGATGAATGGATAAAACAGCTATGGGGCATTTACACAAGAGAATACTACTCAGCCATAAAAAAGAAGAAAAATTTACCCTTTATGACAGTATGGATGGACCTGGAGAACATTATGCTATGTGAAATAAGCCAGCCAGAGAACAATATCATATGATTTCACTCATATGTGGGATCTAATGAACAAACTGAACTAACAAGCAAAACAGAGACAGACTCATGGACAGAGAGCAGGCTGACAGCTCTTGGGGATGGTGGTGGGAGTGGAGAGATTGAGCATAAAGGAAAAAAGACTCATGGACATGGGCAACAGTTTATTAATTGTGGGGTGGTATACGGGTAATGTAAAAAATAGAATAAAAATGTTTAATAAACAAAATATTCAAAATAAAAAAGTCAGGCTCCCAAAGATCAATCTTCCATAGCAGTAGGAACATTTGGTTCTGTAAGAAGTGTTCACAGAGGCGCCCAGCCTGTAAGATGACAAGCCACAGGAGGACTTGGCTTTCATAGAGAATAGTAGGTATATGGTGGTGTGATGCAGAGAAAAGGGCTTGTGCTTTGGAATCAAGCAGAACTGGTTTTGAATTTCAACTCTGCCACTGTTTGACTTTATGATCTTAGAGAATTAAACTCCATGAGCCTCAGTTTTCTTAGTATGCATTAAAGATATGATGGTATTTAATGTGCAGGTTGTAGTCGGGGTTATTCTTGTTTATTTAGGGAGAAGGCACTTAGCAACACTGCGTGTCTTTAAGAAAATAGTTCACAGATATTGAATCCAGCACCCTTGGATTCAGAGTTGATAATGAAGTACAAATAATAACCCCAATCTGCCCTCCATACTTTCAATCATTGTCAGTGGAAAGTTATGTACAGAGAGGGGCATCCTTCCAATGCCAATTCCCGCCACTCAAAAGAAGACCGTCTATTGAGTTTAAAGAACTGCCACTTCGTGTCACAGAGGAAAATGGAATGGCAGAGGACATGGGGAAATAAACCTTTACTAGTGAAAAAGTCCCCATTCCACGCATCCATAAAACTCCAGAACATGTCCTCCAGGGGAAAGGGAGGGAGGGAAACCTCCCCTACAATGTTACTAACACAAAGTCCAAGTGACGGAATGTGGCGTGAACGAGCCGCAGGTATGCCTGCAGGGAGCTGGTCCTTTCTTTCTATTGGCAACGTTGGAATAAAATCCCCTCACTTGTATTCCTAAGGAAGTGGATATGAGATCCCATAAAACTGTACAGGAGCATTCCCAGAGACTTATATTCTCTGCTAAGTCATCATAGATGCCAATAAATGCATTTCAATTGCATAAACATTGTCTTTATTTTTCTTTCATAATAGTATGACATTTTTTTCCAAAGTAACATCAGGGGTGATAAACATTATTTCTTCTATATTTTACTATCAAGCCCAGTATCCTGAGTCCTCAACACATGTCTAATGACATCTGAAGTACATTCTTCATCCGGAGTGCTGGAAAGAGAGCTGCACACATCTCTGTACACTCGGAAGAAGCAAATTATATAACCAACAACATCCGGGCCAAAAAGTAAAGAGTGAAGTTTAATTATCAAAATAATTTAAAATCACCTAAATATATGCCGGGGCTTCAATTAATAAGATCTCTGACCTAACTTTATGATTTATTGTATGTGTATTCATTTTCACAAGATTGAAGGTTATTAACAAGAAGTTGTGTGTTTCTGCTTCCGAGTACCAGCAGTGCAATTTGGGGACCAAGAAACAAGATGTTTGTCTACGTTTATAATCCTCTACTGCCTGTTGTTCAGGAGAATCGCTGCCGGCTGGTCTCCAGAGGGTGATGAGGCTTCTTTTAGGGCTATGTTATGCTGCTTTACTCCTTCTGTCTCATTCATTGCTGCTGCCGATTTCCCAGAGAATTTAATTCGTGCCCTTCCACGGCTCTTTTTCCTTTCGGGCTATTTGAACAAAGGGCACACTTTTAGAAATACAGCGAATACATAAAATTTGACCATCTAACAAATTTCATGCAAGATTATGAGTAATCAAGTGAATAATCAACAACAAAAACATTTAGTTATGGACGGAGCTGCTGGGAGACAGGATGTGGGAAGAAGTCCCTGCTGAAGCCTGCCTCTCTTGTGAGTATCCAAATGCCTGAGCAGACTGTGCTGGGCACTGCAGACCACTGGAGAGAAAAGCCTTTTGTGCTATTTACTTTTCAAAACAACTAGAAACCCAAAGGCAACGGTTGTTTCAGAAACAATTTAGGAGGAAGTGCCTGTGTTTGAATCAACACCAGTAATGTGTTGTTGACTCCGCACACGCTGGAATCAAATCACAACACAATTTCTAATGATGTGCTTGTTCTCTCAACGTCTCCCCTGCTGTCCCGCGAGCTCTGTCACCGGTTGCAGTGCTCTGGCGGTTGCGGTGGTGGGGGGGGGGGGTACCCCTTAAGTATTCCGTGGCGGGGACACGGAGATTCTGTGGCTGAGCAACGGGCACAGGTGGCGCCGGGAGCCCCAGGCTGGGTTTTGGGGATCCCAATTGGGACAAGCCAGAACCACGGTCCCTCATCAACCGGCAGAAAAGAAGCCTGCAATCTGAAGAACTGGTGTCCAGGCTGGACCACCATGAAGCCAAGGCCACCAGGCCTGTCTTCCTCACCAGGCACTCCCAGTTCCACTTGGACACTTACCTGGAAAACGGCTGCACTCGGATCCCCGAGTCTGCAACTTGTAAACTTGGGACTGAACTTTAATGAAATCCTCCATTCCTCCGTGTCCCTCCACTTGTCCAAGCCAGAGAAACCACCAACGTCATCAGCAAACACCCGCTAGGCAGCTGCAAAGTCAGCGCAGGTACCTGCTGAGGGAAAGCACCCCCATCGAGGCTGCGGAGCTGCAGGCTGTGTGGCCTTGCCAAGAGGGGCCCCATCGACACGGACTTTCAGAACTGCATCCCCCAAGGGGACATGGAGCAACCGAGAGGCAGGAGGACTGTTACTAGATCTTCCACTGTCACCTCAACGTCGTCCACTAACCTACTGCACAAGAAGGCTCCCTCAAGAAGGTTGGCTCCGCCCCTCCCCAGACCTTGGCCCTATTGCCTCCCCAATTGCCTCCCAAGCCTAGTGGCTTAAGACAGGTGCTCAGTAGCCTCAGGGACAGGCAGTTCAGGTGCGTGACAAAATCCTCTCCAGCCCTGTGCCCAAATCCTCCCATGTGGGAGCCACTAAGCATGTTCCTGCCCTTCGTCTTCCTTCCCTAGGCCATGCAGTAATTACACCTCCTGTCTCTAAGTGACAGAGAAGTAGAAACATCTAAAATGTGGCATTTTGATACTTCTATTTGGCCCAGGATGCAAAAGGGCAGCATGTAAATCAAATCAGACTGATTCCGTTTGCATGGTTTTCTTCCATACTGTCATCTACCAGGACCAGACTGGGGTCCAAGGAGGCCTGCTTCAAAGCCTGGACAAGGCCTGACAAGTGCCACCACCATTCCCAAGGGACAACAGGCAGGTCCACACTGAGGGGTCTGTGGATTCTGGTCTGCAAAACCAATCAGGCACCAGGAACAAGGCAGAGGGGAAACCAGATATTTCATTCATAACATTTCACTTCATACATTCTTTTCATTTCTTAAAACCTTTTTGTTGTTTAAATGTTTGTCAAGTGGATATTTTTGAGCTTTTATATTCAAGTTTATTCTTCATGTAACTTTTAAACTATTACTATAGTTGAATATTAAAGCAAAAATAACTGAGAGTAGCGAATGTATTAAAGGTTCACTCATTCCCTTCTGCATATAAAGTGCCAGCAGCAAGTACCATTTGCTGGCCCCATTAAGAGGTTTGACATGGAACACTAAAAAACGATCCCCACCCTCATAAGCGTCTCCACTGTCATGGGGCCATCTTTCCTGATTTTGGTCAAAGACCACCAGATCTGCCTGGTACATTTCACCAGTCTTTTCTACTTCCTTCCTTCCAGGTAGGTATTTTTTCCAACAAAGAGAGCTTATCAGGAGAAAGAAAGCCATTCTAAGGAAAGTGTATCTTTCATTCCGTAATTAGATGACCCTTTTCATATGACCAGCATGCCTAACATTGGCTTCTTTCATTTACCACATATTTAAAAACTGTTAGACCCTTCATTTAGTCTTTCATTTTTTAGAAATTTTCCACCTTCATGACACTTCAAGTCACTTTTAGGAAAAAGCAATAGGCTCCCTTTAAATAACCAATGAAAAAACTCCAGTAAGACTTTGTTTTGATTTTGAGTAGATTTAGTATCATAAAGCTTTCATAAATAAGCTTTAAGCAGCTTATCAGATTCCAGCCAGGTACTATTACCATTCTCTCTTTATAGGCACACAAGGCATGTTATACGATTAGTGTTTAGTTAATGGTAAACAGCATAGCATAATCAAATTTATTACGGTTAACTTCTAGATGGAATTTTGACGAATTTATAAGCCATGTAGCAAACATGTTGCTTGTCTTCAAATTAACTCTAAACAATAATAACCTAAAACAAAACTATTGCAAATTATAGTAGATACAATGCCAACTTAGTAATCCACAACTCTGGTATTGGATTAAAGGTCTCCAAAGTTTCCATAACTGAAGATCGGACATCTCATTATCTACACCACTAGCAGCTGATTCAGGCTGCATACAGAGGCACAGATGGCTAATCGGCTTCGGTTGGTGGAGGGTCATTTTAATTAAATCTTACTTAAATTTTATTATAAAAAGTTTCACAGTTATACGAGATGGCTAATGATAAATATGGTCCTTCACAGGTGACCTGATTTATATCCTTGCCCCCTAGGCTTGATAGAAAAAGTGACAACTGAATTATCCACATCCATCTACCAGCTAATTGATGTCTATGGCAGCAGCTTTTATGCAGATTTCCGGCCTCTAAATGCACCTGGCAATGTTTCCTGTGTGCATCCTGGGCTCCACTCCCACCTTAGCTTCACGGTGTATGCAGCTCACAACATTCCAGAGACCTGGGGACATAGGTGAGTGGCGGTGAGGTTTTTCTCAAAAATGTTAATTAATATTTACATAGCTTCTAATCACAGTATAATTTGTCTTATTTTTATTTGCTAAGGCAAACATTTCATAAAGTTTTGAAATGTAATCAGCATAGATTTACTCTTATTCTTAAAATTACTTTTAAGAACTTTATTCCCAATGCATATTCCTTTCCCCTCAAGTCTTCTCCCACTCTCCAGATTAACAATGACTGCATATTGTCAATATATCACTATGGAAACAGAAAATGCTCATCCTATTAGTGACCATCTTACAATTTTTATTTTATTATGCTTGAATCTAAATGCCTAATGTCAATTGACAGAACACACACACACAGAGGAGGAGAGAGAAAGAGAGAACATAGAGGAAGATGGAGAATAATTTAAAATACCAAAAACATCACACTGGTTTTCACCAAGTATTGAGTAATAAATATTTTGTGAGATTACTACCTTCATAAAGTGGGAATTAGCCAAGAGTTATTTGAGTGACAATAGAAATTAATCACAATTGGGGCATCACAATTTGTTCATTTTTATCTGTCTAAAGACATTTTCTAATTTCCCTTTTGATTTTTTATTTGACACAGTGGTTTTTCAGAAATGTTAGTTTGCATTACTTGTGAATCTTCTTGTTTTCTTTCTGCTGTTGATTTCTAGTTTCATTTTATTGTGGTCAGAAGATCTCGATCTTCTCAGATTTATTAAGATTTGTTTTGTGACCTAACATGTGATCCGTACTGGAGAATGTTTCATGTGCACTAGAGAGGATAATGTGCTCTCCTCCTTTTGGATGGAATGCTCCATGTACATCTTTTAGGTTCATTTGGCTCACACCACTGTCCGGGCCCTCTGTTACCTTACTGAGCTTCCTCTGGTTCTATCCATGAGACCAGGGGTGTCCAACATGTCGCCCACCAGCTGGCTGCCTGTGGCCCAGGATGGTCATGAATGCAGCCCAACACCAAACCATAAATTTTCTTTAAAAATTATGAGATTTTTTTATGATTAAACATCACAATATCACATAAAATAAATGTACTTACACTCTCATTATTTGCACAAATATGTGGCTTCATTTTTATGGTGGTGTGCGGCTTCCAGTGTGTTACCTTCCCAGTGCAGAAAATAGAATCGATACCATCAGGTGTTACATGTGCTCGTAGTGACTTAGCAAGGTAGATATTATCAATAGTATTTCAACCTACCACTGCAACCTTGGGTGTTTAATGTTATTTAGAAGTCAAATAAGTGTTCTTACTTGATTATTAAAGGTACTTCCACACCTCAGCAGCGCCTCACACATTGCCCGCCACACTTTATAATTGGCCCTCGTCCTCGTCCTTGCCCTGCATTGGCGGCCGAGAGGGCTCTGGGAGGGTCCAATGTGTTCAGTTACTGAATTAATGTTGTTGTTATGTGTGTGTGTGTGTGTTTTTTTTTCAGCTATAAAGCATTTTCTTTTTCCTGTTGGCTTACTTATGCTGGAAAGAAGCTGTGCCAAGTAAGAAACCACAGAAATATTCAAGTCAAAAAATTGTTTTTTTTCTTGGTCAATTGGAATGAAACGTAAGTTTAATCTTTTTTTCTGGTAGGATCACTTGTCTAATAAAGATAAGAAATTTTTTATTTTTATTTTTAAGTAAAGCATGTGATTTTTTAAAATGTTGCCAGTTGATTTGAGTCAGTGATGTGATAAATATGCTAGGGCTAATGAATAACTGACTATTTAATTAAAAAATTGAAAATCCGTTTAAAACCTAGACAAGTGTCCAATCCACATTGCCTAACTGATCAAAGAGGAAATTTGGAAAAAGAAGAATTATTAATCATTTACAGACTGTGGATGAAAGGAATACCCTCTATTTGGAATCGAAGGGAGGTATATTCAGATATAACAAAGAAGAAATGACCAAGTGTGTAATCTCTTTTCTCACAAAGGCCAATTACATTTGTTAAAACTATCAAGTTTTTTGACAATAATTATTTTTACATTTTGTAAACTGCCATCTAGTTTGGGGTGACTGGCTCCTACTTCACCATTTTCTAGAGATTTAGTATATCAATAAGGAAAAATACTTTCTTGTCATCATCTATGCCCTCCTCCTCTTCTCTGTTTTCCCCACCTCAAGCCCTCACTTTACTCAGAATCACAGGAGATGGTTCCTGCATGGTTACTGATTCTGTTCCTTGCTGTTCCTGTGATACAGACCCACTGTCTTTTTGTCATTTCTCTGGGCCCCCACTGTTCACTGAGAGCCAATTCTCTCCACACCTCAAGTAGAAGAAAGTTCCACATTCCAATCTCCATCAGAGCTTTCATAAGGTCTGGCTTTCTTGGGAGATAGTTTGACTACCAATATTGTACTTTCTTATTAATAAATGTTCAAAATTTCTAGAAGTCCTATGATGGTGTTAGATAACACCATTTATCTCATTTTTGGTGTTAGATCAATGGAGATATGTCTCAAGACATAGCATGTGGTTGTTCCCATCCGAAAGCAAGCCCTTATTCTAGAAACATAACGATCTTTGTCTCCCCTGCTTTGGTTAAGAATCTTTATTACTTTGACCAGATACTTGAGCTTCAATTGCAAAGTCACATTTCACTGCACAAAATCAGTTTTGCTTGTAAAATTCTTGAGAGATTCTTCGATTTCCCTAAGGAAAGTACAAATCATTTTGTGTAACAGATAACACCGCCCTGTGGTTTTGCTTCTGCCTGTCTCTGAACCTCAATCTTCAGAGTTAGCCCTACTCCTGCCCCTGCACCCAGCCACGCTCTGCCTCTGATCTACTTACCCGAAGTGTGAAATTAACAGTTCTGTTAAGGGTCCTCCATCTGTCAAGAGCACAGTGCCTTCGCTGCCCATCTTGGGAAGACCTAACTATCTTTCAAGACACAATTTCACCTGTTCTGTAAACTCTTTCCTCTATCATTCAAAAACAATGGTCACTTTTTCTTTCACTGATTGGTCTGAACCTCCAACTACCCCCTATGGTCCTATACTGAATGTGTTTGTTTATATTTTTATTTGTTTCTACAAAATAATACAAAATATCTGTTTTGCTCTGTTTCTTACTTTATATAAAAACTGTATTCTATCCTTAGCTGCTTATACAGCACCAAACAGAATAAGAGGCTAGGAAGTGTTGCTAGAAAAATGAATGAATTTTGTGTAATAAGTGACTCCTGAAAAATGTTATTAACCAACTCAGTTACTAAAATTACTCTTCTTAATTAAAACTCATTCTTGGTTGTTTCAAAAAATCAGATTTATTTTTGAATTATAGCTATCTTCCATCATTTAAACAACTCAAGAAAAATCCAATTCTAAAGTCAATTTCAAAGAAATTGAAAATATAAATCTGAACGTAAACTGAAAATCGTTAGTATTGTTGGAATAACTACATTGATATATTTTTCTCTTCCTTTAAGACTTCACCCAGTATATATAACCCAATATAGAGGGTTATATTTCCTGGGACAGTTTGTTTGATTTCCTTAGCAGTTAGTTACTTCAATGCAGAATTATTTTCACTAACAATATATATCATTTTCTAGGTACCTGTAGCATTCTCTATATATTTTATTAACTTGTGCATTCACACTATAATTGATCTTACATTTCATTACTGTACTCTAAACCTAAGGACAGAAGCTATGTTGTTTAACAGTACTTAACATAGATTTTAACTACCTATTGTATTTCAATCATCATAGTTTAACCCCAAAATATACTATAGCATCTCAACTTAACAACAAAAAAATACATAGCAGGTGTTGTAATCTCCATTTTACAGATAAGAATATTAATGTTAACAACGATTAATTAACTTGCCCCTAGCTCCACAACCAATAAATCACCAAACTGGTGCTCAGACCCACTTTGACTCCAAAGCTAATGTTTTACTGTGATTTCCATGCTGTTTCTTACAACATATAAAAATTTTACAAAGAGTATTTATTTCTAAAAATAGTTATGTTATAAAACAAAACTCTATTCAATTCTTCCACCAACAGTCACCTCCCTTTTTTTCTCTACTTTTCATGAAAACCCTTCCAAAGAATTTCCTATATTCACTCTCTACAGTTTTTTCTCTCCTCTAAAAAATATTCCAACCAGGTTTTCATTACCTCAGCTCCTCTGAAATTGCCCGTTAGAGTCACCAGTGACCTGCATAGCTAAATATAATGCTTGTTTCTCATTCTTCATCTTACACAATCTATTAGGAATAGTTGTCGCTGTTGGTCTCGCCCTCCTACAGAAGTATGCTCTCCACTAGCTCCCACATTCTTTTAGCTTTCCTTCTTCCTAGTCTCTTCTTCTCCCAGACTGCTAACAGTCTTAGCTCTTAAGTCTCTTATAATCAAATAGCTTTAAATGTCATTTATGTACCAACACCTTCTAAATTTATATAACTAATCCAAGTGTCAGTCACAACATCCACATTTACACATGCAACGTGTCTACGATTAAACTCTTGATCTTGCATTCAAAACTCGTTCTATCCATGGACGGCCACTCCGGATGATCAATTCCAGTTTCAGTTTTTTTCAGGTCAGATCCTTAACCTGAATCTCCTTCTCTCGGACTCCATATCCAGAAAATCCTACTGGCCTTCTCTTCAGAAAATTTTCAGGATATTACTTCTCATCACTTTCATTGGTCTAAACCACCATCACCCTCCATGTATTACCACAGTAGCCTTATACTACTAGTATACTTCCCCAAACTTTTATAATCTTTCTCGCGCAATGTTTTTTTAAGGAAAAGGGTTTTTTAAATTTTTATTTATTTATTTTTAGAGAGAAAGGAAGGGAGGGAAAAAGAGAGGGAGAGAAACATCAATGTGTGGTTGCCTTTCATGCACCCCCTACTGGGGACCTGGCCCGCAACCTAGGCATGTGCCCTGACTGGAAATCGAACCCGCGACCCTTTGGTTCACAAGCTGGCACTCAATCCACTGAGCCACACCAGCCAGGCTTTTCACACAATGTTAACGTGACCTTTTTAAAAATGTAAGTCAGGCTGTGTCATTATTCTGTTTAAAAATTCTGAAATGGCTTGCTGTTTCACTCAGATGAAAGTCAAAGTCCTTACAATGGTCTATTGTACACCAGCATTAAAGGAGAATTCTAACAAAATGTGACTTTTTAAATCCTATTTCAGCCCCAGCTGGTGTAGCTCAGTGGATTGAGCACAGGTCTGAGAATCAAAGGATCGTGGTTCAATTCCCAGTCAGGGCACATGCCTGGGTTGCAGGCCAGTTCCCGGCAGGGGACGCATGAGAGGCAACCATACATTGATATTTCTCTCCCTCTCTCCTTCCCTTCCCCTCTAAAGTTAAATAAATGAAAAATCTTTTAAAAATATCCTGTTTCACTATCAAAATCTTAGTCTGATTTTAGGAAAACATTCTCATATAGAAGAAAACATTTTTATTCTTATATAGTTTAAAAAATTTAATGCTCTCTCATTTTTCAATACTACAGTAAGGAAAACATATGGTTAAAAGTTGAGATCTATGCCAGCTTCTTGGATTTAAAAATGCAATCTGCCTTCATGTATTGAACTGGTTCTTAAAGTATTTTTCTTCCTTTTTTTGTCTAAAAGTTCATTCCTTGATTTTTCAATAGCTATGTAGAACTTGCAAAGAAGAGATTTCCCAGTGAATGTGGGATTATTCTGGCTTTAAAAATCCATATGTATTCAAGAAATGAATAAATAACTATTTATAAAGCATATATTCTTACCCAAGAAGAATTTACTTTTGTTAATAAAAAATGACAAAATGGAAATAGGCAGTAACTATCTACTATAACTTATGGAAATTTTTTGTCATTTTCAATATGAAAACCTCACTAATATGTGAAGTTATACATGAAGAAGCCTAACTGAATGGGAAAAAAAGAACATTCTAAATTATCTGAGGAATAAAGTGAATTTATAGCTTTCATTCTAGCACAGAAATATGAAAACTGAATAGAAAGCCAATTACAGGTAAAAGAGAAAATATTCAAGAAATTACTGTTTATTCCAAAGAATTATTAATATCTTAGGTTGATTTTCAGGGCTTCTTTTAAGCTGAGAAATATGCCCATATTATCTTAAATAAGTATTATGAGTATTAAATAATATGAAAGAAAAGATTCTTAGTTTTATCTTTCTAAGCATGCAACGATTTTATTTTTGTAATCTAAACTTTGCTAATCTTGAAAAATAGAATTTCTTTACACTGTTGATTAAATAATGAATATAATGCTGATATACAACTTGCCATTTCCATACATTGTGTTTTACAATATTTATTCCATCTTATGGATACAGAAAAACAAGGCTTAGAAAGGTTAAATTTATTGCTCAAAGAAGAACATTTTATTGCACACAGAGCCAATATTCTAACACAGTTATATCCAGATCCAAACCTTGACTCCTTCTCTCCACACATAGTTTACATAGTGATGTCTCAGGGCTATTCTTAACGACATCATGTCATAAACTACATAGTTCAGTTAAAGGCATCCACTATAACATAACCTAGAAGCCTAAAACTCTTCTTTGATGCATCATTGTCCTATTCCACTAATATGTTGTCAGTTAAATATTACCAATTTTACCTCTAAAATAGGTCTGTCTTTCCCCTTGTTAGTTGTTTTATTTCCACTCGATCTAGACCTCTTCATCTCTGGGAATAGCAACTTCAAGAGAAGGATGTGTACTTCCTCAAAATCAGTCATGCTCACTGGACTAAATTAGCTCATCCTTATTCCTGAGCTGGATGCTGACCAACCACTCACAAAAAAAGGGGGTCACCAATGTCTTATTTGATACCATGGATAAAGTCTGCTCCCTGGCATCCAGATCAGACGGCAAATTCTTAGTGTTAGAAGACACTTTGCAATGCCTGAAGCCTCAGCTGGGCCAATCCCAGTCGGCACCTTGCAATTGGGTAAGAGAATCACTCATTGCTTAAATAAGTTGACATCCAAGTTCAGCTGGGAAATAGAAGACCAGTGGATTCTGTTCATAACCCACATACCTAACACCATCAGATAGCATCCAGTTCAGGTGTCCCATTGCTCTTCCAGTCACTCTTCTCTTTTTTCTTCCCATCCTTTGGTGAATCTCTTTCCTTGTATCTTCCCCTTTCTGCCTAACTCTGTTTGAATTTGCTCCTTTCTCTCTAGCATTCTCATCTACCACCTCAGTCTTTTGAAAAATATATATTTCATCTCCTTGTCTCACAAATAGATATCTTCTAAATACCATACTTTTCTTGAGGCTCTTAGAAAGAGCCTGATCACTTCCATACAACCAAGATGATTCTAAAAGGATGGAAAGATGCCCTTCTCCCTGTCCACCATTAGGGACCTCAGATCACCCCCTCAGTTTTCTGTCAAAAGCCCTTCTTAGAAATTATACCACCCAGGTTAACTACTTCCAGACTTACAATGTCATTTTATAACCTTGTAGACATTCTTTTATATATCTTCATCGCTTCAATATGTAAATTCAAGTTTTTCTCACCATTACCAATATTGTGTTTACCCTTAGCTACTTTTTTGCCTGTATCTACAATTTATGCGGGGTCTGAGTTTGGGGTTCTTTGACATTGACATACCCAGTAATTGTTTGTCTACTCATTTCAGCAAACACCCCTCCCCTAGATTCCTAAGATCTCATAATGACCCAGAAGAGTCCACATCTCAAATTGTCATCAACTTTCTATACTTTTAATTCTCTTGTTGAAATATTTCTCGTTGCTATGAGGAAAAAGCTTGAATTCCTTTGCCAAGCATACATAATCCTTGAGCATTATGGTAACCACCTATTGTTCTGATTGCACACTCTGATTCCAAACTTTCCCAAGCTTGACCACATTTCTCGAGCCACTCACAGTGAGCCACTCACCATTTATCAGCTACATTTAATCTTTGTATGCATACATGCCCTTGTCCATAAACTTTTCTCTCTTAGAATATTCCTTTCTAAATCTCCATCTGATTATGACCAACTTACCCATTTCAATTTATTTCCTGTCTTCCCCATCCTCTAATACAATGTTACCTACTATTTCCTTTGTGCTTACAAAGGCTAAATATTCAAGTTATAGTAAATTTTTAAAGTAAGTTTACATGTAAAACTTATCATTTTAACAATCCTCATTGATCATGACCAATCTCACCACTCAATATACTTCTGCTATATTTGTATTTTACAAGATTAAACACAAAAGTTTAAGAGGATGCCTCACATATTTATGAAAATATCATTGTAATTTATAATCTCCTATTTTTCATTTTAAGCATCAATTTTCCTCTTGAAATAAAGTCACTTCCAAAAGAATCCATGCTCACTATAAAACTGTTTGGGATTAACTGTGCAACCCACAATGCCGATTTGCTGGCCTGGAGTTCTCTCCCGTTGTTTCCAAAAGAGTAAGTATATCATTTGTTATTAATGAGGCTTCCATCTCAATTTTTTTAAAAAGAAAACCTCCTTGAAACTAAATAATTCACAGTATGTAATGAGAAAGTCGAGAAGGCATTTGTCCTAAAATTGAGGTGGCTCAACATAAACCGTGATGATGAAAAGTGGGACTGAAAAGGAAGAGGTAGAAACGGGTTTGAAAACGAGCCTCTTGTTCTGCTTGTCCCCTGGGTCGTTTGCAATGAGGGGGCACTGGCCCGCCCACTGCGATGGCTTTTCCTCCCCAGACCAGACTATTTCTCTGCGGTTACTAACTGTACTTCAAAACTATTCAGCTCAACACTGTCATCTAGAAACAATGTAAATTGGGAAATTCTGGAATAAGCATAATTACGCAATGCAACTCACTGGTTTACTGACCTTTCATTGGCAAGAAGAAATATTTGTAACTTTAAGATGATGTGTTTACAGAAAAATAAGCCAACTATGAGTTCAGATATTCTATTAGAACTAATGGCCATTGCAAAATTAACTGATGATTTAATTATATTTGGCACTACCAATACTTAAGATGTTTGATAAGGTTAATTACATGATTTTCTATGCTATTAAGGAAAATTTTTTCTAACAAACCAGCTTAGTTATTTTTTTTTACATAGCATGATTTGTTTTAGAATCAAATTGCAAAATACAGTAGGACCTTTGAAAAATTAGAAACTACCCTGTTACTATAATACTGAATAAATAATGTTCTTGCCTCTATTGTTCTAAAAATATTTGATAACATAAATATGTGGAAAATTTTTTATCCATTTTTGATTTCCACATCTAGTCGATATAAATAGCTATCATCAAAACAAACATCAAAGATCTTTTAAATTGCCTTTACTGGACTGGTTTTGGACCGGTGTGTGTATGCACATGCCTGCTGCTCTATTATCTGCTTGGATGCTATAGCCCATTCCCAGGTACGTGCATCCTGAGGATGGGGAACGAATTTATCTCTGCAATGTCTTCCATCTCTCACAGTACCTCTTATAAGAAGGTAATCATTAGAGGTTTGTTTACTAAATTGAACTGGGAAAAAATCAACTCCTATAGGATACTTAGAATGGGAATAACATTTCAAGTCTGTAAGAAAACAGCTTTGTCCTAAAAGTAATACCTACAGCTGTTAGCAGGTATTTCAAAAATCTGATTTGTGGGTTAGAACTTTCATTATTTTCTCACTAGGAGCAGCTGGGCAGGTGCCTTCCTTTCCGTGAGTGAGTTTCTTTGAAGTTTCACCTGCAGTACTTTGTAACATCTGGCACGTTTATAAAATAATGTTTGTAGTTATTCACTGAAATTTTTCAATCTATTTTATTTCCTTCAATCATCTAACATTCTCCTTTGTACATAATAGGCACACAATATATGGTAACTATATAACAATGTTTAGGATATTATTGCCTTTTAAACTCATCTTAAGGCCATTTTCTAGAGGGTTATGATAAAAAAAACACTGTCTCCATGCTGTTTTGTCCCACGCCGTTTACCACCGACAAACAGTTTATATGTATGTGATCATAGACAGTGGTCATCTTTAAGTAAGGCCATTTGGGACTGATATTAAGCGGTGTTTTCCGAAGAAAAAGTGTCAAAACTATGCTTCTGAAAAACCATTTCTCATGAAAATCAGACAACTGCTTCTCTTCTGGGCTAAACAACTTGAAGAAACTCAGTTTTTTAAGGCGCCAAAAATCCATCTGTGGGGCAGGTACAGAGACGCTGTGACTCCACTGTGCTCACGGCTCCACATCGTGGAGAGTCTGACCTTGAACATGTGCTGCAGCTGTCTCCTGGTTACAGCAAAGAGGCCTCCAAATTCCATTTTCTTTCACAGAATGAGCCGTGCCCATAAAGAGTTGGTATTGCGCCTGTCATTCGTTACAGTTTGAACTGCCCACACCTAGCCATGTGGAATTGTAATGAGCACTTACCTATTTTCCCCAGCATACATTCAACCTGAAACTAGGCAGAATTAAAGGCTTCCTACCTCCTTGTGGTTTCCAGAAGTGGCTTCCAGAAGAACTGATGGTTATTAAACTCAGAGGAACCGCTTATGGGTGCATCGAGAATGTCTACCAATAAACCTAAGCTTTTCTCTTTTTTTTCAAATATTTTATTTATTTATCTTTAGAGGGGAAGGGAAGGAGAGAGGAAGAGAAACATCAGTGTATGGTTGCTTCTCGTGTATCCCCTGCTGGGAACTTGCCCCTGCTGGGAACTGGCCTGTAACCCAGGCATGTGCCCTGACTGGGAATCGAACCGCGATCTTCTGCTTCGCAGGCCCGTGCTCCATCCACTGAGCTACACCAGCCAGGGCAAACCTAAACTTTTCAAAGCACACAAGTTTGCCTTCAAGCCTACAGAAAATATATTACAAGTACAAAAGTAAAACTTTGACCACAGACTGTCTATAATCTTTTGCAGCAGACCCTCCATAGCATCTATGTTGTATTCACAGTGCCTCCTCACTGTTATAAGAAAGTGTTATGTTCACCTCAACAATTCTTGCAAGCTGCCTTTTCTACTTAAATTCAAAACAAATAGTGTAGTAGTTACTTAGCATTTCTAAATTATGGTAAATTCCTTCAATGCAGAGATTCTCAGCCCTGAATGAACAATCTCCCAGGGAGACCACCAACATTCTTCTAATCGTAATCCTATTGATCATCTTCTTATCCTCATATTTTCTGTTTACGAAAGTCTATGGAAATTTATTTGGTGCCTGCAATATCTCAAAAGACGTTTAGCGCAGTTCATTATCAGAAAGTAAGTTTGCTAATACCAAACACACAGAGAGAGTGTAAAGAATGGTGCCCAATATCTTTTCCTCCTCGAATTTCTGACAAACACTGACATTTATTCTCAAATCACCTCGTCCTTTCTAGAAATCAGCTTAGATCACTCAGCTTTCCAGAGTGAAGCATGACCAAGACATATAAATATAGTAAGGCTCTAAATATAACTCATTCCACAATTTGCAAAGAAAAATGTCACTAATATATCACGCTTTTCCTCATGACCTCCTACCCTATAACTAATGAGGAGGAAAAAACTTTTCAATGATGAGAAAAAATGAGTCAATTCAGTAATTTCAATAGTCCTTTTAGAAGTTTGCAGTCTCTTTGGAATGAAATGCTTAGTCATTCAGCTATCCTTCCAACATGCTAATGCTCTTCCTGAGGTCCTATCCGGATGCACAGGATCAGAAAGGAAACAGATTCTTGGGCCTGGGGACCTGACCTCCCGTGTCCAAATCAAAAGCACTTTTGAAGCCGTGGCTGTTCGACACAGCTCGTGTAATGGTGGCTGGTACTCTCCCAGCTTGACCAGGGCTTATGGGCGCACACCCTGGGTGACATGGGCTCCTGCAGGTGCTGCAGACCCATCCGAGGTTTGCCTGGGAATCCCGCTTGGCTTCATCTCATCCTCACCCTTATTACCGAAGTCCCTTATCCCTCCCATAGGAGCCCCGCTCTTGGAAACCTCCTCACTCCACATTCTCCGTCTGATATGGCGCATCCTCCTTCCCTTTACTGTGGACAGGAATATTTTCTGCTAATGCTGTAGAGTGCATTAACACCTGAGCCCTCCACATTTGGTGTCAGACTTTCTCATTCTTTTTGCATTCTGACAAAAACGAACCCAAAACCTTTTCCAAGCAAATGGACACTTCAGATCATTTCAGAGAAGGTTATAAATTCCAAAAGGCAAAAGGAAAAATCATATTAATAATATTCTAATCTTTACCCTATTAAGCTATTTTTAGCTTGCTAATACTGTCCCCCTGGTAATACTATACCAAAACTGTTTTCGTATAACACCAAGAAATATTATACCAAGTTTTTTGGTATAATATTATACCAAGAAAAAGTTTTCTCAAGATGAGGGAGAGATAGAACAAAAAACAAAGACCCAAAATTTATTCTTCTGGAAGAATATTCTGGGATTAGATAAAAATTTCTGCCCAATAATGTTTGTAAATTATACTTTTGTAGGCAGATACTCTCTAATAATACCTTTGAGTATGAAAAATAAATAAGATAGGCCTCAGAAAACTAAATGTCTGAAGAAAGCTTTATTTGCTGAACTTTTCAACATATTTTACATAGTGTCTGTTAAATGGCAAGATGGACTTCTATGTTGTTTTCAGAAAGACTCGTCTGCTGTCTTGAAGTTCTCTATAAACTTAAATTTAATTGTAGTGCCTTTCAGTTCTACATTTTTAATTTAGTATGTTAAAATCAAAAGCTGTTCTCAATAATCATTGGAACAATGTGCCCATAATTGAATTCGCACATAAAGCCAGGTACAGCTTTTGTTTCCATTCCTATAAGGATCTGTGGGTTTGGATATTACCGAAGTTGTTAAAACCATGCATGAGTTCTTCCTGTTTAAAGTCTTTCCAGTATGCATTCTCATCTATTATGGTAATTTATAATATATTTTCAAAGATTCAGAATATGAATATTCTTTCTTATTTATGCAAAAAGAAGAATTTCTTCTGTGAAGTACCACAAGTATTTTGATTCTGAGGATCATATGCTAATATTTCCTTTCTGTAAATTTAGAGCTCATATCTTTATAGATGCCTAGGGAATTTAGTCATTCTGTGGGACCAAAAAAAAAACGTTCTGTAGAGTTAACCATTGTGAAAACAACTTTGTCATGTGGAAAATGAATGTGGATATCTATGAATGTAACAGTGCATTAGGGTAATATAAATGAACTATTGATCAATATCTAAGCTTATGGGATATTTTATTTCTCTTCTTGCTACTGACAGAAGCCACTAAAATGGCTGATTATGTTTATATTCCAAAAGAAACCATTTACGGGTACCCAGTTTTCCTCCTGAAGTGACTCCTGTCTGTATGTGCATTCTTTGGCAGCAAATCAGTCCTTGGGTCTATGCTATTCAGCCTGACATTACAGAGTGAGCCTCCTATAGAAATGATAGCTCCCGGAGTGTGGGACACAAGTCAGCCATCCCCGGTGACCCTGCAGGTAAGTGCCAGGCTCCAAAATTAAAGTACACAAGGCAAGTATTGATTGATAAGTAGCCCGTAGTCGATTACGGAAACAATTTTCTAGGATCGCACATTTTAATAGTCTTCTCTTCCTGCAGCCACTGGGGTTTGTAAAACCTCTACAGATTTTACTTTGTCTTCCGCACTCTCAGCGTGTTTTCTCCCAGCTTGCGTCATTGGAACGTCAAGCCATTTTTCATCCACCACCATCATTAAGGAGAGGAACGGAGCACTGCCATTAGTATATGCATTATGTGCACTCATTTTTTTTATTGTTTACAATGAAATCAGTCATTGTACATGTTATTAACCGTTATTAACTTGGCACCTTACTCACACCTGCCTCTGCATCGTGCCATCTTCCTTAAAATCTCTTCTGTTGTACATTTCCTAGATGACTGCCAATTAGCTGAGCAGTGGGAGAGAAACTGCAACAGAATCCATCTACTACACTTTCCTTTTTCTTAAAGCCTCTCTACTTTTTATAATCATGAATGGAAAGTGATTAATGATTTCAGGCTTTGGTTCTTACTGCTAAAAACTCCACATTTGCTTGTGATTGTACCTGACCACATTGGTCAAATACCTGAACCATGGCCACTCTGATAGATGAAAATGTGGGGAATACAGAATTTCCATCCCTATAAGAAAAGCCAGGAACTGATTTCTGGGCAGCTCTCGTTAGAAAAGGATTTTTCAACTTCTGCACTATGGACATTTTGGATCAGATCATTCTTCGTCCTCACATTGTAAGATATTTAGCAGCATCTTTGTTTTCTACCCACTAGATGGCAGTAGCACCTCCCCAGGTCAGACCATCAAATTTGCCTTTAGGTGATGTCAAATGTCCTCTAGGGATAAAATTGCCTTCAGGTGAAGATTGCTGCATCTAGAGGAAGCTAGTGGAATCTCAAGGCTTTTAGGTTTCCAGGATCAGGGTGAGAGATGTAAGGGACAAAATGTAGCAAGATGAGCAAGATGGTGAGAATGGAGGAAAAAAGGAATACCAGTAGAAATGTGGCTTCCCCTCTGAAGGAGGGAGCATGTCCTCCACCAGACAGTAGCTGAAGATCCACTTCTAAGCTGTGGACACAATGATACGAAAGAGTAGCTGTTCAGGTTGGATCTTGGCACAATCACGGACACTCAACAATCAGACATACTGATTAGCAAATGTTCCACTGTAACAGGACACCTACCTTTTTTCAGAGGGTGAATGTATTCTAAGACTATTCCTTACCAGGTACACACCACTTCCACTTAACACAAATCTTCCAAGTCTGATCATTGCCAGAGCTTTGTGGAGATCAATGCATGATTGCAGGGCTCTCCAGTGGCAGTGGTGGGAAAGGAGGAAGGGAGGCCATGAGATGAGACACTCCTTGATTCTTCTTCTCAGAGGAGAGGAGAAGCTGTTTTCAGAATGCAGGCCCTGCTAAGTGGGATCTGAAAACACGTTCCAAGTATTTCACAGCGGCACAGATTTCCAAGCAGACATCTGGAGCCATACTGAATTTATCTTACAAGAGGAGTGGGAGGCATGTAAATATTCAACACCATGCAAAAAAGTTAGATCATTTGATTTTTACAAAACAATTTCAAATGGTATAGACATAAAGGGAAAATTCTCAGAATAGTCTTAATTGGTGATGAAATAAAGTGAGTTATTAAGCTATTAAACTTAGAACCCTTAATAACCAGTATCACTCTAATTACATACAGCTAAATTTAGAGCAGAATTTTTAAACCTAAATATTATGAGATGGTGAGGAAATTTGAAGCAAGTTCTGCAATCAGCGTTTGCATTAAGGAGTCAATAAACGTCTTGGAGAAAAACATCAGACTCAGAGTTAGGAATTGTGGATTCTAGACTTAGCTCTCTAGCAGAAAACTTTATAGCTGTGAACAAGTCACCCAACCTTCTCTTTTCTCCTGGTACAATGAAAGGATTATACTATGCCTGTCTGAGTTATTCCAGGTCTGTACTTTTTTACTATCTTTATCAGATGGGCAGTTATTGCCACACATGGCCAGCCCAGTATGATAACAGACATGATATGTCCAAGAACATGATTTCTTCCAGCCCATCATGTTTGGAGGGTCGATGGTTGATGTGCTGATGAGAAGCAGTATGTAGAATGAAGTAGATCTGAGTTCAGCAATGGAGATGTATTATCACACAATTCCATCCACCTGAATCGCCCTCAACTTCCTGCCTCTCCCCTTCTACAATCTAGTAGAGTGGTTCTATCACAATTGAAGAACTAAAAGCAGAGCCGTAACAGTTAATGTTGCTCTTATTCTGTTCTATATTTCTTTACTTCCTCACCTGCCCATCATGTCTCATTCGCTATATTCTAGCTAATATGTCCTCACCACACGTAACTGTTGTCTGGTAACCCACTAATTCCTAGTTGCCAAATTCAGTGGTGTTTTCCAGCCCTGTTCACACCATCCTTCTCTATGATTTCGGGCCCCGTGTATGTCTTCCCCAGCACTGAACACGCTTCCCCTCTGGCTTTGGTATTACTACTCTTTTATGTTTCTCCTCATACTTTTCTCTGCTTACCCTTCCTCTGTCTCCTTGCAGGCTCCCTTTCTTCTGCAAGTCCTCCCTGTTGGCAGTCTTCAAGGGTTCCATCTGTTCATGGCTATTCTTAGTGCTATATTCTTAAAAAGCATTATGGAGGTATAATTCATGTACCATATAATTCTTGCATTTAAAGTGTGCGATTCAGTGGTTTTAATATTTTTAAAGATATGTACAACTATCACCACCGCGAATTCTAGAGCATTTTTATCATTTCACAAAGAAATTTCATAATCTTCAGCTATCACCTTTTATTTGCCCATTTCTTCCAACTCTGAACCCTTGCTGATCTACTTTCTGCTTCTGCAAAGTCACCTATTCTTCACATTTTATATAAATAGAATTATACAATATGCGGCTTTCTGTGATTGGCTTTTTCACTTAGCACAGTGTTTCAAAGTTCATCTATGTTGTAGCGTCAATATTCATTTATTTTTGTCATTGAATAATATTACACTTATGGATATACAACATTTTATTAATTTGTTAGTGTGAATTTAGATTCTTCTCACCTTTTGGCTATTAACAATAATACCACTATGAACATCCATGTACAAGTTTATGTGTGGGCATAAGTTTTTATTTATCTTGAATATATACCTATCAGTGGAATTTCTGGGTCTCATTCATTGCTAAAGTTTTACTGATGGCATCTATGCAAGTTCATTTATTAGTCTGGAACTCTAATTCAGATTCCTTCCCACCACAAGTATCAGTAATACAACCACACGCCTAGTGAACTCCCATCTGACACCCAGTAAACAGCTTCAAAGACATCATATTTCACACTGAGCTCACCTTCCTCTCAAAATTGCTTTACCCCCTGAATTTATGTATCTCTGTTTATGTCGCCAAATATGCCAAGTCATTTTAGTTGCTTCCTCCCTCTTTCTCCCTATTCAGATTCAGTACACACTATATCCTGCCAATTTATCTTCCATATGTTCTGAAATCCCATCCTCTCAATTTCCCACATCATCTGTTCTAGGTTACAAGAGTTTATGTGGTTTTCTTGACTTTGGTTTTGTCATTCCCTAATACAAACTTCGTAAGTGTGGCCTTGCCAAAACGTAAATATGCACTGCCCCTCTCCTACTCATACGTGTCAATACCTCAGCACTCCCTAGCGAATTAAGGCTAAGCTCTTGCAGCACGATTCCCTCCCATCACTCCTCTTGCTGCTCTCTATGTGACAGCGACGCTCCAGCAACTTTGAAAATGTTGTGGCTTCTGATTTGCACTGTCCTGCTTGTACTTTATGTCTATTTATGAATGCTGTTTTCTGCCCTCGATGTCCGTTTCTTTCTCCCTCTACTGTCTACTGCCCACCCCTCTCCTGACTTCGTTTGGGTAATTGATATTCACCTTTTAGGATACATGGACCCTCAGCTAGGTATCTCTTCATTACCCCCTCCTCTCTGCCTCCCAAGCAGAGTTCAGTATCATCCCTCTGTGTTCACATAATGACCAAGACAATTTTTATCAACACATTTATATTATATTTGTTTCCCCCTGACTGGGAGATTTCTGAGATTTCTGGGTATTTTATTCCCAGCATGTAGAATAGTAGCTGCTATATATTTGTTAAATTAATAACAGGTGTCCATACTTCTGGTCAGTATAATAACCCAACCCACATATATAAATATATAAATATAAATAATATATAAATATAAATACAAATGGAAATGCAAATAGAAATATAAATTATATATATTTAGTGCTTTGGTCTGCCTGTGTTTAAATTCTTCCTTTTACCTAAGTTTATTTTCTTTAAATCACAGTTCTTAACTCCTCAATTACCCAAAACATTTTACTTTATGTAACATCTTATTATGTGCTATCTTCCATTATTAGTGGTGTTGGGGAAGGCAAGAGCTTATTACTGATAAAAAAATATATACCAAAAACAAATATTGAAACTAATTTTAGAAGTTCCAAAATGAAACTGCTAAAATTTTTCACACAAATAAGAACCTAAACAGATTAAACTGTTTTCCAGTTATAACTCACACAAGTCTACTTCATGACATGCCTCAGTTTTCTCTGAGATTGCACCTTAACATAATTTAGCAAAGAAAATAAATTATGCAGATTTTTAGCATGAAAATTATAAAAAGTATGATAACCTTAAGCAAATATATGGAGCTCTAGAATGTTTAGCTCATTTATACTGTTTGAAAGTGTGTTTTTAGTTAACTGTTACATTATTTCCTAAAACTAAATTATCACTGAGACAGGGCTAATGGAAAGTACACGGAGCCAGGAAAAAAGTAGACCTGTGTTCTGGCCTTGTCTATAAATCTAAATGACAGAGTCAATGCAAAAATTTTCCATTGCTCGTATCCTTGCAAAACTGGTCTCTACCAGAGAAGATTCCACTCTCATTTCTACAAAATGGTTCACAGACTTTAATGAACCAAATGATTACATGAAAATATGTAATTACCTCCTATAACTTTAATCATTTAATAATAGAAATGCCTTTTAATTCTTAATGTAGAAAGGCCATAATTTCAACATTAAACAAAACCATATATTTAATTTTATGAAAAGTTTATATGTAGTTATTATTTTTTGCATTTTTTCCTCAGACAACATCATAGATGACTAATTTATGCCAATTATATAAAGAATTGAGGATTTGCTAAATACCATGTATACTTAAATATCAAGTCCAAACCCTAATTCTTTTAAAACTTATTTTTAAGTGGTAAATAACAGAAAATATAGGAACTTTCATTTCTACCAATCTAAGGTGGAGATTAGTAAATTCATAATGTATTTCAGTTTTCAGTACATGGAAAACCATTTCTTTGTTTCAGATTGACTTTCCGGCTACTGAGTGGGAGTACGTGAAACCTGATTTTGAAGAGGATAGAAGTAATCTTGAGGAACCACCGAAAGAGTGTTTAAAACATATCGCCAGACTTTCACAGAAACAGTCTCCCCTACTGTAAGTGACCAGGTCTCATCAGTCAGGGTTGCTGGCTTGTTGTGACACCATCAGTCACACTGGATGTATTCAAAAGTTTAAAGAGTGAAAAAAAATGAAAAGTGAACCTTCCCTTCTTTCAGTTACTACAGTGACACACCTGTGGGTAATCAATCCATATATATGCAGGAGCTAAATTAGTAGTTTTGCATGTCTTTTATTTTGCCTGTGGTATTAAGCAATGTTAATGTTAGTCAAAGGAAGAATAAAGAAGATGGAAAATTAGTTCAAACAAAAAAGCAGAGAGTGATTCACTATATATCAGCATTTAACATGGGTAAGCCATTGCTTAACCATCATTAGAGTGCGTATAAAGTTGTTTCAGTAAGCAGAAAAAAAATTTCATTGTCTTGGCAGATTTTAAAGTTACATAAATAAATCATGTTTTAATATCACTAAACTATTGATTAAGAGGGCTTTAGTTTTGCCAAACAGTAATTCTCCAAATAAAACCAAAGCCCCAGGAAGAACTATAACAGAATTATGAACTTTGTACTTATAACTTAGCAATATCTAAGCTACAAGTGGAGGTGCACAATAATAACATAAAAAACATAATACTAAGAAAGTAGTTCTTTACATATATACTGTGAAAAGTATGTAACATGATAAAGCATTTTATTCCAAGAATGAGGAATAGTTTAAAGGTTTTGAACAGGGGAGTCGGGTAATCTTAGTGATCTTTTTAAGTAATCCCTCTGACCACAGTCTGAAGAATAGATTGGCAAGGAAGTAAGAGTGGCAGCAAGCAGGACAGAGGAAAGGTTAATGTGACATTTTAGGTAGAAGGTCATGGTGACTATAACTAAGGCGAGGGCAGTGGACATTGGAAGAAATAGCTCGACTCGGGAGGCATGGTTGAAGGTCCAGGAGACGTGATGTGATGCTTAATAGTAATTAGGGGGTAAGCCCATTGAGAAACAAAGGAATCAATACAAGTCCATGGAGAATCCAAGTTTTTGAACTGGTCAATGAGGCAGGTGTTAGAGTCATTTTCTGGAGAATGAATAAGTTTGGACCATTCAAAACTGAATTATTGATTGTGATCAAGAGCTCTGTTTTGGATAATCTTGTTACTTCCCTGCTTTCTAATTTCAACTTATGTTGTGTTCTTCTCATTCACTTCAAGACAATGGTATTAGTTCCCTTCATATGTTTCAAATGTGCTAGTTCCTTTCCCATGTGAAGAGCTTTTTATTTGATTTTTCCCTCTACTGGAAATACTCCTTCCTCAGTTCTTCATATGACTGAATCATCTCATCCTGTAAATCTCCACTTAAGTGTAATCTTCTCAAAGAGAGACTGATATATTCAACATAAGATATTTCCCAAAACATTATACTAAGTGAAAAAGCTATAAAAAGGAGAGTATTTACTCTATGATTCCATCTGTACGAAGTTCTAAAACAAGGAATATTAATATGGAGTGCAGGGAATCATGCCAGTGTTTGCCTCTGGTGGCGTGAAAATACTGTTTTATATCTTCATAGGATTTTGGTTTTACCCAATATAAGCACCTATCAAAATATATTGAATTTGTGCATTTCTTTTTATGTGAATTACGCTTCAATAAAAGAAATTCAATAAATAGAAAAAAACCATTATTCAGGACTGAGTAAAAAGTAAATTTAATTAGAAGAAATAGCTTTAGTAATTTAGTAAAATTTTGGTACAGACTTTTTCTTCTGAATGCTTTCTGGTAGAGAAGATAGTGACAAAACAAGAAAGGAAACCAGATATACCTTTAAAATACCTATAATACAATTCTTTCATTTCGCAGATGAAGATGGCTTTAAAAGAAGCTGTAGATGTTTTACACACTCAGCTACTGATGAACCTTTAAATTGCTTCCATATGACGCTGCAATGAACATAGCAGTGCTTATGTTCTTTGAATTTGTGCTTTAGGTTTCTTCAGATATATTTACAGAAGAGGGATCACTGAGTCAAAAGGCAGATTCATTTTTAATTTTTTGAGGTATCTCAGATGAGTGGATAAAACAACTATGAAACAACTACACAATGGAGTACTACTCAGCCATAAAAAGAGAAAATTTTACCCTTTGCAACAGTATGGATGGACCTGGAGAACATTATGCTAAGAAAAATAAGCCAATCAGACAAAGATAATGACCACATGATTTCACTCATCTGTGGAATCCAATGGACAAACTGTGAACTAACTAGTGAAATAGAGATAGATTCATGGAGAGCAGGACGACAGCTAGGTGGTGGTGGGGTAGTGAGGGGAGGTTAGGACGTGGAGGGATTGAGAAAAAAGGAAGAAGGACTCATGGGCACAGACAACAGTATGGTGATTGCAGGGGTGGGGAGGGCATAAAGAGACTAAATGGTAATGGAAAAAAGTACAATGAAATATTTTTTAAAAGAATACAATGAGAAAACAAGCTGTCTGCAACCCAGAAGAGGGCCCTCACCAGAGTTTGATCATGTTAAAGCCCTGTTCTCAGACTTCCAGAACTATCAGACAAATATTTCTGTTTTATGCAAAGTGAAAAAAAAAGGAAAGAAAGAAAGAAAGAGGAAGGAAGGAAGGAAGGAAAGAAGGAAGGAAACTATAGAGAAATATTGCCTTTTAGTGTATTTAATATTTCTTAGTGCCATCCTTGGGAGTGTTAGCTAATTTGAGCTAAGCAGCCTAGTGTCCGTTTGGAGGAGACAGTGCTCAAAGGCTGCCATTGTCACAGGAGACCAAGCACTGCTCTTCGGCTGGACTCCGGTTCTGAATTCTTCTGCAGGCGAATGAGCAAAACATAACCAACTACCAATGAGTCAAAGCCCTAGTGCTAGATTTAGATCTTCTGTTTGGGACCACTCTTCAGGGGGAAATACTTGAATACTTAAGGAAGCTCTATTCGCCAGCATTTAACTCCAAACTCCCAGTGAACTCAGAATTTAAAGCCAGAGTCCAGGGATGAATTGAGATCTTTGTTTTTGAAATTTAGACCAAAGAGTTTTCTGAACTCTGATGAAAATTGCTTTGAGGTGAAGGAATTCATCTTTAAAATATATCATTTCTTCACAGGCCCACTTGGGTTTAAGTTAATTTTTTTTAAGTAAATGCTTGCTTACCTCTCTTCTAAGTAGTACATCTTGCTGGATTCAGATAAATTTTGTCGGCCCTAAAGGAGATAGAGATTTTGGCCCCTAAAATACCATTTTTGGAAAAGTGCCAAGGATAAATAAGTAAAGAATGTGAATTATATGAAATAAATTTTTATTTTTATTTTTGAATTTTTTCTATAAAAGAACACAGTGGGAAATGAGCTGATAAAATAACCTATCAAACAATTCCAAGAAGATAACGGATTTGTTTTCCAAAATAAACTAAAATGGAACTTTAAAAACTAGAGTGAGATTTTATACTGTGTTTATAGCAATGTTTGTCAGTATAGAAACCTCCAGTAAATTATAGTTTCCAATCTGGTTCTGCAGACTGTCTGAAGAAAAGAGAAGATACTTATGGTTTTATCGCTTCTACTGTGATAATGCAAACTCCTCCCTCCCTTTGGTCCTGGGCAGTGCCCCCGGATGGGATGAAAGAACTGTTTCAGAAATGCACACCATTTTGAGAAGATGGAAATTTTCTCACCCTTTAGAGGCACTTGGACTTTTGACTTCCAGGTAAGAATTATGTAACAAGCAAGATACTACTGATAAGAAAAAAATTTTTGTAGAGAAAATAATATAGGACTATATGATGAATTCAACGGATACTCTATTTGTTCCCAATTTAAATAGCTATGGATATTAAATTTTGGTAATTGTAAATATGAATATAAATTTTAAATAAATCTAAGCTGTAATTTTGTCTTCTGTACTAACCTTTAAATTATTTAAGTACAGCTTCTTAAATGAAACAGCCCTATTGTTTTTACAGAAACAACAAAGAATGAAATATGGGAAAATAAAGTTCTCTACTCCTTCCCCCCTCAAAAGAAAAAAGTTCTTAAAAATTGGACTCATACCTTTTTTACTATTTACATATGCAAAGTGTGGCAAAATACCATGCTTACAGTAGCTGTACAATTAATATGCCAATTATAATTATAAGAATAAAAATAAACCTATCCATTATATACTCTCCAGATATTTTCTCAGGAAAATAAGGGGAAAATCACTGAGTGCAGCAGTTGAGGATGGGGTAATGATGTCTTCTTCTAGCTAAGGAAAAGCATGTGGGATCCTGGCTCTGGTTTGGGGAAGCAGGTCTTCGTTGGCTTCTATTTTATACACAAAGACATGAAAATACATTTTAAATAAGTCCTGATAACATCAGCTCACCAGTGTCGTAAAGAAGTCTGCAATCTCTCAAGTCAGAGATTTGCAGAACCCAGATCTATTCTGAATTCTCCACAGGAAGGAGAACAGTGGGGCAGAGAGTGACACAAAGAACTCTCAAACTGATTTGTTTAGATTTGTTTAAAAATTAGTGTTATTTATAAAGCTTTGGGGGTGGGAAAGGGTTTTCTTTTCCTATTATTTATGAGTTACTAGCTTCATTTCAGTCCTCCAAGCTCAAAATTTACAAATTTTCTTAGAATCCTACATTTTTAGTACCTCTTCCATTGAAGATTTTATTCAGTTTCATGGTTTCTTCCATTAATGAATGTGTGCACAGATGCCCACTCTTCCTTGATAAGTGACAGATAGATGACAGGTAGTTATATAAATAATAGATAAATTATTGACAGATACATGAGTAGGTAGGTAGGTGATGGCTGGAAAAGAAGGAAGGAAGGAAGAAAGAAGGAAGGAAAGAAGGAAGGAAGGAAGGAAGAAGTAAAAGAAGGAAGGAAGGAAGGAAGGAAGGAAGGAAGGAAGGAAGGGGAGAAGGCATGGGGGAAAGAGGAAAGAGTTTTTTGTTAGTTGAAGTTAGAGCTTTTTCTTTTATTATAAGGCTTCTCTGTAGATCCTAGAATTGCCTATACCTGCCTAATACAGTGCTATATTACTTTATAAATTATACTTTATTGCAATTTGTTTATAAGCAATAGGTGAAACATGTAATTTTGCTAACATTAAACTAAGAGCTACTGAAGGCATAATAGATCATCTTAGTGTTTCTATTTCCCAAAGGCTTAATAATACCTGTAATAATTACTCAGTGTTTAATCAATCACTTTCTAAAATACATTATGATCATTTGCTCCTTACTTTAACATTTAAATTATGTTATTTGAAGAAAACATCTATTACCTGTCTGACCCACATTACATAGTACAGTTGAATGAATTAATAAGAGAAGTAAATGGTGAGAAAGTCAATTAAGAATTGATTGGTTTCATTGGAATCATCCACAATTCATGCCTGTATTTTAGGACCTTTCTGGAAAAGACAGGTTCTCATTTCTACTATACCCCTAACCTCTTTTCCTGATTTAGGTATATAAGAAGAATCAAAATCTACAAAATATTTTTTACTAAATTCTAGTTTTTGCTCAAGTAAGACTTAAAATATTAGCACAATTATTATTTTACCATTCCTGAACTGATTAAATAATAGGAAGTTGCTTCAAAAGGTGAAGGTAACAATTTACAGAATAAGAGAAAGTTTAGGCAAATCATATACATGATCATGGACTTGTATCCAGAATTATATATATATAATCTTACATCAACAATGAAAAGATAATTTTTCAATTTTTATTTTTTCCATTTTAATTTCTTTATATATATGTGTGTGTGTGATTATATATGATTATATATGATATTTATATATAATTACATATGTATGAAATATATATTTCTATAAATATATATTTATATATTTATAGAGATATATATTTCTTTATATATGTATGTGTGATTATATATAATTATACATTATAATTATATATATAATTATACACATATATAACCTGTATGTATAATTATATATATATATATATATATAATTTTATTGTTGTTCAATTACAGTTTTCTGCATATACTCCCCACCCCAGCCATCCCCATATCCTGCCCTTGCTTCCACCCCCCTTGGTTTTATCCATGTGTCCCTTCCTTCCATTATCCCCTATGGTTACTATCAGATTGTTCTTAATTTCAATGTCTCTGGTTATATTTGGCTTGTTTTTTGTTTTGTTGATTAGGTTCCTCTTAAAGGTGAGATCATACAGTATTTGTTCCTCACCGCCTAGCTTATTTCACTTAGCATAATGCTCTCCAGTTCCACCCATGCTGTCACAAAGGGTAGGAGCTCCTTCTTTCTTTTTGCTGCATAGTATTCTATTGTGTAAATATATCAAAGTTTTTTAATCCACTCATTCCCTGATGGGCAACTAGGTTGTTTCCAGCACTTGGCTATTATAAATTGTGCTGCTATGAGCACTGAGGTGCATAGGTTTCAAAAATGTATATGGAACCATAAGTGACCCCAAATAGCCGCAGCAATTTTGAGAAAGAAGAACAAAATAGGAGGAATCACAATACCTGACATCAAACTGTATTACAAGGCCACTTGTAAACAGCCTGGTACTGTCATAAGAACAGACACATAGACCAATGGAACAGAATAGAGAGCCCAGAAAGGAACCCAAGTCTCTATGATCAATTAATATTGGACAAAGGGAGCTCAAGCATAAAATGGAGTAAAAAAATAGCCTCTTCAACAAATGGTGTTGGGAGATCTAGACAGCTACATGCAAAAAAATAAAAATTGATCACCAATTTACACCATGCACAAAAATAAATTCAAGGTGAATAAAAAATTTAAATATAAGTTGTGACACCATGGAAGTCCTAGAGGAAAACAGAGGCAGAAAAATATCAAACATTCCACGTGGCAACATTTTCACTGATATGTCCCTTGAGCAAGGGACATAAGGGAAAGAATAAACAAATTGGACCTCATCAACTTAAAAAGCTTCTGCATGGCTAAAGAAAACAGCATTAAAATTAAAAGAGAACTAACTCTATGGGAAAACATATTTGCCAACAACACATCCAGTTTGATCTCCAAAGTATATAAAGAACTCACATGACTCCACTCCAGGAAGGCAAATTTAAAAATACTTCAGCAGACACTTATCTATGGAGGACATATAGAGGGCCCAGAGACATATGAAAAAGATGCTCAGCATCACTACCATCAGAGAGATGCAAATTAAAACCACAATGAGATACCTACCATTTCATACCAGTCAGAATGACCATCATAAACAAAGCAACAAACAACAAGTGTTGGAGAGAATGTGGAGAAAAGGGAACCCTTGTACACTGTTGGCGGGATTGCAGACTGGTACAACCACTGTGGAAAACACTATGGAATTTTCTCAGAAAACTGATAATGGGACTGCCTTTTAACCCAGCAATTGCACTGCTAGGATTATATCCTAAGAATCCTCAAACACCAATCCAAAAGAACCCGTGTACTCCAATGTTCACAGATAACTCCATTTTTAAATGGTCAAAGGATCTGAGTGGATATTTTGCCTAGGAAAATATATTGTACAATGTCCAATAAATACATAGAAAGATATTTGACATCATTAACCACTGGGGAAATGTAAATGAAAACCACAATGAGATATCACTTCACGCTCAATAAAATGGCTGTAATCAAAAAGAATAGTGTAAGTTAAGAATGTGGATAAACTGGAATTTTCATACATTGCTGGTGTAAAATGTAAAATAAAAACAATTTTCAGTTCTTTGACTATTAAACATTGTGTTAGCATAGTGACCCAGGAGTTCCACACTTAGGTGTGTACCCACAATAAATGGAAAGCATTTTCATTCAAACACTCATGCGTGGATGTGCAGAGCAGCATTATCCAGAGAGTAGAAACAGCTCAGATGGGCAACAATTAATGGCTAGATAAATAAAATGTGGTATTTCACATGATAGAATATTTTTATAATAAAAAGAATGAATATTAATATATGTTATAAAACCAATGAACTTTGAAAACATCATGCTAACTGAAAGAAGCAAGTTACAAAGCACCGCATATTGCATGATTTCATTTGTGAGAAATGTCCTGAATACACAAATCTACAGAGACAGAAAGATTAGTGGTCACCTGCAGCCAGGGGAGGTTGGGCAGAAATGGGGAATGGTTGTAAATGGATATAAGGTTTCTTTTTTGGTTATGGTTGCACAACTCTGGGAACATGCCAAAAACCTTTGAACTGTACACTCTGAGTGCATTTACAGCATTTAAATTGTATCTCAACAAAGTAATAAAAAAATTTTAACAGTGATTGTAAAGATAAAAACAATGAATCTTTATATCTGTAAAGCACAATACTCTCATGAGAAAACTATTTTGTTTTATTGAGATGTACCTTGGTCTATTTTAAAGACACTTAAAAAATATTAGTGCCAACTAATTATTAGTTGTACCAACTAATGTTTTAATGTAAAGCTCATGGAACAGTTCATTAAAAAGTATGAGAATGAAACCTGTAATACTGCTCAGTTTTCTTATTTATAAAATAAGAAGATTCTCTGGGTAGACTTCAATATTCTCTGATTCCTGGCAATGAAGTATAATTGTGCTTAGCATGAACCTTCTCTACCAAAATATATTTTGAAAAGGTTTGACTCAGCAGTTTAAGTATAAAAGTAGAATTTTTACTTAGTGCCCCTTAATACTGCCTCATTTTAACATCCACAATAATCCTATGAGGGAAATACTGTTACCCCAATTTAACCTATGAGGAAACTGAGGCTGACGGGATTAGGTTGCCCAGTGTGACACTAGTGAGTTGAGGAGCTAGAATTAAATCCAGAAATTCACTTAGGTACACATGAGGGCTATTAACATATTAAATATGTAAATAAAACTATCCTAAAATAAGTTTATTGTAGTAAAATGCAGTAGTTAACTATCTCATCATATTTGGGTGTTTCTCCTTCACAATGTAATTCATTTTTTTCCTGGATAATCAGACTTTCAGAGATTATAGGGACTGGTTAAAAAGTAGAGTGGATTTATTAAGTGTCATTCAGTGAACTTAGTAGAGACTTGATTTATTTGCACATCGGACAGTTTCTTAACTATGCACCGAAGAAGGTCATTGAAAACGCCAAACTATCTCCATTGTCTTCATCCTAGGATTCCCACTCTCAGCTTCACTGAACTATGAAAAATCTTGAGGACAAGTGTTTCTAGAAATGAACATGTCTCCTTTCCTAAGATCAAAAGCTACCTTTTCTGAGAACAAAGAGTATGTGCTTGTTAAATAAGTTGTCAGAGTAAGTTCTTCAGCGATCTGTTTTTTTTTTCTCCTTTGAATCTTCTATTTTTTTCAATTGTTTAACCTCTTTCAATTTATGTACTCCACCTTTAGCTTGGAAAATGTTTAATAATGCTGTTAACTTAATCCTCTCTGAAGATGCACCACCTCATTTTAGTTTATTTTTAGCAAGAGACATGTTGAGATTTAATTTACCTAGTGTGGGCTGTAGGGTGTTAATATTTCCACTACTGACTGCCAGCAATGTGCTCACCCAGCACTGATTCTTCCACTGGAGATGGCGGCCCTGTCAGCATGTCAGAGACCCAGGGCTAAGGTCTGTGCTTCTTGGCAGATGGTTGCTATTTTCTTGAACCCTGATGCACAGGCACAACTATTTAAGTGCTAATAACAAGCAGAAATTACCCAAGGAATTAAAAGGCAGTTCAAGGAAAGTATTCATTTAAAAATAGCAACTCTGAATTGGCATCAGAGGATTACATCAAAAGCTTAAATAAAAATGTGACAAGGTACCAGAACTCACCATCCCACATGATGTAAAAGTATTGTTTTGCAGAAAGAAGAGCAAGACTTAACAGGCAGTGCCTAGCTTCCAAAATCAGTTTCTTGGGAAAATGTTTCCCAAAAATGTTTGCCCACACCATTATGTTCTTTATTGGGAAGAATAGTTTATACAAAGCCTTCCTTTACTAGCATTGTAGGCAGAGTAGGACATGGAAAAGGAAAACAGTTATAACTTCCATATTTGACTAAATAATTACATGATTTGTGATCACGTGTCTCTTCCATTAATCTATTGAGCAAAAATATGTGTACATGGATATTGATATGCAATGAATGAAAGAGACAGAAGGATAAGCCATAGTGACTATTTCTTAAAAATACAAAATTTAAAGGGAAGACTTAAGCTAGAGATCACTACACTATATTTTATGTACAGTAATCAAAGAGGTACATATTATACGTGCCCAAAGGAAAAGCAAATTCTTTCAGAGAAAGTAAGGAAACCTTTACAAAGGAATTTAATTCTGACTTGAAGTAGTCATAGGAATTTTCTGTGTAGAGAGAAAATGATATTCCAGCAAAGAAAAGATTAACATGAACCCAATTAAGGAGGTTCAGAGAAGAGCGAGTAATTTATTATCATATTAAAAGAGAGTTGCACATTTGGTAAACCCAAGATTGCTAAAGTTGGAGGAAGCCAGAAAAGGGTTTCAAAGTTTGGGTTTGTATGCTTGTTTAAGTAAAAGAGTTTGAAGCATGTTTACAAACTGAGAAGAAGCATGTATGAAGCAAAGATCAAAAAACAAAGAAATAGATGAAATGGCGAAATGAGATCATGCCAACAATCAGTAGCCTAGAACAGACGTGTAAATGATAATTTTATCCAAGGAAAGAAAGAAACTTCTTCCTCTCGGGTGGGAGCGAAGAAAAGATATAAATACCACTATGGATACGTATGGCTATGGAAGAGGAAAATGTGGCAGTTTCCATATTCTCCGTGAAGGAAATGTCAAGGTGATATGCTAAGAATGAAGAATATGGAACTGAATATACTTAAACATATGCATCTTTCCTTTGCGTATTTTTGGAGAGTTTATGGTATTGCTTCCAAATTGTACAGCTGACAATGTAAGCTTTGAAATAAAACATACCTGGCTCTAACACAATACTTGAATGACCTTGGGCAAGTTTCCTTATAAAACGAGGTATGAGCATTATATGCCTTACAGGATAAATACTTGTGAGACCATTCAATAAATGTTACTAATAATCAATATTATACCACCATCTTCATCATAGCTATGTACTTAAGAGAGTTCAAACTTTTCAGATTTTTGCAATGTCAAAGTGTAAATACAATAAATTTGGGGGAATGATTTCATTTCTATTAAGCTTAAATAATTTAATTCAACTTGTCAAAATTTATTTGATAAAAGAATTGGCATTTTAAAAATAAATCACAATTCAGTAATGATGTATAGCTTACGAAGTACTTTCACAATATATGATTTAACCTACAAGCAACCTCTTTAATATTATTACCAACATCCAGAATTTCTCCCATTTTACTGATCCCTATTTTACAGATGAAGAAATTGAAGCCAAATAGCCCATTCATCCACTGAACAGATATTTACTGATGCCTACTCATGTTCGACATTTCATTAGGCTCTGAAACTAGCATATTAAGCCAAGAGAAGCGTAATTCTGCCTTTATGGAGGTTTCCAACTTGCAGTCTACTAGAAGTTGGGAGAAATAGCCCATTACCAAATGATAAGTGTAAAACAACAGATGTAAAAAACACATGTAGAAAAGAGCTCTGAATGAAAAGTACATGGTTCTCTAATAATGTGTATAACAAAGGAACCAAAACTTGTTTTCAAAGTGGGAAAAGTCATCTCAGGAAGATGAGAGGAAATGGCAAAAAGGAAGAATAAGAGAAGAATTTTCTAGGAAGAGAGAATCTATGTAACTGTCCAGGGACAGAACCTGTGATTAAGAAACTGGAAGAGAGCCAGAGTACCTGAAGCCCAGGAAGAATGTGTGATGTAAGGTGACTGACATGCTAAGATGAAACCAGAAGAACATGTTAAACACATCTAAACAGGACTGTATTAAGCAACTTGGTCTTTATTTCAGTAGCAATGAGAAAGCAAAGATGATTCTAAATGGGAGAACACATTTACCTGTTTCAAAAATCACTCAGGTTTCTAGCCCTGGCTGGGTAGCTCAGTGGATTGAGCGCGGGCCTGCGAACTAGAGGATCACAGTTCGATTCCCAGTCAGGGCACATGCCTGGGTTGCAGGCCAGTTCCCAGCGGGGGACTCATGAGAGGCAACCATATATTGATATTTCTCTCCCTTTCTCCTTCCTTTCCCCTCTAAAGATAAATAAATACAACATTTTTAAAAAATCACTCAGGTTTCTGAGTGAAGCATGGGTTTGGTGAGGGGAAGCAAATACGTAAGAGAGACACTCACCAAGATGGAGCACACTGGGTGACTGGCAGACTATGGAAGAACACTGTAGTTTGGGTTGAGGTATGTTGGCTTTGAAGTGTGCTTGACGTGGCCAAATTTACAGGTCTGTGGATATGCAAGGAAGAAATATAAGCTAGAAGCCTCAAGTTGGAAATCATCCACAGAAGGATGAGAATTAAGTCAAGGATGTAGATAAATTTGCTTGGAAAGAGAGAGCATAAGAAGAGCCTTCACATTTAGACTCCACATCCCTTATTCTTTTTCAGTATAGTATGCTACTTTTTCATGCAATGTTTAATGCACCCAAAAACAAAATCTCTGTATAGTGCTTTCAATATACCACTTGTTTTACATACTGCCTTCTTAAGCTTGTCTATAAGTAAAATCAAAGTATAATCATATAAGATGAGAAAAATCCATACTACAGCTAATTAAGAGCATGACTATATAGCCAATTCTCAATTTCTATGTGCAAGGTCATAGACTATCAGAAAATGTCGCTGTGCAACTTCTGTGTCTTCTTGGGTCTAGAATTCATTCTTACTCCTTTTGGTTTGTGACTGGGTCAACACCCCAGTCCAATTTCAGATACTATACTTATCACTGTTCTGTCTCTTTGTAGAACCATTTAGAGTGCTGCAAATAAATAATACACCCCAGCTAGACTGATGGATTTTAATGAGAATATCAAGTCAAAAGATAAAGAGGCCTTGGTAAAAGTACTGTCAAAAGCCTATTGGCCTACTGGGTATTTGGGTGTTAGTTTCAGGGCCACCAGCGACTGGACTTGGACAAATAGCTTCTACTATTCATGTTTCAGTTTCTTCTCTGCATAATCAAGAGGCTGAACTAGGACTTGAAACTTCTTTGAGTTCTAATATTCTGTAATCATGTAAAAATCCTTGAAGAAGCATGAATTATTCAGTAGGTCGAGTTTACAATCATCCTAAAGAATCCTTATTCACTACATTTCATAGAAGAAAATTTTTCTTGTGTCACATCAGATCAGTTTTAGTACTAGAAAAACAGAAAAGATATTCATATTGACATTTTTCTTCCAAGCTTATGTAGAGTGTCTCATCAGACACAAAGCCTGTGGGAGAAACGGTTCTGCACTTCTGATGGTTTTATAATTCTAACCTGACGTTGGGGCCTTTAACTGTGAAGAGCTTCCTCGCATTCTGTGTGAATTCTTACTGTGTATTCTGAAGTCTGACATTTCTGTTCCACTATACTTAATCTCAGATTGCTTTGCTTTTCAGTTTACTCCAAGTTGCTTTTTTAAAAGGTCAACACTTATTACCTTGTATTTGGCTTCCACTCATCACTTCAAAAGTCCTTTGAGTAAAATATTGACCCTATATCATTTTTCAAACTAGAAAAAAGGAAACGAGAGAAAGTAAGAAAGGGTTCAACATTACAAAATAACAAGTCAAATGGAAGATGTTGAGAGATGTATTTTTTCTGCTGGAATATCACTTCACGACTCCACTGGCCTTATTGAAGCCTGTCTGAGTCTTCTGTGACTTTCTCACAGCCCTGTGAGATGAGAGAGTTGTAAATATTTAAAGGAAGAGAAGGGGTATGATGAGTCCCAAATCTCAGCTCTTGTCACATGAACTGAGTAACACGCTTACCTTAGTAACAGGCCACAGGAACTGATTCCTTGATCGGTGGCTCAGGACACAAGCCGAAACTATGTTGCATACTGCAGGTCTCAAAGTGAGGTCTGTAGTCCACAACATGCTGACAGTGGTGTCACAAAATCAAAATTATTTGCATAATAATTTTAAGGTGTCATTTGCCTTTGTCATACTTATTCACTCTTGAGTGTAGAGTGTTTTCCAAAAGCTGTAATGTAGCAGATTTAGTGCAACGAGTAGAATCCAGCTGTCTCCGTCTAAGCCAGACATTGAAGAGATTTGCAAAAATGTAAAATAGCATTGCTCTTCTCACTGAATATTTTCTTTGTTGTTGGAAATACAGCTATTTTTCATAGAAATATATTATTTAGGTTAACATGTAATGGGTTCATTTATGTGATTTTAAATGAATTGATAAATATTTCTTAAACATCCTGGTTTCATTTCTAATATAATAATTAATAGCAGATATAATTCACATAAACAAAACCTCTTTGGGATCTTCCATAATTTTTAAGAGGATGGAGGGTCCTGAGACCAGAAATAGGAGAACCTCTCTTACGAAGCAGATCTTAACATGTAGTCAGTTCTAATCATTTTTCACCAGCAACTTGAGCCAACAAGTTACCTAAAAATGTAATAATATGTTTTTTTCTGCCCATGTAAGATTACCGTTTCAACTCAATCCTCCTCTTGGCCCCAAATTTTGTGTTTACTCGACATTGTTGGTGAAATTCAGAGCTGCTATTTCACTGAAGTCCCTCTGAAAATGTTTATCTTGACATTGCTTTAATTTTACTTAATGTTTTCTAGCCATGCAACTTATAGTTCTTTCATTAACTTTAACAACCCTAATCTTCATGGAGTACTTTTTCTTTGTGTTTGAATAGCCTAAGTGGACAATGGACTAATTGTAATTCATTGTATAGAGTTATATTAAACAATCATTGCACAGAGTTGTGTTTATCCTGGTTGTTGTTTCATGATCTTTTACAGATCCCCAAAACTCACTTGTCAGCTCAATTCACAGGCCACTGAACCCTGAATATGTAGAATTGCTGCTCACAAAATTCCTATAAACTTGAATAGTAGGCCCATCCAATGTGTAGCTTTTGACCAAAATTCAGACATGCTTGGGAAATTAAATGAGTTAACATAAAGTTGCTAAAATGAACTTTTAAAAATGATTAATAGCCTTAAAGAAGTGATTCTTTCACCTGGACTCTTACCAAACCCATTAAAACTTGTTTCATTATAAATAAAGCTTTCTTTCACCTTATGCAACATCCTCCCCAACAAGTAATGAAATTTTACTACCTCATATCTTTTTCACACACCAACTAGATAGATTTCCATTTATTCCACTGCAAATAATCTATTTCCTGATTGATTACAAAGAAATTTCTTACAATTGTAAATAAATGAAGACCTAGTTGATATTAGCCTGAAGAATCTTCTAACTGTATTTTTGTTTCTTCCCCAGCCTCAACCTATAATAGCCATACCTAGAGTAATTATGCTAACAAGGTGATCGGAATCACTAAGGAATGGCTCCCTAGTGTATTGGCAGAAATTACATGTACTTTTCAAGCAAATCAGGTCATTGGAAAGTACACATACCTGGCTTGTGGAAAATTCAAAATTGGTTGCAGTGCTTCTGTTACATATGACATTTCAGTTTGTAAATATCACACCACAGTCGGGGAACGAAAGCAGGCAGCCCTCACCTTGTTGAGGAACAAGTTACTGAGCATAAAATGCCAACAGCTATAGCCCCAAAAGAATGTTCAAATAATTCCAGACAACGGGGCAGGGACAGAATGCCAGGATTTGTGGAACAGATTTGTCTGTTGATCTATGGGTCAGGAAAATATGATTCTTATTCTTTCACACAATGATATACACTCTTAAAATATGATTTAGAGGATTTTTTTCTAGTGGTAGTGAATTTACCATTATTAATATCTTTTTATAATCAGTTGAATGGCCTTAGTTTTAAAAATATTTTTAGTAGAGACTTCCGCCAAGATGGAGGCATAGGTGGAAACACTGTGCCTTCTCCCACAACCAAGTTTGAATACAACAAGGTTTGGAGAACAAAGACACAGCCAAAGAACAGGAAATTGAATTACACAGAAGTCTGACAAAAACGAACCATTCAACCAGGACAGTAAGAGGGGCGGAGCCAGCAGCGGAGCAGGGTCGAGCAGGACAGGGCCCCCAACCAAGGCGCGCATGCAGCCCGGACCCAGTCAGGGTGTGGGGCAGACATTCTCACACAGTGAGACGGACCGCGCAGGCCCCAGAGGGCGAACCCAGTGGTGGAGGGCTGATGGTGGTGGCACACTCGTGTGCAGTGGGACGAAACTCAGTGGGTCCCAGTGATGGTGGCAGCTGCAGCACCTGTGGTGGTGGCGGGAGGCGGCAGATGAAACCACCATTGCTCCTCTTTGACCTCGCCCCCACATACAGCATCACAACCCAGTGATGCCCTGAGTTGCCCTGCTCTGGTGAACACCTAGGGCTCCGATCCTGATATGTAACAGGCACAAACAGTTCAAAAGATGGCTGAAGAAGAACTCAAAGCCCCAGAGCCCATAACTCTAAGCGACCAAGAGATTGCCAGCATCTCAGATGCACAGTTCAAAACACTGGTCATCAGGATGCTCACAGAACTGGTTGATTATAGTCACAAATTAGAGGAACATATGAAGGCTAAACTAATTGAAATGAAGGGAGATGCACAGGAAACCAACAGTGATGGAAAGGAAACTGGGACTCAAATCAATGGAATGGACCAGAAGGAAGAAAGAAACATCCAACCAGAAAAGAATGAAGAAATGAGGATTCAAAAAAATGAGGAGACGCTTGGGAACCTCCAGGACATCTTTAAACATTCCAACATCCGGATTATAGGGGTACCAGAAGGGGGAAAGAAACAGCCACGAGTGGAACACTTATTTGAACAAATAATAAAGGAGAACTTCCCCAGTCTGGCAAAGGACATAGACTTCCAGGAAATCCAGGACGCTCAGAGAGTGCCAAAGAAGTAGGACCCAAGAAGGAACACACCAAGGCACATCATAATTACATTAGCCAAGACCAAAATGAAGGAGAGAATCCTAGAAGCAGCAAGGGATAAGGGGACAGTCACCTACAAAGGAGTACCCATCAGACTGTCAGCAGATTTCTCAAAAGAGACCTTACAGGCAAGAAGGGGCTGGAAAGAAGTATTCCAAGTCATGAAATCCAAAGACCTACAGCCAAGATTGCTTTATCCAGCAAAACTTTCATTTAGAATGGAAGGACAGATAAAGTGCTTCTCAGATAAGGTCAAGTTCAAGGAGTTCATCATCACCAAGCCCTTATTATATGAAATGCTAAAGGGACTTACATAAGGAAAAGAAGATGAAAAATATTAATGGTGAAAGGACAGCAAACTCACAGTTATTAACAACCACACCTAAAACAAAAGCAAACCAAGAGGACAGCTAGATCAGGAGTGGAACCATAGAAAGGAAGAACACATGGAGGGTTAGAAACAGGGGGGTGGGAGGGGGAGAAGGGGGGAGAAGGTACAGAAAATAGCATAGACAGTAGGTAGAAAATAGATAGGGGGAGGGCAAGAATAGTAGGGGAAATATAGAATCTAAAGAACTTGAGACACGTGGTTATAAACTAAGGGGGGAGAAGGGTGGGGGAGGGAATGTGCAGGTGGAGGGGAATGAAGGGGGGAATAGAACAACTGTAATGTTATAATCAATAAAATATATATAAAGAAAAAATATTTTTAGTAACTAATAAACTTGAATGTAAAAAGTATGAAAAACTTTTAAAACTAAGCTTACAAAAGAAAGCTATAGTCATTCAGAAAACTTCCATTCAGATATTAGGTATTAACATTGTGATCTTTCATATCTTATTTGAAGGCATATAGATAAATATACACAAATTTTAATGGTATTATACTGTATAAATTTTTCATAATGTTTTATATCATTAAAGATTTATTTTGTATTTTAGGGACTACGTATATTCTATCATATGGTCATAACATTCAACTTTTTATTTTTTGACATTCCTATCATTGCCAGCTTGCTTATATGCATACATCCTCACACACGTCTCTGATTATTAGAATAAATTGCCAAGAGTAAAATTGCCAGAAAAGAAATAAGCACATTTGAAAATTTTTTTTTAGTTCATGATGTTATATATTGCCAACAGGGTATGAAAGAGCCCAATTCTGAGGAAATTCACCGACACTGCCAGTGTCCGCTTTATGTGGCCAACTCTTCCTAAAATAGTCAAATGCAAGCTCTACTTGGGCATGCTTTAATGTTGTCAGGCTCTTGTCACACCTCAGGATGTCATGTGCTTAGTTTCTTAGCAATTTCTCTCCCAATTTCTTTCTGAACTGCAAGCAACAATAATGAATAAAAAGAGGAATCTCACCCTGGCTGGTGTAGCTCAGTGGATTGAGCACGGGTCTGCGAACCAAAGGATCACGGTTGGATTCCCAGTCAGGACACATGCCTGGGTTGCAGACCAGTTCCCACTGTGGGACACATGAAAGGCAACCATACATTGACATTTCTCTTCCTCTTTCCTTCCCTTCCCCTCTAAAGATAAATAAATGATAAAATCTAAAAAAAAGGAATCTCTTGGAGGAAGGTATAAGGGGATTGAATGGTAATGAAAAAAATACAATAAAGATTAAATTTTAAAAAGAACAGACATCTCTTTTCATTAAGGTACAAAAAAATTCTTTCCAAATATACAAGTATACTACAAATATATAATTTTTGTTTTGGATTATAACTTGCAGATATTATGAGTTTTTGTTTTCTTTTTTAAATATTTTATTGATTATGCCATTACAGTTGTCACACATAATTATGCCATTACATTTCCCCCTTCATTCCCCTCCACCATGCACACCCCTTCCCCCCATTCCCCTTTTAGTTCATGTCCATGTGTCACAAGTTCTTTAGCTTCTACATTTCCCCTACTATTCTTGCCCTCACCCATGTCTATTTTCTACCTACCGTCTATGCTACTTATTCTCTGTACCTTCTCCTCCTTTCTTCTCCTCCCACTCCCCTGTTGCTAACCCTCCATGTGTTCTTCATTTCTATGATTCCACTCCTGATCTAGCTGTCCACTTAGCTTGCTTTGGTTTTAGGTGTGGTTGTTAATAACTGTGAGTTTGCTGTCCTTGCACTCTTCATATTTTTAACTCCTTTTTCTTAGATATGTCCCTTTAACATTTCATATAATAAGTACTTGGTGATGGTGAACTCCATGAACTTGAGCTTATCTTGTTCCTGAAGGAATCCTCCCAAAAATACATTCTTTTTTTCCCCATTGCCTTTAGGTTTGTTTTTCTCTTACCATTTGACTGAGAGAAAAAGAATCTGAAATTTATATGAAAGGTGTTTGTGAAATTAAACTTACTGCTACCTATGCAAATTATCTCACAGCATGGCAAAAAATAAAAGGGGCTCCATAGTGTGATTTTCTTTATTATTATAATGATCAGTGTATTTTTATCAATCACCCAACATGTATGAAACATGGCACTAAATCCAAGGAGTAAAAAAGAAAACCTTGGAACAATCTATCCTCAGTTAATTTATTCACTAACTGAAGAATGATGGCACTTGCATAGAAAGGTCAACCCTGGCGCTCACTCACATATCCTGATTGGCCATGGAGTCACTTAGACAATGCTCTTGGAGATCAGAGCAACGATTAATAAAGACTGGGATCATTAACTTAAGAGTATTTGGTCCCATTCTGAAGGAGGACTAGAAGAGAAAGGGGGGTGTTCCAAGTGAAGGTTACAGCAGCCACAAAAATAAGAAGGCACATGGCACTTTCCAAGTGAGGATGACAGGTCGGTGAGCCAAAGCACTTGATGCAGCATTAGAGTGGTAGAAAAATCTACAGTGAAAAAGAAAATAATTTAACGTTTTATGAGAAATGAACTTACAAACAATTTAGGAAATTTTATAAGCCATTAGTATGAAAAGTATTGGTACCAGCATGACATAATTATGGCCTAGAGGATATAATTGCAGAAAAAACTAAAAACAGGCATGAGGCTAGAGACATTAGACTAGAAAAGTCAACAGAATTTAGCAACTAAGTAGACAGGAAGATAAAAAAGCTTTTAGGAACTCCACAAACTTTTATTCAGCTGTGCATGTGCTAAGGATTCCTGAATGAAGGAGCCTTCTTCAACCATGTAAAGAATATAGAATCCTGTAGAGAAGGGTATGATAAACTCTGCAGGGCTGCAAAGGGGCTAGAATGCCTTTGAGGTAAACTGATGCTTGAGCTTTGACTTCAATGATGAATAGAATTTTGCCAGATGGGAAAGGGGTGGGGGGGGAACATTTAATGATAAGAGCAAAAGGGGGAGAAATATCTCTTAAACTTTGAGGCCACCATGATTAGATACAGATAATAACACAGACTACAAGTAAAAACCCACGAGGGAGATGTTGTAGGTGGAAAGGTAATTAATTCAGTTTGGATGTTCTTCACACAAATGTGCAGAGCATACCCACCAAACTGGAGGCAATGGGGACCTATGGACAAATCAGGGAACAAAACAGGCAAAACAATTGTTACTTTCATGGAATTTACATTTTAGTATTTGGAAATAAATACATACTTAGAGACACAGTGTTCACCAAAGAGTTTTGTTGTGGTTTCTTTTTTTATATTTTTCTTTGTTGTTCTTCATATCAGTGAGATAAGATAGGTACAGGAGAAAGCACGAGTGACTAGAATTTGACTTAAGCCATCCCTTAGGCAACAGAATGTACCAAGTAGCTATTCCCTGAGAAAGACTTCAGACCATCCTCAACTGACCTTGATGTCTGCAAGCTTCAGACACATGGTTTAGTAATTGAGAGCAATAAATTAGAGTTGATTGCGTTTAGTTAAGAGAAAATAAAGTCTTTGTGTGTTAAAAACAGGCCGACCTCCTAGCTTTGCATTTTTATTACACCCTTTCTGCTCTCCATCTGTTTTTCTGATGCTATGCTGAGATCTTCTGACCTTCACTAAGTGCTTCATGAAATGTGTCTGGACTATAGTTCTCAATAGGCCTCACTGGAATGAATGCCCAAAGAGAGAAACTTATTGGAACTGTATTTGCAGGTCAAAAATAAGGGTTTTGAGTGACAAACTTTGGAAGTTAAATTCTTGTTGCAATTAAAATGCTCAGTTTAAATGAAGAAAAAATATGGACCCTGTTTAAACATTACCATTTCCAACTGCTGTCCAGGAAAGTTGAGAGACTTTGAGTAATACCATTTTTTTTCCTTTATACTGTAGCTGCATAGTATTCATTTCACCGTTCAGTGACTTGATATGCTGAAAAGAGACTGGATGTTGCAGACTTCAAAGCTTTCTGACCTCCACAACATTAGGAGCCAATCTTCAGAGCGCTCACCTGACTGGTTGAAAACAGTCATTCAGTTAGTTCCCCTACAAAACAACTTTAGGGTTTTGTTGATATGTTTATTCATTTCTTTGTTTTTCAGTGAGTCACTATAAATAGTTCTTCATGTTTTAAATTATGCATATTTTTCTGAAAACTTCCTTATTTACAAGTGTATTAATTGTTTCAACCAGAGCCCTAGTTCTATTTAATCATGTGGAAGTAGTACATCAACATCACGTCAAAGCAGCACGGTGCCAAAAGTTATCTCCAGGCACTTCCAGGAGCCTGGAGATAATTGAATCTAATTCTTCTGATGGAACAAGATAATGGCAACCTGAGAAGCCCATTTGAGGATAAATTGTCTTTGGAACAGGGTTTCAAATGCTAAATACCTCCATAAATTTAGTTCGGTAGCACATATTTATTAAGTGTCTCACAAGTGCTGGATCTTACAACAGGCGTGTACAGTCCCAAAATGAATAGGGCACAGCTTCCCTCAAGAACTCATAGTCTAGCAAGATTTAGCCTTATTAAATTAATTTTTTATTATAAGATACTTTAGAGTTCTCATTTTCATTGTGATCTGGCCAACCTCACTCAAATAGATTTCATTTTTAATCATATGAACCATCAAGTCTCTAGCTGGCGATACTTTATTTAATAAATGCATGGCTAAATTATAAGCAAAGATTTTCATACTATTTTAGAAAAGATTTTAGATACCTTATCATCCACATTTTATAGCCAAGAAAGCTGGCAGGAATCTGACTACACCCAAGTTTTCAAAACCTAGTCAAAGGGGCTTTCTCCTGAAATTCACATGAGGTTATAGAATACGGAAAAATAATAACCATTTGTTACTAATGATCGTCTTAATTGACTGTGGCATTATTATTTTATACACTGAGGATGGAACTCATTCCCTGTTTTCCTAACATCTCTCATGAATTACTCCATATCATTAGCTGCTTAATGGATATATTTGCTTTGTATTAGTTTTCCAGATCAAGAAATTCGGAAAGTGGCAGTTCAGCAATTAGACAGTCTCTTGAATGATGACCTGCTGGACTATCTCCCACAGCTGGTTCAGGTAAGAACAGCAGAGCTGTTCCAAGGAATTCCAGGATTTTAGCTAATAATTCTCTTTAAAAGTTTTCGATGAATCAACAATAGACTACTTGAAGTGATATTGCAGTTTGGCTGGCCAAGAGGGTGAATTATAGCTCATATGTCAACATGGGTAATGCAGACATTCTCTAGCCAAAACTGGTACAGTTACAAAAAAAGTATCTAAAAGCCAAAAAGGAAAATAAAAAAAAAACTTTGCTTATTAATTAGAAGTAGAACAAAATATAAATACTTGTGAGGAAATGTTTGTATCTGACTATGTAAAACAATTAAAAATTAACCTAATAAGGGTTATATAAAAATTAGTCTTTTGCTGTGTAGCTCCTCATAATTTATATTTCATGCCTTTCCTATAAAGTTTTCTAAATTGACTATAAATTTTATAAAAGTAGTATTATAAGATAATTCTTAAATTCTGCCAGCAGAGACTATGTTTTAGTGACAGACTCAAACCCACAATGTTGGAACAATTTTTGGAAATAATATTAATTGACCTAAAATATGAACTAAGATTAATTTAGTCTGAATGTTTTGGAGTATGAATTACGAATGACCATGTAAATGACTGAATATTCAAACTACAAATGATATATTTTTCTACTTAGTGCTGAATATGTCTATAATAGTGGTCTTTATGGGGTTTTTTTTAAGTTTTTTCTTTTAACTCAGGTGTTTTCTTATCTTAAAGGCCAGGTTGTAGTTACAAACTCTTTAAATGCCAAGTGCAACACGGAACAGACTGAAAATGACCATAGGGGAGGGGGAGGGACATAATGGTGGAAAGAAGGGAAAGGCCTGGTCAAGGAACACATATGAATGCCCCACGGACACAGTGTGGGGATTGACTGTGGGAGTGTGGGGTGGGATGGGCAGAAGAGGGCAAAGAAGGAAAAGCTGGGACAACTGTAATAGCATAACAACTACAAATGATTTTTTAAATAAATAAATAAATAAATAAATAAATAAATAAATGCCAAGTGTGTCAGGTTTTGAACATTTAAGATGGGGGACTCCGCACCTGATGAGGAAAGCCTTTATTATTAGACTGAAAAACCACACTTTGCAAACCCAATATGCCGTCCTCTGAAAACTACAGGGAGGGCTTGTTTTGAGACAGCTGTACCATGTAGTTGCTTACATCAGTACTTACAGTTGTGACTTCCCTACATCGGCCAGGATACTGTAGTGAAAATAAAGATTGATTTGACTTGTAGAAATACCATTCATCTTATAACTCCCTAGTGCGGGCAACATCTAATATTTAACCCAACTCAAAAAAGTAAGTTTTCACAAAATTTTAGATTAAACCCATCGAAAGCTCCAATCTGAATGAACACACTTGGCACCAGGAATATCACTGACAGCCATGTATCTGCAAATTCGAATTCTTTCGACAGGGTGCACACAGAATCCAGCATAGCAAAAACACAGAAAAAATAGGTAAATTTGCAGCTGTTTCCTAATTATTTAAAAAGGAATATTATAAAATATTTTGAGATGTAAAAGAAGTATATAGTGTGACTATAAAATAAATAAAAACTGGCGAGAAAATTTTTGAAAACATTTGTTGTAGAGTTGTTCTTAAACTTCCATGTTCTAACATGACTTTAAAACTTCCCCAGACCAAAAAAAAAATTCTACCGTTGATCATTTTTGAAAGCATGTTATCTCATGTGTTATCTTGTTAGAAGTATGCAGGCTATATTAAAGCAATAAAAAAAACTCTATGGCCATGATGAAAACAGAAGGCATTGTTCATAGCTAGCAGTCAAAACGCAGACCCAGAGGTTACTACAAAGCACAGGTCCTAGCCATGCAGGAAGGTTCATTATCATGTGAGATGCACCAGAAAAATCGTCAGTATCTTAAGCGATGAGGCAGGATCTAGGGGGTAATTGCACCAATAGACAGAGTCATGCAGGGGTTTTGGAAGCAAGAAAGGCAATTCAAGCTTAAGGAGTAATTATTGGGTTCAAGAGGAGATAATAGGAAAACCTAAAGAGAAAGCTAAAAACAGAAGCAAGGAAATAAATTTCGAGACATCTCTTCTGTTCATAGTCTGATACAATATGCAACTAGGGCATTAACACAGGCCTATCAGACCCATATTAGCAAGTAAGTGAAAGAAGGTCACACCTGCAGTTTAAGACAGCATACATTACGGTGGTTATACATTCAGACAGTGGCAAGCATGTATGCAAATGTGCTGAAATCATCTTTAGCACTCTCACACCTTAGAAATTCATAAACTTTCTCATCCTTGAGGATGGTTAGCATTGAGGTGTTTCTTCAGGTGTGTATGTGAGTGAATGATGTCTATAAACAGCTTTGTCTGTTGTCTGTATTTGTGTGTGTGTGAGAGAGAAAGAGAGAGAGAGATAGAGAGAGAGAAGATTTAAATGGCTTATTGAGCACCTAAAGGTAGAAGCTTTGCCTCTCGAGCAGGAATGAGCGTTTTCAAGTATATTTTATTGATTATGCTGTTATAGTTTTCCCTTTTTCCCCCTTTATCCCTCCTCCTCCCTGCACCCCCCGACCCTCCAGCTTTCCCCATCTCAGTTTATGTCTATAGGTTGTACGTATAAGTTCTTTGAGTTCTCTGTTTCCTATACCATTTTGACCCCTCCCTGTCTATTTAATGCCTACCAATTATGCTTCTTCTTCCCAGTACCTTTCCCCCCATTCTTCCGCACCCGTTCGCCCCCTAAAAAAACCTTCTATGTGATGTTCATTTCTCTGATTCTGTTCCTGTTCTAAATGTTTGCTTAGGTTTTTTTTTCATCGTTTCTCTCTTTTTTTAGGTTCATTTGTTGATAGTTGTGAGTTTGTTGTCATTTTACTGTTCATATTTTTGATCTTCTTTTTCTTAGATAAGTCTCTTTAATATTTCATATAATAATGGCTTGGTGATGATGGACTTTAACTTGACCTTATCTGGCTAATGGAAGGTCCGATAGAGTGCTTCCCAGGAATGAGCATTTTTATTAAGAGAACCTGGTTTTCAGTGTTACACACACTCAGAGTCCTGGGATGACAACGGGGCCCAGGCACTGACTGCTGATGCTGAAGCCCTCGCACAGGGCAGGTGGAGGTCTGGATTACGTCGTTAAGGATACCTGGGGCTGCCGTCACTGCCTGTGTTTTTCACCAAATTGGGTGTCCTAGAAACTTTTGGGAGAGTTGAGTGGAGATGAAGGAAAGAAGTTGGGAATGGGCGGGTAATAGTGGCAACAATCAGCTTTCCAACCTATAAGAAAGCTTCAAGGTCTGCAGGTTAATACTGATATACCAGTTGGTGATTTTAGCTAAGGCTTTGGGTATGCATTAATCACATCTCCAAAGGGGTAGAAATATCGACTGCTTAATAATGCCATTTGTTTAGCCAGATCACTGTTCATACAGTTAGTGAACAGTGATCTGCCAGGACTCTCCACTTAGGTGTGGCTGGATTCCACCAGCCAGCTGCTCTCAGTTATTATCCTGTGATGCTGAGGCATACGTGTGGAAAAGAAACCAGACTGCACAAACCTAAATTGTGTGATTTGTGCTTGCGTTATTAGTTACACACCAGCAAATACATGTTAAATACATTATGGTATTCACATTTTGTTAAAATGCTTACGACATTTTCCCTGGTCTTTTCTCAAGCCTCTTAAGTCCTTCTGTGTTCTGCTATAACTTTATTACTGAGAAAAAAAGAGTAAAGTAATTTTGTCTCTTCCTTCAGGCTGTCAAGTTTGAATGGAACCTTGAAAGTCCTCTAGTGCAGCTTCTATTACACCGCTCTCTGCAGAGCATCCAGATTGCCCACCGGCTTTACTGGTAAGATTAACTGAAACGGGGTAGGGTGCGCCTTTCAGAAGCAGAAGATGCCCTTTACCTTAGAATTGATACAACCCTTCACTTAAAATTCAGCCAAATTGGAGTCTTTGTCAAGGTTGTCTTTATTTATGTGTACAATTTAACTGTCATCCTCAAAATCTTCCTTTTGTAGCATTGTTGCTTTTTAAATCCATTATGAATTTTAAATCTTGAGGACATTTTCCCCATAGCTTTAAATCACAAAGGCTATTTGTAGTCATATCTGCTCATTGAAGATTTCAATATAAAACGTGTTTATAAGACTGTGGGTGTTTTGGGATAACGTGTTTTAAAAGTTGTGTCTATATAATGTTAATTATAAACAGTGGAATCTAAAAGTCAACACGTACTCTTTCTATTGAAAATTCCTAGGGGCCTAATCTTTTCCCAAGCATAATTTAGAAGATTATTATTGGAGAAATAGAGTTATTTCGGAGATATCGGAATTTCTTCCAACATCACTTACCCTTGATCTTATTGAATATTAATGGCTCTGAATGCTGTTCTTTCTACCCTTCTTTCATTACTAACTTGGTAGCTTCAATTCCACAGAGAAAGTTTAACAATTACAAGTTTTAATGACCTAGGGATAAACTTGAATCTATCTTTTGCCCTCACATATGTGTAACAGGCAACATTTACTGGATTCAATTGGTAGTGAGAATCTTAATTAATAGAAAACAAAGGAAGTCAATATTATTTTCTGATTCAAAAAAAAAGAGTATTTGCATTGACATCACTCTTCCCTTTAAAACGACTCAGGCATTTTATAGCAAAGTAGAGATATTAAGAATCGTCAGGCAGCGTGTTTGGTTTGATGTCCATTTTCATTTTTGATGTCAAATATGAAAAGCAAAACAATCTTCTCTCTTGTGTCAGTACAATGAGGCATCAGACACATTGACTAGCAGTGGGTCCTTCACTGAACAGACTCTCCTATGAAGCTCTGAATGAAGCCTCATTCCCTTCAGTTTTTCAATCAGCTACTCTGGTGCTACGGGAAGTTATTTCAAAACCCTTGGTGATGTTCTGTTACCATATTAAAGCTTGAACTCTATTAATCTCCATGTTTACTTCACTTAAAACTTTGCCCTTCGCTGTTTTAAACCTCTGTTTGTCAAAATGAAAGCATATTAAAAAGTAGCATGAAGAGATAACAGCCTCCATTTAAATGTTTGAATTAAAATATAATATAAAGGCGTATAAATATATACTTTAGCCATCTTAAAAATAGAATAAAATTTTAAGGACTTACACCAACACGTTGATTGTTACATTAGTGCCACTTTAGTGAGTTCTTCATCTGCTACCGTGGCGTGAAAAGCTGAGTCATTTCAAACGCAACAATGCGTGCAAACCAAGTTGTGAATCCACGCTCCCCTTGCAGGTTCACAATAAACACAATTATGCAGGTTTCCAAGGAAGCTGGGAGGAAAGTCTTTCTACCTTGCAGGTTCACAATAAACACAATTATGCAGGTTTCCAAGGAAGCTGGGAGGAAAGTCTTTCTAAGTATAATTCTCACCCTTACGAAACAGAGAAAGACCAGTAATGAAGCCTATTTCTCCTCTCACTGATTTAACAAGAGAGTGAATAAGGTGGAAGGAATAAAAAAGACTATCAATTATAAATGGACTGCTTGTTCTTGAATGCTTAATTGGTAAGAATATGGAAAAGGAAAAGAAAAATAAAGGGAAATTTTAAAATAACTACATTTTTAAAAAATAAAAAACCTTATGAGTCAGGCAAATATACAAAGAATGAAATAAAATTTTATATATAAAAATCTGGTGCCTAGCATTATGTTTAAGGAATGAGAAAGTTGAGTTAAAACGTTAAAGATGCAGTTGAGACCCCACATGACACACTTAAAAAATTCTCAATGTATCTTTCTTTGATTTAAAAAAAGCAATCCCTTCTAATAATAATTTAAGAAGGTGAAGATCCATCAGCCATCAGCTTAATGATTTTTTGTGTGTGTGGATGAGCTACCGCTTCCTCAGATTCAGCATATTCAACACTAAATTCAGCGTCTCCCCTAGGCATTGGACTCTTCTCTGGATCTTCCCTGTTTTTCACTAACATGCCTGTTTATTTACCAAGCCCCGTCACTCTGTGCCCCCTAAAAAACTCTCCCCACTTCGACTACTTCCACTGCCACTGATCACAAGGTTGTCCCACTAAGATACTGAATAATTAATCAACAGGCTTAGACAGAAAACAATCTTGATGGCTTGGCATCACCGTGCATGGTCTGCCCGAGAAGGGAAATTGACTTGGAGTTACCTTAGGTCTCCTCCACTGAAAGGGTGAATGTAGAATGAATGACCCCGATTTTTCATGGAAAGAGAACGAATAATAAGCTTTGAATTTGGCAGATTTAAAAACCCTCCATCCCAGTTTTCATTCTACGAGGTGGCTACAATCAAGAACCATTAACATTTTTGGCTGGCACCTGGATGCCCCTCCCCACCGTACAACAATTACAGAAGCTTAAACTCAATGTCCCTTTCCATTCTGGACAGGAACCAATTTAACTGATAGCAAGATCTTGGGTTTAATGGCTCCCCTTCTCTTAAAAAAAAAAAAAAGATATCCACGTCCAACTCCAAGAACTTGTAAATGTGACCTGAAGTTGGAAAAAGGGGTCTTCAAAGATATAATTAAAGATCTGGAGACTAGATTAATATAGATTATCGGGGCGGGTCCTAAATCCACTGACACATTTCCTTATAAGAGATATGGTGGAGAAAACAGCTACACCGAAAGGGCCATGTGCAGTGGAGGCGATGGTTGGAGTGACGCATCAGAAGCCAAAGAATGTCTAGAGCCACCAGGGCTGAGGCAAAGAAGGATTCTCCCCTGAAGCTTACAGGGGGGACACAGCCCTATCTTGATTTCAGGCTTCTGGTCCCCGGAACTGTGGGATTACCTTTCTGTTGTTTAACCCAACAGTTTGCAGTTGTTTGCCACAGGAAATAACGTAGTGAGAAAAGGATTTCATGCAGGTCCCTGACTCGACTGGCTGTGATGGCCCATCATGCAGGGAGCTTTCCCGGACCCTGTCTCTGCAGCCACCCTCTGGGTTGATTGCTGCTCCCCTGCTGTATGCACTCTACGTGACTCTGCCAGATGCCACGTCACACGACCTTAACACTTCTACTTCCTTGTCTGCTTCCACGCTTAGTCCATCAATTAGCTAACGATAGCAATCAGGTCATACTCTTCAGCATACTAATTCCACCAGTGTCTGGAGTTCAGGAGACATTTAAAACAACAAGTCACAAACCCGTAGAAATTCTGTTAGGCCATCGCTCTTTTCACATGCTGGGAATCCCACAGAACGCCTTCCCAAAGGTGCCCAGCCAGATCCCCTTTACCTGCTTGGTGTTCCCCTCTCTGTACTGACCCCTAATTGACAACTGCCTCTTCTCTGGAGAGTTGTTCTCTGCTAACATAGTCACCTGGAGTAGGAGATGGGAAATCCCCAAGGCACAATTTATATTTCAGAGCCCCCCCATGGACAGATCAAGGCTAGACTTGACCTTGTTTTTGTTAACTCACCCCCTTCCCTACAATACTCACTCTACTCCTTCACAGGATGTTTCCTGAAGAGAACTCCTCCAGCAAATCACACGCAGCTACATTTCTCTCTTACAGTCTCTTCTAGGCAACCTAACCTAAGATACAGCATTTTTAGATTGAGAATAAAGAATTTAAATATATGGCTTTAAAAACTGGAGCATCATATGCTGTAAGATGTATCATAAGTGGAACAACTATATTGCAGTCTTTCATGCTCTTGAATCTAAGTCCAGTTGAATGAGCTCCAAGAGAGAGCCAATTTAAGTCAAAATCTGTATGGTAAAGAGCCATTTTATAGCATGTCTCCTTTATGTTACGTAAGGCCTGTGCTACAAAACTCTGAAGGTGCTTCCTTCAAAATGTGGGGATGACTAGAGATGAAGATCTCATTTGCAAACTCTAAGTAAAGCAAATTTACTGTGTTTTATTAAGTGATGTATCAGAAACATCTAATACAGTATTGCACTGGACAAAATCGATAAATTTTAATTGAGTTGAATGAATAGGACTTAGTCAGCTCAAGCTATGCACATGCAGATTCATGTCAGAAGGGGGCAGAAGAGGGCTGCTTGAGCAGTCCATGTGGCTTGATGCAACACCAGAGTTGGCCAGCTAGAGCAAATTCTGGAAATTGGCCCAATAAGGTATTAGGCAATGAGTATCACTAGTGAAATCAAAACTGGATCAGAAGATGAATGAGAGCAGAAACTAGGGACTAACCTGAGTCAGGAGTAAAGAGCCTGAAGAACAAGTTGACCCAATAGTATCTGATGAACCAGTTGGGAGAACCACAGAGCAAATTAAGTCAATGGTGTCTCTGGTACCTAGAGACCTTTCCAAAGTGGCATGTGACATACAGGACCAGATTATACAAGCTTTTATATGGTAACCTCAAAATTAAGATGATGCAAAATCTGTCCGTTTTCTAAACAATCAACCTTAAACTTTTTTTCCTAGAATTTTGAACAAGTTTCCCTAATCAGGAACTACTCAAAATAAAGCAAAATAATGTGGAAATTTTGCATCATGTGATTTGAAGTCACACATGTCCCTCTCAGACCCTCTTTTAAGTAATTTCCCCTAGTGCCTGAAATTCTCTCATCAGTGAGTCATGTCTTGTTCCCTCCCAGAAGTTTTTTTTCTAATATGAAACACTGTTGAGAACATAATACTTATGATGAATTAGTTTACCATTTGTTCATTTTTGTGATTAACACTGAGATGCTAGATGCTGTGGAACCACTAAGGATAAAAGAGAATGGTCCTTGCTTCCATAAGCTCACAGGCTAACCACACATTAGCATCCAGGCCGCAGGAAAGAAACTGCTCACTCTCTGGAGGGGACAAAGTAGATGGAAGACACTGACAACAGATTCTGTCCCCTTTACAGTTGTGCCTATGATCTCTTCCAAATGCAACTTCTGGGCCGAGAGGCCATCAGACATGATAAATAAACAAGCCTTAATGTGTGCCCCCATTCTGTCAGAGTTAAATGCTGATAAAGGCATACAAATGAATGCACAAAGGAGGTAAGCGCTCTCCATGCTCCGAGGTCTGAAGCACTCCCTGAAGAGGGGAGAGCTGTGCTTCGGGGAGTTACGTCTGGTGTAATAGGGCACACGTGATACAGAATCAATAAGAGGCTTTAAAGTCTCAATCCTTTACCTTCTAGAATCAGTACATTGGTGATAATTCACCTGTTTAGCTTTAGACTAATAGATAATAAATTATTGTTTCACTTTTTGTAAGGGAAAGATATGTCTTGCTGTCATTTAACATTGATCTGGTATAATCATCTTTCACCTTCTCGTCCTCAGAAAAGTAGACATCTGGTAAAATCCCTACAGTAAGCAACTCACTAAGCTAACAATAGCTGTCTTCTATCCCAAATAGCCTAAAACAAGTGATGGATATTTGTAAGAAAGTGGTCATTTTACATAATAGTTTGTAAAAACCATTAGCACGATTTTCTAGTTCAGACATAATATGGGAAACAGTTGTTTTTATCTGTTTTATTCCTAGTTTATGTGGTTGAGGTTTTAGGAGTTTCCTTAATAAAAAGAGTTTTAAAAAAAGAACACAATGTTTAAATTAATTTGGCAATATCATTTAAGTCTTACTACTCCTATTAAATACATATAAAAATAGAATTTGATACACAGTTTCACTGCAAATCCATGTAAAAGCCAAGAACAGAGCTCTACCTAAATTTATTCCTAGTTTAAATTATTTTATTTTTTCTTCAAATTTTTCTATTTTGTTAAAAAAGCAAAGAGTTACAAAAATGAATGTTTTTTATATATGTATTGACCTCTAATGTTCAAACTGGCAAAAGAAAAATTAGCAACATACCTGAAATCTTACAAGGAAGAAAGGAAGGAAGGAAGGAAGGAAGGAAGGAAGGAAGGAAGGAAGGAAGGAAGGAAGGAAGGAGAGAAAAGAAGGGGAGGAAGGAAGGAAAAGGAAAAGGAAAGGGAGACAATTAGACTAGATTTGGCCTTTGGTAACTGAACTTTATAATCCACTCTCTAGTAAATTTTTTATGATAAAATCATGTACAATTACATCACCACTTGCTTAGATAGTAATCTGGATTCTCCATATTATCAGTCTCCTCTGCTATAGTTTATGCTAGATATTTAGGGTACAGCCTTGAAAAACATCATTATAGTGCTTAGTTTCATTGTTTCTCAGTCAAGGCTACAGCTTTGCTCTTGTCAACAACAGCAACAACAAAATACGACCCCCAAAATAGGAGTTCTGTTGAGAAATCATCTTTGTCTTCTAATAATATTGGAATTTGGCTTCCAAAATGAATACACTAGCATATATACTTAGAGTTACAGGATTGGGAAATAATCAAATGGGACCTTAGAAATCGTCTGCTGCGATGCATTTCCCTCCCCCCGAAAAAGACTTCGACGAGTGACTCATCCAGTGGCAGTCATCGAGCTGGTTAGAGGGTGGAGACTAAAATCTTTTTTTCATGACATCTCACAGCCAATTCAGATCTCTTTCCAATTCAATCTCTACTTCTAAAAAACACAACTTGAATTCATCAAATATTTGTTTTTATAACAATAATTATAAACACATTCAACTTAAAAACAAACTAAAGAAAGAGCAATAACCCCAGGTGAGATCTTTATATCTAATAGCTCAAAATGTTTGCTATTAGGCATATTGGTGTGACCCACAATTGATATCAATCATCGTATTAATTAATAAGTATGTGCAATAAGCTAAAAAATCCTATACACTTGAAGGAGTTTTAAAGCATAGATTTTCCCCTACATCTTTTTCTTATAGCTCCTGATTCATACTTAAAGCATTAATTTGCTCTTCCTTTTGGTATTAGACCATTAGTGATGAGAAAGCAATTACTGAGTAATTTACTTAGTAGATTCAGTTTGTACTAATTTTTAATACATATTATATGAAACCAAGACTTTCTCAGTTTTTTCAAAAACATTAATTAAGCAACTAGTAAAATGATGATGAAATTCAAGTCAGCACATTTCATCAAGTTAAATGAGTTAGAAAATAATTCCTACTGTCTAGACCAGAACTTGACAATAATAAAATGCAAGCAAAATCAGTCTTTACTTTCTTACTAAGAAGGAATTCCCAGTAAGCAATGGGATGTAGAAGCCTGAAAAGCAGGAGAGAGACCTGGATTGGTGAGTTCAGGTCAACATTTCTTTCACTCTTTAAAGCAGGTCTTATATTAAAATGTTCAATCTGACTCTTGGAAACTAAAGGCAATTGGAAGATCTAGTTAGCCTATTCCTAAAATTTCCCCATGCTACCTCTCTTAAAACTAACCTAGGTTATGGGAGATGAGACAAAGAAGTAATAAAAATAGGGGGGCTAGTCAATTAAAGTTAAGGTGTTTAAATCTCATCTTTTAAAATGAATTGTCAACATTCAAAAGGAAAGAAAATTGTAAAGAAGTGAATGGTAGTTTTACTTTTTAATCTTTACTCCTCCCCTATAAAACAACCATATTGAATATTTAGATTCTAATAAAATAATGCTAAGTTTCTGATTTGGTTGCACTTACTATAAAATGACTAACTCTAGCTATATGTACAGAATCTACTTTTATCTTTGCTCATGTTGATTTTGTACAGTAAGTTCAAGAATTAGAAGTTAGCACTGCCATGCATATCACTAGATTCATTCTAATTAAAAGAGAGTCTAAAATAAAAGATGTGCCTTTTTATTTAAAAAATATCAGTGCACATGATTTTTATTTTATAGAGAATAAAAAGTTTTGGAATTAACACATATAGACGACTACATTACAAAAAAGGAGAGTTTGGGAACACATGTATACCTGCTGGAAAATTGCAGCATAAAGTCCTGAGGTAGTTTTGGGAACAGTATGAACATGCACACACCTTCCAGAACCAATGGAATGTTGGCAGAAAGAGGCCTTGCACAGAACTGAGGCCAGTACTGGTAGAAATGAATAAGGGACTGTATTTTTAGTAGTCTACATAAGAATATAATTTCCTGATGGCCATAGAAAAAGGATTGTTAAATTATTTTTCTACACTGAAAGGATGATACAGGAATATACTATGCATATTCATTTGTTATCATAAACAAAAGTAATTTAGAAAGAGATGTAATATATAACTTTGCAAAGTCAAACAAAATTATCTAATCCTTTTTTGCTGACATTCATCTTATATTTACATTTATTTAATAATTTTCTATGTATAAACCACAAAGTGCAATATAATGTACATATCTTCATCCTGTTTGTACAAGCTGTTCACTCATTATTGGTTGAAAATGAATCACACAGGCCAAAAAACACACAAAAATTCTACATCATTAAACATGGCAAGTATTTAATTGAACTATCGAAGTCTGCATTTTCTTGCAATAAAAGCAACACAGATGAAGTTCTGTGTTATAATCAGCTTTTCCTTGTAACTACAGTAATTGCACACAGATGAAATAGAAAACCGAGTTATAGAGAAAGTAACAAAAGTTTCCATTCAACCTTTTCAAAGAATGATCTTTTGATGGACAAAGATAGAGAGAAATAGGGCTTGAAAATAAAGGACTTAGTCACAAACTGATACAAAACAAAAAGAACTATGAATCTGCACAGTCTAGGAGAAAAAAGCCACTGGAGAACACAGGAGTGGCACAAGTCAGAAACTGTTCAGTAACTCCCCAATGAACACAGAGAGTCTCAATACAGAAAATTATACTTTATGAGCCAGTAAGTGGCTGCTTGGCAAGGTCTCCACACAAAACACTTCTTGTAAAACCACTAGATAGTCTTTCATTTTCAATCGGGCTTTTAAGAAAGAGCATAGTTAGGCCAGTATAATGCACCTCACACTGTGGACTTAGTGTTAACACCTGATTCTTTCTCAAAAACTTTTATTCCAGAGTATCATCTTTTTCTGTAAGTCATTTAACTCAATTCCTCCCAATTCCAGGGAGCTAGGGAGCCTGTTTTTTTTTAAAGAGCAAAAATGATTTTCAGAATATCAATGGCCAACTCTATATTTTGGTGTAATATGACTTTTCTACTCACCTGCTGTTCTAACTACAGTAATCAAGATCAGTTAAGCTATAGGCAGTACGAGTGTATGTGGCGTGATTATTTTTTAAATTCATTCAATGGGTATTTGTTGAGTATCAATTATATGTACTATGTGCAATGTTCTGGGTTAAGGATGGATGCTTAAGATAGGACTTTACAATCTAGAAAGGGAGCATAGGATTTTATCTATATCAAATCTTCCTTTTATGCACGAACAAATAGCATGATTTTGTTCATATATCATAACATTCTGGGAAAATGAACAATTTGGGGGTAAACTCTGAATGTTCTAAATCAATTGGATAGATCAATTCACCTGATTGCTACTTGATCAGGTAATTGGTTCAGGATGACATGTGACTCAATTCTGGCAAATGATAAATATGAAGTAAACTCTGATACAAGGCTAATAAGGAAAAGTAGGGGAATTTTTCCTTACTGGAGAATATTCTTACTGGGGAAGATTTATCCCCTTTCTTTTGTGGGATAGTGTCATGTGGATGTGATATCAACTGTGGCAGTCTTCTTGTAACCATGATGGGAACTGGACTACAGACGAGTCAATACCCTGAGGATGACAGAGTAGGAAGATTCAAAGACACTGGGTTTATGACAAAATCGGTGAACTGCTCCAATAATAAACTCTGGAACCACTTAACTAAAAAACTTCTTGTAGTATAAAACAGTTAATTTTCCATATCATTTAAAACAGTTGAATCAGGATTTTTTGTTACTTGTAGCCCAAAGTATCTTAGAGAAAAAAAGAAATGGTGGAATAAACACAAGCATGCAACATGCTAAGAAACTGTACTGTCAGTGTGTGCAGGGCTGAGGTCACAGACATCTTCAAAGAGGACAGCATGTGAGCTGAGTCCTAACGGGTTCTGTGTAAACAATGGGACAGAGGCATTTCAAGCAGAGGGAAGTGCCATGTATCAAGTCATCAGGAAACGAATCTTCTGAAAATCTGAGGTAACTACTTGAGGACAAAAAAGCCTATGTTTGGATGTAGAGAGCCATACAAGATGGGGGTGGGAACTAGGCAGAGTTGAGATCATGAATATCTACTGCAAAGTTATATTGAGGGAGAATAGGTTTTTATCTCATAATCTAATAATTCTAAACCCTGTCAGTAGTGTTGACTAGAATTATGGAATATGTTAATCAGCTATGAGTTACCCTACTTTATGAGTTAGGGATCAAGTTGTATTAAATAGGATTATTCTGAGAGCAGCATGGAGGATGTCTGGGCTGGTAAGAAGAAAAGCGAAGGAACTCTCTAGGCATATTGTGCTAATTAGAACAAGAGATATTTTCATACTCTGCTACAACAGAATCCTCAAGGAAATATTGGGGAAAAGTGAAAAATTCATTTCTAATAATTCGTTATTGATTCTCATGAATGTGTAGACAGCTTTACTCTCTTATTGTTGTTATTTAATTCTATTCAAATCTCACTACTTGGATTCTACATTGGAAAGGAATTAGTTTTATTAAGATTTCCATCTAGTCTTTTCAGTGCTTAACCTGTTCCTGAATTGAACTTTTTAGTGAAGTACCCTCAATATAACCGAGGGTCTATGGTGTATAGAAAATCACTGTTATTATGCTACATTAAGCACTATTTTCAAGCTCTTTGAACCTAAGACCAGAAAAGGAGGGTTTCTTTTATTTTAATACTTTTTTCTACACTGTTATATTTATTCAGGCAGCATTACATAGTTGTTAAGAACAGTGACCCTGGTCAGGTAAACGTGAACTTGAATCTTACACTGAGTAGTTGTATAATTATGAAAATGTTTCTGAACCTCATGGAGACTCAGTTACTTAATATACAAAATAAGATAAATAAAAATATTACCCATATAAAGCAAAATATCTAGAACAAGTTAATATATAATATGTAACTCAATGTATCTTAATCTTACCTATTATTTTTGTTGTTGTTATATCAAAATTAAAAAATACAGACCAACAAAAATATTTCTTTCAAAGTCACTAATCTCACCATTCAAGGCTAAGCACATCTGGGAGAGGCAGTAATTGTCCGGAGTTTAGACTGCAGGTGCTACCCAGTGACCACCAGGGTGGACTCCCAGCTCTCCCACTTACTGTTTACGTCCCTTTCAATAAACTAAGCTGCCTGGGCCTTGATTTCCCCAGCTATAAAACAGAGATTATTAATAGTTCTCACACTACAGCTTTGGTGAGAGGATCAAATGACTGAGTATACACAGAATGCTTAGAATTGATCCTGCAAAGCAGATGTGATATATGTTAGCCATTAGCATACCTTACTGGTGGACAGTCTTCAGAAATGTGCATTAATGTGTATATATACATATAACCTGTGTACATTTATGTATGCATGTATATACATATATAATGCAAAATGGAATCATAGCTTTATTTAAAAACTACAACCTATCTTGATCATCTTACAAAAAAGTAAGTATACATTCGTAATGGCATTTTTACAACTGACCAGTATTATCCTGCTAATTAACTTTATTAGGTTAGCAAATTATTATAATTTATTATGACATAATTAGCTAACCCCCTATTATTGGACATTCCAATAGTTTCCAGTATTTTCCTATCATACTCACATTGAGATGAACTTCCTTGTGGTAAAATACTTGCATATGTCCTTAGTTATTTCTTTGGTTTAGTTTATACACTTTAGTTTATACACTTTAGTTTATCCAGCTCAGTCTCTGCTCCCAAATGGCATTACAATTCTTAGCTGTGTGACCTTGGGTAAGTTTCATACCTTCTCTGTGCCTCGTTTCTCCATCGGCTTGACCACCATCACGGATGGGTGAAACCCAGGCCACAACTGGCACTGCACTCCAGCCCCACATGGCTGTCACTGAGATAGGCCTTTGTTCAACTTCTGCATATTTCCTTGAATTTTCAGAAGGAGCAGGCTTTCTTTATAACTGCTCATTCTCTTTCCTGTCTTTATCCTGGCCTATGCTAGTGCCCTCCCCATTTCCAGTCTCTTTCCTGGATTTCTCTGGAGCTTGTGCCCTTTTCCAATCAGATCTTGGCCCAGGCATTCCTGGTCAATCCTCTGCCTTTACGGTTGCATCTTGGCTTCTACTGAGCATACACTCAGGAATTTTCCTTCCTGTTTGCTCCATGAGGTGACTGAAAAGCATCTTTCCTGCCTACTTGGATGCCCCAAGAGACTGTGAAACTGTTTTCTCCTAGCTATTCTGGCTTAATCATATGTCTGGCTCCCTTCTCTTCTGTTAATATTTAACTAACTGCCTACTATAACAGTACTACTCACATTAAAACTTATTTTTTGCAAAAGATAATAATACACTGGGATACCACAAGAGGAAAATGTGGTTTTCCCTTAATAATATTATGTGCATATTAGAGCTGATACTAGGATAAACTAGAGTGAAATCAAATGCACAGTCCTATTCTCTATCATTCTCTCCTGTCTGCATTATCTTGACTATCTTAGTCTAGGCCTGTTTTTGTAGATCTCTGACAGAGGATAAGCCAGAAGGCAATGATGATTCTGGAATCTGGACCAGCGCCCATGGGAAAGCTGAATGAGATAGCCGCATTTTTTTAACCTGTGAGAAAATCTAAAATCTTTAGGACTAAGTCTATGAAAGAGGGAGTTTTAAATGTGGACCCTCTGGTTTTATTCCAAATAATGTCAGTTTTTACACAAGTTGAGTTTCTGGCTCAGGCATTTCTCCTCACTGATTAAATTGACCTCATTTCAAGAGATAATACTGGCTGCTTTCTAAAGACCAATTTGCTTATCGACCATATGATCTATTCTCCTTACTATTAATAAAACTAAATTATCCAGAGTTCTTTATTTTCAGTGGTTTAGAAACAGTTTTTTTAAAACAAATGCCATGATTTATTTAAATGGAATGTTTTTACATGGTATCGTGGCTTGTGCAAGAGACTATAGCCTTTATCAGCTGAGTTTAAAAATACAGCTTTCTATAAAGCATAGAAAATTTTCAGTAATTGATAACTGCATATTTGATTTTTACCCAATCCACTTATTGTTAATAGTCACCATCAGCAGCATTGATTGCTATGACCTGATTTCCATCATTCTTTGAGTCATCAGATTTGCTTTTTCTATTCATTATTATGGTATACCTCACATACCAAAAGTTTATAACATAAAGAATAGTTTCTTTCACCACATAATTTTCAAGCACACTGATAGTAGAACACATCAATTTTAATAATATATCAAAGGGAAATTAAATATAAGGTAGCAAGAAACCAAACCATATCTACCTTTTACAATTATAGGTCTACAGTTGAATAAAATGCTTCAAAATGAAATTGTTAGCCACCCCTCTCCTGTAAAGAAATCTTTCCTGTTAAATGCTTCAATCCAGGTGTTTCCTCTCAGAGACAGACTCGGCATAGGCAACCTGGAGAATCCCTGTCAAATGTTTACATGAGGGGAAGAATGCTCTCTAATTAATCGCCAATGGACTGCTCTGGTGACTATGTGTTGGTTATGTTTCTGATGCAGATGTTCATAATTCGAATGGAATTTAATGAGCACAGGTACTTTAGCTGTTTTTATTCTCTGGTGCAAACCAAGGCAATTAAGGCAGTTTTTATGTTCATGGTTTCACAGAAGCACAGGATGTGAGAAATAGAAGAGACCTTCTATGTCTTCATGACCTGTGTCATTGTGCAAATGAGGAAACTAAAGCCCAAAGAGACTTAATGTTTTTCTACCTCATCTCCCCTTGTGCTCAGCCTAAATGATTTTATTAATAGCCTCAGAGCTGGCAATAGGCAAATCTGTGAAGATCATAAAGGCTCTTTGCTGCTCCAGCCTCTTGACTCTGTTCTTTACTTTGTTCAACTTCCCTGCCACCCATGTTACTAAGTATTCAGTGCTTTCCTCTCTTCCACGTATGTCGGTCAAAACTCTGATCTCAGACCTGTATGTTTGCTGTATACCTATTTCCATTATTACCTTCCCCAGAATTATTTCTATTAACAAATTGTAAACTGTGGAATTTTGAAGTGAAGAACTGACATTAGTGAACGAGTGAGATGATATTTGAAAATTGGCTGCCTCTTAAGTGTAAAGTTGGCCCTTAAGAAGTGGTTTTAAAAAAAAAAACTGGAGTGCATCAGTTCTGTTTGGGTGTCCCACAAACATTTTTTACAAATATGATTTTTAATCGTTTTTATGAACAAGGTGCAAAGAGGTATTATTATAAAAACAGGTCTGACTTATAAACGGCAATACCACAAACACCCATTCATCCACCATTAAGTTTAAGAGAGCACAAAAGCATTTTGACATCCCTGTGTTATCTATCCCAGTATCATCCATTTCATCTGTTCCATCAGAAGAAGAAATAACTTTTAAGTTAATTACTCAAATTTACTTTTCTCTGATAAAAATACTTTATTTAGTTTTATGTGTTTTTAACTCTTTGTAAATGGAATCATTGTACACATCTTCTGCAACTCGCTTTTTCCATGAAATATTATGATCTCAAAATTCATGCAATGTTTTTAAATCCAGTTTACTCAATTTTAATTCTTTGTAGTTGTCTATTGTATAAGTTTATCATCATTTATTTATCTGTTCTACTTTGAATGCCAGAAATATTTACTGTAAATACTAACACATTTACATTTTTTTCTATCATCTTATTTTGTGTTTTCTAGGAACCGTCCCCTTCTATCTTCCTTTCCTTTTCTGCCTTCTTTTGAATGATTTTTTATTCCATTAACCCCTCTTTACTAGTTTGATATTTTAAGCTCTAATCCTGTAATAGCAGTGTTAGAAATTATAACATTCATGCTTAACTTATCAGAATCTAAGACTTAAAAATAAGAAACTTCATTTTTTTCTCATTCTTTTAAAAAATGAATTCAAGTCTTGGCATATCTCAGTAAAAGAAAGCCCTGCACCGTTGGAACTACATTCTGATTCTGCAAAAACACATTTTGGTGACTTTGGCACACTTTGTCTTCAAAGAAGTTACCTCCTAATCTGTATGTTGTCTGTTGTTATGCATTATAATTCCATTTTGTTTTATATTTAACTTTCTAATATATTTTATTTATTTATTCACTGAATACTTGTGTATATTTTCCACTTGCCTTGTTTATCATTCTTTCTCGCATCTAAGACTTTCACCCGGGGTCACTTCCCTTCCACCTAAAGGCAATTCTCTATGCAGACGTGTTGATGCAAACTCTGGCCATTTTTATTTTCTAAAAGACAAATACTTTAGTTAACCTCAGTTTTGAAAGAGATAATTGCTGAATGTACAGCTCTAGGCTGACCATTGCTTTCTTTAACACTTTGAAAATATTCTACTCTCTTCTCACTTCAACTGTTCCTATTGAAAAATCACAGATCATTCTAGTTCTTTTTTTTTAGTTTATTTTTTTTTCCTTTCTGGCCATTTTTAAGACCTTCTCTTTGTCTTCAGATTTACTATCATGTGTCTGAATATCAATTTTTTATTCATTCTGCTTGGAATTTCGGTCATATTGCTTTAAGAATTTTTTAAATCTGTTCTGAAAATTCAACTTTTATTTCTTCATTTTTTCTCTACTTTTCTCCTGAAATACTATTAGACTATATCACATCCTCTCACTCAATTTTTTTGTCTTTTTATTGTTCTTTCATATTATTCACTTCTTCATCTCTCTGTACTTAAATTTATTTTAATCACCTTTTTATTTATGAAAGTTATTTCATATAGTTATCCTATTATTATAGTGTCTCTCACTTGTACATTCTAATTTTTTTTAGTTTTTAAAACACATGCAATATAAATATTTTCTATAATTGATCTTTCTAACAGCTGAAGTCTTTAGGGTCTGATTCTTCTGTCTTTTATCACTACTAATTCTGATTCATGGTTCATCGGTTCCTCATATATATTTTGCTATCAGATAAGAGCTCGTATTTGGGGAACTTATTTGTGGGCATTCCTATGTTGGTATGAGGCCTACTTGCATACAAGTCAGACTTAAGCAAAGAAGATTTGCATCTGCTTCTGCCAGGTGGCTGACAACTCTCTCAATCCAAACTATGTTAATCACTAAGCTACTGGCTTATGGATTCTTTGACCACTAGCATATTATGTGTATGGGATAAAGATCCAGATAGGAGCCAGAATAATTCTGCTCCCAGAACCAAGGTTTCAGACAGTTAATTTTCCTTCTGCTCTGAAAGATATCCAGTTGATTTCAGTTCATTCTTATACCAAAAGCCTAGCTCTGTGGGCTTTAAGACTCTTCTGTAATCTCTTACTAAATTCCTGTCTTAGGGCACAATCTTTGTTATCCCCATGGGAAAAATGAAACTCCAGGTTGCTTGAGTTCAGCAAATGCCAGTTAAACTCTACCTTGAGTTTTCTTTACCTCTCCACATTTTTGCCTCCTCTTATTTTTTGGCATATAAGATTTTTTAAAGATTTTATTTATTTTGTTTTTAGAGAGGGGGAAGGAAGGCAGAAAGAGAGGGAGACAAACATTGATGTGTGAAGGAAAGATCAAGCAGTTGCCTCTTGCACACCCCAGAACAGGGCTTGGTCCGCAATCCAGGCATGTGCCCTGACCAGGAATTGAAATGGTGACCCTCCAGGAGGATGCTCAACCCACTGAGCTACACTGCTGAGGGCAATCTTTATCTCCCTCTGGCTTATGAACACATTTAATACACTTAAAAATAAATACTTAAAATTATAATCTAGTACTTGGGTTTTCTTAAAGAAGAAAACTTGGTCAAAATATTTAAATTTGTGTACTGCTAGAAACAAAAAAACAGTAATTTTTTTCAATTTTCAGATATATTAAATTTTTTTCTTTCAATAACTTTATTATATTCTTTTAAAAAAATAATTTTTTATTTAATTCTTGTTCAAGTACAGCTTTCTGTCTTATATATTAAATTTTTTAAACTGTTATAAGAAGCAGTATGGACAATATGATTCCTGACCTCTCTGTGTATCTCCAGTATCTAGATCTCTGTAGTATTTTTTAAAAATTATATATGTACCCACAAGCACACATGTGCACACATAAGGAACAGGCATTCTTTTTTTGATATTTACTGGGCGTCAGCCATCCCAGTAAATTTCACATGGAGAACTTCATGTATCCTCACCGCAGCCGTATGCATTCCTAAAGAAACTCCCATTCTGCAGAACCATTTTCTAAGAGAGATAGGAATTATGGAGGAAGAATGTTGACTACCCACAATTTCTATGAACATTGTTTTTAGGGCACTAGCTAAAACAGTAACACTCTTAATAATATATTCCAGAATAATTTTCTAAAAGATGTCAAATTCTTAATAAATAAAGCAAAGATGAAGTAAATACAAGATTTTAACTTAAAAAATCAGATAGAGGTACCTTGATGGAAACAAATTTAAGGATCTTTTATGAGAGAGCTTATGGGAAGTTTGAGCTGAGAACTTAAATGCTACAGGAAAACTATTAGAACACTAGCATTTTTTCTCCATGGTTTATTATATTCAACTCTTTTGCTAAACTTTGCATTGGGCTGCTGCTTCTTAGTGGTACAAAACATTAACATGCTGGAAAAAATGCTTATGAACCAATGTGACTTCTGCATGTACTGTCATTCCCTCAAATGCTAATCTTATATGAGCTAATTCACATTATAAAACATGCTATTTTAGAACAGACTCTATTAATATTCTCACATTCCTGACAAAATGAGACTTAGAGAAGTTGAATAACTTGCCCCCAGTTATTCAGCTCATAAGTGTTGAATCTGGGATTTGAATAGTGTGATTCCAGATGCTCTTAACTCCTACGCATCTCTGGTATAACAGACCCAAAGAAATGAAGACTCACCTGAAGCAGGATAAATTATGATAAATACTATAGTTGCATGGGTCCTGTTATTGACTGTCTCTTAAGAATTATACAATTTTAAATAATTTATTATAAAATTAGACTAAAAATTATCTTAAATGGATCAAGTTTTTAAATTTTTTTATTTCTAATTCCTTTCATTTGGGTAAACAATACAAGAAAATCACCATACCAGAGTTGCGCTGACATTCCAGTATTGAGAAATATAAAACAGTAAGTGCTATATCTATGGCTTACTTTGGTGTTTATCCACATAAGCAGGGTAAGAGAAAAGACGAGCCCATTCATGTAGTTATCTTTTCACTCATCTAGTCTTCATTGGGGACTTCGTAGTTGCTGGGATGTGTCAGTGAACATAAATTTGTGCTACTAGGGACTTACATTCTAGAAGAAGAAGAGAAAATACACAGATAAATGTATGATGTTAAGGGGTGACAGGGGGTATTAGGACAAACAGAGCCGTGCTCGGGGTCCTGCTGGCGGCTGTTGTAAGACGCAGCAAATACCTGAATGAAGTGAAGAGGGGATCCATTTCGATGTCTGGGGAAAGACCTGGCAGGACTGAGGGCTGGAACTGTACCTAGTCCAAGTGGACTAGAGAAGACCAGGTCAGGTACACTGGAGTGAGCCAGGGGGTTGGGAATGAGCCAGGAAGCACTACCATGCAGGAGTCAGATCATCATAGACCAGGGTAAGAATTTTGGATTTTATTGTGAATGAGATAAAAATCCATTGATGGATTTTGAACAGGAAGAATACAAAATGTTTCACAATTTAAAAGCCTCGTAACTATTGTGTGGTACAGTGATTTTCGACCTTTTTCATCTCAAAGCACATATAAAATAATTGACAAAATTCTGTGGCACACCAAAAAATATATTTTTTGCTGATCTGACAAAAATAATACATATAATTTTGACTCATTCACGTCAGATGGTGATTGTTATGTTGGCTATTGCCTTTTTAAAAATTTGACAGTCTAAGAGAAAAGAGATCAGTTCCAGACTAAATCCTCAGGTACTGCACATTTTAAACATTCTTGCAGTGCACCATTTGAAAAACCACTGGTGTAGCAAGGAGGTTTTGTACATGTCTACGTGCATGTGTGGGGATGTCAGGATGAAAATAGGCAGAAAAGTTCAAATAGTCCAAATATGGAGGTCAGTAAGAGTGATGAAATGGTACAAAGCAACCAGATTCAGGATATACATTAAAGGTAGAAACAACAAAATTGTCATTCTCAGGATGACTTCAAGGTCATACCGTCGCCATTGCTGTTCCTCACCTTTGTCTGTTGCAACTTCAAATTCAATCACGCATGAATAAAGTTTTAACATTGGACACAAATAGAATTAATAAGCTGTTTTTCACTTTGTATGCTCTTAATTTAATAGAGCTAATATGATAATGTGAGAGCACTGTTCTTTCAAAAACAATCAATAGAATTTTTTTTACTGAGTACACTTTTGAAGCTTACCATGTCTCAGAAGAACAAGTCATGAATGAACTTTTGTCATTGAGAGTGCACTATTCTTGAAATACTAAAAGGTAGGAAGTCGTGTGCAAATGATATCGGTGACTGAACCTTCCAGTTACTCCTTGATTACAAGTGTATCAATTCAGTCAAACAAGCTACAACCATGTCAACTTTGCTCAAAGCTGACAAACAGATGTCAACTTTTGACTATAAAGACATTGCTTCAGAGAATTAATTCTACTACTTCTATTTTTAGAATCATTCCAAATATAGTTGTATTACCCTGGTGGGAAATCCAAAACACAGAATGCTGACTTCCGAAACCAAAAGGCAAGGGAGCAAAAGAGCAATATTTCTCATTTCCAAATTCTATTTTTGATTGGCTTCCTTGAATGCTCTCCCTAGCCAGGCCCTTTTAAATATTGTTTGTTTGTTTTTAATTTTATTTACAGAGAATATTTTAGAGACTTTTCAACTATGACAAGTAGACCTGAATCAGGAACCAGTAAGATGAGATTTACCTGTCAAGAATCCTAAGAAAAATTCCACTTTTGATAAATAAGGTTTCTTCCTGGGAGTCCATGGAAATAGACTCCTCACTCTTCACGAGTGAATCTTTGGACTCTCATCCCCTCAGAAGGACCACTGTTTCTCTTCTTGCAAAACTTCCTCCTGTGCTCTACTCACCATCTCACAGCCACCAGGTAGTCTTGCTTCCAGCTTTCAGATCCACCTCGTCTTTGAATTCATATCCCTATTCTTTAAAAGCTTAGAGGGAAATGATAAGATGTCCTTCATTAGACTGTTCATTTGATCAGACTGACACTGTTTCCTTAAGGTCATTTTGAGGTGATGATTTGTGAGACCACAGGAAACAAGTAGTGGCTGTGACATCTTCTCCCTTATTGATAACAAATAAAAACATTAGATTCATTGTTGTACTTCATGGTCTTTGAGCAGTAATATTCAGTGATTAAAAACAATTTCCAACCATTTGTGACTCAAAATCGATTTCTCAAGGATTGAGTATCATAAAAAATAATAAATGCAAGTTCTGCCATGGATTACTTTTTGAAAAAATTAGTCTCATTCTTGTTGCTGCAAACAAAATAGGCATGTGCTTAACGACCAGAAAATTAGTCAATGTATTGATGTGAACTGAGCAGCTTAATTTTGTTGGTTAAAAGTGAACAATGCACAAAATAAACCAATGACTGAAATGTATCTTAGGGATAAGAAAAAAAGGATATGGTTTTATTTCCCTGAAATTTAAGCATCATAAGCCTTATATCCATTTTCACTGCAAAATAGTCTCTAGAAACTGCTGAATATGTTCTTTGACCATTCACCCAGATTATTACAATCAACTATTCAAATAAAACCTTTGCATTGTATTTTCAAACTCTTTTTTCCCAAATCACAAGTTAAATGTGCTTCACCAGGAAATCTGATTGGCAGCTCCTAGGCTTCCCCTTAGTCCCTAAACTATTGCTCCTCATTTAGAGGTAAGAGGCCCATTTCTGATTTAAAAAGGAAAAAAGGGGCTCTTTCTTGCAATGTAGTTTATGGCTTTCTTGATGTCAGTGCAATTAAACTTTTGACTCTGCATAAACAGAAAGGGGAATGTTTTCTTAGACTTACTTTAATAAACTTGGTAATTAATGGCAATAAATTGCTTATTTTAACTGTAACCTTTTCAAAGACATGTTGACTGTGCTAAAATTACAATGTACTTTCAATTACATTTCAGATTGTAGTTGAAGCTTCTTTAAACCAGCTACTAAATATATTACTCTGACTTGTATCATAGAGATGCTCATCTCTTATTTAACATCTTAGCCCCTTTAAATATTTTCTAATAAGCAATCTTCCCCAAATTTTCTCCACTCTAAATTATTCTCATTCTCTCTCTCTCTCTGTCTCTCACACACACACACACACACACACACACTACCCCTTCCTTCCATTCCTCCCTCCCCTCTATATTTTCTTCTGATAGTTTATTTTTCTCTTTAAAAGATGTATACATGCTTAATTCACCCATAGATTTTTTAAAGGTTGTTAAACTAGTTACTGTAGTATTAGATATCAGCACATCTTACCTCCTAGCTACCTTCCCTACGTACTTAAACATTTAAATGAGGCAAAACAGAGTGGCCACCTCTTACTCTCTTTGGAGAGATTTGGAAGATTTGGAGCCACATAGAGCTGACCTAAGAGTCGTTGCTCTCCTGCTTTCTTCATCGCATTCTGCTGTTGGATCTCACCTTTTACTGTGCTCGTCTTTCTGTTTCTGATCATAGTTGGAAACTAACTTCCCGTCTAGGGCATAATGGGGTATAAAGCAATTTGGGGGATTATTAATGACACTAATATAAATTATTATTTATAAAATTGGGAAATTATTATTTATAGAATATGAAGTCTGTCCAGAAGGTATTCATCCATGTAATATGAAAAATAAATATTTGTTGAAGAAAATACAAGATACAAGAAACATTGTATGTAGGATAGGACACTTCAGTTCCCTTCAAAGTAGGCACCTTGAGACTTCGCACAGTTCTCCCAGTCACCATCAACCTCCACTTTGTATTTTCCTGAATCTCATAAATGTTGTAAATATCTCTTCAAAGGTGATTTTAGTTCTGGGAAAACCCATAAGTCACAGGGCACCAAATCTGGGCTGTAGGGGGCTGAGTCACCTGGGCGATTTGATGTTTCACCAAAAACCTCTGCATGAGATGTGATACATTAGCAGGCACGTTGTCCTGATGAAGCTGCCAATCACAAGTGGCCCGTACATGCAGCTTCCTGAATCATCCAGATTGTTTCTGTGGAAGAATGTTCAAGCTTAACACAAAATTTGATATAGAATTGTTGCTTTACTTGCTCATTTGAATGCGATGGTTACACAGTACACATGCTCACTCAACAGCACCTACCACCCCCACTGGGTAGTACAGGGAAGTGGTCACTGTTCCACACGTGCACATTCCAGTCCAGTTTCCTTGGCTGCCAGGTTGCATCAATACCACTCAAACCATTCTCATTATATTAACAATAGCTGGACACTTGCTGGGCAAACCCCATATAAGCACAAGTAAAAGTATGTGGCTAATACAGAAGAATTTAAGATAATAACAGACATAGATCCAGACCAGCATTTGGGTTGGGAGTTACTAAAGGCCAGGATATTTGTCAAACATGCTTGTTGTTAGAAGTGTTAAAATCAAGGCCCAGGGTCAAGGTAGGAAGACATAGACAGAGCTCTCTGTCATTTGATCAGAGAGCCTTCAGGTAGAAACTTTTTCATCATTTAAAGATGCATGCTCCAAAAAGGTTTCTTCCAAGAAACCACAGTCCCATGCAGTTAGAGCTCAGTGGTAAAGCAAATTTGCAAAAGGCTGAATGATCTGTTCCAACCAAGGAAAGTCATGGTGCACTTCAAGATGTTAAAGGTTCTAAAAAATACTGTCCTTTAGAACAATTGTGTCTATGTAGCCTTTTCCACTTGACCTATTGTCATTTTTTGATTGAACGCTCTTTGGAAATTGAAGCCTAGGATACATCCTTATCACCTCTTCTCTTGGCTTTATATTCAGCCACTAAGTTCTGTTAAGTTTCTTTCCTCGAAGAATCCCTTGCAGCTCTTCCTTCCTGCTACTTCCTGTGTTTAGGTAAGTGGGAGGGAGGGGAGAGAGATGTAACAATAGAAGTATGTGTAGTTTCAAAATCAAATTCAATGTTTTAATTTTATGGTTTATTATCAATATAATTATTTCTGCATTTGAAAAAGAATAAAAAGAACATAATATTGATTTTATTTAGCAAAAGAGAATACGGGCTTTAAGAATTAGAGAAAGATAAACAATCCAATTAAAAAATGAGAAAAGGACCTGAACAGATGCTTCTCCAAGGAGGACATACAGACGACCCAGAAACATATAAAAGGATGCTCAGCATCACTAGCCATCAGAGAGACACAAATTAAAACCACGATGAGACACCAGTTCACACAGGTCAGAATGACTATCATAACTAATCAACAAAAAACAATTGCTGGCAAGGATGTGGGAAGCTGTTGGTGGGAAAGCAGACTGGTGCATCCACTGTGAAAAACAGTATGGAATTTCCTCAAAAAACTGAAAATGGAACTGCCTTTTGATCTAGTGTTTCCACTGCTGGGATTATACCCCAAGGACCCTGAAACACCAATCCAAAAGAACCTCAGCACCTCAATTTTCATAGCAGCATTATATATAATAGCCAAGTGCTGGAAACAGCCTAAGTTCATCAGTAAATAAGTGGATAAAAGGAACTCTTACCCTTTGTGACAGCATGGATTGAACTGGGGAGTATTATGTTCAGTGAAATAAGCCAGGCAGTGAAAGACAAATACTATGTGATCTCACATATAAGTGAAACTTAATGAACAAAAGAAATAGATGAGCAAGATAGAACCAGTGACATGGAAATAAGGAACAAATTGACAGTGGCTAGAGGGGAGGAAGGAGAGAGATAACAGGGAAAGAAAGGGAAGAGTCTTGTCGAGGAACATGTATAAAGGACATATGGTAATGGACAATGGGGTGGGGATTGACTGAGGGAGCAGAATGGGGGGTGAGGCAGTGGAGAGCAATGGAAGAAAATTGGGACAACTGTAAGTGAACAACAATTTAAAAAACAATTAAAGAAACACTGGTTTAAACCTTTGTGGGGACTCAAGCATTCCATCAGATAGTGTAAACTGTTTTTCTACTCTCCCATGAACCATAGCCACTCTCAGCAATGCAGTTATCTGACAAGGAATAAACAAAACTTGTCCTCTTCTTGAGAAGCTATAAAAATACAATGGAAACCAAGGGACTGCAATGGAAGATCCAGTTGCCTGACCTCCATCGGGCAAGATAATTACTTTCTATGGACCTTAGCCTCTTTATCCACAAAGTGAGTGCAAAGGACTAGAATAATCTCTAGTTTAACACCTTCCATATACATAGTACTTTCCCTAGCTATGGAACAAATCACATCTTCTCAGCAAGGTATTTAAGACTTCTATAATCTGTCACAAATCTATCTTTACAAACTTTTTTTCTTTCACTATTCCTGCCATGAACTCTCCAGTCTTGTCAGATTTTTTAGGTCACTATCACCTGAATAACTCTTGTTTATTCCTATTACAGAGTCTTTGCTTATAACAGTTTCATCTCTGGAAATTTCCTACCACTTACTTCTTTTCCAATGCATACCCATCCATGTCTTACTTATATCTTAGGGTTTAATTCACAACCAACCTTTCTGCAATTATTCTGAACAACAGTAATTTCCTCCTAATCAATTTCCTGTGCCAAAAATTTGTGTGCCATTATTTGATCTTCACAATGTAAGGCCTTGTGTAGTTAAGCCTATCTTATTTCTGCCAATTGAGTTGTATGTGCCTCTAAGACTAGGAATTCTTGTACTTCAATGGCTTTCTAACAGTGACTAAAAAAAAGAATACCTATGGTCAATAATTAATATTTGTGGATACTTGTATGTTAATTAATCATGGAAGGTGCACAAATACATAGAGAGTGTATTTATAGAAAATTCAGGGCTACATCACAAAAATCAAAATGGCATATACTGAGAAAGCTGGGAGAAATGTGATCCTATTAAACTGTGTCACTGACTTTTTCAAAATAGAAAGTAATTTATCTTTTTTTAAATTTTCAGATTTGAAAAAACACTCTATATTTTTTATTCAAAAATATGTTCAAATGAATAAACACATGAAAAGGAGAAATACCAAAGAGTCATTGATTTAACCCAAGAAGTTATAATTATGCATTTGTAATTCTTTCACTTTTGCTTAAAGTGTCTTTTTAAATGTCTCTACAGTTAGAAATTAAACATCTGTAGATATTTTAACTATATTTTTGGACTCAATTTATGTCTAAAGACATTCTTTTACTAGCTGTATTTATCAGCTCTCTAAAGGTTCACATTCTAATCACTTTAAATAGACCACTTAAAATTATCTTGCTTATTCATTTTACATTTGTTTAACATGTGCCTCTTCCCGTTATGATATAAACTTCATGGCCACAAGCATTTTGGCCATCATGACCACTGCCATCTTTGGTCAATACTGTACTGTCACGTTTTGGTTAAGACTGTATTATCAGGGTCTGTGTAGTTGCTTAGCGTCTGTCTTTTGAATAAGTAAACAAAATACTTGCATAAACCAGAGCAAGTCACTTTTTCTCTCTTGGCCTCAACCATTGCATCTGAAAATAGAACAGTTTATTCCAGTATGTTTTCAACATGTGTTCCTTCAAATCACAAAGTGCCTTGGCGCTATCTTGAAGTGTAAAACACCAAACTGACAGTGTTCTAAGCTGCTTATCTCACGGTCAGTGGGCAAATCCTTTTTTCTTTTTCTTTTTTTGATATTTGTTTTGCTGATGGGGATGGGAAAAAGACGATGGCTCTAGAGAAGACTTTATTTAAAAATGTATATTCTTTTACAATTACAAAGATACTTCTAAATAAGTTTATTTTCATAACTATTTCTATAGTCCAACTCCCACTTTAAAGTTTATATTTCAAGGGTATTTTTATTGGGCAAATACTAAAAGAAACCATTGTTCTGTCCATTATTGTGCAAACTTTAACCTAGAAGCTACAACACATTTCTTATGAAAAGGCAAAACGCCCTTGTGTATCTAGGCCAGTCTGGCCACTTACACTGCTTTGAAGTGTCCAATGTCAAGTTCCATCTTATGTTCATGAAGGCTACTTCTTTGCCTGCTCAGATAAATTCAGATAAAACATCTGCCCAATTCAGATAAAACATTGAACACAGCAAGCCCAGCTGTGTGAGTCAGCAGAAATAATGTATCTAGTGCAACTATTCAGTATACATTGAGAAACCAAGGAAAATATTCAGATATAATATTCGGTTTTATCAATAATAATAATAATGACGACTTTATAGTACCTGCTCAGTCAATTACATTATTGTTCTTACGTTGGTGCCTTGACCTCAATTATTGATGATTGATTGTATGTTGTATGATTGTATGTTTGTTGTGTTTTTTAAAGTAGTGGTTGTTTTGCAAATGCTTTTGATAATGACGTAAAACAAAGTTATTAAATTTGAACATCCTTGAAACCAGACTTGCCTTAAACAATGAAGAAAGCTTCTTCTTGCTTCTACTTAACTGAGCATGCTGCCTAAATAACATTTAAATAATAAATATCTTTAATTTAGCAGTTATTCTGATGGAGACAAGTTTCAGTTTTCCAAAAAGTCATGTTTGGAGAAAACAATTTTTGTAAAACAACCCACTCTGCAACCAAAAGTATTTATGAAATCTAGAAAAATATGAGCTAGAATTTAAGTTGCACATTTCTAGGAATAATAAGGACAAATACTATTATTATTTGGCAGATATTAATGTCACACTTTTACTAGGTACATTCCTAAGTTATGTCATTTAGTCCTCAGCACTATTATTAGACACTATTGAAGCTCAGAGAAGTTAAGTAGAGGTCCAAAGTCACAAAGCAATCAAACGGCTCAACCATATAACAAACTCAGATATAACTGACTCCTTTACATGCGTTTGCCTGTATTTCAAGGCCTTCAAACTGAAATTACAAGCTCTTAATTGATTGTCACTGATATTACCAATCCAAGAGAGAAATAAAACCACAAACGAAGTGCCCTGAAGCACCATTTACCACTGAGAAACAATAGACTTGCTCTTGCTGGATTCTGTGTCTATTTACACTTTTCCAGAATTCTTGGGAAAGGAAACAAGCAACATCCCACAACTTATCCTCTTAGCACCCCATTTTTCCCATTTGTGAAAGTAAAAGTTATTAAGCTATAATCAGAAAAGGCATTAAAATAAATAAGATATTTTGTTCTGTTGCTAATAATAATTAAGGGGAACAGAAAAATTAAACAGTACATAAAAGTAAAAAAAGAAGGAATTAAGCATTATTGAGCTTGTGTGACATATACACTAATATAGAGGGAAAACCCTCCCTCTTTCATAGTAACTCCTTTACTCAACAAATACTGGCTGCCTCCTTTGTCAGAATCAAAATCCGTAAGTCACAAGAGAGGGAAGTCATAAGTCTGTGCCTACAGAATGTAAAGTTTATTTAAAAATTGAAACAAATTTTTAAAACACAATAAAATAATGTTTTGAGTATGATGACTACAGGGAAGTACTTAACCCTTCCTGAAGGGATGCTGTGCACCTGCCCAAGCCTGGACAAATCTAAGAAAAACTTTTTAGAAAATGTGCTAATTAAGTTGCACATTAAAGGATAAACAAGTGCCATCATAATGAAATATCATTTTTGACACAGGGAACGAGGCTGTTCAAAAGCACTGTAGCCCGATAACGCAGAGAAGGTTCAAAGTTCATACTATGGGTCTGAGGTGTGTTGGAAATGGAAGAACATTTCCATTCTCATGTTTAGAATGGAAGGCCGTGAACGTGAATATGAGACAAGACTTTGGGATGTGGAGAAGCTAAATTATGAAGTGCCCTCTATGTTACTCTAAGGTTTTCATGTTTTATCCTGAAGGCCATGTGGAATTTAATCACTAGAACTGAACTTCATTAGACAAAGTAAAGAGGACATACTGGATGTAAAAAAAAAAGATGCAGGTGGTGGCAAAATCAACGTCAGCTGATTTCAGTAACACCTTCAGGAAATTAAGGAGGCCTCCATTAAATCCCATCAGTGGGAGCAGGAAGAAGAACTTAATGTGAGAGCTATTTGGGTGGTAAGCACGACAGGACATGGTAACAAACCCAATGTTGGAGATGAAGTGAGAGAATAACCACAGGTGGCTGCGCCTTTTTTAGTGAGGGTATTGGAAAACAGGTTACTCTATTCGTGGGGTATTTCAGGTTAAGAAGCAGATATTGGGGGAATTACGGTGAAATTAGCCCTGTCAAGTTCAAAATGCCCCAGGAAAACTCAAGAGTGGTATCTTGTAGACAGATGAACATGCAGAGTTGGACTTTGGAAATTCTATTAGTCCACCAGGGTTGCCGTAACAGAGTACCAGTGAGTGGGTGGCTAAAACCATACAATTTTATTTTCTCCCAGTTCTGGAGGCTGGAAGTCAAGGTCAGTGTGCTGGAACAGTTGGCTTCTCGTAAGGCTTCTCTTCCTGGAGTACACACAGCCTGCCCTCCTGCTGGGTCCTCACGTTGTCTTTTGTCTGTGCACAGGCTCTCTTCGTTTCTCTTCTTCATTTAGTTACCCCTTAAAGGCTTGTCTCCAAATATAGTCACATTGGGGGTTAGGGTCTCTACATGCAATCCAGTCCATAACAGAAACAAGGCGTGGTGATAGGACAGACATAAGTTTCCTGTATTTACAAATGAAAAGACTAACCTTGAAACTGCTAAATTACTTGTGCTGTCATACAGACAGCATTGGAAATAAAATAGCACTGGTACTCTCTCTACATTCAAATGACATAGTGGACTGGACAATTATCCCTGCATGGTAAGTACAACCTGAACAACAACAACAACAACGCATCATTCAACAGAAATGAATCTGGCAGTTTGGGGAGGCCTTGTAGAACACCGCTAAGTCTATGCGGAATTTCCAGAAAAAAAAAAAACACCAGGATTTAACGGTGTTAACTGCCTTCAGAGGACATGTTATTGCATGATAGTGAGCAAGAATGTCCCAGAAATTTACTCAGGACATCAAACACCAAAACTTTTGGATAATATCCCAGGGAACCTGTAATATCCTCACAGAATAAACCATGCTGTTTGTGAGTCGGAAGAATGAGGGGTAAGGCATCCATAGCAGCTGTGATTTGACACTGTGGTTCCAAGGAAATCAGGTATTTCAAAGCCAGCTTCTCCCCACATCTATTAACCTGCCTCTCTGGCTGTGTTCAAACACATGAATTGTTCCCTGCACAATACGATGATTATCCAGCTTTCCCCGGAGGGCTGTGCAAGAACAAAAGGCTGAAGGGTAAGGAATATTTTTATTATTAGGTTGCTATTCTTATGAAACATTCATATAGCCAAGGAATTGCTTTGTGTTAAATTATTTTGTTTAAGAAACTTTATGAAAAAGATGCTTACACCACCTTTAAAAAAACTATACATGTATTCACAGGGGTGGGGGGGGGAGAAAAAGAAAGAAAAAAGCTGAGCTAGAAAATTCAGTTCAGAACCATACTTTCAGAGTAAGTAAGGGGAAAATATAGACATCTATTGGACTAATTTAAAATTCCACGAGTGTAGATTTGAGCATTAATTATATGTCAAGCAGAATTTATTGGATTATGGCTCATATGCGGATGGTAGTGACTCTCCATTTCTCATTGCCACAACCTGAAATCATTTGGAACCACAGGCCCAATTAAGACGGGTAGCTCCAGATACATCTGTTGTCTGTGTGCAGTTCAGCAAGATTCTAAGGCTCCTGAATGCAATCAGGATATTGGTTTTATTTCAGGGTGTTCTCCCTACGTTTTCCCAGTCCCACCCAAAACTAGCACCTATTTGAATAAATCATAGAAGGCCAGACTCTTCAAAATTGTGGGGTCTCCCTTTTCTCAAATGAGAAAAGATAGAGAAAAAGTGAGTCAGGTATATGATTTGCATCATCAAAGCAGATTTCACATATTTTATTCTTTTTGTAACTGAAATTCCTGCTTATAAATATTCCACAAAAGAATATATTTAGATTAATAAGCTCTTCTTTAATAGTTAAAAAACATTAAAAGAAGAAAGAAAATATTATTGGCACATTCTGGTGGGGACTACTCAGGGAGTTTATAGGGAGTGGGACCAAATCAAATTAGAAACTTTGAAAAGAAAGAAGGCAATCTGGAGAGCATGAGATTTCTAAGGGTTAGGAAACAGGAAGCAAGAGAAAGAGCATAAAGAAAATCACAGTAAGAAAGAGGCAAAAAAGATTCCTTGATTGTATATTTGTCTGGAGCTGAGTCGTCAGCTGGAACCCGTGTTGGGATATGGGTTGGTGATACAGAAGGATGGGGAAGAGCCAGGGCTTTGGAGACAGAAAACTTAAACTCGAACCCCTCATCCTCTGTTTGGGTGACTTTGAGCAAGTTGCTCAATCTTTATAAACCATAACATTCTCATCTGTAAAATGGAAAGAATCATGTTACCTCATATCCTAAATATGAGGATTACCTAACACAGTTACGTAAAATGCCTGTAAAATGCTTGGCATAGAAAAATGCTTGCTAAATTAATTAAGTATTAAAATTACAGAATAGTAGAGCTGGAAGGTAGCTTACCAAACCGCACAAACTCCAACTTTACAGACTAAGGACTAAAGCATTAAATCCCATGCCAGAGGTGATACAAGTAGACAATTATCATCTAAATTAGATTTTAATGGTTTTTAGGACAGTGTTAATAAGCTCGAGCTGTAAAAAAAATAATAACAAGAACATGCACTGTGTGTCTTAACCAATAGGAATTTATTTCTTGCAGTTCTGGAGGCTGCAAAGTCCAAGGTCAAGGAACTGTCGATTCCATTGCCCCCAAAGGGCCCTCTCTCTGGCTTGTAGACAGATGCTGGCTGCCTTCTCGCTGCGTCCTCACAAGGCCAGAGAGAGCAGAGAGCTCCAGTCTCTTGGCATTAATCCCATTATAGGGACCCCACTCTCATGACCTCGACTAAATTTAATCACATCCCCAAAGTCCCACCTCCAAATATCAGTATTTTGAGGTTAGGACTTAACATATCCATTTTAGGAGGACACACACATTCAGCCCACCACAGGCATACGGTGCCATGAGAAGAGCCTGGAGCAGAGGTTGAGAAGTCTGGGTTCTAATCATAGGACCTTAGGCGAGTCCCTTGGTCTTTCCGTTTGTTGCCTAATAAATGTGGGAGAGATTGTCTCGTGTTGTTCAGTTCCGTGCCCATGTAATATTATTTTCTGAAAACACAAGTGTAATTTACAGTGAGAAACATGTTTGGTTGGAGTAAGAAAGACAGGGACTAATGCGAAGCCCCTGACACAAAACAGGAGAGTGCTGAGCTAAGTGGGGTTTTTAGCGAAGGAAGAACAGGAGCAGAGGGATTCCTGGGGACCAGGGAAAGGAGGAAAGATGAATGTGAGAAAAGGGGCATGTAACACAGGGGGGCCTCGCAGACTGCCATCTCTTCCAAAGTGGACACGGGGCTAAGAGCCCATCTGTTTGGTTTGGTTTTGCTTCAGGTTTGGTAAGCACACAGGGGATGTAGTAGTGGGTTGAGAGGAGTCACTAACAGCTGTTCACAGTTTGGTGTTTAACTGAGGAACGTAATTTGAATAACACATAAAGCAGTGAGTATATTTTGGAATGAGAGAAAGGTGATGAAGTTCCTGTTCTTAGATCAAACGATTCACTGTATTTAACATGTGAACATATGAAAACATGTGAGTGGACTGGAAGGAGTTTTGTTTATTTACCTGTGGTTCTCGAGTGGACCATGCCCTTTTCCACAGCAGGATGAGTGGAAAGTGCTCTGACTGATTGTTGTAGCTTCAGGAATCTATTCAGGGGAACTAAAGTTTATTTTTTTTCCCTCATAGCTTCCAGCTAATTCTAAGACAGCGTCATTGTTGTATACCAGTAACCCTGAGTATTTCACATGCTGGGTACCATCTATGGCTAATTTTCCTCTGGAAAAATACCATTTAAGTATACCAATTAAATATGTGACTGGTCATATCTGTTAGAGATTTTATTTAAGTATATGAGAAACTACTAATTATCACAGGAAACACATACTTATATATCCACATATATGCAGTGTTAATAATCTGTTGCTAAAGAAACAAATTGACTTTCTTGAATGCACTTCTGTGCTCAGCAATGATCATCCTTAAATGAAGCCAAAATGGACACTGTTCTGTAAGAGCAGTGAGTGGAGGCAAGGGGATAAAGAAAAGGAAAGAAAAAATCTCAGCCAACTCTCTTGTCTTATATAATGTTTTTTATTGTTCTTCAAGTACAGTTGTCTCCATTTTCACCCCACCATGCCTCCCTCCCCGCCCATCCCCACGTCCTACCCTCAAACCTACCCCCTTTGGGTTTGTCCATGTACCCTTTATACATGTTCATTGATGGCTCTTCCCCGATTTTCCCCCATAATTCCTCTCCACGCTCCCCTCTGGTTACTGTCAGTTTGCTCTTCATTTTAATATCTCTGGCTATATTTTGCTTGCTTGTTTGTTTTATTGATTATGTTCCACTTGTAGGTGAGACCGTACGGTATTTGTCTTTCACTGCCTGGCTCATTTTACTTAGCATAGTGCTCTTCAGTTCCATCCATGCTGTCGCAATGATTAGGAGCTCCTTCCTTCTTTCTGCTGCCTAGTATTCCATCGAGTAAATGTACCATATTTTTAAGCAAACTATCAGATATAGAACTCAAAAGAATGGTTATAAGGATGCTCAAGGAACTGAAAGACAACTATAAGGGACTGTGTGAGAACTACAACAGTATGAAAAGGAAATAAAAATTATAAACAAGAACCAGGAAGAAATGAAACATACAATTTCTGAAATAAAAAAAACGCACACTAGAAAGAATTATAAGCAGAGGATCTAATTAGGGAGCTGGAAGACAAAGTAGAAAGAAATACCCAGGTAGAGCAGCTGCATGAAAAAAAGATTCAAAAATGTCTCATAGCTTAAGAGAACTTCAAGACAACCTGAAATTCAACCAACTCTCTTAAGATATTTGGTGCAAGATCCTCCAGTTCTCATTCCACAGTTTGAGGCTTTTTCCTCATACAATGCAATGAGCGCATTTCCTGCCGTTGTATTTCTTTGTGCACTGACTTTGATTTAAACTGTCTCAACTAGTTTTCTTTAAACTGCCTGAGCCTGGTAGGTCTCCAATAAAAGTTTTATTATTATTATTTTTAAAATACTGCCTGCACATTTCACAATCACAACCAAAGTAGATTCCATAGTTTTCTGGTCACTCTTAGATACCAAACACCTCTCACACATTTTGTCCAATTCAAAACTGCATTTCCTTCTCCTGTTCGACACAAACCTCCTCCCCATTCTCCAGCGCTTGCTGAGCCTTAGCTTGGAAGCATTGCAGTGGGTTGAGTATATGGTCTGCTCTTTTACTCATCTTCTTCTCTCTTTTTTCTGGTTCTAACTCCTTTTGACTTTGGAACAGGGAGAAAAAAAGAGAGAAACGATCCTCACATCTGATTGGCAAGTGATTGCAACTCTCTGTCCCTCATCTCTGATTTTCCAACTAGGACCACAGTGGGTTCACTGTCAAAGCTGGTGACATCATGTGGGCATCTTCTGATTTGGGCCCAACTGCTTCCTACATAAGGACTGGGTCGTACATAAGGGCCCCTTGTGTGTCTATTTGAACTTTGAGAAACTCACACATCCTTGCTTTGCCAAACAGTTGGGGTGCAGGAATGCAGGCCGCTCCTTTGCTATCTCTTCTCTTTACCCTGCTTTTGCACCATCTTCCTGTTTACAGGAGCCCAGGTAAATCAACAAATCCTCTTTCAGAGTAGAAATCTAACCTGGGAATGAGGCAACCATCTCCCATCTGGCACACATTCAAATAAATGGCTCTCTTTGAGTTTCTCTCCTCGCTGAACTTTACAAGATGTGGGCAGCTGAGGAAACACTGTTCCTCCCGAGACTGATGACTCCTGACTCTCGAACACCCATTTCCTTAAACCCCACCTGCAAATACACAGTAAGGTCCATAGGAGAGATAATGCTTGGTGTACCATGGCCTGTTAGGACATCTCCCAACCAGCCCTGAAGAGTCGTCTGAACTCCACTGCTTCTTAAAACATGGAATACCTGTTGTCTCTTTATTTTAATCTTGAGTGTTGGTGCATAACTCCAGGGCAAAAATGGAAGTTCCGCTCTACATGCTGATATAGATGCTTCCTCATCTGAAGCCATTGGTTGGTACCCTCTTATTCAGCCACTGCAGCCTTCTAGTTGGTACCATTAGAGCAAAGCTCTTATTTCCCAGAGCAGCTGCATGTACTGCCTCCATCACTGCCCTTAGCCATCAGGATTTTTGTCTAGTCCTTTGTTATGAAAGCCCTAAAAAATCCTTATCATTGCCCTGCTGTGCTCATTAGTACAACAGTTTTACTCAAAAAAGAATCTCTATTAGATACTCAAACACTTGGCTGGACAAGGCAACAGATGGTACATAGGCCTATTCACACTTTTAAATGAGTCAAAAAATATGTTAGTAGTAATAAAATAGCAATAATATTTCAGCAATATAACAGAATATGTAATTCCAAATTGACCCAGATCAAATCATTTTTGAAATGTGCTTTGGGGCTTTTATGGTCCACAACAGAAAGCCATTTTTATTACTTTTATAATTCTTTGATCTGAAATAGTATACTCAGATTGATCACTCATCTAATTCACCAGACTTGCATCCAGATGACTTTCCTTTATTTTCAGTAACTAGGTTTGCCTAAAAATATCCTCAGAAATAACACTGGGGATGTTCTAAAAATATGCTCCATCTTCTAAAGTCAATACAAAGAAAAGAAGGAAAGAAATGATATGAAACTTGACATTTTTATTGGTTTTTCACAGAGCAACAAACAGCCCCAAAGTTTCAGTGACACACAACAACAACAATGCCATTTTCACTGGTGTGGCACATGGGCTGCAAACTTGGCTTGGCTCACTGGACTCCACACAGCAATGCTCTGCTCGGCTCCACATTGTCTTTGCATTCCCGGACTGAGGGAACAGCCCCCAGCTGGAACACGCTGTTCCCATGGCAGAAAGCAGAAGTACAAGAGGTCAAGCCAATCCATGATAGCACATTCAAATCATCTGCACAAACACGGTCGTGCATTTCATCCAGTTGCATCCTATTGGCCAAAAAAAATTACATGGCCAACCCTAATGAAAGATGGAGAAGTGGGCTTTGCTTATGGGAAGGCACTGGAGGTCACCTAGCAAAGAATGTGGATGTATGATTTTTTCCAGAGAAGAGAGCATAGAGTCGGGAATAATAATGTAATGTAAAACATAGTGCGAGCACAATGAAAACATCATAAATATGAATATAATATAACATTCCAGGAGACTACTTCACAGGTGGGCATAGATATATCATAACAGATCAATATTAGGTATATAAATCGTAGTATGAGGATAAAGGTTACATATCTTATGGACTTAAGTCAGTTACACATCTTATGGACTCCTCTCATATATTTGTTTTGTAAAAAGGTGTACAATCTCTAGAGTATGAATTTCTGAATATGTTCTTAATTTATTCCCCTTTAATACTTTTGTCTTTAAAGTTGTTACAAAATGGTTTGCTGACAAATACATGTTGCAAAATAATTATTGATTGTGTTGTCAGTGGAAATCAGGCTGTTCCACGGGATTACAAGGACAGCATTCCGAGGACCCACACGCGGGAGATTGTGGGGTGGCAAGGTTTCTGCAGGTGAGAATATGCTCCTAGGTTTGCACTGCAGGCTGCCCCTGTGTCTCGTCTCCCTCATCCCACCGTGGAAAAAGTTCAGTTGTGTCTTCAGCAAGGCAAAAACAGAAGTCAGTGTCCAAAATATCTGATCCATAGTAAAGCTCAGTTCTTTGGAGTCCACACATCTGCTGCAGACCCCAGTAGCTGCTAGACTTGCATGACTGTGAGCTCATGAGAGCTCATGCAGACGCATAGGTAATTGCATTACCAGGCATGTGGAGGGAGAGAGAGAGAGAGAGAGAGAGACAGAAAGAAAGAGCTCTTCTTTGCTCCCCTGGGTTGTATTAAATTGGGTTTGGAATAAACCAGGTGCTTTTTCCAAAGAACCAATCAACTTCCCAAGCTTTTGTGGGCTTTTTGATGGGTCTACCCCCTGGCTAACCCATTGTTCCCCAGGCTAGACTGACAGGCCTCTGTGGTCAAGTGGCCCTCCCTCACTCCTCTAGCAACCTGGTACAGGAGCAGGGAAGATGGGGGTGTTAACCCCCTTGGAGCACAAGACTGTGGTCCCTAGAGCATGAAAAGCTGTAGCTTCTTGGTGAAGCAAACAGCTCATGTTCCCCAGTTTATTAAGCTCAATGTCTAACTCCCTTTGCTCCCCTTTTTTATATTAATAACTAGTTAAGTACCTATGGTAACAATGATAAATTACATATCTGTAGTCTTAGCCCATATAATACTTCTTAATTCTATAATGCAAAATTTAACAGAATTTTAGTGCTATGTATCTGAAAGACCAAATCAATATTCTAAGAATGAACTCATCATAGGAGGCAGTTATCTTTGCAAGGTATATAAAATGTATCAAGTTTGGGAAAATATTAATCAACCACAACCACTGAGAAATCAAGTTGCAAAGGCTAAACAAGTATATACTTTTTACCTCTTTATACACTATTGAAGTCTTAAAATTAATAATTCCATATCAAGTATTGGATTTCAGCCTTTATGTGTCTCGGGGTTATAAATACACTTGAAGAAGCCACATTTTAGAATCTATCTGTGTTTAAAAATTGTTCTACCAGCTACACACCTTGCCCCGCATAAAGCAGCAAAAAACACAGGTATTGGGACGGAGAGATCCTGGAGTGATTCGAAATTACTCATCTTTTTGTGCAGTTCACTTTTCTTCTGCTCCTGGATGCTGTGATCCCTCTTCAACCACAGGAAATACACAAGTAGGTAAAAATGTAAGACAGTCCCTGAGATGGGGGATATGGTGCTGCTGAGAACTAGAATTAAGGCCTTCGCTGAAGGGGGAGTTATGGGGCAAGGAGGGCTGAGACAGTGTGATTGCTCTGCTCTGCCCTGCGGGTAGACTGATGAAGTGAGAACTACCCATGCTTTTTCTGTGGCTATAGCAAGTCACTCACCATGGGACCAGAGGCAGGGAAGAAATGGAGAAAAGCTCAAATTTTTAAGAAAAATCTCCATTTCATGCTAGCTGAGGCTTGTGACTCTCAGGTCTCCCTGAGTCCACCACGATATCCTTAGTTTAGGCAAATCCCTTCGTGATATCCTATAACAAATGTGCTCAGTCACACTTCCTTCTCTTTCTGCTTACTGCCCCTCATTCTCAACACTGTCAAAACCTTCAATCAGCTAGGTTTTATGCTTTTACCTTCATTTTAATATTGTCATTACATACTCTTTGTGATATGCACAAAATAATAGCAGATCAAATCATTCCTGGGTCTTGCAGACAGTAGGATAAATAGATCTCTGGCCTGTAGAGATTTAGTTCACAGTTTGTAAACAGTAACATTGCCTGCATCTTAAAAGCCCAGTTATTCAACACCAAATCTTATGCAATACTTCTCAGTCCCTTGACCTTAATTTAAAAAATTTAGTAATAGACAGAAAACTGTACTTGAAAAATAATTAAATAAAAAAATAAAAAAATAAAAAAAAATAAAAAATTAAAAAAAAAATTTACTTAGTGTAAGCAATACTGTTTCTCCCAGGTGACAACATATTTTGAAAAGGATATTTGTAATGAGCAGGGAGAGTGGCCAACTGTTTTCTACAGTCTTATAACAGAGGCAGTGGGTAAAAACTATGCCATGAGGTGTTTATCACTTCCTGTCGTGACTGTAATTGATACGGAACTGAATGACCACCCACCCCAAACTGTCAACTTTCTCTGAAGCTGTTTAAAATTAAAGGATATGTTAATTTCTCTTGCCAGTAAAAGTGACTGTGCCTCTCCTATCGGATTCACAACTCTATCATTTCAATTCTGCAGTTTGTAAGAGCAAGACTCTTCATGAAGCTGAGTCAAAAGCCACAGAGCTTGAACCAGATCTCTCCATGGGAACATGTCACCTTCCAGGGACGCAGTGTTTGAATGAGGCATGCTCTACTAGAAAAATAATTAAATGGGATGCACTCAGTTTTTTTCACTTTTCTATTTTTTTAGAACGCAGTCACATATTCTCCCTGCAAATCTCCATGCTCTGCTTTATTGTGAGCAAGAAATCACACTGGGTTTTTCTCCCTTGAATTCGCTGCTCATAAAGGAAGCAAATACATTTCTAACACAATAAAAATTATTCTCAATATAAATTATATAATTCTGACACTTCCTATGACCCTAACCTAAATAGGTATCTTTTCTTTAGTGATTTTAGTAACAACGTTGACCTCTGTGTGGAGTAACTTTTTTTTTTAGCAAAAAGTAGCAGTTAGGTGGTGATACAGTTATGTATGTATTTACTAGAACAGGTTCAAAATATCTTTTAAAAAAGTAACTCAGTATTCAAAGTGTATAAAAATTCCGGCAACGGTTGATAAGAGCTATAGAAATACTCTAACGTTCAACTCCGTGTCTCACTGAAACTCAAGTAGACCGTAAAATGGTATATTACGAAAGCCCCCAAAGCACTATGCCAATCTGAGAGGTACACAATTCTACATGAACGTTTGAGGTTTGATGTGTTCGTGCTTGCATTTGCAGCTTTCCAACTCATGCTCAAACACCACTCAGCTTCTCGGAGCTTCCAGACAATGGCATGACTCACTTATTATATGTGTGAGGGTGCAAAATCTCACCGAAGGGGTGGGTAGATGAGCTTTGTATTCCTTGCTATCGTTCTTAGATTAAAAATCCATCATGAGTCCCTTGAACTTTTTCTTTAGTGCTTCCCAGAACTAAATAAGAAGTATTATTCCACTCAAAGTTTGTATTTCTTTTGTGAAAGTAAAAGAGGTGCCAGAAGATAAGTTGGCTTCACAAGAGTGACAAGAAAGCAGACCTTACCCTCCACCCCAAAATGCAGACTCATTTGATTCATTTTTTCAACTTAAATGTGTAGGAACAGAAAACAGAGAACAAAAATAAAATTGTGTATTCGTTAGAGCCTGTAACATAATATGTGTTGAACAGAGATACAAAATTAAAAATGCAGAATGAAACTCATCTACGTATTCTTTGGCTGCTATCCTTTCTATTTTCAAATCTCATTCTCACAACAGTTTTCTTCTAGTTCCTTGAATGCTAATATTTTTCAGGGGAGAGGAAGACTAAAGACCAGTTAAGGTTAAAAGAATCAATCACAGGGAAGTTAATATTTAGAGAAATTAGTTTTTTTAATTTTATTTTAATGTTTTACAGCATGGTAGCAAGTAAAGTTTAAGCACACAGAAACTAATTTCAAGGCAATAGACATTGTCACTTGGAAGACGGAGCATTCAAATATTTGTCACTGTTCCATCATCTAGTGAAGTGTTCTTAAATTTTTGGACGTTCTGTGCCTCCCTCATCTGTGGTGTGGGCTGAATACCAGGCGACGCCAGAGGCTGGCTTGGGGAGGCCGCGAGATACAGATGAGTTCATGTGTTTTGACTGAATAATTGTGCATTGTGTAGCACCTTTCCAAATGTATCAGCTCCATTGATGTTCTATACAGCTCTGTACAGTCAAAGTTACTGCTTTTTGTACGGCCTTGTTAAGTGACTGGCCTATGTCACCTTTATGTTGTAGGGCTGGGACTTGAAGCCAGAAACGAAAGAAAATAAAAACCATGGTCTTGCCTTTACAATATCCTCCTCTAGGTAGTCAAGGGGAGGTGCTGGCAGAAAGAGCAATATGGAGATAAATGACAGTATGGAAACATCATTTTTTATTTTAAAATTATTTTTATTTAGCTCCATGTAATGTTTTAAAATTTTTATGGAATTTATTGGAGTAACATTGGTTAATAAAATTATGTAGGTCTCAAATATACACTTCTGTAATGCATCATCTGTATACAGCATGGTGTGCTCAGCACCCCAAATCAAAATAGAGTAACAAAAAAAATAGAAACAGACCTGTGGATACAGAGAACAGATGGTCAGCTGTCATGGTGGGGAGGAAGGCTGGGGGACTGGGTGAAAAGGTGGAGGGATTGACCAAAGAAGAAAAAATTATAGACACAGACAATAGTATGGTGATTACCAGTGGGAAAGGGGGTGGAGGGAGGCAGAAGAGGTTAAAGGGGGGTTAATGGCGATGGAAGTGACATTATCTTTCAAAGAAAAGCAGAAAAGGACGGGGGTTGACGATTGTGTCACAATATATTACAGTCACTTATAAATACTATTTCTAAAATTCTGTGTTCATATTTTAAGAAGTCAAAAATATGCTGTTAAGTGTTTGTTATATGATTCAGAAGCCTGAAAGAAGAAAAAGTGTGATGTGAACTGAAATGAGAAAGTGCAGGTCTCTTATTGATTCCTCACGTTAGTAATCTCATTAGCTCTCGGAGGGAACTTGATGGCGGCCAGCAAACAACATTCTCCCCTTCTAGGCTCTTAAACTGCCCACAGGCACCAAATCCAGATTAGTCTGCAATGCACTTCTTTTTCTTGGTGGAAGAGGTTAAAAAATCAGCTTTATGTACAAGAATTCTTTTTCTCTCCTTCCTTCAGGCTGCTAAAGGATGCACAGAATGAAGCTTACTTTAAAAGCTGGTATCAGAAGCTGTTGGCTGCTCTCCAGTTTTGTGCAGGGAAAGCCTTGAGTGATGAGTTTTCCAAGGAGATGAAACTTATCAAAATTCTGGGAGACGCTGGGGAAAAAGTCAAGTTGGCTAGTGACCCTCAGAGACAGGTTTGTTGAGAAATCAATCTTCATGGAGTGAAGTATTTTGTTTTCCATCTTGGGTTCCATTAAGTTTTAATTTCATAGCTTAGAAAGCAAACTCTTTTGTCTGGATATGGGGCACAAGTCAATTACTTAATTAAGTTTTTTTTTTTTCATTTTACTATCCCGAAGTTAACGATAATGTCTGTCACCAGGACATGGCTTTTTGATGTGAGTAGCCACGTAGCAGACAGATAGTATCTGACAAAAGTGGCCAGTGTAACACAAAAGCAGTTTGATTAAAAATTGCAGATGATGTAATTTCCTCAAAATGGCAGCACTACTCAGACTTGTAGCATAAGCACAGGAGGGAACTTTCTAGGGGGCCCTTGTCCAAGGTACAAAACCTAGGTCTAGATTTTTCTAACATTGCACTAATCAAGGTCACGTTTTTAAAGCCTTTTGCCAAAACAAATGAAATTAATCAAATGAGAAATTAATAGTGGTGTGGAATGCAATATTTTTAAAAAGATCCAGGATAGTCAAAGTAGTGTGTTTCTTTAATTACTGATTATAATAATAACGGACTTGGCTATTCTTCTTCTGGATTTAATGAAAAAAAAAAAAAACACCTGCTCTTTTTAATTATCAGCATCACTAGTTCCTTTCAGTGACATAAACCATTCATTAGATTCTCTTAAGTTCAACATTCTAGTTGCAGGGAGATAGTGGACATCCATTCATTGAAAAGAACATCATTCAATAATAATTAAGTACTTACTGCAGACTAGGAATTATGGATAAAAAGATGACTAAAACGTGAATCTTGTCCTCAAGGAAGCTCCGAGTTTCACTCCACCCACTGTTTAAAATCAAGAAGAGTTTTCAACAAAATGATATGAAAATAGAAATAGGTAAAGTGTTCCAGAATCCTTTCCCAGCCCAAGATTTTTCCTGCTGTAATTTACCTAATTCAGTAGAAATAACAGAAGCTATGCAACTTTATCTACTTAGGAGATAGAAATTATTTTTAGATGGGAGACATATAAACTGGTTATACTGAGAAGCCTTAGGCATATAACATTAGGGGCAATGAAAAAAACGATTCATCCCCATTACTGCAAACTCACTATTTTCGAGATAGACAAGAAGTTGAAGTAAGTAAAATAAATTGCTTTAAACTTTACAAAATTTGTGTATAGGTTAGGACATTATTATGTTCTAAAATTCCCCACATATTTAGGTTATATATGATACTTAAATAACTCTGGTGCCCCTTTGACCATTTGCACCATGGTTCAGAGTGATATTGACATTATTCTCTCGAATATATGTATTTATTTTATTATGACTGGCTGATTTTGTGACAACACATCATTACACAATAATAGGAAGAGAAAAAGAGAGAAGTAGGGAAAGCATTGATAATTTTTCCCAATATAAGTTACTGTTTATTTTTTATTTTTTAAAAGTACACTCATTAAACCTAGCTATATGAAATTAAGAAATTCTAATTAAATGAAGAGAAATTTTCCTCCGTACTATTCTTCAGGCAAATCCAGGCATAGATACGACAAAGGAGGACAGAAAGAGTGCTGTAGGGGGATTTGGCCTCATTCCTCCACCTTGTTCTTCTGCATTCTGGGGGCAGTAGATGGTATTCTTTGTCAATGAGCCAGGAGGAAGAGCTAACGCACTCTTGAGAGTTAGGTGAGAGTTATTAATGTGACATCCTCATTTTTAGAATTGGGCTTAAAGAGCTTTCAAAAGTGGGCTAAAATGAGCTTTCTTATTTTGGAATTATTATTGCTATTTTGTTTTGAATTGTTATTGTTGTCCCCCTCTTTTTGTCAGGGGATGCACAATTCTAAAGGTGTTGTTTGTGGTCTCAGACCTTCCAGAGATACTGTGGAAGAGAACTGTGGAAGGAAGTTGAGAATCAGAAATATACTCATTGATATTTAGTAAACGATTTATACATACTGCTGTTTCTGACAGTTGCCAATTGTCTGCAAAATCATTTTCATTACTATTGCCCACAATATATATGAACTTTTTCTGATATGTACTGTTACTATTAAGCATAAATCTTGAGAATTACAAACTAAGACTTTAGGAAATTATCAAAAATGAATCACGTTAGTAATTACTTACAGCCAGGGCTGGACGTTTGTGGGCCACAGTTCAAGTCCAACCCATCAAGTTTTATTTGAACAGAAGGAGTGCTTTGTTTTGGTTTTACCTTTAATTGAATTTAAAGTCATTTAGAGAGGTCATGCACTAATTAATTCTCCATTTTTTCCCAACATTCCCTATTGTCTTTTGCTTGCTGCCTTCTCAAATGCGGTTACATAACCTACCCGACCTAAAGCATCCAAGCGTGTAACCCTTGATTTAAAGAATTTATTTAATCAATGCAAGAAAATCATAACTTGAAGAAATAGTCAAGTTCTTTGCAGTTTCTAAAATGCTTTTTCTTATGATTTATCACAGGAGGTACTGAAGAAAGAGATTGGCAGACTAGAAGAATTCTTTCAGTGTATAAATACCTGTCATCTTCCTCTGAACCCTGCCCTCTGTATAAAGGGGATTGATTGCCATGTAAGCCAATTCATTCAGTAGACTAGTTGAGTATTTTGGTTCTGTATTGTTTAGTTCACTGTATGTTTTTGAAATGGGAAAAACAATTTATAAAATCTTATTGCAACTTTTTAAAGAAAAAAGGAATTTTTCTGTACTTTGATGCACTATGGCCAGTTGAGATCCCATTAGCCTCGTCAGACGATTGGTTGGTTTAGAAACAAACTACAACACAGTCCAGTGGAAAAAAGTAAACACTTCTCACTGAATTGATTCATGATTTATTCAAAATGGTTGATTTGGTGATTCCAAGCAGGCTGAGTTTCATTTCATGCTTATTTCAATTATGCGCATACTTGTGTCTCGTACACCAATATATCATTAGCCACAACATCCCCATTTTGATTCAATTTAAAATTCATTTGTGCTCATGTGTCAGTGTGCTATATAACACAGTTTGTGGTTTTACTAGTGCCTGGAAAGTCCTTCCTGATGATGTCACACTGTCAAACCCCTTCTCTTCCTAAGCCCCTTTACTTTGACAGAGAGTCATCCTTTCTCCTCTGTTCTCCATGAGCCTTAATATTCTCCTTCTCAAAAGCCAAAAAGTAGAACCACAAATAGAGAGAAGGATTGATCAGTGAAATTTAAAAGTGAAGAGGTTAAACTCATGCATGCACCAAAAAAATGTTACTTAACTAAAGTTTAAGACCAAGAAAACTAATCCAATAATTAGGAGAAACAATAAACCATTATTAGTAAGAACACAAAAAGTTTTGCTAAAAACTTAGTACTATCACCTTTATAACTGCTGTTAGGAAGGCACCCTATAAACTTTCCTAACATGCTGCATAAACGCATTTTGAAAGAAATGGCATCAGTTCCATTCATTGAATATGTATGTCCATTCGGACTAAAATCCATACCATCACTAATTTTTTCAAATTATGTAACTTTTTCATTGTTAGCAGTGAATCTGATTAATGCTGAAGATCCATGGAAATAGAGTTTCAAAGACACAGTATCTCAAAGTAATAAGAACAATATGAATCATTGAATCCAGATGTTGTTGTTTTTTCTTGTTTCTGCTTTCTTGGTTTGTTGTTGTTGGTTAAATAGACTTTTTTTCTATTAAAATTCCATAAGAATTTTGTTTTGTACATTTTGGAATGTAGGGTGCTAGACCTAGTGATTGGCTGCTATGAGTATCCATCCAGGTGAGTTCACCAGACCGAAGGTCACAACCCAGAAGTCACCACCCCTAGTGTTGCGATGGGCACCACGCTCTCCTGCAGCAGCCTACAGGCAGCAGTACTTTCCCTGAGACTGGAAAGTGCCCAAGTCAGAGACAATGTTTTTGAACACATTGTCTCTGACCAGCTGTTTGTAGTACAAGGCCGCCGCACCTGCCAGGACACATACGGCAGCTGATGCTCTCACCTACAGAACATTTTAGTCTGTCCTCCTGTCCTTCTGAACAACAAGGAGGCCTGAAGGGATATTGCATCTGAAAAGGCAATCAATGTGCCCAAGTTAACAATCAGAGCCCACATCTGGTTGGCCACTGGAGGACCCATTCTGGAAAGAACCTCTATGAGTATAATGAGTACGATAAGACCTTCAAACAGACCTGTCAGCCAGTGGTTCATCTGAGAGCCCTCTGAGAGAGAACAAGGCAGAAAGTGTGGGAAGATTTGTCATCCCTGCTCCCATCTCACTAAATACCAGAGAATCTGTAATTGGGGAAAACCTCATAAATGCGATGAGTGTGTAAAAGCCTTTGCCCCAAGCCCCCTACCCACTGACTACCAGATAGCCCGTATTGGGGGAAGTCCTTCTGAATGGCATGAGTGTGGGAGAACTTCACTCAGAGTAAAGTCTCTTCCAACATCAGGCACTCCACAGGTAAGAAATCTTAGAGCTGAAACAACTGTGGGGACGCTTTTTCAACTTTGGTGGAAACCTGCTCAACCATCAGAGAATCCACGCTGGGAAGAAGCTTATGAATTTAGTGAACATAGTAAGGGCTTCGGTGAGATTAAGTGTCTTATTTGGCATCAGAGCCTCCATCCTGGGGACCAAGCTCACAAATGGAGGCAGTGCTGTAAAACCTCCCATCAGAATGTTGCATCCACCACCCATGAGAACAAATGTTGGAGACTTTCAGGGTTTCAAAGATGTTACTTTATTGGCCAAGTTTAACCTGTGCAGGGGTGAACTCTCAGAGTGTTCAGAGACACAGTGCCCACAAGGGCTACAAATGAGAGTCGCACCTAGCGCTTACAGCCAAGTCCTTATATAGAGGCAAGCAAGCAAGCGTTGCACAGAAGCAGATGTGGCGGTTAGCTATTGGCTTACAGAGCCCGCGCTCGGGAACAGGGTGGGGTCTGACTCAACTGAAAGGAAAATTTTGAAACTAAACAGATGGCAATCAACTTACAGGATGTTTGCTAGGGACGCAGGCTCCTTGGGGCCGAGACTGTTTTTCTTGTTTCCAACACAGAACTCTCACACTGTTAACTCTGCACAAATTTGTAGCAGAGAAAAACGTTTTGAATGCAGTCTGGCAAGGCATTCAGTCTGGGTAAATGTCTTATTTTATATCCAGACTTCACACAAGCAAAAACCTCTATAAATGTGGAAGATATGCACTCAAGACTCACACTCCACTGTATCTGAGAGAACTCACACTGGTGAGAAATCCTACGAGTGCACATGTAAGGGAAGGTCTTGGTTATAGCAGCAACTTGATGATACACCAGAGCCTGATAAATTCTTCGGCCATGGGAAAGTCTTTAGTGAAAGTTCACAGCTTATCATGCATCAGATAGTTCACACCGGAAAGAAGCCCTATGAATGCACTTAATGTGGGAAAGCTTACAGTCGGCATTTTAATCCCCATCAGTGAGCTACACTGGAGAAAGTACTCGGGTGTGGCTCAGTCCATTTCTTCAAGAATGGCTCTCCAGGATGGAGAGCAAAGGTCTTATGTTTGAGTGAAGCTCTCTTTGTAGGAATCCTCACCTTCGTCTCTTCTTGGAACTACTAATCACAAAGGACAATTTCCTATTTCCTTTATGGCGGCTAAGGGATGGATCATGAGAGTGAATGGGGAAAACTTAATGCAATCTTTCTCTACTTTTGGGAAAGTAAAAACCACACATTTTTTTTTTACTAATAGATTCCCTTTTAAAAATTACTTTAACTCTATTTGATTAATGTGTACTTCTCAAGATCATAGGTCAAATCTTTGTTTCTCTCTTGTAATCCTTCTATGTCACCATTTGCATCAACTCATCAGACTCTGATTCACTCTTTTCTATTTCTTGTTTATAGCCCTCCTGATTTACGTTCAATTTCTACTCGAATGTCTCCTTGTTTGACTTTTTCTACCTAGAAAGACTTTTCTTTTACCTGCTTGCTAACTTATATCTCTCAGAATCTGCAAATCCCTATGCAACACTGAAGGCCTCTTCTTCAGTCAACTAATAAAGGGCCCTGTAAATTATCTTCTACTTAATGCATGAGTGTGTACCTGTACAAATCTTTTGTAAGCTCTTTGAGAGTGTATATGGTGTCTCTTTCTGTTAGCATATAGATAAGGGTTTGTGCAGAATAATTGTTGAATGCATCGCATTTTTGACATGACTGCACATGAAAACCAAAACATGAAACAGTGAAAGCAAAATAACTCTGAGTGATGTAATTAAGACAAGGGGCTAAGCCTTGCCTTTAGCCTTTCTTTTGCCCTTTGTCTCTTCCCCAGTCTTGGGATGCCTCAAAGGGACCCCCAACAATAGAATGAGTAGTATTTAAAAGCCACTCACCTAGACTCATGCCTGGCCTAGTAAAGGTTTTCAAGTGCAGTATCATGACAGAAGGTCATATGTTCCCCGATTGACTTATTCTTACAGCAAGAATTCATTACTCACCAAACAACCTCATCCATTTACTATAAAAGCTCAGACTGATTCAGTAAGCAGGAGTGTCTGTTTGCTACAGGATTAAGTGAGATTTATGTTGATAGGTTAAGTTAGGAAATAGATCCTTTTCTCTCAGCTTTTATTGATTTCAAACATCTCAGAAATAATGATATTCAAACTGATCCTTCATCATGTATTGATGTCATATATTAAGTTGATAAATTGAAAGTATCAAGTTCTTTTCCTTTTTCTAGTATTGACCATACTCTTCACTGTCAACATGAACTCGCTAATAGCCGAAAAAAGTATAGCCTTTTAATACTCAAGCAATCGTAAAATCGTAAAATGAAAATAAGCTATCAGGACAGTATAATAGAAAGTAATCCATATGATAAAGCTGAAAATGGAAATTCAAATTATAATTTAAAAAATAAAAAATGCAAAATGTATGTTGTACTCATATTTGTAAAGGTAAGAAAATATTCATTAATAAAAAGGGGGAAAGAGTGGGTTGATTTTTTGAACTGCCTAATTAGTGTCAGGCTCATGTATCTGTTGCAAAAATGGGTAGGGTAGGGATTATACTTCCCATTTGACAGTGGGATACAAACATTTCAGTAACTGACCCGAGGTTTTAGAGCTAATGAGTCGAAGAGTCCAAATTTGAACTCATTTAGGGCTTTCTTAACTCTATCTCTATCCATGTTTCTTTAGTATGCTGTGCAGCAGAAATCATTAAAAGGAAAAAATATTTTTAAATAGCAGTTTTATCTTTTCGCTATTAACCAGCTAGCATGAACACGACACTTACATTCCGCTCAGTTTATGTAAGTCCCCAGCATATCACCACTGTTCAGGGAGGAAAAACATGTAGTTGGAAATTTATGACCTGCCAAAAAGCTGGCTTCGCAGTTTCCAAGCAAAGCTATGGTTGGTAAGACTAAAGTTGTTGTTGTTTTTCTTAAATAAGTAATTGTCTTTGTTCCAAAGTATAAAAATTATTCATATGTGTTATATTTGCTCAAATAACAAATTCTGCAAGGGGCCATAATTTCCTTGAAATTGTTCTTTTTGCTTTATTTTGCTCACCATTTTTCTTTTCTCCTCCTATAGGCATGTTCATATTTCACATCTAATGCTTTGCCATTGAAGATTACTTTCATCAATGCTAATCCAATGGGCAAAAATATCAGCATCATTTTTAAGGTACAGCAACTCCTGAAGCATGAAATTGATTACATTGGTAGAAATACTTGATTGATTACTCACAAAAAATTACTGTTGCTATTTTCCTCTGGCAGCAACACAGAAGATTCCAGTTATTTTTGATTTTGCATTTTTTAAAGAACTATAGTACATGCCAAATTATGATTGGCAATAAATCAAATATTATTGGCTTTAAGCCAGTGAACCTTCAGTGCAAAACTTGAGAAAATGTTTCAACAAACAAACTTATACAATCACTTTTGTGTAGCAAAGAAAGTGGAATGTGTGGTGAGCCCCAATGTAGAGAGGTTTCATTTGGCCTCAATAATAAATTAAAATCAAATTACTTGTTACTCAAATAATATGTTAATTTAACATAAAATTTTTATCTGCAAGCACTTGCTGATTTTAGCAATTTGGATTGTTCTCTTTTTAAAAAATAAAACATAAATATGGGCCATATCAGTCTTTATCACAAGTTCCATGACAAAACAGAGTAAAATGTTATACACAGGTAAGAAAAAGAAGCTCAAGAAAAAACTGTAAAAAGGAAGTAAGGATTTGCCCATCATCCAGCTAGTCTGAGCAATTATTCAGTCAAATCAGACAAGGTCTCAGAGTGATACTTTTGGTGGATTCTGATTGTTTTTGAGGTAATGATTAGTACACGCATACATTTTTTTGATATATGTAACCTCAAACAGTAATGGTCCAATGATTCTGATATTTGCTGAAGAAAGCAAACAACATGGAATTTCATCATGGCATAATTTTCTGCATATAGAGAGCATTTTCTTCTTTTAAATTTTATTGGATTTTTTCCATCATCATTTAGTCCCCTTATAACTCCCTCCTCCCCCATAATCACCCCACTGTTGTCCGTGCCTATGAATCCTTTTTCCTTTTTTCTCAATCCCTCCACCCCTTAGCCTCCCCCGGCCCCACCACTAACTGTCATCCTGCTTCCCATATGAGTCTGTGCCTGTTTTTCTTTCTAGTTAAGTTTGTTCATTTGATTCCACGTAGGAATGAAATCATATGGTATTTGTCTTTCTCTGACTGGCTTATTTCACTTAGCAAAATGTTTTCCACCCATATTGTTGCAAAGGGTAACATTTTCTTCTTTTTTGTGGCCAAGTAGTATTCCACTGTGCAAATGTCCCATAGTTGTTTTATCCATCCATCCTGATGGACACTTAGGCTGCTTCCATATCTTGGAGATTGTAATTAATGCTACACAGCGGTACTTATATTCTTTCAAATTAGTGTTCTGGCTTCAAAAAAAGAAAACATTTGCAAAATAAAAATTCTTACTATCTTAAAAGCATAGCACTATTCTTTCCCTTTGGATATATTTCATTTTTTCCACCAATACTAGAAAATCTCCCCTTTATTATTTCTTATTTTTTCAAAGACCATTTACTCTGATATCTGAAAACTTTTCAACTGCCTTCATATACAAGAAGTCAATGATTCAATGTCTGATGAATCATATGTGGGCTATTTGCTCTCATAGTGAAGACGCTGTTGGTGTTCGAGATGTATGTCAGTGCATACATTTATGGAGCACCAAATAATGTTTCTCTTAACTCTCTCTTGGCTGAGTCTGAGATTTGGATAAACATTCATTCAAACTCTCTTCACTAGACATTGAGTCTGAGACACTTCACATAGATATTAAATTGAAAGATTATTATCAGGGAACAACATTCCACACAGCTTCTAATTCAATGGCTGGAGCTTCTAGAATTACTTAAAAGAAAGTTCTTATTTTCTTTGCTCTTCTATGAGAAACACAAGGTCCTATGAATGCTAATAAAACAATTGAAACCACTGTTAAACCAGGCTGAAAATTTATTCAAGGGAAGAAATGACATATACCTTATTTGAAAACTTTTAAGGGAATTCAGAAGGAAACTCAGAGTGTATAATTTTGTTTTTAACAGGCTGGAGATGACCTTCGTCAGGATATGCTTGTTCTGCAGATTGCTCAAATGATGGACAATATCTGGCTTCAGGAGGGCCTGGATATGCAAATGGTCATTTATAGATGCCTGTCCACAGGAAAAAGCCAAGGTCAGTATAGATTAGATAGAGGGTTGATTTACATTATTCATCTTATACATTCACTGGTAAAATGCCACCAAATTCTCCCCAGCACCCATTTTAAACCATAAATTATAAAATCTAAAGACTTATGCATAGTCATTCTTCTTTTTTAAAAATTTTTTTAGAAACAATAAGCCTAAATAACTTACAAAAAGCATAATGTCTTTTTTAGTATTAATTAAAACCTTGACAACCCAAATGTTAACTGTGAAATTCTTTTATGTGTCATTAAGAATTAGTTAATTAATAGCTAATTTCTTTTTTTTTTCAAGGCAATGATAGAAGAGTCAACTCATTCAAAAAATACAAACAATTCAATAAATTGTTGTTTATTGACACAAAATTTTTAAAGTTGCAAATGCTTAAAAAGTTCTAAAATTTGTAAATACATTATAAGTCCCCACTTAATTTTTAAAAGACTTCTGAGTAAAGTATTAATATCAACAGTCAAGGGTGATCAAATAAACTGTGAACAGAGTTCCACATTTCTTTTCCTTTATAAAACCTAACACATTGTTATGGAAATACAGTTACATTTATACACATTACAAATGTAATGTGTAATATACACATTACATTACAATTGTAATGTCACTGTCTACTCAATTATTACCAAGACATCAGAGGTAAAAGGTAAAATTGTATGTAATTACAATCATGCTAAATTGAAGAAACAATTATAAAGATATCTTATAATCTTTTTCCATGTGGTCATTGCCACTTAGAATTTCATTAAAGTAATTGGTATAAATTATAGCAGATATTTCTGCATAAACAAAAAGATAAAAGAGAATCGTAGAAATAGAAAAGGGACCTAGACCCATGTAGTCATTTTTTTCTTTCCAGCAGAGCTTCAATTTAAACCCATCATCACAAAAGAAAGCCTGCCCCTCCAGTTCCCGACATCCCACCATTAGGCTCAGTACCCCAGCCAACTGTCATGTGAGATTTTAGAAGATAAGCATGGAAGCACCTCCTAGTTCATTTAACTTGCAACTTGAACTTCAGTATGACTCTCTTGTTATACTACTCAATTATTGTGATTCCTACCAGAGGGCTTTTGCTTCCATGACATGTGTCCCATCCCTGAACCTTTTGTAAAGGGTTCCTAAAAGTCTTTTATCATTGCTACTCCGAAACAGTTATTCCTTGAGTTTTACTCTGCCTGTTCTCATGGGACCTGATTCTTTCACAGCCTCATATGTTGAAAGTGCAAGAAAAAAACTAGATGAGCCAAGCTGAGCTTTGGCATCACATGGATCATCTTTGCTTCAGAAGTTGAGTACATACATCACTGACCTCAATGGAATTCTTTAGTTCCACCCACTCATTTCTCAGTTTATAATGACAGAAAGTAACCAAGGCTAAATCTTTTGAAGTGAATAAAATGATTCAGCAAAAGTGGCAGTAAACTTGCCCAAAGTTGCAGATGTCATAAATCAAACAAGTTTTTCTTCCCCCATCTACCAACAATCTTCTGTAGTTGTACAGTTTCAGATTGCATTATACTAGCAAAGTATTTCTTCAAGAAAAATAGAGATCATTAAAGCAAATGTCATTTTTAGGTTGCATTTTTAATCAGGTTCCAAGGCTTAATGAATATCTTACTCTTCTCAAGCAACATCACAAAGTAAGGGAGGGAGTACTAAAATGCACTAAACAGAGTTGTGGCCCTTGAAGGAAAGCATACTCCAGGCCAGAAGTTTACGTGACTTTATCAACATTATTGTTGATTAGAATTCTTATGATGAATTGGTATATAACGTCCCTGGAGCTTTGGAAAAGACTTATCAGAGCAAATTAAAATTTTTTAGTAATTTATTTTATTTCTGGTTCTCCAAATTTCATTGGCATAAAAATTACTCAGGGGAATTGGAGGAGTAGACATAACAAGCCCCGACCAGGGTACTAAGTCAGGCTCTCCACAGGGGGGGTGGGGGTGGGGTACTCGAGTCTTGGTGACTGGAAAAGCTGCTCTGATGTTCCTATGCACCCCTTATTTTTTTACATTTTTTTCTTTTTTCTTTTTTTATCTTTATTTTTATTTTAAAATTTATTTAATTATTTTTCAAGTACAGTTTTCTATTACTCCCATCCCATCCCTATGCACCCCTTTTTGAAAGCTCCTGCCTTTTATGGCACCACCTTGAAAAGTTTTTTCCTAAGAACCTTGCAACTTAAAGTTCGACCCATAGACCCACAGCAGGGACATTACCTGGGAACATTTTAGAAATGCAGAAGCTCAAGCCCTGTCCCTTTCCTAGTGGATCAGGAGCTCCGTTTTCACAAGATTCCCAAGTGATAATTAAGTGCATTGAAATTTGAGAAATGTTGCATTAAAAGACTATACGAATGGAACCGAACCTATGACTCAATTCACACAGAATCGTGTCAGAAGTGTTTGAAAGGTGAATGATACATACTGGATTAAAATGTAAAAAGCAAAATTTGTGATTTTAATTAATAGGCAGAATTTAGCCATCATGATTGTTACAAATTAAGTACAAGCTTTTCTGTGTAGTCAGCAATGCAAGGCTTAAGATAAATGACTTGCGATTTAGCAAAGATTAACTTCCTGAAGACAAATGTGGTCTGAAAAGTCACTGATACTGCCACAGCGTAGCATCCAAAGGGTGCAGGCCCGAGTCCTCGTTCGGGGCACCGTCAGGGGTGAGGCTACGGTGACACTTGAAACCATGGAGAGGTAATTTTCCTGCTACGTGAAGGAACTGGAAAAATGAGGAGAGGATTTTTCAGGACTAGAAAGAAGAATCACCTCTTTCTAGAGTATCCCATTACTACTAAATGCAATGCTTTATGTTTGCCATCTCACTTAATGCACATGAAAAAACCTACACAAGACCAAATACTGGTGAAGGAGGAGTGAGAATGTTATGACCCTAAGGATGTGCCCAGGATCCAGGATTTTTCTTCAGGGTGTTGGTTCTCTTTCTTTTTCTTTTTTTTTTTAACATACAGGTTTTATAGGTTATACTTGCAGCATTCCATTCCCACTCCCCATGTTTTAGTTTCTTTCTGATCCAGCAAAGTAGATGCCTAATGGTCACAACTGGGCTATGGGATATTAAGAGAGATCAAGGCCAAAGAGAGATTTTGGCCAGCACAGAGAAGTGTTTTGTTTACTATCACTGTGATCTACTTGTCTGCTGTTGTTTCATTTGAATGAAATCTTCAATTTCAAAAGCTCAACCATCTCTCCTTTACATTTGTGTCTCTGGTCCCTTTGGAATTTGAGCCTGCAACTCTTGCAGTTGTCAAAAGAGTAGAAATCAGAAGCTCTATACTTTAACTTCTTTCAAGGGCTTTATTTACAGAACTATACATTACAGGCTGTTTTGTGGGCATCAGGCCTAGGAGAGTATTAAACACTGGGTTTAAACTATTGTTCTGAGCAGAATATAAATCAGCAGGTTTGAAAACATTTACATTTCAATAATCTTATGAACACAATGAAAAGATGCCTCGATAGATACATGGCCAGTGGAGCAAAGGTCCTGTTGAAGTTCAACCAATATATGCATGCTTCCTTTGAAAAAATTATGATCATAGTGTCTCTTTAATGTTGACTGAGAAGGAAGGAGCAGGTCACTCTCTTTATGTTTACTGCAGTTATTGTGTTCACTCGTAGAAAACGAACATGTAACAATGAAGTTTTGATTAACCTGAAAATTGCCTTATATAGTATATTTTAAGTATTTGTTGTGGGGACTGCATTTGGTCTGCTCACCAAGGTCGTCATACAAGTTTGAAGGTCCTCCCTGAAACTGTGAGCGAGCGCACAGGCCCAGTGCCCACTAGCCCGCCGCTCTGTTGTGGCAGTGTGGTCTCCGTGAGGGGTCTAAACTGGCTCTCCACTCTAGTTCCAGAAAAAAATATTAAAGCTGTTTCTCGCATATCTGATCCACACACAGCAAAGAGCCTCAATGCCCCCCAGGATTTAGGGAAAATCAGCAGACAGGCTAGAGGTAAGGCTCCTTCAGAGAAGATGTGGGAAGGAAAAGGATAATCCAAACCACGCTGACAACTAGTGTTACCTAGGTAAAGATGTGTTTCCTCAGCATCCCTCATTCTGTGAAGAAAACATTACTTCCATAATCTCTTCTTCATCCATCAGGATTGGTGCAGATGGTGCCCGATGCTGTAACCCTAGCGAAGATCCATCGCTGCTCTGGACTGATGGGGCCGCTGAAGGAAAACACCATCCAGAAGTGGTTCAGTCAGCACAACCACTTAAAGGCAGATTACGAAAAGGTTTGTCCTGCTGGCACTAATTTTATTTAGTGTACTTAAGTAAGAATATACTCCAGTTCATTAGATATTTTGATTTATGAAAAAATAAGTCCTCGAGTTCTAATTCACTGAGTCACCAGCCTAGTACCAATGACCCAGTTTAAATGATATATTAACTAGATCAAAATTTCTGTGTTTGGTTTTCCTTCTGGGTGAAATTCTGGGCTATTAATAAAGACTCTCTTTGCTCACTGGCCTCTCTTATCTCACCTAAGGTACTCCTTGAACTGCTCCTTTCAAGTTACCCCTGCCTGTTTGTACATAATCTCCAATTCTATAAATATTCTTCTTTCATTTGCAACATGTCTCTTCTGCCAAGCTCTACTTTTTCATGCCTTATTCTTACAATGTTTGCAAAATGCATAATAGACTTTAAGGTTTTTTGTATCTCATTACTTTATGAGATATACTGCTTTATTTGACTGCCAACATTTTTCCCCACTGTACTTCACCCTGGCATCTGGTCTCCAGGGTACAGTTATGCAGGTTCTGTACCAGGACTCCTGGCCAAGGGGAATAGTCGGCTAGAGCCAGGCCTTGTCCCACTTGCTAAAACATGAACTGGCATATATGGGCCCACCAAGAGGCAGAGGCACCTGTGTGCTAATTCACAGACAGGTGCAACGTCGGCCAGCATTTGACTTGCTCAGAACTGTCCTGAGCACCGAAATTCCCTCCTTCCAGGAAACTGCTCTGTCCTGGGCAAACTGGGAAAACCAGTCACCCTACTGGCATGGGTCATGACAGAGAGACCCAAGAGTCCACCTATTCAAGACGTGGAGTGGACCAAAATGGAGGCTTTGGGAGAAGTACAAAGAATTAGAGGTTATCTTGAAATCTACTTCTAGGCTTTGCCCAAACTATAAGTTGGGTTTTGCTCAGATCTCTGAGGTTATATTGTTTTAGGTGTTTCCACATACATTTGCTCTTAAAAGCTGAAATGCAAAGAACGTATTTTATCTTCACTTCATAAGTGAAGGAAATCTAGACGGATAGGTTAAGTGACTTTCGTGGACACTTAGGACACCTGGAACTAAAGTGTCCCGGCATACAGTCCAGTGACATAGACTCCCAGTCAACCTGCCAACCATACCGCTTGGGGAAACTCAGAACCATGACCCAACCAACACCCATGCCTATACCAGGGTTACTCATGGTTGCATCAATTGCAAAATAATGCACACCCAAGAGAACATTTGGAAAACATAGTGCAATTTTAGCAAGTCACACTCTTTCATTTTGGCCTGGTAGACATAATTCACAATTGACTTAACATTAACCTGTTTCTGCCTGCACATTCATTGATATATACTGTACCAAACACTCAGACATCAACTGGATGACTTATTTGCTAGGATAAACATAAAATATTACAGATATCTCAACATAGCTTTTTCTGTGTTAAAAATTCAAATATTAAAAAGTTCATATTTTCCATTTCTTTGGGGATAGGCATTATTAGGCCATATTGTTTGCTCTTTTACCTTGAAAAAAAAATCACTCAATACTGTGTATTTGAGACATCAAAAAAAGTATACCAAGAACCCTCTCTAGAAACTCTGAAAATTAGCTCCAACTAAATGAAAGAGATATTTTCTCCAATTTTAATGAAAACATTTACTTATTAGGCTAAAGAACATGTCCTTCTGTAGCATTTCAAAAGCCCATTATTTAATCATACCCTTTTGTCAACTGAAATGTAGAAGTGGTTCTTGATTATGTAATTTTGCCTTCATCATACTACTTACCATTAGCTGTGATATAAATGCATTTGCTTATTTTTATGTGTGTTATTTTTGTGTTTTTGTTTTTTAACTGATCAGGCCCTGAGGAACTTTTTCTATTCCTGTGCTGGCTGGTGTGTGGTGACATTCATCCTGGGAGTCTGTGATCGTCACAATGACAACATCATGCTGACAAAGTCAGGCCACATGTTTCATATTGACTTTGGAAAAATTTTAGGTCATGCACAAACATTTGGAGGGATAAAAAGGTCAGTGCACAAATAAATTTTATTACAGCAATTAAGTAATGTCCTAGAGTGATATAGAATGGCACAGAAACTAAGCAGATGACTTGCTTCCCATCTCTCAAACCCCTGAAGTTAGTGTAAACACAATTATAGATCTAATAAACTACAAATTTTTAAATAGATTGTCAAGGAAAAATTAGGTTTTCTAAAATAGTTAGTGGACTAAATTGGCCCTCTCTCATAAAATACTAATTCTGTTCTAGTCTGAATCATCTGAAATATAATATTTTGTTTCTTTTTAAACAAACCCTGAATGGACAATGAGGCATAAGTTTATGATGTCAATACATCTGGTATATTGCCCATAGCAGTCACCACCCCTGGTCTACTTATTATAAAACTAGCACACATCCTGAACTGGATCATTCTAGAAAATCACTCTAAATATATTTAGTGATCACCTACCAATAGAGGATCCAGGGTTATAGCGTTAAACAAGGCATATACAAACCCTGATCTCATTCTAGTAGAGATGACAAGCATTAAACACATTAACATACGAAGATATAATATGAGGAAATAAAGAGTTTAATTTCTTATTAAGAAGCAAAAACAGAAAAATGGGATAGGAAGGGACTGAGGCAGGAGTGTTGTTTCAAAGAGGCCTCTTGGAAGAGATGACAGACAGCTGTGAAATGACAGCAGTGACACTGTGGAGGTCCATGAAAAGAGAGAAAAGCAAAACTAACAACCACTTGGACAGAAATAAGCCTGGCATGTTCCAGTGGCAACAAGAAAGCCTGGGCCTGATGGTAGGGTTGAGAGGGGCAGGCAGTGAAAGGTAAGGGGGAAGAGTCTAGTGGAGGCCGAACAGGTAGGACACTGAGGACATGCTACAGAGATTGGCTTTAATTTTAAGGCTGGGGGCAAATGATTTCAGTGGTATTCAAAGTGCTCTCCTGCTGTCCAGTGGAGTAATGCGGCCAGTTTGGAGGCTATTGCAATTATTAAGGCAAGAACTTAGTGTTAAAAAAAGTGGTGAAAACTGACAGATTCAGAATATATTTTGAAGTGAATCCCAGAACCCGCTAATTGACTGGGCATTGTCAGTGATTAATGAGCTAGGGGATGGGCCCTGTGGGTTAGAAAAAGAAGAAATGGTCTAGGATGACTCCTGGATTTTCAGTCTTAGCAAAAATCATGTCATTCACTGAATCGGAAAAGACTGTTGGATGAGTAGGTTTTTGATTTATGTAAGCTAGAGGCTAGGAAACCAAAAGTTTAGGAGGAAAAGTCTCTTGCTTTAAAAAGATGCTTCATATAAAAGTAGAAGTGGGGTCAGACCATTCCGAAGACTGATCAGCATCATTAAGCTAAAAACAAGTCGTCAACAGAAGAAATAATAAGGTCTCCTACAATATAAAGGGATGAACTCTCTCCAGATGGCCATAATCTGATATTAAAATGCGAACATAAACTATATAATATGGATCTTTGGAAAGCACTGATTTCTTGCCAGGCTGTTGCCATTTCATACTGCTTACATCACCATTCCAGGACATCTCACAATACCCAGCTGTGTGATTCTGTTTAGGAAATGTTTGCAAACATTGGGTGTTCCCCCTGAGTCAGCCCAGCAGCTCTCTCCTTCAATTCCCCGCCCAGGTGTGCCTGAACCCTTCTTCTGAAGAAAGCTTGGCACTGAAGGCTGTGTCAGTGTTTGTTCTAATCAATTATAATGTGAGTGACAAGAAAAGAGAATGTGTCCCTAGGTGACAATTGTTCCTTGCATTTAAAATTATCTAAATATCTTACTTTTGGTGATTGTTAAAGTATGTGCTCTGAAAGTAAAAAATTGAACTCTTGGTCCTTTAAGTCCTTTAAGTCCTCTGACTTTAAGGCTTGTTGACTGACAGACCAGAGTACACTCTCAGTCAAGTTTATTTGGATAGCAGGAGATTTCATCAAGTCACTCTTGACTTCAGGTATAGTTTCAGAAATAAGCAGACGTGTGCGGGACCAGGTTGCAAGAGCCTGTTGTGTCTGTTTGCCTCTCAAGTCCATGTTCAGTGACATCACACGGGCAGCCTGACGTCTGCCATAGTGGGTTACGCACACTGTGGAAATTGGCAAGCATTACCCATCATAGCGTTTATATTTTCTAAAAGAATAAAAGTGAGCTACTTATCAAATATTTACCACCATACAACAGCACATAAATCCATTAAAAAGCAGATCAAAAATCATTCTGGAACTCAGCAAAATAAAATTCAAAACCTATTCTTTTCCTGTTAAAATATTTATGCTAGGATGATCAAAATATTATGTATCTGTCTTCTTACAACATGATTTATATCCTTTTCAAATTTTAGCCCAATAAATCACCAATCACCTAATGTAATTAATCTCAGAATTCTCATCTCAATATTAATCACAAAAATTTCCTGTATCTATTATCATTTTGACCTTATGTTCAATAGTTAATTACCACTGATTAAAGATTTTTAATATTTAATTTTGAGTATTATAACATTTATATTCTAAGTAGTCTCGATTTAAAAGCATCTTTGAGAAACAAAATTCCCTTAGCAGATTAGAAGATTAATTTTTGTCTTACTCCAATCATCTTGGTTTCGTGCAATATTCATAGCAATCCGAATGCTATAGTGGCATTAGTGATCTTTCACATGCTTTAATTACCGTCTTAGTTTTCTTTGAAAATAGATGAGTCTTGTTAGTTTGTTACTCACACAATTGTTTATTAAAGAAATAGTGTGGTTCATTTTATTCAAAGAAGGACTCATCTAAATTTTCTAGAAAAAAACCACATTTCAAATTCCTTTTCAACTGTGAGTGCCTTAAGGATGTCTTTGCATCTCAAGCATCCAGCTAGCACCTGACACTTAGGGCTTAATTTTGGTTGATTACTACAAAAATGCCATAAAATGTACTGCTCTTGACCTGAGAAAGTAAAATTTTTCAGAAGACACAATTACTAAGAACTTGACATAACCTGTTTTATAACTGGAAATTTTCCAAGGGATTTTTACCTAGTGGTCACTCTACATGTGGGAGTCTGGGGGACAACACTCATGACTTGAGACAAACCACCTCCCTTCCATGAGACTCGCTACTACGAAAAAACAGGAAACCAGTGTCGGCCAGGATGTGGATAAATTGGAGCCCCCTGTGCAATGTTATTGGGGATATAAAATGGCACTGCTGTTGTAGAAAATTGCATGGCTGTCCCTCACAAATAGAAAAATAGAATTACCATATGTTCCCCGCAATTTTACTTTTGGGTCTATACCTCAAAGAACTGAGAGCAGGGATTCACTCGAATATTTATATACCCACGTTCTCCGCATCATTATTCACAGTAACTAAAACGAAACACAAGAACCCATCAACAGATGAATGGGCAAGCGGAATGTGGTGTATAGGTACAAAAATTACTGCTCAGCCTTAAAAGACGAAAATTCTGACACAGGCGATACATGGATGAACCTTGAGGCCATTATGCTAAACGAAATAAGCCAGTCGCAAGGAGACGAACACTGCTTCCACTTCTACAACGTACCTAGAGTAGCCTGAAGCACAGAGACAGAGTCAAATGGTGGTCGCCAGGCATTAGGGAGACAGAGGAATGGAGCATTGTTGTTCCATGAGGATAACGTCTCAGTGTTATAGAGTGAGAAGATTCATGGAGAAGGTTGACAGTGATGGTTGCACAAGATTATGGATATTACAATACCACCAAACTGTACATGTAAAAGTGGTTACGATGGTAAATTGTATGTTATATATATTCTACCACAGTGAAATAACTGAAAAAAATGGTGTACTACAAGTTCTATAAAGGCTCCACCAACCACAGAGTCAATTCTAGGTAAACTACACTTAGCATTTGAATAGTGCTTTGCATTTTCAAAGCACTTCCACATAGACTATTCCAAGAAATAGAGTGTGCTGTCATTCCCATTTTCTTGCTATTATCTCTCCCTCTTCTACTTCACCTCATCATTCCACGGTGTCTTATCACCTAGTGTCTTTTGAGTAACCTTCTTTAGATGTATCTACCCCACTCCTATTAGAATATCTTTTCAATCTCTCTAGTTTAAAAAAAGACATGAATTTTACTCAAAGAGAGACTTGCAGGTTTTCAGATAAAAAGAATAAGGGGTGGTTGAGAAAGGAAGAGAAGTTTATGGAAATAAAGGAAGAAATGAGAATGGGAAAGAGAGAGGGAGGGTCTACTCTTCCCTCTCTCTTCCCTATTTAAACAGCAGGGTAAGGAAGGATTCTGCCTTCTTGCACTCTGTGAGTCTCTGCCCCACTGTGAACAAAGAGCGCTTAGAATGGAAGACAGAGCTGCTGACTCTTCAGGCGGTCTAAGGTACACTGTGCCTGTCAATACAAGCATTTCATAGCCCTCAGTCTGCACCTAGTACTAAAGAAAAACTACAAATGCCTCCTGTACATGGACCCAGCATAAGAGCTTCATCTGGTGTTCGATTGAAGAAACAGCACTTGATCCTATGCTGGGGGGAACACACGTTTGACATGTAAATTATGATCATGCACATGGTGACTTTATGGGTGATTTCAATGTTTCAGAGGTCACTTGGGACTACTGTTGCTTTTTACCTTCACCCTGACTTTAGAACCTAACACTATTTAAAGTGTGAGGTTTAATCCAATTTTGCCTAAGTGTTAGAGCTTCTATAATCTTTTTTAAATGTGTTTTATTGATTATGCCATTACAGCTGTCCCATTCCCCCCCTTCATTCCCCTCCACCCTGCACACCCCCTCCCCCCATTCCTCCCCTTTAGTTCATGTCCATGTGTCACAAGTTCCTTAGATTCTATATTTCCCATACTATTCTTGTCCTCCCCCTGTCTATTTTCTACCTACCGTCTATGCAACTTATTCTCTGTACCTTCTCCCCTTTTCTCCTCCTCCCACTCCCCTGTTGCTAACCCTCCATGTGATCTTCATTTCTGTGGTTCTGCTCCTGATCTAGCTGTCCTCTTGGTTTGCTTTGGTTTTAGGCGTGGTTGTTAATAACTGTGAGTTTGCTGTCATTTTACTGCACGTTTTTTTATCTTCTTTTTCTTAGATAAGTCCCTTTAACATTTCATATAATAAGGGCTTAGTGATGATGAACTCCTTGAACTTGACCTTATCTGAGAAGCACTTTATCAGCCCTTCCATTCTAAATGAAAGCTTTGCTGGTAATCTTTTCTTCATATCCAGACTCACTTTTATTCCCAGCAGACGCTGAAAGTCCATGCAGAGCATGACTATACATTTTCCCTTGAACTCAAGCTCAAGGGGGAAAATCATGGGAATTGGGAGGAGCCATGATTCCTGTCCTCATAAAACCCTGATCTGCTGTAAACTCACACCCCAAATTTCAGACTTAGGAAAGTAGGACTGATGATTTTGAAGAGGTAGCTGTTTCCACTGCCCTTTGCAAGGGAGAGAGATGCTGTACCTGAGCCTCTAAGATCCTTGAGTCATTACCTAAAGATATGGAGCAGTTAAAGATGAGCAACCTCCCACAGTCTAACTTAGGACCCACAATGCACTTATAAAAGACTCAAGAGATTATTTGTGAGGGTTTCCTCAGTTAAAAATTGTCGAGAGCTTGGAGATCTCACTGGACATCCAAAAGTTCATTTTGTAATAGTACATGCACCCCATGTTCTCTTTTATTTTGTGCCTGTGAGGTTTCCTGTGCTGTCTAATTATACAAGATCCTATCTCATCCAGTGGAGATTCCAAATTGCCTTCTCAATTAACTCATGGATATTAGACAAGAGGCTTGTGTTCTTTGTGTCAGCCAGCAAAATGTGCTCTCTGAAATGTGGGTCATTTGTGGTAATCAGGGAACGTGTAAGCTTAAACATCTCTCAAGACACTCTGTAGTCATTTCTCTATATGCTAAATCACCATTCACTATGACAAGAATCTGCAACTTTTAGAAAGTCTAAAACAATATATTTTAATGCTACTATGATATTTCCTGTGAACAAGAACATTTGAAATTTATGAAATTAATAGTTTTTTCAATAATAAAGTGTGCCTCATTTCTGAGTCCCACTTTGGTACACAATACAAATACTTATTTAGACACGTGAGTCTTTCAAACCTGGGACTAAAGACTGTGTGCATCCATCTACCGATTTTACCAGTTACTCAGATAAATGCTAGATCAGCTATACCATAAAAGGAAGGGTTATTTATGTTCAGAGAGCCCAGCAGAGTGACCCTACAGTCACGAACCCTGGATAGAGCTGCCTGCCCTCCCCTGCCACTCTCCACGCCCCCGGCCTCCATCACCAATCTTGAAACATGCAGTTCTTCTCAAACTGCTGTGAGTCACCACAGTGGTGGTATCGCAGTCACCGAGAGTAGTGAAAGCGAGTGCTCCTTGGCGTGGTGCTGCGTCATCCACTATGGGGAGTCAGATTCTAAAGGAAGTAGTCAAAATGACCAGTTACAGCCTAATAAATACTCGATATGCACTAATTTAATTAATCCTCACAAGAACTCTTTGAAGTAGCTACTGTTATTTTCTCTAATTCACAAATCAAGAACTAAGATGGAGAGAAGTCTCTGTTGTTATAATTCATCGGAGTCATAGGCAGTAGGTTGTAGGACCCTGGAGAAGGTCCCATGTAGGAGACTGATATTCCCATTTCTCAATAATCCCAACACACCCTGCTCTCTCTCCAGCATCGGCACAAATTGCTGTTTCTTTAATGAGTACCAGATGACACAGTGATCCTGAATTTATGGCCATGGTATATATTAAATTCAAATGTTTAGCCATTACAAACAAATATGTTGTAAGATGACTGCGCTGGGAGAAGCATTCAGAAATTAAGACCAAGTAGCAGGGCCATTTTCCCTCCCCTGGGGAATGTGCTCTCTCATGTGTGAAAAGGCAGGCACAATTGCTTACTCTCTTTTAATTTCTTTCTTACATTAAAAAAAATCTAGTAGGAATCTTTAAGCTAATAGAAGTTAAATGTTCATGGGATGTGCCTGTAGTTTTCAGAGCCCACCCACACTATTCTGTTGAACTTACTCTGGCCAAAGACCACCCAGAACCATTGGGACGAAGCCCCGTGGGATTATCTAGATGGAATAATTCACATTTGGGAAAGTTGTTTCTGTGAATTATTGTGTTCTCAAACAGCTTATGTGCTCAATACTTCAAAACTTATCAGCATTTATTTTTAAAGTGTGTCCATACTTGTTCAAAGAATAGTTCAATAAGTAAAAAACAGCTCATTTTATGGATACAACGCCTCACCTATCTCAGAGTGCATCCATTATAATGAGCATGCTTTATCCATTTCCTTAATAATGTACTTTAGTATAGGGCGGTATAGCCCTACCGTGAGGGCTAATGGTATTGAGAAGTTTTCAAGCGGAAGTATAAGATGAGGAGGACATCAAAGAAAGGGTGAGTCTTAAGTTAGTGGATAGGAAGAGGATAATACAGCCCAGAGCGGAGAGCATTGTGAGTAAAAGTGCGGAGGCGGAAGATAAGCATGTGCCGTAGCCCACTCACCTGCCTCCTCTGAGCTGCACCACAGCCGCCAAGCACTACGTGAAAGCATCAACGCAACAGGGCAGAGGTTGTCTCCACTGTCCAAGGGGCCATCTCCCCGGCCCTGCGCTCACACAGAACGTCTGTGGTCATCTCATTACTTCCCTCAGCACAGTGATTTGTACTTTATTGTCCCAGGAAAAAGATCAGATCTCTACTACCCATCATTTCCTCTCCCTTCTTTAGACAGAAGACCACACCTCCTACTTTACTGAGAAAATAGTAACATTCAGAACAGAGTCTGCTTTTCTACTCCGTACAAAACTCACAAACTTACATCTGCACATACACTCCTTCTTTGTTGTTTAGATGTCTTTTCCCTCTTAAAGCCAATCCTTCCATCAGTGCTGCGGAGCTATTTCCCTCCCACTTTCTACTGTACTTTATGCTGTCAATAATTAATTTGTCCTTGCACATTTATTTTCTCCCTCTTAAATAATCGCTTTAAAAATGCTTGTCTCTCCAAAGTTTAAATAACCTTGCTTCAAACCCCTGTTTCCATGCCATTTTGCTCACTTTCACGAATCTCCTGCAGGAGTTGTCTGAACTCTTCCTTACCCCCCATTCTATAACCGCTTCAATCTGGCATTATTCTACATTACCGGGGAAGATCAACAGTGGCCTTCATAGGGTTCCATTGAGCAATATCAATTCCTCGTTTTACCTGAATTACCAGCAGATTGTAACGGTGTTGACTCCCCCTCCCTCACAACACCCTCTTCACGTGCCTTCTGCGATGCAGCCTCACTCCCAAGCTCCTCTCACTGCAGGGTGGCTCCTTTCTACCAAGCCACCAAATGCTAACATTCCTCACTGCCTCATCTTCGCCCTCTTCTCTTCTTACTCTACAGTCTCTACCACACCGATATCAGCTGCATCCAAGGCTTCTACCAATATCTTAATTCAGGGGACTCACAAATTCTAATTAAACATTTGATTTGGGGTAAGGGTAGATTCACATGCAGTTGTAAGAAGTAATGCATACATCCTCTGTATCCTCTAATGGTTTTCTCCAGTGGGAACATCCTATAAAATTATAATGCGGTGTTGTAACCAGGACATTGATACTGATAGAGTCCAGGTACAGAGCAGTGGCATCATCCCCAGGATGCCTCACCTTGCCCTTTTCTAGGCACACCCACTTTCTTCTCACCCCCGTCCTCCAGTCCTATCCCCTGAAAACCACGGACTTTTTCCATTTCTATAATTATGTCATTTCAAGGATATTATATAAATGGAGCCCTGTATATCAATAGTTTATTTATTTTGTTAACAAATACTATTCCATGGTATAGATATACCACATTTGTTTAATAATCCATCCACTGAAGGACATCTGGGTTATTTCCAGATTTTAGATTTTAGTTATTACAAATAACGCAGCTTCTGTGTCAATATATGTTTTTATTTCTATGAGACAAATGCCCCAAAGTGTAATGCTAGGTTGTAGTAGTTGCGTGTTCTTGTTGTTTAAGTGACTGGAAGTGGTTTTTCATTGTAACTGTACCATTTTACATTTCCACCATCATGTATGAGTGATGGAGTTTTCTCCGTATTTGTGCCAAAATTTGGTATTGTAATTAATTTTTAATTTAGTCAATCTAATAGGTGTGTGGTGATACCTCATTGTGGTTTTAATTTGCATTTTTCTAAAGGCTAATTATGTTGAACATCTTTTCATGTGCCTTGTTTACCATCTTCATATCTTCTTCTATGAAATGTCTGTTCATGTCTTTTGTATCGTTGGAGTTGGTACACTGTAAATGCTTAATGATAATGATCTTGGTATTCTGGTGGCTATATACAAAGGGATTATATCTACAGTATGGTAGAAAAGGGAAGTTTATACATGATTAATAATAAACAGCAACTTATTGTCCATGTGTTTTCCATATCAAGTGAATTTGTCTCCTTAATAATTAGTGTTTGTAATAGGAATATTCTTAAACTTTATAAATATATGTACACTTTAAACTAATACTCATTTCTCACCAGTATCAGAAATATAAAAAATACTCTCAACAATTTTACAGAATAGTAATTTCAACAATAGACTGATCGTGCTAATAAAAAGATTAACTTTGACTACAAAATCAGTAAGTTTGTTCACATGACTTTCCCACATAAATGTTAAATTATCACAAACTCTTAACTGTATGAGCTATATTTATTTACTGTTTTATTCATTGCATGCAATAGAATACAAAAAATAAAGGTAAAATACTTTCTTTACCTGCAATAACCCAGATCATTTGTGAAAAAAATTATAAGACAACTACAGACTATAAAGAATAAACTATATTAGCTTTAGGGCTAACTAAAAAGGTAAGACAAAATAAGAGAAATGATCTCTCAAGGGACAGGATAATTATAAGAAAAAATATTTGATCCTTATCTCTTAAAAAGCCCTATTAGGGCATTAAATCATCAGGTGAGAGAAACGTGGCTAGAAATGCGAAACAACTCAGATAAAGGTAAAAGGTACAGAGACAGAAGCACACAGGAATTGGGCAAGTAATGGTAAAGCTACAACTCTGGACAAATGTAGAACAGGCGCAACAAAAAAAGTCTGGTGTATTTGGTGTAAATGAGAGATTTTCAATATATGATTTGGAATTCAGAAACAGACCGTAAGAGATGAAATAGTGTCCAACCTCCCCTCTCGCCTCAGCCAATTCAGGTCTCAGATTTATAAGTATTGCTTAAACCCAAGACAAAGGCTTTAGGATGCGAAGTCTGCAACCTCGGGTCAGGTCCACACTTGGGTGGACTGACAAACCGAATTTCAGCTGTGATTACTACAGCCTGTAGAAATGGGGTAGGGTTCTGATTCCCATGTGAAGGTTCTTTCCATTTATAGAAAAATTGCAGTCTAATTTTAAGTTATTTTAAAAATTGCTCAAAAGTTAGCCAAGTAAATCACATAGGAAAGATGCAAGATATTACATTGCTGAACACACTGAAAATTTAGGCTATAATATTTCCACAGCTAAATTTATGTTCTTTAATGTTGTTATTGGTTTATATTTTCTGTAATTTGGATGTTTCTTTTGTGTACTTGACTTTCGGCTATGATGTTTCTTTATCTGATTTATAATGGTGATTGGCATGGAAGAAGGAAATGTAATATCACATGAACTTGAACGTAAATAATTACAAAAAAATTTCTAAGAGAAATCTGTTTGGTGAAACCCTTTTCTCTGATGACAAGTTAGAAAATTTCAGGAAGTTGTAAATCTAAAACTCTTAAAATTATTTTAAAAGTGCCGTTCAATATAGTAAATGTAATATACAGCATAAGAAAAGAGCTACTAGAAACCTTTTATAGAAAAATTAAGATTTTTTTGCGTTATGAAAGTCTAAGATATTTCTAATACTCTACTAAAATGTTACCAATAGTGATGACTACATGGGTGATGATATACAAAAAATATTACTAAATTCAAAGGTTCACATAAGGGCTTGTGCAACCAAAAAGTTGCATATTCAATGAGTGAGATTTAGTCATATGGAGGAGCTGGGAGTAATTAAACTTGGAAGGAAGGACGAGATTTTACTGATGGCATTTTGGAGAGAGGGAAATTTAGCTATGNTCTTAAAATTATTTTAAAAGTGCCGTTCAATATAGTAAATGTAATATACAGCATAAGAAAAGAGCTACTAGAAACCTTTTATAGAAAAATTAAGATTTTTTTGCATTATGAAAGTCTAAGATATTTCTAATACTCTACTAAAATGTTACCAATAGTGATGACAACATGGGTGATGATATACAAAAAAATATTACTAAATTCAAAGGTTCACATAAGGGCTTGTGTAACCAAAAAGTTGCATATTCAATGAGTGAGATTTAGTCATATGGAGGAGCTGGGAGTAATTAAACTTGGAAGGAAGGATGAGATTTTACTGATGGCATTTTGGAGAGAGGGAAATTTAGCTATGATGAGATTCATGTCTGAGTACCCTTTTATTCATTTGGATAATAACAGCATTTAACATTCATTGAGTGCTTACTACTTGCCAGGCTGTGTTTTAAGAACTATTATAAGAATTATTATAAAAATAATTTAACCCATTTAATCTCAGGAGTCCAGTACTCTTAGCCCCATTTTACAGAGGAGGGGACTGGGGCATGAGGAGGATGAGTAACTTGCTGAGGGTCACAGCACTAGTAACTGGTAGACTGGGCCTGACCGACATGAACCCTGACCGACAGGGCTGCAGTCTGCTCCCTCTGCCTAGAGCGTCCAGTCCCAACAGTTCACAAGCGTGTAGCCCTCTCTGCGTGCCCGGCATCTGTGCGCATTTTCTCTACTAACCTTCACGGCAGTTCGAAGAGCTGCATTTTACTTACTCATGTCAGGCGTGAGACGGCTGAGATGGGGCAGGCCCAGGGTTAGAACCCATCCTACTTCTCATATTCTCAATACTTCTGCTCCTACCTTGCCCAAAATAAAGGACTGTACAACCAAGTCAGAGCACACAGGTTGGATGAGTCCATGAAAGCCACATTGAAAAGGATTCTGAGCAAAATTTTTAAATTTGAACTTGATTCATCAGACACATTCATTAGTGTCTAGGTGCTCAATAAATTTTGCTCAATGAATGATGCTCGAATGAACAACTATAAACTTAATTGAGGATAGTGTCATATCAGCCTCTCCTCCTAACATTAAATGGTAGCATGACTCACAAAAATAAGAAAAAATAACTACAACTAGACAGAGGTCAGATATTTCTTTTCTTTAAAACACTTCACCTCCCAAGTCCAGTCAGCCACAAAGGTCTGTCTCACTATCACAAATCAGCCACAAAATGCCTGAGATACAGCTTTCTGATTTGAATATCCAGACTTCTGAAAGATCTGGCTAACTAGGGGAGATTAGCAAGATTTCTCACTGTATCACATTTTTACTGATATAGCTAAGCATAGTAACATTAAAGCACACAATTATTCTTCATCATCAAAAGAGAAAGAAAGAAGCTTCCTCAATAATCCATGACTTTTTTCAGTTACTGCTTGGACTAACCTTAGTTATATCTAGGTTACTAGGCCCAAGTTTTAAAATGTGTTATTTCAATTCATTAAATATCTTTAATTTTTAAGGCAATTTTTCATCTAAAACCGTATTCCCATCCCAAATGCTTCTAGATCTTAATCCAAATCAGCATCAAAGGTCTGTTGTGTTATTTTTCTTATTCAATAAGTGAGAATTAATCAGAGACTTTTCCAGTCTTTTTTAGTCTCTATTAGAAGTGCTAATGCTTCATCTGAGGTCCCTTCATGTCTCAAATAACATGAAAAAATGACAAAAAATAAGGGAAACAGGGTCATCTCTCTGGTCCTTTGTTTTCCTGTTTTCCAACCTTGGGGCAATAGGGGGCAGTATTGCTTATATACCAACATGGTCAGCTGATATTTCCTCCTTTTTGATAAGTATTTTTATTGGGCCTAGTGTGGGATAGCTACATCTTTTTTCCCTCTCTAAGCATATGAGAGCAAACTGATAACATCTGCTTTTTTCACAGATTGCCTTCTGAAAGAACTTGTGATTCAGCTTTTACCTGAAACTTTTTTTTCTAAAGAGTAAACCTATCTTAAAGAAAACTCACACACAAACAGGAAATCAAACACATGATCAGTTCAATTATTTCAAAATTCAGTAGTAAGTGTATTTTCTGTAAATCATCTTCATTATCAATTTGTCCTTCCATTAATTTTTAATGAGCAACATTTCCATCATATATAACTTGGGATTGAATATTTAAGACAATACAGGTTGACGTTTTCAAATCAGCTGTCTTTCCCTCCCTGTTACAGCTATTATTCAAAGTCAGCAATTAGCAAGTTTCTCCAGCTGCCCCACAATGAAGGAGGTTCATCCACTAGAGTAGAGAGAAAATAACAACAACAGCAAATTTAATGGAAATTAGTTGTTGTACCTGACTCATTTAACTCTGTACACCATTTCTTTTCCTGTTTAACATGGCTATTGTTTTTGGTTTCTAGGGACCGAGCCCCTTTTATTTTTACTTCAGAGATGGAGCACTTCATTACAGAAGGTGGGAAAAACCCACAGAATTTCCAAGATTTTGTGGAGCTTTGCTGTCGGGCTTATAATATTGTCAGAAGACACAGCCGGCTAATCTTGAACCTACTAGAAATGGTAAGTCCCTTGGGGAAATAACCCAAAAAAAAAAAAGCTTCAATTGTGTCTTTCTATGAGTAGTCTATTTTTGCTAATGGCTTGGAGTTCCCCGAAGAGATGTTCAAAATGGAAATAAATGAACAAACTGAAAGTACCATTGTATAGCTTATAAACACATTTCTTAATAAATTTGCTAATTAGTTCACAGTTTTCCCAAACATTTCTATTCAAGATAATATTGACATAATCAGAGACTATCTCTGTATATTTTGATTAATGATCAGGGACAGTAATTTAGATTATTGTATCAGTCATATTGTGCTTTAGGATTTTTTTAAGTGCTTTTAAAAAACGATCACACTTACACATTATAGCAACTCAATGATGTAGATAGACCAGACAAGGATTTTTCCTGGCTCCCCTCCCACTCTCTGCCTTTGATCACTTGCTAGTTCCAGATTAGCAACAGAGTCAAAAATGTGAGGCGACTTGCATGCAAGTCAACCAGAGAATGCTACACTTAGTAGTATGTATGCATTTGGTCTACTGAGTCATGGTCCTATGTGCTTTCTGCTGCCCAACATGGGAAAATTCAATGTTTCATTCCACTGTCCAATGCAAAGAGATGAGGATCAGATATGCAGGGAGAAGAACGTAGAGATTCATTTGGTCACATACATACACACTAGTTATTGCAGCAAACTGTGGGAGAGAAATACAGCTTTGCTAGATCACTATGCTATCTCGAGTGAATATGACCATCAACAATAACTGAGAAGCTTCAGCTGACAATAATTCTACCAGATTCTGTTAAGCGCACAAACTTGGTGGCCAGGCTTTCCTGGGTTTGAATCCTAATTTGACTTTCCACTGGCTACATTGCTCCAGTAAGACTCTATTTCCTCATCTATTAAATGAAGATAATAGCATCTACCTTAAATAGGTAGAATCGGTAAATGCATAACCTAATCTTGAACGCTCTGTGTGAGCACTATGCTCAGATCTTTATGTATGTTAATTGCTTTACATTTCATAATAACCCTAAAAAACAATTAATATTTAAAAACTTAGCACAATACCTACTAAATGGCAGGATTCAGTTAATTTATTATACTAGTTCCTTGTTAATCTACAAAAATACTGCCCAATATAGTATCCCCTACTCACATGTGGTTATTTAAATTTAAATTAACATTGAATAAAACTTTAAATTCAGCTCCCTAGGCTCATTAACCACATTTCAAGTGCTCAATAGCGCTTCATACATGTGGCTAGCAGTACCATATTGGACAGCACAGCTATAAAATATATCATCATTGCAAAAAAATTTTATTAGTCAGTACTGAATAAATGTTGACCTTATTTCAATAAAGGTTTGATTTGGATCATTGTTCTAACTTAAAACAACAAATGTACCTTACTTCTCTTTTTTCTGCCTTGAAAAAATGGGAATTTCTAAAAATACTATGAACATGTAACCCTTCATATACAAAGGTGTATTCATGTGTAAATTGGATATAGAAGGTTCTGTCCATCTTCAGAATCAAGTTGGCTTCCCAATAATTGCCGGTGGCTCATATTGGTAGATTTGTGTTTTATCTCTCAATCTCAGAATTCTATTAGGCCATATTGCAATTATGACATGCCTTATGGTTCATAATCTGTGTTCATAGCACAGAGGAAACTCTACAAGGACTGAGTCTGTGACCTTGACTCCATTTACATAATAAATATTCAGATACTATCAACTCTAATATTTACTTGCAATATAGCAAACTCTAACTCGTGAATCCCTGAGCTCTTGAGAACTTGCTATATACCAGAAATTGCTGAAGATACATTAATGTATGAGATCCAGTCAGTCTTAAAACTTTCAATTTAATAAGGCAGGTAAAGTTCATGTACATAAGTAACTAAGGTATACCACATTTCTAAATGTCTATAATGTTGTAAATAGCTACATATGAGAGTAAGTACCATACTAAGTATGACTTGAGCCAGACATTTGAAAAATAAACCTAAAGCAGAAAAGCACAAATATAGTTTATGCTCTTTCTCAGGAGGCACTAAAATTGTGCTGAACAATAGTAAGTGAGCATGTTGATGTGAAAGGAAGGCTTTTTGAAAAAATAGATTCAGAACATTATTGATTAACTTTATTATTTTATTTAGTCAATTTTTCTACCTACCTATAAAGAAAACTGCTAGTGTGAGTCATAATAATCATTAAATTATAGAGTTAATATAACTTTATTTCATTTAAAACATCGACCTATGATATATTTTCAATTTTTTATTGTTATTCTATTACAGTTGCCCCAGTTTTTTCCCCTTTGCCTTTCTTCACCCAGCCCTCACTCCCACAGTCAATCCCCACACCATTGTCTGTGTCCATGGGTCAGTCACACATGTTCTTTGACTAACCCCTTCCCTTCCTTTCCACCGTTGTCCCCCTCTCTCCTCTCTTCTGTTTGCTATCAGTCTGTTCCAGGTTTCTATGCCTCTGGTTCTATTTTGCTCATTTGTTTATTTTAAAGATTCTTGTAATATAATAGTAAAATCAGATAGTGAATGTTCCCGATATGTTACATATCTAAAAAGACTCCTTATGTTTTAATTATTGAAGTCTTGATTTTTAGGCTAAGGAATGTTTACCAGTGAAGAATACTAATTCAGATTAAGCATATAGTCTAAGGTTTAGACTGTTACAGAAATCGAAACAGATCAGAGGCAATGTGGACCAATTAGACCAATGAACAAATATATGTGTGTGTCTGTGTGTGTAAAAGAGTAGTGTGTTATTCCCTCTGTTTCTGGTCATTTACCTCTTGATTTTCTTCTTCTCAGTATTCACATGGCATTCTGTAGATAATCAAAGCATCAGTAAAGGTTTCAGGACCACTCTTTCTGTACTACAGCTTCTTAAAATAAAAACCAAGTTTAAACTTTTCAAAGATTATTTTCTATCTATGTGGGTAAACTGCATTTCCCTCAATTCTCTCTCAAATTGACTCTTGCTGTATAAAATTCTTTAAAAAAGAACTCCGTGTACTGCACCATGACCCAATCACAACATAAGAAATACTTGATATGAGTCATAAATTCTATCTTCCAAGAATGGTCAGTGACCAGGAGCTATACGGGTTTGGTACGTCTACCATAGAGTTAACAGCTCATCCTCAGTAGAGAAGCATGTTTCCAGATATCCACAGTCCTTTTTATTTACTCCTGGAAAAAGCCGGGGAAAATAATCCATGAAATTCCCATCCTGCTTGAAAGCACAACATCTGCAGAAGACTCAAGAGTGTTGCTGGCTGAATTCACTAACATAAAAGCCTGTATTTCATCAGCTTTTCTCTCATTAAAAAATCAATATCAGCTATTATGGAAGGTTCCCAAAGAACATAGGGACCATTCACCCAGTTGAAAATGTTTTTCACACCCATTATTATACCATATATTTCCCAGCAGAAACCTTTCTGACTTCTCTCTGTGGTGGTGAAGACTGTCTGCTTCCTGAAGCACAGCTATCAAAATAGATGTGGATTTAGTAGGAGGATAGAAGTAGAAGAAATTATAATGTTCCTGTCCTTTAAAAAGAACTTATTTGTTCATTACTCGTACTAGCCACTTTTTCCTTCTTCCCTTTCCTATAGTTGCAATTAAAGTTATTACCCATGAAAGCTAAGTGAGGAGACACTTGAACTACATCTCTGTGGGCTAAATGGACCCAGGCTGAGACAATCATTACTCTCATGTGCAGATTCACAGCACTCAAATCCTTCTCTCTAAGGAATGGAGCACATCAACAAGGTCAAGGTCAGCATTTGCTACCTGTCATCAGCCATGTGCTAGGGAGATAGCTGGGGTTCTTCTGATTTGAAGCTGGCTGCACTTAACACCCATGTAGTGTGTGCATGTGTGTGTGTGTGCATGCATGTTGGCAGAGGAAGGGGTAAGTGCAATATCTACTTCCCAAGGAAATGTTTGACAGAGTCCTAAGCAAACACATGTGAATTTGGGTTACCCATAAAAACTAGAAAGCAATTCATATCTAAAGAAAAATTACTGCAAATGAATAACCACAGTGTGACAGAGGGGAAAAATGCCTCAACAAGTGCACAGATGTTTCTAGAACTCTAAGTACACAACTGATCAGGTAAAGCCTAATCTAGACTCTTGTTGCTTTTCAGACCATATGTCCCTGTGGTTGATTTTAAGTTTAGTAGTCAAATGTTGGACTTGCTACTTGTAGATTTCCAATGCCTAATAGTGTTAGGTATTGTTCATGCACTCATCCATCCATTCATTTATTTATGCATTTATTATTTCATAGACATTCTGTAAATTCTATTACTTACAAGGCACCATGCTAGACAATATAGAAAATTCAACATTGAATAAAAACCCAGTTAATGTTCTCAAAGAACTTAAAATCTAATCTGCACACATATACATAAACAAAATATAGTAAGATTTAGGCAGCAATACATACTGTGGAAGAGGTAGGGCCAAGATATTATTGGAGAATAAAGAAAGCAATAACTGTATTTATCAAGAGGATATGTGGTGTTTCAAGGAGGAGTTGGAGAACTAGAAAAAACTTTTTTAAGTTATCTAAGTAAATGAAGATGAGGAACTGGCCTAGGGCAATAATTTCAATGGAAAGGGGAATGAATACAAGAGACTATTGAGGTAGCTTTTATAGAATTAAGTGATTGACCCTGGGAATTGGGAAGAAGAAGGAATAAAATAAAATATGAATTTCTAGTTAGTTGGACAGTGGTGGAAGTGAAAACAAGATAAAACAGGAAAGAGGAGGAACATTTGCCAGAGAATTCGCTCAAATTTAGATATCATGAATTTGAGTTGCTAGATCACCCTTGAGGAGAGGCTGTTGACAACTTCCCAGGACTGCCTGATCCATTTCGATGGCTTCAGTCACTGTCTGCATGCTACGGACATACAGCTATAGGGTTTAGGCCTCACCCAGCCCTCCAAATATACCTAATCAACCTCCCAGTTTTCTCAATTCTACTTATATTTAAAATTCAGTAACTTATCTTCATTCCTAAATAGTCTCTTAATCCAGTCTCTTATTTGGTCTCACATAAATGTAAATTTTAAAAATAACAACAATGAGCCCTGGCCCAGTGTTTCCATTGTTTGGATCCTCATCCTATACACCATAAGCCTGTGGGTTCAGTTCCCAGTTCAGGACACATACCCAGGTTGCAGGTTCAATCCCTGGTTGTGGCATGTACAGGACGCAACCAGCTGATGTTTTTCTTTTTTACATTAATGTCTCTCTCTCTCTGTCTGTCTGTATCCCTCCCTCTCTCTCTAAGGTCAATGAGCATATCCTCAAATGAGGATTAAAAAAATAAAATAACAACGATGATCTCTCCAAAATGCAATGCAATTATTTTATTGCCCATTTAAAAACACTAAAAGAGTTCTCTTGCCTTTAAGATCAAGTACAAAATCTTTTATATTGCTAAAACATCCTACCCTACTTGCCTTTTTAGCCCAATCTCTTGTCGCTCACCTACAGGAGACCCTATGTTCCAGAAAGCTATCCTGGATTTCTTTCTGTGAAAAAATGGAAAATGTCTTGCTCTCCCCTGTACATCTCTATGGGCTCTTCCCTCAACCTGCGTAGGAACAAGAGGAAAAGAAAAAAAGTTTCAAATTCATTTCTCTCCTCACTTGAACTTCATCAAGTCAATCACAACTTTGCCCATCTGCCATCACCATATTCTCAGTCTGTCCTCTATTTTTAGGATCAGCAGCGTTGTTCTTGACTTTCCACAACTGTAAAAGTGCCTCGATTCCAGAGCAGAAAATAAGTTATTACCTTAGTCACAGAGGTACTGATGACATCATTCCTCTTCTTTTCTTTTTTTTTTTTTTTGCAAAGTTCACATTTATGTCAAAGAGATCTATTTTTTTTTTCCTGGAAGAGTTTAGCCCATAACTGCAGAGGGTATTATCCCTTCAGCCTACACTATTATATAAACAAAGTGCTTTTCTAAAGGTTGGCAGAAAAGTGCCTGAGCCTTTGTACAATTATACCTTTAATTATTCCATTGCTTTAATAACCTTTAATAAATACAATCACCGCTTAACTAGAGAAAATTATGTTCTGATAGTATGAGTCATAGAGTGATGGAAGAACATGAGGCAAGAACCAGAGGGATAAGTTTTATGCTCTATGTGCTCACACACCCTTTGACCTGGATAATTCAATTACAGTTTGGGGGAAGTTAAATTTTTCTTCTTTAAAATGAGCACTGCGGTATATTTTTTGTAACAGTGTATAAAGTACAAAGCTATTTTTTTATTCATTAGCTATTGATTCTCTCAGAACAGGTTGGGTGTATTTATATCTACTTTAAAAATAAGAAGAAAAAATACAATTAAAAGATTAAAAAAATAAAAATAAGGGAAGATAAATGGGGTATAAATGGTAATGGAAGGAGGCAGAATTGCATATCTGAAACATGCAATTTTATTAACCAATGTCACCATAATAAATTTAATGTTAAAAACGTATAAGAAAGAGAGAAAGAAAGAAAGAAAGAAAGAAAGAAAGAAAGAAAGAAAGAAAAGAAAGAAAGAAGGAAAGAAAGAAAGATAAAAAAAGAAAGAAAGAAAGAAACTGAGAAAATGGAGGTTCAAAGAGGCTAAAAGACTTTCTCAAGATCATTCAGATTTTAATGTTGGATCCAGATTTTCTGACATTAGACACATTATTTCTGCTGTCCCATGCTGAATATGCCTCTTATACAAGGAGACAATATAGGGATAAATAATACTCTCATGCTTACTTCAACAGTTTATGATAAAGTTAAATTATTATTCTGTAAATTCACTGACAACTTCATTGGTTTTTAATTTCATTATTACTCATGTTGCCTCTACTGATAAATATGGCAGGTTAAAAAACCATGAACATAGTTTTCACGTTTACAACTGGAAAGGCATTGCTATGTAACTTCGTTGCTGTGCATTTGTAGAATTAACCAAGTAAGTTTAACCAAACTTAACCAACTAAGATTTCATTTACATTTATTCTGAGGGGTGTTTGTTTGTTTGTTTCTTTATATGTTTCGTTTGCCCAGATGCTACATGCGGGGCTACCAGAGCTAAGTGGAATCCAAGACCTGAAATATGTGTACAATAACCTTCGTCCGCAAGACACAGACCTGGAAGCAACAAGTCATTTTACCAGGTAGAGCTGGCCGTGAACGTGTGAGTGTGTATTCCTGCGTGTGTGCACACATGCTTCATATCTGAGATGATTTTGGTGTGAACAGTCGTTGGAATGAAACTATCATTCCAACATTTGCGTCCGCATTCCCAAGGGGTGGAAAACGGCAATGGGGACGCCGGTGCTTCCATCGCACACCGGTGTTCGGTAACAAGACTCTGCATCCAACACGTTGCTCAATAACAGGTCACTGAAAAGAGCAAGGGCTGACGAAAATAAATTGGTTGTTCTACTTGAACTATGTCCAGAAGAACCATTTGGAAAAAGAGATTTATGATGAGATATAAACTCATGACTTTCATCTCTGAGACAATACCGTGCTGTGTCATTGCTGGGACAGAACAATTATAGTGCCACAATTTACAAATAGTTCCTCCTATTACTATAAAAAGGAAAAAATATATATACTTCGGAAAAGAAAAAGCTCTTTGGGGCCCTGACCAAAGGAAAAATGTAAATGTGCTTTGTTCATCAGCCTGAGTCCTATCCCCCAGCACCCCCAGTTTCATCCCACCCACCCCCAGCTGTAAAGAGCGGAATCTTAGATATGGGTGAGCTGGCCTGGGTTGACTCATCTCCCATCTTCATTCAAGAGAACTTGAACTAATACTGGAAGTAGATCCGAAGCCAACCACCTCCTGGCAGTGAGCTAGCATATAGCCCTCCACATACTTTCTGCCAGGCTAATTTTCCAGCTTTCCGGTGTTATGTAGTATGCTCTTTTAATTAAACTTCTTTTGAGAAATTCATAGTAAAGAACTTGTTCTCCACTGCAAACTTAAAAGGCATCTAGTCATCTAATTAGGGCAGGTTGTTTTTCTGTTCAATTATTGTCTTTGGCCATTTCCTACCCCTAACTTTTGAGGACCTTATAATTTAGTTGCCTTTATGAATGTTTATCCACCACCACTTTATTATTGTGGATCATCTTCTGAGTAGATCACTTTTTCAGCCTACATTCATTCCTGCTTCATGTATTTAACTTGCATCCCTAGCCTCATCAGAAATGTTCCCAAAGAATCTAAAATTAATGAACTAGACGGGGGAGTCTGATCCAACTTCCATCCTAGTCAACCCTTGATGTTCTGGACACCTACAACCTTATCCACAAAACCTTCTCAAGTTATTCTAGTACTGACTGGTCTTTCCCTCTATAATTCAACAAAACATGTACTTTTCACACTATACTTACTTTACTACTGAATTTTTTACTATCTGTATATCACCTTAATTAATATCTTTGTTGATTACATCAATTTCTCTCAAGTAAAGCAGGAGAGAGAGTCCCACCTCTAAAAATATCCGAACATAAAACAAACTCCATTTCTCCTAAACTATATTAAAGAGTTTAGCAGAAAATACAATTTAAACATTGAACATTCAGTATATAAAAGGCATATAAGAGGGCTAATATTTAGCACAAAACTTCTTGTGCACTAGCCCCTGCTCTCAGTGCTTTCCGTATGTTAACTTATTTAATCATCGCAACAAGTCTGGGAGGTAACATCATCTTTATCTACATTTTTAGATTAGAAAAATCGAGACCCCAGAGAAGTTAAAGGATTGCCAAAGGACACAGTTTACAAGAGAGTCACGATTTGGGGTGGGGGGGGCGGGTAGTCGGGGAGAGGCTGTTGGAGGGTCATGTTTCAGAGCACAGGGTCTTGCAGGCTCCAGGAGACCAGCTGCTGCACACTTCAGACCAGTTTCCTCGAGGTTCTTGGAACCCACGTTGGCTGCAGTGTCACCGAAGCAGATCCCACACCCTTCCTCGGGCATCAGTCTTGTCTTCCCAAATATCCCACGTCTTGCTGGAAGACAGAAGTCCCTCCCTGGAATTCCTCTCTCTGCGCAGCACCGGCTGTCCCTGGGGTGCTTGACTCAGGCTCTGTATAATTGCTTCCCAAAGTGCCCCCATGGGACGCTTTGACTAGTGTCACCTAAAGCAGTCACCTTCCTTCTTTTTCTGCTTTGGCCCATTACCAGATGTCTTGAAACTCTTTATAATTTTTCCCTTTTTTTCTCAGAGAAATCTCCCCGGAGACTCACTCTCCCTTCGACTTCCAAGAGCCTATCATGGTACTGTGTTTTATCTTAAAGTCTCAATTGTGTGCCTTTGTTTTTAGATACAATTTAATTTGCTTTGAGCGTGTCTTCTCAGCTTTTCTCTGAGTTCCCTGGTATGTGCAGATCAGGTGTTAAGAACATTTTCTAGGGCACATCCCGTCCAGTACCGTGAGGGACTTGCTATGGAAATCCAAGAAAGCTCAAGTGACTGTGACCGTGATGTTTTACCCTTAAAATAAAGTTACTTAAAATCTCTTTCTTATTTAGATATTTTAAAATTTAATCAAATTATACAATATTATACAATATTATACAATATTTCTTTTTCAATAGTTAAACAATGGAAAAATACTTAAATAATGGGTAGAGTACATTTATAGCTATATCTCCATTAATTAAAAACAATAATGGGAGCTTTAAATGACAAGATTTAAATAAATGTTAAAAATGATGTATACGTGTTTACTTTTCTGTGTAAATAATATTATCTTAAGCTGCCTTCTCTGACATCACATGCATTTCTAAAGTCCAGGAGAAACTTGAAGTGTAAACATCAGTGCATATAATTTACCAAAAAAGTAACCAAGTTCTGTAATGGATCCAGCCCTGGTCTTCATGCTTCAAGCAACGTCTTTAAGTCTACCTGCATATGGGGTCCCCTGTATATTTAAACTCCTTGTCCTCTCTGTTCTGATAGGTTAAAAGTGTTTTATGCCACTGTTTATCCTGATGTCACTGCTAAGACACAGATAAAAACAAGACAAGAAAATCCAGTCCCCCCTTCCCCCCCTACCACTAGGCTGGCAGATTTGGGTCCTGAATGGAGACTAAGTCATCTGAGACACGGCATGTGTTGCCGCCTGAAATGCCTTAGTCCTGACTGCAGTATTTGCATTAAGAGGTGCCATTCTTGACCCTGTTTGAGACTTGAAAGAAAGAAATGGATTTTCTTGCCTCTCCAAGGGACTACTCTGCTTATGAATAATACAGGGTCCTCCCTGACTCCTAGCGATTCACATTCTGAGTTAAAAGCTGGCAATAAGAGTTTCAAAGGGTATTGTACCCCATGTGGCATTGAAAACTGTATGACAATTAATGCCATTTACAAAAAATGAATATAAAATCATTTTGCTGGCCACAAAGGTTTTCCACGTAATTGCCAACTGTCCCCTCTGCTTCCCGTAATTTTTTCTACTCCCCTTTCAGCGGCGTGCTGGTGAATGCAACCGAGAAAATATCATGACTCAGTCCCTGCAAATGGATACTACTCTCATGTAATGTCTCTGCTGGGCCCACTGCAAGGCACCAAAGGCAGCCATCCATTAAAATGCTGTCCAAACGGGTTATTTCAGAATTTTCAATCTCTTTCAAACCTCGGGTTAGCTGTCCTTAGAAACAGATAACCTATTTCACAGCTCGGGCAGGATCATTAAGCATAAGCTTCCCTGCCTAACCCCCCCCTCCCACATACAGATTATGCTTTTCACTTCATCCATTTCCTGCTCCAAAAATGTGAGAGGAAATATTTCATGGTTTCCCCGTATTTCATTTGGTCTGCCACACAGGTTTTTGGTTCAGTAAGTATAAGAACTCTTGTTCTTCCGTTGAAATTGAAAGTAATTTGAAGCAAAACAAAACTCCAAACCTCAAAAACAAATAGCTTGCATTAGTGAGGTGTTTTGGTAGCAAGAACCAGAGAGTCTATGATATCCTTGGGAAAAGGGATATACACAGACTCAAACTGCAGCCTAACAAACCCCAGAAGCCAGTAGGATCTGGCTAGTTTCTAATGCGAAACAAGATCTTCTACTCTGCTCATTTCTCTGTCATATTCTACTTCTGTTTGTTCACTGGCCAGTATTCTCTAGTATAAACACAGGAGAGGGGCGATCCTTTGACTTAACAAGTTGCCTTTGGCCGTATGGGCCAGGGTCCTCAAACAAAGGTATTGTTGATTCTCTGCCCTGTCTATACTCCTACCACGGGCCATCCCTTCACAGAGAACAAACTAGAGCTTCTCTGAACATTGAGCTTCAGAGAGAATAGTCTTAGTTCTAAGGGGCCACTGGGCAGAGCAGGCACAGTGACTATCCCAACAGGAACAACGGTGAAGCCATTGGAAATGTCCATGACACCCAGAGAGAGTGTTCCCAGGCTCCACCTCACAGCCAAAGGAGCCAGAGCCCCTGTGCCGCCCAGGGTGCACAGACACAGCGCCAGAAAACCCCAGTGTTCCTCTTTCCTCCTTATTTATCTCTCGCGGTTACATAAGACAAGACTCTTTGTGCCCACTGTCGTGAAACACAGAGCAATGACTTTCTACCTGGTTTCATTCCAAGACTGAGAGGCTGGGACAGGGATACAGATCCCTGGGTTCTTTAATCATTAAATTTTCTTGATGCTTTTTTAGTTTTTCGTAAATTGTCATCTCATTAATTATTGTATTTCCACAAATGAAAGTCAAAATTTTCCTCTGCCTTAATCATTGATATCTGCTTAAATAAATGCCCCCCCCAAAAAAAAGAAAAAGAAAAACCAGAATCTAGAGGATTTAAAGGTGTCCAACTTTCCTAAATTAGCAAAGCAGCTGCAAAAGAAAGTGTAAAGTGAAATTTTTCCTTTCATTGTGAGTCTCCATTTTTAAAGTTTAATTATAAGAATTGATCTGAATTAAATTGGCTCTATAAGGTAAATTTTTTTAAAGATTTTATTTATATTTATTTTAGAGAGATGGGGAAGGAAGGGAGAAAAGGAATGAAACACCAATGTATGGTTGCCTCTGGCACACCCCCTACTGGGGATGTGGCCCACAACTCAGGCATCTGCCCTGACTGGGAATCAAACCAGTGATGCTTTGGTTCACAGGCCTGCACTCAATCCACTGAGCCATACCAGCCAGGGCCTATAAGGTACATTTTTTAAGTGCAGGTACAACAGCTTTTAGAACACTGTGCCTCCTCAATTTGGTGGCTGAGCACCCTCAGCACGATGTTTGAGAGCTCAGTGGCTGTTTGACATTTTGGAAATAAGGAAATCTCTATTGTTGAATTAGGCTCAATTTGCCTACATATCAAGTCAGGATACACCTTAGATGAAAAAAAAAAGATTCTTTAAACTCTTTGGGAGTCTATCAGTCTAAAGGTTAAAGGCACTTGAAAGGTTTAATATACACACCGAGAGCACCAGAAATGGTTAGTGTAAAAAGCTGGACGGTCCAGATGGCACCTGCACAACAGCCGTTAGGTCCCAGCAGCTGCGCGCACCAGCCGGTCCTCCCGGGGTGCCTGGCCCGGCTCATCACCTGGCATTGCCGTGTTCCAGGGATGTAACAACAACAGGACTGAAATTATCTACGATTTCTAAATGTATTTTCGTATGTTAAAGATTTTATTAACTTAATCATAACACCATTTATCACCATTTGTTTTTCTATTACTGCATGTTAAGATTTCTTGCCTTGCAGACAATTTTATTTTAATATCATCACTAAAACAAGCTGTCTTTGGGAAGGGAGGATAGTAACCTGGGATATTGTGTTAACTGGCACATTGCCAATACATAACAAGGCCAGTCCATCCACCTACCCTTAGTTCCTTTATTCCATTTGCTTTGATTTGGCCAATTTTTGTAAAGAGCTGTCATAAGAAATTGATAAGAATTACTCATCCATAGTCAAGGCCCTGGAACCTGGAACACTCTGGTTTGTAAGCGGAGTTAGGTGCCCGCCCTGAGGTTTGCAGAAGACTTGCTGAGTTGGAGATGAATTCTAAAGATTTGAAACTTAGACTGGGAAAACAGCAAAGCTTGTTTTGTTTGTAAAGCTAAGTCCTAAGCTACGAAGCAGGAGAAGAGAAAAAGAAAGAAAAGAAACCCTAAAGTGCCTCTTCTTAATCTTTATCAAATATCTCTTTTGTAGGATTTCAAGAGAGTTTACCTCATTTCAGTTTTCACAGAACCATAATTTACACATTTGTTCTCTCTTGTGATCTCTACATGTAGTTTGCTACCTTTGGGGCTCTTACACACTTATTTCGTTACTTCACTGGTAGTAATATTTCTGAGATAATATTTGTGTAGTATGAACGTGATAAACCTAAGTTGGAATTTTTGATTACTACTTTCTGGATGAGGTCCCCTTTGGTACCATTTCACCTATCTTGGTCTTTCTTATCTATTGCTAAAATAATTACACTGCTTTCCTCTAAGGAGGAAGAGATTAACATAAGGTATTGTGCAGGGCCTGCCAAAAGATGTACATTCCCTCAGGGCAGAAACCTGATTTCTCTCCTTCTCATCTAGTCCCAGCACAGAGAATAGTGCCTAGCAGGGAGTTGGAAGCATTTATCAAGATGGCCTTGAGGTTTCCCCTAGGAAATTTAAGAACTGCAACCTTCCAGCTGCTGCTTGGGACCTGTAATATAAGGATACTCAAAGCGTAATCTTGCCGATGCTGCAATTAAACAAAATAACCCAGAAAGCTGCTACTGTTAACAAAAAAATCCTCACAGAGGCCTAAAATTCACTGCTCTTGGGACACCACGTTGAGTCGTGTATAATAGCACTCTTTGATTTGACTTACTAATCTGCCACCCAAGAGATAGGAGATGGAAGTCACTTTAGGTAAAAGTCTGTCCTAAAACTACATAGGTTTATTGTAAAAGCTTAACCTTCTTCTCCAGTCTTCTTACATCTTAACTGTTGGGTAATGTGTGAAGAAGGTATAAACATAGTTGATATTTTGTGAGGGTGAGTATATCAGAACTTAGGTTTGTGGTTCCTAGGCCTATCTTCATAAGAAATGAGTACATGTTGTCATCAAGAGCTTTCCACCCCAGCACAATAGTATGTTCAGTAAATATTAGTTGAATGAATGAATGAATGAATGAATGAATGGTAGGGTCTCCGTAAGTCATGATTACTACTATCTCTATTATTATTATGTTCTTGTATTTACCAATAAAGAAACAATGTTGTATACTGCACTATATATATCCCCATTAATTTAAAGAATATCTTTAGAAAAAACGAACACTGCGGAAATGAATAATGATCAGTCATATTTTAACTTTCTTAGCAAATTTTCACCTGGATTGATGTATAATAATGGAAAACTTTTAAATGTATTCAAAAGAGCCTAAGTCCAGAATAAGATAAATGGGCTTGAAGTTTTCTGAGACTGAGGGGACGATTATTAAACATTACTGAACTACATTGTTAACATTGGGGACATGGCAGATAAGTTGTAAAGAAGGCACAGCAATTTTGATAAAAGCCTACTGGAGAGAAAGCAGTGCTTGGTTATACTTAACACTCATTTCTCTTAGAAAATTTCAGTAAGCACAGAACAGAAAGAAACTTAGACATCATACTTTTTTAGAGTTATTGTCATTTTATTGTTCATAGTTTTCTTCTTTTTTAATTTTTATTTTTATTTAATTCTTGTTCAAGTACAGTTTTCTGTCTTAGTGCTGGTGGGGGACATCATACTTTTAAAACTGAAAAATTACAAGCATTTCCATTAATATCAGGAAAAAATAGTGACTTCTATTTGATCGCAATGCTCTGTATTTAAGCTTTGTTTTATTGTCCTTTTCCATTTGAAAAGGTGATTCTATTGATCACCTCAATAGATGCCAAAAATGCAGTTAATAAAATTTAGAATCATTCATTTTGAAAAACTCTTCATAAATATCAAGAAATGTCCTTAACTTATAGCTAAAAACCTACAGAAAATGTTATACTTAATGCTATAACAATGAAAGGGTTTCCTTTGTAATCAGGAACAAACCTTGCTGTCACCACTTCTAATTAACACTGAACTGGATGTTTTAGCAGTACAAATGGTGACAAAAATCTCCATTGTTTTCAGATTATATGACTGTCAATACAAATTTCAAAAGAACATGTAGATATATTGTTAAAATTGAGATAAAACTCATATATCATCAACTATTAAAATAAATTTTTCAAATGTTCTAGAAAATCAAAAGACAAAATTACATATTGAAAGATGCATTGCATATTAAGAAAAAATACCTAGAATTACCAAACTTAAATATATTTTAGAAAAACTATTGAACTTCAAAGAAAAATAAACTTTCTTTAAGCGTCTAGGCAAAAAAATAATTCCTTTATAAAGAAAAGAAGTTCATTATGTCATTGTAGTTTTGGATAGTAACTTTTTTTAATTGATTTTTTTTGAGAGAGAGGAAAACACTGATTTTTTCCTTCAACTTATTAATACATTCATGGGTTGATTCTTGCATGTACCCTGACCTGGGATTGAACCCACAACCTTATCATATCAGGGTAACCAGCTAAGCTACCTGATCAGGGCTTGGGTAGTAACCTTTTATTCCAGAAGAAAAAGGAATAATATTTTTATGGCACTGAAAAAAAGAAAATTTGAGACAAAAATGTTGCATCTAGCCAAATTGATTTTGAAGTATGAAGGCCACAAACTATTATGAACACCGAAGACTCAGAAACTTATTTCCTTGAGCATACTGGAGCAATTACCTTCAGATTGTCAAAATGACTGAGTGATGTAAACATAAGGACTGGTTGGGATTTAATGATAGTTAGAAGAGACAATGCATAGTATGTATAGTGTAAAAACTGCTAGTATAAAAAAAAAAAGTGGGATAAAAAGCACATATAAATAGTAGAATAAGCATACTGTTTGCTTTATAGTATTAACTGGGATAAAATGGACAACCCTGAAAATTAGATACTGGAGAAGAAGAGGTGTAAATGGGTAAGGAGCATTGTATAAAGACACATGAAAAGATGCTCAATATTGCTAGCCATCAGAGAGATGCAAATTAAAACCTCAATGAGATACCACTTTACACGGGTCAGAATGGCCATCATAAAGCAACAAACAACAAATATTGGAGAGGTTGTGAGGAAAAGGGGATTTTAATTCACTGTTGGTGGGATTACAGACTGGTACAACCATTATGGAAAACAGTATGGAATTTTCTAAGAAAACTAAAAATAAATGTGCCTTTTGACCCATCAATTCCACTGCTAGGATTATATCCTAAGAACCCTGAAACACCAATCCAAAAGAACCTATGCACCCCAATGTTTATAGCAGCACAATTTACAATAGCCAAGAGTTGGAAGCAACCTAGGTGCCCATCAGTAAATGAATGAATCCAAAAACTATGGCACATTTACACAATGGAAGTTTATGCAGCAGAAAGAAAGAAGGAGCTCCTACCCTTTGCAACATCATGGATGGAACTGGAAATCATTATGCTGAGTGAAATAAGCCTGGAGGTGAAAGACAAATACCATATGATCTCACCTTTAACAGGAACCTAAACAACAAAACAAACAAGCAAGCAAAATATAACCAAAGACTCTGAAATAGAGAACAGGCAGACAGGGACCAGAGGGGAGATGGGAGGGAATTTCAGGGGCAAAGGGGAAGGATTCACAGGAACAAGTATAAAGGACACATGGGATGGAAATGGGAGGGAGGTGGGGAGCACTGGGGGCGGGGTGCAGGCTGGGATGGGAGTAAAAGACAGAAAACTGTACTTGAACAATAATTAAATAAAAAATATTTTAAAAAAGATATTTGTTATACCATTAGAATACAATTGCAAACCTCCTTAAATACAAAAAAATTAATTTTTAGGAAGTAGAGACACACCAAAAAAACAAAAACAAAAAGAGACCAGAGAATGAAAAACATTTCATATAAAATACATGCATATTAGATATAGTATTATAATATGCAACTTTTTGTACAATAGTTGGGCACAACTATTGTGCAAAGAAGGACACAAATACATACAAAAATAAAAATTAGAAAACATAATAATGAGCCCTGCCTGGTGTGGCTCAGTGGATCGGGCGCTGGCCTCTGAACCAAAGGGTCGCTCTTTTGATTCCCAGTCAGGGCACATGCCTGGGTTGCGGGCCAGGTTCCCCATCTGGGGGCGTGCAAGAAGCAACCACACATTGATGTTTCTCTGCCTCTCTTTCTCCCTCCCTTCCCCTCTGTCTAAAAACAAACAAATAAAAGCTTTAAAAAAATAAAAATAAAAATAATGAAAGTCAACCCGTAATTTAAAATTTTTTAAATATACAGGAAGGAATAACAGAGACAATACAGGGATAGAACCTGAGCTTCTTGAAATACACATTTTTTAAAAGATTTAATGTCTGTATTCATGTAAATACTTTAAGTAATTATAAACAAAAATTAAATTTTAAAATGTTATTTCTAAAAATAGAAAATAAATCTAAAAAAGTTAAAATACAAATTATAATTACAGCTTTATATTTCACCATGAAAGTCTGTTTTATGTTTGCTAACAATTCAATGTGAACTTGAAGTTTATAAAAATAGGTTTTAATTGCTGAACTCCAAATAAACATCTTTGATTCTTGACTTTTTCCCCACATCTAACAAACACAAAGAACCAAATTTTCAGTGAAATGACTCAATTCAAGCAAATGTAACTCATTATCTTTTCTCTTTAATTTCCCTAGGAAAATCAAAGAAAGTCTGGAATGCTTCCCTGTTAAATTGAACAACTTGATTCACACACTTGCACAAATGATGACTGTAAGCCCTGCCAAAGCTACTTCCCAAGATTTGTCCCCAAAATCCTGTACGCTGAGTTCAGCCAGGTCGATTCAAAGAGCGACAATTTTAAGGTTCAGCAAGAAAACTCATGCTGTAAGTCTCCAGTCTGTCATCTTGACTTAAATATCATTTGACTTTATCTCAGACTCCAGTTCACTGTTACACACCCTTCCTCAAACTGTGATTTTTGTTTTTACTACGCAAATGAAATATCAGTGACAGTTTGAGCAGAAGTGCCACCATGGAGGATGTTCCAAGGAGAAATCATAACAACCAGAGCTATTAGAAGAGAACCATCAAAGAGAACAGACTCTGCCAGTGGTAGAAGATACATCAGGAGCTACTTAAGAGGGTCCACAAGTAGAGCAGAAATTAGGCGGTCTTTTCCCAGCACACAAGATTATATCGTTATATACTGCATTCACATGTGACTTTGCCAGTACATCTCTTCGCTTCCATGATGATTTTTTTTTTTGCACAAAGATGCGTGCTTTGTTTGGTTACACGTAAGGAGATTTTAGAAGGTATCACAAGGTTGATATTGCTGTCTCTTGATTTTTGTCTATTTATTTCCTGCAGCTGTATCTAATCCAGGTGACACACAGGAACAACGAAACAAGCCTGACAGAAAAGTCATTTGAGCAGTTTTCGAAACTCCACAGTCAACTTCAGAAGCAGTTTCCATCAGTGACGCTCCCAGAGTAAGGCGCTGCCCACCACAGGGTTTGCCTCCATGCTTGTCCTTGAACATAGGGGGAAACCAGGGTTAGGAGATGTTCTCCTTGTGAGCAACACAGCGTTCTGACTCCAATGCCATCGAACCATGTTTCAATTTTCTGTTTGCTTCCAGCCATTGATTTTTGTAGACAGAAAAATTGAGAACCAATTACATTTTTAATCAGTTATTTTTAAAATTGTTTTATTTGCCTGCTTTTAAATTTAACCTTTCAGGGGTTTCTATAAAAATACAATTAAAATTAAAAACTGAATAGATCTACTTTTTTAAAGATTTTATTTATTTATTTATCTTTCAAAACCTAGTTATATTTATTATAGTCTTCTGTTGAAATTTTTTAAGTCCCTCACTGCCTAGTCAACAATGTCAGAACTCTAAACATGACATTCATAACCTTTTTTAAAAGATTTTATTTATTTATCTTTAGAGGGGAAGGGAAGGAGAGCCAGAGAGAAATATCCATGTATGGTTGCCTCTCGTGGGTCCCCTGCCGGGAACTGGCCTGCAACCCAGGCATGTCCCCTAACTGGGAATGCTCGCAGGCCCGTGCTCAATCCACTGAGCCTACACCAGCCAGGGCTGAATAGATCTACTTTTAAATAAGTCACTGCAATATACAGCTCTGATATAGTTGTTTGCTGTTCCAGAAAAAATTAAAACTTTAATATAGTAAACTTTTATGTAGTAAAATTTTAATTTAGCAAAATATTGTAAAATCAACTGACTTTTGTTATCATTAATTATTGACTTTGATGTGTACTATCAAAATTTAATTTGTTGTTATGTTCATTTTGAAGTAATCTTGAAAACCATTGTTTCCTTTCATGTTTTATTGATGAAAGTATTAAATGTAAGCAAACTAAATGAAAACCTCTGTCCAAACAAACTTTCTAAAATTTATCAGGCAGAACTAACCAAATTTAAGTCATAGACTTCAGTGATAACAAAAGTGTATCTTGACTTTAAAGAGGTGAACTTCCAGAAATTATGATGTTGGCACCCTGGTCAGCCACACATAGTACTACCTAATGCAGGGCGTTTTAAGTAAATGCCCCTTTAACAATGTAAATATACAGCTAAGCAAAGATACCAATGGATAGAGAGATATTGTGCAGTATTGACAATTGCATACTTCACATTCATGAAAATCTATACTTGAAGACGTCCCAGAAATTTTGAAATACAAATGCTTTACATGTCAGTAAGTTAACAAAATTAGACTAAGAGCACATTCAAGAGACTGGGAGGAAAGGAATGTGGTTGTGAAACGTTTAAAAGTAACATCGTTTTTTTAAAAAATCTGATAGAATAACTGAGAAAGAAGCAATGCTGGCAAAAAGCAAATTCAGATTGCCTGTACATGGTATATTCAACATCAGTGGTTGCCATCATGCCCTACTAAGAAATGATTTAAAAGTATAAGTTAATCTGTGTGAAAGAGCTGCCTTTTCAGTTTCAAACCCTTCTCTGCTCTACATACATATGTCTACATACTTATGTCTCCCATACATATTAGTATAACTTGCAAAACCTTAAAAGTGCTAATAACCTCTCCATACCTGCCTCTTCTCCACGTTCACCTTTAGTTAGGATTTTGCTTTGCTCAACAACTACTGCCTGATAATGGTACCTAAGTTGATTTTAAAACTATTCGAGCAATGTGTGGAGGAGAGAAACAATTAGTCCTCAACCATATTTGTGTGCTAATGGTCCCAAAGGAGCTAGGACTTACAGCAATGCATGTAAATTAAAAATGAGGGCAGATTTCCTCTGGCTTTTAAATTTGCTGAGAAACCCTATGAGATCTAAGTACACCTGATCTGGAAAGTATGATGAGAAAGTTAGAGTCATGAAGAATAAAATTCGAATCACTCACAGCATGTAACTGTGGTCTTCACATTGGGCCATTTGTATCTCTGGGTACCTTCCAAGAATACACAGGCTTAGAAATCTTCCTGAAAAGTGATGGTCTTCTTAAAAATCAACCTGCTTGAGAAGGGTTGATTTCCTCCCCTTCTACCAATCATCCAAAATCTTTTTTTTTTTTGGTACACTGTCCTGGTAAAATGTCCACAATTTTATTTTGGTACATTGTCCTAGTAAAATGAAATAAAAGTAAAATGTTTAGGTACATTTTACTAGGGAGTTAAAAAAAATCTCTAAGGATCAAATAAAAGGCAAATCACAATAGCGTTGTTGGTAGTGAGAAAATTAATTACTTAAATAACCAGGTATCAGATCTGTTTGCAAGTTAGATGTTTGTTAATTGTTAATCTTTGGTCTTGACAAAATTAAGGGAAGAAATTATGTCATTGTCAGATAAAAAAATCACAAAAAATAATTTTTAAGAAATGAATTCTATGTTACATTTAGCATATAACACAAAAGCATCTCAAACAATTGAATGATACTACTATAACTAAATTCCTCATATACTTCTTTATACACAATATATTTTTTGAGTACATACATCTATAAAAATATCAACAAAGGTATAGAACAGATGTTGTACTCCATATTGTTTAGCAATAAGGAAAATTTGTCCACAGATACACAAATTATTTAAAATCAGCCTAATGCATCTATTTATCACATTCATTTCTATATTTTTATTAGTTGTATATGGTACTAATTTTCATAACTAAGAATGAACATGTTTAATGCTTTAAGCTTTAGAACTGCAAGTGACCTTAAAAAAAAAACAATTATTGAACTACACAAATACATGGTTTGGGACTTCTCTGACATTCCCAACAAGAAACAGTGGATGAGTGGGCCCGCAGTTGTCACACACTTCTGTGTGTCTGTTGACAATGCTTCACTTTCCCCGGTTCTCCTCTCCCCAGGAAAAGGCCTGTATCAAAGAAGGAGAACTAGGAAGGAGGCCGAGCAAGACTGAATTTCGAGGAAGCCACTGGAGAGTCCCTAAAATGATATATTTAATCTACAATATGCATTGCCAAGTGCTAATCATTAACAGGTCATTCCACCCAATAATTGGTCTTACTTACATTGAACCCATGGAGATGAATCATGAGAATGTAGGGAAGAAAGAAATTCTGCAAGTCAGACTCCTGGGGAAAGTGAAACTTTGTTCTAAAAAGACTCAGACCAGATGGAGGCAGATGTCGCTGGGTAAAGAGTTGAACTTAGTTAGCATAGCAGTGTCTCTAGTGAACCCAGAAGAAACCATGCAACCTGACCTTTCTGAAAAATTATGGATCATTAACTTCAGAAAACATTTATTAAGCCCCCACACGTATTTAAGGAACAAAATGTGTGGTCTACCATAAACACAGTAAGAAGGGACATATATGTAGATTTAGGATGCTAAATTGAACTGAATTATTAATATCAGTGACAGTTAAAATAGCACAAGTGAGCACAGCCATGTTAAAGAAACTCCCAGCATCAATCATGTGTTCTATGGTTGTTTGGGGTGGTGTTTTTACTGGACCCTCCATCAGATGCAGCTGTAGCTTCACAAACAGTCATAAAATGAAGAGGCTGATTTTCAAACTAATGAATGGGCCTTTTTTTTTTCTTTTAAAATAGGTTTCCTCATTGGTGGCACTTACCTTTTACAAATTCAGATGACAAAAGATTCAGAGATCTAAACCATTACATGGAACAGATACTAACTGGATCATACGAGGTTGCAAATGTAAGTTACAATTTACTTTTACACTTTGGCAAACAGTATTAACTATTACTGGAAATATTGTATTATCCTTTATGATCATATTCTCTTCATCCTATAGTCACTTCACAAACATGCATGTCTAACATGTGGAAAATCTCTGAATAGGAAACTGTGGAACAGCCGAAAGGTACAGCACCTTGGCCTCAAAAAGCTGGGAGTGATATGTGGTTAGTGGACCATCAGTGTTGCTTAGGTGTCTTAGCACTTTAGAGTGGGGGTGGGGAGATAGAAAGGGTTGTACTGATGCCATGGCTGCCGCGGTGCACTGCCACAAACCTGCTAGCTTAAAGCAACACACACATCTATTTTCTTTCAATTCATGAGATCAAAGTCCAAGAATGAGTCTCATGAGACTAAACTCGAGGTGTTAGGGAGCTGGTTCTTTCTGCAGATGTTAGAAAAAGTGACCTGATTCCTTGGCTTTTCAGCTTCTAGAGACATTCCTTGACCTTGTGTCCTTTCCAGCGACGGCAAATTCTGACCTCTGCTATCATTATCACATCTCCTTGGACTGTAACTCTGACCCTCCGTATGATAACCCAGGATAATCTCACCATTGTGAGATTGTTCCTTTAATTTTAACTGCCAAGCACTTTTTGCCTTGGAAGGTAACATGTTCACATTCAGATGTGGGCATCTTTGGAGGGCCAGTATTGTATCACAGAGACATAGAAAAGAAGTGCAAGGTTACGATTCAGTTGGAGCTCAGCATTCTTGTGAGGAAGCTGTGACAGGAAGGTTAAAACCAACAAGGAGGTCAAAGCCAAGTAGTCAAGAGCTAAAGCTAAGACTTAGACAGAGCGAGAAACGAAAAATAGTAAGAAAAATAATAATGTCCCTTGCCACTCTGGGAGTCTGGACTCCCAGTTTATTGGATTGGACTGTGCTGTTTTTCATTGTTAGCATTTAAAAATGTAAAATATAACATGTATCCAGAAAAATCTACACAGGAAAGTTGGACAGTTCAAGGACTAATAACAATGGGAAGACTCATTTGACAACTTAGTCGTTTCAAAACAGGTGTAAACATTGTTCACCACCCTCCTCCCATCATCAATAACAGGAGCTTATGTCCTCCACTTTGAACCCAGGAGGAGCTTTGTGATTCATTTTGTTTTCATTAAATAGAATTTGGCAGAAGAGAAGCTTCATAGCTTCCGTACAACTTTAGAAAAGGTCATACAGCTTCTGCCAGTTTCTCTTGTGATATTCACTGTGGGAGCCTTCCTCCGCGTATAAGAAACTGAGCTCCCCCAAGTCGGCCTCGTGGAGAAACAAAACAGAGTGAAATAGAAAGGTGCCCAAGGAACACAGCTGTTCTGGTGCCCAGCTGAGGTTCCAGTGTGCGGCAAGTATCAACCTCGAAGTCCTGTGAATAAGTCCAGCTCCAAGAGCCAAAGGACCACCATGTTAGAAACAGAACCCCAAACAGCCCAGGTGAGCCTACTCAAAGGCAAGAATGAGAGGCAATAAAATGACTGATGATCAAACAAACCCACAATGCAGTGACAGCTGTCTGCATTTTCATTGTTGTATAATGTTCTCTTATATGAATATATTACAATCCATTTGTACATTCCTATGTACCTACACATTTAGAATGTTTCCAAATTGGGGTTACTACAAATAACATACTATTTTATTTATTTATAGTCTTTTTTCATATATTCTGGTTAGAATTCCTTTGTTAGTTAAATATGTCGCAACAATTTGCTTCCACTCTGTGTCTTGTTCCTTCATTCTCTTTAGCATGTCTTCTAGTGAACTGAAACTCTTACTCTTAACGCCGGAAAAGGTATCAGTATTTTCCCATTTGGTTAGAATAACATATCCTATCTCTGTGCCGTAAGTAGAGTTTCCTGTATCATTTTCTAGAAGCCATGTTGTTTTTTTCTTTCAAATTTAAATCCACAATGTATTTGAAATAGACTTGACAGCATGGTGTAAAATAAGAATCACATTTCTTCCACGTAGATTTTGAATTGTCCTAACATTGTTTAAAGACTTCCCTTTCCTCACTGTCGTGCAGTGCCATGCTTGTAATAACTTAAATATTTATGTTTGCCTACCTCAGAGATGTATATTGTACATCAATGATCCTTTTATCTCTCTTTGTACCAACAGTCTTAATTACTGTAGCTTTGGTATCTAGCAGAGTAAGTCCTCCTATTTTATCCTTATTCTTTTTTTTTTTAAATATTAGTTGTTTTTTTTTAATTTTATTTATTTATTTATCTTTAGAGGGGAAGGAGAGAGGGAGAGAAACATCAATGTATGGTTGCCTTTTGTGCATCCCCTGCTGGGAGTTGGCCTGCAAGGAACCGGCCTGCAACCCAGGCATGTGCCCTGACTGGGAATCGAATCACGACTGTCTGGTTCGCAGGCCCGCGCTCAATCCACTGAGCTATGCCAGCCAGGGACATTATCCTTATTCTTAAGAAGTTAGTATTTTGGCCCTTGAACTGTCACATTTTTATATAAATTTTAAAATTATATTTTTAACTTCTTGCAAAAACCAGCTAGGATTCTAGTTGACATTTCATCCTAACAGTTTTCAATAGGGATGATTGTAATGTACCTTTTTAAAGCTTTACATTTTTTTCTCAACAATAGGTTCATTCCTCTGTGCATATGACTTAAAAATATTTTCTTATTACAGATGTCTGACAGCATCTATTGAATATTGGTTTTCTAGTTTTCATCAGTGCTTAGATACAACTGAGTTTTATATTGACATGTTTACCAAACAACCTTACTAACTTCAGTTTTAATTCTAATAATTTATCGGTATTTTCTAAATTTTCCACTTATATTGTCTACAAATAATGAGCCACTGTTTTCTTTTCCATATTCATATATTCTATTTCTTTTTCTTGGTATTTTGTGCAGGGCCCCCGACATATACTGGTTTAAAGAGGTGATGGTGGACATGCTGTGTTATGCCACTGTCTAATATTTAGGAGTATCTAATATTTCCTCAACTATGTAGGCTTTTGTAGGTAGCCTTTATTATTTTAAGAAAACTTCCTTCTATTCCTAGGTTGCTAATAGTTTTTACAATAAATAAGGTTCAGTTCAGCAAGTTTTTTTTCTGAATCTATTGAGCTGATCAACAGTCATCCAATAACAAATGGTTTTTCTCCTTTATTCTGTTATGAGGTAAACTACACTGAGGAATAAAGTAATTTTAAACAAATTTGCACTACTAAAACAAACTCCACACTGTTGTAATGTACTATGCCTTTTGTGCATTGCTATATGTGATTTAACATTTCATTAGCATTTGTATTCAACTTTGTTTATCACAGAGACAGCCTAAAATCTCTCTGTGTTATAATGCCCTACCAGGGATCAAAATCAAGAATATGCTGGCCTCGTAATACCATTAGTTGAAAAGAATTCTTGCTTTTTTCCTACTCTCTAGAAGATTTTGTATAAAATTTAATTTTTAAAGCCATATATGTCTGGAGATTTAGTATATTTAAGAGTTATGGGACAATTTTGCATTTTGTATTTTGGGGGAGTCTATTTGTTAAGTCACAGTCTGCAGAAAATTTTGCTACTTTGTCATTCACACTACTCTCTCATAACCTATTTAGTGTCTGTAAAACCTGACCAAATGCCCATTTTTTCCTTCTTCACATACATCATTTCCTGATCAGTTTTGTCAGGGGATTGTGAATTTTACTAATCTTCGCAAAGAGTGAAATGTGGGATTTTTTGTTCTTACTATTTCCTTTGTAAATATAGTAGCCTCCAATATAGTAGATAATCAGATATCCTATTATATCACTGATTTTTGGCCAATAAGGACTCCAGAACATTGTGCTCCACTAGTGTTTCCCCGCTGGTAGACTCTCACCTGGTGGTGCTGTCTTGTATCCCAGGGTGAGCGAGCGCCTGAGATACAGGCACCTTAGGTACTTAGAGAGATACACCGAACTCAGCTCCGAGTGGGGCACAGGAGGCACCCCAGACAGCGAGGCATTCAAGTGAATATTAAAGGGCAAACAGAAGTCAGTAAAAAAAATAAAATAAAAATTGGGGAAAGTTGTGCTAGACGAAGGGAACTGGCAGGACAAAGGGTCTATGATGGTTATGTGCGTTCCTCTTGCTCCGTGGCTTAACCAACTCAGTGACTATACTCATTCCATTTTACCCATGCATAGCATAGTTACAAGCCCATCAGCCTAAATAAATATTTTAAATAAAAATAGCAGAATCATTAGCGCATATTAACCTATAGGATTTACGTTGTTTTTAAAACCTGAGATTGAAACTTTGCATCCGAAAAGTATTTAGCCCTGGTCTTATTTATTTTTATATCTTACCAGTGTTTTTTAAAGAAATTAGCTCATGCTTCTAAAACACATCTATTTATTTATACGTTTTACACACAAAGCACTACACTNTGAGACCCCCACGACCTCCAGCGGTCTGGTTAGTCACTATCTCTGGTCTCTTATTTTCATAAATGCTGGGGAATTGTTGGTTGGGTAATTGATTGCGCTGTTCTTCTGTAAATCTGCCAGGATTTTCCCCCAACTGTAGGAGAACTGCAGTCGCTCCGTCCTACTCCGCCGCCATTTTCTCTCTCCACTCGGATTTACGTTGTTTTTAAAACCTGAGATTGAAACTTTGCATCTGAAAAGTATTTAGCCCTGGTCTTATTTATTTTTATATCTTACCAGTGTTTTTTAAAGAAATTAGCTCATGCTTCTAAAACACATCTATTTATTTATACATTTTACACACAAAGCACTACACTAATAAGTGATACATGTTTTAAAATTTGTAGAAAAACAGAAAATTTGGAAAAAAACTTAGATGATGTTACAAAATAAATATGAATATAAGTTTGATACTTTTCCTCACTCCAGTGTCCAGTTCCCCACCTGAGTTCCATGACAGAGAACTCTAGCTTGATAAAAAAAAAAACTATCTTGAGAATCCCACCACTGGCCAGCTCAGGGACAGGCTCTACCGGTTACCTTAAGAGCATTGGCTGGCTGTGCTCATAAAGCATGATCAAGGCAACTTAATTTATGTCATTGAAATAAATGCCCTTTTTACATATTCAAGAATGCAGAATGTTGACATCTTAATGTTCTTTGCTAGTTCTGACATTCTCCGAAGGTCGTGTCCATCCACTTATGCTGCGGTCAGGGGCCACCTGAATAAGGCAGCTGTTTGTCAGGGGAAGCGCTGAGGGCGTGGCCAATGGGGCTGCCATCTTTGCATGCCAGGGCTGCCCTGCTGCTCATACTAATGCTGCCTTAAAGACCAAGCATGTTTACGGAAATTGACAAAATATCTAGTAACCATTAAAATGTCAGGCTTCTCCCTCTTCGGCAGAGGGAAGAAAGCACGAAGTGGGAGAGGCTTCTGATTTCTGGTCCCAGTGTAATAGGATGCACGTTGAGATCTGTCTTGACACGGCATCAGACTGCCAATACGGAACTCCTAAACGCATCTGCCCCCAGGATAGGTCGTAGAGAAGTGTTGGCAGGACATGGCGAGGAGAGGGAAAGCAAAGCAGTCAGGTAGGCGCAGGTAGGGAAGACTTGCAAATGGGGAGTTTGGCACAACGAGCTTCAGTGAACATCGTTGCCCACCAAAGTCACTTCGGCAGAGAAAAAAGTGAACAAAACGACCAAACCGGTTGTTCACTTTTCTTCGCATTTCCCCTTTACCAATGTGCTGAATTAAAGTCCGATTGCACAGGCCCCAAGAAAAGATGTGTTGTTGGGGTGTTTTTTTTTCTGTCTTATGTGAATCTCTGTTGGTCAATAGTTAGAGAAAGGAAGGCTGAAGAAATTTTAGGCATGACGTAGTTTTTATCTTGGATGAATCAATGTCTAGGATTTGAACAAACAAAAATAGAGAAGGAAAAGGAGGCATTTCCATGGTCAAACATGAGATACTATTATGAACTTACAGACCCTAGAAATGCTCCAAGTGCAAATGTGAGAGCCATCATTTAGTACTGGACGTCCAAGGAGGGACTACCATTTGGCCCATAATAATTTCATAAGAAAGAAAGCTGATATTATAAGTGTGCCTTCTCCTGAAGTAACACACAACTAATTAATTTAATTTAATTTTGCACAGTATTTAAAGTACAAAAAAAAACTTCCTGAGATGTAAAACCTACATCTCAGTTACCACTTGCTTTTTGCATAGAACAAAATAAAGTAGTGCTATATTAACAAAAGTCAGTCAACAAAATTTAAATGCGTGCACTGGCATGTTGGCTGCCGCTTTCAAAACCTGCTGTCTCAGTCATTCAGCAAATGTTTACTGATTAGCTACACTGTATATTCTCTGTCCAGGGATGCCAAAACAGCACCTAGAGAACAGTTGTTTCAGAATAACTGGAAGAAGTTGTGGATTTTTTTTAAATTTATTCATTTTAGTTGTTATTCAAGTACCGTTTTCTGTTCTGTTTTAAAAAGTATGTTTTGAGGCCCCATCCTTAGAGGTGCTGGTTCCATAGGGAGAGAGAGATCTGGGTCCGTGAGTTGCTTCTGAGAACCCAAGTGATTCAGCTGCATAGCCAAGTTTAGGGAATTCTACTCCAGAAAGCCGGAGGCCGAATCAGACATGGGTGCGGCCCTAAGGAGATACAGGCTTCGTCAGTATTCTGTGTTAATATGTGCCGGTGGCCTCAGGAAGACTAATAACTTCCCACAATGGGTTTTTCTTTTTCTGACTCCTAAGAAACTTCATAGGTCCTACTATAATACTCATTACTCAGATTATATGGGGATAGAATGATAATAATTTGGTAGGGATGTCATCAGGTGTTGATTAATGTAAATAAGCAGAGCAACCTGACTAAGCACTCAGGTTGTCTGTGATACATAATGTGATCAGTTTTCAATTGTCTCCAAATAGATTAATCACAGCAAAAGCTTTATATGTTTCCAGGTGTTGGTGGATTCTTCCCTGACTCAATTTTTCATATTCAAGTAATGAAAAAATATTCTAAGATTAACTAAATAAAACATGATTCCATAGTAAATGTTATATTGAGATTTTTAAAATTTTGTGTTATTGGTATAGTTCTTCCCTTTTCTCATGTACATGGTGGGACAAAAGTAGCTTTACAGTTTTTCACATGGAAAAGAATGCAATAATAATTAGTAAATAACAGTACGAGAATAAACTGTTCTGCATACTCACAACTGTAAACCTACTTTTGCCCCACCTGTACATTAACAAAGGTTTCTACAAAACACTAAAATCTATGAAGTCAGGGATGTAACATAAATATTTTAATTATTTTAACTGTTATGACCAGTTTAGAGGAGGCTGACATTTGTACTCAAGTGTGCTTTTCCAATAAAATAAGAGATTTAAAGTAAATGTATAATATTTATGCTAAGTACTCCTATGATAGTATAGTCCTCATTTCTGGCCCTAGAAAAATTCTTCTAAAAGTACTTTTCTTCTTTCATAGTTGCTTGTCATATGTCAATACAAAAAAATTCTATTATCTCTATATTAAAGCTCACATTCTGTTTTTGGTTATATGACACATTTTTGTGACTATATAAAGGTACTTTGTATCACTGTATATAACTTTGTAAAGATTTTGTAATTTTTATTGAGCACTTACTACATATAAAACACTAGCCTTAAGTTGGTTGTAAAGAACAAATTGGAGAGATTAAAATAATGCAATACACACTTTACTCTCAATGAATTTGTAATAGAGTGGTGAATAAAACATGAACATAAATAATACATGGCAGTGGGTAGAAAAAAGAAGAAAGGAAATAGAAGATGCAGCTTCAATATGAAACTGGGCAACCTTAACTCACTAAAATCAAATGTTGTTATGGGTTCTTCCAGGGGCATTCTCAATTATAAGAAATCTTTTTGCAAGGAAATGAGATAAAGAGGTTGCTTTTAAAGTCCAGTAGTAGGTGATCAGGTGTCAGAGTCAAGTTAGATGGGAGAGAAGTCTGGGGGTTGGTGTAAAGACACAGAGCAGCCCAGATAGAGGGATGCTTGTGATTCTCTGAGACTGTCTCCCTCGTCTCTTCTCTTCTCTCTCCCTCTCTCTCTCTCTCTTTCTCTCACACACACACACACACACACACACACGATCTGTCCATTAAAAAAATAAACGTAAATGAAGGCCACAGTTAGGCACTATCCCAATATACCTTCTAATGAGATGGCATCGGTTTAGACTTCCTTGTCCCATACCTACTTGGCTTGTGTCTGTTTAGTCTGCATATTCACCTCTCTCAAAGTGATAGAAACTTCCTTTATCTTTCAATGTTTGTGGTCTCATTCTACAAATTATACTTTTGATAACAAGAATTACTTTTCCTTCTTTAAATTCTGATCTGAACTGAATAATATCTGTACACAGGTCAATATAAACATATAACAAATGCTATATAAATGGTTGCAGAACCAAAACAAATGTGTACATTTGAGTTTAGCTGAGATATACAAATAACAGTTGTTTCTAAAATTTTAAGCCACTTTAATGGTGATTTTTATCTCTTCTCCTATTGTTGCAAATTTCTAGAAATCCCTTAAGATAAGAAATTATTGCTACCTATAGTTTAAGCAATGTTATGCTTTTAAAGCAGAAATCAAATGTCAAAATAAATCCAAATGGGTAAATCCTCTCTTAATGGTGAACATATGTCCCTGTTCCCTGCTTGCTACACCCAGATGTTAATTACTGCATTTGTCACTACATTGCTCTTTTCTTATTTGGAGCTGGCTGTGATTATGCTGAAGGCAGAATGAACATCATACGTGTACCATCAGTAAAACCAAGGGTATTTTTCAGAGTCTGGTAAAATGCTGATGACATTTTAGAACTAAAATTATAGAAGACTCTTTAGAAGTTCACTGTTCTTCATAGTGTCAGTTTTCCCTGTAACTCCAATCTGAATATAATGGGTTGAACTACATTAAAGACTGGACATTCTGACAAAGTACTTTATGAAAATGGCAATAAAATACGATTACCGTTCAACTTTGACTTAAAACTCTTATGTGAATTCATTGTTAAATTCACATTTTTATAGCACTTCACCATGCCAGAGAGATAGACTTAGCTTATTGTTTTAACTCACTAAATTAAAATTGCAGCCAATTCTAGATGTGGGCTGGCCAGTTAATAAATGGCTATTCATAATGTGTTATTCTAAAGTAAGAAAAAATGATTTTAGTGTTAGATTACATTATTTCTGATCTTTGAAACAACTTTCATTCTCTGTGGTCTCTGAGAACAAGAATATGTGCTTATGAAATAGAAAAAAAACACAGGTTTCAACAACTTTGAATTGCTCAACTCTCAAAAAATCAACTGTTTTAAATTACAAATGACTAAATAGAATTGGTAAGCAAACTATTGATTAAAGCTCTGAAATGAACAAAATATAAGCTAATGAAGATTTCATTTTAAATTGGTCAACTGCCTTTCAAGTTGGTTCTTTATTGAATGCATTTTTAATTTGAAAACACATTATTATACATCAGTATCTCATATTTGTCAGATGAATATGTACTCTAGCAAAGAAAAATATATATAACCTCAGAAGGCATTTTAATATAGCCTAATGCTTTGACATGGACCATTGATATCAAAGACCAGCAACTTTAGAGTCTCCATGACAAATGCTAAACTAGTTTATTTACTAGTTTATTCATCAAATATATAATGTGCTACATAGGAAGGATGCTTCCAAGTATTTGACAACTGTTAGGGCACAGGCAGTAACCAATCATGATGAGGGCCAGTGACTAACCCACCTTTATGGCCATACAAGCTTGTGTTGATCTGATATCTGCTGTGTTGGGAGGAAGTGTAGGAGGAACATTAAGAAACAGGAGCAATCAAGAGTTTGGATCTACATGCACTAAGTCGGTGTTGCCTGTAAGACTTTAAATAGAGATGTCAAGTAGAAAGTTAAGGTCTTAAGGAGGAAAGAGAGATCGGACATATAAACAGTGAAGTTGTCGCCAAATAACTATTTTTCAAAGCCGTAATACTGAATAATATTATTTAGGGTAGTATGTAAATATTCAAAAAGGTCTGAGGACTAGACCATGTAGCACATCAATTTATTTTTTCTTATTGTTCAATTACAGTTATCCCTATTTTCCCCCATCACTCTCCCCTGCCCCACCCACCCCCGCCTCTCATGTTCAGTCCTGCCCACCCCCAGCTGTTTTCGTCCATGGGTCCCTTACACGTGTTCCTTGACTACTCTTTCTCTTCTTTCTCTCGTTATCCACCTCCCCCCTTCCCTCTGGTTCCTGTCAGTTTGTTCTTTATTTCAGTGTCTCTGGTTCTATTTTGCTCCCCTGTTTGTTTTGTTGATTAGTTTCCATTTAATTTCTGTGATTCTGTTTCTGTTCTAGTTGGCTGCTTATTTTGATTTTGTTTTTGCTTTTTAGGTTCAGTCGTTGTTAGTTGTGAGTTTGTTGTCATTTTACTGTTCATAGTTTTTGATCTTCTTCTATTTCTTAGATAAGTCCCTTTAACATTTCAAAAACAAAAACTAAGCAAACAACTAGAACAGGAACAGAACCAGAGAAATAGAGATCACATGGAGGGTTTTCAGTGAGGAGGGGGAGAGTGGGGGGAAGGTGCAAGGAATAAGGAGCATAATTGGTAGGTACGAAATAAACAGGGGGAGGTTAAGAATGGTATAGGAAATGGAGAAGCCAAAGAACTTATGTGTACAACTCATGGACATGAACTAAGGGGGGGGGGACGCTGGAGGGTTGGGTGGTACAGGGCAGAGAGAGGAGAAAGGAGAGACAAAAATTTGGAAAACTGTAATAGCATAATCAATAAAATATACTTAAAAAGAAAACAGAAGAAAAGCAAGGAGACATTTGCAAGCAGCATGCCTACCCCACCACCAGTCTAGGATTATAAAAGGGACTAGAGAGAGCATAACTGGCATTTTGGAGACTTAAAGAGAGAGCAGAATGGAGTGTTCAGAAAATACAGTACATCGAGCATATGAAGGATTTTGCTGATAACATTCTCCGAGTATGGCTGCTATTCTGTCTTTCCTCCACAATAATGTACTTTCATCCTTCTAGAGAAAAAAAAAATCTGGTCATGGTGCTTTTCTGCTTAAAATCCTCCAGTAGGCCACAGTAGTTTTAAGCTTATGCAGAAGACCAGCATACTCTAGGACTCCTGAGAAGCCACCTCTTGTGGCTTCTACCACCTCTCGTACCTGTTCCTCAGATTACCTCTTCACACCCATAGGCCATCGGCAGTAGTAACACAGGGGGACCTTGTCCCTGGACCATGTTTCTCCTCTAGAATAAAACCAATATTGTTACATTGAAGAAGTAGCATTTCGTATGTTACCCACACCTGAAATTACAAATGAGGATTTCATGGCTATTACAGTGTAAACACAAGGGAATAATTAGCTAGTGGTGACATTTCGGACACTAATTGGGGCGATATTCTGCCTACTGTTGAAGTTTGATAACCATTGGGTGGTTAGAGCAAAATGTTGCCAAATAAGAATAATTGACTAGTTGTCAACGAGCCAAAGAAGGTCAAGTTTCCTTCACCATTTCTGCCCAGACTGAAATTTAACTTTAAACTGAAAAAATCCACCTTGTTTTGGTCAGCTCCTTGATTATGATCATAGATATATTTCTTGAGGATAAATTTTTATTAAGCAGGATCAAAAAAGATCTATACATAGAGATCAAAATTGGTCATTAACTGATTTACAATAATGCAAAAAACTGCTCTAAAAATATTTTCATTAAAAAAACCAATGTGTTCTATATCTTATGAAGAAATTGTTTCTGTTAGCAAATACTTACTGAGCAAAAATACTGTATTAGGCATGAGTTGAATGAATGATGATCTCTGTCCTGAATAGCACATCGACCAGGCTAACCAGAATAGAGGGCACATGAGAAACCTTGGGTGCATGGGCGGATAAGGGCGGATGCATGGAGAAATGAGTATGTATGTAGGGAGACATGGAACATGACATACTTCAGGAAATAAATATAATACAGCATAATTTATCATAGTGTACTAGAAGAGAAATAGTAATAGGTAAAGATAGTGAAATGAACAAGATCCCAATTAAGGAAGGTCTTATAAGCTTTGTTAAGCAGCTGATTTTTTTTTTTCTTAAGAGCCATAGGGAGCCACTGCCAGCTTTTAAACTGTTACCTATCAGGATTTTATTTTGAAAGTTTAGTTTGGCAATTATGTAGAGACTAGATTGGTGTAAAGGGCATCAGGATAAGAGTAGGATCCCCTGCTATAGGGGGATGAGAAGGGACAATAGGTGAGAAGGGACAATACTAGACCTCAGAAGATGGCAGGATACCTGGAAGAAACAAGTAGGTGACACATTTGTGAGGTGAAATTTATAGGATTTAGCAATTAATTTTACATGTGAGGTAAGGAAGGATGGAGAATCCAAAAAGATACTATTTTGAGCCTGGACACAGAAGTAGCAGCATAAGGAAAAGAAAATGCACTTAGTGGTGCACTTTGGGGATTTTGATTGTCCCTAGAACAGTCGAGGGAGCCAATAAATAGGTGTTTTGATAGGGAAGGCTGAGGCTCAGGAGAACAGTCTGGCATAAAGGTTTACATTTGTTGGTTGTTATAGAAACCACCAGAAGACAAAACATCGCCTAGAAAAAAAATGTGCTAATGAGATAGATGGACATGAGAGTGAGGGACTCTAGAAGTTAAATCATAAGCACAAAAAAAGGAGAGGGATCCAGAAAGGAAGTCTAAGAAGAGACGATAGAACAAATGGAAGACAAAGTGGAAAGACATCATAAGCAAATAGAGAGTGTTTCACTAAAAATAGAGTGTCCTTATAAGTCAAGAAACTCCCCATTGGATTTGGAGAAAGAGAATGTTAGAAATTATGGTAAGAGCATTTCACTGGACAGTTAGTGGTAGACGTGGTAGGTTACGAAGCGAGTAATCATTGAAGAAACAGAACCCGTGGGAGTGCTAACCAGTCTCCCCATGACTTTGCCTGTGTCGAGGAGAAAATAACACAGGATCGTAAAACTGCATTACTGACAAGATATAATTTATGTGTGAGTATACTTTGTTTGATTTGATTCACCGTTTGTTAGTTGTTAAAGTGGAGACTGTTGACCCCACTTTACTCTGCTGAGAAAGAAAGAAAGAAGATGAACATTAACCAAAGTATAGATTAGTATCTTCTGCAACATTCTTGGAGGAAGGAATAGAACCCTGGTTATAGACAGATGAAGGAATCAGCATTGGATAGTAGCTTAGTTTTCTAAGATACCAAGCATCACAAATTACGTGCCTTAAACAACAGGGCTATATTTTTCTCATGGTTCTGGAAACTGGAAGTCTGAAATCAAGGTGTCTCCAATGCTGGTTTCTCCTGACGGCTGTGAAAGAAGATTCTGTTCCACACCTGTTCCCAGGGCTTGTAGATGGCTGTCTTCTCCCTTCATCTCTTCATATCATCTTCCCTCCATGAGTGGCTCTGTTTAACATTCCCCTTTTTAAATAGACAATGGTCATGTTGGATGAAAGGCCCACTCTCCTCCGCTGTGAGCTCACCCTAACATAACTATGCCTGCAATTACCTTATTTCTAAATATAGTCACATTCTGAGGTACTGTGTGTTAGTACTGCAACGTATGAATTTGGAGGGAACACAATTCAACTTACAACAAGTGGAAAGAGAAGCCCTTTCACTATAACAGGAAGGAAAGAGAAAAGATGGCTTTGTTGAGTCTCTGGGTTTGGTGGCAGGGAATTTAAGAATTGCCCTCTGCCTCTTATTTGCTGTAAAGTAGAAACAAAATCATCACTGGAGGAGTCAGATTTGGAAGTTTATGTTTCCTCGGGGAAGTTTGAAAGAGCCATTACGTGCAATAAGAAAGAAGGGTGGCAAGGGTCAATGTCAGGCAGCTTTGACATCAGCCTATGACAATCCGTGGAAGTAATCAATTATTTAGTGGTGTCCTTCAGATAATAAGGTCAGCTCTCATGGGGAGGTGCACTTAAAACAAAATGTGTGGCAATTTAACTAAGAAAATGCTGCTGTCAGGTTTACCAGTTAGTTCATTCATTTGGGGCCTAGATTAAATCTCAGTTCACTTGTGATCATTCCAGTTGTAACAGAGAAGCACACATAACTAGAATTTCTATTAAAGCACTTGGTATAATCTGTTTCCTCCACTAGATTGTATTGTGAAGGGGGGAAAGCCTTATGCATCTTACTGGTTTTAAATATCCCCTACAATTCCCTGATGCCACCGGTGTGGTCAGTACTCAGTGAGCGTTCTTAGAATAGAACCTTGAGGAGTAATGGTTGCTCATTAAGTGAACATGTATGTCCTACTGAGATTAATTTTTTCCAAAGGCCCAGCTAAGGGTAGACATTTTCTATACAAGTAAGGTGTGAGATTGATGTGTAATTGTAGAATTCAAGGATGTAAACACAGTAAACTCCCAGAGCAGAGCACACTTGATCTTCTTAAAGAAATGTGAAATAAGCAGACATCCAAATTTATAAAAGGTTAGTTTAACTTAGGGTAAAACTACAGCATTGACCTAACAAACTTACTAACGTATTTTTCCTCTTTATGGAATCTATAGTAGGTATCAACAAATAATTGTATATTTTGGATCAATATTTTCATGTATCAATATAAATGAGCAATAAGTAAATATAAGATATTAAGAAAGACTGTATTTTGTCTTGATTTCCAGAGTGACTGCATTCTTCATTTTTTCCTCTCTGAGCCTGTGCAACAAACACTTGAAGAATCATCATCTTTGTTCCTAGGCAAGTATTTTTTATCATTATTACTATGCAAAATTACTGAGTTTAGATATAATTGTGCAAAAATGTCACAACTCTAATTTTTTTCAATTTGTGAATTAAAATTTTTTAAGAGTGAGGATTTAAGAGTCTTTTCTAACCATTTCCAAAGTTTTATAATATGTTCTTCAATTTCTATTACACCCAGATGTGTTTGTTCAATTATGATAACTACACAGTACTATATTATTAATTCACTTCAATTAATTGTGCACTGAGATGGAATTTCACGTCAGAAGCAAAGTCCCTGATTTCCTATGTAGCTACGTCATTCACTTTCCTCAGCATCTCAGGAAGCAACACGGCCTTCCAATACTAATCCTGGTCTTTATGTATCACAAGATTTGCAAACTCATAATGTGTAGCCTTCCGTCTTTATTTTATTCAATCTACCTTCTGATTCTCTACCTTAGGATTAGGCCCATCTGTTCATCACCTCTGCTTGTGTCTGACATTCTAGCTACTCCCTATTAGGTGTGCGGTTCTGTGTAGCCAGATCGGATTGTATAGTGTAATTGTGTATTAAGTTGTATATTCTGTCAGACTGAAAATAACCTTAAATCAAGGTTTCTACTTCCTCACTATATGTTGCTCTGTGCTCAAAAATCCTGAATTGATATACAAGAATTGTGCCTCTCTCATTCCCCCCACATCCCTAAGATACTTTTCTATATAACCAAACCACAAAAATATTAAAAATTAAAGCAATTTCTTATATTCTATAGCACATATCTAAAAATAATAATATTTTTTTTGTTTTTATTGTCATAATCCCCAAATATTTGATATCTTCTTTTTAAAAATACCATTGCTGGGGAGTACTTTTAAAATCAATGTTTATAAACTCAAAAAAACAAATTACAAAAAACATAGTTTTAGATCGCTAGAGATGTCAGACTTTAAAAAGGTACTAGGCTGACCTCTATTTCTCATTAAAGTCCTTCATAAAAACTGTTTCTCTGTTTCAAAATAATGTGGCTCACTATCAGATTTTTAATGTTGCTTACAGTATTACTTCCTAGTAGCATGTTCTGAAATATATATATGCACACAAAAAATAAGACTATTATTGTAAAAACAATGGCTTTTATTGGCTTTTTGAAAATTCTTTTTTGGGTTTATTTCCAACTACATTACACAATATTCATGACTTATTCTGGCAGTTATGATCAACACAATATTTGAATCTTAATAATTTTAGATTCAGGCTGCCTATGAAATATAGTCTATTATCTTAAAACAACAGAGCCATCTAAGCAGAACATGCAAATCATTACAACAAACAAGGATTAACAGAAAGCCGTTCCTTATATTTTTAAAATCATTTTCTTTGGTATTTCTGAACCCATAGTATGTGCATTATGGGACTTCAGCTGGTCCCACACAATAAGCACAAAGATTTCCAAAGCACTGTTCTTGTCAGCTGAAATTCTGAGCTTATGTTGTTCAATTATTACAGGATTAAATTATTCAAGTATATTAAAATACTGGTTTACGTAGGATGACCTTAGCAAAAATAGAAGACTTTGCCATCTTACTACCCTTACTAATAACTATAGAGACTGGATTCTGGGTACCCATGTATTCAGGCACATGACGTATAAATATCATATTAGTAATGATTTGTAATACTGGGTCTGGAAGATATTAATATTCCCTTGCCCTGACTCACTAAGTAAACAAGCCTTGGTATAAAATTTTTAAACAATGTTTTTTTCTCAAGTGTCCAGCCTGTTATCTCTCTGCTCTACTTAACATTTTCCTTGGCTTCCATTGCCCTGAGTGCCAACACCACGGGCCTGTGACCTATGCAGTCACACAGGGCACGGTGCTTAGAACTATCCTGTACTTGTTCAACACTCTGTGGTCGCTATCTTGAAATTATTAATAATTTTGATAAAAGGGACCCTACATTTTTGTTTTGCGTGTTTGTTTCACTGAGACTCACAAATTAGGTGGCTGCTCCTGCCCTTAGAATAAAGACCAAATTCCTCATGAGGGCGTAATCCAAGCACCCACCAATTTCCCTTCTCCGTCTAATGCCAGGCCCCTTCCCATCTTGATGTTTGTCTTTTTTTAGTTCCTCAGTACCTCACAGATGCAATTTTGTCTGCCTGGACCACCTGACTCCTAGTCCACCTTCTCCACCCTTTATTGCAGCTTTCAGATCTCATTTCAATGGCCCTTGCTTTATACCCCTATCTTGTGTTGAGATACCTACAAAGGCATCATCCACATATGTATGGCTCACCATTGTATCCCCAGAGCTTAGCACAGTGTCTAACCTACTCTAGATGCTCTATAAATACTTACTGAATAAATGATTGAAGATAGAAAGAACAACAACGAAAGACACATGGATGTTCTCTACCATGGTAGCTTGTTTTTATTAAAAGGACCTGAGAGAAGAAACCAAAATCCAAAATCATGCTACTCCTCTCCAATGCCTCCCAAACACAAGAATTCTCCTGAAATATCACCTGGAAAAAACTCTACAAATTATTACATTAAATATTATGGACACCTTACTCAACCAAAGCATTAACCAGAAAGTTTCTGGATTTTATCTTATGTCTTCTTTAACTCTCTAATGACATGATCATCTATACTCTACCCAGATTAATGTGCTCCATGCCAAATAATACCTCGACAAAAAAAAATAAAACTATTCCTCCTCCACCAAGGCACCACTCTGACACACAGAAGATAGATTTTTGTTGAAGTGCAGAAACAATAGCATAGGTAATGGACTAGAGCATGATCAAAGACCATGATCTTGTCAGGGTCAGAGGACAAATTAATGAACATGTTTAAATGCCATAGATAATTACAAAGGATTGCAAACAGGAGCTTTCAATCATGACTTCACATCACTACCTCCAATTAGAAATGTTAATTAAAAAGGGAACTTCAAGCCACCCAGTCTTGATGGCAAGATCTCTCCCGTTCATGTTCTCGCTACTCGCTCTGTAGGTTGAAGTAGGTTACCCAGGTTTTCAGTTTAAATTGTGATGGTATGAAAAGACAAGAAGTGAATGGCTAGGACTGCTTTGATGTTATTACATGTATTAAGTTGGTTTTGAAACTTTGATTTGAAAGCTTTAAAATGTGATGCATTTTGTTATATAATCTCATGTTTTTAATCACAAACTTATCTTAGACTTTTACTTGTGGGTTATGTGGGAGGGAAAAGATAAAAAGAAAATGAGACATAGAGGAATTTCTCTAATTGCTTCATTTCTGGGCATCAGAGGGCATTGCTGAAATCTAACAAATCAAGAAATAAAAAATCTTTGCATATGCGATATTACTATTAGCCAAGGAAAATCACAACATTGAATATAATAGAGTGGTAGATAAAAGCAGAGTGTGAAAGGTTATGCACACTAATTTTCTCTTTGCTTCTATTAGGAAACAAATGTTATTGAGAGAAATAAAAGCCTAAAAATATTAAATAAAAGTAATCACTAGATCAAAGGTAAAAGCTTTCCTGACTATCACAAGTACATAAAAATAAAAACAAATTACTTAGTAATTAAAACTTCCTTTAAAAATCATAAAAACAAAAATGTTATGTTTCTTTAATAACATAAAACAGTAAAAATATAGAAGAAAAGATCTTCATTATATTAATAAATGAGCTTGTCTTAATATTAATAAAAAATTCACATTTGGAAGTAAAATTTGGCATAACACTATATTTTATGTAAAACACAACTTAAATAATTTTAAAAGAATTGAAACTTAAAATACAGACATAGTTAAATTGAGCAAATGCAAGGACATGGAAACCAGAGGTCACAATTTTAATAAAGGTGAAACTTAGGCAAAGAAGCATTGAATTAAATAAGAAAGAAGCTTTAAACTATAAGTACAATTCTCCAGAAAGATTTGTGCAGTTATGACTACATGTAAAATATATGACAACAACATGTAAAGCATAAATCATGAAAAATATAAGGAGAAATACACAAAAACACTAGTGAAGGAAATTCAAATTCACTTTTCTTGACTTATGAAAGAATAAGTGGAAAAGCAGAAGTAAATACATAGAAAAACTAAATAGTTAAATTAATAAAGAAAATTGATTAATTTATATCAGACTTTTTATCCTGAAAATGGAGAATATGTTGTATCTTTAAGTACTCACAAAACTTCCAAGAAAGCAGATTATGTATTAGGCCACAGAGGAAATTTTTTAAAATTAAAAAAATAGAAACATATAGACTTTTTTTCAAGCATGAGACAACAAAGTGATAAATTAATAGAAAAATTCAAAGAACTAGAAGATACTTAAATTTGGAGACTTAAAAACATAATCTCACTTGAACAACTCTTGGATCAAAAGGACTTACAAACCAAAATTGCAAAATTTCTAACAGCTGTAATGAAATACCACGTCAGAAACCATGGGAGAAAGATAAAGCAATGGTCACAGGAAAATTAGAATAATTGGTATAAGAGCCACAAGGGAAAACAAAATAAATGGATATAGATAAAGGCAGAGATTAATGAGTTAGAACACCAAAAAAGTTAAAATAAATTAATCTGGAAGTTAAAAGTAAGCAATAAAATAATCAAGCCACTAATATAATAAAAAATTGGAGCAAATTCAAATACACAAAATACAAAAGGAGAAGCAAGAAGTAACCATAGAAATAGGTGAAATTGAAAAAAATGTAAGACTACTTTTTAAACTCTACAAAAATAAGTTAGTAGATCTGTCTGAAATAGTTTACTAGAAAAACACAATTTACTCACCCCAGAAAATATCATTTGATGCAATAGGTAAAAAAAGCTTCAAGAAACAGCCCTAACGCAATGCCAAGTTCAGATGATTCCCAGAGGGCATCTACCAAAACTTTTAAGATAATTTCACTGTAATCTAAATAATTCCAGAACAGAGAAAGATAAGGAAACTTTTCCATATTATTTTTATCAAGCACATAAAGTATGCCAGTAGCTTCAAGGATTACAAAAATTGTTAAATAAAAAAGACAAAAAAAGAAAAAAAGAAGAAATCACAAGCTAATCTCACTGAATACCAATTAGAAATTCTAAATGAAATGTTAGCCATAATAATTCATCAACACACTAAAGGAATATAATTCACTTTGATCAGAAATGCAAGACCAGTTCAAAATAGGTACGTATACATTGTATATAATTCATGGTATTATGTTAATAAATTGAGGAGAAAATCATATGGTCATCTGATAAATTTCAATGAACTTTCTAGATAAAACACTAAAATAAAAAGCAATGGGTAATTCCATAACATGAGAAAATATATATATCTATGTCGGCTATCCAAAGACTGCCCCAGGAATGACAGAGAAACGGTGCGAACCTGTTTCCACTGAAATACAAAATAAGGCACATGCCTTGCTGAAAGCACTAGCCAGTGTAGGGCTCACTCCTTCATGTCCTTCAGGCCTTTGCTCGGATTGACCTTCTCAGTGAGAAGGACCCTGATCATCCCATCTCAAATTGCACCTGTCTTATTCTGGTAGGCCCAATGCCTTTATTCTGTTATGGAATTTTTAAATCATTTATCATATTCAGTATATTACAATGTTCTCTTATTGTGTTTATTGATTTTTAATATTTTCCCTTACTACTTTAGAAATGCCAAGAGGAATTTTTGTCTAATCTGTTCCAAAGACCTAAAACAATACTTGTTTCATAAGACATCAATAAATAGTTGCAAAATGACTAAATGAAATACAAAAATAAATTAAAGCATAAACTTTGGCAGAGAGAAAACAAAATTAACATTGTTTGCCAGTTATATTTTATACCTAGAAAAATAAAAATCAACTAAAAATCGGTCTCAAATGATAGACATAAAATAAAGATCTCATTTACAAAAGCACAGAAAAACCCACTAGAAATAAATTTAATAGGGAATGTGCAAGACAAAATGAAAAATAAAACTTTAAAAACAACACTAAGGAATTGGAAATATACCCTGAGCAAATGGGAAGAAATAGCATGCTGGGAAGATTCAACATCATAAAGATGTCAGATGTTTCCAATATAATTTTTAAATGTAGTTTTAAATATATTCATAGTTTTATTTTTAAATAGATAAACTAATTCTACAATTCATAACAAAGAAGAGCCAGGAAAATGTAACAAGAGCAGATAAAAGAGTTGAGACTAATCCTACCATGTATTAAAAACACATTTCAAAGCCTCAATAATTAAAATAGTGTGGTATTAGCACACAGATAGATGAATACATGGGACATAATAGAGTGTCCATAAATAAAGTTAAATACATTCAGGAATTTAATATATGGCAAAACTAGTGTGGGAAAATTCAATAAGTATTTTGGGGGTGGCATGCTTTCCATGTACGACAGGATAAAGGCCAAAGGGAGGACAGATTCTAAATGTAAATAATGGAAACATATATGTGACAAAGGAAACGTGGGGAAAAAATATTTTATAATTTTGGGATGAGCTATTTTAGCTGTGACTACAAACCCAGAAGTCATAAAAATCCTGCCTGATATAAAATTCTATGGCAAAATTAAAAAAGGTAAAGATAAATGCAAAATGGGTAAAATATTTGCAGTTCATCACTGACGAAACATTGGTTGTATTACACATAACTATCTTAGAAATTGGTAAGAAAAGGACCAACAACCAAACAAAAAATTATGAGAAGATAATTCACAAAAAAAGAAGAAAATTCAAGAGGCTGTTAACCAAATAAAAGGATCCTCAATCCTACTCATAAGAAACATGCAAATTAAAATTGCCATTTTTTCTGATACCATTTTTAATTCATCAGGCTGGCAGAAATTCAAAAATTTAATTAACAAGCTTGGATACAAATCAGCAAGCACTCTCATATACTGCTGGGGTAATGCAAATTGGTACAACCTCTGTGGAAGGCAGTTTGCAACATTTATCAAAATTACAAATGTGAATACCCTTGACCAGCAATTCTCCTGTTAGAAATACATCCTATGATTCTTGTGCACAGGTAAAATGACACATATACAAGCTTATTCATTTCAGCCTGGTTTCTAACAGCTGGAAACACTGGAAATATCCCACTTACCTATCAATGGGGAACTGGTTAAATCATTATGGTTATTTCCACATAATAGAATAATATGAAGTTATATTTTTAAAATAAGATTTGTATTATTTATATGAAAATATTTCTAAGATCTTTGTGTAGAATAGTAAATATGCTATTCCTTTTGTGGGGCAAAAGAAAAAATACTCATATTTGCTTACATGGAGATACTATGGAAGGATATGGGTCCCTGTGGAGGGGTATATGAGAAACTAAGAAAATAATGTGTGGGAACTAGTTGGACAGGTGTTAGGATGGGAGAAAGACTATTTACTGTATACTTTTAAAATACATTTTTATTTTTGTTTTTTTTAAGATTTTATTTATTTATCTTTAGAGAGGAAGGGAAGGAGAGAAGGAGAGAAATATCAATGTATGGTTGCCTCTCATGAGTCCCCTCCTGGGAACTGGCCTGCAACCCAGGCATGTGCCTTGACTGGGAATCAAACCACGATCGTGTGGTTCGCAGGCCCAAGCTCAATCCACTGAGCTACACCAGCCAGGGCACATTTTTAGTTTTGAATCACATAAATATATTATCACCTGAAACATATTACATTTTCAAATACTATTTTAGCTTTAATGGACACATTATGCATAATAAGTGCTGTATTATTAGCCACTGTGGAGCCATGCATTCAAGCATTTCAACGCAATCATCCTTAAGATCACGAATATTTTAAGAATTTCTGGGTTACTATAAATAACTTGATTGAGCATGATCAGATCATCCAGACTAACTGGAAGCAAAAAATTAAAATGTCTTCTTGTCCATATGAGGTTATTCTCAAAATTCTCCCTCTTTGGATTTTTTACTTAAGCTTTTCTCTTAAGTTATTGCCCCTTGTTTGCCCCTTTATACCATAATGTTTAAAAACATAGGCTTTAGATGTTATTTAACCCTGTGCCATTTGTTGTCTGCGTGGCTTTGGACCTAGTGCCTCAATTTCCTCGTGTGTAAAGTAGAAGTAACACAAACTTTATAGATTTGCTGTGAGAACTTAATGAGTTCAGGTACACAAAGCTCTAAGCCTGACGTTTGCCATAAAGTAAGAGTTCGAGAAGTAATGAATCCCTTTACTATTACCACACTGTTCCCTAAGACTTCCTAGTGGCCTGAATTTTTGCTGGGCTCTGAACTCTGGCAAGTGTTGGTGGATAGTATGGTTACAAATTTTGCTGGAGAGGTTTAGGGTGCAATATCATCATCAATAACAACAATGCTTTACTTAAATTGATTAGCATTTAGGCACTCAATCGTAAATTTATGCAAATTTCCTGCCTTTGAATTAAAAATCCTCTGTTTGAACACATTGAGTTTCTACCTAATAATCTTTTCATTCTTTAAGTCAAAAATAATTTTAAATGTACATCAAAAAGTTTTCAGCATTTTTAGCATGCTCATATCATAAGTTCAACACTCTGTGTTTTTATTACAAAGTTCAATTTACCTACACAATTCAAATTCACTACTATGCTCAGAATCATCTCATAGTAGCTCTAACTCAGAAAGTCTCTCAGTCATTGTAATCAAGATATTTTAGGGAGAAAGTTTTGTGTTATGTTTATGTAATGCCCTTTCAGTTGTAAATGACCATTTTAATTACTTTAATATAAATAATTTACATTAATAAAGTTTATTAATATTACCCCTCTACAGTATGCAAACTGCTCTAATAAATGTGTAGAAGGCTTTGAAAGAGGAAACAGGCATCCATCCTATGTTTCATTTTCAAGTGTTAGACAGAATTAGAGAGCTAAGACTATCAGAAGATTCATTAGGGACCACGATGAGTCCACAATGATGCCTACAACAGAACATTGCCAAATTCCTTGTTGTTAATAAATTTCTTCTCTCTAAATTCCCTCAGAGAACAAACAGTGATTACCAGGAGAAATATAAGAAAAACGTAAATTATGCTTAATCCTTGGGCTATAAACTGAAAATTTTTAATTAAAGAACAAGCGTTCATATTAATAATAGAATGATATAACTTGAAAGAAAATTGAGGTTACTATTGTTATTAAAGAAATGTTTATTGTAACCTTATGGAGCAAGCACTGATTTATATATTTCTTGAAGATGTAAGGGAAAATAGGCCCTGAAGGATATTATAACCCAAAAAGCAAATTTAGACATGTAAAATAATTACAATATAAAGTGATGGGCTGTTTTATGAGGATTCCAAGGGGGTGACCACAGTAACTATTTTGCGTGTTAAATAAACCTTGTAGAAAGGTAAAAGGTCAATAACCAAATATGGTAGACAATATCATTTCAAAAAAGGGGGAATAATATGAGAAATGTCTGGAAGAAAATAGCACAGCAATTTTGTAGAAATGAACTTACCGGCTATAGTATGGAATAATAATAGTGGGTGATAAAACATATTCTTCAAGAAGCTATAATATAAGGCTGAGAAATTCAGACTTTTTTTCATAACCAACGGAGAACTATGAACAGTACTTTGATCAAAAGGGTATTGCTATAAAAGTTTCTGTAGGAAATTATACTGGTGATTGTGGACAAATAGATCTGGGTTCTTGAAGAGATGAGAATGTTCTAGTAGTTCAGGCAAAAGATCCTTATGGGTATGAACTAGGTGCCATGGTACTAGAAAGGAAGAGATGAGGGTAATAGGAAATAGAATATTAGTAACCATAAACGTTTATGGAGCAATTATATTGTGAAAACTTTTGAATTGTATCAGTTCATCACCCCAACTATCCTGAAGCAGATAGCTGTTACCTCCATTTCACAGAAGGTGATTTAGGGAAATTGTGTCAGTCTAGGGTGGTTCCACCTGAACCACAGGCCCACTGACTTCTAACACCAACCCTTTCAACTTCTACGCTCTCTAATATTTTAAGCTCATTGTAGTTAATGTTGAGAAGCAATGTGGAGTCAAAAATGACACTGAGGTTTCAAGCTTTAATAATTAGGAAAATAATGGTATTGATCAAAACAAAACATGGAATATAAAGAGAAATAATTGGATCAGGAAGATTAAATAAAATTTGCATGTTTATCCATCCCAGTTTCTTAAAAAAGCATTACGTTTTTAGCATGATCTGAAGAGCCTTTCTCTTGCATATTGTCCATTGGTCCTGTTCTAGTCTTAAATGTTTGCTTTATTCACAGATGAGCCAGTTCCAACTTAACCCACTGAAATTCTATCGTTTTATCAGGTGAGAAGTCTCCTGACAAGATGCCTAAAGTGCAGTTAGTCGTATCACATGAAGATGCGAAGCTGACCATACTAGTGAAACACATGAAAAACATTGTAAGTTTGTCGTATCCAATGAGAAGCAGGTAAACCTACATTTAAAAATCACTTGCCTCCATTAAGCAATTGATGTCCACATTAGTGAGAAAAATGGGGCCAGCCACCAAGTTCAAGTGAGGAACGATGAACCAATTACAGTGTTCTTCCTCAATGGGATTTCGAGAGTTGGGGACTAAATATTTCACAGGGAAAGTCCTAGAATGAAAGCCAGATTTTAATTAAAATGAAGTGTCAGGAAAAAGCTGGTGAAAAAACTTTGAGAAAGCAGAACTAGCTGAAGTACTAAGAGCCAAACAAAGAACAGCTTTGTTCCCATGAGTTTACAACTATCTCATGATGCTGAGCTTGCTGGAGAATTTACTCATCTCCTTAAGCAGTGCCAGCACTTTCTTTGTGAAGCCAGGATGTCGTAGGGTTTCCCTTCAAATTCCCCTTGTACCTTGAGTTTTTACCACCACGAGTTATCATATTCTGATGTAATTGCTCACGAATATTTCTTTTTCCTTGAAAGGCATAAATTGTTTGAGAACAAAACACCCATCTCCAGAGCCTAAAACAGCAACTGTAGTTAGCCTCCAAAAACCCCTAAAACCTGCTATCTCCACTACATCTAATTATCCCTAAGTTAGGTTGAGTCAGAAGCAAGGATAGCAATTGGACCGTGTCATTTAGTAAAGGGAGCTTGCTGTGACACAGGTAAGTTACTAATGATGTGAGTCTGAATGCAGTAAACAGAAAAGGGTAACTCTACGCCTCACCAGCGTCTCTGGTCTTCTTTTAGTCTAGTCAAAACGGGTTCTCTACATGGTGAAACTTCCCAGGAGACTCCACAGATGTAGAGAAAGTCAGTAGCACTATTTTGTTTTTCTTCTTTATTCAGAATAAAGAGAGAATATAAATCTTTCTCAGGATGTACTTGGAAAGATTTAAAGGAGCAAACTCTTTTCAACATGCCATGCATCTGGAATATGCTACAACTTCATAAATATTTGTTCAATGGACAAATAGTTGGCATAATCTTCAAGGGATACATCTGTTACAAACCTAGTCTTAGCCAGATACCCAAAGATGTTTGTTTATAAATCTGTGGTGTTTTCAATCAGCAATTTTTATAATAGTTTGGCAAATATTATTAAATGTGTTTTTGTACAACTTTTACTCATTAAGATAAGTATCAATTATTTTTTATAAGAAAGTCATCTTAAATAAGAATAGCAGTTGTTTAAGAAATTCTTAGGCTGATGGAGACTACTGGTCAATGTGGCAATATAGGTAAGTGCAACTCACCTCCTTGCAAAATGACAGCAAAATTATTACCAAAATATAGAACAACCATCACTCAGAATCATCAGAAAATCGAAGTGTATGGAAGTCCGACAACAAAGGAATTAAAGAAACCACATTTATTCAGACAGGTAGGAGGGATGAAGGGGTGGAGACGCAGAGATGTGCTGGTCCCAATCCACATGTGGTAGATATAACATGGAGGGATATCTCAGGAGCAAGGTATCCCAGCCCCACAATGGACCAACCAGCCCAGGATTCCATATAAGAAAGATAAGTCCCCATAACTTTTGGCTATAAAAACCACTGGGGGCTGAGTGGGGGTAAGAAACTGCAGGATTCTCAGCCCTCTCTTCTTAAGGGGCCTCACACCACACACAAACTTACTCAGCCTCACTCCCACTGGACTCCAGCACTGGTACAGCAGCTTGAAGGGCACCAGTGGCATACAGGGACAAACGAGTGTCAGGCATCATGGCAAGAGCTGGAGGACAGCTTTCTCCCAGACAGAACTGCAGGCAGGGGCCACTGTATCTTTCTTAAGCCCTCCCCCACACAGAGCCACAGTGCAGCGGCACCATATCTGAATGTCCATCAACCTGGCTCAATGGTAAGCCCCTCCTTGACAATTACCTAAGGGTCCATCACTTCCAACTTAGAAGCCCACCCATCCAACCCTCCCACTATTCTAACAGTGGCTGTTTCCATATGAAGTGTTGGGCTAGGCACAGGCTTCAGACCATGCTAAATCCACTCAAACAAGCAACAGCTGAGACCAGCCCCTGTACCTCTAGCCCCAGGCCTGGCACTAGCAGCAGCCATCTACAGATTGCTTTAGAGCTCATGCCTAGGGGTCCCGGACAGTACACGGGTGGAGGCTGACCTTGGCCTGCACCACTTGGGAAATCCCAGAGCCTGCACACACACAGTGGACAGTGATAGACCATGTAAGAGCACCAGCCAACCATCTCCACAAGCCACAGCGTGAGGTGGTTGCTGACCAGGGACCACAGCCAGTCCTACCAGCTGTCTGGACTGAGTAAATCCCTCCCATTGACCTGCTGACAGCAATAAAGACTCGTCTCCATGAGGNCCAGGCCTGGCACTAGCAGCAGCCATCTACAGATTGCTTTAGAGCTCATGCCTAGGGGTCCCGGACAGTACACGGGTGGAGGCTGACCTTGGCCTGCACCACTTGGGAAATCCCAGAGCCTGCACACACACAGTGGACAGTGACAGACCATGTAAGAGCACCAGCCAACCACCTCCACAAGCCACAGCGTGAGGTGGTTGCTGACCAGGGACCATAGCCAGTCCTACCAGCTGTCTGGACTGAGTAAATCCCTCCCATTGACCTGCTGACAGCAATAAAGACTCATCTCCATGAGGAGGGTATACTCAGCCCACACAGAGGGAGCACCTCAAGCACATAGCTTGGGAGATAAGTGAGGTTGTGCCACTGGACCCTAGACAACACCTACTGTATTAGGCCAGGCTACCAAGACACAGAGTCAAAGCAATTCTACCTAATACATAGAAATAAACACATGGAGGCTGCCAAAACTAGGAGACCAAAAAATATGACCCAAATGAAAGAATAGAGCAAAATTTCAGAAAAAGAACTAAACAAAATGAAGATAAGGAAATCTATCAGATGCAGAATTCAAAACACTGGTTATAATGAAGCTCAAAGAACTCAGTGGGTACTTTGATGACATAAGAAAGACCCAGGCAGAAATGAAGGATATACTAATTGAAATAAAAGATAATTTACAAGGAATCAATGGTGTATGAAGCCAAGAATCAAATCAATAATTTGGAACATAAGAAAGAAAAAGACATCTAATTGGTACAGCAAAAAAAATTAAAAGAATCCAAAATATCCAGAATAACTTCCCTCTGGTACAACTTCAAACATTCCAACATTCACATCATAGGGGTGCCAGAAAGAGAAGCAAAAGAGCAAGAAATTGGAAACCTACTTGAAAAAAATAATAAAAGAAAACTTCCCTAATTTGGTGAAGGAAATAGACATACAGTGCCAGAAGCACAGAGAGTCCCGAACAAGTAGGACCCAAAGAGGACAAGACAAATCATAATCAAAATGCCAAAGTTAAAGATAAAAAGAGAATCTTAAAAGTAACAAGAGATGCCCTGGCTGGTGTAGCTCAGTAGATTGAGCATGGATGGGTCTGTGGACCAAAGGATCGTGGTTCGATTCCCAGTCAGGGCACATGCCTGGGTTGCAGGCCAGGTTCCCAGCAGAGGACACATGAGGGGCAACCATACATTGATATTTCTCTTCCTCTCTCCTTCCCTTCCTCTCTAAAGATAAATAAATAAAATCTAAAAAAAAAGTAACAAGAAAAAAGCTGATAGTTACCTACAAAGGAATTTCCCTAAGACTGTCAGCTGACTCCTCAAAAGAAATCTTGCACACCAGAAGGGATTGGCAAGAAGTATTCAAAGTGATGAAAAGCAAGGACGTACAATCAAGATTACCTTGTCCAGCAAAGCTGTTATTTAGAGTGGAAGGACAGATAAAGTGCTTCCCAAAGTAAAGTTAAAGGAGTTCATCATCACCAAAAACATTACTACATGAAATATGAAAGGGACTCATTTAAGGAACAAAAGCAAACCAAAACTATGAACAATAAAATGGAAATAAATGCATAACTATCAACAATTGAATCTAAAAAACAAACCAAGCAAACAAACGGAAGAGAAACAGAATCATAGATACGGAGAACAGTGGAATGGTAACCAGTGTGGAGGGGGGTCTGGAGGAATGGGGGAAAAGGTAAAGGGATTAAGAAATAGAATTGGTAGTTACAGAGTAGGCAGAGGGTTGTTAAGAGCAAGTATGGGAAATGGAGTTGCCAAAGAAATCATACACATGACCCATAGACATGAACAAAAGAGGAGGGATCGCTGGAGGGAGTGCGGGGTGCTGGGTGAGGGGCACAAAGAGGGAAAAATTGGGACAACTGTAATAGCNAAACCAAGCAAACAAACGGAAGAGAAACAGAATCATAGATACGGAGAACAGTGGAATGGTAACCAGTGTGGAGGGGGGTCTGGAGGAATGGGGGAAAAGGTAAAGGGATTAAGAAATTGAATTGGTAGTTACAGAGTAGGCAGAGGGTTGTTAAGAGCAAGTATGGGAAATGGAAATCATTTCCATGACCCAAAGAAATCATACACATGACCCATAGACATGAAAAAAAGAGGAGGGATCGCTGGAGGGAGTGCAGGGTGCTGGGTGAGGGGCACAAAGAGGGAAAAATTGGGACAACTGTAATAGCATGATCAATATAAACATGTCTAACCTCAAAACTATATATAGTTAAATAAAATAAAGTAAAATAGAAATTCTTTGTCTGGGAAAGGAGGATTAACTTAAGTACCTATGTAAATATATATTATAAAAATAGAATATTAAAAAAGTGTTAAGTTAAAAGAACTCATATATGTATGTGGTATATTGATTGAAAATTGTCCTCTTGGAAAATAAATTGTTATTTCAGTAGCATTGTCACTGCTCAAAACATTTTAGAACATGCCTGTTGGCTTTGCTTTTAGATCCAGCATGAAAACCACAGCAAACTTGGTGATGTCACTGAATAGCCTTCCCTCGTATTTGATCAAAAGCAGTATTAACCAACTTGGCCACCCATTTTATTCACCAGATGAATCCCCAAATTACCTTTGAGAGTTTTCAAAAATGCATTTCACACTCAGATGAAGCTGCTCTACCAATAAGGACATTCAAAACAAATGTGATGCAGGCTTGAAGGGAGGGAAGTGAGTGAGCAGGAGTTTGAGATTTAGATCAAATATGAATAAATGGCAAATGATCAGATGAATGCCACCAGAAGGAAATCACCACTTAGGGCCCCTAGAGCCTCTACACTGCCGAGCCCTCTGAAGGCAATGAATAACGGAGCAGTACTTCCTGAAATCTGGATATTCACTCCGCATGCTCGTTCCTCCCTTCTCCCCACTCTCTTATCTTGCCCTGATATTCATTCCTAGGCCTCTTCTCTTTTCTATCTTCAGCCTTGTGGCTTTAAATAACATTTACATGTCTTTCTTTTCTGTATTTATAACTCCAGCTTGAATATTTCCCTAATATCTGGAGTGGTCACAGACTTAACATACACCTAATAAAATTTATTATTGCTCTTCTAAAGATGTTTCTTTGCAGTCTTTTTTATCTCAGGAAATAGCACCTACATAGTACTAGTACTCGGGTTAAAATCTTCCAAGTCATTTTGACTTCTGTCACAAACTACATTCAGTTTATCAGCAGATCACGTTAGCTCTACATTCAAAATAAGTCCAGATTTCACCACTTTTCACACCCACCGCTACCACCATTGGTTCAAGGAGCCATCATCTCTCAACCCAATTACTCCGGTAGCCTCCTCTTCCTAAGCTAGCAACCAGAATATTTTTTTAAAAAAAATCAGATTCTGTCATTTCTCTCTTTGTGTTGTTTTGGGGAAGAAGTCCCACATCACACACAATGAGAGCCAAAGTCCTTATTAGTAATGATCCGGGGGGCACTACCAGGCTGGCCCCCTTGACTGCTCCACTCTCGCTTCCTACTACAGATTCTTTCCATCACCCCACTTGACGTTGAGTGACTTCTTTGCTACTCCTTAAATATTGTGAGCATGTTTTCCCCCAGGACAATGGCACCTCCCACTCAGTTTATCTGGAATGCTCTTTCAGGCACATGACTCAAATTCTCCATGGCTCGGTCTCACATGCCCTGAATAACTGAGCTTTACTGTCACTTTCTCTGTGAGGTTGTCACTCACTCTCACAAGCGAAACTGCAAAACCACCCCTCTTCATTGCTACTTTCAAAACTCTTTTCCTAATTTATTTTCCCCACTGCACTCTTTCGTGGCTGTAACCTCAGGGGCTAAAACAGAGCCAAGCACAGAGCAGGCGCTCAATGAATACTCAGCTAAAAGAAAGAATGTCTAATTATCTCTGATGTGAACAACTAAGAACCAAGATCTTTCTCACCTTCCAAAAATCATCACAACAAAGCTCTCATGGCTTGCTTTTTTTCACAGCTATTCATTCTGCTTACCTGAAGACACAGATAACATATAACATGTTAAAATGACGAAAAGCCTATCTATAAACTTTCAACATATTTTCTTTTTCTCATTTCAAGTTTTAACTTATTTTCTGAGCCTTCACTATTTTCACATGCCTTAGTAATCAGACTAAAGAGTTGTATTTGATTTGATTTTAATATTAAAATGAATTATTATGCCTGCAGTTTTGTTACATTTAATATGAAGTTTGATGAAAAGAATTGCTTATCTTATATTAAATCTTAGAAGCTTAGGTCTAAGAATTACTTCTCCCCTGCGAGACAACAAGCTCAAACAAAATCACCAAAATGTTTTCCTTTCAAAGACGCAAAAATATGATTTATTCTAGTGAACAGAGACCAGCAAAGTAATGCAGTTACTTAGAAGCTTGGTCTAATATTATTATTTTTTTGCCTTTTTATTTTTTTATATTTTTTTACATTTTTAAATTTATTTAATTATTTTTCCAGTACAGTTTTCTATTACTCCCATCCCATCCCACCCCTCCCCCATGCTCCCCCCTTCCTCCCATTTCCACCCTTCTCAGTCGTTGTCCATGTATCCTTTATATTTGTTCCTCTAAATCCCTCCCCTGTTTCCCCTGAAATTCCCTCCCCTCTCCCCTCTGGTCGCTGTCCCCCTGTTCTCTATTTCAGTGTCTTTGGTTGTATTTTGCTTACTTGTTTGTTTTGTTGTTTAGCTTCCTGTTAAAGGTGAGATCATATGGTATTTGTCCTTCAACACCTACCTTATTTCACTCAGCATAATGCTCTCCAGTTCCATCCATGCTGTTGCAAAAGGTGGGAGCTCCTTTCTTTCTGCTGCATAGAATTCCATTGTGTATATGTACCATAGTTTTTTGATCCATTCATTTACTGACGGGCACCTAGGTTGCTTCCAACTGAATATTATTTTCTATAACAAAAATTTAAAAATTATTTAGATTTGAAATACTTTTTGAAATCTCTCCAGTATTTTCCAGGTAGCCCACCTTAAAATGATCTCTTGCATCAGCTTGCATGCACTCTCTCTGCGCATCTTTCTGTGCATTCCAAAGTGAGCAATGTCTCTCTCAGTTTAATGGATTCCCCTGGTCTGTGTTGTTACTTGTACTCTGTTTTCTTCTACCTGTTCCAGAATGTGAGCATTTCAGTAGGTTCCCAAAATAATTAATGAGGACACCAGACTCTCTTCTGGAAAAGGCTCACATTCTTGCACTGTAATAGAAGAGTAAGTTATTTCAAATGAGGAACAAGTAATCTGAGGGAAAAAATTTGAATTGGGTGTTGTTTAATCCTTTCGTAAGACACAAAATGGGAGAAAATAGTTACTATATAAAATTAGTAGGAGAGAGAGACAGGTAGAGTCAAACACAACAACCGCCTCAGGCTAAACACACACATATTAGAATGTTATTACATCTCATTTTTTACTTAGAAAATTTCTTAAAATTGTAGTGTGTATGTGTAGCCTGGGGTTGGTCCCTATATTTTTAGCAATTAATGATTTTTTAATTAAATCATTTTTATTGTTATTCTATTACATTTGTCCCAACTTATCCCCCTTTGCCCTCTTTCATCCACCCAACTACCCGCTCCCACAGTCAATTCCCACACTGTTGTCTATGTCCGTGGGTCATTCACACATGTTTTTTTGTCTCGCCCCTTCCCACCATCATGACCCTCCCTTCCCCCCCCCCACCCCGGTCACTTTCAATCTGTTCCATGTCTCCTTGCCTGTGGTTCATTTTGTTCATTAGTTTATTTTGTTCATTAGATTCCTCTTGTAGGTAAGATCACATGCTAGTTGTCTTTCACCAAATGGCTTGTTTCATTTAGCATAACATACTCTAGTTGCATTCATGCTGTCACAAAAGGTAGGAGTTCCTTCCTTCTGCTGCATAGTATTCCATTGCATAAATGTGCTACAGTTTTTTACCCTATTTTTAAAATATAGTTTCTTCTTTTTAAAACAACTTGCCACAATTTTGATACTGTGTGGGCTGGGATGTCTACATGTGCAGTTTATGGGCATCTTCTGGTCTCAGGAATTCCTCTACTCTTTTCCTTCCAGGCTTGTTTTCCTCTATCCTGCTCCCAAATATTAGCATGCCAGAAAGCTCTCTGATACAAGTGGTCCATAAACCATTCTTCAAGAAACAGTTACCAGATTGCTATTCGCCCCATCAATGGTACTCTATAGGCACTGTGAGTTCTGTCCTTAGCACCATGTGAATGGCAGTTCCTGTTGAAGTAGAATAGAGACAGACTTAGATTTCATGAAGATAAAAGAGTAACACAGAAATGTTGGCAATATATAAGTACTGGCATATTTAAGTAACAATGTTCTGTGTTTCCTTTTAAAACTAATGGCTAAATTCTCTATCCTGATTTTTAATTTAAAAAAATCTAGATTTGTAAAAAAAACTGCCATTGTCCCATTCCAGATGCACTTCAATCTAAATAAATATTAACTTATTAATAAAAGGTCATTTTCAAGGGCAATAACAATTATGCCATCAATTGTATTTGGCATATATTCTATGCATTAAAAAATTATCCTCCCAAACTTGGCCCATTATGACATTGATCTTTCATTTCAAAGAATAAGGTGCAAACTAGTATTTTAGTGAAGAGCACGCAGGCCAGATATAAATATTTTGTTGTCTTTTATGGTTTGCTTGTTTGTTTTTTTACCAAGGAAACCTTATCTCTCAACAATGACCAATTATTTTTTAATGAAACAAATTGTAAATTGCTCTTATAAACCTATGATTATTACTATAATTGTGATCATTGATCTTTTTCCAAGAGCCAACATCTTTCCTTCTTGAACTTTTCTATCCTCTGAATCTTCATAAGATTTCACCATCTGTGCTCCCTAAATCTCTTTGACATCACTCTTCCTGAGGCTTCCTTAGCTCTTACAAATTTAAACTAGATAATGTGTGTAGCGGCTAAATAAATGCTGGCTCTACCCTTAGCCTTAAATGTGAAGATTTTTTCAGTATTCAGGGCATTAATTTTTCAGACTAATTTCCTATAAAGTCCATTCAGTCTTGAACTTCAGATTATATGAATTACCCCTAAGTTTATATCTCTACTATTCAAAATTCTTTGAACTCAACTTACATACTTCTACCTCCCTGATGAGCCTTTACATTCTGATATTTTGTTATCATTTCAAATTCAACAATTCTAAATTATAATTCTTCTCTTTCCACTAAAGCCAACTCTAAACTACTTATTTCAAAAACTTGTTGCACTATCCTCAACAACCACTGATAAAAACTTTCTGTAATTATTTTCTACACTTGATCTTAGCCAAAGGCCATTACTTTACATTTTGACTCATTTTATCATTTCATTTTTCTATTAATTTTATTGTCACAATTCTAATTTATATTCTCTATTAATTCATCTATTGATTATTTTGATTGGCTGCTATGATATTCTTTTCTTTATATTCTACTTCCTCTATCTCATCCTGCATATGACATCCTAAATTCCATTTTCATCATATCAGTAATAAATTAGAAGAGTCTCTATGAATTTCCAATTTGTTGGTTTAATAGTTAAGGTACCATACAATCCAGCTAGAATCTGCCTTTGTATCTCCCTCCTCAAAAAACTGTATTAAATTCTAGATGGCTCATCCATTGTTGACCAAACATTCATCATTCTAGCTGACTATATCCTACTTCTACTTACCTCCTATTTACCTCTACATGCAACTCAGTCTTCAAGCTCAGCTTAAACCTTTCATCCACTCCGAAGCCTCTGGGTCACTCTTGCTCCTGGGGAGCTTTCCCTGCTTTCTCCATTTAATATTCACTGTTTTATCTCTACTTTTGAAACTTTCATCATCTCGGTTCATCCTGTAGTTTCAATTTTTGTTGAATGGAGTGCTCTATGAATGTCAATTAAGTCACGTTGGTTGATTAAGTTGTTCAAATCTTTCATACTGTTACTGTTCACTGTATGCTAGTTCTACATATTATTAAGATAGGGTTGTTAAGCTCTTCAGCTATAATTGTGAATGTCTATAATATTGCATGAACATTTCAAATTATTATGGCCTCTTCATCAATTGACCTTTTTATTATTATAAAGTGAACTTTTTAATTCATGGCAGTATTTTTGCTCTTAAATATACTTTGTCAGATATATATAAGCCAGTTTTCCTTTGATTAATGTTAACATGGTATACCTCTTTCTTTTATTTTTAACCTATTTTCTCTTTACATTAATGTAAGTTTTTTATGTATAGATACAAATAGATGGTAGATAGATAAGATAGATAGATAGATAGATAGATAGATAACCACACTCTATAGCAATCTCTGCCACATAGACATAATCATCTATAAATTTTTTTAAGTTTTTTCCAAACCCTAACCAGTGTGGCTCAGTTGGCTGAGAATCATTCTGCAAAGCAAAAGGTCACTTGCTTGATTCCCACTCAGGTCACTATAGGTTCAGGCCCCAAAACTTGACATTGTGTATTTTTTACTTCTATGTATTTTACTGTTTCAGTTCTAACTATTGTTTTAACCTTATTAGATACAGTTCATCATCCCAGGCCCTTATAACTCAGTCTTGATTATCTGACCCAGCCTACTAGCCATCAAACTCAGGTTATTGACACCTGTACATCATATTTCTGTATCTTTATTTAAATCATGATAACACTAGTTAGAAGGAAAAGACCAAGGCAAATATTTGAGGTACATAAAATGTATATTTTACCTCTGAATTACTAGTTTCTGCTTCTTGCTGCAATCCATCTTCTTTCCCTAATGGAATCTAATCTTTCATTTATCATCTTTTTCTTTGCACTTCCTCAGTAATGACTAACAAAACATAGTCTATCTCTCTTACTTGTACAGTTTTTTCAGCACTTGGGGATAGAAAATGAGCTAGTAGATTTGACATCATTTAAAGCAGTTCTGTGAAAGTGTGAAAAAGAAAAGTTTAATTACCAGCTAACCCATAAACAACTTTTCAGATTGCTTATTGAATAGATTGTAAAAAATAAATGAGGTTTAAAAGTTTTACATCTTGCATGTTATTAAGACTGAGAAATGGAAAAACTTGCCAAATTTCACAAGATAGTCAGTAACAAAGTCTGGAGCTCTAATTAGAATTCTGAACTTTTAGAAGCAACTCAATGTATATGTATTGAGTCAGAAAAGGAATCCTGTCTGCTATACTGGTGTCTGTCTAGTTGTTAACTACATCACCTTGATTTACATATGCCGGGATGATCATGAAAGCTAGTTTATTAGCTCTTTGAAGGCAGAAACTATCTCAATTACTTTTCCATGTCCCCTCACAGACCATCCAGAGTGGTAGACACATGGTAGTTTGATTTTTAAATTGATTTTTTAATTACTAGAGATCAGCTAAGGAGGACAAGAACTTTATTAAATGCTTAAACTGTGTGAAATGAAGCAGGAGACCATCCTAAATTAATTCATGAAGACCTGAAATTATTCCACTGTATGTGAAACAACATAAACTGAAAGATTGGATTCCTTTAACTAAAGCACACAACAAACCATATATCACAAGCATTTTTATCACACATCTGTACTTTTATCATATATTGACATTTTAATTTTTTTCACCCTCTTCATGATGACTAGTTTGATTTTTGAAATTGTCAGGCATATAGAAGAGGAAAATGCTTTTTTATTGTGTTGCTTTGTTTTTGGCATAGACCTCAGGTTTTTATAGCCCTATCGTATTTTAATCATCATTGGTTGATTTCTTCCAAGGCTTGTATTATACTATGATTGGAAACATTTAAGTATAAAAAAAACTCGATGTAAAATTCTCATAAATTATTCATCAAAATATAATAACCTGTGAAATATAATTAAGTTTTGAATTAATTTGTAGAAGTTTCCAAAGTGTCTGATGTTTTTAAACCAGTATTTTATCACATTCTTGATAAAATTTGATCTAGAGGCATTCCTAATCCGAGTCTGACAGTTTCCTTTAGCAATCTTTGTAGTGTCAGTATGAGGTAGTGGTTAAGCGCATAGAGGTCTTACAGAAAAATGTTTTTAATAAAATAAAAACAATAACACTGGCTCAAGGATTACTTAAAGAGAGTGTTTTAGATGAAGTATATACTCACTCTGCAGTAGCTATTGTTGTTACTATGTATAAAAAATGTCTTCCTCATACACTCATACAAAAATACTGAAGGGTTTCTAGTCTATCCTACAATGTGAGATAGTTTTACTTAATTTCGAAACAGTTCATATTGGGCTTTGTTTTTATACCAACATGTTACTGTTTACTTTTATTTTCTTTGTCTTGTTAAATGAACCATATTTTCAACATACTATCATTCACTGACCAAGAGAACAGAAGTGGCACTGAAAACCGTTTTGTGTGCAATAGAGAAAAAAAGATAGAAAATTGGTATTTTTCATTATTTCCAGGCCTAAAGCAGTACCATTTACAAACCAACATTGTGAACAAAGACGTACTGATATACATACACACATTTTAAGTTTTATAATTGAAAATAATAACAAAGCAAATCATCTGTAATATTTCACTCCTCAATAGCAAAAGAAGTCTCTCTACTAGTGAACGCAAAGCACATCCTAAGGCCTTCATTTCCAATCTTTTTAAAAAGCCATGNGAAAATACATAGAGGAAACATAAATGCATATTACCAAGTGAAAGAAGCCAATCTGAAATGGCTACTATCAACTGTAAGGTCCCAATTAGATGATCTTTTGGAAAAGGTGAAACTGTGGAGAGTAAAAAGATCAGTGGTTCGCAAGGGTTGTGGCAGAGGTTGGGGAAGGAGAAATAAATAGACATGGCCCAGAAAAACTTTAGGGCAGTGAAAATACTTTGTATGAAATAATGATGAATAAACATTACCACAAACTGTCCAAACACATACAACACCAAGCGTGAACAGTAATGTAAACTACTGACTTTAGGTGACGACACATCAATGTGGGTTCATCACACATTGTAACGAATTTCACACTCTATCAAGGGATGTTGTTAACGGGGGAGTTTATGCACGTGTCTGGGCAGGGGTATATGAGAAATCTCTATACCTTCCCTAAAGTTATTCTGTGAACATAGAACTTTTCTAAAAAGTCAAGGTGAAAAAAGACTCAAATAAATGAAAGAATGAAGAAAAGATCTTCAGATAGAAGCATTATCACAGAAAGTATACAATTAGGTGTATGTAAAGAAATACAGTGTAGAACATTTAAAATACAAAAATAACAAATTGTTCATTTTAGTTATACTTTGAATAACTGATAGCTATGCAAATATTATAAATATGTTTTATGGACTTTATACATATGAAAAATAAAACAATTGGCAACAATAGTACCAANACCCTGCTCCCTGCCTCCGCACAAAGGTTCCCATGAAGCACTTCTTCATGGGAACATCGGTATATTACTTTCAACATAGATTTAGTGTCCACTCCCTACCAAATACCGTGTTAGAGACAGGATGTCGGCAGAAAAAGAAAGAAAAAAAGATGCTATAAAAGGAAGATATGGCTGTGAAAGAAAAGAAAAGAATGAGATAAAAGAAAGCCCAATTTCGAGTGGGGATTTTAAATTTTTCATTGGAGATTTAGAAACATTGGAAGTTTAGGAGAAAGGAACTGAGTGTGGGGGAGGGTTAGTAGGGTAACCAGTAACCAAAGGGGCAATGGGCAAAGGAGAAGTGGGGGAGGGAGGCATGGAAAAGAATTTCTAATCTCATAAGGAAAATAACACACATAGAACTATTTTTTAAATGTAGAAAATGATAAATATTTTAACAGAAAATCTAGAAAATATATAACCCAAAATTAGTATAAGCAACAGAATAAAGTTTATAGGACTTCATACTATCTTCTGGGCAAAGTAAAAACATCAGCCAGAGTTTTGGGAGAAAGTAGCATTGTTGCTTGACTTCAGTGAATGAGAAAATAAGAAATGAATAAGAAAGCTCTTATTCGTGAATAAGAAAGCTCTCTGACTCAGGAAACTTCTCATTGCTTAGAGTGTTAACTCTGTATCTCCAAGCCTTATGACTCTTCAGGTAAAGTGTAAAGTCACTCTTAATTAAATTTTGACTTTAAAAAAATGTAATATTATATAGTATACATATGCATATTATTGAATGGTACATCTTATTTTACATGTCAAACTTAAATATTTTTTAAGTGGTACACTATCCAGAGTCACTTAATTATTGTCTCTGCTTATGGCTTGTATTCAGCTCTTGAGCATTTCTGTCAAAAACGCTATTTTAGTTTTGACTATAAAAAATAAATTAACTTAATGGGCTTTCAAATATCATTCTCTTACACAACAATTTTATTCTATTTAATTGCACTTGAATTGTTTCTGCACAATGATGTATTTCTTTTTTATTGTTTTCTTGTTTTCTGATCATCAGAGTGGTGGTAATAAATCTTGATCCTGCCTTTGGTCTAGATGTTTAGTAGCTACATATTTGTTTTCTTTGGTAGCAACATACATTCATATTTATGATCCTTTTCCTTTACAGCATCTCCCAGATGGCTCCATGCCCAGTGCACATGTTGAGTTTTATCTTTTACCACATCCCAGTGAAGTCCGTAGGAGGAAAACAAAATCTGTTTCAAAATGTACTGACCCCACATACAATGAAATTGTAAGTATGATTCATCTCTTGTTCAGTCGCTTTGTATTTTTCTTACCATTTTTCAGCCTAACAACCAAATATGGAAAATTTGCAGTAACTGGCAGCATTTTTCCATAAACAGTAGACATTTCCCCAAAATAGCCACTGTGTGCCAATCACTATTCTAGATGCTATGGGAACTGGAAAATACAGATACTGCCTTCAAAGTGTTCATGAACCAATTTTCAAACTGTGGCTAGCCTCCAGTAAGAGCCTAAGACTATATAGCATTTACTTCACGTACTAATATTATCACTGACTTCATCTTATTTTTTCTAACCTTACTTTCCTTTACCTGGTTTTCCTGGCCTAACAGTCTTATCTAAGTCTAACCTGTATAGAAAAATACATTTCACAAAATCACATTTGAAAAACCTAAAGTATAAAACACAAATTAAATTACAGTTAACTTATATGAGATGCAGCCATTTCATCTGTATTATACAATTTGAACATGTAAACCCCTACTTCTATCTGAGGCACATCCTACATTTATTCTCAATTCCTTCTTTTCTGTCTTTCTGTACCTTGCTCAGTTGACTACTAGCTCTTCTTAAGGTTATCTCATCCACTGAATCCTTGACTCAGAAATCTTAAAAAAAAAAAAAAAAACGACTCCTCAACTCAATGTTTCTAAAGCATTCCATTTTTCTTTCCTTCCTTGTCATCTCCAAACTTTTACAGAATTAACATTTCCTGCACTCACTTCATCACTTCCTCTTCACACTTCAATCCTTTGCAGTGTGGATTCTGACTTTAACTGATGGAGCTTTATTCAAGTGGTACCTACAGACAATTGCTGAATCCCATGAGCCCTCGGGTTCTACTCTCCTGAAGTTACTTGGCAACACTGTTGACTTTGCCCTTTTTCTGGCCACCTCCCTTTGTTTCTTGAGTCCAACCTTTTCTTTTTTTTTTTTTTTAAGATTTTATTTATTTATTTATCTTTAGAGGGTAAGGAGAGAGGGAGAGAAACATCCATGTATGGTTGCCTTTTGTGCGTCCCCTGCTGGGAGTTGGCCTACAGGGAACTGGACTACAACCCAGGCATGTGCCCTGACTGGGAATCGAACCGTGATCCTCTGGTTCACAGGCCCGTGCTCAATCCCCAACCTTTTCTTAATTCCTTTCTGTTCTCTCTACCCACTTCCTCATCTTTTATTTACATTCTTCCTCCTAAAATAGTGTTGTTTATTGTCGTTCTGCCATCTGTTTACCCTTATCTCTTCCTGATATTTATTCTCTCAGATTATCTTGTGTTCCACACATTTTCATTTATCACCTATATTTAGTTTGTACCCAAATCTCTTCCTCAAGTCCTGGCTTCCCTCCTAGCCCTTTGACCGCACTCTGTCTCCTCACTGAAGAGCTCATTTGGGTGTCTCCTGGGTACTTTTAAACCTGGCTCTCCTCCTCTGTTAACCATCCCAAATAATAACTTCTAATGCCATCTCCCCGTGTTTCGGTCACATGTCCAGATAGTCGCCATGTTTGATTGGTTCTCCCTGTGTGGCTTCCTGCCTCTTAAATCAACCGCCTCCTCTTGGTTCTACTACCTTTCTTCGTTTGAGGTTCTTTCAAAACCTAGTTATATTTATTAGTCTTCTGTTAAAATTGTTAAAGTCCCTCACTGCCTAAATGTCAGAACCCTAAACATGACATTCATAGCCTTTAAAACTTGTCTCATTAGTTTTCTTAAATTGCCTCTTGGAGCACAGCTTTAAGAAAATGTTTGGGGATAATTATAGAATCACATGTAGCTGGAAGAAAAAATTCAAAGAATTTTTTGAATTCTTTTACAGAAAGAATTCAAATACCCTTCAACCACTTTCCCCCAAATGGTAACACCTTTCATGACCACAGTTCAGTATCGCAACCAGGAAGTTGATGTTAATGCAGTCCACTGACCTTATTCAGATTTAACCAGTTTCACATGTGCTCTTGTATATGCGTGTATGCATGTGTTTAGGTGTATGCATTTTCATCACATGTACAGATTTTTTGGGACACCAGCACAGTCTTTACTGAAAAGTCTTTGCTCATTTTTAATTGGATAGTTTGCACTTTACTGTTAAGTTTTGAGAGTTCTTTATATATATTCTAGGTATTAGTCCTTCATCAGATATTCAGTTTGCAAATATTTTCCCCCATTCTGTAGCTGGGTTTTTTCATGTTTTTCTTAAGGCTTTTCACAGAGTAAAAGTTTTCATTTTGATGAAGGTCCAGTTTATCAATTTTCTTTTTATAGATTGTGCATTTGGTAGCAAGCCTAAGAACTCCTCACCTAGCACTAATCTACAGATTTCTCCTATATATTTTCTTAATATTTTATAGTTTAAATTTTACATTAAGTGCTTGAGTTATTCATTATTCATTTNCCATTCTGTAGCTGGGTTTTTTCATGTTTTTCTTAAGGCTTTTCACAGAGTAAAAGTTTTCATTTTGATGAAGGTCCAGTTTATCAATTTTCTTTTTATAGATTGTGCATTTGGTAGCAAGCCTAAGAACTCCTCACCTAGCACTAATCTACAGATTTCTCCTATATATTTTCTTAATATTTTATAGTTTAAATTTTACATTAAGTGCTTTTCAAGTTAACTTTTAAAATAAAGTATGAGGTTTGGGATAAACCTCATACTTTATTTTAAAAGTTAGGGTTAGGGCTTGCTTTTAGTCTATGAATGCCAAATTCTAGCACCCTTTGCTGGGAAGGCAATTCTTTATTGAACGTCTTTTGCACCTTTGTCAATAACTGAAAGTTCATGCCCATTTACTGTCCTATACTTAGCCATATTCTCAAGTCACATCAGACAGCTTGCCATTGTCTGAATGGTCCCAAAGACGTCAGTGATGACGTCACAGGCAGCATTCAGCCTCTCAGTTCTTCGCTGCTGACTGCGAGGCTCACTTCACAGGTGGACGCGATGAACCGCTCTGTCCTCCTGGACTCTTATACCATGCTTAGCATCTTCCACTTAGTCCTTAGTCATATGCATTTTTTCCAATAGTATGTTATAAACATTTTGGGGACATGGGAGACCTTTCTTTCCAAGAAACTCCAGTTCCTTTCCTCCTGCCTCTCCCTACCTGATTCCCTTTGGTTTTTCATATTTAAATGTTTTAATTGATTTAATTGATTGGACAAGCAAATGTCTTATACTTCTTGGTATCTTTAAAATCTAGTTACTTCTATAAAGACTTGTGAAATTGAATATTTGGGGTAATTTTATAAGTAATACTTTGTGTTTGTGTATAAAACATGAAATCATAACCATGTATATGTGTGTAAGTATATTCATGTATATATGTATATAGAGAAAGAGGGGGAGATTAATACTTCTTCAGTTTAATAGGGAAAGGAGTTTTGGCATTTTATTATTTGTCATCATGTCAACAGCTGAGATATACAACTCCCAACAATATCAGGAGTTTCTGTACATTCTGAGTGTAAGACCCCCTTCTCCAATACCAATAACCTTCTCAGATTCAGTGGTGTTGTTCAGCATTTCATGAGCAAAAACCATTAATAAGTCAGGAGACTTTGAATAAGGTTTAATTAGCTTTATGTAATTTTAAAAGTAGTAATAAATTTACAGGCATGGAGATTCTGTGCTTGTTATGTCTGTAACTTTTCCGAGGGCTTGTAATAATGTTGGGCCTGCCTATGTGCATGGTGTGCTGACTAAAAATCACTGCAGTAATTTCTCCATTAGTCTATACTTCCACCATAAATATACCCCATTTATATTTGAGCACATGTAAAATTGTTTTAAAGAGTGTATTCTGGACAGCAAACTCCAACTTACCCACAGTCCAAATTTTCAGAAATATGAATTAACATGTGGATAAGTAACTATTTTGATAGTAATGATCATCATATAAGCAAGTTTGGCAGGAAAACTGATTCAATTTAGAAAGCCATGAGGGGGAAAAAGGGCTATAATATTTTTATTTTTCCCAATATGCTCCGTGTCTCTATTAATACAGCAAAAATATTTATATTGAGAAATGCAAAAAAGTACTGCCCACCAGTTTTGACTCTGGTTTTACTTGATCTTGACCTCAGCTGTGATGTAAGCCCTCAATTCTCTGCCAGACCTCTCAGCCATTTCTATGTACCCTCAGTGACACTTTATATGTTTCTAGGGAGCACAGTGAATTAGCACATGGCATCTACCTTGTTTTGAACTTCTCCCCTGCTTTGCCTCCTGAGGATCATTACATGGGCCACTCACCATGGCTGGGATTTCTCAGCTGCCAAAGCCTTGCATTGCTCTGGGAAGTGGGAGAGGATGGCCTCACTCTCCTTTTCATATAAATCTCTTAGAGGAATACAAAGGGGTAATTACATTGCATCACCAATGTCTTACAAGGTTCTTCATGAAAATAGTTCTTTCCATTTTTATTCGTGGACCTCTCCCTCCCTAAAACCCAGACCTGAGAGAGGCTGGGTCAGGGACATTGCCAAGTGCCCCTTTGGTATCCACCCTTCAGATACTAAAACTTTCATACAGCACCAGGCTTGTCTACTTGACACTCTTAAGCTTTGCCAATAGTCTCCCTGAAAACCCCCGTCATACATGAATCCCAGTGGTAGACAAGGCTGGGTTCAAGGTGGGGCAGGGCTGGCAGTAGGAACGCTCGGAACTGCACTGCAGCCTTTCAGAAGCAGAGCCAGGGTTCTGGCTCCAAAACCTTTGCTCTTTCCACGCCACTACCTTCAACATCTGGTTAAAACCCATCACTTTTTTAAAGGATTCGAAAGACATACAGATTCTATCTTATAATAAAATTATCTTAGTATAGTCAATGTATGTTTTGCTCTGAATTCCTTTCTTAGATACTATCCTATTGTAAAGCAAAAAGGGGAATTAGAAAGAACATAAACTTTCTGTGTTTTACCTACCTTAAAATATTTGCCAGAATGTGCACAAATATCTAGCATAACTAGGTATATGATACACTCAGTAAACCATAGTTACTGTTATCCCCATGGTCTGCTCATTTGCTATTCAGAACAGGAAAATTCTGCTTGTAGACAGACACTGAGACCCTGAGGTCAAACAATTCAGATTCCAAAGTGAGTGATTACAAAGCCCACAATGACCCAGCTCAAACTCGGTTTTATTATCCCTCCCTCTCTGCAGAACAAAGTTCCGTTCTCAATGGTTTTGAACTCTCCCTTTCATTATCCCACCTCCTCACTCCTCTCCCCACCAGCACTAGGCACACTCAGTCTCCACAGTATCATTCTCCCATTGCAATCATAAAATACACTTTAGAACTATTTACTTGACCCTGGTGTCAAATATGACACAGTGAGTATTTGTATATGTCAGTAGGTATTAACTACTTGAAACAATATTTTTCTGCTTGATGTAACAATTTCAAACCCACAAATCCAACATTTGTCAGGCGGTAATGAAGACTCGGCTCACACCTGCGGGTGAAAAGTTCCATAGAGTGAAATCAAAAGAGCTGTGCAGTTTTGGCCTGTGTATTGAAGGTCAGACACAGATGAAAGAATTTGGTGAAAAGTCCCAAAGAATATTATCATTTGTGTATTTCTCTAGCATTGCCCACTAATCATTCATTGCACAGTAAGAAAAAAATGCCTATTTTTTAAATAATGTTGTGGGTGCAGTTAAAATGAACAGATATATGTCATCTGCACTGTCAATGATTGCATGCTTATAAAACAAACCACTTTGTAAAGAAGTATGCATAATGAAGCATAAGGCGGAAAATCCATAAAGTGATATAAACTTCAGAGTTCAAATGTTTGTATTTTAACCAAGAAGGCAATTAATTTCTAAAGTCACTTCTTGAAAACATCGATTTACCAAATACCTAGGAGATTCTAGTCTATCTTAAAGTGTTGTCTTTAGTCTCCAGTCAACTAATCCTAAATTCCAAGAAACACTGTTCTTTTTTGTGTGTTTAATGGATCTTCTTCAGCTATAATTTATTAGTGTTTAATGTGTACCAGGCTTTGTGGTAAGGCTTGTATTCGTTATCTCATTTATTCTTCCCCACAATGTTAAAAGATAAATATTATAATCACCATTATGCAAATAAGAGAACATATAATTGACAACAGATTCATGTAAATATTAATAATGGATATGTTTATTTTAAAGTTACATCTTTAAGGCCTATTAATAGGATTCACAAAGTTAATCCAGACTTCCCAAGGACCTAAAGCATAGAGTTGTTCCACTGTTTGACTTCACATACAGTGACACTTTGAAGACCCCTTGGCCCATTTCTCTATAAAAGAGACGGATTTATCTGCTGAAAGTGTTGTTCAAGGGAAATGGGCAACTATTTAGACAGTTCAAAACGGCCACTAAGCAGAAAGGAAAAAGAGTTTACTTTGAAGTCCTGGAAAGGTAAGAACCCAGGAGGAGAGAATGGTTCAGAGGGTCCACGCTGGGCATCCACTGCCGATAAAGAGCATGAATTACAGTGGAAGGGTTTTGAGATTTTTAAGGCAGCCCTTCAGTTCCCTTATTATCCCCAGGGAGCTCAGTGGATGAGGTGGGATTACTTGAAAGAGCAGCCCTAGGAAGCCGGAAAGACAATTTCCTGTCCCGAGGAGGAGTAAGACTCTAAAAAAGGAAGTGGCCAGGGGCTGTCGCATGAAGCAGGGTAGGCGGGGTTAACACACTCTGTATTGGATCTCACATCCTTGATGGAATTCTGTCCTGGACCAGTGAGTCGTTCAGAGCAGCTAACAGACTTTGAACAGAATTTCACTGATAAATTCATGGCTCATAAATGACAGGCGAGTCCCAGTATCCTGGACCAGAAACCACATCCACACACACGAGGGAAGCCACGCAGTCACTCCAGTGACTTGCCCCTCAGTTGTTTTCTCTGCTGCTTTCTTGCATGTAGAGGGAATGCTTTTTTTCTCTCTTGTAGCTTGTTATACAAAGCAAGCACGTTTGAAGCAGCATGTGAAACTGCTTTTCTAAATGTGTTGAAGGGGTTTCCCTGAGTAGCACGTTGGGTTTGCACACAGCTCCCCCCTCCCTTCACGATGCGTAACTAGCTCCTTGAGAGCATTACGCTTTCGGTCTCTTTACCGCCACAGGCAGCCCGGGTACTCTCTGTGACTTGACTTACTTCCTGGATATTCTGAAACACAATTAAACAGATCCCTTCAATAGTTATAGGACTATAACTATTTTAAGCGAAAAAGAGCAAGACACAAAACTGTATATGCAGCTTAATTACAACTTCGATTCATAAAATTAGATTATTTATAGACAAGGAACATGACAACGTTCTGTAATTATCTCCCTATGGCAGGAGCATAAATATTTGCCTTCTCTTTTTGTTCTTTTTTGTTTTGTTGGCATTTTAATTAATGAGCATGTATTTTCATAATTAGAAATAAAGCAATTTTAAGTAAATTAAAGTAACCACAGAGTGACTTCTTCACATGGAGAAACAAATATTGCTGTACTGCATTAAAATAGCACAGGGAAGTCATGGAAACTGGTCTGCTTCCCACATTAGCCTTCACCAAAGAAAGATAGTGTTCAAGTTCCGTGCCGCACCGAAAATTCAAGGACAGTTAAAAGGTGAAGTGTATTTAAAGTTCTTCCTACAGCATGATTTGCCATCTTATTAAATGTGGGATGGACAATTATTAATGAAATCAGAGTGTGTTCTAAGCTTCTTATGAAAATATTCTTTCACTAAGCTTCATTATTGTAGCAGAATCTTTAGCTTTTTAGAATTAGAGTTGGAAATGAAGGATTCTACCAACATTGACCCATCCATTCCAAAATACAAGATATTAGCAGCTAAATATTTCTATTAAAAACAATATTTTCAATGGTGCATTTAGCATATCTGATTTGTATTTTCATTATTCCTTCCCTTTCAGGTGGTATATGATGAAGTCACAGAGCTCCAAGGACATGTCTTAATGCTAATTGTGAAGAGCAAAACCACGTTTGTGGGAGCAATTAACATCCAACTTTGTAGCGTCCCACTCAATGAGGAAAAATGGTACCCACTAGGAAACAGTATAATTTGACCACTGCTGCGAAAATGTGCATTGTTCATTAACTGCTTGTGTTTTTTTCACTTCTGGCCATCTCTATCACAAGCAGGACATTTTTGTTGTGAAAGATAGTGTAGTATATTAAGGACACAAGAAAAAGAAACCAGAATCAACCTTCTATAATCTATTAGTCTCTACCAGGGTTTCACTCTTTTTAATCCTTTCTCCTTAAATGGAATGCCATTGGTACAAAATTCAATATGTAAAGTAATACAGGACCTTTAATTTAAAGCATCTTTTAAGCCAAACATAAGTTCACACTTTGTTTTAATCATGTGCCTAGTTAAAAGCAATACTTTTAATGTATTTTCTAAGAAACAGGAAAATAAATCAATCTCATTTATTTAAGACATGATTATATCTGCAATAGATTTTTTTAAAATTTGAATTATTTCTGCTTCTTTTACCTGGGGAGACAGATCAGATAAAACATTGCTACAACCAATGTCCAAGATGTTATGCCTATGTTGTCTTCGAGGATTTTTATAGTTTCAAGTCTTGCATTTAAGTCTTTAATCCATTTAGAATTTATTCTTGTGTTTGGTGTGACAAGGTGGTTGGTGTAGTTTCCTTTTTCTGCATGTATCTGTCCAGTTTCCCAACACCATTTATTGAATAAACTCTCTTTAGCCCACTGTATGTGCTTGCTTCCTCTGTCAAATACTGACTGTAAAGGTGTGGGCTTTTTCAGGGCTCTCCATTCCGTTTCATTATCTGTACGGCTGTTTTCATGCCAGTGCCATGTTGTTTGCATTACTATGGACTTACAGTATAGTTGGATATCAGGTAGCGTGATCCCTCCAACTTTGTTCTTCCTTCTCAAGATCATTGTTGCTATTCAGGGCCTTTTGAGGTTCTATGTAAATTTTTGAAATATTTGTTCTAGTTCTGTGAAATACATCATTGGTGTCTTGATAGGAATTGCATTGAATCTATAGATTTCTGTGGGTAGTATGGATATTTTAATGATGTTAATTCTGCCTATTTGTGAACATGATAAAACTTACTTATATCTTCTTCAATTACTTTCTTCAGTGTCTTATAATTTCCAATACAAGTATTTTGTATCCTTGGTTAAATTGACTCCGAGGTATTTTATTATGATGATGCTATTGTAAAAGGTATCATTTTCTTAGTTTCCCTTTCTGAGAGGTCATTTTTTGATGTATATAAATGCAACCGATTTCTGGGTATCTACTTTGTACCTTACTACTTTACTGAATTCGAGATCAGTTCCAGTAGTTTTTTGGTAAAATCTTTAGGCTTCTCTATATACAGTATCATGTCATTTTCATGCTTGTCTGCCAATTGAAATCACATGTATGTAGTTGAACAGGTAGAATCCTGGATGCAGACTGTGGCTTTATGTGTCTCAGTGGAGAGGACCCTTGAGGTCCCTATTTGTTGGCGCCCACTTTAGCAGCTGCTCAGCCTCCCTCATCCATGCAGACCGAGATTGGTGGGTTCTACCCCCTCTCCTTGGATGTTAGTGTTGTTACCACTTCCCAGCTGTTTCATCAGTGCTCTGATAGGGAGTCGGGAAAGCACATCTGTGGGAAATTGTGCAAGAATTTCTGTGGGGGAGCCCCCTAGGGTGAGCACTGCCCGGTGAAGGGGAGCACCTGTGAGACACCCACAGGTCCTGCACACTGTCCTCCCAGAGGAGGCGCCTTTCCCTTTTCTCTGCTGGGGTCTGCTGGGGCTTCTGCTTCCTCCCTCTGTGCCCAGGGCTGGTTGCTCTAGGACAGGAGCCTGCCAGACAGATGGGGACAGTGCTCTCTCCCAACTGTTGACAGTGCGTGGGGCCGCACAGGGCAGATCAGGAATCTCTGACAGGTAGTGGCGTGAGCACTGCCTCTTCGCTGCAAGTGCACCTGCCTGTCCCTTGTCCCTTTGGAAAACACAGACCCTCGAGAGTGTGCTGTGCCACAGGGATGTTGAAACTTTCCTTGGCCTTGGGTTGCGAGGAACACTTTCCAGCTTGTGGTTTGTCTTTTCAGATTTCTGCATTTCTCTTTTTTGTTTTGTTTTGGGCACAGAATGAGCCAGCTGTTTTCTGACGAGCCTGTGGTTCTGGGGCACACTTAGCACAGCAGCCTCAGCCCAGAGATTGTGCCTGCGCTCGCTGAAAGGGCTTTTGTAGACATCTGATCTCTAATGTCTCTGGGATTTCCTTTCCAAATAACAAAAATGCTATTTCAGATATAAACAAACACGCGTACGTGGGCAGACACAAAATCATGAGGGTACGTCATGCTCAGGAATGGCACACTTTACCATATAAACAGTAACTTTTACTTATAATTTAAAATAAATCACACCCTGGAGAAATGAAGGATAAAAAGAGAAAAAGGAAAAGATAAACCTCCTGAAACCCCTCAAATAATAGGAACAAAATAAAAAAAAACTGAATCACTCCATGGAGAAAAAAAACATAGCAATAAAAGAAAATGGTTAAAGAATGGATATAAATAGATTCTGATAGGCGAGGGAGAGCAGGGCCAACACGCGGCTCCGGAGCTGACCAAAAGAGGCAAGGATGATCGTATTTCACACTGAGACCTTCACTGGGTCTGGACTCAGGCTAGACGCCTGTGGCCCTTGTCACAGCAGACCCCAGAGGTAACATGGGGAGGCCCAGGGTGGTTTTGTTCAGGCCAGGCCACCACTCAGATCACACCTGAGCAGCCCTGAGACACCTACTTGTGTCTGTGTGTGTGTATGTGTGTGTGTGTGGGTGTGTGTTTATGAGGACCTGATGAGAACACTGTCGGGTCACTCTTGCTCAGGTCAAGCCTGGCGGGGTGGGTGTGGAGTGTGGATGGGGCCCTCTGCACGAGGTTGCTCCTGAGCCCTGGAGGTGAATCTAACTTTCTTGGTGGTGGACTGTGCAAACACAGGGCAGGGCTTCATGATGGAGCTGAAATACCTGTGGGAGGAAGTACCAGCGTATAGGGTCGGGGAGGACTAGATGCCTCCCAACTGGTTACCAGCCACTGTCATTACAGACTTCAACACTGGATATACAAAATGAGGGGATGGAGGCTGCTGTCAGGGGCAGCCATCAACCTGGAGAACCAGGTCCCTCCACCAAACACCATATGCCTTGGATGTCGAAGGCTTGAAGGCATCGTGGAAGGAAAATGAAGTTTTGGCCAAAGGAGGAGCATGCTACTGGCCCCCCTGATTCGATAAGAGAACTAGAGACACAACAGACCCAGTCCAAAGGTTTGAGTTGGGGCAAGGTCCTTGAGTGAAGGAGAAGGAGTGGGTGGGAAGCTAAACAGAAAGAGTAGGTGCCAGACACACAACGAGACGCTGAGCCAATGTGAGGGGACAAGGAAACCTCAGCCTAGGAAGGCTGCTGGAATGTCTGAGGCTTTGTGTCCTGGAGGGACAATATCACTAGGAGCCACTAGAAATGTTGAGGTTGGGTTAGGAGTTTGAGCAGCCATTGGGGTATAAGCATGCAAGTAATTAACTCTCCTCTGGCAACCACAGTGTCTGAATCCAATGAGATGCCAGAGAGTGGAGGACTCAGCCTCGTCAGCTCTGGTGAGGGTCACGGTGACCCACCCAGCCAGGGCTCAGGCGAAACCTCCACAGTGGTATGCGGTCACCCCCTCAGGACCCAGAAGCCTCCAAGAACGATGACGTGCGCAAGAACCCAAAGTCATGATGGTGCAGTCCCAAGAAGAAACCCTCTGTAGAGGAGGAAAGGCAGGCCTCTTTACCTCCTGAGGCCACAGGAGCAGTAAGGGACAAGTGGAAGTCCAGGGAGAAAGGTAAGAGTGGGGGCGAGGTCCTTGTGAAATATGGAAGGAGTTGATGGACAGCCAGCTTCCTAGGAAGAACATGTGCCAGACCCACAGTAGGAACCCCAGGAGGTGGGCAGTGGAAAGGACAGACCTCAGCCTAAGAAAGCTGCTGGAATGTCTGAGGCTTCCAGTCCTTTAGGGGCAATATCAATAGGAGCCACTAGGAATGTTCTGGGTGTGTTATAAGTTCGAGGAGCCATTGGGATATGAGCATGCAAGCCATAACCTCCCGTTTTGCAACCACAGAGCCTAGACACAATGAGCCGCCAGAGAAGGAAGAAACCAGCATGCTGGTGAGAGCCAGGGTGAACCATCCACCCGGGGCTCATGGGAGACCTCCACGGTGGTGTGCGGTCAGTCTCCTGGGGATCCAGGTGTCTCCAGTAACCCGGACGTGCTCGAGACCTGCAAGTCCCGGAGGCAGCACCTCAGAAAGGAGCCCTCTGTGGCAGAGGGGAGCAGGCCACTTTCCCTCCTGAGGCCAAAGGAGGAGAGAGGGACAAGTGGGAGTCTGGGACGAAAGGTGTGAGTTGGGGCAAGGTTCCTGCGGAATGTGGAAGGAGTAGCTGCATGGCCAGCTTACTGGGAAGAAAAGGTGCCACATGGTCAGCAGGAGCCCCTGGCGGTGAGCAGTGGCAAGGACAGAACTCAGCCTATGAAAGCTGCCAGGATGTCTGAGGCTTTGTGTCCTTTAGGGAAAATACCACAAGAAGTCACTAGGAAGGTTCTGGGTGTGTTAGAAGTTGGAGGAGCCATTTGACCATAAGCATGCAAGAGATAACCTCTCCACTCACAACCACAGTGCCTGGACACCATGAGACAGAAGGAAAGGCCCAACCCAGCCCCGTGAGCCCTCGTGAGGACCTGGGTAAACCATCCAGCCAGGCCTCCCGGGAGAGCTCAGTGGTGGTGTGAAGTCAGACTCCTGGGGATCCAGGAGCCTCTAGTAACAGTGACGTGCCCGAAACCTGCAAGTCGCTGGGGTGGCGTTGCAAGAAGGAGTCCTCTGTGGCTGAGGGAGAGCAGGACATTTCCCGTCCTGAGGTCACAGGAGGAGTGATGGAAACGAGGGAGTCGGGGTGAAAGGTGAGTGGTGGAGCGAGGTCCTTGTGGGATATGGGAGGAGGGGCTGAGGGGCCACCTTACTGGGAACAACACGTCCCAGACCCACAGCAGGAGCCCCAGGAGGTGGGCAGTGGCGAGAACAGACCTCAGCCTAAGAAAGCTGCTGAAATGTCTGAGGGTTCTGGTCCTTTACGGGCAATATCACAAGAACTCACTAGGAAGGTTCTGGGTGTCTTAGAAATCAGAGGAGCCATGTGGCCATAAGCATGCAAGCAATAACCTCTCTGTTCACCACACAGAGCCTGGACAGCAAGTCACCAGAGAAGGTGCCCGGAGCCCTGGAGGTAAATCTAACTTTCCTGGTGGAGGTCTGTGCAAACACAGGGCTGGGCCTGAGCTGAAGCGGAAAGTCCTGTGGGCAGAAGCAGCAGTGACTAGGGCTGAAGCCTCTCAACCAGCTACTGGTCACTGTCATTGCAGTGCTTAACCCCATTCGTGGAGAAACAACAGGTGGTCGATGAGGACCCACAGCCCATCGCCACCAGGGAGGGAAAGGAGCTCCACACCACTGAGACCCAGAGCAACCCCGAAATCACTGTCACCACCCAGGAATCTGGGGATCCAGGGCCCTTTCATGGACAGAAAAGAACATCTCGCCTGAAGCTGCCCAGGCTCCACAGAAAGAAGATGATTTCCAAAGCCAACATGGAGCAGGTTGCCCACATTAAACAAACAGGGCCAGATGACCTAGACCCCCAAATGGCGGAGTCCAAGGGTGAGAAGTTGGGGCAGGTGGGTGGGAGTGGCAGTGAAGGTGCAGGAAAGCTTGTGGGGAGAGCTCAGTGCCAGACACACAGGGAGCACCCTCAGTGGCTGGACAGGAGCAGAGTCAGGTCTCAGACCACCCATCCACTGAACTGTCCGTGGGGGAGGACATGCTGGGGTGGGTCCTGGGCTGTGGCTTCCCTGGAAGGCTCAGACTATGTCTGTCAGTGGGAGGCACGTGGAAATGCAGGCACGGGAGTGATCTTTTCTCCTCTCACAACTTCAGAACAAAGCTGGGAGGACCAACTGATCGACAAACAACCAGGGCCTGTCTCCACCCGCGATGAGATTGGCCACACTGCTGAGGACCCCAGCAGGCCTCAAGCGATGCCAGCCAACCAGGAGTCTAGGACACAAGGTCTAGAGAAAGGACAGAGAAATACACCTACCCTGACGATACCCCACCTCAATGCAATCCTACCAGTTTTTGTCTGTGACCTGGAGGAAGATGGTGCCCATTTTAAACAAACTAGACCAAGTGGCCTGAAGCCTAAGGAAGCGGACACCAGGATGAGAAGGTGGGAGGGGTGGACTGGAGGCGAATTGTGGTGAGGCGTCCGTGTCAGACACACTGAACACCAAAAAAGGCTCCAAAAGGACCTGCCTCAAAAGTGCCATCTACTGGACTCTCCACGGAAAGGGCAACTTAGAGTGGGATGTTAGTTGTAGCGTTTCTGGAAGGCTCTGGCTGTGTTCTGTGTTTGCGGGACTGTTGGAAGTGTAGGCATGTGAGTGATATCTTCTCCTCTCACAACCCCAGCGCCTGGCCAGCCGGAACAGCCCATCAATGAAGATCTCGGCCCCATTACTAGCTGTGAGGGGCAAGGTGGCCAAGCCACTGGGGACAAAAACAAAGCACAGGTCACTGTCGGCAGTGAAGTGCCTGGGGAATCATGTCCCTTACCTGCTCGGGAAATGACGCCACCCCGGAAGCCTCCTAGGTGCCACAGGAAGATGGGAATTCCTGTGGCCGAAATGGAGCAGGGTGCCAGCCTTCACAGAAAGGACAAAGGGCTACAGGCAAAGGATTCGGGGCCAAAGGGTTAGAAATTGGGGGATATCATGGCGGGATTGGGAAGGATTCGTCTTGATCTTATCAGGATGACTTGGTGTCAGCTGCGCGGGAAGAACCCTCAGAGGCCGCCCAGAGGCAGAGACCGTCCTCATACCGCCCATGTGTTCGCCCATCAGGAGCGCGTCCTGGGTTGCGTCTGGAGCTGAGGCTTCTCTGGAAAGCTCTGGCTCTCTTCTGTCTTTTTGAGAACCACCAGACACGCAGGCACGTGTTTTACCGCCTTCCATTTCACAACTTTAGGAGGACCCCGGGAGGCTGAGCCAGCTCCTCCTTCCGCACCTGTATCCAGTGCGTCTCAGCGGCATGCTGGGGCAGATCACGAGGCCATTCCAGTCCTGGGGAGGTGCCCGCCTTCAGTTGCAGCGACGCCTCCAGCAGCTGCCCCCGCGGTGGTCCCGGAGTCAGGTCCTGCCCGAATCCTGCCCTTGTTCCTGCCAGGGAGGAAGAGCCGCCTCTGGAAAATACACCAGAGTCGGTTCTAGAGCTGATTTTTACTCAACCGGCTCTCCCACTCCCACCAGAAATTAGTTTATCTCCCCTCTGTGACCTTGTTCATTAATCGTCATGTTTTCCTTTTCCACCGGGCAGGCTTCCTTTGAGGTATTAAATAAAAGTTATTATTAATATTATAAATTGTGCCATTTGTGAGCAGGACATACCTTCACAATGCTGTGCAAGCATCCCCGCTATCTATTTGCTGGTGTTCCGTGGCCCCAAAGAAAACCCTGCACCCAAAGTGCTCCGCCCACTCCTCCCGTCCCTGGCAACTCCCGATCAGCTGTGTCATCCGTTACCTTTTCTGGGCGATTCCTACAGATGCAGTGTTACAACAGGTACCTTGTTGTCTTGCTCACATAATTCTGTTATCTAAAGGAATATTCCAGATGGATTAGGGATCAGAGGTAAAAAAAAAAAGCTCTTCTGGTTATGTGTGCATAATGTTGAGGTAGAAAGTTCTTTGCTAACTGTGCGTGCAGGGCCAGAAGCCAGCGATAACTGTACACATGGTGTGGCCTCCTTCTGAGTCTTCTCTGCAGAAGCACCCTCCTCTCCACAGCCTCCAGCGTTGGAACGTCTCAGGGTTCACTCCTTGGTCCTCTTCTCCATCATCCTTCACTCCCTGATAATCTCAAGCATCCATATGGCTTTAAGTACCACCTGTGTGCTGATGATTTACAGCTCTATAACTCCTGTCCAGAATTCCTCCCAGATTTTAGAGTTCCATACCAACTGCCTACTCAGTTAGTCCCCTTGGAACTCTGATACCTTAAACTCAGAGTATCCAAAAACTAGACTCTGGTTTGTTTGTTTGTTTTTAATATTTTATTTATTTATTTATCTTTAGAGGGGAAGGAGAGAGGGAGAGAAACATCAATGTATGGTTGCCTTTTGTGCATCCCCTGCTGGGAGTTGACCCGCAGGGAACCGGCCTGCAACCCAGGCATGTGCCCTGACTGGGAATTGAACCGCCATCCTCTGGTTCGCAGGCCTGTGCTCAATCCACTGAGCTACACCAGCCAGGTAGACTATGGTTTTAATAAAACCTGTTTTAAAGAGCAAAAAACACTTGAAGTAATCCTTGATTCTCTCCATCCCCTTCAGTATAATTCAGTCCATCAGGAACTTCTGTTGGCTCTACCTTCAAAATATTTCCCCGAATCCAACCCTGGCTGGTGTAGCTCAGTGGATTGAGCACAGGCCTGTGAAGCCAAAGGGTAGCTGGTTCAATTCCCAGTTAGAGCACATACCAGGGTTGCAGGCCAGGTCCCCAGTCGGGGACACATGAGAGGCAACCACACATTGATGTTTCTCTCCCACTCTTTCTCCTTCCCTTCCCCTCTCTCTAAAACTAAATAAATAAAATATTTAAAAAATATATGTGTTTCCCGAATCCAACGACCTATCACTCTCCATTGCTACCTCTCTGTAGCACCCTTGTCCCAGATTACCACAACTGTTTCCTACACGGCCTCCTTGTTTCTGGGTTTATCCTGCCCTCCCTCATAGTCTATTCTCGACACAGCACCTGGAAATGATCCTGTCATTCTTCTGCTCAAAACTCTGCAGGGGCTTCTCATCTCAAAGGAAAAGCCCGAAGCTTTAAAATAACCTGAAAGTCCTCTGTGATGCGGCCTCCCACCAGCCCTCTCTTTGGCTGCAGTGCCCACCGTCCCCTCCTGCATTCGAGCGCGGCAGCAGCAGCAGCTTCTCTGTTCCTGGAGCCCTCGAGGCACTCTCACCCTGGAATCTTTGTCAGACAACCCCTTCTTCAAAAATGCACTGTGCATCCGCATATATCCACTTGCCTAACTCTCTCACCTCTTTCAAGTCTGGATTAAATGTTTCCATTGCCGTCAGGCCTGGCCTGACCACTTTATATAATATTGTGACCTTCCCTGTCCCCAGACACACCCCAGATCCTTCCCACCCTGCTCTCCTTTTTTTTATTGCACTTATCGAGTTTGAACATTATATAAATTCACTTACTTGGCCTATTATTTAAGTCACAGGTAACAAACACAAGGCCTGTGGGCCAAATCCAGCCCTCCACCGTGTTTTATCTGGCCTAGCATCTTGTTTCTACCCAGCGACAGCACCAAGCTATCTCTTAACTGTTAAGGGGCAGTTATATTTATACAGTCCTAAAATTACATCCAGTCCTTTGAAGGCAACATGGAGGCTGATATGGCCCCTGGTGAAATAGAATTCGACACCCCTGATCTAAGCTATGCCTCTTTTCACTAGACCATAAATCCCAAGATTATAGGGAAGTTTTTTTTTTTACTAACAGTATAGCCCTAAAGAGAATCCTGCCTAAAAGTTGTGACTCAACCATATCCAGAATCCTCATTTTAGATCATATTCTTGGTACCCAGGGCCCCCAAATCCCTGTCTGGTTGGCTTTTGGAGGCTTTTTCTAAGGATTCATTCACCTGAATCGGATGTACCAGCAGCATGAGCAATGGCTGGGCCCCAGTGGCGGCCAAAGGGAGGCTGTTGCAGAGTATATGAATGCAGCCTGAATGTGCCCGCTGGAGTGTCCACCAATGCGCAGGAGGCCACCCCCAGTGCAGGAGGGAGCCCAGGGCAGAAGGAAAAAACAGGGCGTTCAGAAGGCTCCAGGGTAGGAGCCAGCCCTTCTGAGACTACCATAATCCAGCATGGATCTCCAAGAATTCCAAGAATTCTAAATTAAAACCTGTCCTTCCAGGTATGTATGAAGGTATATATTTGTCACAGAGAAGAAAACACATTGTACTTAACAACCTGTTAGCTGCATTTATAACTTTTAAAATTAGGCAGATAGTATGTATTATGGTTTGAATTATCTTCTCTCAAAATTCATATTGAATTCTTAACCCTAAGTAATCTCAGAATATGAATCTCAGAATATGAGATCTTATTTGTAAATAAGATCACTACGGATGTAATTTGTTAAAACAAAGTCAACTGGAGTAGGATAAGCCCCTAATTATGACTGTTGTCCTTTTAAAAAGGGAAAATTGAAACACAGACCTGCAGACAGGGAAAAATAACTGTGTGAGCACAAAGGTAGAGATTGGGCCGATGCACCCACAAGCCAAGGAATGCCAGAGATGGGCACCGAACTGCCCAAAGCTAGGAGGGAGCCATGGAGCAGATCGTCCCTCACAGCCCACAGAAGAAACCACCAATGGCAACATTTTGATCTTGAACTTCTAGTCTCTAGAACTGTGAGACAAAAGAATTTCTGTTATGTAAGTCTTTCAGTTTGTGGTTCTTAGTCATGGCAGCCCTAGCTAACTAATACATTGGATTTTCATTTGTTTTCTTGTTCCAACCCATAAATATCTGTCACAGAGTTGATGCTTAATAAGTATTTGTGAATTAATTCCTAAACAAGTAATTCAATAACACATCAGTGAACAATAACAAGATCCCTAATCTTAAGTCTCATTCATACAATGCTTTTATACTTGTGTTTTATTTATGCTCTGTGAGAAGTCTAATGAAGTGGGAGAGGGAGGGGTTATTATTTATTTAAAGAGTAATAACATTTAAATGCTTCATAGCAGCATAACTTTTCTATATGTGTGTATATATTTATGTGTATATATGTGTGTGTATATATATATATGTATGTGTGTGCCTATATATAAAGAGAGAGAGTATTTTTAAGTGGATGTGAGGGACCTAAAACACTAGACAACTGGCCACCTCCATATACCCACACCTTGCATTTTTATCTTCAAAATCCCTAAGAAACTTCCACCTAAACACAACCTAAAAGAAACTGAGAATCCCAGATACAATAAACAGGTTTCAAGGTCAGGATTTGATCTCCAAAGTTAATGGATTATTGAGGAGGCACCACTAGTTATATAGTTTCTGGGCCAGAAGTGAAGACTCAACAGCATATGGGAGAAATTCTAGTACCTGAAGCAACGACTGAGCATCCTTCATGTTGTAACTCAGCTGTCACAGAATAAGATATGTTTCCTAGCACTGGATCCTGTGTGCTTTCAGTACATTTTAGTTAGACTGATTAAGCCTAACCAAAGCTCTTTCTTTGCAAAGAATGTTAAGGCCAATATAACAAGAACACTGAAGTTTCCGTGAGCCGAGGCACACACCATAGCCTTAAGGCACTGGGAAGCATGACCTGTGGTTTTACTAACCTTGGTAGTTTCTAATGGCCTGTACTGCACCAAATGACTAGTTAAAGGGATGTGCACCAAACCTTAGGCTTTACTGAGTACTGGGTACATGAGATTTAGTCCTTGGAACAAAATAGACTATAAGGAAAAGACAAGTCATTTTTATTGTCTTAAATAAGCTTTTAAAGAATTGGGTGATAAAATAACATTGGCTGCTTTCTTGAATGAAGTTCTCAGCCAGATCTCAAAGTACTAAGCTAGAAATTCAGAGCGTGGAATTCAAAATGCACTACAAACTCTAGTGAAACAATAGCTTAAAATTCTTAGCTCCAAACACAGGTGTGCCTGCCTACTGTATCAGCTTCCCCAAATTGTCTGTGTGTGTGTGTGCTGTTCTGAACTGCATTAGGGTGACAGTGCTGGCCAAGACCACATGAATTCACGTGTCACGTCCATGACTGAAGCCGCCTCAACAACAGGGTCTCAAGGAGGCTCTGGATGTAATAACTAAAGAAACTCTGACCACAAGAGTTCAGAGACTTAAATGCAGGTGCTATCACAGGAGAAAGATAGATTTTATTAATATTGAAATCAAAAGAAATGGAGACTCTTTTTATAAAAAAGACTATGCCCTCTTCCTGGGCTGAGATCAAAAAGTAACTGACTGAGATTATTAAATGCCCTTAAACTGAGATAGCAATTTAAAGGTCTATGCCCATCAGACTCTGGCTCTGAGTTTGTGATTTACCCCAGGATTCAAGAAGAAATTGGATTGGTTCAAAAAGGAGCTTATTCCCTAGTACCAGAACAAGGGTAGTAGAAGAAGGAAAATAAAGTAGATGTCAAACTGAATAGTCATGAGAAAGACACTTCCTTAAAGGAAATACTGAGGTCTTAAAACATAGACTGGGCAGACATGAAGGGGAAATGAGATACCAAGAACCGCAAAAGGCAACTACAAGATTTAAATACTGATACACTCAAGTCCAACTTCTCCTGGACAAGGTAATAGAAAAGGGCAATAAATTTCAGTCATTAATGGTTCACAAAAGAAGACTGTTACCTAAAGAAATCAGTCAGATAAAAAGAGGAAACCTCTTGACAAGCAAATGTAATGATATCCCAGAGAGACCTAAGATCAGAAATTTTAATAAAGATCCTTCTTGAAGCAGTAGCCGTTTTAAAAGCCGTTGGAAAACCATCCATTAAAAACTGGTAGAGTGATTAAGTGGTTAAAAAAATCAAGTCGGATTTAGGAAAAAAATCCAGGAAGATGGGTGTAAAGGACTCAAAGAATTACTGTGTGAGTTTCAAAGGAAAAGAATTATTGCCAAGGGGGTTCCCTGAAGAAACGTATCTAGAAAATTTATAGAACCGATACTGTAAGAGGAAATAAAGCAAAGAAAGTGCTTATTAAGGGGAAATCAGACAAGATGATTAGAGATTAAGACTTGATTTGGATCAGGTGTAAGTTTGATAGGGATATTATCTTTTCAGCGGAAGTATCCCACTCAAGAGAATCAAGACGGTGAAGACTGGTTTGAACAAGGAAGGTGTAACAAACATGAAACTCACTGACGTTTAGAATGTTACAGAAACAAATGTCTGGGCCAGGAAGAAAAGGAAAGGTCAAAAAGGTATGGGGGTCCAAGAAACAATTTTATTCCTATGTGAGCTAGAAAAGAGACCCCTGAAAAACCTGAATAAAAAGTAATAGACCCAGCTGAAACTCTCTGAAAAGAATGCAGAAATAATAAAAGGGCGAAAGTACCAAAGCTGTACACCACATCATCAGAAAAAAAGTCTTTATCTGAATGATATACTCTTTAAGATTTATGACATTTAAAAACTAAGAAAAGAAAATGTTTTAAAGATCAGACGGCAAGAAAATTAATCACCACTGGACTCCTATTGTTCACAAACAACTATAGCTTCAGGTAAGGAACCTACTGATAGTGACCCTCCAGCTGAAACACGTGTTGGGGGTGAAAATGACACCCTCGGACAGAGGAGCCACCTGGAAGAGTTCCCAGTGACTGAGGCTGGGACAGTTTGGGCAAGTCGTGTTAGATTACAACCTAAACTATAAAATAGTTACCTGTGAGTCCATATTGATGTAAACAATTGCACATAAGTAAATAAATGGGGGAAGAGACAAGTTTCCAATACAGAAGCATTCCAAATAATTTATGTCGACATTCGGCATCCAGAAGATGGAACGTAGCTACTCACTCTTTAGGTGTGGATTGCACACAGTGACTTCCTTCCAAGGTATGTCAAGGAACGTGGGGGAAGGGCACTTTACGGTGGAGAAACTTGACAAACGCTGTCCATCAAGTAACAAATGGAGGTCAGTATCCAAAGTAAAAAGTCTCATTGCTCGTATGTACCTTTAATAAGATTGGATGAAAATGGCACCTCACTTCTGAGGTCGTTCTTTCAAACACTCACAGCTCTAGTTTAAGCATGAGAAAAACATCACTGAAATCCTAAACTGACAAATGCTTGTCTAGGATGTCTCAAAACTGGCATACCCATCAAAAGCAAAGAATATCTGAAAGAAACTGTCACAGCCAAGAGAAGATCAGGAGACATGACTACAAAGTGGAATGTGTATCCTAGATGGGCCCCTGGAACAGGGAAATGAAGTGGGGTGAAAATTTTAAAACGTTGAATAAAGTATGGACTTCAGTGAAAAATAATATATCAATATTGGTTCATTCATTGTGGTGAACATACCATACCATACCATAATAAAGATGTTAATATGTGTGCAGAGTGACATTACAGAAATGGTGGAGTAAGGAACTCCAAAGGCCCAGTCATTCCTCCACAAAAACACAAACAAATTGGCCAAACCTGTCAGAACTTCATTGTAACTGGAAAAACTAATTAAATGTTACAGCAACAAAACACAAGTTAATAAACAGGTGAATTTTAATAACAGAGCTTGGTGACACTTCACTGGCCCGGCCCCAACCCCAGCTCCCCAGTTTGCTGGCACAGGTTCCTAATGTGGAGCCAGCAGACTAGGCTTTATCCTAAGAGAACTTTGGTGGTTTGTGTTGACCTGTCTGGTGTTCCCTGAAGGACACACTCAAAGCACTTGTCTTCATTTTACTTACCTCAGAACTCTCCCAGTGTTGAGGTGACTATTCAGGGAGCATTTGATAAAAACATTTAAGGCCAAATGGACTAGCCACTGCTGCTGGGGGCAAGGGCACAAGTTGAGCAAACAATAGATGGACTAAAAAACCTGGGAGGAAAGGTTAGGGAATGTGTTGCTTTGGAGAAGGCAGTCATGGAAAAGCTTTCCTACAAATGATGAGAACACACACATGCCCAGGGCAGGAGCCTGTGCAGAAAAGACCCTGGAAGGAAAAAGCCCTTATCTTAGACCTTCAGGCTCCATGCAAACAGCAAGTGAATGTTCAGGCAGAGTTGCAAGCTGAGTGTTAAAGGAATTCCCCTATGCACGCGCACACACACACACACACACACACACACACAGGCCATATACAAGACTGGAAGGTTGTTAGATGTTTCTTATTTGATCTTTTGGTTCCAAGAGTTTAAGAAAATTACTGTCAAATCACTTCTTGACCACCAAGCTAAGAGAACAGACTTAAGTCGCCGTACAATAAAGAACACAGACTTTTAACATCTAGTTCAGAAAGTTCACTAAACCACTACGATAATAAGAAGCAACAACAAAGTCCAATGGAGGGAAAGAAAATGGAATCTCAAAAAAGCTAAGAAATGTCTTTGAGCCCTGAGCTCAAATCCAGTTCCAGCTTAACTTCCAAGTCCACACACCTTCTACCACACCATTCTGCCACAGGTGAGGGACTCGGGCCAAGGTTCTACCAGATTACTTTCCCAGTGGACAGAACAGGGTGGAGAGTGGGGTGAAAGGTCAGGGAAAACTTTGGATCTTAAGGAAGAAAAGAAGAAATGGTAAGATTTTCACTTGAGATCCACCCATAGGAGGCAGTACCCAAAATATAATCAGATTTTTGATGTAGTCAAAATTAATACTTAGCATCTCTTACTTACAATTCTGTTTAAAAAATTTCTCTCTCTTTCTCAGGCTCAACCAATATTATCAGAAACTCCTCACCCCCGGCCACCTCCTTATTATCCTAACCTTTCACGTCTCTCAGGGACTACTACTAGGTAGTGGAATTTAAGAGGAAAGAAGTCCAGCTGCACTCTCAATAATGTCTTTTATGTAATATCACATTAAATATAACACTTCATAAGTACAAACAAATATCAAACTTTTACGAAATAGATTTAAATTTACCAGGAAGTTCCATACTGATAAGATAGAATATATTTTCTTAAATAAATGAAGAATCTGATACATCTTTACCATTTTACCAGATACCACTTTACTAATCTCTTACTGAGGTGATCAAACAACGAATATTTTTGAAAAGAAAACCTTACTTATCTGTTCAAATCAGATAGAACACAACCTACACACGCCGCATGAAAATTCCTGAGGTAAGGGAGGGACCGAAAGCAGCACTACACCCACCACCCATCCCCCATGAAGCTCCAGGGCTGCAGCCCTCCAGCCCCTGGCTTTCCCCAAGGAGACGACACCCATTGTGCAATCATCTTCAGACACACTGAAGTCAGGCCCAATATCCAGGGAAGTTCACAGATTGGAGTGTAACTCTTTTCCCTTCTATGAGGTGCTGCTCCCCTCAAGACAATTCTCCAACAGCTCCACCAAAAAAGCATTTATTACTCACTGCATAGAAGTGCTCAAACCTAATAGCTATGCTTTTTGTTTAGGGCTGTGCCTGCTGACATATTATAGGCCTGCTCTGCTCTCTGATGCATGTCTGCCCACTCATGCAGAAGCAGTTCACCCAGGCAAAAAAATCTGACTGAGCTATTTACATTTTCGATTATAAGCAGAAACCAGAAATATCAGTTGATATGTGAGAAAATAACAAGAGAATGGAAGAGGAGCTCCAGGTAAGTTCTCAGAGTAACTTCCCCCACTTAAAAATCTACTGCAAAAAAATGATAATAATAGTTACCATAGCTAGTATATATGGCATTCATGTTTCGGGCACTGTTCCAAATTATTTATGGACATTTGTTAATTTAATCCTTGTAACAATGGTAATTTTCTTGATTCCCTTGATGCAAAAACTAAAAAAAAAGAAAATGAGTATTTTGCCCAAGGCCCCAAACCTAGTTGGTAGCAGAGGATATGAGCCTAGAAAATCAAGTGCCAGAATCCATTCCCTTTAAATTATATTTATATTTCCTTTCAATTACATGGATGTACTTTTTGCATATTTTATGTGGCAGACACGACAGTTAGCATTTTACATACATTATTTTATCTTTATAATAAATCTCTTTGGTAGGTATATTAACCTTAATTTTTTTTAATCTAATTCATCTATCCGTGAGATTCTAGGAGATGTTGTCTAAGCCAGCTCTGGCTGCTTTAACAAAATGCCATAGACTGGGTGGTTTAAACAACAGATACTTGCTTCTCACAGTTCTGGAGACTGGGGAGTCCAAGATCAAAGTGCCAGTAGATCCAGCTCCCAGACTTGCAGACAGTCCCCTTTTCACTGCTTCCTCACATGGTGGAAAGAACACACTCCGATGCTTCTTCCTTTTCCTATAAAAGCTCTAATTCCATTCTGGGGGCACCATCTCCATGACCTCATCTAAACTGAACTGACTCCCAAAGGCCTACCTCCTAATACAACCACATTAAAACATATGAATTTGGGAGGAATACAAACATTCGGCCCATAAAAGAAATTCAAAAATAAAATAGAAATATGCTACCTTGGTACAAGATCAATATAAAAACAAAGTTTTTAAGATACGAATTTTTCAATAAAGTTTTTCTAGCTCTAATTGCTACATTTTTTTCACCGTCACAAAAATTACACACATCAATACCAGAATGCACACTGGCAAAATTAGACATCCCAGTTGTCTGTGTTACAAAGAACTGGGGGTGAATGTAAACATTATCTAGTTCAGATATATCACTTTTAAAGATTAAATAAGCAATGAGAGGGGAAGAGCCCACCTAAGACATCTTCAATATGTTATGTTGAACACATGGCATAGCCTCTTTAATCTTTACTGTCTTCCTCTGAAAATTGTACTAAGATTGCTGTGATGGTTAAACTTTTTAAATGCATGCAAATATGGCTAGTGAATGACATACGACTTTACTACTAGTATTATTATCATTATTGTCATTGGTAGCAGACAGAGGTCTCCTGATGCCCACCCAATTCAGTGTTCTTTTTACATTATCACTCTGACCCATTTTAAGAATATTTTTCTAAACAACAACCAAAAAACATTAGATAATATTCATACTATCAAAGAGTCTTTCAAAAGTGCTCCTTTATACAATCACATCAGTTGGAAAACTTTTACATGGGAAAAAATCGCATAAGAAAAAACATGGTTTATAGTTACATTTACTATGAGAAACTAAGTAATGTGCACGAAAGCATTTTGTAAACTGCTAAATGCTATATAAATAATATACAAGGTTGACCCAGAAAAATTCCAACCATTGTTAACATAATGAGGATGCTTTGCATCACATTGATGTAACCTGGCAGCTAAAGAGAGTAGACTAGAATGCACATGTGTGAATAATGACAACTTCACTGTACTAGTCAGTGGGGGTTGTAGGTGCCATTCATTGAGTGAGCATGTGTACTGTGTGGCTGTCACACTGAAAATGACTGAGCAAGTAGAGCAACAGATCTGCATCACATTTTGCTTGAAGCTTGAACATTCCTCCATGGAAACTAGTCAGATGATTCAAAAGGTCACAGCTATGGGCAACTAGTGATTGGCAGCTTCATCACAACAACACACCCACTCGTGCATCATGTCTGGTGCACAACTTTTTGAAGAATTAGGAACATCAAACCACCCAGGTGACTCAGCCCCCCTATAGCCCAGATTTGATGCCCTGTGACTTCTTGCTTTTCCCAAATTTAAATCACCTTTGAAAGGAAGGAGTCTTCAGCCCTGGCTGGCGTAGCTCAGTGGATTGAGCACGAGCCTGTGAACCAGAGGATCGTGGTTCGATTCCCAGTCAGGGCACATGCCTGGGTTGCAGGCTGGTTCCCTGCAGGCCAACTCCCAGCAGGGGACTCACAAAAGGCAACCATACATTGATGTTTCTCTCCCTCTCTCCTTCCCCTCTAAAGATAAATAAATAAAAAATCTAAAAAATTTTTAAAAAAAGAAAGGAAAGAGACTTCAGATTGTCAATGAGATTCAGGAAAATATGATGGGACAGCTGATGGCAATTGGGAGAACTGTGTGAAGTCCCAAGGTGTCTACTTCGAAAGGGACTGAGGCATCATTGTCCTATGTACAGTGTTTCTTATACCTTCTTCAATAAATGTCTCTATTTTTTATAGTACATGGCTGGCTACTTCTGGACAGACCTCACATCATTTTTTGGACTGAATCCATAATAGAGTGAAAAGGGTTGAGAAAAAATAAACACATCAGAAAAATAGAATGTGATCGTGGCAACTGTAGGTAATAAGGGATGGTATACGGGTCAGTCAGCATAATGGACACAGTTTGAGCTGGACTAGAAAAGTGAGGCCAGCATGCCAGAGCTATACCCCCCACAGAGCAGGCCCACCCCCACGTGGTGACTTGAATTTAAATTGAAATGAAACATGACTTAAAAGTCAATTCCTCAGTGATACTGGCCACAAGTACACACTAATTCCATTGCAAGTGGTAAATAATTGCATGTAGGTAGTGGCTATCTACCCTACTGGACAAAGAAGATTATAGAACAAGTCCACCATTGCAGACGATTCTATGATATGCAGAGTCCTAAAGAAATGATGAGGGAAAGAGGGGATTTGAATTTTTGTTTCAAAGAACAAAAATATATTACTGTAGAAATTTATGCTACTGTTTTGTAACGAGAATATACAGCTGTCTTCTCATTCTAACTCAATTCTCAGCAACTCACTTACTGTCTCTTCTACAACAACCCAGTCCTAACCCCCACAAGCTCAATCTTCACTGGCTTTTGATTTCTTCTCCACTTGTACTATGTTATGTGCTAGCTACCTCATTTCTCAGTAGGTCATGTAATGTGTTATCTTTGGTTACATAAGTTTCAATACAGAGTTTGAAATTTAAGTTAAATACTTTGAAAAAGAAAAAAACTATTATAAATCTTGAGTGCACCAACTATGTAAAAAATAAATTTGTACCATTTAATATACTTTTAATATTCCATATGCTGGAGGCTAATTTCTATCACCTTGAAGGACTATAAAAGACAATCATAACATTTGTTTTCATTCTTTGACATTTTTTTCTGACTCCGACTTTCTTGTTGACCAAAACCCAGAAGGGAAGCAAGTCACACCGAGAAGCATGGCCACGCAAAGGCACTTCACTGGGAGGAACCAGAGGAATAGGTACCTTAAACTCATCTCTCCCCTCCCTTCAGTCTCCCGGTGGCTTCTCCCCACAGCTCTGCATTTCTAAAAAGTGCCCAGACAATGCTGTTGTTAATAGTCTCCGGACCATACTTAGAGAACATTGCATTTGAATAACCTGAAGAACATTTAAAAAATCATAATACCCAAGCATGCCATGTTAATTTCACCAAAGTGTCTAAAAAAATTGTAAAGGTTCTAGATGAGTCCAGTGTACAGATAAGTTGGAGAACCACTGGCATAGACAAAGAACAAAAATAATTATCAGGGTATTTTAAACAGACAAATCTAAAATTTCAAGCACAAATCCACTCTTCGTTTTGGTTAAATATCTATAATTTACTAACTTCAGAATAAAATATGTAATATTTTATTACATATAAATGAGCTCATATAATGAGCATGTCTGTTTGTATATGTCTATATTATGTGTGTTTAGTGTGCATAAGTTAGTTTTAATTAATCTTTCAAAAACAGTAGTTAACATTTTGAAACTCTAATTAGGAGTGCATATTCTATAGGAGGCTACGATAAGGGCTTTAAATATTCCTGCCTGTATCCACACAAGCAAGTATGTCAATTAGCATAAGGAATATTATAACTAGTTTTTCATTGGTTAAATGAATGGTGGTCAGGATATGAGGTCTGGCCATAAATATTGTACAAGCAATTCGAGTTTAGCTAGCTCAGAAGCCCACACAGTCTACAAGGGCACTCCTATGCCTAGTACTCCATTCATCTTCTATCTTTCAATTTACAGGGGCTCGTGCAACTGAATCTATTTAGAGGATTGCCTAACCCTGGTATTAGAACACATATTGGCATATCCGAGTCAAGTTAAAACCTTTTGTGTACCATCGATGCAAATTATTGGTCAGAATGCCCAAAAAAGGGCTAAGACTGTACTATATTTTAGGGTTTGTATTTTACCAGCCTGAACACTTCATGCATTCAACCATGACTACAGAATGGTTTTGCTTTTTTCTTGACCCATCAGGGTCACAGAGTAACCCTGTCTAAAGTTGATGCTCTGTGGCATTGTTTATGTTCAACAGGTGAACACCACGGCCTAACTTTCAGTGCCAGGCCATCTCCTGGCCACACCAAGGCCTCCCTGACCCTGCAAAATCAGCCCCTCTTTTATCAGGTATATGGAAACATAAACCAAGGAATATATTCTAATGCAGGATTTCATAATGACTTCCTTGAGAAACTGACATGAGAACGGAGAGTTTGAATACCAAAAGGTCTTCTGTTGCCACATCCCAGGGGTTTATCTGGTCTTTCCTTCTGTTATCTTCCAATCACCAACACTATTTCTTCCTACCAGTGAATTATGCGTGGAAAGCACACATCAAAATTGGCTTCTTAAACCATTCCAAATCTCCTCTAATGTAAGAGCACTCCATGACTGGGGCTTTTCTATGGGTAATGTCTGTTACAAGTTTCTCGTAAGAAAACACATAATGATGATGATGATGATGATGATGATGATGGTGATGCCTGTTCAACTTAAAGGTCAAAGTCAATGGTAAATAATGCATGCACATAAAGAACCAGAGATGTTTAAAGAAACCACAGATTACTGGACAAGAAATACAATAATCCAATGTTTCCTTTCAAAGTTGTGTCTCTAAGTAGAGTTGAATATTAAAAAGTGAGTTGAGTTGAATTTTGATACCTGAAAAAAGGTGAAAAAGAAAACATTTCCTATTTTCCCTGATTTCAGATCTTGTTAGTAGAAATGATCTTTAAAAATGTTCACCTGCTGCGGAATTGATAAACCCTCCTACAAACTCAACTGATCAAAATATTCAAGTTTCACGTAGTTCCATATCTTCAAAAGACTTTAGGAGGTTAGAGAAAATTAAGGGTTTGGGCTGATGGGGTGCACATCCCTCCTGCTGTTAGGCTGACTAATAGATGATGTAAACAAAGCCTTCCATAATCTGATGAAATGGAGGCACCCCTCTGAGAACTGGCTATGCGTCTCTACTGGGAAGAGCCACCCTGATCTTAGATGCAGAGAGCTCATGAGGGAGAATCTGGATAATTATGCAATGAGTAATTTGGGACATTTCTTCCTACTTATGGTGTGGATATTAGAATTCCCAGTGGCATTTTTACTTTGAATATGGAATTCCTAGGATATACTATGGTAACAGTAGAACATGACAAATGAGTCATTTTGCATTTTTCTGGCATCAGTGTACATCTCAAACGGTCATTTTTATTTTTTGTTACAAGTTCAGATTTGAAATCAACAAATACCTATGAGGGCCCTGTAATTTGTCGAAAATTGTGCAGAGTGCTTTTACCTCACTACCATGACACAACGTGATGGAATAAGTAATAAGCCTGGTTTTTGGAAGAAGGGTTAATAAGGGACAATAATCTTCTCTCTATAAAATTTAGTAAAAGTGAAGTCCTGCTGATAGTGATAAGCTGAGCATACAAAACAGCACAGGAACCTCATCTGTGATCTAGAGACAATCTTCAAAGCACATTCAGTAAGATTCAGACTTACTGCTAATTCATTCAGAGAGCCAAACATGCAAATCCACATAGTAGATCTCTTTTATAGATCTGGAGTCTGCACACAGTTGGAATGCAAATCAATTTCATACGCACTCATAAAAATGTCAGTGTAATTACAGGTTAGCAAATCCTCTGCACAGCCTTTAAGAATTAGCCTCAGAACAAAGGGGCTAATCGCTCTCTAGACTACAAAATGGCACAAAATACCTACAAATCTAATTCTTTCCCAGTGGAATATACAGTAGTAGGTGTCTACAAGTTAAAACACTCTCAGACTTCACATTTCTTTTGCACTGCCAAGTATTTGCCAACATATACAATCAGACACTTCTCAGTGTTGTACGTTTGACTAATTAAAAATTCTACAAGCCAGTCAGGGGAGCAGCCTCAGCAGCAGAGGCAGGCAACCCTGGCTGTTGCCACGCTGAGTCAGAATCCTCTGAAACCTGTTTTCTTTTTTCCACTGCTCTATTTTGCATATTTACAAGCGAATTTGCTCAACAGTTCTGTTTGGGAAAGTAATTATTTTGCTCTATCTATTTAAAAAAGAAAAAAAACATATGTGAACATTTATTCTGGCTGTTTTATTGCGAGAGATAGGTAATAATATGTCAGATACTATTAGCTGCTATCTGACATACCAAACATAAACAAACAGGGAAGCGGGCTCGAGACTCGCGCCAGTTCTGGAAAACAACGGAACGTGACGGTAACCTGCAAAAGGAATCATACCTAATTAGAACACGAAAAATAAATTAACCAGCAAAGGCCCTTATCGTGCTACTAACTGATCAAGAATATGTCTTTACTAAGCATACCATAAGAACTCTGACTGCATAGTTATGCTTATCTTGTATATTAATTTTCCAAAAAATGAAATATATTGTTTCCATTCCGACTTCCTACTGAGTAACACGGAGGACACAGCTCATGCTTCTCCTCCCTCAAAGTGTAACATCTCCAGAATTAGCCACCACCCTTCTGCGACAGACTCTGCTCCCTGGGTCCACCTCAGATGGTGTTGGAGAGGGAAAGGCCCTGGGGACGAGGTCACTGAGAGTACAATGTAAATCAGCCCGCAAGGTGACTGCAATGCGCAGGCTGCCCTGAAAAGAGTCAAAGATGGATCGTCTTGGGTTCCCAGTCTCTTCTTGGGTAGGAAGAATGAGTCACTGCTCCTCCCTTCTCTTTGATTCCCATCCTTCGTGTTTATGGTCATCGTGACTGTCTCCAACTGAAGGAAAAACTCTGTGATCTCTGTAAAGAAAGGCTCATACACGCCAAGTTTGTCTAATTAGTCTTCCTCGAGACCCTGCTCTCCAATCCCACCTTCCGCGTGAGGATATATTTCTGGGATCCCACTCAGAGAAAACATAGGTCAATACATAAAATGTCCTTTCCGTGGAGCTGGATGGAGCTACTTGTATGTCTTTTAGTAATAAGTATGTCTTTAGTAATTTCAAGTTATAATTAGCTGTCAATTGTCTTACTTTTAGGAATATTACCTTTGCTCATGCATAGAACTGGTAAAGTATATTGCCCAAGAAATTCATTTCCAGTGATTAAATTTTGATTTTCCACAGTAAAACGTATCAATGCCAATTCTGGCACCTGAATAATAAATGTAAATGTTTCATTCCATCTTGGACTAAAAGCTGAAACATAAAGAAATAGATAGAATTAAAGAAGCATAGACTTTATTTCTAGGGAAAAATTCATAATATCTTTTTTAAAATTTTTCTTCAACAATTAATAACAGTAATTTGTGCTTTACGGTACTTCAATTTTTAATTCACCTATGGAGAAAATACTGACAATGACAATATTTATTGGGTGTTCGCTATTGCTAGGCAATGCTAAGAACTTTAGGTAGATAACCTCACTTGATCCTGTCACAAACATCATCTGAGTTATTACTATCCACATTCACAGATGAAAAAACTTATCCAAAAAGATGCTATATAAATTCTTAAGAATTTCACATACACAGCCATTAAGTGGCAGGTCAAGAATTCAAGCAAATAGAATTGAAGTTCAGAGCAGAAATGTTTAATCTCTATGCAACATGACTGCTGTGTTTACACATTTCATTAACAAATATTGAGCATGAAGCAGTAACATCATTTTTCTGTACCAGGTCTTACCATAGACAGAGAGCTCCATGGATAGTTGTTGGACTGAAAGCTAGATAATAAGCCTCAAAAGCCAGCTTTTGTTCATTTGTTTGACTAAGTGTGACTAAGTGTTCGTTTTAAAGACCAAAGTTGAATTTCCAGTCAAGATGGCAGCATAGGTAAAAATGGCTCACCTCCTCCTACAACCACAGCCAAATCACAACTAAAATATAGAACAATAGTCACATAGAACCATCAAGAATCAAGCTTAGTAGAAGTCTGATGACTACAGAATTAAAGAAGCCTCATCCATCCAGACCTGATAAGAGGGACTGAGAGTGGAATGGGCTGGTCCCACATCCACGTGTGATGGATAGAAATTCAGGAGGGATATCTCAGGAGCCAGGAGTCCCAGCCCCACACCAGATCCCCCAGCCCAAAGTTCTAGCACCAGGAATATGAGACCCCATAACTTCTATCCACAAAAACCAGTGGGAATTGAATCCATGAAAGAAACTTCCAAAGTCCCAAGCAGTTTCTCTTAAAGAATCCATGTAGAGATCTACTCAGACTCACTCCCTCTGAGCCCCAACACCAGGATAGCAGCTTGAAAGGCACCAGTGACATACAGGGAGGAACTGAAGCATCTGGCATCAGGGCAAGAGCTGGTGGACAACTTTCTCCTAGACAGAAAGGCAGGCAGAGGCCATTGTCCCTTTTCTGAACCTTCCCCTCACAGAGCCACAGAGCCAGCACGCTGGTGCCGCATCTGGTACTCTATCAACATGGCCAACACTCTGCCTCACGCTGGAGATCCCCAGAGACTCCACCTCATGTGACTTACAGGCCCACCCAAGCTGCCTTTCCACATGAATGGCTGCTCTGGGTTCATGCTTCACAGCTTTCTAAATCTTCCCAAACAAGCAGCGTCAGCCTAGTGAGCCCACAGCCCCCACACCTCTTGTTAAGTGGCTCCAATCTGGGCACTAGCAGCAACCAGTCTAGATTCACAGCTTGGTTTTGCCTGGGAATTTCCAAGCCCAGAAAAAGTAGCAGCCATCTCAGAGTGCTTTACAGCTCAGGCAGGAAGGCCCCAGGGCCAAACACAGGTGGGGCCTGACCATGGCCTGCACTGCCCGGGAAACCCCACACCCTGTGCACCCACCTAGGACAGCTACAGACACATCATGACACCACTGCCCTGCCCCTACACAGCTGAGGCTCCACAGAAGACAGAAGTTGGTGGTCAGTGGTCACATCCAGCCTTGCAGCTGACTGGCACAGGACTCCCATTTACCTGCCAACAGCAGCCAACGCTACTACAAGAGGAGAGTGTACTCAGCCCACACAAAGGGCTCACCTCAAGTACGCAGCTTGGGTGACAGGGGAAGCTGTGCTACTGGGCCTTCTGTCAATAACTTTCTTTCTTTGAGTCACTCCCAAAATTGAAGAATTTGTGGCTAATTATACACAATCCATGTTTTCTAGGGTATGTCTGTGGTCATAAATGCACATTTACTAGTCAGTAATCCAGGGTGCAGTCTACTATGCCCATAAAATATTAAACTAAGAGACTCCTACTGAAATAATGGTGTATTACCTTGTCCTAAGAAGAGAAGTAACCCCACAAAAAGCCAGGCTTAAGAGTGAGTTCTTTATAAACACAGCAAAATATCTGCACAAAATTCTTACGCTGATTTATTCTACTTCCTCCGTCCCTACTTCACTCTAATCTATCTGATCTCTCCCCCTCAACACACATACATGCCGAATATATTATATGAGAAAGTCATTTGAGTCATTAAAAATGTAAAGCAGAATACCAAATTTGATCATTATGAATATAGTTTTCTCTAGCATGACCAAAAATAGTACTTTCATACCTTATCTGAACGTGATATTTTCTCCTGAGATGCTCCTGTTTTTCATCCCACCACCATTACCCTAGTGACTAAGCTGCCTTAGAAGCCCTCCTGTCCAGCCCTCTATACTGTTATTGCTGCTAGTCTTCTTTACTTAGCCCTCCATTCATTTTCTGATGCCACAGTCCTTCTTTATAACTTGACTTCTATACCCTCGCAATGTGAAATTGTATCCTGACTCTATTTTGTATTTCTCATTGCCCTCTCATACATTTCTTTCTATCTAATCTGCACAAATAGCAGAGTTATAACACTAACAGAACAGAGTTATATCCTTGCTTAAATTTTTGTTTTCATGTTCTATAGAAAAGAACAATTCTAACACCTTATCATAGTTCTCATGATTTTTCATGAGTAACCCCAATAGAACTTTCTTATTTTATCTCACACTGATCTCTCTTAGTAACCTGTATTCCACTTATCTTGATCTTCTCTACTTTTCCTCAGCATGTTTGAACGTTTTCCTCTCCTATGGTTTAGCACTCCTATTATTCTTTTTGCCTTAAATGCTCTTATCCTCAATATCTGTAAAAAAATTCTACTCATTTTTCAAGAACTATCTCCAAATTTGCCCCTACCACTACAATTCTTTGTACTTTCCTTAAAGAACATATAATTCTTTACCATAAAAGTTTTACTTGTAACGCAATTTTCTTACTGAACTGTAAGCTCTTTACAACAGAGTTAGTTGGGACATACCTAATAATCCACTTAAGAAACCAGGATTTTAAGTTTTTTGATACTTAGCATCAGGCTTTTTAACATAATTGACTCAGCAATATTTGAAGAACCAAATTGAACTTCTGTAAGAATAGCCCCATAAAATCCAAAGAATATTACAGTATTCTAAGAGGTGCAGTGGATAGATAAATGCTCTCTGTGCACTTCACGATGAAGAGTCAAGTAGGAGGATAGAGAGGACAAGAGATAGATTACTGAAGCCTCCTAATGTTAGCAGTCACCAATCGATGCTGCTGCTATTGTAAAGTGCCCTCAACTCTAAGGGGTACCAATTAAGCCATCACCAATGTCCTTTCCATGGATAGCATAGTATGAGAAGTAAAACTTCCCAAATCTCTTTTTCTGCACTGCACTAGGTATCATGCTGGAGCAGTATTCACAGGTGGGAGTAGGCTGAGAGTGGGCGTCATAGTGAATTATGACCACCAAGAAGAAAAAGACTAATAAAACTTCACCTGCTTTTCTTCAGTGCCATTTAGCCTGGAGCGTACTTCCAGACTCTAAAGTCCACTATACTTTGGGAATATCAACTCAAAGAAGATTCTAGACCGAAGGATCAGTTCCAAGATTTCTTCTGAGGCGATCCTGACTAAGGGTCCATCCCAGAAACCTCTATTTTTCTAACTACCTTAATGACTTCAACCTCAGAGAGGAAATGACAATGTCACTACTGTACTACATAAAATATCATGACATGCCGGCACACTGAAAATCTTACCAGAGTCATTTCTTCCATTCCTACATTTCCCTTCTAGCAAAAATGACTGAATTATGAATCCAAATATTGTATGAGTAGGTTTCTATGACATCCTTAGCCTGAGTCAGAAGCCACAGACCTTTACCTAAAATAATTCAAGCAGCACAGTAAAAATGTATAACTGCTATATCAGAATAATCAGAGGCTAGAAGCTAATTTTGCAGCCATCAAAATGACTCTCTCCATTCCATGATATTGGAGAAACATAAAAAGAAGGTAAAAGTGAAAAAAAGTAGTACTTCTTCAGGTCAGATAAATTTTTTGTGGCTGTAATCTGAAAACCTATCTAAATAAAACACGAAGTCATTACCAAATTGTTTTTGCTGCATATAACACTTTCATTGTCATGAACATAATGCAAAGCCTTTGCCTTATGAATGATAAATATGTATCAAGACTCTTATGATTTATAAGCTTTCCAACAAAATGTCTGGTAAAAGTTCAACAAAATGTATTAGGAGCTCACCATTTCTTTTAATTACACGGGTCTGCTGTTTAATTTCATCATTCGGAACACCAAAAATTTCTATAATCACTAACGCGTCGGCTTTGTTGGATGATGAGTAATTACTGGGAGGCAACTGGATACCACTGATCACCTGCAGAAAAGTATTTGAAAACAAGAATTTAACAGAATTGCATCACTATTTAATTTCAAAATAAAATAATGCTCAGGGTCTAGAGGGGAGAGGGGAGAGAATCACAGGGGAAAAGGGGAAGGACTCACATGAACAAGTATAAAAGACACATGGACAGTAACTAAGGTGGGGGGCGGAAATGGGAGGGAGGTGGGGAGCACTGGGGTGGGCGGGGCTGGGAATATAAGACAGAAAACTGTACTTGAACAAGAATTAAATAAAAATTAAAAAAATAATAATGTTCTAAAAAAATGACAGATTTTTAAGTCAGTTTCCTTAAAAAAACTGTAAGTGTAAAATAATGCAAAATTTAAATTTTAACCATTTTATCTTTAGGTATCAGTAGATAGATACCAGAAACATGTCTAAATTATTCCATTTTACCAATATGTGAGTATAGTAGAATCCACATTGTCCAGGCTTTATGGTTCAACATGTGGTTTTATTTTAAAAGCATTTGTTATGATTGTTTTAAAAAATACTTAAAGGCCTTGGTATGATCACCTTCTGTAATTCAAAGATGTATCACACCAAGGCTGTATGATACATACAGTAATTCAAGCTGTAATTTAAGCTGAGTTATTCTGGCAACATGAACTATTTTTAAATTTATATTGTATATATACAGTAAGAATTAGAAACAATATCAATACTACTTCTAAATGGTAAGAAAAAATCCCAATCTCCTAGATAGCATTTTATCATGTGTAATTTACATGTTTAGATAATTAATCAAAAATTTTCTGTTATCCATTGTCTATATTATCATACATAACCTGAGTCAGAAAAAGCCATCATTTCATATGCATATTACTGACTGGGTGTCAGAAAAAATGCTTAACAAAGTAATTAATAATAGTTGCGTTATAAGTCAAGCTTGAAAATAATGTACCTAACTCAAAACTCTTCGTTTGAAGATGACAAAGAGTAAACCAAAAATGTTGAATGACATCCTCAAGGACATAAGAAAGCTCATAAAACTATACCTCTTTTGATTCCTAAGTCATGCCCTCCAGAATTTGTGCACGTCACAGTGTCATCACAAAGCTCCCTGGAATGATCAAAGCAGGAGGGAAGACCCACATGACTAGAGGAGCAGCTGTCTGGGAAAATTATTAACCCCATCTGTCTCACACCGGGTTACTTGCACCCATACATGAGACCCCTTATAAATCAAACAGATGGCATTTGTAAACATCTGTGCACACTGGCTGTCTTCTATCTTCACTCTCTCAGTAAATGAACATGTATGTCCTCTTTATTATTCTCAACATGAAAAAGAAATCATCCATTCAATTAACCCACATGTATTGAGCATGCACTTTGTGTCAGGCACCCTGGATCAGGATCGGACAAAGCACAGTCCTTATCCTTGAAAGACCCTCAGTCCAATGGGAGAGAATGACGAGTACTACAAGTAAATTAACAATTATAATACAGTGTGGTAAGTGCCTAGTATGTACATGCATAGGGCATTATGAAAAACAGAGGGAAACTACAAAATGAAAATGAAGCGCAATTAAGTGTAAGAAAAAGTTTCCCCCAAGAAAGTGACCCTTAGTCCCATAAAATGAGTCAGAACACAATAGGCATATGAAGGATGGGAAAATAATTCAGTCAAAGAAAATAACAATACATGAAGCTGGCATCATGGACAGAAAAGTGTTCACTGTGGTTAGAGAATATAGTGAAAGGCTGGTGGTGGTAAGAGATGGGGTGAGAGAAGTAAGCCAAGACCCTACTAAGTAAGCAGTCAGGGGACACAAATAAATATCATGTAGGCATGGTCAGCTTAGCATTGTAGCAAAATCTCTCTGATTAACTTGTGGAAGACAGATGGGGGAGACCAAGACAGGTTACCTGAAAACCTGTTAGGAAGCCACAAGAATAGGTGTGATGACAGGTAACAAATTCTTCAAATAAAACTAGCAGCAAATGACATCAGACCGAGGGGGTTGAAGGAAGTCATTTAGGAGTAGGATCCATAGAATTTAGAGATGGATGGGACATGGACATGGAAGTGAAGTAGGTGTGGAAGAGAAGGATGCCTCCCAATTTTTTAACCTGAGCTGAGTCAGCAAATGACACTTCATTCATTGAGATTTAAATAAAGTATATTCGACTAGAAAATAATGTTCAGGCTTTAGTATTTTGAGTTTGACAGAACAGTGATTAAATAGGTAGGGATGCTGGGTAGTCTATTAAAATATATCTTTATATTCCCAAAATGAGTCCAGCTAAAAGATTTGAGCATTGCTGGTGGTTGAAACCATCAATGTATATAAAAAGATGTAAGGAAAATATCAAGTTTGAAAAGATAATTAAGAAAAACTGTTATGGGGCAGCAGGGCTAGGAATATAAGACAGAAAACTATACTTGAACAAGAATTAAATAAAAAATTTAAAAAAACTGTTAGGCAACATAAATATTTTCGTGGAAGTACAGAGAGAGAGGAACCCACAAATGAGAGTGAGAAAGAATTGCTTAGGAGGTAAAGAAAAAAGAAAACAGAAGAGCTCCAGAGGTCCAGCAAGATTTGTGTGCAGTAAGAGATCTTAACAGGTGCCTGCTTCATGCCTTTTCATGAGAACAACTAAAACAAATAAACTATTGCTTAAAACAACCAGAGCAAGGCAATTTTTTGCATTTTTTTCATTCATGCAAAAAGACAACAGACTTTTTTCACATGTGGAAGGATGCTGAAATATACTATCCACCTATACTATCTAAAAAGATTAACAGAAATTTAAAAGGTATTAAATGCACTCAATCAAACTCAAAATATTAAGGTATACTACTCAGCTTACATAATAATCTAAAAAATTACTAAGCTTTTAAATTTTGTATTAAAATTACCAAAAGGATACCAAAGTTATATTTACATTGTAAAATAAACAATGTAAAATATTTCGCCAGACTCCAGAAGGAGTGCCAACTAATCGATTTGAGGCTGTATCCAGGGCTGTAGGCAATTTCCACCTATCCACTGAGATGCCTCTATTTTAGAGTCACAAAATCCTTAACAACCAGGAGAAAAGTCAGATACATACTGGCACTAGTTCCTGTGGAGGCCAGAATAATTTTCGTCCCATTCATTTCTGCTGTACTGTCTTCTTACATTAATCTCTAGAAAACAGCTCTTAAACTCCTCAGCTGGGACAAAAGGGGTAGGGTCTGAAGTGGATGAAAAGGACCCCCCAAACCCTGTGACTTTATAGCACTAAAAGAAGGAGCTGAGGTGGGAAGTGTTGTGGGAGAAGTCTGCATGCAGGTTCTAGTGTTTCCTGTCCCCTGACATCCAGGTAACAGTAGCAGGGACCACAGAGAGCTTCACTCAGTCACGACATGAGACACAAGAAAACTGACTGTGAACAACAGTATAAATACCAAAATTCCAGAATAGACTCTGAGATGATTCATACAATTCTAGGAGCAACTACTTAAATAGAAAGAGGGACCAAAAAGACAACACTCACCCAATTTATTTGCAAACAGGAATAGATACCATCTAAAATAGAAATGCTTATAATTAAGTGGAGACAGAAAGCTCAAGTTTTTCAATATTTGGTGATATTTTTATAAAGGAAACAAAATAACAGGTGATAGAAGAATAAGAAAGTTTTTGAAAAGTCTTCATAGAAACCACACATTTTAGAAAACTGTGTTGGCTCTCTATGAAACTACATGGGATGTAAGAAAACGAAAGATGAGAAATAGGATAAGAAGACAGTAGATGGGGGAAGAGTGCTGGGGAGAAGTATATAGCAAGCAATAAGAGGGACATAAAGATTGGGGGAGACTATAATTCAGGTGAAAATTCACATCGACATTAGAATCACCTACATAAAGAATAAAATCAAGTACAGAGGAAAAGCAAATGTGGAGGGAACAAGAAAGTGATAAAGTTGACATGAATTAGTAAACAGGAAGGAGAGAATCTCAAAGAAAGCCTATGAATACTTTCTTTTCAGTTTCTAAGTAATCAGGAATATTCAGAGACATAAGGGGGAAAAATTGTGAACTGCAAAAGTCCAATGTTGAGATTAATGAAAAGTAAATAGCTCCTAGAATTTCCTAGTAAAATTCCTTAAAGTTAAGGAAGGAAAAAATAGCATATCTACAAGGTAATAAATGAGCTGACCACAGACTTCTCTGTCACCATCAATATTAAATGACTAAAGACAATGGAATAATATAAACAAAGTTCAGAGAGTTGAAAGTTTTAGCCTCAATATTTCTGCTCACAGGCTGGTAATCATTCATGCAAGAAGTCAACAGAAAAACTTTATCTATGAAAGAATGCTAAAATACCAGTCGCCTATATAATACCTAGAAATATCAACAGGAACTTAAAAGGCATTAAAAGAAACCAATGGAACTCAAAGTATTAACATATACTACCTAACATATAATAACCAAAAAAGGAAAAGAAAAAGTTATTAACCATACCCTTATCATAAGTGTAACCGGATCGCTGTCTTCTGGTATTTTACTTGGATCGAAGTCTGTTTCAGCATCTCTTAGGAATCGTGGTTTCAAAATATATCCAGAATTACCATTATCCAAAAATTTCCCATTTTGAATGTCCATAGGCAGACCAGGGGTCTGGAAATTTAAGGCTACTGTAAGGGAAAAAAAATGTATTGTGACACTGACAGGAAATATAGAGAATAGCTAAAGAAACAAGTTAATAGATATACTGAAACCTAATCATGGGTTTTATATCCTCAAACATGTTAAAAGCAAGTCTCATTAGTCAAATAAGTCATGATTTATAAACATGTCCTCCTGCCAAGTCTATATTAACATATGATAGTGAGTTGCAAAGTTTAATCTGTAAATTATTTGATAGTTTTTGTGTCAAAGAAACAAAATGGCATACAGTATAAGAATAGCAATGTTGGACTACATCGAATTAAAAAGCTTCTGCATGGCTAAATGAAAAGGGAACTAATTATGTGTATGGGAGAACATAGTTGCCAATGAAACCTTGGACAAAGGTTTAATCTCCAAACCATGTAAAAAACTCGCACAACTCAATACCAGGAAGACAAACAATCCAATCAAAAAGTGGGCAAAGGACTTGAACAGACATTTCGCCAAGGACAGACAGATGGCCCAGAGACATATGAAAAAAATGCTCAGCATCACTAGCCATCAGAGAGATGCAAATTAAAACCACAATGAGATATCACCTCACACCTGTCAGAATAGCAATCATTAGTAAATCAACAAACAACAAGTGTGGAGAAAATAGAATCGTTGTGCACTGTTAGTGGGAATGCAGACTGGTGCAGCTGCTGTGAAAAACGGTATGGAATCTCCTCAAAATTTTAAAAATGGAACTGCCTTATAACCCATCAATTCCACTGCTGGGGATATAGTCAAGAATCCTGAAACACCAATTCAAAAGAACCTATGCACCCCATTGTTTATAGCCGTGCTATTTATAATAACCGAGTATTGGAAGCAGCCTAAGTGCCCGTCAGTAGAAGAATAGATTAAAAATGGTGGTTCATCTACACAATGGAAATCTATGCAAGAGAAAGAAAGAAGAAGGAAGTCATACCCTTTGCGACAGCATGGATGGAACTGGAGACTATTATGCTAAGGGAAATAAGCCAGTCGGTGAAAGACAAATACCATATGGTATCACTTATAAGAGGAATCATTCTAATGAATAAAATAAACTAATGTGCAAAACAGAACCAGAGACGTGGAAACAGGGAATAGACTGACAGCTGCCAGGGAATAGACTGGTGGGGGGAAGGGTGGAAAGAAGGGGAATGGAGTAGTAAGAACACGTATGAATGGCCCATGGACATGAACAATGGTGTGGGGATGGACTGTGGGAGCAGGGACGTGGAGCGGGACAAAGGAGGGCAAAGGGGGAAAACTTGAGACAACTGTAATAGAATAAACAAGAATAAAATAGAATTTAAAAAAGGAATACCAATGTATGTGTCAGATAACACCCAGTAAATATGAGAATAAAAAGATTAGTACATTAAATGCAGCAAAGGAAGACACCAACTATGTCATAAACTTTCAGGTCCAAAGAAATAGTGTTGCCACTTGAGAAAATGAGAAAGAGGCAGAGCAATAATGTTTTTAAAATATAGAAGTATATCCATATAAGCTGGTAAGTAGCCACTATATGCACTCCCCCTATTCACCCTCTACACCCCACCACCACCATCCTGACTTACTCTCCCCTGTCTGCAAACCTACAGGCCTCGCCACAATCCAGCAGCAGAAGGGTTAACACCAGGGGCTTTCTGACTGCTTGGTGCCAATGCTATAATAGCTGATTGATTTGGAACAGGAAGACTCTGGTAAGGACAAATAACAAAGCTATGTAATCTTAAAACTTTTCAACTGTGAATGCAAAAGTCGGTGTAAAATATAAAAGGTAGAGGTTACTTAATTTGAAGAGGCCCTCAGCAAATCTTCCAAGCAAAGGACTTGATCTTTACTCTCCTCCTACATAAATTTTAGTTTCCTTTTTCCCTTTCCTACACTTCCTGTGTTAACTCTTTATGCATTTAGTCCATACCCCCAACATTCACCTCCATTTACCCTCTCCAACATGTTTAGCAATCACTTCAGCTCTTGCAATCAATGACTCATCAGTATTGCCTGACTGAAAAACACCCAGGGCCAAAAAAAAAAAATCTTCAATGGACTCACATGAACAAGTTTAAAGGACACATGGACAATAACTAAGGGTGGGGGTGGGGGGTGGAAAGGGGAGGGAGGCGGGGAGCATGGGGCTGGGGGCAGACAGAGTTGGGAATATAAGACAGAAACCTGTACTTGAACAAGAACTAAATAAAAATTATATTTAAAAAAAAAAGAATTCTTCTTAAACTATCTCAAAAATTAAAAGTGAATAAATTATTTCAAATATTTTTGTGAAACCAGCATTACTCTAATGCCAAAACTAAATAAAGACATTACAAAAAAGGAAAAAGAAAAAAAAGAAGCTCTTTTCAAGAATTTTTCTCTAATTTCTAAAATTCAATTTATCTTATCTTTGCAAAAAAATTCAATATCCTATATAACATACCCATTTGACAACCTATATTCCAAAATTGTTGAGGATTAAAATTAGAAGAGTCTGCTCTTGTTGCTTTGGGATATATTCTGGTAATAAACTTGCTGGTGTGAAGAATAAAGTCACTGGCTAAAAAATAAATTATTAAAAAACATTGTGAAAATTTTCCAATACACTCAATAAGCTACTTTGTATACATTATACAACTCTACAATTGTTTCATCAATTTGTATATATATTGTCTTAGCAACTCATGTAAATCGAAACATAGCCATGCCTTTATGTTTGACAGCGTAATTCACTGTCATTGAGAAGGTAATAATAATTCATTATGCAATTTAATGCACACTAATCATTCACTTGAGAAAAATGATTAGATAACATACTTTGGGGCTTTTTTACATTCAAATTGATTTCACTTTGACACAAAGATAAATAAAATTCCAAAATAAAATACATCCATTTTTTAAAAAGATGAGTTGTAGTACTCCATATTTTGCCTTTTCTTTGGTTTTCACATTAGGACAGAATCACATGTAAGTCATATAAAGCTGTATAGTGTCATAAAATGAACTCAGTTGAATATTTAATCAATTATCAGAGTTGAAGTGTACCTTAAAATTGTATAGTTCAGCTGCCAATGCTGACCACCACAATATCTTCCCCCCCAAATCCATTAATACATTCACTCTGTCTGTATCTTTCCATTGAAGGAAAACATGCTACCTCCCAATACTTCTCATTATTTCAAATGTTTTCCTCACTGAGCTAAGATCTACTATGCAGTCTATTTGAGTTTCTGTATATATTCTTTGTTTCAACTATGTAATCTTTATAAGTTTCTATTTTTATATATTATATCTAAACTGCTTAAGATGCAAAACTAATTTACACTTGTTACCACTGGACATCCCCTCAGATTTTTAAATATTTATGTTTCTCCAAGGTTTCTATTCTTTCACTAGAGAGATCCCACTCTCTCAACCATTCTTGCTAACAGGGTAATGAGTCAGGATAAATGGCCAATGCCTATGGTCCATTATACTTACTAGTCAAGCTAGAGCAGAATCATTGTCACCCTCATCCTGAATGCTGTTCTTTAGGAGGTGTTATCAAGTAAAAAACTAGTTACTGAAGTAAATATTAATTACAGTTAACCTAATCAGCTCTCATTTTTAGAAGTTATGCACTCCTGAGACAAAGTGTATTTTGAAGCTACTCATGTGTAAATGCACCATGTGTATCTAGTCTCATAATTTCCCATCCAGTTCTAAACAGAATGCTCATCTTTAGGTAAAACATATACCCTTCTGGGACTTACTATTTCCCATCTACAAGGTGGTGAATATGAATAACCACTAAGGAATCTTAACATAATATGGTTTTGTTATTTCTGAGGTCAACCTTTAGAAGTTAAACAAGGCTGTATCATTATAAATGTAATTTATGTTTTTATATAATGAGAAAATTGAATTTAAAAAATAAATAAAACCACATATAATCTCTTCACTCAATAATCACTGATAACCTCTTTGTATAAACCTTTCCATTCTTTTGTCATATGTACATAACTTACTTTAATTGAATCATATTGTGTATTCTCTCTCATGAATGTCCATTTTTTTCTTTCTAAAATAAGGTGAAAATAATTTCACTTCAACAATATTCACCTACTGCATTATTTTAATGACTGAAAATATCGATATGTATGAAAAGTTGTTTCTTATTTTTCCATATTGTAAACCTAACATTTTTAAATAATGAACATCCCTGCAGTACAAATTTGTTCATGTCATTATCTACTACTGACTTTGGGTTCAAAGAAAATTATTCTATACTCTTTCCAAAGAGATGCTGTCCCTATAGTTTATAATTCTCCTCAGAATTACCCAGTCCCTTTTCGGAGTATAAGAAAGTGCTCATTATAATGAAAGTGAGGGAATCATTACTATTTTTGCTGCACTCAGAGGTCCCATCCCCATGAACAACAGCAGGAATCATTCCATAGTTTGAAGGACAGAGACTAGTAAGGTAGGTCGTTCAAATTCCAATGCTGCTATCAAGACTTCACCGTAAAAAATATATTTTATATCACAACCCAATACACACAACATAGATTATAAAAAAAACAGTATTTATTCTTTTTGCACACAATATACTGTATTTTATTCTATTACATTACACTCTATTATTTTAACCGTGGTCTTTTCTTACTGAATTTATTTTTGTTTACAAACTGCAGTTTAAAAACAAAAACAAAAAGGGCCCTGGAATATCCAGGGTCTCTCTAATAGAGAGTTTAGGGAGAAACACGAAAGTATATCTCTAAACCCTTGGGTACCAGGGGCCAGCTAAATGAGGTTAACTGACAAATATATCAGAATCCACACTTTCAAAAGCCAGCAGCTTTGATCAAGTCCATTGCAGATGCTGATTGTCATGCCATGGCGTTTTTACACAAGACGAATGATTGCAATTCCTCGGAGGGACTTACAGTCACCTGACTACTGAGTTAATGACCCATCCCTTTTCAAGTTGAGGATATTCCCCACCATGTAAGTCCAAGAAGAAGGTAGGGACTGCTTCCCATGCTCTTTCTCAGGCTTTGTTGAGTCTTGAGACCTACCAAACAGGCTAACCCACCTGGGATTTAGAATCTGAAGACAGGCAAAAGAAGATGGGGAAACAAATGTCCCTCTACAGGTGTGCTGTGTCGGTGCACACTCTGCCCAGCCAGCCATCTGGTGGTCTGGCCAGGCAGGGTGAATGTCGTCTCTCTTCTTCACCTCAGACACACAGCCTCCACCTTAGCTCCACCCATAGATGGCTGCTGGGTCCACAGAGCGCCCCCTGCCTCCACTCCCACTGCCTAAAACCTTATCATCTCTTCCCTGGAGGCAGGCTCATTTTTCCGCAGCTGTCAGAGGCATCTTTCAGAAACACACCAGGGAACCTGTAACTCCTGAGACTTCACTCTTCGTTCATCCTTGGTTCCGGGACAAAGTTCAGGTTACTTGGAACTTGGCTCTGCCTATCTGTGCACTCTTGTCACTCTCTGCTCTGCCATATAAATCACCCACCACGGCCCCGCCCACCAAAGGGTCCATACTAGACATTCTCAGTCAAAATTTCATGCTTTAAGGAGGTTGATTAATACTGGCTGAGTTCTGTGAAATAAAACTTAATGTAACCATAGGCACAAAACCTTTTTAAAAATTATGTTAAAGATGTTGAAATTTTATGAGAATGTACTTTTTATAAATATCATTGACCCATCTTGACACCTCAGCACTGAATATGATATTTAAACACTCCAACTGTTTGAATCATAAGAATTTACCTTGCAACTTGGAAAGTTTTCGAGCTGTTGACTCTCCAATAGAGTTGGTTTCATTGAATTGTTGATACTGTCTGGAATAGTAAAAGTTTCTGAACTTTTCAGCTTTTGTATAAATGACAAGATCAGACAGGGACACAGCCACTTTTACCTTCATGGTATGAGAATAAAATGTCATTTCACATTTTTGCACTAATAATTGGAAAAGTTTCTCTACCAACAAAGGAAAAAATGCTTTCAAATCAATTATTTTGGCCTTTTTATAGTACTACCTCCTCAAAAGCTGTTTGGTTTAGATCAATGTGATTATTTTTTCATAGTAATATTTCATGTTAATATAAACAGCCCAAACCTAAAATCCCAATTAATGTGACAAGTATTGAAGATGGCAATTGTTGTTATTTCCTTTTTCCCCAAAATCCCAGCTTGTTTTCATAAATTTTACGAATTTAGGAATTTTAGTCATGAATAAGCCATATTTCCAGGATCATCTGTTTGGAGTAACTTCTCTTGTATGTTGAACACTGGCTCTTCTGCAATGCTGCATCTATATTCTCTACCCTTCTGCTAGCCCTTTCCCAAGTTTTCTTTAGGGAGAACACTTCTTGCTCATGCTCAGTCTATGTGCATATGTAGTACGTATTGGACCTGACTAATCAAAGCCTTGCCTTCTTATTTCAATAGCAATTGGTTCGGGGATGTGTGTGTAACTGGGTCATAGCCAACGTGCAAGAAGAATTTGCTTGGTCAGCTGAGAGACAGCAGGCTTTCCACTGGATTTGAAACTGAATGCATATACAGCTTTGCAAAGTCTTGCACCGATATAAAGAAAGTGAGGCTAAAGTTCAAGGAAAAAATTAAGTTTGGTAAGTTCTGTGAATTTTGCTTGAGACACTATACCAAGTCATACCTGAAAGCTGAATCCTTGTTCTTAATCTTTTTCTTTATAGAGGTCAATTAATTAATTGGGTCAAAATTAATTTTTACTTAAACGAACTAGTTTTGTATCACTTGCAACCTGATACACCTTCTTATGTTATATTGATGTGTATACCTATAGTACTATATTTTGTAAACAATGATTTTCAGTGATTGCTGGGAGAGGGAGAATGTAAGGGGGCTAAATGGAAATGAAAAAAAACACAATAAAGATTAAATTTTGAAAAACAATGATTTTCTTGTCTCTGACAATATAATCTCTTTGCGAGCAGAGACATTATGTTGTTTGTATCTTTCATACACTGTGCAATGCCTACTACATCAGATCACATAATATTTATCACCATACAAGAAAAAAATAAAAACAAACAGGAAAAGAGATTACTTCTAAATTTTTTTCACTGCTGTTTTTTTCCAAAATAGTTTAAGTGGAAGAGTATAGTTTCTATAAGAAGGAGATTTTTCCCTCCAAAGAATTTTTTAATTCTCTACCAATAGGAAAATAAGATAGCTTTTCAATCATTTGTAAGATTTTCTCAAATAATAATCTCACCTTCTTTTTCTTGAAAAGTGGCAATTTAACTACACTCCTTGGCTGTATTTCCTTTACTGGACTGTCTTTTGAAGAATCTGACGACTCAAATAATTTGTCTTTGTCCTCTTCCTCTTCTTGGTCTAACTCTTCATATTCGTCATATTCCTCTACCTGACCATGCTTATCAGAACCTTTCCTTGCACGGGTCTCCATTAAGGTTCCTATTTTCTTGTTTCTAACTAATATTTTGAATTTTAATGCCTACAGAAACAATTTAAAAGACAGATACTATTACACATTTACAAATAAGTGTGCATTTGTAACAGTCATTGAAAACTCTTTCATCATATTTTCAATTAACTTGCACTAATAAGGTACGTAAGAGCTTCATCGTTTTCCATAGCTCTATAAATACTCTAATAGACACTTTCATCATTACATTTTTCACTCATTTAAATAAGGAAAACTATAAAAAGGCACATTCAAATATCATGATACTTACTGTTTTGTATCAAAGTGATAACATGTCAAAACTATACTGTCTGTTGTTAGACAACACTATCATGCAAAAAAAAGCTCACTTATCGTCTGATAAAAATTGGAATAAAGAAAGAAAACTAAAAAAGGAGGGCCAGATAGAAAAGAGGAAATCCTCAAGAATGTGGTATTGCACACGAAAGTGTTTAAGGAAAGGAAGGAAGCATTCACAGCATGAATGATGTCAAGGGAGCAGGTCGGATGAAGACTGAGGAGGTGCATTGGAATTTATCATTAGGAAAGTCTCTGGTGACCACATGAGGTATTTACTGCAAGGCAGGCGGAAGAGGAACAATGATTCGGTAAGTTGTGAGATGAGGAAATGGAAATTTGGGTTGAGACAAGAAGTGACAAAATAAAGAGCTAGCTAGAGAGCAAACTGAAATCCTGAGGGTAGGGTGGGGAGATTTTTTTAAAACCAAATACTTGAGTTTTCTCAACTGAAGTTGAAAAGTGACCCATAGAGAGAGTTAAAAGGAAAAGAGCAGACTAAATATAGGGGAAGCCCACCGCCCAGGTGCTGAGATATTGGGCCTGGATCTTACTTATAGATCTTCACCTCTTTCTTACCCTGTTCCCTATTAAAAAAAACAAATTCCTACAGCCGAATATGAATTGACATGAAATTTTGCACTCATGGGGATGACACACAATAAAAAACGTGGGATTTTTTATATATCTATATCTATATAGATAGATATAGATATAGATAGATATAGATATATATAGATTTTCTATATATCTCTACATAGTCCCTTTTTCGAAGTATATTCACCTAAATGTCCATAGAAACATCTAAACAATGCATTGCAAAAATACCTCTTTAAATGATCAAATCTACGCATTTTCATTGATCTCAAGCCCAGTTTAATGAGCCAATATAATAATGACATATACTTTCTTTTGCTCATCCCTGGAGCTTCTCAGATAAAATGTTACCTCTGGTGAAGGTAGTTCGTGTGCATAATCATCAAGCACATCAGAAAGCAAGGTATCTCCCAAAATAGACTGCAAATTGTCTGCCATCACCTCTTGTTGGGAAGGGGAGCAGTGATTTTCTAACGAGAGCACCACCGGGTAGTCAGATGTCTAAAAAATTAACCATGACTACAGTTATTTTTCAGAACTCCTTGATCACTTTAATACAATTAATAGAAGCACTTAATCTATTTTAGTACTTACTTTTAATGCACCTTTGCAAAATAATTAAATGTTTTTTAAACTAAAAATACTTTTGAGTGTGACAAAACAGGAAATATTAAGTCTATATAAAAAGGAAAATTATTACTATTTGCACTAGAAGTATAAGAAACAGCTAAAACATCCGACAGTGGGTGCTTATTTAAATAAATTATGGCATACCCATTTAAACTAAGGAGTGATGTAGGTCCTCATTCTACAGTCTGATGTAGATCATACAGGTTGATCATCCTTCATTAAGAAGGAGGTCCCCTATGTACACTGCTATTGAAATTGGTCTATAATAGAGTCTTATGAAGAAAAGCAAGTTGCCAAAGAGTGATTCTACATTTTTATTTTTCAAAGTATATATATATATATGTGTGTGTGTGTGTGTGTGTGTGTTTATTTAGATGTTTTTAAATGTGAGGAAAATACTTCAACACTAATAAGAAAAATGTTAATTTTCCACTTTTTCAGTTTTAAATTCTAAAATCAAAACTCATTGCTTTATAATTAAAATCAAAATAAAGACATATTGAGTTTCTAATAATATAAAAGATACATTAAATAAGGATGACTCTACTAAGCATTTTCTGCCCTTTCTTAGCACTGTAAATTTGATATTCATTACAAAATACAGAACAACACTTATTTGGGGATCTTATTCAATTATTCTGTTTCCTTATATAATCACCAGGACACAAATTTATCAACTTATAAACAAGCCAGGGAGTTACAGAAGTCTGCTGCACCATCCTAGACATTTGAATAGGGGATATAATATTATATATCTTTTTAATGTATGAGTATTTTAGTTTCTCATGGCTGCTGTAACAAACTACTACAAATTTGGTTGCTTGGAACAATAGAAATTTATTCTCGCAGTTTTTTGGAGGCAAAAAATTTAGAATCAGTTTCACTGCCTAAAAATTACTTCAGCAGGCTCTAGGGAAGATCTGTTCATTGTCTCTTTCAGCTTCTGGTGGTTGCCAACATTCCTTGGCTTATGGCCATATGGCTCCAATTTCTGCCCCTCATTCACACTGCCTCCCCCTCTGTGTGCATGGAATCTTCCTCTATCTCCCTCTTACAAAGATATATGTGATGGCATTTAGGGCCCACACAGACAACTGGCGATTAAAAAAATCTCCTTATCTCAAATTTTTAATGTCATCATATCAGCAAAGACCTTTTTTCCAAAGGGAGTGACATTTACAGGTTCCAGGAATGAGAACCACGTTTCTTCAAGGGCCCATATTCAGCCTTCTACAATATGCCTTCTTACATATGCCCACATACACATACATATAGAGAGACTTAGTTAATAAAAAGAGAATATGTCAAATTTTTTTCTCCAAAATAAAAAGTGATTTTGAGACTAGGCAAAGGGATGGCCTAGACAATGAATTTCGTAATCAAGCCTTGACTTTACTCACTTGGGAGAGCTCATTTTTTTGACTTCTGTGGTGTTCTTTCACTCAAACTCCTGGAAAGGTCCTTTTGTCTTTTATCATCCTGGACACATCTAAAGTAAGTGTTGAGGAGTTTGCTTTCTCTGCAGCTCACTTCCTGACCCAGAATTCTTTTAAGGCTCACCTAAGTGTCAGACTCGTGTTTCATTTTGTTTTGGGCAATATAATTACCTTAAAAACTTAATTTTCTTTTATGTTTGCTTCTAGTACATTACATGTGCCAATCCCTGTACCCAAACATCTTTCCCAATTATAGTTACCAAGTCTATTTTCTTTCATTGCTCTAGCTTTCTCAAATTAATGGTAGAAAGTTTAACCTTCAATCTAATCTTTGCTGCAAAACTGCTACCCTGTTCAATTGAGAATGCTCACTGAGTGTTGCTCAAAGCCTTTTTTTCATTGTCTCTTTTTCATTGGGATCTTAGAAGCTGTAGAGGTGTCCATCCTTGCAAGGCCTCTGAATTTTAAAATTGTCTCTATTTCCTTTATTTCCTTGGTTGCCCACCCTGGATAAAGTGAGTTTGCTATACAAATATTTGGGGAAAGCATTTCAGATTAAGAGTTAATATTGCAAGTGCAAAGGCTTTGAAATGTGTCTATAAAAGAGTAAGGAGGCCAGAAGAGACTAGCACACGAGGGAGAAAGGAGAAAAGATCAGAGAGATGTGAGAAAACAGGGAATGTAGTGTTTGGGGAGTCACAATTCAGATTTTAGCTTTGTTATGAGTGGGACTGAAAGTTTTGAGAAGGGGAATGACCCGGCCTGACTTACCAAAAAGTCACTCCAGATGATACATTGACATGAGACTGCGGGGAAGAAAAAGAGAAGCAGAACCATTGGATAAGAAGCCATTGCGATAATCCATGTGAGAGGTGATGGTGGTTGACCAGGACAGTGACAGTGAGATGAGAAGAGATTAAAGTCAGCATATGTTTTGAAAGCAGAGCCAAGAGGATTTGCTAAAGAACTTATTAAGAGGTTGAAGACAAGGAGGAGAGGGTTACAATTGACAACCATGACTTATTTTAGTCTTGCACACATAGAAGTTCCAGTGAAAACGGAAAGACCACAGAAAGAGTAACACTGACAGGGAGAGGAACATCTGGAGCTCGATTCTGGACACATATTACACATGCCCATTAAATATGCAAGTAGAATGTCTGCCATTTTCTGTATTGCTGCAGAGGTCAAAGGGGGACTTTGGGTAAAGATATACATTTAGAATCATTGGAAATTATATGTTTAAGAGAATCAATGACATACATCAGTGTTTTAAGTTAAGATAGAAATTTTATGTTTGGTGAATAATTAGTATTTTATACTCTATTTCTAATAAATTTGATTTAAATTTATGTTCAGTTATGTTTTGTATTTATAGACAACATACTGACCTGTTAAAGAGAACTCTAAGTTTATCAAATTTATATGTTTGATTTATAAATATGCACTAGTTTATTAAATAAACATTAAGTATTCAGTAAGATTTTGTTAAATCTCTTCAATGTTACTACTACGAAGTACTTAAGAAAGAAATCAAATATACTAATTTAACTAAAACAACTTGAAATGTCTGAAGGCGCTTACTTAGCCAAGTGTGTGCATGGAACCAAGTACTGCTCAAAACTGAGTGACTGTTAAAATCGGCTCAGTTTATAGAATAGGACTTGTAAGGTGACTTTAAAAGCTCAGGAAGACTAAACCTGTAGATCTGTCACTTCAATAATTGAATAATAATTTTAAAATCCAAAGTAAACTTCTAAATATTTTTGCTATGTAAATAGCTGCCCCATGATCATTAAACAATGTCAACAATTGAGATAATACATTTGACATATTTTATTTTTGCTTCTTGAAATTAAAATAGTTGAATCGTGGTAAAATATTTATTATATAAACTTACTGTTCTTTCAAACATTTTTTTGCATTTTTTACCGTATTCACATTAATATATATTATGATGCAATAAACACCCATGTTATGTATATTTTACAATTAAAAAGCTCCATGAAATATGTATGTATTACCTGAGATTAATTTTTATAAACTTATCATTAACTATATACTACTTGAATTTCACTGACTACTAATGAATCATAACCCGCAATTTAAAATATCACTAATCTAAACTAAGGGCAAAGATCACGGGATTTTTAAACGCTTGAACTATGTTTAAATAACTATGATGTAATAAGAATAGGCACGTACTAAGAATGCATATTTGTGAATGGCTTGGATGACAGTTTTGAACAGGAGCTTGCTGGTGAGCGTATAACCATGGTACACCACTGGTTCATTCTGCGACCCGTCCCAGCAATCAATCTCCAGACAGCGGCATCCTTTCACCAGGGCACTAGCAAAATTTAAACAAAAGGAGTTGTCATTCTTGGATCAGTAAAAATGTCAAACTGTGCTAACGACTATTTGTAATTTCGCAAGAAATTTATACATGAATCCACGATAATGACAAGCTGCTGCGTTGAGCTGGTCAGTCACACTTTTCCTCTCGTTCCCTGTGAGCACGGCTGACGTGGAACTACTGCGTGCAACCACAGCTCCCGCACGGCCGGGAAGGTTCCATGGGAGGGGCTTGGACCACGGATCCTGCCATCTCTTACCGACTCCTTATGCTTCAAGTTCTTGAAGTCTCATACACACAAAAAACATTTGATATGCAGTTCACTATCAATACATACCTGCTGTGTTTGTATGAGGGGAAAAAAGAGACATATCGGGATGCAAGAAGAAAGTGGAAGACAGACAGAAATGACCTCCTAAACGCAATCTTGGAAGACAGATGAATGAATGAAAAGAGACCCACTTGAATGTCAGGACCTTGGAACTGCTACTCATGTCTCCAGAAGACCACACAAGTTCCCTACGGAGCTGTTTTCCCCGTAGAACACCAAGTCTGCACTTGCTTTCCAAAAAAGCGTATTAATTCAGCCCACTGTCTCTAAGTCAGTGGTTCTCAGTCAGGACAATTTTGCCTCCTAGGAAACATTGGGCAACAAATGGAGGCATTTTTGGTTATCGTAACTGGAGGTGGAAAAGAGATTTGTATCTGGCCTCTCGTGTTGGAGGCCAGGAATGCTGGTAAACAGTGGACCACTCGCAGGACTAAGCCTCCACGGCAAAGAATTATTTCACATAAATGTGAAGCATTTTAGAAACCTTGCCCTGAGCCATAAAAGCCTGGAGAGGAGAGTTCAGTCCTAGCATCAAGTATCTGATGTAGAAAAAATAATCTTTTCAAATAAAAATACCAAGAAATAAACCACATGTGAAAATAAACTTTTAGATCTAGCACTTCTTTGGGAATCATTTTAGTCAACTTTTCAGGGAGATGACTCAAGCAGTATTTAGGTAGGAGTGTAACTGAGAAAAGATAAAGCAATTATGACACTGAAGTCAAGGTGTTGAATTCAGGGGAAAAAATGAATTTGTGTTCCCTTGGGAATAATCTAGACAAAAGGTGGAAAGGAACTGAGAAGGTAGGGCATTAAAAGGCAAGGGGATCAATAAATTTTATTACATTGGAGGCTTCACTGAAACAATATAAATCTAAATAATTAATACATTCTTTTTGGAGGTTTTTTGGAGTCTGCTTTTTAAAATGCACACTGTTTTATTCAGGCATGTAGAGACGTAAGACGATGTAAAATTTCAGAGCTTTTTAGCTCATTTGTGCCTGGATTGGAGGATTACACCTAGAACCTCCTTCTAAGTCTTGTTTGACCCACTTATATTTTCATGAGCAAATAAGATGGCTGCCTAATGTTAGTCCTAGATTGAACTCTATGTGTAGAAACCATACTGAATACGTTGCTCAGGTTGTATATTTCTTTTTGTATTTAGATTTTAAATTGTAGAATAATCCATATCTACTTGTAAAGTTTGTTAATTGCCACAAAGAATGTCTGCTTTCCTCTCCTCTTAGTCAACTATCAAAGTGTATTGTCTTGGCTTTCTTATCAATACAGAATATAAGTTCTCTGTGGTGCTAACAGAAAATAATCTTGAACTCTCTGCTGAGAAAACGAAAGACAAAAAAAACTATCAAAACCTCAGCTGTGGAAGAAAACTCTTCATAAAGGACAACCTACATAATAATGATTCTTGCTGCTACTCTAGAAATGTTAACTAAAGTATCGCATTTCACCCCAGAGTTACTTTGGATCGTGTTAGTTACCCTAGGTCATATTCTCCACATGACTCATAAGTCCCTAAAAATATCAATTTGTTTACTTGTTTATTATGTCTATTTCCATGAACAGATGACGGTGGCACCTGTAAAAATCTTGCCAACAACTGTATCCTCAACTGACTGGCTAAAATGAAGTCTGGTATTAACAATATAGTACATTGTACAATCCAAAATTGGAGGTGCAGCCTATATTGATTTTAATCAATGTAAACAATATGATACATAATTCTCTATATATTAATATCTATAAATGCCAAACTACACAATATACTCGATTTGCTTTATTCATAGTATTATGTCCTGATGTCTGAGAATTTGTTTTAAACATGTATATTTTTTAAATGTGGAATGTTATGATGAGCTAAATAAGTTTTCTTCGTATGTTTACTATAAGAAGTATTAACATTATTCAGGAAACTTCAGAGGGCCAGTAACTGGGGAAAGAAAGTGATCAGGCAGAATTAGAAGAAAAGTATATGGTAGTAATACAATAAATTACACAGTCACCCATTGGTTGGAGCATCAGAATATGCACAAATCAGAATTGCTCTCCCCTGAGACTTGACTTGGGGTGGTGAACACACAATATGAAGATGACATATTAGAGAATTGTACAGCTGAAACTTATCTAATTGTATTAACCAATGTCACCCCAATAAATTCAATAAAAAAGAAATTGTTCTTCCCTACATGTTTGCTTAACATGTATAGCCTGTTTTTAGGGTGAATTACTATCAATGGAGTTAGATAGCAGCAAAAACTTCTATGTTTTTAAATGCAATACATTTAAAAATTAAAATAAATACCTTACATATCCCCAAACGTCGCTTGGTCCCACTAATTGGTCAGATATCAAGTATGTATTATGTGAACTTGAAATAAAATAATCTTTTAATGGATAATGCATATCTTGATAAACTTTTCCAAATTCATTATTAAATACTAGACAGTCAGATGAACACAGGTATCTTGTAAAACCTTCAAATGACATCTGGTGTGCTCGCTTAACTATAAAAAATAAGTAAAGAGATACAGTAATATCATTAGCAGTATAAAATTTACATCTCACTTTAAAACTTATTCAGTAGTACAACACATTTCTAAAATATTCTTTTAAAATTAATATGAATACTATTTTTAATTTTTTCTTTGGAAACACGTTTTTCTAATCAATACCCTTAATTCTTCTGTATCAACATTCAAGTAGAGAATTTACCATCTCTAATTTTTTAATGCCTTGAAAATATATACAAGAAGAGTACAAATGTCATTGATCAGTGAATTTCCACAAGCTAAAAGGCTAGGTCACCAGCACCCAGGTCACAGAGCAAGGTTTTTGGTCCCTTAAAACCTCCCTCCTGCTAACTTTTCATCTCTCCTCTCACCCACCCAAAGTAGTCAACAGGCTGGCTTTCAACAGCATACATTAGTTTTCTCTTGTATTGGCACCACACAGGAAAGATCTCATACACTTTGTAGTTTGCTCAACATTATTTCTAAGATTTATTCTTGCAGTTGCATTTAGTTAGACGTTGTGTTCACATTCTGTATGGTATTTCACTGAGTGAGTACATCACATTTTATTTATCAATTCTATTCTTGATAAGCATTTAGATAATTTTCAGAGTGGGGCTATTGCAAATAGTTTAGCTATAAACAATCAGTGCCTGTCTTTTTGCACAAAGATATACACATTTCTGTCTGGTGCATGCCTACAAATGGAGTGGCTGGGTCATTTACACATTATCATCTTTAGTAAATTGTCTCTAAGCCTTTATACACAGTCTCATCTATACCAAAGTTATCTATTTAAGCAGAGCACTGGCTCTGGAATCAGACAGCTTGGGTTGATTCCATTCACTTGTTATAGAATCAGCATGTTAGTTAACTTCTCCCTATTCTTGCAATTATAGGAATAATAGTACTTATCCCACATACTAGCTCTAAGTTAATTGCTGTTGTTTTTGTTGTTGATAATTCAGCTCATCTGAAAATAAGAGCTGGTGTGAGTATTTACTTTAAACTAGAGAGTGTGGTCCTTAGCAAAGAATTTTATTTCTAGGAATTTATACTATAGATATAGAAACTCAAACAAAGATTGATGTGCAAGGATGCTCACACTAGCATTATTTATAAAACCTTAATATGAGGAAGAAACAAATTAAAGCTCAAAGGATGGCACAATACTAAGCAGCCTTCAAAAATAATGTTCCAGAAAAAATATACAGTGACATCATAAATGTTTAGGCTATCATAAAAGTGAAAAAGCCAGATACAAAAATGCTATTACAATTTGTTTTTTTAATGGAAGCTAGAAGAAAATACATAGAATATTTACAAGTATACAAATTTCTATTTCAAAACAACGCAAATTGATGGGAATATGTAGGGCAAGTGCATCGTATATTTTGATAGCCATGATCTGAATAAATCGATTCTTTTTCCCAATGCAATTAGCAGTGATTGGCTAAGAGCCCTTTCTTACCTATTAAATAATTAAGTAAATTTCTTTGGTAATGGAAGAGAAAATAAACTCATTCTGTGCCCTTAAAAACTACTAGATTGAGATCAGAATTAATCTCTCAGATTTTTAAAAACCTTATTTGGTACATGTTGCGTACTAATATGGGATGAGATTGAGGAGCTTGGCAGCATTTGGGACTATAAAACCATAATTAAAATTGGCCTTAATAAGTCTCTAAAGTGATCAATAAGCATCTAAAGGAAAAGCAGAGATTTGGCTGTGTATGAAAGTGTATGAGGCAGCGAGGTTCAAAAGATGAAATAGATGGACAGAACAATGTAATATGATAATTAAAAAGAAAACACAGTTCCAAGATGTCACTGTCACCAACTTTCAAAGGCAGAACTTGGGTTCTCATACCTCCCTTTTTAAATCCCATTATCCCACTGTATCTTTTACCACCTGTATGTAACATAACCTAAGTATTTTTTTAAATATTCACTAAACCAGTACTATTGAATATGCTTATCAGTAAATTGGTTGTTTCCAGTAATCAGTGACATAAAGAGTTTGAGCCAGAACATAAATCAATTCACTACTCCCTTAGAAAAAGTCTTTGCTGAATTCATCAGGTGCACTTAGTGGCGCCGACTATTGGTGTAGCTGTTTACGTTCTGGTGCAAACTGTCCTGTCGTAAACCTGCACAAGTTTTAATGGGGGCCTGACCAAACTCCTCCTGGCACTGCACTCAGTCCTACTACCGCAATGCTGAAAACCCTCCGGACTGTCAAATGAGACTGAGTGACAAAGCCAAAATCTTAATTACGGCCAATAAGACTGACATGATTTCATCCCTGCCTATCTCTCCAAATTCATTTCACCCTCAGTCCTCTTGTTCCTTGAATTCTCCCACTCAGGTCCAACATAAATCTTCCTTTCACTCAGACACTTCTCCCATTTTGCCACACGACTAGTTATTTCTCATCATTTAGGTCTCAGTTCAAATGTCACATCCTCAGAGAGGACCCTCCTAAACACCCAGCCTAAATTAGACCTCCTGGGTTGTTGACTCTCTTTGACTTTCTCTGTTTTCTTTCTTCACTGTACATAGCATTCTCTGAAATCATCCTTTTATATGTCTAATTCTTTATTGCCAAAATTCCTCCAAATTATTCGTGAAAAACATAAGATCTAATTTGCTTTACTTCCCATCATTTTTTTCAGCCCCTAAAAACCTACTTGGTTGCCACAAATAAATATTTGAATAAATAATGAATGTGTGACTCAATGAAGGAATGTTTGGTTTTATTAAAGCTCTTAATATCATATGTTAAACATTGGTAGCCACAAACCAACTTTCAAAGGCAGAACTTGTACTGTTATGCCTCTCTTTTCAAATAAATATTTAAATATTTAATTAACATTACCAATTAATTTCTGTAGGATTAAACACCATGGATAACTCAATTGCTGTTTAGGAAATTGTGTAAATATTTTATTATATTATGAGTTCATTATTTTATTTAGAGATGAGCACAAGTTAAAAATTTTGAAGTCTGTTGATTCATTGAAAGATTGGACAGAGATAAAAAACTGTATCACATGCCATTAGCCTAAGCCAATGATTTTCAACCTTTTTAAATCTCATGGCACACATAAACCAATTATTAAAGTTATTAAATAACTTTATAATAAAGTTATTTATTATTAAATAAATAAAAAGTTATTATTACTAATAATAAATTATTGTTATTAAAGTTCTGCAGTATACCAAAAATATATTTTTGCCAATCTGACAGAAATAAATGGGTATAATTTGGGTTCATTCATACCAGACAGCTATTGTGTTGGCTGTGTTATTTTTTTTCTGACAATCTAAGGTAAAAGAGGTCAGTGCCCCTGACTAAATAATCAGGTATTGCATAATTTAAAAATTCTTGTGGCACACCGGTTGAAATCACTAGCTTAAGTGCTCATTTAATTTAAACCAGATGACTATATTTAAAAATGAAGAAAAAGCAAAATTTTGAAAATATGTATAAAATATCATCATCTGTTATATGTATAGAGCAGGCAGGAATTAATATTTATATAATATTTTATCTCTGCCTGAGAGTTATTTTCATTTAGCTCATTTTAATATTCACATATATTTTAATAATATAATACATTAAAAAATGGAGGACTGCCTATAACTGGCTTTTGTCCTATTAATGAATATTTAGCCACTTTCTTCTATACAGTACATGTAACACAATCCTCGTCTTGCTTTTGACCCCTAAGCTAATCACTGAACACTTGACAGATACAAAAAAGCAGCTGAAAGAAAGGAGCTGGAAAATGAAATAGCAAAGGATGCCACCTTTCTAAAAGGTATATATATATTCATAAAATACAAAAATAAAACTACCAATATTTGCTATATCCAGAAGAAATCTGATCCATCCAAAACTTTGAATTTAATAACTAGTAGTACATTTTAAAAAAATACTTTGAATATAAATATTTGGCAAAACTTTGAAATGCAAGCATACCTTCTATAATAGGCTCATATTTTTCAATGATCTCAGAGACAATACTTCTACTCATGTTAAACATATACTGTTCTTGTGTCAAAAAGTCAACCAGATTATTTTCATAAAGAAATTTCCGGTCTTCAGAATACGTGTTGAAAATCTCAATAATTTCTTCTCTGTGTACAATGACTCGATAAATTGATCTAAATTCTTCTATGGTGATTCTTCCTTGCTTCAGCCTGTCGTTATCCTACTAAAAAAGAAAATCACTAGTGGGATCACATCGTGAATATAAAAATTACACGAACTGGATAAATTAGAGTATGTGTTAATATATACAGCAACTTGTCCTTGAAAGAAGATGAATTTTACATTGGATTATTATCTCAAATAAAATATTTAAAACTGCAGGACATGATGCCAAAGTTGGGAAAAGGTTAGTGGATCATCATCACTTCAAACCTAGTGGCTGCCCTGGCTGGTGTGGCTCAGTGGATTAAGTGCCAGCCTGTGAACCTAAGGATCATCTGTTTTATTCCCAGTCAGAGCACATGCCTGGGTTGTGGGCCAGATCCCTGACTGGGGTCCTGTGAGAGGCAACCACACATTGATGTTTCTCTCCCTCTCTTTCTCCTTCCCTTCCCCACTCTCTAAAAATAAATAAATAAAATCTTAAAAAAAAAAAAACCTAGTGGCCATTGTAGGAATAGAATAATGCTTGGGAAAAGATAAGTATCCTAATCTGCCTTTGAATTGCATATTTGCTATTTCTATTCCACTCTATTTTAGTGCCTTCTTAAACCATGATAGACAGTGTGCAATTCCATACCAAGAATCCACGCTAAGAATACTCAGCCTGCACCATAAATGTCAGAGTAAATCAGAGCCTTTCAGGATCACAGCAAACTGCAGAAGCTGCAATAGTTAGGTAATGTCTTAAAGAAGTGAAATCTGCATAATCACTGAAGGATTTGAAGCAATGACGAACAAGGTAGATTTCAATTCAAAAAAGAAGATTCCCCTGGGTGTTCTGGAAATTTCACGTTTAAACTTTATGAGATAAAAGGCAAGGAATTGGGCTGAATCCAGCTACTAACAGCAACAAAAATACTTTGAGGTTCTTAGCAAGAAATGACTCGTAAAAGCAGAAGTTGAGTATTACCAGTTATGCGTTACCAGTTGAAAGAGATGGAGAATGGCATCGAAGGGAACAGGGAGAATACAATCCAGGTGGTAGCGGGTGAGCAGAAACTAAAGAGTAGGTGTCAGTGTCAGTGAAATTATTATTTCATTATCTTACTTGTAATCTTTTAAGTAATAATAGCTGGTAATTTAACATACTTTTGCCCACCCCTGTATGTTGTTTACTCAAATTTTATAATACAAACTCACATTGTGAGAAAATAAATTCATGCCAGAATTTGTATCAGCTACTTAGGAAATCAATAAATGTGATACAATTTTCTATATTTTGTAACAATCATGAGGGATGTACCTTTAACTAATTCACTGAGTGCCTACTCTTTTCCAAGCCTGTTGCTAGGTACATTCACAAATAATATCATTTAATATTCTGAACGATCCTACAAAATAACTGTATTAGTAATTCTGCAGATTAAGACAAGTGCTCAGAGAGGGTGCTGACTTGCCAAGTACCACACAGCTAGGATCTAACAGAGAGAAAACTCTCCACACCCACTTGGCTTGCCCATAACAATGGCCCTGAGACATTGGAAGATTTGGGTCACCAAAATAAGGCTCATTATGACTTACTTTATTTACTCTGGCTAAAAGGTGTACCCATAAAGTGAGGAAGGATTAACAACAAAAGTTGAAGCAGAAGTTGAATATGGCATGCATTTCACTCAAGTGCATTTTGAATAGAGATCTCTGTCATACAGATAATTGAAAGGAACCTGATAATCACTGAATAAGACAGTATTTCGCATTTGATAGAAATTTAATTACTACCTCTAGATCGTGTTGAATGTGCAACTTATTAAATCTGAAAGCATGTAGCTGTTTCTCCCTTTGGACAATACCACTGGAGGAAACTTTTATGTGTAAAGATCTTTCACAAATAGATCTTTCACAAATAGACATGAATAGATTAAAATGCTGATAGCTCCTTGCAACACAAGCTACATGGATTCGTTGAACTAACTCTGAAACTTTTGTCTTTTCCTTCAGCCTCCTGAAGTGCAGCTTCTCAAAGCTGCAGTTCAAAAACTAGTTTTGAACCTGCTGCTGTGGTCTGTAAATATGGGGGCTACACCCCATTGAGAGAAGTGCTGGTTGGGAGGCAGTCCTCCAGAGGTCTTGGGTTTCTGCACTTTCCTGAAACTTTCCAGGACTCTTTCTGCAGCACAAGCTTTTCAAGGATGTTTACATAATGAAGAGATTGTATCTCCCTCCAGAGGAGTAAATGGGCTTGTTTACTACCCACAGTGATAATGCTAATGACACCCTTCTGGAGGCCAAGGTCAGACTGGTTTACCACCCCCTAAGAAAAAGTCTGGGTCCCCTAAGCTTGAGGTTGCTCTCTAGTAATGCAACCCTTTGCATTCATTGTAAAGGTCACCTGGCCCTCCTCACATCATCACACTTTGGGAACTGGCATTTAGAAAAATGGCACCCAAATCCTGATACTCTGGCAATTGCTATGTTTGTGAGTAACAAGCCAACTTTTTTTCTGTGAACAGGAAGCCTGCCTCTGCCAGCATTCTTGAAACTATACCGGACCACCTGGTTAGCTTGCAAGGAAGGTAAGTAACACAAGCTAGGAAGTGGTAACAACTTCAAAATAGATTATGTTATCTGGCTGCCAACTTCCAAAAATCAAAATCGGGATTTCTAACTAGACCCGGCTGGCCAGTCTAGTAGTCTTGCCTGATTCACCAAAACATTTGCCAGTGGCAAAATGTACAAAACTCAGCTCAGCATGACTTGTTTTATGATCTTTCCCTCTGTCCTCTCGCCAGTGGTCCTCCCATGGCAGAGCTGAGCCGGGCCCCTTTCCACTTGGTCTTCTCTAAACAGAGAGAACTTTTGGCGTGATTTTTCTCTTTGAGGCGAATAAAATGCAATTTTTCTCAAGATTACTCATTTTTCTATGAATCACTAACATTCAATTTATCATTTTTTCATGTATATGATTTTAATCTAATCACATGATTGATCCTACTCTCAGGGGAACATTCCTGTACACTCAGTAGATTGCTCTAACCTGACAACCTTGGTATTATTTCAAATTTTATAGACACCTTGTTTTATCTTCTTACCTAAATTCTGTCTTGATTGTAAATAAGTTTAGCATAATTCATTGCCTTACTCCTTAAGATGGTAACTTTTATATGTATTTTCTGCATGAAGCATCCAAGCAGCCATCAGTATTTTGCTATACCAGGTTAAGTTCTTTCTGGAGGAGGGTAGGCGGGAGGAGGAGAGCAGCTCACCTTAAAAATCTGTTTCACATGAATAGAATTACATCGAATATTTAATTTTTCAAGTAATTTCAGAGTTCTTTCTAGGTTAATTTTTCCACCTCTAAAGTCATCTCGAATCATCGACAGAAACCACGTATGAACCACAGAAAATGACGTTAAGGAAATTCTCACAGAAAGTCATTAAGTACTTAAAATGCCTAAAGAAACCAGTGTTTGCTTTTCAGTTTATTTTTATTTTTAAAGGATAGTCTTATCTGGTGCTTACTTAAATAACCAGGTAATTCTATGATAAGTAATATTTAAAACAAAACTAAGTACGTACTATTCTGTAGTAAAAGTACAAAAGGGCATGACACAATGAAAATGATAGGGAAATAAAAATAAACATTTATGAAATCAAGTTATTACTTGGGAAATACAGTCAATTGCCTAAAGAAATGGGTTTGGATGCAGCTAGACTTCAGGCTATCCTTATCGCCCAGCCTCCTGCAGCTCCTGTTCCCTCACCTGGGAAGTGGTCAAATTAATGCTTGGGGAAGGTGAGGACATTAAATGAGTTCATAGTCCATGATTGAACACGGTTTCTGCTACTGAGTGTTCAATAGATCGTAACCATATCTGGTAGGGTTACTACATTAGCCAATGTCCAGCTACGTACATGCCTCAAAATCAATATTTTAAGTAACATCAAAAAGGGTTTAAAATGCCATAATGACTGTATGTTTAGAATGAAAGAGGAAAATAAAACAATCATGCTGATTAATTATTTACAGAGATACAAAAACTAGAGCACTTCAAATTGAGAAGCTAAGGTTGAAAAGAACAGAATGAGAAGGGAATAAAGGGAAAAAAACAAGAGGAAGAAGAAGAAAGAATAGAAAGGACTTTTGAATGGATATTTGTTCTCCATCTTTTCATGACCTGTTGTTCCCCTTTTCCTTGCTTAGAAGTCTCTCCACATTAGGTGTTGTCACGCATTCCAAATAGAATCCACTCTGCCCCTTTACAGGAAAGGAATTTCATGATATTCATCGGCTGTAGTCACTTCCCCTTTCCTAGAGAGAAAGGAGAAAATGCACAGTGACTCGTTATCTTTGTTATTTGGAGTTAACTCACACTTAATTCCCACAGACACTATACACGAGCTCTGGTCCTTGCACTTCACTGCCCTTGAAACTTTCTGGCTTATTGCTTAGGTTCTGACCATCTCCAAACCCACAATATTTGTAAATGCTGCACCTCCTCCTGCTGTCTACCATTTATCTGTGAACTGCATCAAATCTCATTTAATTTTTGCTATCTTGTTTAAAGACCACAAACTTTGCATCATACCATGCTTTCCAGTAGATTTAAGAAATATTCTGATAGCCGGATCAGTAAATCAATGCCAGTGCAGTCCCAGAAGACGCACAATGCTGCAAAGCACTCTCTAGCAACTCTGGTCTGCTCCTCTACATCCCTGACAACACATAATGTATACGGAGACACACCACTTTTGAAGAAAGCTGCTAGGGAGACTAAGTTCTTAATATCTTCAAAATACAGATAATTGGTTAGTTGAGCACCATCCTGTCAGGTGACTGACTGTCTTTTTTTTTCCTGAGCACCCATTGTGATATCATCAAGAGTAACACATTTCATAGAGAAATGTTCTTTATGACTTCATCAGGAGTTGCCAGACTGTTTTCATGGTTAGACACAGTAATCTGAAGCTTGAGTATTGAACACCTTGATGGGAAAGGTAACTCATGGAACGTTTTCTCATCCATTGAACACTCTTTATCTCAGAAGCTTTGCTTCTGCTGCAACCAAACATGTCACGTACTATTATGAGCAAGAAAGAGAAAGAAAAAGCAATCCGCAGACTGTTAATACAGGCTCCTCCAGGGGAATTTGTGAATGCCTTTGACGATCTCTGTCTGCTTATCCGTGATGAAAAACTCATGTTCCATCAAGGTGAGTGTGCAGGACATCAACACTGCCAAAAATATTATGTACCACTCAGCATCGATGGAAATCCAGTCCTCTTGTCTCATCATAATGTAATGGGTGACTTCCGATTCTTTGACTATCACAGCAAACTTTCGTTCAAATTCGATCTGCTTCAAAACCAGTTAAAAGACATCCAAAGTCATGGTGTCCTTCACAATGAGACAGAATACCTGAGAAATGTTGTTCTTTGTGCCTTAAAGCTGTATGTGTATGATCACTATCCAACAGGAAACTGCAATGTGCTAAGAAAAACCGTTAAAAAAAAGGAGTTCTTGATAGCTTGCATTGAAGATCACAGTTATGAAACACGAAATTTCTGGAATGGCCTTTGGAAATCTAAGTGGATTTTCCAGGTAAATCCATTTCTAACCCAAGTAACAGGTAGAATTTTTGTGCAAGCTCACTTCTTCAAGAACGTCAACCTTCATATTGAAATCTCCAAGGACCTGAAAGAAAGCATGGAAATTGTGAACCAAGCTCAACTGGCTCTCTGTTTTTCAAGGCTTGTGGAAGAGCAAGAGAATAAGTTTCAGGTGGCAGTCATGGAAGAATTACAGGAGCTATCGAATGAAGCCCTGAGAAGAATTCTACGAAGAGATCTCCCAGTGACCCGCACTCTTATTGACTGGCAGAGGATACTGTCTGACCTGAATCTGGTGATGTATCCTAAATTAGGATATGTCATTTATTCAAGAAGTGTGCTATGCAACTGGATAATATAAATGATCACTCCTGGTAATTGTCTTGCGTTGGTTTAGTCATGTTTCTGGGGGATGGTTGTTTTCCTAAAGTTGAGACACCACAAGAGACTTAGGGAAAAGTGTAACAAGTGAGTTTACTCAGGAAATATTTGTCAATAAGGCAAGAAATGGCTTATGTAAATGTTTTTCATGGTAGTGACTATCATAAAGCCAGAGACATTTATTAGAAATGAAAATGGCTCTGTAGAATTTGGCACCCCAGAAGTACTCTGGAGGTGGTCAAGGTTGAGGCCTTGTGTGTGCATGTGTGTACAAATGACTTTTTACTCTCTTTGAAACTATAGACGGTATGCAAACAAAAGTCACTGTGCAAATGACACTTTACATTATTCAGTGTGAGTCCTATAACCAATCCTAAAAGGCTGACTTTGAATAGATGAAACCAACAGATATCAAAAAAAGGAACTCACATTAAAGATTATTAGTAAACTTGGATCCACAGCTAACACCCCCCCCCCCACACACACACACACACAGAAAATTGAGATTCCTCAAATTGCTAGGCTTTTCTGGTAATTAACGTCTTTGGGAAATCCACTGAAAAAGCTTGACCTCCCAAGTTTATATAGTCAAGCTCATGTGAAATCATCATGACAGGCATTTATAAATTTTGGCTTTATGCCAGACCCTGTGCTAAATGATTTGCACACAATTTTTCATCATTGGGTTTGTACAGGTAGTAACCCAGTTTTACGTAAGAAGAATCTAAGGTTTTGAGTTAGTTTCTCCAGGTGCATTACAAGTGGCAGGTGTGTCTGACTCTAGCACTTGTGTTCTTAACCTCTGGCAGGGATGTCCAAACTTTTGGCATCCCTGTGCCACACAATAAGAATTGTCTTAGTCCACACATTAAATACACAAACACTAATGAAAGCTGATGAGTGATGAACAGGTTTTAAGTAAATTTACGATTTTGTGTTAGGCCTCATTCATAGCCATCCTAGGCCACACATGTCCCACAGACCACGAGTTGGACTCCCCTGCTAGGATATCACAGCTCTTCACAGAGGCCTGTTTCTTCAAGAGTTGTAAACTCAACTGTGATTTAGATAAGCTTTCCAGCCAAAGGACACCCCAAATGGAACTGGAACTGGTGGACTGCTATTTTCCAGCCAAGAAAAATTACCTATACCCTATCACCATTCTCAGCAGTTACTGACCACTTGTGTCTGCTCTTAAAGAATTCCAAATCTAAGCCTCTCTAAGAAGATTGCAGAAGATCAGTAGAGAGGCTACATTCTCCAGTTCTGACTTATCCAGGAAGCAAAGTATATTTCATATCCATGCAATTGAGAAAATGCCTAATTCTACTTAATAAATGTTGGAGCAGAGAAGATCCTATGTAAGAATCTGAATCTCAAACCTCTCTTTCCCAACTGGTGGTTCTTAGAAACCTCAGAAGAATTATCTAGGGTGTATCTTTAAAAAAATGCAGTTCCCCAATACCCATCCTCAGATCCTAGATTTAGTAGATTAAGAGGTCTATATTTTATTTTATTTTTAATTATTATTGTTGAAGTGCAGTTGTCTCCATTTACTCCCCCTCCACCTCAGCCCTTCCCACCTCCCTCCCCTGCTTCCACCCCAACCCCTTGGTTTTGTCCATGTGTCCTTTAGAGTTGTTCCAGAAAACCCTTCCCCTTTCCCCCCTCCCATTATTCCCTCCCACCTCCTCCCTGGTTACTGTCAGATTGTTCTTAACTTCTATGTCTCTGGTTATATTTGGCTTACTTGTTTGTTTTGTTGATTAGGTTCCACTTAAAGGTGAGATCATATGGTATTTGTCCCTCACTGCCTGTCCTATTTCACTTAGCATAATTCTCTTCAGTTCCATCTATGCTGACACAAAGGGTAAGAGCTCCTTCTTTCTTTCTGCTGTGTAGAATTCCATTGTGTAAATGTACCATTGTTTTTTTATTCATTCATTTACTGATGGGCCCTTAGGTTGCTTCTAGCACTTGGCTATTGTAAATTGTACTGCTATGAATATTGGGGTGCATAGTTTCTTATGGATTGGTGTTTCAGGATTCTTAGGGTATAATCCTAGTAGTGGAATTGCTGGGTCAAAAGGCAGTTCCATTTTTAGTTTTCTGAGGAAATTCCATACTGTTTTCCACAGTGACTGCACCAGTCTGCATTCCCACCAACAGTGCACTAGGGTTCCCTTTTCTCCAACATTTGTTGTTTGTTGCTTTGTTTATGATAGCCATTCTAACACATGTGAAGTGGTATCTCATTGTGGTTTTAATTTGCATCTCTCTGGTGGATAGTGATGCTGAGTGTCTTTTCATATGTCTCTGGGCCCTCTGTAAGGAGGTCTACATTTTAAATAAGGGGTCCCAGAACCACATTTTAAGAAATATTGTCCTAATTTGAAAGTAACGCATCTCTACTTTCTAATCACTTAATTAAAATAATTCCCTATAAAGCCGTTGCCCAACAAAGTCATTCTAGTCTTTTACTGGATTCACTATGCAAGAAACTAAGGATGGACCTTTATCTATCATGCTAAAAAGTTAAAAAAGAACTTTCTAAAGAAAGGCAGCCAAAAACTTGCTCTCATTGCATTAAAATATACCCATCTGACAAATTCTTTAGAGAAAATTTGAATTGATATTATAGTTATATATGTAAGTGTTGATTTCCCAGATCATTCCAGAACAAAACTCAATGGTTTATGGGATGATCACAGAGGCATTTAGCTTCTACTCTAGCACAGAGTTTTAAAAATAATATTTATTGGTATTTGCAAGTATAAATCATAGAAAATGTATTTGGGCCTATTTTCTTCCATTCAATTTTATGGAATTGTTTTAAATATTCAGAATATACAGCATATAAAGATTATATCCTGATTTTTATCCATAATTCCCTATATTATAAATATTGTCCCATGCCATTAAAATTCCTTGAGAACATAATTTTAATTACTTACATGCTATTCATATTGTTCGTGGACCATAGCAAGGCAACCATTACTCATACATAATTTAAGTTTTTAGCATTTTATTTCTGTTATTAATTAAGCTATAGTGGGTATCTTTATGCATAAAGCTTTGCCCACATTGTGGATTATTGCCCTTGGGATAAATTATCTAAAATTGCATATTAAAAATATAAACATATTAATGCTCTTAATACATATTACAAATTGCTTTCCAAAAAGATCTGACAATTTATAATCCCATCAATAGCAAAAGCAAGTGTCTGGCTCACGGTAGTAATCTTGGCAATATTGAATATCAAATTTTTTCTTTGATAGGCAACAAATCTTAAAACAATGCAAGACAAATAAAAAAGCATCTCACTAACTTATATTATACCAACAGCATTTCCATAATGATATTATTTGGTAGTTATTGTCTTTATGTGGAGGCTGGCATAGCCAGGAAATCTGCAGTAACTAATTCTTCTCTGTACCTCTATTACACACACACAGACACACATATCCCTATGTTTAACCCTACACTGTGAACACGTACCTACACACATGCCTTGGCATATACATACATACATACATATATACATACAAAGTGCTTCTGATCCTGAAGACTCAGTGTAGTAGTGTTTTTAATATTCCACTGTCCTCTCTCTGCTAATTCTATTCCCAACTAGAATGTAAGTTCCATCAGAATCATGACTTTGTTTATCCCAAGTACCTACTCCATTATTGTCTGTCATATGGTAGGTACTAGAATGAATGAATAGATGAACAAGGATGTGAAGCATGGGAGGTTTAACTGGCCTTAGAGTTTCGCAAACTATTGATGACAGCTGTCCCCTTAAAACCATGTGTTCCTCTGAAGGACTCCAAGACTGATGTTGTGATCTCATTCTAAGGCAGTGGATTGCATCCTGAAGCTGCTGGTGACTGTCTCCTGCTCTGAAGAAAACCTTTGTTTTTCTCCCCAGTCCAGATGGAGAGTTCTCCAAGGTTAATAAAATTAAGTTCTCCAAAAGTTATATATTTCTTCCCATTTTCCATGATCCTCTGTCAAAGATTTTCTGCTCTTCCCCTTAGGGGGCTAGTCCAGAGAGCCAGTTGAATGGCTACATCATGCTCTACTCAAGCAGAGACCCATGAGGGGCGCACATCCTTACACTTGCCCTTATGTCAGGGTGGGTCCCTGCTGTCCCAAGATATACCCTAAGTAGATATATTTTAAGTGTAGAGAAACTAATGTACTATTGTATGTCCACTGTAATTGAAAAAAAAATTAAAAGTGAGGAAGTCAAACAAGTTCCACACACACCCACACAAAGAACAATGAGAAAGCTAACTAATGACTCAAGAGCCCTCAGGACAAAAGAAAGATCAAGGATTTTGGGTCAAGGTGAGCCTCAGGCTCACCTTAAGATTAAAGCAGGCTTTAGCATTCCTTCTTTGTTTGAACCTTCAGCACAATGTACAGGACCCAACTGCTCATTTCTACATATCACACAGGTCTTGGATAATCAAATAAAGCTACTGTTAGACTCTCAAGATATTTATGAGGTCCCCATAGTTGATTAGATTTAGTGAAGCAATATAAAAAGTGCTTTTAGGTCACTGCCACTCAGTCAGTTTTTGGCTATGTTATTGATTTATCCCATGTGCATTCTCCTCAGTTTTCTCATCATGACATACCTTTTAGATTCTGACTCTTTGCTTAGATAATTTAGCAGCATTCTAGGATATACTACTATTCTTAAAGGTTACTGCTTCCTAAATTCTAGTGAAACCCATCTCAGTTCCACATCAGTCACAGATCTCCACTGTTGATGAGCAATCTGTTTATTCTTTTTTATTGACTCCTGTAGCCTTCTTCATGATATGCTTTCAAATTTTTCTACTCCACTTAAGCTCTACTTCTATCATTCTTTCCCTTACTAAATGATGTCGTGCTGTCAAAAAGAGCTCATACAGCTCCCTTTCTCTACACTTAAAATATATCTACTTTCTTCTCCTTCCAAACAGTCTCCAAAATAATGTGTGTGTTTTTCTCTAAGATTAACTCCTTCTCCTCTGCACTTGATCCAAAATCCTTGATCTTTCTTTTGTCCTGAGGGCTCTCGAGTCATCAGTTATCTTTTTCATTGTTCTTTGTGTGTGTGTGTGTATGTGTGTGTGTGTGGTACTTATTGACTTCCTCACTTTTTTAATGTATTTTTTCAATTACAGTGGACATGCAATAGTACATTAGTTTCACATATACAACATTTATATACCTTACAAACTGATCACCACCGTAAGTCTAGTACCCATCTGCCACCATACATAGTTATGACAGTATTATTGACTATATTGCTGTATTTTATGTCCCATGACTAATTTTATAACTGGCAGTTTGTACATCTTAATCCCCTTCACCTTTTCTGCCCATCCCCCAACCCTTCTCACTTTTTCATTTTTGACTCCTCACTTTCTCAACCCCATTTGGCTTCTGTCCTCTATCAGCAAACATACTCAGTTCCAACTATACTAAAAAATCTCCCCTACAAATTCATCCGGTCCTTTCACTATGAAACTTCCCTCCAAAAATCATCCTTTTTTTCCGTTTTGCCTCCTTACTGCTTAATATTTTCTTAAAGGAATGGATTTAATTAAGAGACTATTTTATTCTAGGCATTCTACCAAGCAATTTCATCTGCTTCATTGAATCCTTATAAGAGTGGTACAACTGGGAATTCTTTTTTACAGCTTAGGAAACTAAGAATACCTCGAGTAACTTTGCCCAATTGATACAACTGGTAAGTGACAGAATGGGGATTCCAATTTGGATCCGTCACACTTTAAAACTCCTACCCTTGACACCATCTCAAACTGCCTTAACTCTGAACCTTCTGGCTTCCAGTTCAACAGTCTAATAAAAGTCTTTTCTCAAAAGTTTTCGGTATCATGATTGGTAATTCCAATGACCTTTCCTCAGTTGTCATCATGGGAACACGAATATTTCTTTATCCTGGAAAACTTTTATTTCCTAGGTTGTAACTGCATCTTCGTCTCCCCTTCTCCAAACCCTTGCACTTCTCCTTCTCCCCTCTGTGCCACACTCCAACGTGGGCATCCTCCCAACTTCACTTCTCTGTCCTCTTCTTTGACATTATCTCCTTCGTTCACCAAGGTCTTCAGCAATGAGCCCATTTGCACAGCATTCATCAGGTGTAACAGTACTGATTCAACCCCAACACTCACTCGCTGTCTATGGGCTAATTAAGTAGCTCTTCAAAACTTACATTTTAATAGAATATTGCATTTTTTCTTCCCTCCTGGCTTATTCTTGCTGCCTATTTTCTATTTTTAAATTATCATTGAGTTTGTCAGTAAGCACTATATTCTAAGGTACAACCTTGACCACACTCTGCTAGAACAGCTTTGTATAAACTCATCTCTCAGTTCTATTTGACCTCCAAGAATATCCTATGTTGGCGCTGTCCCCCTTGTCCCACACTGCCTTCTGCTGTCCTCTAACCCCAGTCCCTCCATGTTCTATAAGTAAAAACAAGATATCTACTAAATAATCACACATATGGCTCCAATCGACTTGACTTTGGGCTTCGCTTCCACATTTTCAATATCACATACAAATCCTACTTTACAGTGTCAAAACCAACATTTCCAGAATGAAACTTTTATTCTTCCTTGCCTCTCTTTCCCTCAAGCAAATTACTCTTTTTTTCTACTCTTAGAAGTACTATCTTGCCATTAACTCAAGGCCAAAACTTCAGACCTCTTTAACTTATTTCCTATATTCTAAAATTCAATAAGTCATTAATTTTAGTCCTGTCTCTGCAATTATTTTTTATTTATTACCTTGGACACCATATCCATAATATCTGTTACTTATCACTCATCAGATTATCTGCCCTAACTGATCTGCCCTCATTTCTTTAAATAACCAATCTATTGCATGAAGTTCTGCCAAATTAATTTTCATAAACCTGAATTGATTACTCACCCTTGTTACTCACATTCTTGATCAAACACATCTAAAAGGTGCCTGCTGACTAGGGGACACATTTCCAATTCCCTAGCTTAGCATTCCCAGGTCCTCCATGATCTGAGTGGCCCTACCTCTCCCATGGATCTAATATGGGCAAAATACACTTAAACACCTTTTCCAAGAAGCCTAACCGAAGCGTCACCAGAAGTGCTCCCTACATTTCCTAAATGTGAACGTATTTTACCTCTAACGCTGCCTTGGGGCTTGTGCATCCCAATTTCAACATTAGATATACCAGTTTTTCCTCTTTCTTTTAGTAGACTAAAGGAGGAGTTCTTCTTTCACACATATACAATGTTGTGGAAATCAATGAAACTCTGAGTCAGCACATCTAAGTTCACATTCTAATTTTACCAATTACTATTTTCGTGACAACAGCCAAGTTCAAAATATATGGCTTCTTTGATATTTTATTTGTTAAATGTGGGTTATATGCACTCCTGGCATAATGTTTCACAGATACTGTGTGAGCAATAAATGGTTGGTGAATAAATATTCAAGATAAGAGAGTTTCCATCTGTCTCAGGCTGGCCAGAATTTCACAAGAAGTTTTTTCCAAAGATAACAGACAGGTTTTTGAGAGCATCAATCTTTAATCCAACCAAACTCTCCACCTTTCAGAAATCCTAATTTAGAAATGCCTCAGAATTGGAAGTACAGCTTTGCATTTTAGAGATCTTTCATAGCATCTGGCACACAAAAAAGAATATAATTCCCACACTATACTTCCCTGAGAATTTATTCCTGATTCTTATTATATGCCACATGGACATAGAGATCTTTTAAGGAAACTTCAGGGACAAGATTTGTCTTCCAAATTTAATCAGTCTGTGTCCCAACAGGAAACCGATACAAATACAAATCGAATAGTTCAATGAAAGTATAAAGAAAGGATTATCTATAAAGATTTGGAAACACAGGGAAAGCGGAATAACTTGAGAGCAGTTCACATCTTTAGGACCAGATTAACCTGGAAGGAGGAGTCAATATAATGGGTCACCAAAGGAAGGACAGTAACTTTCTGGGAGGGTTACTGCCAACATGAGGAGACCTCCAGCAAGAGACACAAGGTCATAAATGTTCTACTTTCTCCAGCTTCTGTCAGAGCTCCCCATTGGCAAACTGTATCAAACACCAGAAGCCAAGACATTCCCTTAATTCAATCCGTGTACATCAGCCCCCAGGGCCAGTAGCAGTGTGGTAAAGAAATGAAAAGGGATTCAGAAGGGGAGGCAGCAGACAATACACAGGCGTTCATTCACCGGAATGAGTTTCCTGACACCTTTCAGGGCTTTTGTTTTAGAATATCTGGGATTACTAAGTATACTTCATTCATTTGTTCATTTAGAAATGTCATTAGTTCAGATAAGTAATAGTTTGTGTAGACTATTAGTTTAAATAAGTTCAAATAAGTAATAGTATGTAAAAGATGTGTTTGTAAGGTTTTCAACTAATTTTTCTGGGTATTTTAGTCAATTTCCACTCACCTAAAAAGAACCTTATGTAGATTATAAATACAATGGCTTTTCTAAATTTTAGTGATAAATACAATGCTGACCACCCTGTTCTCTCTCTAGTTGCTTTTTAGCCTTATTTTAGACTATGTAAACTACCCTGCTTTGCAAGCACCATGTTCATGCTCCAAACTCATATGAATGAAAAAAAAAATTTATGGTGTAAACAAGATTTACTAATTAAATAGTTTTGTTTTTTCATTCCCTAGAAATGTGATCTGTGACCCTAAAAGCATGCAAATGCAGGCTTCATTTCAGAAAGTCATAGAATGAGAATTTTAAATATTTAAAATTCTATAAATACTATTCATTTTTAGCAACAATACCCAAAGAGTATCCTAATGTTTCTTAATGAGTATTTCCCACGTTTACTTCAGTACTTGTTTTTATACCTCATTCTTTTATAAATAATCTTTAATCCAACAGCTTCAGTTATTCTGGATGTATAAAAGTAATAATAAAAAAAATCAGAGCCCTGGCTGGTGTGGCTCAGTGGATTGAGCGCAGGCCTGTGAACCACACAATCGCGGTTCGATTCCCAGTCAGGGCACATGCCTGGGTTGTAGGCAAGTTTCCAGCAGGGGACTCACGAGAGGCAACCATACATTGATGTTTCTCTCCTTCTCTCCTTCCCTTTCCCTCTAAAGATAAATAAATAAAATCTTTAAAAAAAAGTGTCCTAGGATGATGGCAAAACTAAATAAAAAAAAAAAAATCAGGGGCTTTTGCCAAACTATTACCATAGCATAGACTGCCTAAAGTTCAAGAAGGGTCTGTGGTGTCTGTCTGGAATTAAATTAGTCATGTCTAGCCATAGTTATCAAACATCAAACTGATCTCTGCAGAATTTCTAGAAATCCTTGCAGAATGCCATAATCTCTAATTATGACAGTCCTCTAATAGTCCCTTCCTGTTTTCTAAGGGACTGCAATACAACATTCTCCCTTACGTTACTGCAGATTTATTTAACACTCTTTCAAAATTATTTTGCAAGACATTTTCACTGATGTATTACTGTTTCCATTTTTCCTCATCATTTGATTCCTCCTTTTTAATTAATTTTCAAAGAATAATTTTTATAGATGTATGCATTGAAGAAAAGGCTGTCATCTTGTTTACTTTGGTGATTCCATTACAGAATCTGGAATCTAATGCGTGTTTATTAGATATTTGTTTGGTAGGTAGATGAATGATTAAATAGATGGATACATTGAAGGAAAAAAATAAACTATTGCAGTTTCCTTTAAACACAGATACTGTGCTTGCTTCAGCAGCACATATACTAAAATCAAAATGACACAGAGAAGATAAGCATGTCCCCTGAACGAGGATGACATGCAATATCATGAGGCATTCTATAAAAATATATAGAGAGAGATACCTTCTGCACATAATATTTTAATTTTTAAAGCATCAAGAGGTGAATGTCAACCTGAAAATGCAGACAAAAAGATGTTCTAAGGTTTAAAAGAACTATCTGGGATTCAATAAACAAATAAGTTCAAAAAAGTTATATATGTCCCCACTGGAAGAGTCTCGTGCACATTAACATAATAAAGGTTCTGAGGTAGTTTGCCTCTAAAAAAAAATATTTAGTTGAGAATCACCTGGAAATCATCCTTGGTTCCTCCCTTCATTTATTTGTCAGGTCTCTGAGTTTGACCTCCAAAGAAATATCTGCCCACTTCCCTCCATCACAGTTGCTATCATCCTAATTCATGGCACCATCTAATTCATATCCTTTCTTGCAGAATAGTGTAACATCCTCCTAATTGGTATCTCTGCTTCCACTTTTAGTCTCTTAAAAGCCAAGTGAGCTCTTAAAAATAGAAGTTGATCCCCTGCTTATTCCTAAGGCATACCAGTATGTTTAATTCTCTTAAAGTTCAGTCTTTGTGTATTGGCCTACTCGGCCATAGGACCAGCCCAGCCTCACTCTCAGACCTTACCAACCACCACTCTCCTCCTTGCTGAACACTTTTTTGTCTACTAAGCTCCCTTCTCTACCGTTTCCATGCCAAACCCTTTCTTAGACAAGGACCTTTGTATTTGGTTTCCTCTGCCTCAAAATCTCTGTCCTTTAGCTCCTCTCATCATTAGCGCCTCTTTATCCTTCAAGCCTCAGCTCAAATACCATCTTTCTGAGGCCCCTCTCAGGAACTGGCCCTTTCCAATTACTTCTCACCACATTGCCACATTTATTCTGTTCGTAGCACTCATCACCATTTGATTTTTAAAGTTCTGATTTCCTGCACCAGAATGCAAACCCATACGTCAGCAACTTTGTTTATCTCATTTACAAGAATATCCTTAGAGCCTAAACAATGCCTGATACATGGTAAGAAATAAATATTTGCTGAACAAATATGTTTATTCATAGGACCTTCTTTCTAATAAAACTTGTTAACATTCCACAGAACACATTTTGGGAAAATCTAGTGTAGGCTGAAAACTTACCATTTTTCATAAAAGGCATATTGTCAGGAGTTAAGAATTTCTATTCCTATATAATAAGATTTATAAATCTGACAAAAATACCACACACGTGCTCAAAAATCCATTATAAAGTATACATCAAGGCTATTGGGTAAAGATTATTTATCTAACAAGTTAATATATATTTTATTAACCATCATATGTTCTAATTCCTACAAAGAATTATCCTTTATTCAGGCATTTCCTTACATCTGATTCCATCCTTGTCTTAAATTCATGTTCAAGGCTTCTGAGAGCCCTTAAATGCTTGGAGAGAATTTCACAGTTTGTTTGTTATTTTGGGGGGGAGTTGGTTTTGCTTTTTGACTAAGAAATTGATTGTAAACTTAATACCACTTTATCTCTTCATTTATATATTGGGAACCTGAAGTGAGGCCCTGAGAATTTGAGTGCTTTTTTCAACATCATGCGACTTTAATTAATGCTATAGCCTTCGTTGAGTGTTATTCCCATATTTTGTTCTATTTTCCCTGTCATCCCAATGTTCAAAGCAGAACTTGGAGTATAAGTGAAGGGATGGACCCCAAGGATAAGCTTGAGCCATCCCGAATTTCAAGGAGGATGTGCACGCCTTTGCCGTGGCGCAGCTTATTCAGCTGTTCACCGGAACAGAAATGGGAGTAGATGCTCATTTTATTTCTTCCTCCCCCTTCTAATATTGGGCAACTCTTTCTAACTAAGAAAGTCGTAACAGTTCTGTTCTCATTTATATTGCCAAGCTGCCTACAAGTGGATGGTATCAACAAAGAAAATAATATACAACTTCTTAATAAATCGAGTTAACACTAATGCTCATATCTTTTGGAAGGTCTTTTAACACTGTCTTCAGGTGACTGATGAGTGACAAAATTACATAGGCCTTGAGTGAGAAGCTCTAAAGCAGAGAAATAAATCTTATCCTTCTTCTGCTAATACACACACAGTTTGACACAAGGAGTTAAGTCAACTGGAAGAGAGCAATCCTAGTAGAAACATGGGCAAAGTACACAAATAGATAATTTACAGAACATAAAATTGGAAGATGCTCCAAAAAACATATGGAATAATTAAAGAGATGCAAACTGAAACAGCCACTATTTTTATGTTACATCTATTTTAAAATGCAAAAATTAGAAGCTGTTTTAAGTAAATTATGGTGAAGATGTACATTTGTACGTGTGTGTGTGTGTGTGTGTGTAGGAATTCTCATACATTGGTGGTAGGAAGTTAGACAATAGATGCTGCTGCTCTTGCAATGTGGTACCAGTTACTCTAAGTGCATGCATACCCTATGACTCAGCAATTGTTCCTGGGTATATTATCTTCCAAAATTGTCTGTAAGAAAACATGTACAAGGATGCTCACAGCAGTGTGGTTTGCGGTGATGGGAAGTTAATAGCAATGTGGAAGTCCAGCATTGATGAATTAAAAGGCAAAGGTGGCAGATGCAGACCAAGGAGGACCATGGGCAGCTGGAAGTAACGCTCACAGAGCAATGTGGGTGCATCTTAACAATGCACTGCTAGATTAACAAAGAGCAAGGCAAGGTGCCACTCATATCGCAGTAACCGATGCAGAAGTTAAAAATGGATGCTCGCCTGAGGACTGGTTGCAAGAAGGTGAAGGGATTAGCGAAAGAACATATACATATGACCTGTGGACATGGACAATGTTGAGGAGATTGCCTGAGGGCATGAGGGTACTGGGCGGAGGAGGATAAAGGGGGAAAATCAGGACAACTGTAATAGCATAAAAAACAAAATATAATTTAAATTTTAAAAAATAAAGTAAAATCGACCACCAACTCACACCATACACAAAAATAAATTCAAGGTGGATAAAAGATTTAAACATAAGTCTTGGCATCATTAAAGTCCTAGAAGAGAACATAAGCAGAAAAATCTCAGATATTCCACACAGCAGTATTTTCACTGATATGTCCCCTAAAGCAAGGGACATAAAGGAAAGAATAAACAAATGGGATCTCATCAAAATAAAAACCTTCTGCACACCTAAAGAAAACAGCATTAAAATAAAAAGAGAACCAACTCTATGGGAAAACATATTTGCCAATGGTACCTCAGACAAGGGTTTGCTATCCAAAATATATAAGGAACTTACACGACTTCACTCTAAGAAGACAAGCAACCCAATTAAAAAATGGGCAAAGGAATTGAACAAACACTTGTCCAAGGAGGACACACAGAGGATCTGGAGAAATATGAAAACATGCTCAGCATCACTAGCTATCAGAAAGGTGCAAATTAAAACCACAATGAGATACCACTTCACATGGGTCAGAATGGCCATCATAAACAAAGCAACAAACAACAAATGTTGGAGAGGATGTGGGGAAAAGGGGACCCTAGTGCACTGTTGGGGGATTACATACTGGTACAACCACTATGGAAAACTATGGAATTTCCTCAGAAAATTAAAAATGGAAATGCCTTTTGATCTGGCAATTCCACCGCTAGGATTATATCCTAAGAACCCTGAAACACCAATCCAAAAGAACTCATGCACCCCAATATTCATAGCAGCACAACTTACAATAGCCAAGTGCTGGAAGCAACCTAAGTGCCCATCAGAAAATAAATGGATCAAAAAAACAATGGTACATCTACACAGTGGAATTCTACACAGCAGAAAGAAAGGAGGAGCTCCTGCCCTTTTCGACAGCATGGATGGAACCGGAGAACATTATGCTAAGTGAAGTAATCCAGGCAATGAAAGACAAATACCATATGATCTCACCATTAATAGGAACCTAATCAACAAAATGAACAAGCAAGCAAAGTATAGCCAAAGACACTGAAATTGAGAACAGACTGACAGTGACCAGAGGGGAGAGGGGAGAAGATAATGGGGGGAAAGGGTGAAGGGTTTTCATGAACAATTATAAAAGACACATGGACAACAGTAAGGGGGGGTGAAAATAGGGGAGGGAGGTGGGGATGGCTGGGGTGGTGCAGAGGGGTGGTGGGAAAAGGCAGAAAACTGTACTTGAAAAACAATTTTAGCCCTGGCTGGTGTAGCTCAGTGGATTGAGCACAGGCCTACAAACCAGAGGATCGCAGTTTGATTCCCAGTCAGGGCACATTCCTGGGTTGCAGGCCAGTTCCCTGCAGGCCAACTCCCAGCAGGGGACGCACAAAAGGCAACCATACATTGATGTTTCTCTCCCTCTCTCCTTCTCCTCTAGAGGTAAATAAATAAATAAAAACTTTAAAAAAAATTTGAAAAACAATTTTAAAAAGTAAAATAAAATAAACACATGGGTTTAAAAGAAAAATAGATACTTATAAATATATCCATTTTTATGAATACATATTTTTAATACACATAAAATGTATTGGAATAGTCGCCTCTGCAGGACAGGTAAAAGACATGGGCTATGAGTAATGAAAGAAAATAAGTGTGTGGGTGAAAAAAAACTGAAATGAGATGGTAGGTAAAAAATAGATGGGGGGAGGGCAAGAATAGTAGGGGAAATATAGAATCTAAAGAACTTGAGACATGTGGTCATAAACTAAAGGGGGGATGGTGGGGGAGGGAGTGTGCAGGGTGGAGGGGAATGAAGGGGGAATAGAACAACTGTAATGGTATAATCAATAAAATATGTTTTTTAAAAAAATAAATAAATAAAACCAACCCCCCCCCAAAATACAAATAAATACTTACAAGCACAAAAAGAGAACCAAATGAAAGTAAACAGACTAAAAATTGTTTTACCTATTCAGAAGCAGCATAAACTTCATTAAAGGCCCCAAACAGAAAGTGATACTCCCCCCACGTTTTTCCTCCCTTCCCCTCACCCATCAGGTAGAATCAGAAAAGAAAATCCATCTCTGTGTTGTACCTAGAGGGTGATTGGAAAAGATGAGTTTGGTTTCATAGGCTGCCACTGGTATCAAGGCATTGTCTAAGAGAGATCAGGAGGTCAGCATTTGTGAGAGGTGGAGTGTTCTAACTGAAATTGCAAAGTTAGTGTATTTCCTTCTGGGTCAGTAGACTATGAAAGTCTGACCGTAAAGATATAGAACGGCTTTATTGTGACTTGAACAAAAATCATAACATTTTTTATAAAACTACTTTGTGGAATAGATAAATTACCTGCTTCTCCTGTTTCCCCCATTCTGATCCTCAATTTTGTTCCTCTCTATTTCGTTGCTTCATCTCATTTCCTGATGGTAAAGAAAATTAACAGAAAGAAGTTGCTGAACTATTCATTTGAAAATTGTTCCTTATTATATCTCAATGAATATGTCAGAAGAAGCAAAATCACAAAGATAAAATCCATTTATCTTCATCAGAGGGCTGCATTCAAAGGAATTTAGCTGTAAAATGATTAGTGATACCTTTCTGGGAAATGACAGCATAACAGAAGATCAGTTGACACTATTCAAATAAGTATTGGAGACGCTTTTGTGCCCTTGCCACAGAATCACATGTATTCTCAGGATTCCCCAAAGTTTCTGGCACAAACAACAGACAGTACAAGACTTGATATTAGAGTGCCAATTTATATCTAGCTCAAGAGATGTGATTCAGGGAGCAGTGTATTTCTACAATTAATATTGTAGCAGTAGAAAATATCATGGGTGTTCCTGTACCCAAACTTGAAATATATACAATAATATTTAAGCATATTATTACAATATGGCTCTTATGCACTGAAGCCAAAAGGTGTTTGGAATGGCTAAGGTGGTAAAATAGGGTGTCAACAGAACAGGAGAGATTCCCTCCCAATTCCTCCACCACTGCCATCCATCAGCTCTAGTTGGAAATCAATGTCAGCTGTCCATCAAATAAAACTGTACCCCTCTTCCTCATCCCCACCCTATTAGCTCCCCCCTGTGAAAGCAACCATGGAGAAACTTCAAATGATTCCAACAGTGCCTACAAACTGATTCCAAACTTTTTCCAAATGCCTACAGAACACAGGAATACCTAAGTCAAGCTGAATGTATCTACCATCGATGGAGCAAAGCATAAACCATAGCCTGTCATGTTTTATAACCTTGGACTTATGACTTAAAGAATTTACTTTCCGTCAATTTATTCTGTAAATGATTGTTCTGAAGACACACCTATGCCAGGAACTGTGGAATTTGAAAGGAAATATGAGTGGTAATCCTAGCTCTTCAGGAGTTCAAAGTCTTAATGTGGCAATAATAATGAAACAAAAACAGTAATTGTCAGATAACTAGTGTCCTTATAAAGAGTGACAGTTATTACTATTTAATGATGAAACTTCAGGTGTTGTCTCAAGCTTCCTACCACTTAAAGATATAATTTTAACAGAAAGTATTATCGCGAAACTACTGCCTTTGTTCTTTGCTCCTCTAGACCCAAATAAAAACAATGAAAAAGTAATGTCCTCCTTCGTTGACACAGAGTGCTGAATTCTGAAATCCCTTGTCCTGGAATTAATGGCTGTTTCCGATTCAGGTCCTAAGAAAGTGAATTAAGTTGGCTTAGCCTCAAGTGGTAGGAGATGGTGGGTTTTGTGTTTTAAACATAGAGATAAATGAAGCTAATAAAAGTCTGGAGGACACAGCGCACTATTTCCACTACGTGCTAGGAAGCGTCAGGGGTACCAATAAGGCTGTTCATGTGACCAGGGGGGGAAGTTCTCCAGCTTCAGCCATGCAACTGAAATTGGATGTCCTGTTGTGCGTTTCTTGCCTTTAAGTGTCATGAATCTATTCACACCCACTTCAGGAAAACAAACTAAGATCTGGCATATGAGAAACATGAATTTTAAAGAAGTCCTTCCAATGACTTATTCTATGAAATCCTGCACAGCTTATTTTCTACTTCTCCGGCCTATGGAAAAGCAAGACTGTTTCTTCATTCAGTTAGTATTTACCGAGCCCATCCTTCATGCCAAACACTAGAAGGAGCCCATCCTCCTGCCTGCGTCAGGCACTAGAAGCACCATGAGAAACAGGACACTGTCCCTGTTCCCAGGTAGGTCCCAACTGAGTAAGAGGTAGTGGGGTGTAAAGAGCTGATTATACAATAAGTAGAGTCATAAACTGTGCACTGCAGGAAGAAAGGAAGAGAGTAGCAAACTCTCCCCAGGGATATTGGTTATTGCTTGTGTCATGGATGCTGCCATCCCCACCCCCTCAACCAGGGCATGCTCACTCCAGCAGGGCTGGAGCGCCGATTGAGGCTGGGAGACCCCAGCCCCTTGCACTAGTTTAGGACAACTCTGTGACTGTATCCCAGCTTCTGGATTCCCCGTAAGACTGGCTAGGGCCTTCATTCGTTGTGACTGCATCATAAACCTCATTCATAAGGCTGCATCAGTTCCCCGTCTCCTATCTAGCCCAGCTTTTTCTGAAAAGGCTGCTAGCTGCTTTTGAAAAGGCTACAGAGTAAATATTTTCAGCTGTACAGGCCACATAAGGTCAATCTCTGTCAGATATTCTTCCCCCCACCCTAGAACTTTCAAAATGTAAAAACCATTCTTACTGAGCTCAAGGCCACATACACACCGTCTGTGGGCCAGATCTGGTTTGCTGAACCCTTCTCCAACCACAACTGCTTTCCTCACTTGTTTCCCACAGGAGTTCACTCCAGAGGACTCCCCAGTAAACATCCTGCAAGCAAATCTCTGTCTCAGAGACCCCTTCCTGGGGAAACTGACTGGGATAGCTGGGCCTGGGAAGCAAAGACTGAAAGGTTTAAGCAGAGTTTGCTAGACAAAGGTGTGACAGTGTTGATTTTAGATAAGCTATATGGTTGGTCTTAGAAAATAATGAGGGTTGTCCTCCCAACCTTTTGTTTTCCCCAAACTCCTACCCTATGGTGTTCCAAAAAGTGCTTACTTCAAAGAAACACCTATCTCATAAATAAGTAGTTTGTTGTTGCACCCTCCCCCCACACACACACACACTCCCACCCGGCAAACTAGCTTAACTCTTAGGTAAATATTTCCTATTCACCTGACTGACTGAGAAAGTACAAAAGGACCTGGTACTGTAGAAGGTCACCCGGAAGTCTGATGTGGCGGGAGTGTAGAGTTGTGGACAGGGCAGTAGGCTGTAGCAGTAGGCTGGACTAAATTGAAGGGCCTTACACATTAAACCCTGTGATCCTTAATGTGGAAAAATTCCTGAGGCCTTCGTACAGTCTCCTCTTGGAGGTAAAGAGGTTTGGCTATTAACCAGGGTGGAATAATTCGAGCAATGGGCAAAAAGACTTTAAAAGCTGTCATCAAGAGAGCCTGGGCCCAAAGGCAGAGGTCGCCAGGAGACAAATCTTTAAAATTCTCAAAAGAGTTTTGGAAAACAGTATGTCCACTTGGACATTCATAAGTCACACTTGAGATTTCTGTGGAAAAGAGTCTAAATGGCTGCATGTAATTTAAGACATATTCTAAATAGGGACATTTTAAAATGAAATATTTATATCATGTTTTTTAAGTATCCAGTAAAATCTAAAAACCCTAGATTTGTCCCTTTTTAAAATTAGTGAACACTTTCCTAATGTTATATAGTATTTTTTATCTGTTTGATTTTTCCATTTCATTTCACCAACAGATTTTATCTTAATGCAATATACTTTTATACTGGAAAAGTTCTTGCCCAAGTAAAAGTCTTTTATGCTGGAAGGTATAGTACATTTTTTTATAAAAGCATGTGCATAGTTTTTTCCTGTGCCCACAGGGTCTAAGAGTTTTAAAAAAAAAGTCTTTCTTATATAAATAATTATTTGAAACAACAAAATATATTATAAATTTGATACTAGATTATTAAAGATGAGAAATAAAATTTATTAGAAATGTACCTCATAATGAAATGGATTGAGCTCATTTATTTCCAATTAACCTATACATCTATAAATACATGTTATTTATTTTTATAAAGAGTGAGGATTTAGCATCAAATCTATTTTTACTTTTGTTTCATAGAGATAAACAATGAGCAAACTTGATCAAGTACATAAGTGGATAGGAATGACAAGAATTTTCTTACAACACTCTCATTCTGGTCTTTAAATTTTTGTGAATTTAAATGTAACTTAGTTAGTTCCAAGTTTTATACCAAAATTCACAGAGTAATCTATTATCAAAAATTGTTTGTAATGATATATGAGTTCATCACTTGTTAGATAGCCCTTCTATGGTATTGAAAGCAAATAATTAGAAACTAGCTTATTTGCAAAGGAATCTTTGCTAGAGACATTGACATTCTCAGTGATGGGAAGATTTCAAAGGCTTTGCTAAATCTTTTTCAGTGACTAGCCTTATGCTTGTAACTCCGACTTAAGGGAGTTTTATTTTATCTGATATAATCAAAAAGAAGGGGAAAAATGAAATAATAAATTCAATATGCTTCTGTTAATGCAATAATCTTTTTAATAGCTGTTTTCAGAGTTGGCTGTTTTTAGCTGTTGGGTGTTTTCAGAAGCTGCAGAGTTAATTCATTTAATGAGTGGAAAGTATTCAGTACATAAGCTAGTAAGCAAAACCAACCCTCAATGTCAAACCAATCAGCCACATCAAGAAAAAAGTGAACTTCAAATTCTCACTTCCAATGAATATGTTAACACATATTTTTAAAAATATAAAAAACACTATGAAATAAATTAGGAATATAATGTTGTAAACTAGATTACTAAAAGCAGTCATTAAAACTAAAACTTTTTATGCCTAATATACTTTAATTTGTTCATATTATATAAGCTGAAAGCACTATAAAATGACATTTTATATATTAACTTATAAGTTATTTGTAAAATTGTGAGTTTTTTGAAATGAGGAATATGATATTAATCACAGTATTCCTTTGGTAAATCTATATACACATGTATTAAATATAGTGTTTATATTTGGTACATAACTCAAAAAGAACTAGGTATGTATAAAATATAACAAATCCAGAATCAAAATTCTCTGTGTACTTTGTGAAAGAAATGATGTGTAATGCTAATAATTACTTTGTCAAAAATTAGCATACAGTTACATTTTTTGCTAATAGGAGGTAAACATGTTAAATATTTTATTGATGAAAAAGATTAGGTTAACTGGAATTAAAATAAATATTTTATGAAATGTTTTGAGAAAACAAGTTTAACTACATCAACAAATAATGAATTTCAATCTTAAAGCAATCACATAAAATGTTCATTTACAGTTTTCATCTAATATCTTAAAATATTTTGCCATAGCAGAATATTTTCCCATGAAAGATTCCACAACCTAATTTTTAATACTTTGGCTCTTTATTTCAAGTTAATAGCATGGGTTGAAAATGACAAATGGAAATAGCCAAAAAGCAACACTTACTTTAAAATGGAAAATTTTATTCTTGAGACACTATCTCAAGAATGGTGTGTTCATCTACAACACTCAAGGAAACGAAAGAGGCAAAGAGGCATTTTCCACTCTATACTGTATCTGAATTCAGAACTCAGCAACACTCGACCAACACTGAAATATCCTTTTGTGATGGGAGACTTCCAGTAAAGATGGTTGGGTAGGTAAATATGATACATGCATGCTCCCCCATCCACATTAACCCTTGAGTGGTCACATGGATGACAATGGCCGTCCATGCAAAATAATCGTCAGTTTTAGTCCAAAGTCCAACTTTCTCACAGAAGTTACTTACATGATTATTAATAAAAAAATGTTTAAAAATGTGTTTGTTCATTTAAATTTCTGCCTTTAAAGTGGATGATCAATGTCATCCACACAACTTCTCACACTTCATTCTGAAGCGCAACCACTACAGGGTTAAAACTACAACTAAACTACAAAGCAGCCATCATTCAGAACTGCCTGAAATCTAGCCGAACAAAAGTCCTACAACTAAGGATATAAAGAAGTCACGTTGAGACTGGTAGGAGGGGCAGAGACACAGAATGGGCTGGTCCAACACCCACATGTGGTGGATAAAAATCAGGAAGAATATTTCAGCTGCAGAGGTTCCCCCTTAGGAGCAAGGGGCCCAAGCCCTACAGTAGCCCACAGCCTAGGGTTACAGCTCCAGGAAGAGAAGTTCCCATAACTTCTGGCTGTAAAAACCAGCAGGGAGTGTGGCTGAATGACACAGAGAGTTTCAGGCAGCTCCTCTTTAAAGAGCTTGCAAATGGACTTCATTTGACTCACTCACTCTGAGTTCCAGCACTTTGGCAGCAGCTTGAAAGACATGGGTGGGAGAGGGTAGAGCACCTAGGTCCTAGGTTGAACAAGGAGGCTGTACCACAGGATCCTACAGGACACCTAATATATCAGGCCACTCTTACCAAGCCCAGGAGTGAAGCAGCTCTACCTAATACATATAAACACAGGGAAGTTGCCAAAACGAGGAGACAAAGACACACGTTCCAAATGAAAGAACAGAAGAAAACTCCAGGCAAAGAACTAAGCAAAATGGAGATAAGCAATCTGTCAGATACAGGATTCAAACAGTGGTTATCAGGATGATCAAGGAAAGTAGTAAGACTGTCAGATTTGCCTCACTTGATGTCACAGAGATGTTGCATAATTGCTTATATGTAATATTTCTATTAATAAATAGTATCTAAGTCGTCACATCACAAACAAAAAGAAAAAACACTGAAATTGGGGCTCGTTACTCTCAGTTGTCTCAGGTATAAAAGAGAGAATCAATCACCTCACCCTCAGATATGCAGTTACCAATCTGTTCCACAGAGTTTGCCCCTTTAGACAAGGATGAGATTGGGTGGAGGCCGGAGGGGGTGGAGGAGGGAGACCCATTGGTGCAGAGCAGGGGGAATATCTTCACTTTTCAATCATTTGAAATAACCCCAGGTAAGTGAAATTTCCCACTGTAGAGCTGAAAACCGAGGACAAGTAATATCTGTTTATTACTCAATTTTTTTACACGGAAAAAAAGGTACCATATTGAAAAACTCTTCAGACTGATGTCTGCTTCCTAGACTTCTGAATATTCACTGCCATGTGATGGGAACCATCAATTCACTTGGGGCCTACAGAGTAAAAGAGAGTCCCTTTTTAGCCAACAATGAACTAAATTAGAGCATATTTAATTTTATCATTTCAAAATTGTCATGTCTGTAACATATATAAATAAGAAAAGATGAGATTGGACTTCAAAACCTAAATATTGAACACTTTGGCATTATTTATTTTTTATTATGATAAAAATAGAAAAAAATGAAGGAAAAATCTTTCTAAAGAGAGCCTAGTAGAAAAATTGCTTGAGTGCTTTAATTTACATTTTAAAAATTAATCTTGCAACATTTTACATAAAATATTATAATTGGTTCTATAGTTAATTAAAATTTCATTAGTGAGCAGATATGAAAAGCAGGGCCTGTTTGAAGTATTTGTTATTCCTTCTTGGATTGCTAATGAATTAAAGCCTCAAGTGCATATATATTAAAGTCACCTTCCTGCTCATGTATCTACACTGAGAAAGTAATATGTTAAAACCAAAAGGACTTCATACACATGGTGATATTACTTTTTCTGCATAACTTGTGAATGTAAATTTATTCTGTGTTCCTTTCTGAGAAATTAACGACCGTTTCAGCTAGCACGGTCTTTTCCAGTCTAGTTACTTTAATAATTAAGATTATATTTGAAGTTCATTTTTACTTAAGCATATTATAACTTTTGTCAACATTTTTTCTTTCCATCAAGAGGTTGGTTTGCAGTCACATCAACAACATTAACTGTTCTAATCTTTAGTCTTCATGAAATAAGATGCCATTTCACTCTCTGGAGTTTGCTTTGTAATTCTTAATCTGTTTAAAACCCCATTGTTGATACAAATATCAGTCTTTTTGAAAATGTTTGAGATATTTCTTAATTATAAATGTCCTACTATGAAATTGGTTAAATTATCTACAAAGTGAAGTGGATATATACAGATATTTTTATCAGTACTCAAACCATGAGGAAAATTCCTTAGAGGTTTAAAATACTTTCTATTATGCAAATTTCTTACTTAATTTATCACAAGTCAATTAAAGAAAAGTATTTTACTCACAGACAGTTCCACAGACTTACTACTGTAAATGTACATTTTCCCACTGCTATCTCAAGGTAAATTTCTCCCATGCAATAGGAGTAAGATGTTTTAATGAAAGGTAGAAAGTTTTTGAAATTCTTCTCTTTCCACAATAATCAACTATGTGGGCCTCAAATCCTGAATTCATTTAAGGATTTTAGGCTTTACAAAAAGAGACCAATACCATCCACTCTCTGTATTAGGATGAACCACATGAAATTGTTGATATGCTACCATTGTCAAGGCACAGAGTTAATGATTTCATATAGTTCAGCCTATAAAGTCAATGTTCATTTTTTTAACTTTTTTTTTTTTATCAATGTATGGTTGCCTTTCGGGCGTCCCCAGCTGGGAGTTGGCCTGCAGGGAACTGGCCTGCAACCCAGGCATGTGCCCTGACTGAGAATCAAACCGCGATTGTCTGAGTCGCAGGCCCGTGCTCAATCCACTGAGCTACACCAGCCAGGGCTTTAACTTTTTTTATATTTATTTATTTTAGAGAGAGGGGACAGGAAGGAGAAGGAGAGAGAAACATCAATGTGTAGTTGCCTCTCATGTGCCCCCTACTGGGGACCTGGCCTGCAACCCAGGCTTGCGCCCTGACTGGGAATCGAACCAACAACCCTTTGCTTCACAGGCCCGTGCTCAATCCACTCAGCTACACCACCCAGGGCTCAATGTTCATTTTTAAACCCAGTTTTTCTGTGGTTTTAGACTGTTCTCCATGGAGAAGTTCTGTACAAGTGTCTACACTGTTAATCAAGAGATATGGCAGAAGCTAGTGCTGTGTGGGGAAAAAACCTTATGGGTGGGGCTGTAATCCTTTGTCATTGACTCAACCAGACAAGCTGAGCTTTCGTTGTTATTGTTGTTGTTTTAATCATTAGGTTCCCAGTAAATATCGTTTAAAAAGAAAAAAAAATCTATATTTAAAAAATAGTTTTGAAAATCATAGATATATTCCAGTGCTACAAAAAGATAGTGAAATGAAAAATGCAAAGCTGATCTCATCCAATACTCTCAATTTATAAGAGATATAGAGCGGCAGTCACCAGAACCTGGAATGAGAGAATGACCTGAAAGTGGTCACCATGAGAAAACCTTTGGTTTTTGTTTGGGGCCTCAGACAGGTTACTTCCTCAGGAAGGGAGACAGGGGAAGAAATACTGCGCCCTGCCTTTCCTCTCTCCCTCCTGTCTCCCGCTGGGTCTCCCCATGTGTCTGACCAAAAGACAACAGGGAGTCTCTCAGTGTCATACCTCTGGTGCACAGGGCACTGCGGGGACAGGGAGTGCATCCTGAGGGGCACGGGGAGGGCACAGAGTGCACACCAGCTTTCAGCGCTCTGAGGAAAAGCGTAGACTTGCAATGAGCTATTCCTTCAAAATTTAAATGAACAAATTTTCAAACACTGTGACTCTGGAGCATATATTTTTAGATAATTGGCCTGTTTTTAAATTTCTTTCCCAACAATTACATTAGAAAGGTTTTCTACATCTTGAATAAATGATAATACTACCAGAGTTATTCTTGACATTGAAATGTTCAAGTTGCCTGCTATAATAAGCCTAAAATCTATGATTTTTATCTACTCTTCATTTATTGTTAAATCCTCTGTCATTTCAAACTGAGTTTGCATGTTCTCTTTGTATTTTCTAATGGCTTGGCTTACTTTTAAAAACTACTTTTAAATGTATTTATCAATTTGATTATGATTTTACTCTTTAAATTCTACCCTTATTTATGATTATCTTATTTTCTAGGACATATAATCTTTCATTTTGCATTACTTAAATTTAATTTTTTATTTTATTTCTATCTTTTTGTATTGATTTACTGATTCTTTTTAAAATCTTTTAAATGTGAAAGTGTTTACTTTTGAGTATATTTTTAGAAAATTATTTAAGTTTGTATGTAGCTTGTATTTTTTTGCTAAGCTGTAGAATTTTTATTTGCTCTTTAATCCTACAGTCATTGGTGGGAATGTTTTAAATATCCAAGTGGGTGAATAATTTTATTAAAAATTATTTTGATTTTTATTAAAATTGTGTTATTAAGTTTTATTTTAAGTAACCAAAGAATAGGGCCTACATGGTCCTTACCTTCCAGAAGGTAACCATTATACAGCATTTAATATTTATCATTTTTGTTTTTTAAATTTTATGTTGTACATTCTGTATGTCTGTTAACAAAAACATATTGCTATATGTTTTATAAAAATTTAATTTATGTAAATGTTACCATAGTGTATCTTTGTAAAACTTGCTCTTTTTCAGCTAAATTTCCTATTTTTTAGATCCATCTGTGGTAGCATAAGTTATTCATTTGAACTGCTATAGAACTTTATAATCCACAGTTCATGCACCTATTCTTCTATAGATGAACAGTTCTCTCCAATTTTCTGCAAGTATTAACAGTTTTATTTTTTTCCTAATATTTTATTTATTTATCTTTTTTTTAGAGGGGAAGGGAAGGAGAGAGGAAAGAAACATCAATGTACGGTTGCTTCTTGTGCATCCCCTACAGGGAACTGGCCCCTGCCAGAAACTGGCCTGCAACCCAAGCATGTGCCCTGACTGGGAATCGAACCGCGATCGTTTGGTTCGCAGGCCCGCGCTCAATCCACTGAGCTACACCAGCCAGGACCTACAGTTTTAAAACAAATATTCTTGTGTGGATCTCATTTAGTACACAGGGAAGAATTTTTATAGGGTCCTTAGAACTGACACTGCCCAATGACAGGTTTTGCACATATTCAATATGACAAGATATATATATACATATTACTGGCAATTATTATTCAATAGAAAAAGGAATAGGAATATAAGCACAGCAGTGAAGATATAAATGAACCATATTTGTAGATGACATGAATATACATCTGAAAAGCCACAAGGAAAAAACAGGTTGAAACTATTACTAAAGACAATAATCCAGGAAGACCTCAGATTGTAAAATAAGTCCACCAAATTTAATTGTATCTTTTTATAAAAATGATAGCTGACTAGAATAATTCAGAAACAGAATTAATTTCACTAATAGTAGAGGTCAACATATTTAGAGGTTAAATATTCATTTTACGTAGGTCATAACATTTTGGGGGTCTTTAATAGTATAACAGGAAAAGGCATAAATAGTTCTGGCAATATGTTAGAATTCCAGTTGGGAAGGTTAAATGTAGAAAAGATATCGATATTTTGAGAATTGTCACACATAAGCATTAATGGTAATAAGTAATAGCCTTTATTGCTTACTATGTGGCAGTTACAGAATTACAGAAAGAGCTTTAGTTTCATTTTTTGTATTCTCTGCTTAATCATTAATCCTATAAGATAAATTATACTCTGATCTCTTTACAGACCAGGAAATTGAGGATAAGAGAAATCGAGTATATATATGTACAATTAATAGTTAGTAACAAAGGTTGGACTCAAATGACTGCACAGGAAAATCTGTAATAGTTGAAAATTGTTAGTAAATCTTATTGAAAAGAACAGGCAAAAAACAGTAGCCCATATTTTCCCCTTAAAGAAATAAAAATAATGAACTTATTATACCAGATTTTTTAAACCTCAAAGTGATAATTATAATTACATACTTACATTTTTTGCGTGGCTAAATACAAATGATGCATTTGATTAAAAACTAAAATATAGAAGTAATTTGTTAGTGTATAATCAAATAATGGGTTTCTGCCAAGGAACTAAACCACTCTGGCACTGAGCCTAGTTCAGACCATACTGCCCATGATTTCTAACTAATGGACACCCCGGGCCTCCCAGGTGTGCCCACGGCACAGGGCATGGGCCCACAGAGGAGGGGGGGACTAGGCCCAGGCGCGTGCTTCTCTCTGCAGGGCACGGCCTTCACGCACTGGGGATGGCGGGAGGAGGAAGCCTAGAGAATACATTTCCAACCTCCAGTACTCTGCCAGAAGTTCCGTGTGTTTCATGAAGATGAATAATAATTTCCTGTGTTCTTCTCTTTCTAGTCTTTAGGCTCTGTTTCATCTTACCACTCTAAAAAGCAACATCATTCCCATTATTCTCATGTATCCAGGTTTATGCTGATTTGCCCCTATTGTATGATCTAGTTTTCAATGTGTAAGTTGCTTATTTCTACTTCCTTTAGAATTCTTGATTTTTAAAAAATTGTATTTTCTTTATTATTTTATAATTATATGTTTTTTTTATATTTTGATTTTGTCTTTTCTTTTTTTTATTGTTGTTCAAATACACTTGTCTCCATATCCTCACCTGAGGTCATGCCCATTGATTTTAGAAGGAGGAAATAGGAGAGAACGGGTGGGAGAGAAACATCAATGTGAGTGAGAAACACCGACTGGTGGCCTTTCACATGCACCCCAACCAGGGACCAAACCCACAGCCTAGGCATGTGCCCAGACCCAGATGGAGCCCATAACCTTTTGATTTACAGGATGACTCTCCAAACCACTGAGCCACACTGGCCTGGGTGACTTTGTCTTTTCTTAACCTAATATCTCTTTGCATTTATCCCGATTGTTAGAGTATTCTTAACATTTTAACTCTCTAATGTTAGTCTACTTATTATTTCTAACTATTTAAAATGTAAAATTATTTATTATCTTTTTATTTAATTTTTTAAAGAATTCTACAGCTCTTGGTTGTAATACATATATATATTGACAACCATTTTCAGTGTTATGTTTTTCCAACAGTTCTTGATTTTTCTGTCTTTTATGATTTTAAACATGAGCATTTTCTCACTTACCCATGAATTATTGTTTGCTCATGATGTGTTTCTTGACAGCTGACAAGAGTCAAAGTCAAGAGAAATAGTAAGAGGTAAGACAGTCCACTGTAACAGAAAAAGCTACAAGCTCTTTCCTCCTGCCTCACCTCAGCGTGACGCTTTCTGGCTCTCCCCCACCCTCACTACAAGCCTTAACCAAGCAGGTCATAGGCTAGTAAGCTTAACCCTTGTGATTAAAAACCCTCCCCATCGTCACAACACATCATTGTCTTGTATAATCAGTGTGATTTTCTTAAACATACTTATCATTGATTATTCTTAGAGAAACTATGTATTCTAAAATCCACGGTGGCTAACACATGTAGATTTAAAACAAGCCACACTATGTTTACGGCACAGGAGTGGCAGGGCATTAACTCAGAGGTCATACTCTTACGGGGTGATCTGGCTTTGGGGGAGCAACCAGCTAATTTTTAACTTCTGGCTGGCACTCACAGAGGGAGTTAACATTCTGAGTCTGAGGCACCCTCCTGGCACATTTTGCCCATTATATTTCTTTTCTTTTCTTTTTTTACTTTTGAGGTATAATGGATATATAACATTATGTTAGTTTCAGGTAAACAACATTATGATTTGATATTTGTGTATATTGCAAATGATCACCATGATAAGTCTAGTTAGCACCACCACACACAATTATAATCGTGGTTTTTTTCCTGCTGTTGAGAGCTTTTAAGATCTACACTCTTGTCCTGTTTTTATCTTTAGTTTTTCCCACTTTCTTTCTCCACATGGCTCTAGAATTCTCCCAATACACGGGCATACTCTCATCCTCTCTTCATAAGGGGCAAGTTGATGCTGGTTGGACCTGAAGTTTCCCCCAAAAGAGCTTTAAATGAAGAGACAGCTAGTTTCTGCTAGTCTCTCCTGTCAGCACTAAAAACCCTGCCCCAAGACCTTCTAGATGCCAGAATCCTAAGAGAAAGGGAAGCCTTTTTACCTCTTTGATTGGGTTCTGTATACAGGTAGCTTTAACAGCTTTAATCCTGATTCTTTATCTTCTCAAGTTGAACAGGATGCCATTCTAGATGGATCAGAACCCCAAAGGCTAACCAAATCAGTCTTCAGAACTCAGGTCTTAAAGTCGATTTCTCCTAATGCTATGCTGTTTTTACCCTTCTGTTTGTTCTTCTAGGATGACCCAGTTACGTGGAATCTCTCACCTTTAATGGAATTATCTGATATTGTGCAACCTATATAAGAGACCTAATGTTCTGGATACCTGTGTAACAAATGACCCCTAAAACTTAGCAACTTATAACCGTACCTAATTTAATATGCCAGGGTTCCAGGCAGCATTCCACTGGCAATTCTTCTGCTCCACGGGGCATTGACTGAGGTCATCTAGTGAAATCCTGCTGTGCCAGAGGTCCCATACAACAAGCATCAGGAACTTTGGCAGACATGACTGGAAGGCTGAACTCAGCAGGGACTGCCAACCAGAGCGCTGCCACATGGCCTCTCCAGCATGGAAGTCTCAGGGTGGCCGTGAGTCTTCCACGGTGGCTCAGGGCTCTCAGAGAGTGTGTGCTCGGAGAAAGGAAGTGGAAACTGCTCTTTTCCTTAGGCCTCGGTCTGGACATTGGCCCGTGTCACTTCTGCCATATTTTTTGGTCAAAGCAGCCACCGACCCCACTCAGATTTAAGTGGAGGGGAAAACTAGGCCATCCTTGTTTTGTTAAATTTTTTAAAGATTTTGTCGTGTGTATATATATATATATATATATATATATATAATATATTTTTATATTTCACAGTGGTATATTCTCACATAAAGCCAGTCCCATGGTTTTTCAAAAAAGCCATTATATGGAATTCACTTGTTAATATGGAGATTTTACCCATTTGCACTAAATGTGATCATTGTTAAGTTTGCTTTGGGGTCAGTACACCAATCTGTACCCTTGGGGCAAAATGAGAAAGAGCCGTTCAAGAGCTGCCCAGTTTCTGGGAGGCCCAAGTGTACATGGTACAAAGGATCTGTGAGAGGCCATTGACTTCTGTTCTGCCAAAACTTGTCTGTTGAAGTCCCAGCACCTCAGAAAGCAACCTTATTTGGAAGTAGGATCCTCATAGATGTAATTGGTTAAGCCGAGGTCTTACTGAAGTAGAGTGGGCCCCTTTCTGATGGAACTGATCCTTATAAAAGGGGGATATTTGGACACAGACAAATAGGCCAAGGGACGCCAAAGATTGCCAGCAAATCACCAGAAGCCAAAACGAGCTATGAAACAGATTCTCCCTCGGGCCTTTAAAAGAACCAACCACGCAGACCTCTAGCCCCCAGAACACAGCAACAATAAATTCCTGTTGTTTAAGCTATTCAGTTTGTGGTCTTTTGTTATGGCAGCCCTGCCGAGCTAGCATAACCCCTATAATTTCACAATCAACCCTATTTCTGTGTGAGCTCATTTGAACGGGTTTCTGTTCTTTGCAAAAAAAAAAAAAAAAAAGATAAGAATCAAAAAGCCTGATTTATATCACCTTCGCTGTGAGCAAAGCCAGGGCTCTTCTCAGAAAATTATTCCAAATCTCTTCCAGGACAAAGGCAAACGAATGAGCCAAGTTTAAAAGTTCTCCTCTAAAGAGTATAGTCAAAATAGTTTTAGCCTGAAAAATTTTGAAGCCAGATAAAACCAGAATCCTGCCTTGACAAAACAAATTCTCCATCAGCAACCTCAGTATGCTCAGCTTTGAGTGATGCAGTCTCCTTGTATTCCTTCCAGCACAAGCCATCAGCCAAAAATATAACTACTCATCTTTCTATGGGATTGCTCCTCATTGCTCAGTTAAAATTCAGGGAATAGATAACAAAATAATGTTTAATAAAGATAAAAAATTTTAGTGTTGGAGTAGAGAATTAGAAGGCCTTTTCTGGCAATTATTGACTAGCAAGCTCATGCTGTGGCACATTAAACCAAAATTATTGTTTTGTCTTTCATAACAACCACATGCCTCCAGCTCACCCAAAGGTGTCACTAGGAGATGAGGATACACACTGAAAACAGGAAGGGGTCAGGGAAGGAGGAGCAGGTAAAACTTAACCACATGTTAGCCATTTCTCAGCTCTCTACCTGGGAGTAGGCATTAAACACCCCAAATCCCACAGAAGTCTAATGACTCTGAATGAGTATCCATAAAAGTGACAAATTATCTAATATTGTCCTTGATTTACTAGGTGCGGAGTAGCCATATATAAAAACCTAACTGTTACATAAAACATTGGCCTGAGAATCATAGACATTTAAGTAAGTAAAAAAGACTCTGAAGAAATACAGCAAAAATGAATAAAACTATCATTTGGAATAACTAGCAAATTGGCTTTTTAAATATGGGATACTCTGAAGCCTGATTTCAATAGAAGATTTTTTGTTTTCACTTCAGATATGCTGATTGAGTTTCAAAAGATAAGCCTTCCTAAGGCTCTGGCCTTAAATACAGCTTAATATTGTATTTTTACTAAAGAGCAGAGTTTTATAAAAACCCCTGATTTTTTACAAACAATTGTAAGCCTTTTGTTTCTCTTTCCAGAAAGAAAAAAATGCTTTGACTAATGACTAGTCACACAGATATCCATAAATCTGAGGGAAATGTCCCAAGAGCCAGGGCTCCCTAAATAGGGATTTGTTTCTCCAAGTTCAAGTCACTAAGTTGGCCGTTATTTCATGGAGACTTGCCATCTTCATATTATGTCCTCTATTCCATGAACATGATGTATCTCTCCAATTTACCTGTCTTCTTTAATGTGACTCAAACAGTGTTTTGTAGTTTTCTGAGTTTAAGATTTATAAATCTCTTGTTAAATTTATCCTGAAGTATTTCTATTTTAATATGTTATTACGAATTATATTTTTATTTCATCTTTCAATTGTTTGTGGCTAGTATGTTGAAATAGTGTATTTACATATTTTTACCTGGTAAACTACATCTTTGCTAAATTCACTTATTCATTCTAGTAGTTTTCTGTTAGATTCCTTAGGATTTTGTTCATTAAAAAAATAAATGTCATCTGCCCTACTGGTGTGGCTCAATGTGTTGGGAGTTGTCCCACAAACTGACAGGTCACCGGTTCGATTCCCAGTCAGGGTACATGCCTTGGTTGTGGGGCCAGTTCCCCGGTTGGGTGTGCGTAGGGCGTCCAGTCAATGTTTCTCTTTCTCTTTTTCTCTCCCTTCTCATCTCTTAAAAAATATAAACAAAATATTTTTTAAAAGTCATCTGAGAACAGTTTTGATTATTTGTTTCTAATCTTGAACCCTTTATTTCCTTTTCTTGCTTTATTTTTTTGTACTAGTTTAGCCTTTCTGTACAATGTTGAATAGAAATGATTAGAGCAGATATCTTTGCCTTATTACTGATTTTGGGGTGGGGGAGCATTCAGTCTTCCACAATTAAATATGATGTTGCTGTAGGCTCCTCATGCATATCCAAATGATTTATCTTTTTAAGATAAAAATTAGATTAGGTACTCATTTACCCAAAGTCCTCCAGTAGTTTCCCGAATCATTTAAAATGACTTCCTAAATCCTTAAAATGCCCGGCATAATCTGGCTTTCTACTACCTCTCTGAACTCATACTCTCCCATTCTTCCCCGTAATCACTGGGCTACACTGGCCTTTTGCTTGGAACACTGAAAACATGCTCTCAGTGTCCCTGCAGTACTGTCACCCTGGCTTCCGCTGCCTGACGGCTTTTCCCCTAGAGAGCTACAGGAGTCACTCCACCTGGTCTCTCATCGGATTTCACCGCATTAGTGAGACCTTTTACGACCACTTCATACAAAATAGAAACCTCACCCACACCTTGTCTAAGTACTTCCTACCTGCCTGGCCCACTTTATTTTCCCCTGCAGAATTTATCACCATCTAACACATCGTGTACTTATGTACATATGCATGTATGTATCTATGTATGGATGGATGGGTGGATATGTCCTTTCCTTGGCCATGTAAGATCCTTAACAGTGAGGAATTTTTCTGTGACAGAATTGTGGCATGTGCTTATAGAGTATATATTAAATGAAAAAACAAATGTCTAGTTTATGTTTGAGTGTAAATGAGGTTCACCCTGCTAGTTACCATTTGATAGGGACAATGGGAAGCAAAATGGTCACCATGAAAGAACTCAGAAAGTACCTAAAATCTTATGTAATTTAAATCATACTATAATTTTTTTAACATTCTAGTCTAATGATTTGGGTTTGGCAATTAAACTAGGAAATAAGACTAGATTCTGAGATATAATTGCCTATGGCCTGATTGTCAGAACTAAGATCAAAGAAGAATTCCCAATCGGAATCTGAAAGACCTATTTTTCTCAATTTAATAATTCAAGATATACTGTCTGAACTTTGTCCACCTCAGGTCTCTTTCTAGTGGACCACAGACAATTTTTTTTAAAGCACAGTTGATTGAAAAGCTTACGTTAAATAAAGATTTTTTTATCCTTTATTTGATTCTCCCTGCAAAACTCTGTATGACGCACTCTGGAAAACACTTATCAGTTTACTCATCCTTTTGAATTCTAACATTCTGGTCTCATCTCAATGGATCTAGAGTGATTTCATCCTATTTTTTCAAAAGTTATCAACCTTCCAAAATTATAATGCTAATAGTTTATTGGCTCATAGGAGATGATTCCTAAGCTCTATTACTGGTTTGTAGGAGACGTTATGAAGACTCCCAAAAGGTTGGAAACAGAAAAACATAATATCACTCTGGGAAGAAGATGTATATATAAAAAGGGGATCTGTCATCTATGGAAGCAGAGAAAATGGAAGCTTTAAACAGTTAACACTGCACCCTTCACAGAAGAAACCTCTGGCCCAGTGACTGAGTCTGTTTTGTTCCGGAGACAATTATAATCAATTCACTGTAGAAAAAAATGAGTGAAGCCATCTTAGACTGATGTTGTTAAATATAAGTATGTGTTACTGAAACTTTCCGATTACAATGGTGTGCAAGAAAGAATAAACTAGCTAGAGAATGAAAGTGGTCTTTTCACTTGCAAATATTTTCTTTTTTCTTACATTTTCTTTCTCACATAAACTTCTAGTATTTTGTTCTCATGGGAGGCAAGGTCTAAACAAATATCACCTACATGCCAAAATGGACATTCTGAACAAGGCTTAGAAAATCTTATTCCATTGCAATGCACCCGGCTTTACCATTGATCTTCGGGCCTCCAAAAAGGTGACACAGTGTCATGTGCAGTGACATTTAACTAATTTATAAGACCCCTCCCCCAGAAAGCGGTGACCTACGCATGAATCCATGACCACATTCCTGGTACTGGTTACTGAAGGAGAAAGGCTCAGAGAAAAAGGCCCATTCTTCAAAACAGAATCAATGCACATGTTAAAAGTATTTGACACATTCTCTGCTTAACACTGTTTTCATTTAAAACAACCATGTATTAATTGCTTTGCATTGTCAGCCTCTGCACCTAGATTAACTTTCCCATTCTACATTGTTCCTCTCATAGCAAAGACTATAATCACGTTTCATCCACTGATGACATCAATACAATGCATAGTAAATCGCCACAAATATTTCCTTCCAGGAATGTACTTGCAGTGTGTTCACCAGAAACCCTATCATGTACTACATTCTTTTTTAAAAAATAACTGGATTAGGAGACACCGATATTTAATTCATTATGTGGAATTTGATATGCATCATAACAGTCATGACCTGTAGCTCCAAACCCCAAACAACACTGAAATACATGCTGCCTCCACTCCACAATGATTAAGAAACGCTATTTTCTCTCTAGACATATATAAACAGTAGCTACCAGCATGAAACTAAAACCATCCTAAGAGAGTATCACCCCACGTTCCTTCAGCAGAAAATGCATCTGAGAAAACTGAAACATCACCTGATTATGAAACAATTCTTAGCTAGTTCTAGGCCCTAATCTTAATGCAAAATAGTCACTTGTTATGTATGATTGAAGATCTGACTCATGCTGATTTTATTTTAATGGAAATAATCCCCATAAGAAATGAGGATTCTCAACCATATGTGCCTTTAAGAATAACTCGAAAATAGATATCTCAGTAGTAGGAAGTTTAATTTATGTATAAACGCCCTTTGGACATTTCTGTATAATCAAACTTTGGTAGGAAAAGTAACAACATGATAATAACTGAACTGTTCAGCATTTTTTTCAATGTAAAAAATGTAGGTGTGTTATTTCTCAATCATAGAAATTAACTTGGTTTTTTTCTTTTTATTCATTTATTCAGATTTTCCCTCTTTACCTCATTCCATAATGTTGGACCAGATGACAAAATTGCTATAAATACAGAATATTAAAGTATTTTAGGTTCTATATTTGAGAACGTTTGGTTATTGAACAAAATTAATCTAGTAATCTTGAGTCCATCAAAGTTAAATTAAATTCAAATTTTGGTCCATGTCTTAAACTATAATGGGTAAAAATAGTTATCTTACAATATGGAGCGTACCAGAGGGAAAGAGGGCAGGGGGAGGTAGGAGAGGGTAAAGAGGAGACGAATGGTGATGGGAGGAGACTTGACTTGGGGTGATGAAACACACAATACAACATACAGAGGATGTATTATAGAACTGCACCCCTGAAACCTATATAATTTTATCAACTGATGTCATCTCAATTTCAGAAAAATCAGCAGTATCTTAAGTGCTGGTTCTTAAGTTAGAGGCTTTTATTCAGCCAGAAGATGGTACTAACTCTTAGCATATACACTTTTCAGTTTATGGAAAAGACTTAATTTGACTCCATAATCAGATTAGTTCCGTGACTAGATAGCTCTTTGATGATCCTTATTTATAAAAATTCACTCTCGCCTACCCCTCTTCAAATGCACTGCTTTAACCTTGGTGTTTTGTTAGCATCTAGCTGGCTCAGTTTTTATCATCTAAGCTGATCGACGTGGGTTTGATTATAGAGATAAGGGGGAAATACGCCTAAGGACACTGTTTATCTTTATAGTGGAAGTTATTTAGTTTAGTTAACATTAAAGAAAAAATTCTGCAAGCCTAATAAATTAAAAATATCTGACAATTTGAACACTTGGAAGAGAACCAGAATCCTAATTTAACCTCATTTGGTGTTCATACAAAGACTAAGATGCTAAAAATTAATCTAAAAATTTGGCATTCATTATTCATATCCAGTTAGTGTTCTGCTGTTGTGCCCAGAAGAAAATGACTAATGCATATGAAGCACCAAGGTCAAATTTATTTTAGGTACAACATAATGCACTTCTGTATTTCAGGCGGCTGCTGCAGTATGAATTCTTAATGTCCTCATAGCATTAACTTTATATTCAATCATAATTTAGAAATTATTAATGCTTATACCATTTAAGATGTAGAACCAATAGGGACTATAGAACAGCAATAAAAAGGGCCATCAACCACTTATATTTCAAATCTTATTTTAAAATGACCATACATTATTTTTTTAAATATTTCAGGTACATATTATCTTTTTCCTGTCTCGGTAGCCTAGCCTCTGGGGAAAGCAACGCTGTCACTTCCACTTGTACTGCCCCTCTGTTTCCAAATAACCTTACCATAACACAGCTTTGGCTCATTAACAATAGATATCCATCTTTTAAAATTAGGTATGCTTCATTGAATTTGGCTGCAATGTGAATTTACACAGAGTAGTCCTATATTATTCAATGACCTCCCAAATATAACAGAATATGTGATAGCACTGAAATAGTTCACTCTATAAACTTTGGGCACGAAGGAGCTTCATGGGGCAATAAAACCATGTTCACAAGAGGCTCCCCTTGGCAGGGAGCCCTGCATGGCTCTTACTACCTGGGCTTTCCTGTGAATAGGAAAGCCCACGTGCCCACCATACCCCCACCCAAGTGAGAGCCTTGGTCCCTAAAGCTCAGCGCCTGTTTTGACAGGAATGCACAGAGGCCCGAGATAGAGACACAGCCTCCTCCATCAGAAAACCCAGGGCCGACTCAGAACTCCCTGTATAAACCCAGATAGGCTGGTAATCAAGTACACAACCCTCAAGTCCCAAACCAGGAATTCCAGAAAGTTCTAAAGCCCGAAAGGTTTTTGGCAGCAAAACTGAACTGACAGGAATTAGTTGGCTGCAAAACCTGACCTGGACTGGTGTGAGGCTATTTATAGACTTCATTTATCCCACTTTAGGTGAATATTCATGTTTCTCCACCAAATAAAAATCTGTTGGATTACAGGGAGCACCAGACCTTGCTGCGACTGTTTGTATAACACATGATATTTGCACTGTATTGCCTTCTAAATTCTGATATTCAAAACACATCTGGCATCAAGGGACTTGGATAAGGGATAGGAAAATAATGTCTTACGAAATTACATGGACATGAATTTAGAACCTGGATTTGTTGCTAATTACTAATTATGTGACTTTGGATAAATTATTTAACTTCCCCCAACCTGTTTCTTCATTCACAAGAACAGAGAACCCAACTAGCGTGACAAATGCATTTATGCATTAGGTACTTGCCTAACTGGAGAATCACTTTTTCAAGCTGGTCTTTTTCTACAAATTCACTCCCCTCTGTCTGGCCCTGTCCTCAACATATATCAGAATTTGATGGCTTATTTGGAGATCCTCCTCTTTACAGTGTCCAAATGTCCCTCTCCTTTTGTTTTGGACATTTACAACATGTAATAAAACTAAACTGCAACATCACACCTTTCTATGAATTATAATAATCTAGGTTTTGTGGTCCTCAAGGACCAGAACCACACCTTTGCTTTTCTGGAAGCACATGCACAGGTTGGAGGAAGCAGGGGGACCACCGACTCAGAATTTTAAACACAACTCTATGACATATAAAAATACACGTCAGAGAATGAGAACAAAAGTGTATACCCACTAGAGGCTGAGGAAGACCTCAACCTAATTCCTCAGTGCATTCAGATAACAGACCCCCCCCCCCCCACCCCGCCAACTCATTGTCTTGATGTCACCAAGGGCTGAAGAGGGGTTTGGCGACACTCAACTAGGAGAAGGCATCCTAATACTGCTGAACAGGAATATTCAGAAGACACTCCTGAAGGAGAGAAAAGACTAGTCGCAAGTTGACAAATATCAAGAAAAGGTTTCTATAATCCTCCAGGAAGATATTGAATATCTATAAAAGCCCACAGTTTTTGTCCAGGGGAACCACACATTGTGCACCTTTTCAGTATTTGAGATTTTAACCAGCTCTGTGAGTTGTGAAGATTGATTTCTTTATCACACTCTAATAGGAAGATGTCTGGTAAGTCTTTCTCAGATGTTAAATGTAACAAGTTTGATAGCAAAAAGCACAGCATAAAATCAAAATCCAGGTGTCTGAAGAGACCTTAAAGATGAATCTAACTCCCTGATCATTTTACAGATGAGACACTGAAGCCCAGAGAAACGTAATAACTTAATTGCATTTTGCAGCTGGTAAAAGGCAGACCCTGAAAAACTCAAATACTTCCACCCATGAAGAAAATAATAAATAAGTGATAGCCTAAGTCTCTACGGGAGGATAATTATATCAAAACTTAGTACCCTTGGACATCGAGTTGCGTAGCTGCAGACAGATCATGGGGCATGAAAGTTGGAGGCTTAGTTCTGGCAGCCGTTCTGCCACGAACTTGGAGCACAACAGAATCTGAGGCCCGTCCAGTTGTGAGACATTAAGACGCTATTGTTCTTCTCACATAACGTGAAAGCAGTGGGAGACAGGAACCATCTCCAAAGACAGGAACCAGAAAGGTGACTTGATCCTGTAAAACTGGGTTTTAAATATTCACTAGTAATTAAATACAGGATTCAACATTAATTAAAAGAGATTGTGATCTGATTGCTCAGGCTCTGGATGTTATTTGAACACATGACCGAAGATGGTTTTAAAGTATAGAAGATGATATTTTCTCCACTTGGAAACTGTTAGGAATTTTAATTTGACACACACAAGAAGTCTTCAACCACTTGTGCCTGTTCAAAAGAAGCCACGCTGGGCTTCTCTGTCAGTGACTTCTAATCAGAGAAGCCTCCTGTACCTATGCTCAGCGTATGGGCGATGAGCGCGATGAAAGGGCATCACCAGCCGCTGCACCACTTGACATTTAACGTGACTGTATAACATGCAGGCCCCTTGGGAGGGGAGAGGGGAAGTTATTAAGAGATTCAAGAATACTTTATAAAATCCAACCCTCTTGCTTTTAGTTTATTATTTTAAAATATTCAACTCACCTTATTGGGGCAACTTCTTGCTCTTTATTGCTCTTGTTTATGTCCATTTGATTCTTTTTCCCCATAGTCCGGTGCTTCCTCTTATTCAACTGACCTGGTACGAATCCTTTAGATATCAATTCTCACTAGAAATCCTTCAATATTATTGAAGTCCTTGCTTATGCTTCTTTAGACTTTATTATGTTCCCCCGTGCATGCTGTTTACTTCAAATTGTGCAATACACTTAAAGACAGGTGTTCACATTACCTTTTGGAGAAACTACAGTGATCCCACCAGAGAGGGCACAGTGCAACAGCAGTCTTCCCCCCACCCCCCAAACCCTTATAAAACCTCAGGGGAGGGATTATTTGAATTACAAAAAAGGCTTCTTTAAATGCCACTCCCTTGGTGCATTTACTGATGTTTATTTACTGATCCCAAAAGCCTCTTGTAAGGACAATGGGTTAAAGAACTACCACCAAATGAAGGTCATTCCTAAGAGATAAGGCAGCTAGGACCATATAGGGTGATCAGTGGAAACTGCTATCCCATTGTACTTGGCATTCATCTCAAAACAGAACATAGACTCAACAGTCTTTGGTAACATAGTCAAGTTCACTTTAAATAATGAAAGGAACACTAACCATGGGTGAAAAAGAATCTTGCTACTTATGCTTTATTAAACATCATCTGTAAAGTATAGTTTATTAGTAAGATTCAGAAAAAGGTCCTTTAAAAAAAGTCTTAGGACACTGCAGTATATTTTATACGTTAAACTTACAGTTCCTTTCAGTGCTGTTAATGATAGTGCCTATCTAAAATTTCACTGAGGTGATTAAAATAGAATATTACTCAATAAAATGAATAATAATTATGACTATTTTTTAAAATATTTGTGTATCTTAGTTAAGAACTTCTCATATACAATGGGTTTTTGTTTTATCCCATGTGCTTGCTATTTTTGCAAGGGAAAGATTGATCCAACACATTTGGACTAGTTCAAATTTATATTTCTGTTTTAATACCTGGGTCCCCTCAATAACACTCGATGGCTATTGTGGGTCTTTCTCTTGTTCTGAGCATCTTCTTGTACTGACACAGGTCACATCAGCGGCATAAGCAGAATTTCCAGACAGCACTGTCTCATCAGGAGCCATTTGAGTTATAACTGGCACACAGCACCAAAAATGTCAGCAGAGCAGCAGGTTGTGGCAATTGCTAAGACTTCATCTGAGCTTACTTCAAAATCCAAGACACTGGACTCTCCATATTCCCCGCAGACTGTCCCCCTGCGTGAGAATGCTTGTATAGCAAACCACAAAATAGCAAGAATTTGCATGTGAAATTCACTATCAAACACCAGAATAGAGAGAAATGTTCCATCTTTGTGTTTCAGCTAGAGAGACAGCTACAGAAAGCCAGCTATCGGGAAGCAGTAAGGCTAAGCCTTGAGCATCAGCACTGATTGAGTCACTCCCAACAAATGTGACTTTTACCAATCAATTATTCAAAAACCTGATTTTTTATCATAAAAATGAGAGCTGCATAATTCCCAGAGTTACCACGCTCATCAGGTCTGAGGTGATGCTATAGGGCCTTTGGGAGTAGAACCAAAAAATGGGTTTTTAATCTGAGTCACCAAGACAGAGTTGAAAAAAAGAGGATGAACTATATCTTGAGAAGATTAAAAATTATGCCCTGAGAAAATGAAAGCACTCAAAAAACCATATGGGAAGATATGTAAAGATAAGACTGTTTTAGCAGCTGCTGTGAGCACATAACATTTAGGCAAGGGTGATGCATTGGTTATCTATTCACAATAATGCTGGATAACAAATTTCCCCCCAAATCATAGCTTAAAACCATAGACATTTATTTAGTCCCAAGTCTGTGAGTCATCACTTTAGGCTGGCAATTTTGGCTTGGCAATTCTGGCCTTATCAGTGCTCACTCCCTCATTTAGCAATCAGCTGCAAGTCCCCTGACCTTGAATAGTCTCAGTTGGAACTAGACTAATTCTGAACTGGCAAGCTAGTGGAAGAATGAGACTCTCTTCTCCAGCATGCGAGGCTTTCTTAATGCAATGGCCTAGGAGCAATGAAAAAGCAAAAACACACAAGTGCTTTTTCAAGCCTCTACTTGCTTCATATCTGCCAATATCCCACTGTCCAAAGCAAGTGCTATGAGCAAACTCAGAATCAAGAAGATGGCAAAATGGGCTCTGTCTCTTTAGTGAAAGAAAATGCAAAGCAATAAGGCAAAGGGTTTTGTGTCAGTTACTTATCACTCTATTAAAAACTACCCCAAAACCCAGTAACAGAAACCAATCACCATTTAATTTGCTCACTATTCAGGGTGATTCTCATGCAGATCTTTTCTGGGCTTCATTAACAATTTTGCTGAGGTTGGAGAATCCAAGACGTCCTTAAACATGAATCTGACATTTGATGTTCGCTGTCAGCTGGACCGTGTATCATTAATAGGCTAACCTAGGATTCCTGATGGTAGCTGGGCTTACAAAAGCAAAAAAGAACAAGGCACAGTGGACAGGTATTTTATGTCCTGATTGCTGATGTCCCATCAACCAAAGCAAGTCCCATAGTCAAAGAAAATCACAGAGCCAAGTCCAGGGTCAATTCAAGAGGAAATTACACCAGGGCATGGATACAGGGAGCTATGATTACTGAGGACTGTGGATGTAGCAAACCACCGCAGGTGTGCATGCAGGGAGGGAATCAAAATAATGGCCCCATCGGTGTGACCCATCTACCATAACAGAGATGTTGAAAGAAAAATTTAAAGAAACTTTTATAACACCACGACTACAGTTCCCTTGGCATTGTCAAGAATTAGAATATTAAAAAACCTTCATAAATGAGTTTCAGTGAATATTATATAACACAATATACTTTATTCTCCCCTCAGTGTATATATTTTTCAACATTACCAAGAGTAAACATAAAGACACTTCTAATTATCCAACTAGAAATAAATCCTTAACTAAAGGAAATATTTCCCAAATTGCAGTTCCTACAGGACTGAGCTATGAGAACACTGGCTTTCTACAGATTGCACAATGTTGACTTAGGTTATATATTTATCAAAATGATCAGAGTGTATCATAAACTTTAGTTCTGAAAAATACAATTTCAGAAACGTGAAGATTTAGTATCTTCATAAGATAAAAGGGGGAAGTGACAAAACAGTAGCTATGCTGGCTGCTAGATTCAGCGACCCCCCAGGCGCCCCCAGTCCCTCTGGAGGACGGAGGCTGGAGCTTTGAAACCTGACTTCACTCCACTGCCCGCAGTGACTGATTGAGGGAGGACACCTGGCCTAAGCTGAGCCAATCACCTTTTCCGAGTCTAGAAATTTGAAATTCCAGAGTGAGAAATTCAAACCAGGGCTGGGAGTTACTGGAGCTAAATCGAACTGACAGCAGTGCTCTTTCCTCGGAAGCCCCTGGAGCCAGTCTGCGTTCTGCCTTTTTTAGATATTCAACACGTGTCTAGATCCCATGAGTTACCCCCCAACCCAAAATTCTTACAGTAAATTCCCCTTTCATCTTTAACTTAAGCTCACTAAATGTGTTTTCTCTGTGTCGTGAATGCAGTAGTGGGCCAGAACACCCTTCAGGACGGAAATTCTCATTCTTCCACTTGGCAGGAGCAAAGGAGCATGTCATCCCAAATTCACCTTCGACGAAGGAAGCTGCTTCGTGCCTGCCCTGGGGGCAGCTGCTGATATGTCACCATTTCTAGAGAAGACCCAATCAATTATTTCATGACAATTTGGTTTCACTGGACCCTTTCAATTTTCAAAGTGGAAGCAATTCTTCTTGACTAAGATCAATACATATTCCAAGTATAAGTTGTTTTTCCTGTCCTCCAGGCCTTGGCCAGTACCACTGTACAAGAATTTAAGAGTATTTGATCAAATGACATGGAAATACCTCTTAATATTGCACTGGACTGATGGACATATTTTACAGCAAATGTGGGTGTAGCAATAGGAATGAGACCATGGGGTCCATTAATCCCATTCCAAACCCCAAAGAATTGGTTCCTAAATGGGGTAAATGTACTTTAAGAAGAAAGTGAATCCAAGCAGCAGATGGGGAAAGAGTAGAAAATGTGGTGAACTGCTCAGATAGCCCCTTCATGACTAAGGCACTCGTTTTTCCCCTGGCTGCCCAATGGCTCTGGCTGTGATACCGCAAAGCTGGGTCTCTCTGGGAACTACTCTCAGTCAAGGGGAGCCAGCTCATCTGGGTTCCTGCCCCTTCCCTGGAGCAGCCCGCATGCAATGACAGCTCATTGCAGGGGTACAAGGCCCCAGCTGCTGCTCCAATTTGGGACAACTCAGAATGGCCATTCCAGCTCCAGAGCTCCCTGTGGAATCACCCAAGGCCTTTATTAAAGCAGCATCGTGGGTCGTCAGCCTTTCCCCCTGCCTACCCCTCCCACCGGCTTCCTTTCAGGCACTGTCCTGAGTGGGAAAGCACACTTCAGTAAACTTCCGGCTCAGAAATCTGTCTCAGAGACTTTTTCCAGGAATTCGACCTAAGACACTCCAACTTTTACCAAAATGAATGTAGCAGTTTATTTTGGAGGAAAGTATTATAAGAGCAGATAAAAAGGAAAGTCATGCTCAAAAAAACCCCTATAAGCTAGACAGTATTATCTATATTTTATAGATGAGGACATGGGAGCTTAAATAATTGTAGAGATTTCTCTAACATCACTCATCCTGACTAAGTCTGTCTGACTCAAGAACCTGATTTTACTTCTGCATTATTCATAAATAGTCTGTTCCTCCTGTATGGTTCTTTACTAGTCTGGAAATGAAAAAGAAATAATAAAAATTTCTGCTACCCCCTCTCATATGCTCTCTATAAGCCGAGTGTATGCTTAAGCCAGGATAAGACACTATCTCATAACAGCATCCATTCCGTACAGTCTCTAATAGCTATGTTACAAGTTATGGATAAGGCTCTATGAAAAGACTCCAGGAGAAGGAGCCAAGTATCATATATGCAGCATCCTAAATATTGGGGAAAATCTTTGATTCATCCATCATATACCTGAGGAACTGGTGGACCGGAATGGCCTGGTAGAGCTTCTACTTCCCAATGATGAATTCTCTTATGCCTTACATGGAGGACTGTCCTCTTTATTTACAATTCAGTTTAATCTAAGAGAAAAGGTAGGAAGGAGGAGCAGAGAGATAGGGAAAGAGTGTGCAGGAAGGTTGAAAGAAAAAAAACTAAAATGTTAGTATCATTTATGTCTGGAGATAGAATTACAGGAATTCTATTTGTCATTTCTGAATTTTTTGCTATTAACATAGTAACATAAAAAGTATGAAATAAAGTGTAAGACTTTCTAATTTATGATGTCTTTCAAAAGGATGGAGCAATAGTGCTCCATTGTGTAGGCATACCATGTACCGCAGCTACACAATGGAATAGTACTTGGCTGTTTAAAAAAAAAAAGGAAATTTTGCATTTCGTGAGAGCATGGATAGAACTATAGGGCATTATGTTAAATGAAATAAGCCAATTGGAGAAGGACAAATACCATATGACTTCACTTATATGTGGAATCTAATGAACAAACTGAACTAACAAAATAGAAACAGACTCATAGACACAGAGAACAGACTGACTGTTGTCAGAGAGTTGGGGGACCGGAAGAAAAAAGGTGAAAAAATTAAGCAGTACAAATTGGCCATTGCAGAATGACACAGAGACGCAGATTACAACATAGAGAATATATTCAATAGTGCCGAGATAATGGGGCATGGGGCCAGGTGTGTGCTTGGGGCATCAGGGGGACCACTCTGTACAGTTTTCTGGCTGTTTTGCTGTACATCTGAAAATGGAGGAGAATGGTATTGAAGGCACCATAAACTGTGGTTGAAAAAAAATTGAATTATAAGAAAGAAGAAGAAAAAGGGATGGAGGAAATAATGTTGGGAGTATGTAGCTAGAGAGAAACAAGGCTAAATGGTCTTTTGAGGTGCCTGGGTACCCTAAAATGGGCTGTTCAAATGCCATTCTGATATAGGCTGTCCCCAGTCCGGGAAAAAATAGGTCACAGAAAAGTGATCCTCATCATGTCTCATCCAGTTCAGTCTGCTTTGCACTTGTGTGCTTCAGGTCAAATTTAGCAGAATTATATATATATATATATTCTTGAACATACATTGAACATCAGCATAATCATGAACTCTTTCCCTCTTATCCAAAGTAGTAAATATGTCCACAATTTTCAAGAAAGATAAAAAGGTATTGTTACTAACCAAGTTAATGCTGTTGTTCTCTTAAAAGACAAAACTGGAACGTCAATTTGCATAACGGTCTTTACCAAAACTTTACCAGGAGGAAAATAACAGTTGGTTCAATGCCTTACCATTTTTACTGCAATGTCTCTCTCAGACTTATTTCCCCACACTGCATGTTCAAACAGCACATCTGTGTGTGTGTAGTTTTTTCCAGCCTGTGATCAAAGCAACCCTATTAAATGAACTATTTAATTGCCTTATCAAGGGATCTGGTGGTCACAACCATGGAAAGATGATCTGGGTAAAGAAATGAAGAAAAAGATGATGTTGTTTTTATAGCTACAACTTATCTTTTTACAATGTGCCCTAGCATAGTTTTACATGGAATTCGGAAAGGAATATTGAAAACAAGCCCCAACCTGTCAAATATAATTTTATGTAACTAGCTTGTCTGGAGCTATTCTATTAAAATGTTCTACACTTTGAGAGGTCCTCATTTCCGAAGGGCAAATGAACCCAGCAGGTGACTGAGTAATTATGACTTCTGATTCAGAGCTCATGTTTAAAATCATGAACTGTTTAATGCTTGCTGATTGCTTTCCCTAACATTCTCTTGTTTTCAATACACTCTTCCTCTTACTCACTAACAGAACCCTGCTCTGCATGCAGAGCACCCACTTAAAGGGAACCTGCAGCTACAGTTCAATCCCCTGGATGACAAAAAGACTTACTATAATATTAACTTTCAAAGACATATTTAGAATCTCTATTTTCCTATTCCAGATGTAAATTTTAAGAAATGGTTGGGAGAAAAGAATTCTTCATAATAGAATGAAATGCAAGGGAGTTGCTGTCACTGAAACATACTCTACTTCATGTAAAATATGTCCAATTTGGGTGTCCTGAGGAAAGGCGATGGCAGTAAAACCAATTACTCTCCTATTTGGAAAAGTTAGAAAAACAAAACCAAACAAAATAACAACAGCAAAACAGTTGACGAACAAGTCAACTCTTCCAGCACGGTCCTCTTTATTAATACCTCTGGGATATTCCTGTAACCTTGTATATGTGGTCTTTTGATTATAAAAGAAAATCCTGGATTTTATTAGTTTATAACCTAACTGCAAAAAGTAAAAACAATAATGTGTTACACTAGAAAAACTTCTACGGTTTTCAAATATCCTGCGCACACTCTGAACTTTATCTAACTAAAGCATAATCGGACTTGGCAATAGCTCTTTAATAAGAGATGGGGATGCTAACCACAAATTCTAACCTTTTGGAGAATGTGGGCATTATCCCTTCTTTAAAGAGATATTCTTGCCGTAGCTGGAAATTCAGGAGCCTCCAATAATGCTACAAGGTTGTCTCGTTATCCCCTGAATCCTCAAGTGCTTTATCACTTGTCATTTTGAGGGTGATCATTAATCAGAGCACTTTGCACTCAAGTCATCTTGTAACCTATGGGTTTTTTACAACCATAACAAGCTACATCAATAAAAGGCAGCTGTTACAAAGTGAAGTGTAGCTGTTCATCATAACATGAGCAGCAGCCTAAAACAGGAAGAGGAAGGTGACTACCGTATCCAGTTGAAAATGCTGGCATCCTTCTTCTCTTCCTAAACTCAGTTTGATATCTAAAGTACAAGTGTCAGGTGTGGAGGAAGTAAACATTCAAGGGCCATTATTGAAAAATGCATGACTGGGTGTCAAAAATAGAACAGGTATATAGAAGTCAGCATGAGAATTATACTAAAAGGCTAAGTTTGTAGCTATTCAGTACCAACAGCCCTATTGGCATTTTTTGTGTTTGTTTTGATTTTGTCTTTGGTTGCTGATTACAGAAACCAACTTTTGTAAGAGATATTGGTTGGATCCCTTGGACAATTGTTCACTTAACCTTACACCAACCTGGAAGCTAGACTCAGTACTTCGAAACATCCCAGGCCTCCAAATGTTTCAACATACCACCTGTACAAGATATTTCATTGAAGTTTTTGTGGGGAGATGGCAAGAAAGGTTGTGTTCCATAAATATGGCCAAACTTCCTTCATTTCCCCAAAGTTCTCTCTCAGTACGGCAGCCTCTTCTCTTTAAGTCCTACTCTTTCAGCTTTTCCAGTAAACTCTAAGGCTGAGACATGAACCCCTTTTCTTATGCAGAAAAATGGAGGCCTTTAAAGCCCCAGCCTCACAGATTTCAGCCATGTGACTAGAGTCCCACCTACCTGAAAGGGAAGAAAAATGCTAAATAATAAACATTTCCTCTTTTCACCATTTTGAGTGCAGGCAAGTGTGTCAACAGCAGGAATGGTAAGACAACCTTCAAAAGGGACCGGACCCAAAAAGAGAAACACAACCAGGAACGTCAGGAACCTTCCATCTTGTCTTGGCTTCTCTCTGTTCATTTGCTTTATTCTTCTCTCTATATTACACTCTCTATCTCCTCCAAATCCTTCTTGTTCTAGAAAAAGAAAAGAATTTTTGCTATACAGATCAGCAAATTTCAAGTATATACCTATGCATCAGCACATTTTACTAACAGATTCCTGAGCCTCACTCACAAATTGTGATTTTATGCACCTGGAAGGGCTTGAAGTTTTTATTTTTCAAAGTTTCCTAAGTGGCTTAGTGTAAAGATTAGGCTGCTGAAACAAAAAGCACCTCCCCTTAAAGAATATGGCAATATAAATAAGATCAAAGTGTATTTTTTGCTCACTTAACAGTTCTTGCATGTGCCATTCAGATAGGTCGACTAGCTGGGCTCCACCTAAACATTAAAAATTTCAGTCTCTTTCTTTCTTGTTCATCCTTGCAACCAGATGAACAACCAAGAAGCATTTTTATAAATATAATGCCTAGGGTCTTGCCCTTGACTGTTTGGCCAAAGTGAGGCCAATGTTATATTCACTTTCCAGCTCTTGGAAAAATAAAAAGCAGAAGTTCAAACCAAGCAACATTTTCATCAGCAAGTCAGGCAAAAGCTGCCCATTCCACTTCCACCCCATTCTCTGGGTGAGGATTTACATTTGACTGGGAAACAACAGTCTGTGGCTGGTCTGCCGTGTGCCCGGGAAGACATGACAAATGGATTTGAGAGGAACACAAGTACCCAACCACAAATACTCATCAAGTACCACTAAGGCACAGGCAGGTTTGGGAACCACTACATAGAGAAATATAATGACGACTTTCTACCTTATTCTTCATTTCACATGATATCAACCGTCACTCAACTTAGAGGCATAGGACCCATGGGCAAGTACCAGTCCTGCCACTAATTGTGTGATCTCAACCAGATCGTCTCATAAAAGTATTATATGTCAGGCTTAATGCTAAGTGACTTATATGTCTCATTTCTTTCAGTGTAAGACAATGTAAGGCAAATATTATTTCTAGTCCTATTTTATTAAAAAACTAGGTAATTTTTCCCACTTTACACTCATATTATCAGAGCTGGACTTCAAGTTCAATTGTATCTAAGTTCAAAGCATATCAGCTTTTCCCTTTTCATTTCTGGCCTGACTGAGTCTCATTTTCTCATGAGTGGAAGTGAAATAAAATATATACCTTGATGAGTTGTTGGTGAGGGTTAAATGAACTGAATACCAACATTTAAAAGGTCATTATTTTCTTTTGAATACATGAAAGATGACACTAAATTGCCGTGGTGTCGCCTGTGTTTTAAAATCTGTTGTGGCGGTGGGGATGGATTTGAGCTTATGTATTCACAATCTCTGGGTCTGTCTTCAATGATCAATAGCATCTATTTGTTCAGAGTTAACCTGTGGCCATGGAAGCGAACAAAAGCAGTGGCCCATGTGGGAACTGAATTAATGGTCTGGAACTGATAAACACTGGACTCATCGACTGTCATGATTGAATGTCACTTCCCCAAGTCTTACTGTCGATGACAGTAAGGGGAAGAGCAATCTCTCTTTATACTTCCTGTAAATTCTTTCACTACAGCCTTGCAAAAAAAGAAAACAGCTGTCTCTCCACCAAATCTCCTGTTAACATAAATCATTTTAAGGTGAATTCCAGCTCATTTCTCCATTTCATAATCCAGTGCTGTTACTACTAAGTGTACCTTTTATGTTATGGGTACTGAAAACTCCAGCCTGCAGATTCTAAGTTCAGAGAAGCAAAAAATACAGCCAAACGCCTAACAAAGTTTAACACCTATTTCCCTCCATCTCATTTCCACTTGAACCCTCCCCTCAAACAAGCAAAAGTATTTGGGGAAGGAGTCAACTAAATATAAATTGAAATGCAGACTACTGTTGCCCAGTTGGTTCCTATAGCACTTTTAAGTATATAACTCTGTATATGGGGATGGGTGTTAATTTTTTAATAAAATAAAATTATCTTTTAAAGTTTAGACAAGAAGTCTGCTCAAAAGGGTCCCAAAATCTCTGATAATTTCCAAGGTAACTAGCTCCACTGAAATACCCCTAGATTCTCCATAGCTGTTCCACCATGAGCAACCAGGGATTGGCCTCAGGATTTCCTCAACTTTCAACTCTGTATTACTAAGTCATTTACTGATTCATAAAATTTTTTCTCTCCCTTGTGAAGGAAAGCATCCTCATTTGTTTAGGAGAAAGTAGCTTGATTACAAAACTGAAAATCTTCCTCTCCATCTCTAATCTCCAAACCAAACAGAGTGTTTTTGCCAACAAATGACTCTACACAGACACACATATATGGTCCAGCACAAATAACACTTCTTTTTATTAAAATCAGAAGCATGTAATTCTAACATAACAATAGCACCCTCAAGCACACCATATGACATTTTAGGTGAAGTGTTCTAGTTAAAACTACAAATTATTTCACCTATGTTATTACCCAACTCACCACACTTAAGCAGGTGTTATGATATATATATCACAGGAGGAGAAATGGAGAAAATTAGAAAACACATTTCCCTTCAGTTTAATGAATTTCCACTTTCTAAGAAAACCAAAGTTCTCCCAAAAGAAGCCCGCCACATTTATATATCAAGCATTACTATTTCCCCTATAAGAACTCTTATTTCAGATGACCTGATAACCAAATAAGAAGAAATTTTAATCGATGTTGAAAAGCTTTGGTATTGTTAGAATCTAAAATTTCAGAGTCAACAAAAAGGAACTTAGCTTTTTACTTCAGTTAGATGAGAATGTAGCAGATGAGATGCTACATTTAGTTAGATGGGATGTGGTTGGATGTCGCAGACCAAGAATGAGAAATAAAAAGGTTTCTCTTTCCCTTGCATCTCCATTTTCATGGATCTGGTCAGTGATTTAAAAAAAAAACAGAATTTTTGGCTCAACTACTTAGCAAATATAGAATGTAATATATTAAGGATATGTTATATTAGGAATATACATTCTTATATATTATATTAAGAATATAAATAATTAGGGATATCTTCTACATAGTCTACTGTACTAGCTACTTGCCTGCTCATTTCTAAATTCACTTCTAAATATTGAGATTAAACTATGAGGCTAGATGACTCCAAAAAAGTGCCAGTTTCTGAAATAAAACATTGAGCAGCAATTACATTCTCTGAAGAAGCAGCTAAAGCACTTCAGTTAGTTTTGGTTCTTCTAAGTCTATTCAATGGCTAAGCTGAGACATTAGTGTTGGTCTCCTCAAGAACATAATGATCACCAAGGTTTTAGTATTTAGCTAGAAAAGAGTAATTAGTGACTTTTGGTGCTACTACACATACAGTAGATTCTAGGAACCAAGAAATGCAAATTTTTTATAATAATGACTAAGGCATTTAGAAGAATGTTTATAAATTTACAGACGGTTTCAGCTAAAGTAAGAGCATTCTTCTAAAATAGGAAAAGAATCTAAATGTCCCAAGTTTTTTAACAGAGATTCATAAAACAGAAATGTTGAGAACTAGGGCTCTTGGTCATTCCTGAAAGGTTTAGCAACATATGCAAAATGAACAAAAGAAAAACAGAAAGATACACAAATCCTAATTATAAAACTCATCAAATATTCTCAAAGTAAATCCACCTGTATAGCCCTACCCACAGCCAGAAGTAAAACATTATCAGCACAATGGAAGCTTCCTTTTGCCAATCATTATCTATTCCCTCTCCCCAAAATAACCTCAACTCACGATAGTTTTATTGTTTTTGAACATCATATTAATGGAATCATACCATATGTGCTCTTTTGTATCAAACTTTGTCAGCTATTATGGTTATGAGATTCATCCACGTTAATTCATGTAGCACAACTTTGGTCATTTCCATTGTTGCATGGTATCCTGTTGTATAAATAAACTACAAATTTGTATCTATTCCACTATATTTTGGTTAGTTTTAGGTTTTGGATATTACAAATAGTGATACAATGAACATTCCTGCACTTGCCGCACAGTAATCAATGTATACATTTGCTATGGTCTGAAATTGTTCTGTCAAAATTCATTGTTAAAATCCTAATACTCGATGTGACAGTATTAGGAGGGGGACCTTTGTGTGGTGCTTAGGTCACTAGGGTGGAGTCCTCATGTGTGGGGACTGCTCTTAGAAATGAGCTCCCTGGCCCCTTCCACCACATGAGGCTGCAACAAGGAGCCTGATGCCTGAAAAGGGCCTTCAGCCAGCCATGCTGGCACCTGGATCTCAGACTCTGGGCCTCCAGAACTGGGAGAAATAAATTTCTGTTCTTGATAAGCTAACTAGTCTGTGGTATTTTGTTATAGCAGCCTAAAAGGACTGAGATGACATTTCAGATGGGTATATAGCTACAACCAAACTATGGGGCGATGAGATATGATTATGTTCACCTTGATAAAATACTCCCAATTTTACGAAGTTGTTTTACCAATTTAACACTCCCACCAGTAATGTGGGATTTGGGAAACTTTCAGGAAAACATCAGCAAAAGCTTTCCCAGGAAAGTAACACTTGTTTTGAAATTGGAAGGATGGCTAGGAGTCATCCAAGCACAAACAGGAGGACAGTCGGACTAGTGTGTGCAAATGTCTTACACCAGCTTCCTAGTGACTAAAACTGCAGTTGCCGGAGTGTGCTCCAAAAGATCAATTTACACTTACTTCTGTCCAAGTGTTTTCAGGTTCACATATTTTACAACAGTTTCTATGACACTCTCTTATCTCCACATCTTCTGTACCATGGGAATATGGCCAGCTCTGCTATTTTAAGAGTAAAAAGCATACTTTTTACTTTCAGGAGGGGGCTACCCCGGGGTTTCATACAGAATCCCAGCTGTTACTAAGAATATAGCATCTCCCTGGTATTTTTATTTATGCATATATTTCTTCTGGAGACTTTATGAGATCCTATTGTGATAAGACAGGATTGTGCTGTGAATCCATGGCCAGGATTAGTACCATCATTCTCAAATACTGTTCTCACTGATGACCAGGGACATCTAGAAGGATGCATTCCACAGGCAGTTGAAAACAAGGCAAGGGTACTCAGAAGACAAGTCAAAAGTCAGAGAAAAATGTTTATGTGACATCCAAGATTGCATATATTGTTACTGTCTGCTTTGAAAATAAAAAGAAAATGATAGTTAACAAAGAAAAATCCTTTTAGTTCTTTCTTGCATTCAAGATTTCAAAATTCACTTAATAAGCATATATTAACAACTTATTATACATGAAGCACTCTTATACATCTGTTAATTGTTAACAACAATTCCTCGATAGTTTGGGCATTTGTGTATAAAAGAGAGAATCAAGGAGTTGGAAAGGTCAATAGCTGATTACTCTATGAGAAGAATCAAAAATTGGGGGAAAAATAATTTACTACAGCAATGGTATGTTGTACTTCACATGCAAAATTGATATTGCTTAACATTCCTGTTTCTTTTGGCTGTTTATTTGCTAGTAGTGCTAAATTTGTCTTGATCCATTTTCTCTCTTGTCCAGATCCTTTTGTGGGTGACAGCTTGCATTTATGAAACAATCAAATAGGGTTTAGGACTAGTGGGATACCATAGAATGGTACAAAGCTGATTGGCTCTATTAAGGTTCAGCATCTTCAGCTTGGCTTCATTAGTAGTAACCTAGCCAACTGGGCTAACCAGGTATAAGCAAAAACTCTTTAAAGACAAACTTATTATGTTGCAGAGGACAAGGCAAGCTGTCAGTAGCACCTTCACAGATTCTGATGGCTCTCTAGAGAAAGGCAATTCTGTCTGCATTATCCATAGTTGTAAAACACTAGGGGGCTGGTATGTGAGCTTGCTTCATGAAAGAAGGAAATGTTTAGGGATGGAAACACAGGAGGCAATAAAACAAACAGCACAAGCCACCAAGAGTATTTGGGGACATTTGTATGTTTTATAGCATAGATTTTTACATCAGAATTACCGGTGTTGTTCATCATTACAAATGTTTTCTTAGAAAGTTCCAGGAGAAAAAAGAATGGATTGGCATTTCCTATACCTGAGACATACATGAGAATGAAAAGCAAGGTTGAATCAGAAACATGTCATCTTGTAACATGGATCAGTCTTTATGTCAAGTTTGACCTCTAATAAAAGAGCCAAGCCAAAATAAACACTTAGTATGTATATGTATATGTATATGTATATGTATATGTATATGTATAGCAGAGTTGATACCAAATTTAAATTTTGTATTTTCTTATATAATCTCTTTCCAATATTAGCAGGGGGATTTAAAGAATTCTTTGGTAAATCATTAGAATGATAGTCCATTGCTTCCTAAATTATCTGAGAATTTATTGTGGAACTATATAATAACTAACTTCCTACATAAGTTTTTCCTTCATGTCATACATGTTCTTCGGCTGAAGAAATGATGTATTAAAGGAATTAAAGAGTGGACAAAATTTAGTAATGGTTGCCATTCTGATAACTTTCTTTAATGGAACTCTATAAAACCATAACAAGGACCATTATTGCTGTAATTAGGTCCACAATGGCTGTAAAACCTTGGCTAGTATGTGGCTGTTATGTCCATTACACTTCCTATTCAGGTAGCTTCATATTAAGTGATGCAGTGAACTGTGTTAGGATATAATGATTTATTTGCACCAACTCTCAACTTGAGGAGGATAATTTATTACTCATCCCACAATTTTAAAACACATTTTTATTTTCTTTCTATTAGTCCTTTAGATTACCTCCTATAAATTTATTGAGCACAGTTTATCATGCTCATTCATTCATTCAACTTTTGTACATTTAGTGTCTATGATGAACCAACCACTACACTCAGTGACAGGGAGAAAATGATCAGCAAAAACAAAAATAGCCCTTAACCTCAAAAAATTACCTTTGGAGAGGAGCCAGCAGAGAAGACAACCGTATCACACAAAAGTATAAAATTGATATTGCTCTAAAGTGAGAACATGGTAATATGAAAGTTTATAATGAGATTTGGGTAACTTTCAGGAAAACATCAGCAAAAGCTTTCCCAGGAAAGTGCCACTTGTGTTGAAATTGGAAGGATGGCTAGGAGTCATCCAAGCACAAACAGGAGGACAGTCGGACTCGTGTGAGCAAATGTCTTATCCCAGCTTCCTAACAACTAAGCCTGGAGTTGCAGGAGTAGGACCAGTACATCAATTGGTTCTATTCCTAAGGCTAAAGCAAATATGCCCCTATTTCTGCTTGGTCAGAGATGAATGTTTCCAGGATTGAATTCAAGAGAAATCGTGTTTTGTCATGAGATTATTTTATTTCTAAGTTATCTTTGGCAGAAAGAAAAAGTTCTAGGTCTACTAGAACTTCTAGGTCTGCAGTTCTAGGTCTACAGTTAAATGGAAGGTCTCTTTCATCACCCAGGGCAAAGACCCAGGACTTTTGTACACACCTGCTACAGAGCTTGGTACACATGAGTGTTCTCTTTTATTTTCTGCATTATGTTTAGTACCAAGTTATAAATAAAGCATGATGGGCTATTTAGTTTGATGTGTCTTTATACTATTTGGTTTGTATTTCTATACTTTGTGAGAATTCATGGTATGAAAGCATTTTTTAATAAAATGTAAGGAAAAGTGATTGTGAAAGTTTAGCATAAAATTAAATGGAGGCACTTCTGGCCAAGATGAAGAAGGCATAGGTAGATACACTTTGCCTCCTGGCACAACCAAAAGAAGGACAACAACAAATTTAAAAACAAAAATAACCAGAACTTCCAGAAAATTGAACTGTATGGAAGTCCAACAACCAAAGAGCTAGAGAAGAAACATTCATCCCAACTGGTAGGAGGGGCAGAGTCAGGCAGCCAGGGTGGGGAGGACTCATGGCAAGGGATCAGCTGGTGGACTGGGTGGTCCCACATTTGTGTGCAGATAAACCAGGAGGAACAAATGGGGAGAGAGACAGACTGTGCAACCCAGGGTTCCAGCACAGAGAAGTGAAGCCTCAAAACTTCTCACTGAAAAAACTTCTGGGGGTTGAGGCAGCAAGAGAAACTCCCAGCCTTACCAGGAGAGTTTGTTGGAGAGACCCACAGGATCCTAGACTATACACAAACCCACTCACCTGGGAATCAACACCAGAAGGGCTCCATTTGCTTGTGGATAGTGGTGGAAGTGACAAAGCCAGCAGAGAGCTGAACAAGGGACACTGTTCCCTCTTGGATCCCACCCCCCCACATACAGTAACCATGTGGGTTGCCTCATCCTGGTAAGCACCTAAGGCTCTGCCCCTTACTACATAACTCAAGACAAAAAAAATAGCCCAAATGTAAGAACAGATCAAAGCACCAGAAAAAATACAACTAAGCAATGAAGATATAGCCAACCTATCATGTGTAGAATTCAAAATAATGGCAATCAGGATGCTCACAGAAATGATTGAGTATGGTTGCAAAATAGAGGAAAAAGGGAAGAGTAAAAATTAGACCAGTAGACCTGGCTGACGTAGCTCAGTGGATTGAGCACGGACCTGTGAACTAGAGGACCGTGGTTCGATTCCCAGTCAGGGCACATGCCTGAGTTGCAGACCAGTTCCCAGCAGGGGACTCATGAGAGACAACCATACATTGATATTTCTCTCCCTTTTTCCTCCCCTTCCCCTCTAAAGATAAATAAATAAAATCTTTAAAAATTATAGAGTAAAAATTATCATTTAGATATAACATAAATGTGAAATGTTATATCTAAATGATAATTTCTACTCTATTTTACACTGTTGGTACAGGGAACCAACAGTGATGAAAGGAAACTGGGACTCAAATCAATGGTTTGGAGCAGGAGGAAGAAATAAACATTAATCAGCACAGAATCAAGAAACAAGAATTCAAAAATATTAGGAGAGGCTTAGGAACCTCCAGAACAATTTTAAACATTCCAACATCTGAATCATAGGGGTGCCAGAGGAAGAGGAAGAGCAAGAAGTTGAAAACTTATTTGAAAACATAATGAAGGTGAACTTCCCCAATCTGGCAAAGGAAATAGGTTTCCAGGAAGTCCAGGAAGCTCAGAGAATTCCAAAGAAATTGGACCCAAGGAAGCACACACCAAGGCACATCATAATTACATTACCCGAGATTGAAGATAAGGAAAGAATTTTAAAAGCAGCAAGAGAAAAGGAGACAGTTATCTACAAAGGAGTTCCCACAAGGCTATCAACTGAGTTCATAAAAGAAACCTTGCAGGCAGGAAGGGGCTGGAGAGAAGTATTCGAAGCCCTGAAAGGCAAGGACTTACATCCAAGTCTATCCAGCAAAGCTATCATTTAGAATGGAAGGGCAGATAAAGTGCTTCCCAGATAAGGTTAAATTAAAGAAGGCCATCATCACCAACCCCCTATTACATGAAACGTTAAAGGGACTTATCTAAGAAAAAGAAGATCAAAAATATGAACAGTAAAATGACAGCAAAGACACAACTATCAACAACTGAACCTAAAAAAAAACAAAAACAAAAATTAACTAAGGAAACAATTAGAACAGGAACAGATAAACACAAATAGAGTTGGAGGGTTATCAGTGGGGAGGAGGAAGGGAGAGAATGAGTGGAAAGGTACAGAGAATAAGAAGCATAAGTGGTAGGTACAAAATAGACAGAGGGAGGGTAAGAATAGTATGGGAGATGAAGAAGCCAAAAAATTTATAGGTACGACCCATGGACATGAACTAAGGTAGGAGAATGTAGGTGGGGGTGGTGCAGGGTGGAGGGGAATAAAGGGGAGGAAAAATGGGACAACCATAATAGCATAATCAATAAAATATATTTTAAAAATAAAATAATAAGTGGATTTCTTCCTAGAATATGAATGATAGTACTCTTGGGAAAATTATTCATCTGAGCCATTTCAAACTGCTTAAGAAATTATTGGCTTTCATTTCACATTTATGTTATATCTAAATGATAATTTTTACTCCAGCATTGTCAATGACTACTTAAATATCTATAATGTTATACCTAAGACTATCATATACATATGGTTTATCTTGAGAAATATTTGCAGCTAACTTCTTGAAAAATGCATTGACACAGTTATTCCTTTGATTCTAAATACTAGACAAACACAGATGAAGAAAAAGTTTGTTTTAGTAGGTAATAAGAATAATAAGATCTGAACACCATAAAGCAATAAAAATTTCTAGCATGCCTATGTATGTATGCCTATGTGTGTATGTTTATGTATATGTGTGTGCACACACATGCAGATAATATGTGAGTTTATATATACATGCCATGTGTGTATGTATATATATGCCATGTGTGTGTGTATATATATGCCAATATTAGCAGAAGAGAGAGAATGGAAGAGAGCCTTAAAATGCCACAGATAAGAATATAATTTAGGGTAAGTTAAGTCACCCAGTATCTTCCTTCAATTAGTCAGTAGTTAACTCCTCATGTATCTGTGCTCATTGACCACTAATTAAAATTAATCATATCAGACAATAAGACTTAGTAAATAGTAAGGCTCCAAATAGCTAAATTAGATGAAATATGTATGCTCTTCAAAAGGAACCAAACGTATATTAGAAGAAATATGTATGCTCTTCAAAGGGGAGCTCTGGATGCTAGATGGTGAAGGGATTAAAGGTGAAGAGAACATTACTCATAACACATTGACATGGGCAGTGATATGGGGACTGACTGAGGAAGGGTGGTGAGTGGGGGTGGGTGGAGGTGGGCAAAGAGATAAAAAGCAAGGACAACTATAACAGCAAAAAAACAATAAAAAAGGAAAAAATAACCTTTAACATTTTATAGTTGTATTTTATTCATTCATTAACAAATTTCTTTAGACTCCATTGCACTAAGTAAGCATTGAGAGATCACAACAGAGAACACAAAGCTCTTAACACAATGGTACTTAAGGTTTAGAACTGTGCATGAATGGACGCCTTCCTCTTTAGATCTCAAACTGAACCCAAAACACAAAGTTCTGCTGGTTCTGATGCCTTCCCTTTTCTAAATATACCACACACACATTCTAATACACATCACCACCACGACTGGCCTTATACAATGACACATCTAAGAATTTCATAAGCATAGCCTAGCCACCATCCTATGTATTTAAAATTCCGTAGAAATAAGCTAATAATAAGTATTTATATTTACATGCTGTTTTACAATTCAAAAAGTTCTTCGCGCACAATATCCCATTTGATGTACTACTGTAGTTATCCACATAGAGCTATAATTATAAAGTGACAAAGTGCTTATGAAAATACACAAAATAAGAATTTCTAAGTAAGACACACATGAATAGCAGGCATGCATACATCCAACGCAATTCAAAACTGAGGAGAGATGGGGCAAAGCCTCGGGAGCACGTGACTCTACAGTATGGTCCATACTGACAGGCTCTGAAAGAGAGATGAGATTTCAGGATGTATTTAACAGAAAGAAAGGGTCCACTTAAAACGTTAAGATAAAGAAAGCACCAAAGACCTTCCAAGGGCAAAGTGCTACTTTGGAAAAAGCACAGAATTTTATAATATAAATTTATGCTAAGGTTTACAACTGTGTGACTTTTCTCTTCCATATTAGCTAACAAAGTGCTTTTGGGATCAATACCAGATTCTATAAATGGATGAGATATAATCCATTCAATATTTCCATCTCACCTCTTTAATTTCAGGCTTTAAATCTTTTAAGTTTAGTTTTTAAAAGTTGACCATAAAGCCATCTAAACATACCTAAAACTAACCTTGTTTTCCAACATATGATCTATGAACCACAGTAACTATCCAGAATAAGTGACCCAGCGTCATTCTGATTACGAGAACAAGTCATCTGGTCACTGTCCTCGAGAGCTAAACACTGCTCTTGCTTAATATTTTTACAACAGTGATCATTAACTTTTGCAAGCATTGCATGTATTGCTTCATCACTCTGAAGGTTCTATTTTGACACCCAAATGCTGTATATTTTCTTCTTTGGCATCACATGAGCATTCATTCTTTTTCATAGTATGGGACCTGTATTCAGTGCCAATTAGAAGGAAAAGATAGCAAGAAGGCAATGGTGGTGTTACATCAGAAACCACACACACATTAGTTTCTTCCTGCTTTCAACCAGTAACAGAGAAACTGCTTTAATAAGTTTATTTCTTGAACTGCAAATAATTATTAGGTTACACCGTATGAAACTGTCAATATTCAATTGTTTGACTTTGAAAAGGGGCAGTTTCATATGGTTGCACTTAATGTAATGAACCAGTGATTTCTCATACTTTTACACTTAATAGAAGTTAGACAGATATCTGTACCTCCATGTTCATTGCAGCATTATTCACAATAGCTAAGATAAGGAAAAAAACAATTGTCTACTGAGGGATGAATGGATAAAGACAATGTGTGTATGTATATATATATATATATATATATATATATATATATATAGGGCTATACATGATTATATATATATATTATATATATATAGGGCTATACATGATTCAGCCATAAAAAAGAGGGAAATTCTGCCACTTGTGACTACATGGATGAACCTTGAGGATGTTATGCCAAGTGAAATAACTAAATAAAGAAAGACACAGATTGCACAATCTCACTTATACATGAAATCTAAAAAAGCTGAACTCATGAAAACAGAAGAATGGTGGGTGGCAGGAACCAGAGCGTGGGGAGATGAGGAGGCGCTGGCCAGAGGAAGCAAACTTCCAGTTCTAAGGGATATAAGTTCTGGTCATCTGTTGTACAGGATGGTAACCAGAGTTGACAATACTTACTGTATACTTGGAATCTGCTAAGAGGGTCAATTTTAAATATTCTCACCATGACGACAACAAAAACGATAATTATTTGAGATGAAGGATGTGTTAACTAACCTTATTGTGGTAATTATTTTGTTATACACACACACTCGTATATGTATCATATTATCTCACTGCACACCTTAAACGTACGCAATGTTTTGTGTCAACTGTATCGCAACAAAGCCATCCCGAAGTCCACACACACCGGTGAGGATCAGTCACAGGATCTAGACTGGCCTGTCGCCCAAGCGCAGCTTCAGAGCCAGGGGCTGACTGCCAGTGTGGGTCCCAGGCACTGGTGAGGTAGAGAGTAGGAAGGGACTCCAGCAGCTGGCACCTGCAAACACAAAAGCTGAAGGACAAAAGCCAGTAAAATCCCCAGAGGCCCTGCAGTGGGCACTGGTGATTGGTTTCCTCAGTGGAGAAAGGCACGAAGTCCTCTGCAAGAAAGAGCAGGTCGCTGGGAGCTACAATAACGCCACTGAGCGGTGGGTACTGGTAGCCCCTGCCCTTTGCCGCCTTCTTAGCCGCCTCTCTACGTTTCAGCTTTACTCGTCTGGGGCCTGGTTGAAACTGAAGCAGGTCTTTCAGAGAGTGCTCCAAAAGCCTGGGGATGCTGATTGCTCACCCTGCTCTCTTTCTCCAGGCCAAGGGAACTTTTTCTAGAGAGGGTATTCTGCCTCGGTACTTAGCAGTGCCCATCTGCGGAGACGGGATGATGCAACTCAATGAAGCTGTTTCTCCTTTCTCTTATGTGTTTCTCAGTGTTGTTGCTGCTGTTGTTGTCTCCCAGAGTCACCGAGATTTGGTAAGTGTGCACGCTGAGCTCCCCCAGAGCTGTTTTTGTTGGTGGATAGCTGTCTAGCTGTTGATCGTTGCAGCAGGGTCTGCTGCTCTACCATCTTGGTGATGGCGCACCCTCACACTCCTACCCCAAGGCAAACACAATCATATAGATTTTAGATTTAATATCTTCTTCATTGAAGTAAATTAAATTTTAAGTCAGTTTTTTATGTAGGATTTTATGATTGTTGTCAACATCCTAGAATTGATCCTCAAATGCCTCACCTAGGGAAAATTAGGAGCTTTAAACATACTCCCATGAGAATTCGTGAATTATAAAAATTAATATGGCTACAAGGATGAGCTCTGTGTCTGTGGTATTTAGGAGGGGCATAAGGGAGAACATTTGTACCAAAACAGCTATAATCAGGAGCTCTATTATCTGTGGATTTGAGTTTCATTTTAACTAGGTAGCTGTACATAAAAATATTGAGTGGGATTTGAACCTTTCTTGAGAGGAAATATGTCAGAAAACAACATGGAATACATACGGTTTGGCCGAAGACTGAAGAGGCCCCTTTTGACAGAGAAATGTACATCGGAGAGATGCAGTGGGATCAGGGATCTAGACTTCATCAAGGCTGATAGGCTTAACAAAGTTTATCTAATAACCTTGTAAAGGAAGGAGAAAGACATTGAACGCTAATACAATTGGATGGATTTGAAATGAATTGCAAAGCCATTTCTTGAGGATGCCAATTAATGAAAGGATGTCACAGTCTGTGGACTTTGCCTTCAGCTTGTCTTGTTCAACAATTTTATCAATGACTTGAATGAAGAGAGAAAATATATGTGTATTACATTTGTAGATGATAGAAATCTTGGAAGGATAAGGAATATGCTGGATGACCGTATGCCTGTATCGGGGAGCCAAAAGAATCTTAACGGGCTTGAGAGATGGGACAAACCTGACGAGAAGAAATTTAATAAGGATAAATGTAAGGTTTACATTTATCAAGAAAAGGAGAACAAAAGAACCCTGCAGAGGGAGCTGTGGCTGAAGGGCAGAAGGTGAATTTGGTTGAGTTCCCAGCAAGCTCACTGTTAGTCTGTAGTCTATCGTGTTAATTGGGATTAGGGGTTTACTCTTCAGAGTCGAAAATGGAAGGTTAAAGTCCTGGATCTCACCCTTACTAGGGATTTAGCTTGACAAATTACTTAATCTTTCCAAACCTTAACTTCTCTGTATGTATAACAAAAGTAATAATAGTAAAATCTTCAATGTGGTATCTACTTATGTTACTCTTTTATGGAAAATCCAATTCTTCATTCTTAAATTTTAATGATTACTGAGATTTCTTGAAATATTCTTTTCCCATCTTTCAATGGGAGAAGTCGTGGAAAGGAAGATATGAGGAGATAAAGGAGGGATTGAAAAGAAAGCAAGAGAAGTGAGAAAATAACCAATATTTATCGAGAAACTGTTTTGGTCCAGGCACTAGGTAAGGCAGCCTGGGTACGTGAATGCATTGAACTTGCTGAACTAAATGTAACAAAGGTACCATCACTTTCATTGGAGATATGAGAAAACTGGAGCTTAGACTAATTTTCCCAAAGTCAAAACAAAGAATTTAGCATAAGTGTATTTTGAACCCAGGTTTCCACTCTAAGGCACGGACTCTCTCCACCACCTCCCTTCACCTCAAAACAGAGTCCTCTTAAACAACCAGATTAATGGCAAGCATCCTCAACACCTCTTTGTTCTATGTACATGAAATTCAACTTAAAGTGTTATCTCATTACCACATGTATATTAATGTTACTTGGTTTGGTTAAATCTGTAAGAATTTATCTTAACGCATTAAATTATGTCTAGAATTCAGTTCGTATATATAAAGTAATTCAGGAGGCACAGTGACATTCCTAACAGTCATCCCATTTCTTGATTTTTGTATCGTTGTTCGATTCCAGTTGCCTCCATTACTCTCCCCTGCCCTACCCACCCCCACTTCCCACATTCACCCCGCCCCTGCCCCTCCCTTGTCTTTGTCCATAGGTCCTTCATACATGGTTCCTCGGCAACCCTTTCTCCTCTTTCCCCCATTATCTTCCCCTCCCCTCTGGTCACTGTCAGTGTGTTCTTTAGTTCCATGTTTCTATTTTGCTCGGAGTTCGTTTTGTTGATTACCGTCCCATTTCTCCCATAGTAGCCTTTCCCGTAACTGATTCCTGGAAAGCTTTCTTCCCTGAGTCTTTAAAATAAGAAAGAAAGAAAAAAACCCGAGTATGTTTCCTTTGTGCTTTAAGTCATTTCTTCTGTCTTTTTCTTTTCTACCAAACTGCGTATGAGCAAACCTTGAAGCAAGCCAGCGGCAGCAGAACTGGTTTTTACATAAACTGAAAGAAAAACTAGAAAAAAATTTATCTCAACTAATAAAACCCTGCAAGGCTATGCACTGGTAGTTACCACCTGTACTAAAGGAATTTGGAGAGAGGGGAGTGAAGGAAAGACACAGCTGCAGGAACAACGTTACCGTCAAAGCCCCGTGCCTCCCACATACTCTACGGTCTTTCAAAACCCAAGCCAAACGTCCTATTTCCTGTGAAGTTCTGTCTGACCACATCCCCATCGCCACCCCAGGTGACGCTTGATTACCCTTTCCTTTGCTCCATGCCTCTCCATACCTCTTATATAACGCATTTTACACTGTGTTATAATCACTGTTATATTCCAAAGGAGGTGCTGAGCCACTCATGGAATTTTTTAAATTGTTCATTAGAAATAATGCCTGACTCTCTCATGCACGTAGGGAAAAAAAATAGTGAAGAGGGAGATAGAGGAAGGGTTTTCTGAATTTTCTTTCTAAGACTGTGACTGGAATCGCTTTCCCCTCGGGGGTGGGGGAGCTCTCAGGCGGAGCAGCAGTGTGCCAATTGGTGATGCTTAACACCTGAGCCCTGAAGCTGGGAGAAGCACAGTGGACTGGGATCCGACCCACAATAGAAATAGACTGATAGGCTGCAACTGTCTCTGCACGTTGGAGTGTTGCTGCTATGTACAGGGCCCAGCGTACAATCCTGGCATTTTCTGCGGCAAGGCATTTTCTATGCTATTACATTCTGACTCCTAAGTCTACTCTTTGGAAAATGCTCATTTAAAAGCTGCCAATAACTACCTTCCTCGCTGAACAATTCAATGCACTCTTCTAAAGGAACATCTCTGAATGTTTTAGTGTATGCCTTCTTATTCAAATTTTCACCTTGCTTCTTTTTGTCATCATTCAATGAGATGTTGTGCAGACTGTGAGCTGTGAAGCCAAGAGGACCTAAGTTTAAATTAAGACAATCAATAAGTGTTTACAGAATGCACAGTGCACGCCAAGGACTGAAGCAGGCTCTGGGGATCAATGGTAGATAGTGCGGACATGAAACAGTACAACCTCACCATATTTAATCTGAAGCCAGCTATACCACTTCCGATCCATACCACCATAAAAAAATTTATTTAATTGTCTGAGTCTAAGCTTTCTCACTAGTAGAAGAAGAAGAATATTACCTGTTTCATGGGAAATATTATAAAGATTAAATGAGGCAAATTAATATAAATTGCCAATTAATTTTTATCAGACATGTCATCGTCATCCAATAAATGTGCAAGCCTTTTACCAGCCTCTCTCCAATACTTTGTCCATTCCCTGCATATTCTCATACCTCCTACTGCTTTTTCTGCTCTTTCTTTAATTATCCTAGTCCTATTCTAACAAACAGATATAAAATGTGTGCATTCCCCGGAGTGTTCCAAGTGCTGTTTTTTCTTGTTCTTTACTTTCTCCCTGAGGGGACTTTTTCACTCTCCTGGCATCCACTACCACAGCTATATAATTGCTGCTTCGAGCTATATCTTTAAGAGTGATCTCTCTTTAGTTCCCCTCTCACGTTACGCTATGCCTCTGTTCCAGTGTGTCTAAAAATAAACTCACCATACTTACCTGAACACTACTCCAATGTTCATGTCATTGATATCCATTACATTTATTTAAGCATGCACTTATTAAGTGACCATTATATACAGGAGAATTGTCTGGGGCTGGAAATGTTCCTGTCACCATCTGAGCTCCAAAAGACACACAATTTTTTAAATAGGACCAGTATCTCTCATTGGCTGGACTCTCATTATTTGCTCTCAGAAACTCAGAAACCAGTAAGACTTGATCAGCAAGGAATAATTATGCCTACAAAGTATTATAACTTATACATGGTAGATAATCAATAAATGTTTACTTAGCTAAATTCTACTTAAAGTAATGGTATAAGCAGAAGAAGAAAGTATGAAAGTGTAAGTCATGCTGGAAATGGTAAATAATTCAGGAGCATAAAATGAGTAATGGGTGAGTAATATACCTGAAAAGGAATATTGAGATCAATCTGGGAAACCTTTAATGCAAAGGCAAATGGTTTGACATTTATCTAACAAATAAAGTCACCTAATAAATGACATTTGTCTAATACGTCTAATGGAATGGAAAATCACTGAAAGTTTCATGTGAGTGAAAATCACTATCATGAGTGTTAATGTTTTTCTGATGGCACCATGAACTTGGAACACTGAAATGGTCTTTCCCCTTCCCTCAAGTCTTCACTCAATTACCAACTCCTCATGAGGCCTTGCCTAACTCAAAATTGTATTCTTCAGCCTGCCACTCCCACAGACAGGCGCTCCCTGTCCCCACCTCAGCTCGATTGTTAAAGTGCTTGTTGAAGAGCAAAGAGCTTGTCAGACTAGAAAAACTAAAGACGTTCATCATCACCAAACTATTATTATATGAAGTGTTAAAGGGACTTACTTAAAAAAAAAGATCAAAATTATGAACAATAAAATGGCAATACATGTCTATCATGTCTATCAACAATTGAATCTAAAAAACAAACTAAACAAAGAAGAAGAACGGAGACAGAATTATGGATGGGGAGAACATTTTGATGGGTGCCAGATGGGAGCAGGAATGAGTGAACAGGTGATAGAATTAAAAAGTACAAATAGGACACTTTTTACTAAAAATTGTGTATTTTCCCCAGCTGGTATAGCTCAGTGGGTTGAACGCAGGCCTGCAAACCAAAGGATCACGGTTCGATTCCCAGACAGGGCACATGCCTGGGTTGCAGGCCAGTTCCCAGCAGGGGACGCACAAGAGGCAACCATACATTGATATTTCTGTCCCTCTCTCCTTCCCTTCCCCTTTAAAGATAAATAAATACAATCTTTTTAAAATTGTGTATTTATTCTTGTATGTTTAAACTTCACTCACCTTCAAAGTACTCTCCATTTGATGTACTACATCTATGGAGACTTTTTTTTCTTCTAAATCTAAATTTTATTCAGCTAATATCTGGCTTAAGCTAAGGGACATGCAATTTAATTAATTATATCCTGTTTTGTTTTTTTGTTTTTTGAAGTTTTGGTGGAATGAAGGTCTCTGTGGCTTCTGTCTTAGCCGACCAGAGGGAAAGTGCTCAGGAAACAGTTAGGCCTTAGATAATGCAGCTGCGAGCATGGATTCTGGAATAGCCAGTGACTAGCGAAGTGAGTTCAGAGGCTTTGGGACCGTGCAGCTGGGAAGAAAATTACCAGTCCAATAGAGGGACCTGGTGTTTCGTCAGTCTCGCCGCAACCTCGGGTTAAACTGCCAAGAAAGGCCTTTGGTTTTGCGTGAAATGTCTAACCGCCCAGACATTATGATTAATTATTTTTATTAAATCCTTACCAAAGGATATGTTTGTTGATTTTTAGGGAAAGAAATATCAGTCAGTTGCCTCCTGTGTGGGCCCCTATAGAGGGGATCTAACCTGCAGCCTTTGGTGCCATGTCTTGCCTTTTAGAGTGTGCTCCTGTAGATAATGGGCACTCGCGTCTTAGTACTACCCATATAATGCGTATCCTTACTTCCCCTCAAAAAATTTGAGCAAAATGCACATTATATACTGCAAAATTTGGTATATGGGGCAATGCTCCGATCCAAAGGTAGCAAACACAAGGTCCCCAGGACAGGTCCAGTCCCCCCACCTTATTTTCTATGGCCCAGCACCTTGTTTCTCCTTGGTGGCGGTGCTGAGCTCCTTGCCCCTAGTTAAGGAGTCGTTACATTAAACAGTCCTAAAATTACATTCGGGCCTTTGAAGGCAACCGTGAGGCTGATGCGGCCCCCGGTGAAAATGAGTTTTACACCTGCTCGAACCAATTGAGCCACTCAGCCAGGGCCTCTCATTTATTATGTCCTGCCCCCCATTTACTTTTATGAAAAGTTAAAGGCTAATGAACTCTGGCTGGTGGTGGCCCAGTGGATTGAGTGCCGGCCTAGGAGCCAAAGGGTTGCCTGTTCTATTCCCAGTCAAGGCACATGCCTGGGTTATGGGCCAGGTCTCCAGTGGGGGTGGGGGGTGAACAAGAGGCAACCACATGTTGATGTTTCCCTCTCTCCTTCCCTTCCCCTTTCTAAAAATAAATAAAATCTTAAAAATAAATAAATAAATAAATAAATGTGGCTCTTGCATCACGCAGTGACCTTAAATATTATAATTAAATACAATAGGAAGAATTCAGATAGCAAGGAGGGAGTGTTAAAGGACTTGAAAATCCTAAAAGGCCCAAGATTGGAAACACTAAAAGGTTTTCTCACCAAGATTGCCTAGAAGGTTATCACTAGCACTTTTGTTCTTGGCAAATGAGAAAGGACAGATAAGATGATGGTTGGAAAGGAATTCAAATTCTATTCCCAATTCTCTTGTACTTGGTTTCTAGGTTCTGCCAGAACCAAACAACAAATATTTATTGAAGCTAAAAGATCAACATTCAGTTTATCCAAGAGTCTTCAGGCCCTAGGATATATCAGGTCATAGTGACCAAACTGATTTATACCAAAAGGCAATTAAATAACTTACAATAAAAAGCACAGCTGTTAAGCAGATTAGTATTGGCAAGTCAACACATTTTACTGCGTCAAAGTAAAGCAGTAAAGCAAGTGAAGCAAGTTTAAAATTACAAGGTGTTTGGTTGTCATCCCCATTGTCCTCCCATTATCTTCTACCTTTTTCATTGCCACTTTTTGATATAGCCCAGACTTTATTAAAAGTGGGATATTTTAAAAAAGGTACATTTTGGGCCCTAGCTAAGACAAAATTCAAACTTCTGAGAGTGAGACTCATAAATCTCTATTTTTTAACAGCTTCCCCACTCCACCCAAATGATTTTGAGTCACATTAGAGAATCTTTGCTCTGGTCTCTACTCCCTTCCACTTCCTCACCTCCTACTTCTCACTCCATCCATCTGGCTTCCTCTATCCCACTCTGTTCTTCTCTTGTGGAAATGTCCCATGGCATCTGAATTTTCAGCTCTAATAGCTTTATTCTTATTCATCTAAACAGTGAACATTTTTGCCCCTCTCTCTTTCTTGGGACTTTCTTCTTCTTGACTTCCAAGGTAGCATTCACTCCAGGTTCTCTCCCTGCTCGCTAGACTAGGTTTGCTTTCTTTGCTGAATCCTCTTCTGCCACCTTGGCCCATACACTGGTGATTTTCCCAGAGGCCAGTCCTTGTTTTTTTCCTTTGTTCTTCCTAAACTGTCTTTGGAAATAATTTCATTCATTCCCACTTCCTTTTCCATTGACTACATTTTTATAATTCCCAAGTCTTTATTTCCAATCCTGAGTCTTTTCTTAACTGTGGTCATTTACTTCCAGTGCTCACCTAACTGCTTTCAAGAATTAAGTAAAGTCGGAATAGGAGTAGCAAAAAAGGCAAGAGTGGAGCTGCTCGCACGAGGTCTGGGAGAGGCTGGGAAAGTGCCCTGGCAGAACTGCCTAAAGATTCCACAGGCCCAATATACAAGACACATAAGAAGAACCAGGTGACATCAGCCCAGGAAACACAGAACTGGTGATTGAGTAGATGGACCCAACCCAGAGAACCTAAAGCCTCAAGACGGTGTCAGTGTCGAGTAACTGGGGGTCATGAGCAGGGGGTAGTAAAGCTGATTGCAGGCCAGAACAGAAGCAGGAACTGAGGCAAGAGCTCGGTCAGGAGCAGAGCTGGGAGCCACACATGTATCGATGCAGGAGACTGTAAAATGCAGAAGCTCATGGCTAAAGCAGTCGGCAAGAAGACAACCTGTCCATTGGCAGTGAAGCTTCCAGGGATAAAAAGCTCCATTTGTTTACCTATAAAAACTTTTTAAAAAATCATCTAGAGAGCTTGGATTTACTATGTGTTTAATGTTAGGTGGTCAGAACATTTCAGGATTATCCTATTTGAGAGAATTTCTCTTCCTCACTCCCTCCTTTTTTTAAGTGTCTAATCATAAAACATTTCAAACAGAAAAATACTTCAATACATATGTAGCCTCCATAGAGATCTAGCAGATATTAATATCTTACTATAACTGGGTCATATTTCTGTCCTTGTTTAAACACATCCACTGGTGTATAGAGAGAGCTAAAGACACCTGCCAAACATTTTCTGTTCCTCCTGTTCCCCAGAGGTCGTCATCACTCTGCCAAAGTCAGTGTGTGTCCTGATCATGCCTGGTTTATTTCTTTCACTACAGTGGAAACACCAATAATAAATCTCTAATTTTTAATTCAGCACTGGGTAGAAAGAATAGAATATGTGTGTCACAGTGGTATTTGGGAGAAACCTTGGGGTGCGCAAACTGGTTGAAATAAGTACTTCAAGAAGGCAAAGCGTTGTCCTCACCATTACTCTCCTTGAAAGAGAGGAAATGACCAGAGAATGTTAATATTTCACTAACCATTGAAGTAAAATGAGTGTATAAATAAGTGGCTAAGTGAGGCAATGGTATTTTTTCAGTCTAAATCAATGCAAGTTTTGCTTCCTATTTCCAATGAAGTCAATGCCTTTCTTCAGTGTTTACTGAGGAGAAAGGAGATTCTCAAGCAATTCAACTGAGTTTTGGGTTGCTCATCAAAAAATGTGACCTCTAGTCCTGAAACATATTATGACTCCAAGTCTTTTATTAGGAAATTTTACTTCTCATCCAAACAATATTTTTGTAATACGATACATAATTTGGCCGTCTGAGCTATAATGTCTTCACACACCTTGTAATTATTACTCCAACATCCTATATATGAGACAAGGATCATTTCTCTTGCTCATCAGAAAGCTTCCGTCTCTTTGGGTTTAGCTTTACTTGGTAAACAAAAATTTGTTTTAAGTTTTTATTAAGCAGGTGCCTATAACAGATTCAAGTCCACACATAATGAAAAAGTATAATTAGGCAGAGGAGATAAGCAGATGATAGAGGGTTTTTTCCTCCTAATGAAAAGTCTAAATAGGCGGTCCAGAGAATTGTCATGCAGTTGGGCAGTATTAGGTTCCTCATGTCTTTCCGTCCTGTTATTCTCTCACCCTCAGCCCAACACTGCCAGCTAACTGTCTGCAGTGGCTGCTGTCTTTACCTGTGCAGTCCAGCCAGAGGAAGAAAGAAAGGAAAAGGTGAAAGTATGCCCCTGTACACCTCTAAGCACATAGCTCTGACCAGTACCTAGTCACGTGGTCACATCCAGCTGTAACAGACACGGGGGAATGTAGTCTTTATCTGAGTAGTCAGAGCATTTTTATGCTGAGTAGTCATGTGCCCAGTTAATATTTAGGAATTTAATGAAAGAAAAAAGAAAATAATAGACATTGAAAAAATAATCAACTCTCTGTACCTGAGGCAGTAAGGTACCCTAGGCCTATATTGACAGTCACATCAGACCAGTCCTATTAGTCTAATCTACAAGGTTGGCCAAAAAGTCCATTTAGATTTTTCCATGTAGTAAAAAACACATTTTTCATTTTCACCAATAACTTTATTGATCTGGATATTTTGAGTATGTCAGCAATCTCCTGCTATTGGCCTCTCACAAATAAGGGCCAGGGGTGCTGCTAAATACCTTCCAATGCATAACATGCCCCCTCAGCAAGGAATTATTTGGCCAAAATATCAACAGTACCAAGAAACTTCACAAACCACTTTTGACACATTCAATCAGCCACAGGACTTTCTCCACACACTGCACAAATCTTTTTTTGCATTTCAGTTGATGATTTTTACCTATCTTGCAATAAGAAAGCATAATATGCCAAAAAATTGCTTATTTTCTTCCATCTTCAATATTAAAATGGCTCTACAAAAAATCCACTGATTTTGATAAGTTTTATGTATTTTTAAATTATATCTTACTGATTGCCCTATTACAGTTTTCCTGATTTTTCCCCTTTGTTCCCCTCCACCCAGCACCTCCTACCCCTTCAGGCAATCCCCCACCCTCGTCCATGTCCAGGAGTCACGTGTGTAAATTCTTTGGCTACTCTGTTTCCTGTGCTGTACTTTACATCCCCACAGCTATTCTGTAACTTCCTATTTGTTCTTCTCAACACCCCCACCTCTTCAACCAATCTCCCGCACATGTTTCCCATCTTGCTATCTTTAACCTTTGGCATTTAAATTATAATGTGTCTTGCAGTAGGCCTCTGCATCCATCTTTTTGGGTCTCTCTGTGCTTCCTGGACTTGCTTGTCTATTACCTCTGCCAAATTAGGAACTTTCCTTTGTTATTTTTTAAAAATAGATTTCTAATTTCTTGCTCTTTCTCTTCTCCTTCTGGCACCCTTATGAAGCAAATGTTGTATCGCTTAATGTTGTCCCATGGGCTGCTTATATTATCCTCTTTTTAATTTAAGTTCTTTTTTCTTCTTGTTGTTCTGATTGGTTGTTTTCTGCTTCCTTATATTCCAAATCAGTAATTTGATTCTCAGCTTCACCCACTCTACTGTTGTTTCTGTGTAAACTGTTCTTTATTTCAGTTAGTGTATCCCTTCTTTCTGACTGAATCATTTTTATGCTGTTGAGGTTTTCACTGAGTTCCTTGATCATCCTTATAACCAGTGTTTTGAACTCTGCATCTGATAGATTGCTTATCTCCATTTTGTTTAGCTCTTTTTTTAAGATTAATTTATTTAATTGTTGTTTAAGTACAGTTTTCTGACTTTTACTCCAATCCCAGCCCAACCCCCTAGTCCTCCCCACCTCTCTCCCATTCCCACACCCCTTAGTTGTTGACCATGTGTGCTTTATACTAGTTCCTGTAAATCCTTCCCCTTTTCCCCTGAAATTCCCTCCCCTCTCCCCTCTGGTTACTGTCAGCCTTTTCTCTATTTCAGTGTCTTTGGTTACATTTTGCTTACTTGTATGTTTTGTTGTTTAGCTTCCTGTTAAAGGTGAGATCATATGGTATTTGTCTTTTACTGCCTAGTTTATTTCACTCAGCATAATGCTTTCCTGTTTAGCTCTTTTTAGGGGTTTTTTTATCTGTTCTTTCATTTGGGCCATGTTCTATGTCTCCTCATTTTAACAGCTTCCCTGTGTTTGTTTCTGTGTTTTAGGTAGAGCTGCTCTGCCTCCATGTCTTGGTGGTGTGTCCTAATGTAGTAGGTGTCCTGTAAGGTCCAGTGGTACAGTCTCTCCTATGACTCAAGCTTGGCACTTGCGGTGCTGCCTTCTAGCGGGCTAAGTATACCCTCCTCTTGTACTTGAAACTTGTTTGGTGTTGGCAGATTAATGGGAGGTATTTACCCAGGCCGGTCAGCTGCAAGGATTGACTGTGACCACCTACCACCAACCGCTGTTCTCCGTGGAGTATCAGCTGTGCAGGGACAAGGTGGGGGTACTCTGACAGGGTGTGTAGCTGCCCACTGGGTGTGCTGGTCCTGGGATTTCCCAGATGGTACAGACCAAGATCAACCCCCACACTGTGTGTTGCCTGGGGCCACCCTTCCTGCATTATAAAGCAATCTGAGATGCCTGCTACTTATGCTGGGCTTGGAGATTTCCAGGTGAAGCCAAGCTGTGATTCTAGGCTGCAAGTTGCAGACCTGGGGCTCACTGAGGCCAGTGGTTGCTTGTTTGAGAATATTTAGGAAGTTATAAAGCAGGAGCCAAGACCAGCCATTCATATGGAAAAGCAGCTTGGGTGGGCTCTTAAATTGGGGGTGGCAGAGTCTCTAGGGATCTCCAAGGCAGGTCAAACAGTGTTAGCCAGGTTCATGGAGTCTCAGATATGGGCACTAGTCTGCTGGGTCTGTAGGGGGAAGGCCCAGAAAAGGGACACTGGCCTCTGCTCACCTTGATGCCAGACACCTCAGCCTCCCCCTGCATGCCACTGGTGCCCCTCAAGCTGCCACCCTGGCACTGGAGCCCAGAGGGAGTGAGTCTGGTTTGGTGAGTCCATGTGTGAGACCTTTAAGGGGAACTACTTGGGGATTCAGAAGTTTCTTCCATTGACTCAGTCCCTGGTGGTTTTTGTAGCCAGAAGTTGTGGGGACTTATCTTCCTGGCACTGAAATTCTGGGCTAGAGGGCCTGGTGCAGAGCTGAGACTTCTCATCCCCAAGATATCCCTTCCAAATTTTATCTACCAAACATGGGTGAGGGGCCAGCCTGTTCCACCTCTGCACCCCTCCTACCAGTCAGGAGGGATGTGGTTTCTTTAATTCCATAGCTGTCACACTTCCATTCAACTCAATTTCTCATGCTTCTGAGTGATGGTTGTAGTTTGTGGCTGAGTGAAAAGGTGAGCCATATCTGCCTATACCACTCTCTTGACCAGAGAAGTCCTCTTGATAAGTATTTTTTAAGTGCATGCCTATATGACAGCTGTCACAATACAATCTAGCAAAATTGCTCCAAATGAAGCTAAAGACAACTAAGCACTCCTAGAGCCATCATATGAAAAAACTAAATGAGCTTTTTGGCCAACCCAATACTTCTCTTTTCCTAGAAGACACAGAGAGTACAGGGAAACACGGGCCGGAGCCTATCAGCAGAGCGACACAACTTACCCCTCTTCAAATCAGATGAAAGGACAGGAGACGAGGCCCCGCATCAGAGAAACTTGTCTCGGTCACTGCAAGACATTTTTCTCCCTCGGAAGTGTACACACACACAGTGACACCTTAATTGCCTATGAAAGTAACAGAATGTACTTATCCTTGAACATAATCATCCTAGGGTATAAAAAAAAATTTAATTTGAAAAATAAGACTAAGCATTTTTTTTGAAATAATATGAAAAATCCAAGTACCTTTGAATAACAAAAGCCCAAGAATAATTACATTTTAATTTTGGTCCAAGAAAATATCCATGTATCCAATTCAACATGCCGGTAAATATAAGCTAGTGAATGGCAAACGTTAGTGGGCTTACTCACTCAGAGGGCAAGGCTTTGCCCATGCCAGGCTCTTGCTCCCAAGGATTCTGATTCTGAGGGCTTGAGGATGAGCTGGATATCTACATTGCAACAATTGCCCCAGCTTAATCTGTTTTAGGTTGTCTGGAGAAATCTTGGTCGGAACTCCAGCATGTAGATAATGAAGAGACAGTAAAGGTCTGGGGGGAGAAGAATAATCTAATCAGAATGCTTTAGAACAATTACTCTAGAATTTAGAGAAAATAGACTCAATCAGGAAAGAAAGGGCCAGTCAGAGAATTACTGCAGTGACACAACTGAAAGCTAAGGAGAGTTAAAAACAAGGCAATGACTGGTAGATCAGGGGGGAAGATGGATGAAAGAGATATTGAAAAACCAGACTCTACAGAATATGGCAAAGGACTAGAAGTTGAATATAAAATTGACAGAAGAATTAAAGATGGGTCAGAAGTTGACACTCCAGGAGAAGGATGACACTGTAATAATGCAGCACAAATACGTGAATATAGAGATAACAACATGATTGTGCACCTGTGCGTTGAAAGTGCTGGAGATATTCTGTAAGCAATTGGAAATCCATTTTTTGAGTCAGATAAGGTCAAAAGAGGTAGTTTTATGAGTCTGCATAGAGATTATAGTTGAAGCCATGGGAGCCTATGAAATTCTCAAGAGGATAAAGGAGAGAGGGAGGGAAGTTGAGGAGAATATCTAAATGTAAGAAGTTAGGACAAGAAAAAAACAAGAAGCAAGGTAGGGCCAGAAATGGCTGTGTGCTGTACCTCATGCATCTAGGATAGAAAGTTTCGTTAAAAAGGAAGTAAAATAGTTTGTTAAATATAAGAAGTTGCCTGTTATAAGGCTGGAGAGGATCACTGGCCGTCCTTAAGAGGGCAGTGTCAATGGACAGGGTTAGTTCCATAAGAGGAAATTAGTGAGAAATGAGAAAGTAGACACAACAGAAGTAAAACTGTGAAAAGAGGTTTAATGGTAACTTCAGGACACAGAAGAATTGAAAAAAAAAGGTAGAGTTCTGTCCTCAGAATAAACATGTGAGTCTATACACTGAGGGGAAAGAGTAAGTAGAACGAGATAGAGCAAAGATTGAAAATAAAAAGAATATTCAATGAAGCAAAGTCAGGGAGAGCATAAAAAGGATGACTCGAGAGAAAGATGTGGTGAGGCCAGGCCAGAGAGCCATGTTCCTTCCTTGGGCTTAAAAGAAGGAGGGTGGGGAGAATAACAATTGTAAGTCAAATTAGAGCACTATCAGGGAGAAAGTTAAAAGGCCCATATTTACCAGACTTAAGCTTTTCAGAAAAGAAGAAGGTAAAGCCACCTGCTTGGAATGGGGGCGGAGTTTTAACTATAGGCTTACAAACCATCAAGTGGATTCAGATTGGAAATGTATGGAGAAATCCATTTGTATGGAGAAATCCATTCGACTAGAACATATCTGACCAGAAAAGGGCACAGCATCAGTTATTTTGCCACAAAACTCCAGTGGCTTTCAAGAGTATCCATTGCTCACATTTGGGAGTTAGCTGAGAGTTGGCCCATCTAGACTAGTCTTGACTGGAATGACTCGAGGGACATGGTTCTGTCAAAATAAATGCAAATGGGAAAATAATGAACTCAGTCATACACCGCAATCACAAGTGATATCATCTGACATGGTCTGTGTATTATGGTGCGTTTTTGATTGTATCGCAAAACAGAACAAACAAAAGTGGTAAGAAAAGGATATGATTTGGACAAATGAATGTAACTTTATGTTTTAAAGTTCACCCTCAATGACAGGCTTGTAAGTAATTTTTAACAGAGCTTTGAAATGTTTTGTAAAACATAAGAGCTGTTAAAAATCTGCTCCAATACTTTTGCTTTCACCACTCGACACTGGGTCTGTGGAAGTTACCAGTCCCCGTTGCTGAATCTCATCACCAGCATTCAGTTACTCACTCCTTTTTAACATTCATTTGTCTGTTGGGATAGTATATTTTCTTGGTTTTCCTCCTACCCCACTAAGGTTTCCATCTCAATCTCTGCTGTTAGTTTCTCTTCTTCTCTCAACCTCTCGATACTGAGGGACCTCAGGGCTGAGTCCTTGGATCTCTTTTTTTGTTCATCTACATTTATTTTCCAGGTAATCCTATCCAGTCCCATCATCTTGGGTCAGAGGATAATTTCTCTACCTCCATTCTGAACTCCAGGTTCTTTTATCCAACTGTCTATACAACATTTGTATTTGTATGTCTAATAGAACTGATTTCAAACTTAACATGTCCGAAACAAAATTTCTTATCTTTCCATCTAAACCTGCGGAGTTCCCACCTCAGTGGACGGCAGTTCCATCCTTGCACGCGCTCTTGTCAAGACCTTAGGGTCATCCTGCATTTGTCTTTCTCTCCCATTTCACACCTTTGTCTCCATTCTCTCAGAGAAACTCATTGGCCGTGCCTGTAAACTATATCCAGAATCCAATCCCCTCTCACCACCTCCGCATCTATCACCTGCTCCAACCATCAGCGAGCTGGATTACTGCAGTAGCATCCTTACCGGCCTACGACATGCTTCCGCACTTGCCATGCCACAGCCTAGTCTCGACAGAGGGATCCTTTTCAAATCTAAGTTAAGGTCATGGAACCCCCTCTGCTCAAAAATTCCCCATGGGCTTCCTGAAGGCAAAATCCTTACAGGAGCCCATAGGTTCCATGTGCTCTGGCCCCTGTTTCCGGGCTGGTATCATCTTCCACCCCGTCCTCACTCACTCTGCTCCAGTCATACTGGCCGCCATGCTGCTCCTTGAACACGCGGGGCACGCTGCAACCCGAGGGCTTTGCACTAGCTGTTCTCTTTGCCTGGCATGGTCTTTCCCACTCCTTCAAGTCTTTGCTCAGTTACCAGCTCCTATTCAGGCCCTTGCCCAATACAAAATTGTACACCTCTGCCTGCCCCTCCCACAGACATGCACGCCCTGTCCCCACCTCAGCTTCATTTTTAAAGTGCGTACCACCTTCTAATGCACTATATGCATCGTTTATTATTTATTTCTCCCCCACTCGAATGTAAGACTCACAAAATTGGGGACTTTTGTGTTTTGATGTAGTTGTACATCCCAAACACATAAAACAATGTCTGGCACATAACAGGCCTTCAATAAATATCAGTTTAACTTCCAGCCAAGATGGAGGCATAGGCAGAAATACTGTACCTCCTCGCACAATCAAGTTTAAGGACAACAAAGATTTAGCAACAAAAACACAACCAAAACAGACAGAAAATTAACTGTACCAAAGTCCAACAAGAACAAACCATTCATCCAGACCACTAAGAGGGGTGGAGTCGGTGATGGGCAGAGAGGGGTCCCCACAGGAAAAAGTGGCCAGACGGACCCGGGCACACAAGCAGTGGTTGGCGGATTTCCGGTGTGCAGTGGCAACGGGTGGACCCAGTGAGGCACACAAGGTGTCTGGCTGACCTCGGTCATACATTAGCGTGCAGATAAACCAGGGGAAGGAATGAGCAGTGAGGCAGACCGCATAGGCTAGGGCCCCAGCAACAGGAATTTGAAGCCTAAAAGCTCCAATTGGAAAAACTCTCAGGGTCAAGGTGCTGGGAGAGGCTCCCAGGCTCACAGAGAGTTCGTTGGAGAGACCCACAGGGTCCTAGAGGGTGCACAAGACCACACACCCAGGAACCAGCACCAGAAGGGCCCAATTTGCTTGTGGGAAGTGGCAGACGGAACCAAAATCCAAGAGAGAGCAGAATAAGCACCATTTCTCCTTCTCTGACCCTGCCCCCAGTCACAACCCAGGAACTGGGTTGACCCACCCCGCTAAACACCTAAGCCTCTGCCCCTCATACATAACAGTCATGCACAGACCAAAACATTATGGCTCAAGAAGAACAGCTCAAAGTCCCAGAGCCAATACATCTAAGCCACCAAGAGATAGTCAACCTATCAGATGCACAGTTCAAAACACTGGTGATCAGGGTGCTCACAGAACTGGTTGATTTTAAATCAAAGTTGAAATCAAATTTTAGCAAATTAGATGAAAAAATGAAGCCTACACTAAGTGAAATGAAGGGAAATGCACAGGGAACCAATAGTGATGGAAAGGAAACTGGGACTCAAATCAAGGGAGTGGACCAGAAGGAAGAAAGAAATGACCAAACAGAAAAGAATAAAGAAACAAGAATTCAAAAAAATGAGGAGAGGCTTAGAAACCTCCAGGACATATTTAAACATTCCAACATCCGAATTATAGGGGTACCAGAAGGGGAAGAGGAAGAGCAACAAGTGGAAAACTTATTTCAACAAATAATAAAGGAGAACTTCCCCAGTCTGGCAAAGGAAATAGACTTCCAGGAAGTCCAGGAAGCTCAGAGAGTCCCAAAGAAGGTGGACCAAGAAGGAACACGCCAAGGCACGTCATAATTACATTAGCCAAGATTCAAATGAAGGAGAGAATCCTAGAAGCAGCAAGAGGTAAGGGGACAGTCACCTACAAAGGAGTGCTCATCAGACTGTCAGCTGATTTCTCAAAAGAGACCTTACAGGCAAGAAGGGGCTGGAAAGAAGTATTCTAAGTCATGAAATCCAAAGACCTACAACCAGATTGCTCTATCCAGCAAAGCTTTCATTTAGAATGGAAGGGCAGATAAAGTGCTTCTCAGATAAGGTCAAATTCAAGGAGTTCATCATCACCAAACCCTTATTATATGAAATATTAAAGGGACTTATCTAAGAAAAAGAAGATAAAAAATATGAACAGTGAAAGGACAGCAAACTCACAGTTATTAACAACCACACCTAAAACAAAAGCAAACCAAGAGGACAGCTAGATCAGGAGCGGAACCATAGAAATGAAGATCACATGGAGGGTTAGCAACAGGGGAGTGGGAGGAGGAGAAGCGGGGAGAAGGTACAGAGAATAAGTAGTGTAGATGGTAGGTAGAAAATAGACAGGGGGGAGGGCAAGAATAGTATGGGAAATCTAGAATCTAAAGAACTTGTGACACATGGACATGAACTAAAGGGGGGAGGGGGGAGGGGGCTACAGGGTGGAGGGGAATGAAGGGGGAGAAATGAAACAACTCTAATGGCATAATCAATAAAAATACATTTTAAAAAATCAAAAAATAAAAAGTACACAAATATCAGTTTAATATATAAATGTATAAATTAATAGATTAAAATGATTCAAGCACTGAATGCTTCTCTCTCATACAACAAGATGGATATTTTCCCAAATAAATGTCACTGGAGGTTTATCCATACATATATATTTTCATTGTTCCCCCTACTTTTCTGTTCTTAGAATTTGCACTTCTCAATAGTGTAGAATTTTAAAATCTATCTGTAATTAAACTTATATTTATACTTATACATTTATGAAAAATACCTCCACTAAGCTTGTTTCTTTCTTTTCATACACACATTTCAGCTGGAACCTAGCTAAAATGTCTTCATTTCTAATGTTTTTACATGTAATTTATATAGAAGTTTTCATGTGACGTGTTTTAGCATCTAATCATTCCAGCATCTAAGTTGATACTTTTTTTAATTAAAGGAACAGCGTCAAAAAAGAGTTGTGTTTTCTATTAGTGACAACTGAGCAGAGCTGAGCTGAGCTCTCGCTGCCATCCTTCTGTTCGTGAGCTGAAAGCAATAGGCTTTCATCACTTAATGAACTCTGCTTGGCAGACAGGAGGCCTACACGTCACGCACTTCAGTGACTCTCTCCTCCTGCAGTTCCCACACGTCTAAATGTTTCTTCCTTCTTTGACCTCCCAGTATCCACTCTCAATAATGCCGATTGCCAGCTTTACATGCAGTCAGTACGTGGACTCCAACAAATTGGGTTGCGTGCCTCACTCCTAGTATCAGAATCCCGCACTAAAAACCCTGCATGAGCCGAAACGATGGATTATGGCAAAGGCAGATGAGTCTGAGACCCAAAGGCAGTTGTCAGCAACATCTTATCATCCAACTCCTTGTACTTCTTCTCTCTCTGCTGTGCATCATTCTCATATAGTTTTGGAAAATTCTATTTACCTAAATAAAATGTAATACTGTTTATATATTTTAAAACCTTACATACATGCTAAACACACCCTTTAATTTTCTTCTTTTTAAAAGTGTTTCTGAGATTTATCTGTGTTGCACCTGTGGATCTAGTTTATTTGCACATCTCTGTGACATGATGTTGAAAAACAATTATATGTGTGTTTCTTTATAAATAAAAACTTCTTCCTAAAAACTTAACTGCTGGGTTGCAGCACATAACCATCTTCACATTTACAGCACCATTAGTAATACACAACCTCTCCAGTAGGGGTCGTCAGAATTATTGTTTTAGTCAAGAGATGGTATATACATCATGAATTCTAATTCGTACTTCCCGAAATATTAAACATGTTGATAATCTTTTCCCATTGTTATTGACATTCGATTTTGTTGTATGAATTACCTATTATGACCTTTACTTATTTTTCTGTTGGGTAAGCTCTTATCATTAATTTGTAGAAGCTCTTTATATATTCTGTATACCATACATTGACAGTTACATGCATTACAAATTTCTAATAGTTTTTACCTCCTTTTTTCACATTTTTTATGATATCTTTAAAAATGTATTATGCAATCATATTTGTTAGCATTTTCCTTATTAGTCTGTGTTTTTAGCATCAGGTCAAAGAAATTTAGTCCTGATATAATCAAAATATTATTTTCCCATGTTTCCTTCTTTTTTTTAATTTAGGCTTTTAGTCCATCTACAATTCAGTTTGTAAATATGTACAGATGTCAACTTTTTTCACGCTCATAATTGCCACAGTATCATTTATTTACTAATCTTTCTGGTTTCTCCAAATTGCATTGTTACACTCATCAAACATGTAGGTCTGATTCTCAGTTCCCTTTTTTATGTCATTGGTCTCTCTACCCTTGTGGCAGCCCTTACAGATTTTACTCCCATTTACAGAAGTCTTAATATCTGGTCAGGAAAATCCACCATTCTTCATCATCCAGATTGTGTTGCCTATTCTCGGTCCTCTCCATTTCCACAATAAATATTAGGTTAGCTTGTCGAATCCCACTAAAAAGGATGCTGATGACTTTTGTATTCAAAGTGCATTGAATTTATAGATTAGTTTCAACGAGTTTCCATCCTTATGGCTTTGATTCCTCACATCCACAAATCATGGTATCAGGATCATGCTCCACCTTTCTAATCATGTTTTTAAATTTTAATGAACTTGTATAATTTTCTCTCTAAAGGTCTTAATAGTCTTTTATAAAGTTTTTTTGGATATCCATATGTATAGCAATACAGGTGCTAGATCTTAAGGCTTCCACCTGAAAGTAACAGGTGTCACTTCTGCTCACATTTCCCTGAGCACAGCAAGCCACCTGCTCAAACCGAACTTCACGGGGACACGAAAGTAAAATCCTACCATGTGCTTAGGCAAAACCCAAGATATTCCTTGAACAGCCTTAATGACTCTCACAGTTGTTATTTGTTCGATCACAGTTTGCAAAAGTTGAATTTTAAAAAATCTTAACCTTAAATCCTATCAACTTGATAAACCATCTTTTTAGTTTTAGTAGTTTGTCTGGAGTTTCTGTTGAATTTTCTTCCTAAATATTCCACCATTAACAAATAATGACCATTTTGTGCCTTCTTTTCCAATCCTTACACAATTAACCTCATGTGCTTGTTTACTGCGGTGCTGGCTTAAAACTTCTAGTAAAGTATTGAAGAAATAATAACTGAATGAAAAGGTGCATATTGTCAGCCTTTTTAATTTCTAAAGGCTAAAGTAAATTTAGTCAGTTTGTACCATCTCGTTTTTGTATTAGTTGGCAGTTCCTCAACTATTATGAATTAGAATATTTTTTGTGGGTGGGGAGGAGGTGGTTCTCGGCCATGCAGCTTTCCTTTTATGAACTCACACCCTTTGCTTATTTTTCTTTGTCTGCCTTTTTCTAACTAATGTGTATGTGTTTATACATTTAGATGCTCATTCTTTGTTGATTAACTGCATTTGAATACCTTCTGATAGACTATGGCTTGTATATAATTGTCCTGTGGTGCCTTGTGTCATACAGAAGTTTAATGTAATCCAAGGCTTTCCTTCAAGTCTTGAGTTTTGTGTCTTTTTAAAGAAATTCTCACTATCAAAAGATCATATAAGTACTTTTTTCTACATTTTTTTCTAAATGGTTTTAATTTCTACTTTTCACATTTCATTCCTCAATCTCCCTGGAATTGCTCAATGGGCCACATGCGGTGGGATACGTGGTCGGGGGAGGAGAGTGATAAGAATGAAGAGAAAACAGAAATTTACTTGAGGCCACATATCTGACCATTAAAAAATGCTTTTATGAAGAACTTTAATTATATCACTCAGAGCCCCTAATCCTGTACAGCATAGTTTAGAAAATTCTGGAATCAGTGAATTCTACCTAAAATTTCAAAAAAGGGGAAGGAAACTAATAATTCAGCAGCCACTAAGTGGAAAGCACTATGCTAGGTCTGTTCCCATTACTCTTTTAACCCTCAAAAAATATTTTAATGCTATTTTACAGATACCTAAGATCATGTAGCTAATAAATGAAGACAGAATTTGAGGCCAGATTTCTCTGACTTCGAAATCCATTTCCTTCCATTTTTTTTCACCACACAATCATTGAGTATTTTATAAAGTTAGTTAGATACATTGAGATTTTAAGACAAAATTAGATGCTGGAAAAGAGACGTAATGACTAGACAGAAAGTTTACTTGTTTTTAAATACATAAATACCCTATGTCTCTTTAAGTATAAACTAGATTTCCACAATTATTTTGAAGTTAAAAATTATTCACCAGGATTCCAGTCCTGTAGACGTGAGTTTAAACCTGTTATACCAAGTGAACTATTTCCTTAGCCTCATCTAAAACAGGATAATAACAGCTACTGCACGGGACTATTGGACAGATCGCATAAATTACATTTAAAAAGCTTCCAGCACTCTGGTCTCTACAACCGAAAGAATAGTGGAAGCCATTGGTTGTCCTCTCTCCCTTGTATTTCCTTGCTTTCCTTTTGTTTTCCTGCCTTTGATTCTTCCAGGCCTCTGCCTCAGGCAGCACTTTGTTAGAAACACTGGACTACTATCTAAGCAGGTGTCCTGTTATTAATTATGACTAGGCCCAGCCCAGTGAGACTAAATTACTTTCATAAGGGCCAAGTCAGTGCCCGAGTGAGTCACACATGCTGAGACCTTCTTCCTCTTGCCCCATGCTTTGTTCTCACAGTGGCGACAGCTGCCTTCAAGTTCATAGACGTTAGAGAGTTACTGAAGAATGGCAGAGACAGTGACCTCTAACATCATTTGGCATCTCCTCTTCCAAAATCCCAGAAATGAGCAAGTTGGCATCACAGGGAATCAGTTGGGTCAAATCAGGACAAGTAAAGAGGCTGCACTGATTCTGTCTCTGGTTCTACTCCTCAAACCTGTTTCTTTCCTATCAGTTTCTCTCTCGTTCTTTCTCTTTCTCTCCTCCTCTCAGTACTCCTTTGTGAGATGCTTTCCCCTGCTCTCTCGTGTTTTCCCTGTCTGTATTCTCCCTTGTGGCATCTGCCATCTCCACGCTGACCCCATTTTCCCCCTCTTCCCCATTCCATTCAAAAATAATGATGATAATGATAACAGTGATAATAAGCAGTTGCTTGCCTATTGTACTGCAGGACCATGGAGTACTTCCCATTAGAGATCACAGGTGGCTTCCCAAGTCTTCCCAGCCTGGTGGCTGAATTGTGGGGTCACAGTGAGGCAGGTGGGAGAGTGTGGGTGGTACCCAGCAAGCGGCCCGGAATCATTCTACTGCCAACCCTTGTGACAATGAAATGTCTAATACAGGCAAATGCAGTTCGTTGAGTCTGTGTTGCTAGTGAACTCCAAGTCAATCAATCACAATGCCGTTTCCAATGGAAATTTCCCAAGTGCAGTCTATAGGTCTACAGAAGGAATAACAATCAATGAGACTGACCTGATATTTTAAAAAACACTGTGACAAACACTGTGATTTTATGTCTGCACAGCTTTTGTTCTCCGAATGAGTAGGCCTGTGCTCTTCAGAACAATGTTGTAACATATACATAAGCTAAAAATTATGCCGGAATGCCCAGTGAAGCCTGCATCTACCCAGACAAATTATCTGGTAGAGATACCCCATGTGGTTAATTCTGGAGTGTAAGTTTTTACCTTTTCATATCTAGCAATTTAAGAACTGACTCAGATGCATAATTACCTCAAACTCTTTACTTAATTCTGCATATAATTTTGCCTTGATCTTCTAAGTTATATTTACCTGGTGTTTTTATTTGAAAATTCTACTGTTCTTAACATGTTTGTATATGTGTTTTTGTGTAAGTCACTTCAAATCCTTCATGGAACAATGTAAATTTAAAAACAAACAAATAAATGAAGGAGTAACTTCCGTCTTTATCCAATCATCTAAACTGTATGTCTCCATCTCTCTTCTGATTTGTGGCTTATAGATTTTTTTTTAGTTTATCCACCTCATTTATAACTTTACACTCCCAAAATTTGTACCCTCCCAAAATGCATACATTGAAGCCTAATCTCTAATTGATGGTATTTGGAGATGGAGTTCCTTAAGAGGTGATTAGGTCATGTACGTGGAGCCCTGGCAATGGGATCAGCGCCCTTATAATAGAGACTCCAGAGAGTCTCCTGCTCCCTTCTCCTATGTGAGCACACGTGGACCCGAGAGTTCTCACAAGATACTGAATCCGCAAGACTCTAATCTTGGGATTTCCAGCCTCAAGACTGTGAGAAAAAAATTTCTGCTGTTTATAAGCCACCTAGTCTATAGTATTTTGTTATAGCAGCCCTAGTGGACTATGACAGCTCATAAGAGTTTTTGATTAAAAGATATCATCTGTTGGATGGTGTGGCTCAGTTGGTTGGAGCATGGTCCCATAAATTGAAAGGTCACAGGTCCCATTCCCGGTCAGGGCACATACCTAGATTTCAGGTTTGGTCCCCATGAGAGGCAACCAATTGATGTTTTCCTTTAGCATCAATATTTCTCTCCCTCTCTCTCTTTCTCTCTCTCCTTTCCCCTCTCTTTAAAATCAATAAACATGCTATCAGAGGAGGATTTAAAAAAAGATATTATTAAGACAAGCTTTGTTTTATCAGGGTTACGTGAGTCTTCTTAATCTAAAATTACATAAGTGGAGAATAGACTTGGAAAAATATCAACAAAAAGTACTCCATAATTGGCCACTAGTCTAAATAACTAGGAAATTTTCACTTGAAATTGCTTGTTTTGGCATGAATTATCCAGGTGTAGGGTTACAAGCCAGGTTCCTCTTTGTTGTCAGCCTTACCTTTCTTAGTTTTAGACTCTATTCATAAATTCATCACAAAGAAGAAAGTTCTCCCCCAACCTACTAGGAGTTTCTACCATCCATGGAATCTCTGATTTGGCAAATTTATCAGTATTTATGGACTAAAGCAGAGCACTGCTCACTTGCATCTCTGTCTTCTACGTGTTTGGGGGTTAAAGAGTTTTCCACCACTGAATCCCTGGTGCCTGACTGTGCCCGTCATGGAGTCGGCCACGGGCTGTGGTCAGGTGGTCTGATTACGACTCTAGCTCTACCAGTTGCAGCTTACGCACTTCAGGGAGGCTTGCTTAAACTCAGTACGACAGAGGAAATAACAGTTTCTAGAAGCTTAACCAATACATGGCATGTAAAAAAATTCAATAAACCATACGTATTTGGAAAGAACAGTTAAATTTCTACATAACTGTATAGCATAATTGCCGAATTACATGGTGTGTCTGAAATGCTCAAATATGGATGCCTAGCGAAAGGCCCTAATTAGTGACCACTAGTTCTCCGCTCTGGCATCACCAGCTGGCTGGTGACACCTTCCCAGACACAGACATAGTGCCATATAAAACTAAAGCATCCAGAGCTGTGTCTCTTACATTTAAGCCTGTTCTAGCCGTGGCAAGTGTCCCAACAGTAATAGCTTAGCAACGTGACCAAAAGAATGGGTTTGGCCATAGGACCCAGACTGCAGTTCATCACTCTTCTGCTTATTAGCTAAGAGTCTTCGGGCAAGTTGAACTCTCTGAGCTTCAGTTTTCACTTGTAAAATACCTACTGTGAGGACTGAGAGTTAGAAAAAGCAAATGAAACAATATATATATAAATTATTTAACCAAATACCTGACACATACGAAGCATTCATTAAGTAGGAGCTGCTGCCATTTTTGTTATTGTTATTATTGTTACTATTATTATTTTATCACCTCGAATTGTGAGAATTTTTTATTAAGCAAGAGCTACAGCGTCAATCACAAAATAGTTTTATGAGGTCTGTCCACAAAGTATCCAGCCATGTGATATGAAAAATAGAGACATTTATTGAAGAAGATACAAGAAACATTGTGCATAGGACAGTGACACCTCAGTCCCCTTGAAAGTAGGCACCTTGGGACCTCACACAGTCGCCATCAGCTGCCTCATGCATTTTTCTGAATCTCATCGATGGTCTGAAATCTCTTCCCTTTCAAAGGTGATCTCAGTTTTGTGAAAAGCCAGAATTCTCATGATGCCTAACCTGAGTTGTAGGGGGCTGAGTCACCTGGGTGATTTGATATTTTGCCAAAAAAAAAAAACCCCAGGATAAGGCACGATGCAGGACTGGGTGCGTTGTCCAGATGAAGCTGCCAATCACCAGTTACCCATAGCTGTTGCCTTCTGAATCATCCAAATAGTTTCCATGGAGGAATGTTCAAGCTTATGCAAACTCTGATGCAAATTTGGTGCTCCACTCATTCATTTTGAATGTAACAGCCACACAGTACATATTCTCACTCAACAGCCTCTACCTCCCCCACTGACTAGTACAGTGAAGTCATCATCATTCATGCATGCACACTCCAGTCCACTCTCCTTGGCTGCCAGGTGACATTGATGTGCAAACCATTCTCGTTATATTAACAATAGTTGGACTTTTTCCAGACAGACTTCTCATGTTAGTTTTGGGGAAAAAACTTTAGCAGTTTTAATCTTTAGAAAAACTTCTGCTGAGTGAAAGACAGAAAACTGTACTTGAATAACAATTAAAATTTTTTAAAAATTAAAAAAAAACACTTCTGCCATTGCAGTTGCCATCTAGGATGCCCTGAAACCTAAAAACTTTGTGAATTCAGACCGATTGGTATTGTGAATAAAAGCTTGAAGTACTAATTAGATAAGGGGCTGCTGTGATTATTGCAGACGACTAGCTTAGAGTGACTGGTTGTTCAGGTGGCATTGTTATTAATAATAGTAATGATTACTAAACCTTTAATGATCCATGATTAAAGCTTCCCCTGAAATTCTGCATCAAGAAAAAAAATTTTGCCTACGAATTCAGTTTCTTTGTTAACCATCGAGCACAGTACATAGATGCCAGTATTCATAATGATCCCTTTTTACGCACCTTTTACTTTGAATAATTTCTTCCAGTACATTTAGTTGGAAGGTCATAGGCTTATAACACCTCTGTGTGCCTTTGAGAAGGGACTAATAGAGGAAGGACTTCAGTACATTCAACCCAAAGGAAAGAAGGGGTAGAGAAGAACATATTAGCAGCCTAATATCTTATAAAAGATCCATTTGCCTAAATGTGTTGAAGAAGAAGACGTCAGTCCTTTAAGAAAATCTAACACGCAATCTGAGGGCAAGTAAAAAAAAAAAACACACCAACCTACCAACCTCATCCAAAAGTAAATATCAGAATACAAAAGAAGCCAAGCTGGACTTTGGAGAAGTATATAAAGGAAATGTAATGTGATCGAGTCTATCTGGATATTTTCCAGGCTCAATTCTGTGTTATTGTGGTAGTGATTTCATTAGTCATTTGTACAGCTACAAACCTGATACTCACTCAGTGTACATTTATTTTTTAAATCAACCTACACTGGCTCTTTGTTTCACTCTGCAAAACTTTTTCGGTATGTTTTCAACTTCTGGTTTGAAGATTCAGTCTCTGAGTATAGTTCTGGAAGATAGTCCAGATGCTCTGACAGCAAAAAAAAATAATAATTTACTTTTATCTGGCATCAATACAGCCAGCTATGTTGGCATCCTGATTTTCAATGTGTAATAACTTCATTCAAGAAGTGTTCCATTCCACAAACGTTTCCTGAATGTCTTCTAGTGTCTTATGCATGTCTCATGTCTTATTCATGAAACCAAGCACACTGCGACCTTTCTCTTACTATTCCAAGGCTACAGTCTTTCTTGAGAGTATCAGTATTTTCAGAAGTGTATAATCTCCTCTTGCCAACTACTTCAAGTGTTGTTCACCTGGTGTGAATTGAAGAAACTTTCAACTGCTCTCCATCACCCAGACTCTGAGTGTATGGATGAATAAAGCACCAGGGAAGAAGCAGCAGAAACCGGTGTTAGAAGCTGAGACTCCAAAACGAGGAGGAGAGAGAACTCAGGCGCCAACATAGACAATTCGGTCCCTGCCTCCCTTCCCTGTTGATCACCCAAGGGACCCAGAAGTTCTCCAGAAGCTTGAAAATTCCTGTCTAATAAAATCATTCTCACTTGATGAACTGCAGGGAGAGCACAGTTGCTGGTGAAGGGGTTTATAGAATTTCTCATGGCTTTACATTCATCAGGGAAGTGTAAAAACACTAAATCTTTTGGGATCCTCATAAAGTCTTCCAAACTACTTCGGTTACATGTAAACATTGCTTTTGATAGCTGATTAATGTCCATGAGTGATACATTGATGGTAAGCCACACCATAGATTACTAATGTGCATAGCACTCAGTCCTTAAAACCATGGTCTAAAATTTTTCATAAGTGATGCCATAGTTCTCATTCCCACTATCTTTTATGACCCCAATGAACACCAATGCCTACTTCCAGGGTGGTGGTTACTGTAAAATGCCTTATGTGTTCTAGCAACTAAATTGAGAGAAATGTTTCATTTCTGAGGCTCTGCTTACTACCTTGCCATATTTAACAAATGCCTAAAGAAGAGCTAGCTGGCCAGCAACGCTCAGACTTTGAAAATGAGAGATAGTTTATAACTGTTTATTCTAAGTTAAGTATAAGCCTAATAAGACTGTTGTTTTGAAATACAAAACCTTTTGTCTTAGAGGTAAATATAAAAATTCCTGGGTAAATGTAAGTTTTATAAATACATTATTAATTTGGTTATATTTTCTCTCTTCCTGGGATATGCTACGTAATCATAAAATGTTTTTTTAAGAATACATAATTTGCCCTAGCTGGTGTAGCTCAGTGGATTGAGTGTGGGCCTGTGAACCACACGATCGCAGTTCGATTCCCAGTCAGGGCACACGCCTGGGTTCCAGCCAGTTCCCAGCAGGGGACTCATGAGAGGCAACCATACATTGATATTTCTCTCCTTCTCTCCTTCCTTTCCTCTCTAAAGATAAATAAGTAAAATCTTTTAAAAAATGCATAATTTTTCATATTTTAAATAATAGCAAGTTAAATAAAGACAATGTTTTCACATTTGCCTCATTTACACTGAGGATTTTAACAACCTATTGTGACTTCCCAAAAGACACATGAAATTATTTTCAGGATTAAGTATGGAATCGCAAACTATATTTACCCTTATAACCAGGATGGCAAAAGTATTTAGCTTGAAGTTTTGAGTCCTTAATGATCCAAAATCAATAGTGCCATCTTTAAACAGTATGCACTGCAGAGGCATAAATTAGAAAAGTTTAAGAAAATATGACCTAAAAACACTTGACACATATTTTTCCATCCTCAAAAGCTGAGTGTGCTCTATGTATAACCAAAAAGATGAATTTAGAGCAGCAGTTAGTAAATTATAATCAATAGAAGCTCTGAAAGTGCATGACAAAGTATAAGCACTTTCAGGGTATATGTATTGAGCAGGGAGAGAAAATGAAAGAGCACATAAATAAAGAATAATTTCTGTATGTCAGACCATTTTCAAGGCACTGGAAATACAGTGTGAATGAGACAGGATTCCTGGCCTCAAGTAGCTTATATTCTTGTCAAGGCATATAAGTAATAACACATGTAAACAAATTTCAAAAATATACCTCATGTTTAGAATACGGGATTCCCACAATTCCAGTTCAAAACAATAAGACCTCAAAATCGGAGATGGCCGAAAACAAGCCATGCAAACCATGGTGCATGTGAGCAGAAAAGATAGAACACAGTTTTAGGACACTAGTAGCTCAGCTTTTAGAATGATCGGATACAACACACAGGCACACCTCCTTTTATTGCATTTTGCTTTGTTGCACTTCACAGATAGTGCATTTTTTACAAACTGAAGGTTTGTGGCAACCCTGTGTCGAGCAAATCTATCGCTACCATTTTCCCAATCACATTTGCTCACTTTGTGTCTCTGGGTCACATTTTAATAATTCTTACAAAATTTTAAACTTTTTGATTATTATTATATTTGTTATACTGATCTGTTATCAGTGATTTTTTTTACGTTACTACTGTAATTGCTTGGGGCACCACAAACTGTGTGCCCATATAAGACAGTGAAATTAATAAATGTGGTATGCATTCTTTTTTAAAGATTTTGTTTATTTATTTTTAAAAAGAGGGGAAGGGACGGAGAAAGAGAGGGAGAGAAACATCAACTGGTCACCTCTCACACACCCCCACCCAGGGACCGGCCCACAGCCCAGGTATGAGCCCTGACTGGGAATTGAACCGGCACACATTCAGTTGGTAGGAGGACATCCAGTCCACGGAGCCACACCGGTCTGGGCTGTTGTGTGTCTTCTGACTGCTTCACAGACCTGCCATTCCCCCATCCCTCTCCCTCTCCTCCGTCCTCCCTACTTTCCAATACACAAAAATATTGAAATTAGACTAATAATTACTCTCCAACGGTCTGTAAGTGTTCAGAGTAAAGGAAGAGGCAATCAAGTCAGCAAACTTTCTTGTTCTATTTTAAGAAATTGCCACAGCCACCCCAGCCTTCAGCAACCACCTCCTGATCACCAACATCAGGCAGGACCCTCCACCAGCAAAAAGGTTACAACTCACTAAAGACCCAGTTGTAATTAGCTTTTTTTAAAAAAATAAAGTACTTTTTATTAAGGCATATACACTGTATTCTTAGACATAATGCTATTGCACACTTAATTGACTATAGTGTAGTGTAAACATAACTTTCATATGCACTAGGAATCCGAAATATTTGTGTGACTCGCTTTATTGTGATATTTTCTTTACTGCAGCAGTGTGGAACCAAACCTGTAGTATCGTCTATAAGAGAATGCGTATAACACCTTACGATCTTTTTTTCCACTATATGAAAAGAAAGGAACGGTCAAAAATCAGCATGAAGAATTAAGAAAGAATCAACATTTAGAGATAACCTAACCTATGTTATTTCCTGAGTGAAGACGGAGTCTCAGTGAACGAGTGAGACACCAGAACAGAGAGAGTTAGCAAACTGGCAGGTAAACTGGAAGACATTACCTAGAGGGCAGCACAGACTGACAGCAGCAAAGGCCGTAGGAAACAGAAAATGAGACTCCAGCATGTATCCAATTGAGCCCCAGAGGGAGAAGACGTTTGATAATGCAGAAGGGACAGATTTGAAGAGATAATCACTGAAAAAAAATTCAGAATTGATCAAAGAAATGTGTATACAAAATTAAGATGTTCACAGTTTATGCAGGTTTAAGCAGGATAAATAAACGAAGTCCATATTTGGACATTTTTTAAATAAGCTACAGAATGTTGAAGATAAGAAAAGAAACTCTGAGGCAGATAGAGAGAAAAGACCGGTCATTTACTAAGAATGATAATTACACAGATAACCAACCCGATGGCAACAATGCAAGCCCAAAGACTAAGCATTACTATCTTCAAAGTCCTGAGAGAATGTAATCATCAATCTTGAATTGTGAGTATAGCAAAGCTCTCATTTTAAAATGAGAGTAAAATAAAAAGACTTTCCAATGAACAAAAACTAAGGGAGTTTACCACCAATAGACCTTCACCAAAGGGACTCTTTATGAACAAGAAACATGATCCTATAAATGTTTTACATAGTTAAATAACACAGATTTTGTGGTGATAGTTGCACAGCTCTGTGAATATACTAAAAACCATTCAATGATACCCTTTAAATGGGTAAATTGTATGGTACATTAATTGTATCTCAATAAGTCTGTTTTAAAAGAAAACATCGCCCTGGCTGGTGTGGCTCAGAGGTTGAGTGCTGCTGGCCTGTGAATCAAAGGGTCGCTGGTTGATTCCCAGTCTCGAGCACAGGCCTGGATTGCAGGCCAGGTCCCCAGTAAGGGGACAAGAGGCAACCATACACTGTTGTTTCTCTCCGTCTTTCTCCCTCCCCCTGTCTAAAAATAAATAAATAAAATCTTTCTTTTAAAAAAGGAAAGCATAATGGACAAAGATCTTCTTTCACAACAAAGACTGTTTAATTTGAGAATTTAGCAAAATGAGTATGAAGGCTTCTATTTTAAGCCCTTAGACTTGCTGGGATTAATGATTAACACAGACAGTCTGACCAAAGTTACACTTAACCTGCATCTTAATTTGATAGTGGAAACATACCTAGAGCTGCCTATAATGAAGAATATTTTTAGTGAAAACTTCTAAGTTTCCTATAATCACTGATATGTTGTAATAGCTAATTTTAAATATAAACTATAGCATTTCTTAACAATACTGAAAATAAAAAAACAGTTTTCAAAAACAAAACCATAAAACAAGTTCAGAGAAGCTTATCCTTGTTTTCCTAACTGTCCCCTTCTTCCTACACTGGCAATTAATATTTGATTTATATTTCCATCATTTCTGTTTGATACTCAAAAACTGAGATTTCAGAAGTGAAAGGTTATTATACCCATGGGTCATTGTATTACACACCAAAAAAAAGCACTTAGCTTTTAGGTGTTGGCATCCATAACAAGTTTGAGAACCATCAGAAATCTAATCTCTGTTAATGCGCATGAACAAGAGTTCCAGGCAGCATTCAGAAATCAGCTACAGACTAAGCCTTTCTTCTGATTAGAGGAGGTTGCTGGCCAATTCATATGTTGAGAGAAACATCTGGGGAGTAGTGGTACTTCTACTCCTTGTATGGAGTACCAGCTACTTCCCCCAGCGGACGAAGCAGTGTGGGAGACAAACAGTGGGGTGGGGGGGGAGGTGTTCGGAAGCAGGTATTTCTAAGCTGTGATACTTTGAGCAAGTCACTTAACATCTCTGTTCTTCGGTTTTCTTGGTAAAACAAAAAAAGTAACACTCCTGTTTCAGACTGCTCTAAAGATTGTATTAAAACATGCAATGACTCAGAGCTGGCAGAACAAGCAGGGTGCTGTCACCGGGCCGGCACTCTAAAACGAAGGCTGGAATTCGAACCGAGGAATCACAAAAGCAGTCAAAGTCCTTTCAACAGATACCAGCAGGTCAAGGTGTGGAGGGAGAGCTCCCATTCCCTGCTGAGCTGGGCTACCGTTGTGCTCAGAATAAACAGCTCGATTTCTATACGTTACGGCAGAGCATCAGGCTAGAAAATCATCTTACGGGTGCGAGGGGTACGGCCCCTTTACACAGCAGCTCACACAAGGCTAAATGCAAATGGAAAGCACACGCTTTTTAGCTGATTTGAATTTTTTCAGGGGTACTGTTGAAAAAAAACAAACCCACAAGGTTATTCTTCCTCTCCTGACATAAAAATGTGCTTCTTCCGAAAGGAAAGCCTACCATTGTTTGGTGCACAGAAAATGCCCTCCTGTACTTAATCTTCCTATACAAAATCTGTGACTTTCTTAAACAGCTAACGCGCAATGTCTGCTAGAGCTGACGAGACGGTCATGGAATATTTCTATGAAATCACTTGGGAAACGTATCAGTGAGTTTTGCTGCACCACGGTAAAACTTGCTGCCACATATCAGAGGGGAACATTGGCCAATTATGGCCCTAAAATGAACTGCCCACTGCTTCTTCTCCGATTCTTAAGCAAACTTCCTTTCCAGTTTATTTTCCATAATGTGACGATTCTAGGCCACCACAAGCTGCGCTGATTCAGACCCCATTTTTTTGAAAAAGGTGCATTTGAACTTTGCAAATAAGGATAAAAAAAGAGAGATTGACTATAATCTGAGTTCACATAGAAAAAAACAAGCTATTTTTGCTTCTAAAAGCATTTTTTTTAAAAAAACTCCAATCCTAGAAGCAGCTCTGTTGCTTTGCAAGCAAGTTGGCGGGCACAGGTAAAGACAACTGAAGGTGAGGCTAATGCCAGAGGCAGTCTGAAAGATAAAAAGGAATTCACAGATTTACTCAGGACTGTCTCCAAACGGCCCCTCATCCTCCCAGTCTCTCCAGCCAAAGCTAAGGAAAGGTTTTCCAATCACCATAGTGATTCCAGCAAAAACAAGTGTTGCTCTCTATTTATGCCTGATTTCTGCTAGGCAGGCCTGCAATATTATAGTCAAAAATAGGCCAAAACTTCACAAAAATACAGAAAATATAAAACGGGCTTTCTGGCAGCCCTGGTATCGACAAATGCCAATTTGGGTGTTCTTCCAGATAACATGGCAAATTTGCAGTTTTATAAGTTAGTATGAGAAAAACACAAATGAAAGATCGTCTCCTGGGGCAAGTTCTGCTGTGGCAGAATCCCCCGATCACAGGAATGAGCCAGGAGGCGACCATGAGAATCAGGAAGAGTCATCATCCCACAGGAGAGGACAACCAGCTCCAGGAAGGGCTGCCACTGGTGGGCGGCCAACACAATTTACCCCGAGGCAGCCCAGTTCAGCCTAACAGCGTCACCCTGGGGCCCACAGTCCCTTCCTGTGTGTGGTGCTACCATCCCCTGCCACAAAGTAACTGAGGCCATTTAGGGAAAACATTTCTTAAATCGATCAACGGACAACAAAAAATGTAACAAATACATGATGAGAGTGTTACCCAAACTGGCACATGAGAAGATTTTAAGTCATACAGAAATTAACACCTTTTGAAATTTCACTTGTATTTCATGTATGTATTTTTGAAATACAGCACATAGAACCTAGGATGTCCGGAATTCTAATTATTTAGAACAAGGTTAAATTCATTTGGGATTTCTACATGAGTTTATTCGTGGAAATAGTAAGTCAATAGCAGTACAAGTGATACATATAAATGGCGAAAAGTGTGAAATTGGTGCACACAGGACAGGCTTGGGAAATGGCGATAAAATGCTAATATCATGAGGAGACGAGCACATTTCTATTCAAGCCACAGGGTCCTGGCCCCTAAAAGATGCTCCTTTGGTTTTCCTGGCCCCCGAAGTTTGCCATGCACTATTTTTATGGGTAGACTGACCTTGTTTCGGCCGCTGTTCGTGGACTGTGGGAAGATGGTCCTTACTGCCTGGGAATCCACAGAGCAGGTGGCCACTCATCAAGGAATGGGGACAACATCCCTTCTCCATCAGTAATGATGCCACAGCATTTGTCTGAAAGGAACAGATACAAACAAGCCTCTGATTTGAACAGTCCTTTACCAGCAGGGTTCCAGTGAAGGTTTCAAAGCTTCAGAGAATGTGTTTGGTTGGGGGTGTTGGGCCGAGAAGAATGTTGAGGAAGAGCCCTGACTCAGAAATTAAGCCCTTATGTGAGGACCCAGGTCTTCCAAGGTCCTGGCTCCTTCTCTCTCCTTTAGAACAACCCTGCCCCCACCCAATGCTCCTCACTTATATTCTCCCACCCCACCCCCATGGGTGACTATCTTCTTGTACCATTCTTGTGCCAGCAAAGAGAGTCTGGCCCAGTACTTTTTCCTGTTCCCTGTATGTATACCTGGGTGGGGGGCGGGGGGGGTAGTGCAAAGGGAGAATTTCTCAGATACCAACCCACGCTCCCCATGTACTAAAATTGTGTTACAAATTTTGTTCTGGGATTCCTTTCAATCAAAGCAAAAAGAGGGGGAGAGATTGCTCTGGTTCCTCAGAGGAAGGTTCTCAACTTCATTTAGAGTGGCCTTGGTATCCTACAGAGGACATCAACAACACTCCCTGCAAAGAATGCGGCAGAATCGGCCCTTGGCTGATGCTTACAGAGTTCATCGGTGTGAGCTGAGGACCACGTACACACCTCACTGCCATCGTGTGTTTCTCTGTCTGTCCCCTCTCTCCAGACTGTAAGTTCTTGAGAGCCGGTCATATGTCTCCTACATTTTTCTATTTTTGATGCCAAGAACAACACAAGGCTTGAAAGTGTTTGTAAGTGAATAAATAAATAATCACAGGGACTGTCTGGAGTTGAAGGAACTGAAGAGCTAGGTTGAAATAAGAAACACCGTTTTATTTTTTTAAATCTACAATTATATCATTATTTGCTACAAACCTGCTGTGGACCAGTAAGCAGCAGACAGGGCTGTTTCACCCAAGGTGTCCAGATGACTGTCTGTGTGGATCAAAGTTATTATCTGTTTGCTCAGCTCTCCCCTGGGCTTCCCCTGTGCAGGCTCAGCTTCCACAATGCGTACGTGATGATAGTTAACCCTCCACATCATTGTGGACATAATATGGGCACAGGAGCCTATGGGGAAAAAAGAAATGAAATGAGGAGGCAGAGTGACCTAGATTACTTTTTACCCAGATTATATTTGGGGGTCCCTCGGGCCTGCACTATATCTGGGCCACTGGTTTGAGTGACAAGTAGGCCCATGAATGGTACTGGATTGTCTTTAGTAGTTGTGTATCACAATAAATCAGTCACTTTAAAAACGAGGCATGGGAGGAGGGGGACTTAGAATGTGCTCTGCTTAGTGACACATGCTAAAAAAAGACAGGATGTTTGCTGTAAATGGAGATACTGTTACAGAAGGCTGTTTGTGGAAATATATATATATATATATATATATATATATATATAAATGATAGAATCTTATCTCCCTTCCCCCAGTATACATGCAGAGACGAGTTCCTATATAAATGGCCTGCATTACTTGGCTAGGGTTTCCATAACAAAATACCATGGACTGGATGGCTTAAAACAGAGAAAAGTATTTTTTTCATTGTTCTGTGTGCTGAAAGTTCATGATCGAGGTGTCAGCAGGGTTGGTTTCCTCTGATGCTTCTCTCCTTGACTTGCACACAGCCACCTTCTCACTGTGTCCTCACACAGTCATTACTCAGTGTGTACATATACCCCTTGGGTCTCTGTGTGTCCAAATCATCTCTTCTTATAAGGACACCAGGAAGACTGGATGAGAAGCCACCCTAACAACCTCATTTTAATGTAATCACCTCTTTAAAAGCTCACTCTCCAGACACAGTCACGTTAGGGATTACTAGGAGCATACTACATTCTGTAAAAGCCGTAGTGCCATCCTAATTAGTAACTGGCTTGACTTCTTCCTGCTAAGGTATTTTAGGATTACACGGATATGAAGGAAAGAACTAAGCAGAACAAAAAGGACATTAAGGATCCTTCCCCAAGGAAGCCAGAGAAGATGCAGACTGAGGCTCAATTATTCGGATTCTAGTTTTTTGTTCTGTTTTGTTTCTTCAATGCACCTCAAGTTCACACTAGACCTCGGGCAACAAATTGAAATGTTTTCCAGTCCTCACAGATAACACCAACGTGGGCTACAGCCTGGTGCGAAAAGAAAGGGCAAATGGAGGAGAGGAGCAGTAGCAAGCTGGAGAGTGTATGCCATAAAGGGAATCAAACTCGATTTTTTTCAAATGCATCAGCCAGTTTGTGAGCCCTGAACCAGACAGCGAAGAACCTCATCAATACACATGCAAACGTTTGCTAAACAGATGTCTTCCCCATATGCCCTGTGGCATTTCATCTTTCTCCTCTTCGCTTTTCTCCAATCCTATCTAGGGAAGTTCTTGGCTTTAATGGAAGTCCGGGGCTTCACGCTGCTGTCCTAAAGTGGAAATATTCTGATTGCCAACAGCTCTGCTACCAATCAGTACTGGCCACAAGGATAGCTACACTCTTACAAGCAGGTTCTTGCTTCGTTTCCATTCTCTTCAGGCTTGGTTGTCATATGGACAGCAGCATTCTTGGTGCCTGGATGAAACTACAGGACCAGAATAGTAGAACGTATGCAAACCTACAGGGTCCATGGAGCACTGGGTCAGAACCAGATGATCAATGGAACTCAGAGGTGCACGAATGCCTTGGGAGAGCATGTGTTAACACACTTGGAATCTAAGCCAGTTGTTACTAACAGAGGGTGATAAGTAGACAAAGGGATATTTTAGATTTAAGAACCTTTTTAAAAATACACTTACCGAGACTTCCAGTCAAGATGGCAACGTAGCTAGACATGACTCACTTCCTTGCACACACATCAAAATTACTACTAAAATATAGAACAACCATCACTCAGAACTGTCAGAAATCCAGTTGAATGGAAGTCTGACAGCTGCGGAATTCAAGAAATCACATTCATCCGGACTAGTAAGTGGGGCAGAGAAGTGGATCAGGCTGGTCCCACACCCACGTGTGGAGAATAAAAATTCAAGAAGAGTACCTCTGCAGCAAGGAGTCACAGCCCCACCCCAGGGCCCCAAGTCCAGGGTTCTAGTGCCAGGAAGATAAGTCCCCAACATTTCTGGCTACAAAAAGCAGCAGGGATTGAGTCGGTGGAAGAAACTGCTGCAGCCCCAAGCAGTTCTTAAAAAGCCTATAAATGGACTTCACCTACTCAGACTTGCTCCTCTGAGTTCCAGCATCGGGATAGCAGCTTGAAGGGCACCAGTGGCACACTGGGAAAAAGTAAAGTGTCTGGCACTAAGGTGAGTGGAGACCATTGTCTATTTTCTAAATCTTCCCACCACAGAGCCACAGAGCCACTGAGCTGGCAAGCTGATGCTATATCTGGGACTCCAACAACCTGGCTAACACTATTTATCCTGCCTTGGTGATCCCCAGAGACTCCTCCCTGCTCCCAACCTATGGAACCACCAAGGCTGCTTTTCTATACGAATGGCTGGTATTAGCTCATGCTTCACAACTTCCTAAACCATCTCAAACACACAATAGCTGGCCTCAGGGAGCCCCACACCTGGCACTAGCAGGAGCCAGCCTAGATTCACAGCTTGGCTTCACCTGGGAATCTCCAAGCCCAGAACAAGTAGCAGCCATCTCAGATTGCTTTTTAGCTAAGGCAGGGTAGCCCCAGGCAACACACAGGTGGGGTCCAATCTTGCTTTGCACCACCCAGGAAATCTGAGACCTTGCAAACCCAGCAGGCAGCTACAGACCATATCAAAGCACCACCACTCTGCCCCTGCACAGCTGATCCTCCACAGAGGGAGAATGTTGGTGGTCAGTGGTCACAGCCAGTTCTTACAGCTGACTGGCTTGAGTAGATCCCTCCCATTGACCTGCCAACAGCAGTCAAGGCTCAACTGCAAGAGAAGGGTGTACTCAGTCCACACAAAGGTATCCACACCTTAGGTATCCAGCTTGATGAAGGGTGATGAAGGAGGCTGTGCTACTGGACCCTATAAGACATCTACTATATTAGGCAATGCTACCAAGACAGGGAGTCATAGCAGCTCTACCTAATACATAGAAATAAACATAGCAAAGCTGCCAAAATAATGAGACAGAGAAACGTGGTCCAAATGAAAGAACAGATCAAAACTCCAGTAAAAGAACTAAACAAAATGAAGATAAGCAATCTATCAGGTACAGAGTTCAAAACACAGGTTAATAAGGAAACTCAAGGAACTTAGTGAGGACCTCAACAGCATACAAATGATCCAGTAAGGAACAAAGGATATACTAACTGAAATAAAGAACAATTTGCATGGAAAAAACAGTGGAATGGATGAAGCTGAAAATCAAATCAATGATTTGGAACATAAGGAAGCAAAAAACAACCAAGCGGAACAACAAGAAAAAAAAGGAATACAAAAAAATAATAATAATAAGGGTAGTATAAGCAACTGTAAGCATTCCAACATTCACATTATAGGGGCACCAGAAAGAAAAGAGAAGGGGTAAGAAATTGGGAATCTATTTGAAAAAATAATGAAAGAAATCTTCCCTAATTTGGCAAAGCAAATATGCAAGTCCAGGAAGTGCAAAGAGTCTAAAGGATGATGGATGCAAAGAGGCCCACTCCTAGACACACTGTAATTAAAATGTCAAAGGTTAAAGATAAAGAGAGAACCTTAAAAGCAGCAAGAGAAAAGAAGTTTGTTACCTACAGGAGAGTTCCCATTAGACTGTCAGCTGATTTCTCAAAAGAAACTTTGCAGGCTAGGAGGGATTGGCAAGAAATATTCAAAGTCATGAAAAGCAGGGACTTACTGCCAAGATTGCTCTAACCAGCAAAGCTATCATTTAGTATCAAAGGGCAGATAAAGAGCTTCCCAGGCAAATAAAACTAAAAGATTTCATCATCACCAAACCATCATTATTTGAAATGTTAAAGGGACTTATTGAAGAAATAGAAAATCATCAAAACTATGAATGTAAAATGGCAATAAATACATACCTATCAATGTCTGAATCTAAAAAACAAAGCAAGCAAACAAAAAGAACAGAGACAGAATCATGGCTACAGAGAAAGTTTTGATGATTGCCAGATGAGAGGAGGTTGTAAGGGACTGGGTAAAGAGGTAAGGGGATTAAGAAGTACAAACAGGCAGTTACAGAACAGGCATGTGGATGTAAAGTACAGTCTAGGAAATGGAGTAGCCAAAGAACTTATATGCATGACCCATGGACATGAACGATAGGGTGGGGATTGCCTAGGGAGTGGTGGTGTGCTGGGTAAAGGGGGGCATAGGAGGAAAAATCAGTAACAGCATAATCAATAAAATATAATTTTAGAGCTTAAAAATGAAATAAAATAAAGTAAAATAAAATACAATAAAATACATATGTCTACTACCACCTACCCCTAATGATATTCTATCACAGAAAAGGAGCCAATAGAGTCTCAAGGACTAAAGGAATCGGACAGAAGTATAAACTAAAGTAATTTGTTTAGTCCTGGCTACCTCTATAATCTTCTTAGTCTGACATTATTGGAGATAAAATTTGTCCTCCTTTCCTTAGGTTTCCTTTTTAACAGGACAGCTTACTCAGTATAATTCCTGCCTTATCTTCACATTTTTAATCACTCTACCTCAAGGAGCTGGAAAGAGCCATCCTATAGGTGCACTGGGGAATAATAAACTGGTCGTGCTCAGCCCACATTCTGCCTTTCTTCCTTTTTAGGAAGCAGCTTGCCCACGGGCAGCAGAGATTCCTCTATGGCCAGCTCTGCCCAACAGTGGGGGTGAAGGCAGTGTGTCTGCCTTGGTCCAGCACTGCATATGTCTGTGTGAGCCTGCCTAATTCTGGGGTCAAGTTCTGGTGGGGTCACTTACTTTGCTAGGCCACATCTTCTAAGTCACCGTCAATACTGCAGGCCATATTTTGTCCTCCACTTGTCATTCTTTTATTTTATTTATAATTTTGTTCAGAGCCTGATGATACAAAACTCTCCAACAGTGAAACCAAGTCTGGAGTCTCTTTTGTGATAATAATAACAAAATACAAGATTGCTCTGTGGTAAACCAGAGTGTGAGGAATAGATTTAGTGCTGTTTTCGTAACAGGTCATTTCCCTTAGGCCAATATGAGTAAACAAAAGGTAAATATACATACACAGGCAACATGCACATGCTTACATACATAGCGTCTCCCATAGCAAATAGAGCCTATAAGATTTTAAGGTGCAAATTAGTGGTTCTGTACATTCACATCTTTTCAACACAATTACTTAATTCTGTAATACTTATCTGCATATCAAATATCTTTGAAATTCATTTCAAATTAGAGAACATAAACTCACTTGAAAACTCATGCTCAGAGACCAAACCATACAGAAAACTCAAAGCTTTTTCCTACATCCCCTAAAAGTGTTCCAAATGTTGTGCAAGCCCACCAAAATTTTCTTAAGTGAGTATGAAAGTAATAAATGTAGAGCTTGCTTTAGCCAACAGATGAGATATATATGACTATGTACTAAAGAGCAGAGTAATTGACAAATGCACCTATTTGCAAAGAAATTTTCAAACAGTTTGGAAGACAGAAGTGAAGCAGACGCCATTACTTTCGATGAGCATGGCAGCCAGATACAGTGACGGAGGGAGAGGTGTCTAGAGATCTCCAGGTTCCTGCTGCTCTTCCTGACTCCTGGCCTGCCCATTAGTGGGGACCCCGCGGCAACCACCAAATGCCTCACTGCAGTTCCACTGGGAAGGGACAGCTTTCACAAACCTCTCCATGAGCCATCCTTTTACAAGGGGTGGCCATTCCAGTGAGCAGACACAGCTCTTCAGATTCTCCTACAACATCAACTTTGGATACCTTCACCAAAGCTTCAGGTATGAAGTTCTGCACTGTGTGGTCTTTAAACTCCTTTGCACTCTTGAAAACTATTGAAGACCCCAAAGAGATTTAGGATACATCGATTATATCTATCAATATATTCATTAAAACTGAGAAATATTTTAAACAAAATACACACACACTCTCTATCTCAATGTATGATTTCAAGTCATGTAACCTCTGAAATTCCCCACTATCTACTCATATGACATTAAAAAAGAAAAGGAAAATAAATCTTGATAGTATTATTGAAACGTTATTCACTTGTAGAATTCCTGTGCGGGCCTTTCTTCTAATCTCTGGAAAGGGCTCAAAGATGCCGACGTGTGCGCAGACACTGCTTTGAGAACCCTCGTTCCCAGCTATTGTGATGCACAACTTTTTCTGATCCTTTGACTCTTCTCTTCCATCCCTTCACTTCTCTACCAACCTGACATTTGTGTAAGTTTTAATTTCTGACTTTTGGTCACTCTATTTCCTGACTACACCTGAATGATACACTGTTAAAATAGTTGGCAATACTCACAAACTATTTTACATAAACAGCTTCTCAGTTTACCCAAATTGAATGAATACCTTGAGTCAAGATCAGTGGCCTAGAGTAAACATGTTATGGCTATAAAGGGGTGTTTTAGTGAATGTAGAATAAATGTCACAACTAGTCATTAATAATGGTTCTTAATAAATCATACTTCCTTATATCTCTCCCCTTGGGTAGTCCCCTTCCACATTAAAAATGGGCTGGTTCTGTGGCTCATTTTAACTAAAAAAAAAAAAAAAACGGTAGAATGATATTGCCTTAAGAACACTAGGCAATTTCTACTTTTGTATTCTATAGGAAGCCTAAGCCACCGAGTGAGTACAGCAGTCTTTTTTTTTTTTTAATATTTTATTTATTTATCTTTAGAGGGGAAGGGAAGGAGAGAGGGAGAGAAACATCAATGTACGGTTGCTTCTCGTGCATCCCCTGCTGGGAACTGACCCCTGCCAGGAACTGGCCTGCAACCCAGGCATGTGCCCTGACTGGGAATCGAACCGCAATCGTCTGGTTTGCAGGCCCGCGCTCAATCCACTGAGCTACACCAGCTAGGGCGAGTACAGCAGTCTTGATGAAGGAGCCACACAGAGAACCCATATACAGAGACCATGTGGAGCAGAAGAGATTCTGAGTCCATCTGGAAAGATGCCCAGTCATCGCAGCTTCCAGCCGAGACCAGCCTTCCAGCCATCACCACTGCCTATCAAGTCATTGCACCATACAGAATGTTCGTGTTTGATCAAGTCCCTAGATGACTGCAGTTCTAGCCCAGATCACACAGAGCAGAAGAAACACATTGAAGCCCAGTAAATGTGCAGAGACAGTAAAATAGTTGTTGTTTTATTTTGCAGCAATACATAATCGAAGCAATAATGGACTCCTCCAAAAATCATCCCCAAATTAGGAGGGAACCTCTGACACGCATTGCAAAAATAACTGATAGCATTCTTATACCACTGACAGATATAGCAATGCCAAGTGGCATTTTTGTGTACAGCTTTAAGTAAAATCTATCAATCTACAAGTCTATAGTTGTGCATTCATTCCATATGGACATGGTGAAAATATTCAGTAAAGGAAAGTAACTGAAGTATAGATCTTTACCATTCCTTTTGATTTCACTATTATTTCATGGTATAAATGAGGAATGGTTTTTTTTATTCTATTTGTTCAAATGCATTTCCATTATATAATGGGTTATTAGCAAGTGAAAGGGGTTATAAGTTTCTGGTTAATTTCAGCTTATTCAGTTTCAATCTAACTACAGTATAACATTTAGTTTAGGGGGAAAAGGGAGTGATTTTAGTAAAATGAGGAAGCCAGTTTTATAGCATATTGAACTCCCATACCCAAGCTCAACACTCTCATTTGGTGAATCTCAGTTTTCTAAAAATTGCTCCTAGATTTACTTTTTATACTATCAATCCCCCTGTAAGATAGTGATTTCCAGGCATAATAAATGAGGCAGAGTAACCAGAATCTGACTCAGAATGCATTCTCTTCTCTCCACATACTAATTTCTTCTAAACCTTTTAAAATTCAAAAGGTGAAGTTATATGGAAACTATGATTAAATATCAACCCTGAAGCTTATAAGAAATACTTTGGTCATGTTATTAAATTGTGGATTATTGTTTCTCTTCATATATATTTACCAGTGAACCGAAGGTTAATTCTCTCCGTCTGTAAATTAAACGGATTTGTAATTAGAGCCTCTGTTTAATTTACTTTAAAGATCATTTCTATTATTTGTGTGGACCACAATTCCATTTTAAAATGTAATTGCTTCTAAATCCCAGAGGATGCTAATACAGATTTAGACCAATACATTTTAATACCATAATTATGATTAAGCATTAACAATGTAAATTTTCATAAAGAAAGCTAAGTGCAACTTTGTGGCTTCTGGTTACATGTTGCTGAGAATTTAACCGCTACAAGCCTTAGGACACTGTATACATACCACAGCTTCCCCAGCCACAGCCATTGCTGAGAGTGGTCTAGCATATGTTCTTCAATAAATCAGTCTTTCTCAAAGCAAAGCTCAGGAAGAAAAAAGATACAATCCATGCTGTACTAATTTTCACCTGTATATTGGAAACCTCCAAAAGGTCATCTCCAAAGTTGAGGGGGGACGTTAGATGCAGCCCCGAATACTGTATTTTATTTTACTAATTACATTTTACTGATTATGCTATTACAGTTTTCCCATTTTCTCCCTTCGCCCCACTCCATCCAGCATCCCCAAGTCCCACGAGCAATACCCACACCATACTTCATATTCATGGTTCATGCATATAAGTTCTTTGGCTACTCCGTTTCCTACACTGTACTTTGCACCCACATGGCTATTCTGTAACTCCCTATTTGTGTTTCTTAACCCCCTCGCCTCTTCACCCATTCTTCTACAACCTCCTCCCACCTAGCAACCACTAAAATGCTTTCTGTATCCATGATTCTGTCTCTGTTCTTCTAGCTTGCTTACTTTGTTTTTCAGATTCAATAGTTGATAGGTATGTATTTATTGCTATTTTATTGTTCATAGTTTTAATGTTCTTAAATAAGCTCCTTTAACATTTTCCATAATGATGGTTTGGTGATGATGAACTCCTTTAGTTTTTTCTTGTCCGGGAAGCTCTTTATCTGCCCTTTGATACTAAATGATAGCTTTGCTGGTTAGAGCAATCTTGGCAGTAAGTCCCTGCTTTTCATGACTTTGAATATTTCTTGCCAATCCCTCCTAGCCTGCAAAGTTTCTTTTGAGAAATCAGCTGACAGTCTAATGGGAACTCTCCTGTAGGTAACGAACTTCTTTTGTCTTGCTGCTTTTAAGGTTCTCTCTTTATCTTTAACCTTTGACATTTTAATTACAGTGTGTCTAGGAGTGGGCCTCTTTGCATCCATCATCCTTTAGACTCTTTGCACTTCCTGGACTTGCATATTTGCTTTGCCAAATTAGGGAAGTTTTCTTTCATTATTTTTTCAAATAGATTCCCAATTTCTTACCCCTTCTCTTTTCCTTCTGGTGCCCCTATGATGTGAATGTTGGAATGCTTACAGTTGTCCCAAAGGCTGCTTATACTACCCTTATTTTTTTTTTTTGTATTCCTTTTTTTCTTGTTCTGCTTGGTTGTTTTTTGCTTCCTTATGTTCCAAATCATTGATTTGATTTTCAGCTTCATCCATTCTACTGTTTTTTTCCATGCAAATTGTGCTTTATTTTAATTAGTATATACTTCATTTCTAACTGTATCTTTCTTATGCTGCTAGGTCTTCACCAAGTTCCTTGAACACCCTTATAGCCAGTGTTTTGAACTCTGTATGTGATAGATTGTTTATTTCCATTTTGTTTAGTCCTTTTTAGGGATTTTTTTTATCTGTTCTTTCATTTGGACCATGTTTCTCTGTCTCATTATTTTGGCAGCTTTGCTGTGTTTATTTCTATGTATTAGGTAGAGCTGCTATGACTCCCTGTCTTGCTAACATTGCCTAGTATAATCGTTGTCTTGTGGGGTCCAGTGACACAACCTCCCTTAACACCCAAGCTGAGTACCTAAGGTGTGTCTTTCGTGTTGACTGAGTACACCCTCCTCTTATAGTTGAATATTGATTGTTGTTGGCAGGTCAATGGGACAGATTTACCCAAGCTAGTCAGCTGCCAAGAACTGGCTGTGACCACTGACCACCAACTTCTGCCCTCCATAGAAGATCAGCTCTGTGGAGGCTGGGTGGTGGTGCTTTGAGGTGGTCTATAGCTGACCACTGGGTTCACAAGCTCTGGGATTTCACAGGTGTTGCTGTCCATGGTCAGCTCCCACCTGTGTTCTACCCGGGGTCATCCTGCCTTAGCTATAAAGCACTCTGAGATGGCTGCTACTTGTGCTAGGCTTGAAGATTCCCAGGCAAAGACACCCTGTGAAACTAGGCTGGCTGCTGCTAGTTCTGGGCCTGGGGCTGCTTAGCAATAGATATGGGGCTGGGTGCTTACTGGTACTGCCTGTTGCTTGTTTGATAGATTTTGGAAGTTGTGAAACATGAGCCAAGACCAGCCATTTATATGGAAAAGCAGCTTGGTGGACCTGTAAGTTTGGTGGGGTGGTGTCTCTGGGGATATTCAGGGAGCAGCAGTGTTAAGCAGGCTGATGGAGTCTCAGATATGGCTCCCACCTGCCAGCTCCGTGGCTCTTTAGGGGGAGGGTTCAGAAAAGGGACAATGGCCTCTGTCCACCTTTCTGTCTTGGAGAAAGGTGTCCCCTGCCCCCACCATTATGTCAGACAATTTAGTTCCTACCTGTATGCCACTGGTGCCTTTCAAGCTGCCACCTCAATGCTGGAAGTCACATGGAATGAGTCTGTGTAAGTTCATGTGTGGGGTCTTTCAGGGAACTTCTTGGGACTCTAGAAGTTGCTTTCATTGAGTCAATCCCTGCTCAGTTTTATAGCCAGAATTTATGGGGACTTATCTTCCTGGCACTGGAACCCTGGGCTAGGGGGCTTTGTGTGAGGATAGGACTCCTCACTCCTGAGATTTTCCTCCCAATATTTTATCCACTATATATGGATGTGGTACCAGCCCAATCCACATCTCCACTCCTTTTACCAGTCTGAATGGGTGTGGTTTCTTTAATTCCACAGTTGTCTGACTTTCATTTAACTCAATCTCTGACAGTTCTGAGTGCTGGTTGTTCTACAGTTTGGTTGTAATTTGGTGTGGTTGTGCGAGGAGGCAAGCCACATTACCTATGCTGCCATCTTGACTGGAAATCTGCTCCCAGCCCAGAATACTTTAAATTATGTGGTAGCACTTGGGCCAGCCACGTCCTGGAGCAAAACAGTTTATCCAGACTTCTCACATCACAGATTCTGCCCTAGTCTGGATCACTGAGTGGCTGGCCAACTGTACCTAGTGACCATTGCTAAAGACTCACTATGTGTCATCACTGAACAGGAATAACATGAAGAAATTTGTTTGTACTTGTACTCTTCTCAGCAAAAGCTCGTTATAGGTATCAGAGATAAACTTGGAAGGTGAGAGGATGGAGCAGGTCAGACATGGTACGATCTCCTTATCCGTCCTTCCTTCTAAGGAAGCTACATGTAATTCACCGCAGGTGCTTTGTCGTTTGTTTGTTTTTTAAGAAGAAAATATAAGTTTTGGGCCAAAACTGACTTTCTAGTGATTATTCTAGAAAATCTGAGACAAGGCACAACCGGTTCTTTTTCATTCTTCTTCTTACATCTTAATCAGTAACTTCTCAAAGTAAATAGGAAAGGAATGTTCAAACAATAGCAATTTGAAGAATCACTAAATTGTTAATCCAAGAAGCCCAAGGTCTTCGCTTGGCTTTGTCTTTGCTGTCCTCAAGGCAGCATGAAGACATTAGTATAAGTGAAGTAGGAACATATAAAACATGTGGTATAGACTAAATAGTTGTGCCCCCTCCTCTCAAATTCAGTGCTTAGGTGATAAGGGTAGAACCCTCCTGAATGGGATTGGTACCCCTACAAAAGAGACCCCACAGAGTGCCTGAGACCCTTTCACCATATGAGGACACAGCAAGACATTGGCAGCCTGAAAGCCAGAAGAGGGCACTAAGCAAAATCCCACCCTGTTGGCACCACCCTAATCTTGTCCTTCCAGCCTCTAGAACTGTGAGAAATAAATCTCTGTTGTACACAAGCCACCCTGTGTGTGATATTTTGTTATAGCAGCCCAGACGGACTGAGACAACATGCCAGCGCTCCCGCATCGCCTTCATACATTTCAGGCACTCTACAAAGCCCCCCATAACACATAAAACTACCCCCCAAAATTTGAACCACATTAAATAAGCACTAAAGTAAGATTTCAATATCAGAAGTACTGTATTTAAGAAAACACCCATGTAACCAGTAACATGTGAGTGTTATGAAGGTTAAAATGAGAAATGAATGTCATGGGTTTTCTCATCAAAAAGCATAGAGTCTGCTTAGCAAAACAAGATTAAATTCAGCCTCCACCAAATCCTGGTCCATCTTATAGAAACCTCTGCTCTTCATTTGGCACTTGTAAAATATAGAATATATCAAAGGAATACAGTGAAGCCACAATAAGTGAACCACAATATAGCAACGGACGACTATATTGTGAGAATGTATCTCCATTTTAGGGGTTCGGGTGTGCGTGTGTTTGAGATACAGAACTTCTCAGATTTGTTATCTAGTGACTTCATGGCCAAAATGTAAAGGTACAGAATTCAGAGTATGTAGCAGTAGGCAAATTTTATCTGCGGAGATGGGGGGGGGGGGGGTGCGGGGCGGGAAGTCAGCACACACAGATGCAAAGTGGAGAGAGGGAATATTCCCTCAGAAACTTAATCATGCTGGACCCCCTACCAGGATAATTCAGGGGGAAATGAGATCACTGATTCTGCAATTTAGTCTTTTTTAGACAAATTAGCAGGGTGATTATCCCTGACTCCCCATTTCCCCCAGTGGGTGGAGACACAGCTGGGTTAGGAATAGAGTCCAAGCCAATCTTGATCCAAATAAGGGGTGAATCTCAGTAGGGCTGCAAAAATAAACCTCTACCCTCTCTGCCCCTGCTCTTCTTATAATCTGAATTTCTAGAAGAACTTTTTCTGTAGAACTTTTTCCAGAAGAACTTGTCAAATTATCCTGCCCACTTCCCTATACACAAATGCTCTCTGTGTTGTGTTTACTAATTTGTCCAGTTGCCTTTCAAATTTTCTCAAGAACTACTTTTGAATAATTCTTGAACAGATCCATGTCCTTCATAAACAAAGCTTTATTTCTGGTTGTGCATAGCATTTCCCTTCATATCCATGAGTTCGTTATAATCTAAAGAGTTTACTCTCCTCATTCATTCATTCATTCAATCTTATTTATGGAGTAAACTATTTTGTAAATGTGTGGTGAGTGAGAGGGTAAATCTCTGCCCTTAGTTCTGGAATCAACAGAACTATCAATCTACAAGGTTTACCAGGCAGGACCAGCTCCAAGGAAATCAGGCACTCTTGAAAACATATTTCTGCAAAATGTCTTATCATAATAGTTAAAAGAGGTATTCAATAAACATGATTCTGAAGACTCGCTTTATACCAGCACGGTTTCGATTTTAAGTAACCTTAACTTATGCTCTGGGGTTGAAATCCACGGAGTCACTTAAATGACAAAATACTGTAGATGTGTATACAGGAATCTAAATGAATTTGTACTTGGTCACTGATGTTAATTTTGCTGGTGATGGTGATGTTAATATTTGTCATTTGTTTCTAAATCACTTCCAGCATATGTACATATATTTTTTTTAAAAAACAGGGTTAATTACTCAAAACTGCACATGAAATAATTCTAAAATTCCAAAAGTAAGAAGAATTTCTGTGGTTTATGTACAATATGTGTACAGTTACTAACGGTCCAATTTTTACGTAATTGACCAGCCACTGTTTCTGCTGTTTGCTGGCTATCTTTTCCTGATGTAATATTTCCCCCATATATGTTTTGAGCTTTATAAGTCTTGAATGTTATATCTGAGTGAGCTTAAAGCAGATAGGTTTTCTCTGTACTTATTAGTGTTTGCAGTGTCTTCTGAGTTAATATCATCTGTCAATCTGGCATGTTTCTCTAACACTTAAAATTCACTGAATATTTAAAGAGAAAAAAATCACCGTGTCTCTAATTCTAACTACAGCGTATCTTCTAGCTTGTGCTAAAAAAATTTATCCAGAAAACTTCAAAATATTTTAAACCAATCATCTTCAAGGTCATAATTAATCACTTTGGATCTAGATATAATGGTAAAAAAATAACAGTTTGCAACTGAAGCTAGAAACTAGACTTTTTACTATAACTTATGAAAGCAAAAGTTTGTATTTAAATTCATCAAAATGCACTCACATTTTCACAACTTTAAAATTTTGCTTTTAATAAGTTTTAGTAAATATCTGCTTTTACCTTTACTTCCATGTATTTAGGATATAATACCAAATATATTTATGTTTATGGTCCAATACTAAGTTTTTAAAAATTAGAAACACTAAAATGTTAGAAGTTATCTCAAAGACTAGGGTCATTGATGATTTTTATTTTCTACTTTTACATATACTCTCTGGGATTTTATTAGCTTTATAAATGAACATATGTTATATTAAAAATATGTTTTGTGGCATTCCAAGTAACTGAACATCTGTCTTCTTATTTAAAGGAACCAAATTAATTTCACATTTTCATATACCCAAATCCATACCATCAGGAATTTTAGGAAAATCTAATTTTTCTGGTAATGTTCAACAGACCAACATTTTGCTTAATATAAGTCAATAATGTCATAAAATTTATCAATATAAGCTGGAAAAGATTACAGTAAATGTTAAATCAGATGTTAAAAATTATTTATCAACTCAGTAATCTTTGTAGATATACCTTAATACATTAAAACCTAAATATCTTACAGAACTAAGGGTTTATCTTCTTTATATCTTTTTTAAGGCAACTTTTTTGGTAAATCTAAGATGTTTCTCTACTTGTAATAAACTGAATCAGTGCTCTTAACCAGCACTGTTAAAATAGTCATGAAAATCACCTACATGCTGAAAATGTATTATTATTATTATTTTATTAAATGACGTGATTTTACATAAGTGCAATGACTACTTGGGAAATTGGTGATCTAGAAAATTTAGGATTTATTTGCTATACAAATAGAAGATTTATGGTCTAGTTAGAAGACAAGGAGAGACATCATTTCAGAAGATGGAAGTTGAATGAATAAAGGCAATATAGACATTACTTTAAATTTGATGGGGGAAATGAGTGTCACAAGGAGGAGAGAAATGAGAACACTTGATAGGCAGAAGCAATGGAGTGAAGGGCAATAAAATAAAGGTAAGAGAATAGGAACTATAAACATGTCTTCACTCTACCAGACCCAGCCTCCCCAGAGTCTTTTGGAGGAGGAATTTATCATCAATTCAGAATGTCAATATCAGGCTCCCTCTGTATAACATGAACACAGGCTGATGGCTGGTGTCTTGTGCTTAACACAAGTTTTCATGTCAAGACAATCCTTCAAAGAGTTGTTTTGTTTCAAATTTGGCTCCTCTGGGATTCTGTTTTACTCCTCAACTCCCCCGATCCTTTCTTGGGCTCTAACCCATGGCTCTCAGGACCATTAAGGAGTCCAACCCCTCTGGCCCTCTTTTTGCTGTGGGGATCAGAGCTGTCTTTTCTCATAGTCATATTCTACAAAAGCTACATAATTTGTCATTTGAAAAATTATTAATAGATGTGATGTATACATACTATATTTTTCAACTATTTTTAGAAAGTTTGGTGTTTAGGACTTATGAAAATTTACTGAACTAAAACTATGTAATTTATGAGAAAAAAGTTTAATTTTTTCTGCTTTGGAGTTTGGAAAGAATGCAGGGGAAATCACTGGAATGAAAATGGATTTGTTCTGTACAATGGAAACTCATATGTGGAAATGATCTATAGGGCATTCAATTCAGCTTCCTGCCAATGCAGAATTGCCTCCTGCCATAAAACTTCAGAGGCTGAGTCTAGACTATTTTAAAATATGATTCAGCTCTGACCAAATGTCAAGGACAATTTGTATGAATCTTGGGCAATATACTTTAATATAAACTGGTGGCCTGATTGTACTTAACAATCCTGTATTGTATATTTGAAAGTTACTATGAGAATAGATCTAAAAGGCCTCATCATAAGAAATTTATATATATATATATATATATATATATATATATATATATAACCCACTTTAGGTGATGTATATTAACTGTACTTATTGTGGTAATTAGTTCACATATATTGAGTAATGACATATATCGAGTCAATAAGTTGTAAACCTTAAAGTTTATAATGTTGTGTATCGATTATATCTCCATAAAACAGGAACAACTAAATGAACTGGTCGCCTTCATTTGTTAACAGGGCCACCTATCCACATCTAAACATAGTTTCTACTTGCAATTGGCCTGAGCCTCGTAACCACTTGGAATGTATATGCATGTATTTATACACTCTAAATCCCTGCTTCATTCTGGCTTTTTGAATCTGCACTTCAGGATGTAGACTGTCCTTGGGAGAATAGCATTAAAAAGACAAGGCCTCCTACTCTCCGTCCTGGTTTCAGTCCAATAAATTCAGACAGTCCCTTCCTTACTCTACCCCATGCCCTTCAGTTTGGCTACCATATCAAAGCAAGCTACAGACAATTAAGTTTGTTTTAGATAATTTCCCTGCCTTTGACTTTTGTAACTCCCACTAATGCAATACCCTATTGTGTAATTCCCATGTGAACACTGAATAAAAGGATGAACCTAAATCTAGTCATGAACTCAAATCTGTCTTGTCAATAGCCAGGCTAAAATATCAGTCTTTCCATGGACTTCCATAACCTTTAAAATAATAACCAAATCTTAACTGGTCTGCAAAGCCCTATTAAGTCTGGCCCTGGCTATTTGTTCAGTCTCATCATATACCATCTGCTAACTTCTGTGCCCCAGCTTACCATCAGTAAGACGCACCCGAAAATCTCAGTGGCTAAACCTAGCACACATATATTTCTTATTCCCTCTACGTGTTCAATATAAACTGACACTGGAATTGTGCTCACCATGATCACTCAAGGACTAAAACTCAAGGGAGATTCCTCTTCATGCGGGCTTGGGATGGGGTAGCACCAATCATGCACCAGATGGTAAAGTTACCTCTAGAACTGACACAAGTTGGCTCCATAGCTCAGGGGTTAGAGCACTGGTCTTGTAGAACTGACACACCTCACTTCAACTCACATTTCATTGGCCAAAGCAAGTCACATGACCATACCAAACTACAAAGTTGTTAAGGAAGTGTAATCCTACCATGTGCCACTATTGTGATAAAACTAATGACTGTCATGGGAACTGTAAGAATTCAAAGCAACTATTCCATTACAGAATGAAAGTTATCATGGCTTTGATATCTCTGTGCACCAGCAGAGCTGAGACTATTGCAGGATGGAAGAGACCAGGGAAAGAAAGAACTCTCAGAAACCCAAATAAGACTAACTCCAACCGAAAGGAGTAAAATGGTCGCTAATGCCCATGCCTTCTTCTGGACTCCATATATGTTTATGACCAACTAATACCAAGTTGTTTCCTTTCTAATACTAAATTGCATGTGCACACATGTAACAGAGCAGTTAAGAATATTGTAGTGCATTTATACTTATCCAAAAATAGTATTTAGGGGGAGAAATGACAATGGGCTTTTTTTTAAGTGGTCCACATTTTTTTTTAGATTTTATTTATTTATGTTTAAAGGGGAAGAGAAGGAGAGAGGGAGAGAAACATCAATGTATGGTTGCCCCTCATGTGTCCCCTGCTGGGAACTGGCCTGCAACCCAGGCATGTGCTCTGACTGGGAATCGAACTGTAATCCTCAACAATGGCCTTTTTAGTAAAAATCAAAAGTAGATTTAAAATTATGTATGAGGATGTATAAAAAAATACTGAAGATCAAGAAACCCATAGAAAAAAATTTTAGAAGAGAATGTAGGACTCCCTAAGAATCCTACTTCCTTCAATGATAATGAGGCAAGATCATTTACCAATATTCAATACGTCTTCCCCTCCATTTTCTTTCCATGTTACCACTCAGATAGCCAGATCCTTTGGATTTTTTTATTGAAGATTTTGTTTTGCAGAAAGCAGAAGACTAACTTCACTGAACATATCATGCCAGTGTCTTTGAGGACAGGGAGAAAAAGACACATGCATTAAGAACAGACTTAAGGGAAGTATATGAATAACAGAGACATACCTGTCCCAAGAATAGCCCTGCTCTGTAGCCATTACCTGGGAAGGTAGCTAAACTCAGTGATGGACTCAGGGAAACAGAGCCCTAGTTAAAAGTAATGATTTCCATGTTCCTATGTTTGAAACAAAAGCAGTACAGTTGCTGGACTTGAAAGCATCGAGGGCAATAAGCATCAGAGAGATAATCAGTAGGATAGGATAGGCCTCCTTGATATTTTGGTGCAACCTAAAATGCCTTGGAATTTGGAACAATATAGTGGAGTGGAGGACAGATGACACAAACGATTAAATGTGCTACCAATCCCAACAGGATGGGAGCTCAAAGACAGATTTGAGTTGATTTAAGGGGGAAAATGTGTCAATTCTCATACATCAGAGTTTATAGTTAAAGACGTGCTCATAAGTAAAAGGAAAGATTATGGGCTTCAACCGCATTTATGAGGCCATTAGTAAAGGAGAGCGCATTCTACATCTCACCATACATTTTCGTCGGACTTGAGTAGAAGGATAAGATAGAGGCCGACAGGGAGATCCTGCAGACGTGATGGTGTTGGCTCTGGTCTCTCGGCCAGTGCTGCTGCAACACTGATGGGCGAAGGCCATCTACTCCAACAGCTTCCGGGGGCTGTAACAGGAAGAGCCAGAGAACCAGGGGTCACCACCGCTAAGAGAAAAAAGACAGTAGACCAAAGGAGTATTTGAGATATAAAAGATGCCCCAGGGTGAGTGGTGGAATTTGCATGTCACGTGCCAAGTTCTATCTAGAAGTTTACCGTTTATGGTGCCTTTTGTGTAAAGATTTTATTTTGCGTATGGGATAGCCATCTCTATCCCATAAGGATTAGTCCTAAACGTCAGAGTCCAATGTTGTTTTTATATACTTTCTGTAGTCACAGTCACTTCTTCTAGGCCCTGTTCAAGTGAAATAACATGATGTAATTACAACTACTTTGAGTTTGTTGGAGATTTTCAGATGTGAATCAGATGGTACAAGGAAAAAGCACTTAAAATTTAGGGACAAGGACATGGCTGACATTTGAGTTGTCAATCTGTGAAGCTTTTCATTGTAAGTTTTAGAGTGCTTTCATCACTAATTAATATGTAATAATATGTCAGACCAGCTAAATTAATACTGAGAAAACTAACAGATACACATACCAAAGGCTATTTAACACTGACTTTATCTTATTGGAGTGCCATTATTTCAGTGTTTTGTGAAATGGAAACTGACACTTGGTATACTAGATCAATTATAAAACAGAATGCAGTGTGCAAAATAATTAGTCAAGCTCTCATGATCAGGCTTCACCTTCTTTTTCTGAGTTTCTTCTTCCCAAAACAAACCATTTCCTCCAGCACTCTTCTCTGAGCATTTTACAAATCCTCACTGCTTCCCCCATACCTTGCTCATGTCATTTCTCCTGAAATTGTCCCTCTTCTCTTTTAATTGCTTCGAGAACCGAAACCAATACTTGGTCAGCCACGAATCCCCTGCAGGCCCTAGCATGGTATCTGTGTGTAATGCTTACTCGGTAGAACTGAATTTTGATTACTGATTTCAGTCATTAGTATCATGATCCTCATATCCCATGGCAAAGAAGGGTTTGCCAACCTATACTGGTACCATTCCTTAATCTGACAAGAAAAACCAGCCCTTCAGAGGGAGAAAATAAAAGGAGTAAAAGCCAGTAAGCAGTGTGAGAAAATTTTTAAAAATGAACCATAAAATTCCACGGAAGAACAATTTCCTTACCCTCCTTAACTGAGTGTGTTGGTCATATGTGCAGATGAAGAAACATTCCTATTTAGTTAATAGTGCGTGGCAGACCTCACCAGAATTGGTCTTCATTCTTTTGAGGACTTTATAGAGGTTTTTTGGGGGGTGCGGTTTGTTGTTGTTGGTGGTGGTGATTTTTTTTAGCTTTTAGAAAGTTTGGGCTGCTTTCTGTGGAGAATGCCTCCTCTTTTGGAGTTCACAGATCTCCAAGGCATTCCAGAAGAGCAAATTAATTCTCCTTAGAGTGAAAGGACTTGGATAATTAGGTGAATCATTCAATTTATTTGGAGGCATCCCTTAAAGGTGTGAAATCATCTCAATAAAGCCCATGTTCATGCAAAGATTTATAGGGGTATTAAGCTCTTATGTTAGTAATGGTGAGAATAATCGAAGTGTTTCATATACAGAATCCCCAGTCTCAGGACTTCTAAAAGATGTGAATGCTTTATGCTTAAATTAGTGATGATGATAATGCTTGCTAAATGCCTGGTCTGCCTAATCCCTGTAAATAGGTGCTTACCACAAATTAATCAATAACCATGAATAAGAACAGGTATTAATATCCCCTTTTCACAGACAAAAACACTGAAGCACAAAGAAGTTAAATAGCTAAAGCCACGGATGCAAGTAGCAGAACTGAAACTGGACCCTCTAGACATCCCATACACCCCACCCTTCACTATGTGATATCCCAAGTAAACTAAGTGCCCCACCCAATTAGTTGTTACCTAAAATGGTTCCAAAATTGAAAACATTGGTCAATCTACTCTTTAAAAATCCTTGTCAATAAGTTTTTTAATCAAAGTGAGAGAACAAATGGGCAGGCTAGGCACATTTTTCTACGCCTGGAAGCATTGACAATGAGGAGTCCTCACTCTGGAAGGCCCCGCTACAACAGCGAGGGAAGGAGGGGTTCATGCCAGACTGCTGCACCCGAAAATATCCGGCTGAAGCAACACGAACGGTTCTGTGAGGGAAATGTCTGTAGCCCTCAAATATCTCACGATCAGCTACCCAAGTGTGCGCAAATAGCTGCTGGCCTGGCATCATGCTGAAAAGGCTTTGTTCTGCTTTCCAGCTCTGTGCTGATTGGGGCCAAGGCTACAGAGAGAGAATGCAAAATGGAGAGATGATGATTATCCCACTATTCTGTGCAGGGTAAACATCCAACTATTCAACATCTTTAGCAATGACTGGAAAACATAAACAACACTCTTACCACATTTTCAGACGCCCCGAAACTGAATGACAGAGTTAATATAATTAAGACAATACACTGAGATATAAAATTATCTTAACAAATCAGAACACTAGGGAAAATAGTACAATTTATCAGGGATAATTAGCAAGTTGTACATTCTAATTCAAAACTTACAAATGCTGAATGGAGCGTGAGGGAGAATTGAACTTTCGGTGTGAAAAAGCATTGCACAGGAAGTAGGTTGCAGTCCGTAATGAGCCAGAATGTGCTAACAGACTTCAGCGATATTGTTACCAGCCCAAGGTCTGCTTTGAGGGAGGTGATGGTGATGGAAGATTGGGTTCCGTTTAGATGCCACTATTTAAGATCAACACTGTCCAGAGGAGAGTGGCCAGTATAATGAGAGCTTTGAAAACCTCTGTATATAAAGAAGAGGTCTAGAGAACAGGGAGATTGTGCCTGAAGGCTGAAGCACTACGAGTGAGTTTGCTTGAGCTCTTCATGGTGTGAGAGAGAGCAGACAGCCTGGAGACCAAAGCAGAGTTTGATCCCAACCACAGAACCCTGACAGGCAACCACTTAAACTGTCAAACTCTCAGCGTCCTCAGCCCAAATGGTTTGTTTATTCCTAAATTATTTAGGCTTCACAGGTTGAACACTAAAACGTACACTAAAAAGCAAGTGTCTGACTTGAGTAGGCTATCTTGTGCCCAAGATGGACAAGTTTCAGTCCATTGATACACAGGGTAATGATAACCTGGGGGTTTGGAGGACAGGCAACTCACCTCAAAACAAGACATTTTTTTATCCAAAATCAAGACTGTATTTATCTTCATCAACTGACATGAGTATAGAATATTTAAAATAACTGGACTCCACAGGGGAAACACGGGTTGAAATACAGAACTGAACAAAGCAGAAGGCTTAGATGATCGGACAAGGCACAGAAGCCTGGTGGACATGGGTATGGACATCAGAAACCAAAAAGGACATTGAAATGACATTTTGACCAGGCCCTCTCAATACGATTGTTTTACACAGTGTATTACTTTGCTAGGGCTGCTATATCAAAGCACCACAAACTGGGCAGCTTAAACAATAGGAACTTATCGTCTCACGGTTCTAGAGGTTAGAAGTCTGAGATCACGCGTCCCCAGGGCTGGCTCCCTCTCAGGGCTGCGAGGGAGTACCTGTTCCATGCCTCTCCCCTTGCTTCTGGCGGTTGCTGAAAACCTTTGGTGTTCCTTGGCTCCTAGACACATCACCTTGAGCTCGGTTTTCGGCTTCCCATGGTCTTCACCTGCACATAGTGTTCTGCCTGAGTCTCTTCATACAGTCTTTCTTCTTTGTATGTGTGTCTCTTTGGCCAAATTTCCCTTTTTCATATGGAGAACTGGATGTTGTCCATCCAGTCAGACCGAACCGGGGCCCACACTCTTACCTCATCTTACCTTGATCATCTGCAAAGACTATTTCCAACTAAAGTCACATTCACAGGTCCTAGGGGTCAGGACTTCAAAAGCTCTTATGGGAGGTACAGAGGGAAGGAGACACAGTTCAACCCGTAAGATGACTAACTTGAAATAGAAGCGTGTCAAAATGTACTTTTTCTTTGTGTAAACATCTAAACAGCAGTGTGACAAAGTTAAACTCCTGTATCAGCAGAAGTCCCTGAGCCTCCCTCCTCACCCTAATCCTCACTCCATCCTGGACCTTCCTTCATCTCTGACTCTGCCCCAACTCCATTCTCATCTTTACCCCACCCCTAAATCATACCCCCTCCTGCTCCACCCCCAGACGGGAGGGTCAGCAGTGCTATGATGGTCAGTAATGAAGTAAGAGTCAATGTTTTACTAATTCCTTGTAATTTTTTTTCAAGTTGAAAATTTTATGGTTCACTTTTTTAGCCTCCATCTAAGTAAAATTCAAATCAAGTGATGGTGCATCAAAATGTTCCTACAATGAAAATGTCCTCAGGGTAAAAATTTCTGAAATAGCCGAGTTACCATATCGCATAACAAATTATGTGGTACAGGAGAGTCTTATATGGCTCCTGTAAATGCCATACCAAAGCTGAGTGTAGAAGGACTAATAGGAAATTTATCCGGCCAGAAGAGGAACATTCCTGGTTGAAGGAAAAGCAAACACAAAGGGCTGATGCTGAGAAGAAAGCAGCATCAGAGACTCTCAAGCAGCGTGGCATGGTCAGGGCACAGGAAGGGAAACAGACAGGCAGGCGGGGGCTAACTCCTAGCCTGGGACACCATTGATTGTCTGTTAATTTTATTCTTATTTCATTTGTTATTGCATTGGAGAGTAAGCAGAGGATTTGAAGCAAAGCCTGCCATGCTCGTATGTGCAGTTTTGAAAGATCACTTTGGCAATCATGAGAAGAGTGGACTAATAAAAGACCAGAGAGAAGTCTTCATAATCGTACAAGGAAACGATGATGAAAGCTTACACTTAGATGGCAAGCGTGGTGAGGAGGGGCAACCCTCCCCAGCTATTTGTGGAAATATTCAACAGGCCAAATCAATAGGGCTTTAATGAAGGAAATTAAATTAGTGGTTTCCAACCCTAGCTGCACACTGGAGGCACCTCAGGAGTTTTTCTAAATGCAGTTCCTCTGGCCCCGTCTCAGACTTGGTGATTCAAAATTTCTGCTGTTTAAACCTTGAGAATTTGCCGATTCCCTTGGCCAGTCTCTGTAACTAAACATTTAATGGCTGAGACTCTGGAGAGAGGAAAAAGCACTCTGTTTACTCAGGACTAGGTTTTAGTACCACACAAGGCAAAAACAATATGACAGTTAAACTGTTAAAAAACAGAACATTACCTGGGAAACTTACCACTGAATATATTGAAGCAGAGGCTAGTAAACTAGCTAAAGAGAGTTTGCAGAAGGTTTTTCACTTGTCAGAAGAATGAGAATGCATTTGAGGCCCTCCAGGACCAGAAAGCTCTCATGCGCAGTGAGCAGAGACAAAAGCGGCCAGAGCAGCAGCCAGACATTCAAAGGAATCTGCGTACCCAAGCCCCTGTGGGCACCCCTCTGCTCCAGCTGTGGATTCAGACACGGTCTTGCTCTGACCTGGTTTGAATTCCAGGTTCTGGCCTTTGGTGTTGTCTCTGTTTCCATGACAACCCAGTCCTGTTTGAGCCATGCTTGCTATCTGGCTGCTACATCTCCATTCAGCATCGGTGCCCCACCCCATAGTTCCAATTTGCCGTATCTCTGAGGCCCAGTTTCAGTCTGGCTCACCCCACACCTGGTTTCGAGCTCCATTCAGCCTTTCTTGATTTCCAGCCTCTTCATACCCACATTCAGACCCCTGCTTCCCCTCAGGGTACAGACCACCCCCTCTCAGCCAATTTCAACATAAGTCTACTACACACATTTTCTATGAGGCATGATGGAGATCCAGTCGATTCCCAATGGGTCTCGAACAAAAAAAAAAGCATAGCCATTAAAAGAGCAGGCTTTGAGCCGCGGCTGGTGTAGCTCAGTGGATTGAGCGCAAGCCTGCGAACCAGAGGATTTCGGTTCGATTCCCAGTCAGGGCACATGCCTGGGTTGCAGGCCAGTTCCCAGCAGGGGATGCACAAGAAGCAACCATACATTGATATTTCTCTCCCTCTCACCTTCCCTTCCCTTCTAAAGATGAATAAAATAAAAATTTAAAAAATAACAGGCTTTGAATTCAGGCCTGAATTCGAATCTAAACACATGACAAAAAGCAAATTGCCTAATCACTCCAAGCCTCAGGTCCAAACTTATTTGAAGATGATAAATACATCTAACCCACCTCATAAGTTATACAGGTATAAGCACCACCCACAGCTGGCTTCACCAACTCAAGATTAACCCATGACCAAATCTCCTTTCATTTATGATTAATAACTAGTGCATCCAGTTTCTCTAAGTAACAGTACATTCAGCATCTCCCTCTTCGGGTACTATCCATCCTCAATGCCAAATAGTCCAAGAGTCTAAGGACTTATCCAGTCCAAAGAGGTCAAATCTAGACTAGTCAGAGAGAGAGCTGAACTGCTGATTAGTCCACAATCTCAGTTTCCACCTCCAAATGCAGCTCAAAGGCAACTCTTGTGCTTGCTGATGGATGCTGTTCACTGTCTCAGTAATGGCCTTGCTGGCTCCCATTTCTGCTTGGGATAAATGATATCTCACTCTTAGGCTTCCAGGTTACTCTGCTACAACTAATCCTTCTTCAGGCTCTTGCACCAGGGGCTGGGCACTAACCCAGCTACCATGTTTCCCCTGAAGCTCCTTTTCAAGGCCTTGGGGCTTATGTTAGTTTCTTAGGTTGTCATAACAAAGTACTACAGACTGAGTTGCTTAAAACAACAGAAATCCATTCCCTCACGGTTCGGGAAACCAGAAGTGTAAACTCATCATGTCAGCAGGGTTGGTTCCTTCTTGAGGCTGTGAGGGAGAAATGGTCTTGTGTCTCCTAGCCTTTGGTAGTTCCCAACAATCTTTGGCATTCTTTGGCTTATAGCCAAACCACTCCACCTCCACCTACATTTTCACATGTCCTTTTTATTCTGTGTATCCCTAAGTTCTCTTCTTATAAGGACACCAGTCATTGGATTTAAAGACTCACCCATGAGATAAGTATGACATCATCTTAATTAATTATACCTGAAAAGATCCTATTTCCAAATAAGGTCATATTCTGAGGTTCCAATGAATATGAATTTTGAGACACTATCCAATCCACTACGAGTTTTTTTCTTGATAACAAAGCTTGCAGACTCATTTCCCTAATTTCAAGTCTCTGAAAAAAGGGTCCCAAACCTGTTCTTTCAAAAAAGCCCACTGGGCTCCTATGTAAATTTTCCTTTTACCCTCTTTCCCAGAGCAAGAGACAGCAAACAGGTCTTCTTGTATTCCAAATGTTTCACTCATTGAAAAAATCTTCCCAAACAGTCTTACTAGCCCAACCCTATAATTAAGGACAAACTGCATTAATTTTTACCTCATTTCAAGTATGTGTCTGGTATAGACAGTGCTCAATTATGGGTACTTTTTTATTTTCTCGGAAGGTAACCAAAAATGCCACAAGAGTACGGAGCAGCAGAATAAACCTTATTTTACTGTACACAAAATATCTTCGCTCTTTAGTTTCTAGCACGATTTGAGTAGAACTCTCAGTGCAATCTGGAAAGCTCTGTATCTCTCATACAACATCTAAATATATGTTATATATTGTTGGCTCATGGATCAGATGAACGATTATGTGTTGCAGAGCTCTCTGATAATCTCAACATTTCAGGGCTCTTACGGGTGTGAAACTCGGTTAGATAGAATACCTTCAGAGTGGAGAGAAGTGAGATGTTGATACACAGCCAGGACCTTCGCCTTGTAAAGACTATATCTTCATATCCACATGTTCTGTAGAATCACGGGCAGCACCTTGGCTCTTGTGTTGTTACAAAACAGGGCCTCACCTAAGACTCCAATCTAAACCTAGACCTACGCCACAGATCTCCCATTTCCCCTTCACATTTACTTTTCCCCCTCCCACCCTGCTCCCTGCTGCAAAAAAACTAACTGGTAGGGGTATGTTCTCAATTTCTTTTGTCCTCAAGTTTCTGGTTAGGTTTAGAATAACAACTGAAAGTCCCAGCACGTGTTCAGAAGGAAGACTATGAGATTGGTTGATTTATTCTCCTGGCTCCCTCTTTGGGAGATCTCCTAGAGCTAGCTGTATCCTTGACCCAAGGTCATGGCTCGTGGCAAAGAGCCCTCCATAAGACTCTTACTGTATCTCCAACTCTGCCTGCTTTCAGGCCTAAGGATGGTAATTGCCCCAGTTTTTATAATATTAATACCGCACCATTGTAAATAGTCCCTTTTGTAAATAAAACTTTCTCAAACTCATTCTTGACTGTCACAGGGTCACAATTTAGATTTAGGTGAAACATGTCAAGTTGGTTCTCAGTTATTGCCATCTTAAACATGCCATCAAGAATTTTAGAACTGGAAGAGATCATATAAATGAAATCTTTATTTAACAAATGCTGGAACAGAGACTCAACCAGGTCAGTGATTTTTCCAAGGCCATGCTACTCAGAGGAGGACCTGAGCCTCACACGTAAGTCTCCTAAACCTCAATGGGCCCTTCTACCCATTTGCCTGCAAGCCTGAAAAAAACCATAATTATTTTTCTAGAAAATATCATGTCTCTGTGGTTAACAGATACTCAAATTCAGCACCACCTCCAGCCACATTATGGACTTCATTTTCCATTCTTTCCTCCCTTAACATTTCCGTGGCCCTTTTTCTTTCTAGTGCTCACCCTCTGCCTTAGAGGAGGTCTTAACGTTTATTGAGCATTCATTTTGCACCAGACACCATGGAATCATAAGTAGCCCATACTAAATTATTTGTTATCTTATTCAACACTCTCAACAACACTGAGGTATTAAACCAATTGTACATATAAGAAATCTGAGCCCTGGCTGGTGTAGCTCAGTGGATTGAGCCCAGGCCTGTGAACCACACGATTGTGGTTCGATTCCCAGTCAGGGCACATGCCTGGGTTGCAGGCCAGTTCCCAGCAGGGGACACATGAGAGGCAACCATATATTGATATCTCTCTCCCTCTCTCCTTCCCTTCTCCTCTGAAGATAAATAAATAAAATTTTTTAAAAATTTAAAAAAAAAAAAGAAAACTGAGGCCTAAAGCACTTGTGTGTCCAAGGTGGCACAACCAACTAGCTTCAAGTCCAGACTGTCTGACTCCAGAATCTGTATCTTCCCCACGATTGCACGGAGCATCCCGCAGGTAAGTGAAACCTTCAGCTGCCCTGTGCCCCTCCTCCCTCCCCTATCCTCACTGTGACAACGTTCCTCTGGCTTTCACATCAGCATTCACCCATCATATGTCTGATTCCATAACTAGTTACAGAAAATTAGCTGAATCATCTCCAATGAACTAATTTAGAGAAATCAGTTATCCATCTCTACCTCGAATTTTATATTTTTCCAAGGATTTCTAAAGTCAAAACCTAATGTGGTCTCCACAACCATAGATAAGTCAAATTGTAATTGGTGCAATGCAATGCACTCACGACATAAATTCTTATTAAAGGAGACAGTACTACTAGCTTTTGCTGAAAAGAATTGCTTAAGTGGGAAGATACGAAAAAGATCCTTTTTCACACATTCATTTAATTAGAAGTCCACTCATTTGCTCTCAGAGCACTGCTGGACACTGAAAGAAACAGCAACTCATTACTTAGAATCCATATGTGGCAAATGGAAGGCTACAAAATAGAGTAATATATATTCACAGTATGAGAGGGGAAAGTGGGGAGTCAGGTTTGTGACCAGCTTTCAAGTCTGAAAAGAGGAAGGAGCTGATTTCATAAAGAAGAATTTCATCTGCTGCACTCATTTGTATGACTTATTTTTATTTTGAGTAATTATTTCTACGGCTTTCTTCCCTTTGTCTTCTGCAAGCTTCACAAGGGCATGAGCTATGCTTTATTTATCTTTGCATCTTCCACAGCCCAGAGACAGTGTTGTGTATATTAAAAAATGCTCAATAGGTGTCTGCATTGAATAAGCGCTCTTCCTTTTCAAGTAATAGACCTACTTTAAAGAACCCACTCATAATTTTATCTCCTACACTGTGCACATATCAGGACATTATATTTAAAGGTAGGGGGTGAAAGAAGACTTCACAATAAAATCAAAGGCATCATGGGAGGACTTTGTCAAAAGTAATGAAAAGGTGTCCAAGTTCATCAGCTCCTAGGTTCTCTTATAAATTACTTTATTCCCTTTTGTCCATAGAAGACCCTTGTACCTTTACCTATCATTTTGTTCTATTTTTTCAAATATCTTCCATACAAAAAATATTTTTGAGGTACAATATTGCCCTTTACTCATTCAGATGACTTTGTATATTAGACACAAAGGGTTCCTTGAACTCCTATGAGGCTATTGTGTTATATCCATACCTTATAAGTAGATTTTCAACACAATGGATATTAACAGCTATTCCGAGAAGCACTGATGTTTGTGGTAGACTTATTCCTGCTCCTGTACAGGATTTTGTTTTCTTCTTTTGACATTGTGTCAACAAAAATACCTCTAGTAGTTAACAAAGTAGGGAGGAGATTTAGCATTAAAATTATTTATAGTTTGTTTTTCAGAAAAAGAAAAGCAAGAGAGAAAGAGACAAATTTCAAAGCACAAAAGTTTTATAAGGTCATTTTTGAACAATACAAGTACATCCTAAATTATTACCTAGATCTTTAAAGATAAAAATCTGTAAGTGATTCATTTGTTTTGCATTTTTATCTTTCTATATATATTTTTATTCTCAGTTTGAATAAAAGTAGGCCGGTTGTCTTTGAGCACCGTATTCCCACTAATTAAGTGTTAAGGCGGTCTGTACCACATCTTACTTTGTTGAGCCCATTGTATCAAAACCAAGATTCTTTTGTGGACTTCATAAAGTATAGTAAAACAGGGTACAGCAAGATTAGTGAATTACACTGAACAAAGCAAGGTTCTCATGTGTCTCTTTGGCCACTTTGAAGTTAGGAATCAGAGCCAGTTTTTTACAAACAGTAGGCTCCACTCAATAATGTTCAAACACTTGTTTCATGTAGGAGTTCCAATTCATAATGGCAATTGAAATTTCAGCCCGGGCAAATAGAAGGACTGGCCACCCACTCCCTCAGAGCTGGTAGGTCACTCTCACCCATTATGATGACACAGCTGGGTTCCAGATGTCATTTCTTCTCCCACTGGTTAGAATCATGGTTCCCAATTTTTTTTTCCTGTAACTCTAAATTGGACAGCAAGCAGGTTTTGTCAGCCTTGTGTCCTAAAGTTAAACTAAATTACGAGCTAGTATACTTCAAAAATGGTTGAATAAAAACTGGATATTCCGGTCGTTACCATGAAGTAAAAGCAATCTCTTAATATTTAAGCTCGGTGTTTGACATACCTCAGGTTGGCCTCTCCTTGCACTCTCTGATTATCAAAAAGGAAGCAGAAGAAGCCAATATAGCTTGCCAGTGGCCAGCTAGAATTATTCTCAGCATGAGAGACAAACAGTGCTACAGACTGCTGTCATCATCCCGCCTGCTGGGGGTGCGGGTGGGGGAAGAAAGGCTGGAAGGAGCCCGGGAAATAGATTCCCCAAATCTATTCCCCAAATAGATGTCCAAACCTGCCCAACCTTTGGAGACGCTTGTACAGACTCTAAACAGGACTAATTTCCAGTTCTGGAGCCAGATAACCTAAAAATATATGTTATATGTGACATGATCATATTTTCTAAGTGAAAATAAAAACATACTGGTCTGACACATTGTTCTAGCTGCACACAATCTAACAAGGGCACGGAATAGAGTATTTCCGTCAATTCTAATGTACACCATTTTATTATTTTTAACATCGCTGAAATAAGGATGATTCATGCATTCTACCAATGGCATGTCAGTCTAACTGATGGCCATTTTTTTTTCACTAGTGGTAGAAAAAGTAATGGTGTGTCTTACAATCAATAGCATCTTAGGCTTGATCAAAGATATTTGACTCTAGAGTGCTCCAGAAAAAGCCATCTGTTTTTCTGTCAAGTTCAATATACTTATATGTTCAAACTTTATCATGTCTTTAGTCTCAAACTGTATTTCAGGGGAAGAGTGTGGTGTCCAGCTGTGTGTGTCAACCTGGAGAGGCTCTAGTCCTCAGCGATTCAGTCGAACACTGATCTCGGTGTTGCTGTGAAGGTATTTTTTAGTTAAGTTAACATCTGCAATCTGCTGACTTTAAATAAAGGAGATTATCCTCCATAATCTGTGTTGGCCGGTCCAGTAAATTGAAAGATTATGAGTAGCCCCGAGTTCTCCCTGAGAAAGAAGAAATTCTGCAGCGTCAGCTCCTGCCAGAGAGTTTCCAGCCTGGCAGCCTGATGTGCAGACTTCAGACTTGCCTAACCAGCTCCCACAGTCACGTGAGCCAATCTCTTGCATTAAAATACTTTATATACAGGCTACCGTTCAGCTTCTCCATTGGATCCCTAACTGACCCAAAGGTCTGTGGTACTTTTCTTCTCTCTCTTTGACATGTAACTATTTGGAAAGGTAATACATTTCTCTGTTCCTTATATCTTTACAAAAGTACACCATGAAAAGATTTCTTCCTCTTCTCCCATCCTCCCAGTTCCTAACCCACTACTGCCTGTCGCATGTAACCATTACAATTACTTCCTTGTGAGTTCTTCTAAAGTTGTTGTTATTCTTAAGCAAATAAACGCAGATATATATTCTCCCCCACCTCCCACTGATTCACAAAGGAAAGGTAGCTTACTATACATGATGTTCTGCACTCTGCTTTTTTTCTTAACAATATTTCTTAAAAGTTGTTCCATTTCAGCATACAAAGAGTTTTTCATACTTTTGTCACAGCCATATTATGTCCTATTTAATTTCAATGCTTCAGTTTATTTAATCAGTCCTCTTGCTGAATATTCAACTTACTTCACCGATTTTACTATTGTCCACAAAGGAAGATTCTTTTAAAATTTTGTAAATATATAAATAGATAGATATAGTTATATATAGTGACAAGCATATATAGTCATTGTGAATTTTTAGAGAGGTTATATATAGAACACACAAGTAGAATGACTCAAAAAAGCACAACATATATGCATTGCAATTTTGAGAAACCTTCCTAAACTGTCCTTAATCTGCCACTATCAGATGAAGTATTCGCTTGAAAAGTGCCTGTTTTCCCAAATACAAGTGTGTCATTGAATTTTGGAATTTTTGTCAATTAAATAAATTATTTTAAAAGTATGTTTTAGTAAACATATAATTTATATTTCAATTAATTTTGGTGACATAGAATATTTTTTAATATATTTACATCATTTTTACTTCTTTAGCTGTATGATCTCTGTTCATGTCTTTTGACTATTTTTCTACTGAGTTGAGTTTTTTGTATTATCCAGGAGTTTTAATATAGTCGGCCAGTTACTCTTTAAATGCAATAATATTTTCACCAACTTTTCTTTTGTCTTTTGGCCCTCTAAGGGGTACATCCATTAAAAAACTGTTCATTTTTATTTATTTTGATTTTTCCATTTTTTCTTTTATGGTCTCCAGATTTGTGTCATACTTACAATGGCTTTCTCCACACCAAGATTCTAGAGGTATGCACTATTTTTTGTAGAATATTTAAGGTGTGTCTTTAAACATTCAATTCTTTATTACTTTTCAGATGGCTGTCCCAACATCACTTATTAAATAGGCTACTTTTCCTAAAATACCATTTCCTAAAATACCTTTTACATGAAATACCATGTCATATAGTAAACTACTGTATGCATTTAAGTCCAGTATGTTCCATTGGTTTATATGTCTGGTTCACTGTGTGAACCAGTACCATACGTTTTAATTAGTAAGACTTTACACTATATTTTAACATCTAGGAGGATCAGCTCTTCCCCACCTCCCCCCATTCCCACAATTGCTCCCACAATTAGGAATAGTGTGCTTGTCTTCTTCCTATCTTACCCTGCAAAATATTTTTATACTGGCTTGTCGTATCACAGCCCTGAAATTCCACCACTAGGTCAAATGAATCAGAAAACCACAAGCATCAGACAATGGTCTCTCACCCTGTGCTGTGAACAGGGACCACCTGCACATCTAAGGTCTCAGTTTTCTCCTTGAAAGAATACAAAGATAAGAAGTTTTACAAGATGTTCTCAAAGATTCCTCCCAGTTTTAAAGTTTTCTGGTTTAATGTCAAATCTCATTTTGGAAGTCTTAATTAGCAGTGTGCCTATTTCTCATTACAGTGTCTGTTTTGTGATTTTTTTGTTACAAACAACTGGAATTTTTTTAATCACATTTTTAGAGACAGAAAGATGAAAAAATGACTCATTTCTTTTATGAATCAAAATTAGAACATTTTATAAGTCACATTTTCTAAACAATCTACCTTTTCTAAATGCAATTTACCAGCAAAAAAATTGGCATACATAAAGTACCAATAAAAAACAAAAAACTTCAGAAGTTCTGCTTCTATTTTTGTTTTTGCCTTTTTTCTCCTTTTCATCATTTCTGTGAATTGCTAGCTGACCAAACACAGTAAGATCAAAGACTTTCAATGTAATTTTCTCACACCTGACCGAGTGGCTGCCGAGCACATTGATTACACATCACCGCTGAGTAACTGGGACAATACTCCACTCTAAATTGCATGTCATGGACGTGGGTGAAAAAAAGGGACCAATAAAAATTTTAGTTGGTTGCATTTCCCTGCAAAGTACATTGTTGTTTAAAAATCTTGCCAGCAGGTTGGTATACCACCAATTCGTGTTAACATAGTACCACGGCAATTAAATGTTTGACGCCTTCTGATCAACCACCTGATCTATGCACCACCTAGATCTATGAACTAAGAAGCTGAAAAAAGCCCCTCTCTGGCATCTTCAATTTTATTCATGACTGTTTAACTTATGGACTTGCCCTCTCTCTTTTCTTCAATGGCTGTATATTAGGTGGACTCTGTGAGAATGTGGAATATAAAGCACAAAACCATAGAGAATTGTTTATTTTCAGCACAGCATTTTTATGCTTTCTGCAGACTAGTGTCTTATATATATAATGTGCCTCCTACACAAAACTGAAGCATTCTTAGAGGGACTTTACCTACATGAAAAATCTCATCTCAGCTTTTAAAAAATTCCTGTGGAAAATCATAGAGCTAAGATGGGAGGATCTGCATTTATTTCAATAAGTCAGAAGTTACTTAGGCATTAATCCTAATGAGAGCTGCATACAAATCCCTGGACATCAAAATATTCTTGACTGGCTTAACTTTTAATTTAGGAGTTTACTAGAGCCTGCAGCTATCCTGCTGGAGTCTGTGATAATGTCGGATCCCATAAACGAAGCATGGAGGACTTGGTGAGCCGCCCGGGTAGAATGCCAAAGGATGCTCTGGGGACATGGCAATTCTGTACACAAGGTAGCCTTCATTTCTGTGAGCCCTAACTCAATCAGTGCCTATAATGGTGTTAGAAGCATTGCAATGCAGGCTCAAATTTGTGTTATCAGCTCCTTGCACTTACAAAGATTGTTTCTCTATCACATACAGGGTAACTGCAAGGACAGTAAGTTATAGTTGCCACATCAAATTTCCCCACAAGTGGCACTGGCCTGGCATCCTGCCACAAGCCAGGCTTTTCGTGAACCCCCTTCCCAGCTGGTAAGAGAGGCTAGTGGGAGAATGGGTGACCACACAGAGGAGACAGTAGAGCTGACTCCTCCAACACTTCAGTTCCAGTGGTGGCATGACAGGAATAACTAGAGAAGACCATTAGAATATGACCATCTTCCACTTCTTTTCATCTCTACACAAGATTCTACTACGGGATGAAGATGTGTGGGAGAGCCACCCTGCCATTGCCCAGGCACTTCCACGGCTCTGGATGAGTCATTGTAGGCAGGAAGTCTAATCAACAGTGACTGCTTTCTCTTGCAGGTAGGTGGGGGTGGAATGATACTCAGGAGCCTGAGACCCTGCCTGTAATCACTATCATTTTCATCATCTTATGAGCCGCCATATACTGAGCCCTTGCACAATGAATTCTTCACAGCAAACCCATGTCTGAGAAGCATTTGTTTCCCCTTTTTACTGAAGTAAGCACTGAAGCTGAAAGATTCTTTGTCCAAGGTTGCTCAGTTACAAGCAGGAGAGCCCACAGGCAAAGCAATGCCCAAATGACTCCAAGCACAGAAAGTGAGGTAGTAAAATTAGACACACCTCAGTCACAGCTGAGTTCTCAGAGACACGAGAAGTGCCAAGTACTGTCCAAATTCTCAACTAAGATTCTAGTGCACCAATAAATGCCCAGCACGCTAAGAAAGTATAAAACCAGTTCTGTCAGCATTAGTCCACCTCACACCTCAAGGGCTTAAAGAGGGAAGACATGAGAGAAAATACTTCCTCTAGAGAGAATTGCTGGGCTACCATGGCATCTCTCCTCTCCGTTCCTAGGGACTGAGGATTAAGATGCACCTCCATTACCTGAAGTCCAATAAGAGGAACTTCATGGGGACACCAGAAAGCTTGGCATGTGTCTCCTCAACTTTGAACACTAAAAACTTGCCCTGGCCAGGTAGGTGGCTCAGTTCATTGCAGCACCATCCCATACGCCAAAACGTTAGGTTCCTGGTCAGAGTGCATACAAGAGGCAATCTGTCAATGTTTCTCTCTCTCACTTCCTTTCCCTCTAAATTCAATAAAACATATCCTCGAGTGAGGATTTTAAAAAAATTAAAAAAAGAAAGAAAAACGTATCTCCACCAGGTAAAACTAAAGGAGAAAGTTGGCAGCTTGAAGAGACGGTGTTGTATTGGGAGTGAACTGCAGGAAAAAGGTTGGTTTCCCTGGAGACTAGATGTGGGCTCTCCTGCAGGGAACAGACCTGTGACATTTTTCAAAGAAAATTGATGCTAGGTTACTTGAAAGGACAAAGGGCTCAAATAGGTAGAGAGAGTCTATGTAGAGCAACACAGCAAGAGCCCGGCGTCCAAGGGATGTGTTCCTTCCACCTTGGAGCCCACATCCCGGGAGCCGCAGGGAAGAGCCAGCGCTGGAGGACAGAACGGCGGCTGCACACGCACAAAATCCACAGGGACCCATGTCCAGATTGCAACTGCAGGAGTCGCATACAGCGGCCCCGGTTCTCCTAACGTGCTACCTGGCCGGGCCAGCACTGGGGAAGTCGGAGGCAGCTGCTTTAGAGGGGGAGAGAAATACATCAACAGCACCAAGCTGGTCACAGCTGTCTCTCCCACTACAGGCTGACAAGGCTGATGCAGGCTTAAGCTCGGTAAGTGAATTTGAAATAAATTGGGCTTATTTTGTATTTCTATACAACAATCGACTACACGGGAATTATGTGATTATTAGACCCAACTGGGCTTTTAGTGTTAAAATAAGGGAATTATTGATTTACCTAAAAATAACTTGAAAACTGTAAAACCTGCTTGAAATGTCCAGCAGGACCCTGGGAGAGGGGAGAGACACAGAGTCTGTACAACAGGCATGTCTAAAACAAGGAAAAGTGATTTACGCTTTTCAGAGGCCCCAGTCCAGCTCCTCGGGTGTGCGGCTTATGCACGCAGCAGGCTGCCCCGTGTGTGCCACGGGAGCTGCTCTCTTCGCTGACCTCCTCTTTGGGGGGAATTAACTTTCTGAAGGTCAGCGGTGTCACATAGGCCGTGCACCGATGACCCTGCAGTCCTCCCTCACCTCGTCCATAGATATTTGGCAACCCTACCCACCCCACCTCTCCATGCTAGAAAACAGAAGCTCCTCGGAGCGCACACCCAGGGGGTCTACAGCCCGGTACAGTGCGTTCGGTGTCACATCCCTCCTTTTGCGTTTCTCGCTCCTGCCCTAGTTCTGCATTTTCGCTTCCTACATTTTTAACCCGCCTTTGGTGCCCTAGCGGCGTATCCTGTGACTGCTTCAGAAGATGCCAGAGAACTCATTAGGTCTGAGCACTTGGAGATCCCCCGAAGCAATTACTTCCGAAGCACTACTCCTTACAAGCGGTGGAGGCCAGGGGTAGGAAGCAATTTGGCTATCAGGAGCACTTACACAGATGGCGCTTCTCCCGCAGCCAGGGAACAAGCAGGGAGCAGCCGCCGGCTGGGAGAGCGAACACTCCTCCCGATGGCGTGCATGCGGGTTCAATCTGGACTTCGGTGTGCATTTTGCCTTTTTAAAAACATGGAATGCAGTTTAAGCTTACAGGTGCAGAACTGTGTGTGTAGGCATAAAAATGTTTGTCAACATTTTGTAATGCTTTTTAGTTTCCAAAAATTGTCATAAGAAAGTATAATCTGCATTCTCATGGGAAAATAGAATCCTTATGCTACCTTAAAAAGGTGTTTTTAACAACATTTCATGTGATATGACCGCACTCATTATATAATGTTAAGTGGGAAGGAAAAGTGTACAAGACTGCACATGCAGTGAGCATGTGTGGCCCCTCTGGCCATGTCCCAGCTGAAGGGTCTCAAACTTGAGGTCAGACACCCTCGGCGTATGCTGGTGACTCACAAACCCACTAGGCGCCCAGGGTCCTAGCGCACACTGGGTCCCAGAGCACACTGCCAGTGCCCACCCCACCCCGACACATCTCCTCAGGTGTTACCTGGGAGGGTAACAACACCTGGCTTCCAGCTCTGTTGGGGCTTTCTCTGCCATCCAGCATCCACTCTGCCTGCACCTAGGACAGGCTGGAAGTGTCCATTAGTTATCACCTTCCATCCCTATCAGTTTATATGACTACAGCAGTAGTTACATAAATAATCCAGCTCTCTCACCCGTCCAATGAGACAACTCTGACACGCATGCTCCTGTGTCTGAACTTCTATGTTAGCTCATCCATATTCAACACGTTACCCACAAAGCTGGCTGGCTTGATAATTTGACCACCACTGGGACTTCATAAGATTACCCAAAATGATTCTACCTAACCATCTCAGGTTATACGTGTGTCAAACCCACACGCAGACCGTTATTAACAGAAACGGTTCAAGAAGCAGGTCCTTACCGTGGATTCTGGAATTGGAGTGTGGGAAACTATGGGGTTAACTGTGGCATCCTGACTGTGGAGACCCTCACCTCTGGTGAACCAGACGACAGGAAGTAGAAGACGACGCACTGGTTTATGCAACAGTCATCACATCTGAGAGGTATTGTAAGGACTGCGAGGTTTGAGCAGCCCCACTTCTAACAGTCTACCCTGGAGACACAGCTTCACCAACAGGAAAATACATACCCACCAGCTGTACAGCATTGTTTGTGATCGCAAAATATTGGAAACAACCTAAATGCCCCTTCCTACGAAAGTAATTACATAATCTGTGTGTGGGAGCTAGAATAATGCCCGTATAGGTGTTGATGTGAACAAAACTGACTCCATCTTTGTGTTCTTGTTTTGGTTTTCCATGATGAGAACTCTGACTTACTGGTCTCAGCCAGCACCAGAGCCTCAGAGTTAGTGATTAGCTGTGTCCTGTAAGAGGACACGATGTAACCGTAAAGATTCCTAGCCAGGAATCATTTATTCCCAGATAAATGATCAGAAGAGCACAGCACTCATGATAAAAATCAAACTAGGTATTGGTGTCCATTCTAAGCAGTTATCCATCATGGGACCACCTCGAGGTATGGTTCCTGGCTCATACTGCATTCTTTGTCCCTTCGTCTTGTCCGTTATTAGTAGCTCAGCTGTGCTACACAAGATTTACTGTCACAACTGTCCGGCAGCAGAGAACATTCTACACAGAGTGCCGGGTTGTCTGTCTGCTCCAACCACATCTTCCTGTAAGGAAATTACCCTACAATAAATTCTGTTATATTTTTTTTTTAAAAAAAGAAAAGAACTGTGAGGCTTCTTCCTTAGATGGTTATTGCTAACCATCTAAGATGGTTATTAACCACTTCCTTAGATGGTTATTTCACTGATGCACTAACGGAAAAATATTGAGTGTCTCAAGTCAGCCAATCAGAGTTCACTGTGGAAACACAAGGACAGCCTCTGTGATGGACTTTAGAGACACTTAAATCTCTCAGCTGAAAAATCAACTCCTGACTGTCAAGCCCAGAACCTGAATGGGAGCGTATCCATTACCAAGACTTAACTCAGAATCCCAGCAAGTCTAGAGAAGGCTCTAGATATAGGAGTGGGATTCAGAAAATTGGGACAAGTGCATCTGCTCAGATGCACTTGAGAAACTTGAACCCCAGATTTCCTTAACCCTTCTGGGACGTCAGAAACTGTCCTACCCCCTACTAGCAGAGCAGCCTTTTCGTGCACATCTTCACCTGTGGCAGATCCCCCACAACATAATGCTTTCCTCCTCGAGACTGGGCCCCCCCCACCCCCACTCTGATTGCTCCAGGAAAATAACTGGGGTTAAGTTTTGGCGTGATCAAATGATAGGAAATGCAGGATCCAGCTACTATGTATTTATTGGCAGGAATAAGAGAACATGCGGGGAATGGATCTTGATGGTAAGGAAGCAGGAAGGTGAAATATAGTATTGGGCCAAGGAATTTTAGGGGGGTACTTTCCTGGGACCCAGGACTGAACATCTGGAAAAGACATCTGTAAATGGTTCTAATGCCTCGCTGGAATAGCTACTTAAAGCCAGGGGGAGAAATGATGATGATAGAGTGCCAGACTTCCTTGGCAGAATATTGAGGAAGGAGTCCAAGGTTCACAAAAGTGGATGAGCTAGAATGTGTATATTATATGTAACATCAGAGGACCTACCAGTCCATTTACGCTCCCCAGGAGGCCATAGAATATTCCCTTCACTAAGGAAATAAGAATGTGCTACTGAGGAGTACAAGCATTATTTAAAATGTCAGTGCTGGCTGTTCTCTATGAACCAAGATTTATGATAGGGATTATGTCACACCACTGGGCTCCCTAGTATCAATGGACATAATTGGATCCTGGAATTACAGAGGCCAGGTAGCAATACTTAACTCTCCAAGGTAAGGTAGGCATAATATCTGATGGAAGAACTCAAGAGTTGCAAAATTTTAGTTTCAAGGAATAGTTAATAAGCCTAGTAGATGATGCATGTGAAAAGCAATTGTTTCAGGAACTGCAGGTACCGCTCCCCTTGACTCCAGGAGACCACAGCAATTGACCTTTATGCTTCAGAAGAGACCGTAAGCAATCAAGATGATGTCAGAGCCACCGTGTTCCAGGGAGAGACAGTCTGCCGCCCAGGACACAGATAAAGAAAACTGCCCAGGACACCGAACACAGGACCCACATGAAGAAAATGACTAGTTAGCAGCTGAAAGCATGTTAGGGAAATCGCCAGAATGCAGCTCTTATCTGATTAACCTCTTTCCTGAATTCCAAATCCCTAACCTACAGGTTTTTTCCCTTGCATTCCAAAGCCCTCCCTTACACTTTTGCCCCCTTATAAAAAGGCTGGCTTGAAAGGAAATGTAAGATGATCTATCAGGGTACAAACCCACCATCTTCTCGGCCAGCCATCTGACTCAAGTGCCCACAAAGATTCAATCCTTGTCTCTGCCTAGTGGATCTGGTAGATGACAGGCAGCATGAATACTGGCTTTTCCTGCTTCATAGCCATACAGTAACAAGGTTAAAATGACTCTAGGGAACCACAAAGATCTGTGGCAACAGCAAATGGATTAGTGTCCCTTGAAGTGAGGGAGTTTTCGGATCTGAGTAAATTCTCGGCTCCAAAGCCCACTGACTGAAGAACAGCCTGTAGAAGGGTCCTATGACACCACAGCAAGTATAAACAATAGCAAACTTTCCCATCTTTCTCCAGCGGGACTTACAGCTGTTCATTAGAATGAATAGATTCTAATAGATTCTAACAGATTCTAATTCTAATTAATATGTCTAGTCCATTGATTGTGGACTAGACATATTAATAAATCCAGACTATGAGTAAATGCCAGATGGTTTGAGGACAGTTGGCTACAGGGTCTGAGCTGACGCTGTTAAGATATTAGGACACTTAGAACATCATTATAGTGGCCCCTGTTAGACGGGGAGTCTGCAGAGGCAGAGCGTGAAGTGAAGGTCTGAACAAGGTCCTCCTCACAAGACACGAACCCTCTCGCGTCTGTTTTCCTAGTTCCTGAGTGCATCAATGTGGTAGATACATTTGGCAGCTGCCCTAACACTTACCTTGGTTCTTTCTATGGAATGAGGACCACAGTGACAAGAAAGGCAACATGTAAGTCTCTAAATCTGCCCCTCCCCCCATCCAAGACAGTAAATCAAAGGAACACTACATCTGGGAAGGAATGGCGGAAGAGTGTCACCCTCAACGGCTTCAAGGATGCATGATTGTGACGCCCCCCCCAAATCTCCCTTTAATTTACCAGTCTAGTTCCTACAGAACCCACTTGGGTCATAGAAAATGATAGCGTACCACAGTAAACTCAACTAAATGATAGCCTTAGTCACTGCAGCAGTGCTAAACGAGGCATCTTGACTCGAAGAAATTAACTCAGCCTCGGGGATACAGCCATAGATTTGGAGAAAGAGTTCTGTTTCATTTGCTACAGGAAAGAATTTCAGACGCAGTTTGCATCTACTCGAATTGGACAACAGCGCATGCTCATGGTCTTGCCCCCCAACTATGTTAATTCTCTCGCTTCCTGTAACAATACAGTCCAAAAGGACCTGGATCACCTGGGCAATTTACAGCACCTCGTGCTAATCCGCTATGTTGTTGACATTGCGTCAATCACACCTGGGGGAGCAGGAGGTGCTCTGAAGGCCCTGACAGAACAGGTGCAGCAGGAGGCAGATTCAGTGGCCTGAATATTGGAAGTACTTTTAGGGGTCCCAAAGTCTGAGGCATGCCAGGCATGCTCTCCAAGGTAAAAGACAAGTTAGCAGTACTTTCGCTTCTGTCACTAAGAAATGGCACAGCCCTTGATACGCTGATTTGGCTTTTGGAAACAATATACACCATACTTGGGAATACTGCACCAATCCATTTATCATATGACTTGAACCACTGCCATTTTCAAGTGAAGCCCAGGGCAAGAGAAGGCTCTGCATCAGGTTCGTGCTATAGTACCAGCACCCCTGCCACCTGGGACATATTATGACCAGGCAGACCCCATGGGGCTACATCCCATGGTGAGTCTCTGGTGTGCCCTATATAGATTCACAGTGCTGACCCACTTGGATCCTGAAACAAGACAAAAGGTTGCTCCTAGCATGCTTAAGGGCACTCAGAGAAACTAGATTCCTAACCATGGTGTATCAAGTATATATGCAGCCCACACTACTTATTTGAAGCTGGGTATTCTCTAAGTCTCCAAATCGTACATTCAGGTAGGTAAAGTCACTGTCCATCACATGAAGAAAACAACATCTTAAGGATTGGACTCCAACAGGTCCTTACCAGTGGAACTGGAGATCCTGGCTCCTGGTAAATGGAATTATAGTAAAGGACAAAGTAAGAGACCATAAACCTAAAGCTATGACTGCCTCCCAGTATTTTTATTGTTAATGCTAACAGACCAAATGACAAAAGAAATGTTTTACCAACAAGAGTAATTGATTCTCATGAGGAGCTAGAATTTCTTCTCATAATAAGGACAAGGTTATATTTGGAACTCAATGAGGTATCTGTTGTTTTTTTACTTTTTTAAAATTAGTAACCCCAGACAGGTAGTTCAGTCAGTTAGAGCATCATCCCAATACACCAAGGTTGCAGGTTTGGTCCCCAGTCACAGCACATGTAAGAATCAACCAATGAATGCATAAATAAGTGGAACAACAAATTGATGCCAAATTGATCTCTCTCTTTCTCTCTCTCTCATCAATAAATAAAAGTTATTTTAAAAAAATGTGCGGTTGCCCACCACTTTGAAAAACCAATGAGAGGATGGAATGAATTCAAGGGAGTGCCCGATGGTGGGTCTGAGGAGAGGGTGGACTGTAGCGGCTATTGCCGGGGCCCTCCCACACACCCTCTCCTTTACCTGCGTAGCACCTAAAGCTGACTTCCCACTGTCCAACGGCTCTCTCTGGTGGCCACAGTCTGTTTCTCTGTCTGCAGAGATGGCAGCTCAGAGGTGTCCAAGAATTCACCGCTACTGCCACCACCACCACCCCCAAGAGCAGCATTCAACTGGTGACTGAAGGGAATTATAAATGCCACAGTTCCTTTCCCCTGAAGAGGATTAAGTGAGGTGCATGTTCTGCGCAGCTTCCTGGGGTTCCTCAGTGAGTTCCAGTTATCCCCAACCTCAAGAAAATGCAACTGTGCAGATCATTTGAGGGTCCATTGATTGTGGACTAGACATGTTTTCTTCAAATGTTTTGCCTATATTAAGAGCAAGGAACTACTAGGTCCTTGATAACTTCAATTTCAATTTATTTCTCAGTGCTAGGTTTTCAAATGTAAAACATGTTCCCACAAGTAGAAATAATGCAAACTTTGTGAATTAGAATACCACTTATTTACAGCAATAACAAAACTCTAAATTATTGTTGTGCATACATACATAAAAATACACATATATCCATAAAGTCAATATCTGAACTTAATAAGTATTAAATATATTCACAACTGTTAAAAATTACTAACCTGGCAGTCAAAAAAGCAACTCCAGCTTCCATGAAGTTTGAAGATAAATTCAACTGCATGAGAGCTGATTCTGACCAAGAAGGAAGGACCATATTATGGTAGAGCACCATTAGGCCCTGGAAATTTGCTCTCTTCTGAAATTTCTCGTAAATAAAGACATGGTGTGGCTTGAGAAGAGTAATAAAAGGACAGCTAGAATAGCTACTGCCCTTCAAGATAGCCAAGGAAATGTTTCTGAGCTTCTTACTTTATTTCTCAAGAACATACTGGGAAATAGCTCCAAGGCACAAGACGAGCTTCTTTGAAATCCTGCCCATTTACATCCTGGGATAAGGAAAAGACTAGAAGAGAACAAGTAAATCTTTAAGACTTTTCACTATATTCCAGGTTAAGTCCCTTCCTTGGAGCTGTCTGAAACCATTTAACAAAAAAGCACATAAGGAGATAAAAAACGTTTAATATTATGTTCAGTACTACAAAGTAAAATTAAATTTAGTGCAAGTTAACTTACCACAGTTCACAGTAACTGCAAAGAGATGCTGCTGTGTTGTTACCGGAACAACAAGAAGGTGTTTCTGAAATAAACTCTGAGTCAGATATCAAGTTTTAGTTTGAAGCGTAGGAAATTGTCCCTGTTTGGCCCTTTTTTAAAACCAAACAAGTGATAATTTCATACGGTTCAATCTAATATTTTCTCTCACATTTGCAGAACTGCAAAATACATATAACTATAATCTTTTATCATAATATTGATCTGAAAAACCACAAGCAAAAAAACCCAGTCACAGTACTTCGTAATCTCATCTTGATAAGTATGGTAACCTTATAGGGGGAAGAAGGGCTCAGCAGAAGGCAACACTCAGTTCTCAACTGATGTTTATGTTTTTGTGGTCAAAACCCAAGTACTCATCAGAGTGACATAATATAAACAGTCAGAAAACTTGAGTCAAAAATGAACTTTTTTTCCCCCAAACCACCTCTCAACCTGGTCCAAAGCATCACTGTTGAACAGGAGCAGAAGGAGAAATCACACTCTGAGAAATTCCCCAGTTGGAATCGCCTTCACGATTTATCAAGCAATATGTTAGCATGATAGTTGTTGAGACTACGGTGCACACATGGGGGTGAAAGGAAGGCATCTAGATCAGCCAGATCCTTGAGACACGTTTTCTACGCTTGCTCTCCCACCGACCGGTCACGCACAGGAGGAAACCTGCTGGCTCAGCAGCAGCCCCAGAATCTCTCTAACTGAAGTTACAAGGTGTCTTCACCTCTGTCTAAAAACTTTATAAGAAGAAGGTAATGTGGATTGTTGACCTTAGAAGATCCTTTAGGAGTATTTTAAGAAGTTTACCACTTATTCATTCTTCTTGAAACATTTTCTTCTCTTGGAAACCTGACATCAACTCACCTCATACAGGAGTATGAGACCTCTCTTGCTCTTTTTAAATTCTCAGAACAGCTTCTCCTTCACTGTCCAACTTCTGAATGCTGAGTTTCTTCAGGGCTTGGGCTTGGGTTTCCTCTTTTACTCGTCTCTCTCCTTGATGTCCTCCACTCCTGTGGTATAAATAATACCTGTATGGTGACGATTTCCAAATTCACATCTCTAGCCACATCCCCTCCGAGATCCAGATTGGTGCATCCAACTAACTGCCTTCTTGACATTTCCTCTTGGATATGTCTTCCCTCCCAAGTAAAAATTAGAAGCTGAACTCAATTTTTCTCCCAAAAGCCATCTTAATTCTATATCCTTCATCTCAATTAAAGGCACTTTGTTTTCAGAGCTGCCGAAATCATCCATGATTACTCCTCTATCGAACCCACCCAACCACCGCTAAGTCTCGTCAATTCAACACACGGTATGTGTCTCAAATTCATCTACCTCTTTCAAAGTCCATTCCCACTTTCTGACCACACCACCATCATCCCTCACCTCTTCTACTATGACAGTGCTACCTGACTAATTTGTTCTCCGCAAAGCTGAGGAGAGCAAAGCGCCCAAGGTACGAACCAGAGAAATCAATACCAACGTTAAAAACACTTAACAGCTCTTATGCTATAACCCACCACATGCAGGATTTTGATTTGGTCTCTGTCATTCTCTCCAGCCTTATCCTGGGACACTGTCTTCTACTCTGGGTCCACTCCTGCCACCCTGGACATCTGACCTGCTGTTTGTCACCTCCAACACTTCCCCCACTATTCTGCCTAGCTAATATCTTAGGCTTCTGCTTTAAAGTCACTTCCAGGAAGGATTTTTCCTCATCTCCTATTTTATATTCTTCCTCATAGTGAGCCGTATTTTCCTTTAAAAGGCTTAACACAATTTCATTGATACTTCTGTGCATTTAATGTCTTTCTCTCCCACTAGTCTATAATGGCTGAGGGAAGGCATCTATTTTGCTCATCAATACACCCCAAATCTAGCAGAGTGCACAAGGCATAACTATTGTTTGATAAATATTTGGAATAACTGAAGCAACTTGACGTTAATAGCACAACAGCTGTGTTCGAAAATAAAAATACCAAATTTCTTGTCCTTGCCTGGAACCATATCAATTCAGTTTGATTTCACACTTTCCTTTTGTTGATCAGATGCTCTGCTTGGTCCTTAGAAATAGTAAATTTTGTCTCACGGATTTGAAAGATTTCTAGGAACGAGAACGTTGGTAGAATTATGCAGCTGGGAGGAGGGAGTACTGGGGGGCGGACTGCAGTCAAGAATGTGCAGGGGAGAAGGCTGCAGTGGAGGCAGAAGCCATTCTTCCCAGGCAGCTCCAGAAAAGCTCCAAACTGGGAATCAGGGTGGGAAGGCGGCAGAAATCAGTTGATCAATCAAAACACCGTCTAAGAGCAGATGCACCAACCAGCCCCACCCCCAAACACTCACCTCCACTCCCACGTTGTAAAGTGACTGGCAGCAGGAGCGTTTTCCCCCAGACTAAAATCAAAGAGCCACTCTCTAAACAAATTGGACAATATGCCTGGAAAGGACAGGGCTCCTAGCCAGGATGTGATGCCACAGAATTAGCTGCTTCTTGTTTAATCAGCCAGGAGAGAGGCCAGCTTGACTACAGACTTCCTGCTCACACAGCCCAGCTGACACACACACACACCCACATAGTGTACACTCACAGTCAGCCTTCCAGTTGAAGAGAGAGCTTTGTGGGATAAACTACCCTGCGTAACACACCCGCTACCTAGATTCCTCCATTGAATCCTTTATTCCGTGTTTATCACGTACAAAGCACAAGTTATGATGTTTTATACTGGGCACTGTATAAAATATTCCTGGAATGGGTAAACAGATTCATAAAAGATAAAATAAATGCCTCAAGAAACTGTTGCCTAGTAAAGAGCTTATAATTATCATGCTCCTAAAACTTTCTTTTGCAGTTGGCAAAACAAAAATTTTCTTTCACACTGCATGTTCACTACCTGCTCCTCCCCATGGATTCAGAAATATCTCTTTCTCCTCATCTGACTTCCACCAAGATGGAGGCATAGGTGGAAACACTGTGCCTTCTCCCACAACCAAGTTTGAACACAACAAAGGTTTGGAGAACTAGGACACACCCAAAGACCAGAAAACGGAATTATACGGAAGCCCGACAACTACGAACTGTTCAACCCGTTCAACGGGGACGGTAAGAGGGGCGGAGCCAGCAGCGAAGCTGGGTCGGGCAGGACAGGGCCCCCGACCTAGGCGCGCCGGCAGCCCGGAACCAGTCGGGGTGTGGGGCAGACTGACCGTGGTCGCACATTCGCGCACAGTGAGACGGACCACGCAGGCCCCAGGGGGCGAACCCAGTGGTGGAGGGTTGGCGGCGGTGGCACACTCGCGTGCGGTAGAGCGAGGCGCGTGGGCCTGGTGGCGGTGGTGGCTGCGGTGCCCAGGCCATGGCAGCAGGCGGCAGACGGAAAGCCATTGTCCCTCTTTGACCCCGCCCCCACGTACAACTTCACAACCCAGCGACTTAGTTGCCCTGTTCTAGTGAACACTTTAGGGCTCTGATCCTGCTACTTAACAGGCACGAACAGCCCAAAAGATGGTGCAAGAAGAATTCAAAGTCCCAGAGCCAATAACTCTAAGTGACCGAGAAATTGCCAGCCTCTCAGAAGCACAATTCAAGACACTATTTATCAGGATGCTCACAGAACTGGTAGATTATAGTCACAAATTAGAGGAACATATGAAGGCTAAACTAATTGAAATGAAGGGAGATGCACAGGAAACCAATAGTGATGGAAAGGAAACTGGGACTCAAATCAATGGAATGGACAAGAAGGAAGAACAAAACATCCAACCAGAAAGGAATGAAGAAATGAGAATTCAAAAAAATGAGGAGAGGCTTAGGAACCTCCAGGACATCTTTAAGCGTTCCAACATCCGGATTATAGGGGTACCAGAAGGGGGAAAGAAACGGCCACGAGTGGAAAATGTATTTGAACAAATAATAAAGGAGAACTTCCCCAGTCTGGCAAAGGAAATAGACTTCCAGGAAATCCAGGAAGCTCAGAGAGTGCCAAAGAAGTTGGACCCAAGAAGGAACACACCAAGGCACATCATAATTACATTAGCCAAGACCAAAATGAAGGAGAGAATCCTAGAAGCAGCAAGGGATAAGGGGACAGTCACCTACAAAGGAGTACCCATCAGACTGTCAGTGGATTTCTCAAAAGAGACCTTACAGGCAAGAAGGGGCTGGAAAGAAGTATTCCAAGTCATGAAATCCAAAGACCTACAGCCAAGATTGCTTTATCCAGCAAAGCTTTCATTTAGAATGGAAGGACAGAGAAAGTGCTTCTCAGATAAGGTCAAGTTCAAGGAGTTCATCATCACCAAGCCCTTATTATATGAAATGCTAAAGGGACTTATATAAGAAAAAGAAGATGAAAAATATGAACAGTGAAAGGACAGCAAACACACAGTTATTAACAACCACACCTAAAACAAAAGCAAACCAAGAGGACAGCTAGATCAGGAGTGGAACCATAGAAATGAAGAACACATGGAGGGTTAGAAACAGGGGGGTGGGAGGGGGAGAAGGGGGGAGAAGGCACAGAAAATAGCATAGATGGTAGGTAGAAAATAGATAGGGGGGAGGGCAAGAATAGTGGGGGAAATATAGAATCTAAAGAACTTGAGACACGTGGTTATAAACTAAGGGGGGGAGAATGGTGGGGGAGGGAGTGTGCGTGTGGAGGGGAATGAAGGGGGGAATAGAACAACTGTAATGGTATAATCAATAAAATATATTTTAAAAAAAGAAATATCTCTTTCTCCTCATCCGTCTGATTCTTTTTCATTTCATTCTCTAATCCTGCTTCCTTTCTCGACACCAACTATTCAAATTCCTCCAAAGCAAAGAAACTCTCTCTCCTCCCCCTCCCCCCTCTCCCTCTCTCTCTCCACCCTCCTCACCCATTCTTTACCAATTTGTTCTTCATTTCATTTGCCATCAGGTATCTGATGATGTTTCACAAGGATGCCACACTTGTACGGTCACTTATATAAAATTTCAAATCACTTCTAGTTAACTCGCTTCCTTCATTTTCTATAACCAGCCTGTGTCTCCAGGCGTCAATGTATAATGAGGTATCGTATAATTCAGGTTTGGCCTATTCCCCCAGAAATATATGAGACAGCACATATACAAAATAGTTCATTATAAATTTAAAAACGGAATCACAGGAAATATGAATTAGAGTACAAATACAATGTCAGGAATGAATAAAACACAAATATGTAAACTATAATGCATATACAATTGTTTTAGTTAAAATTTGGCTTTTGACAATTTGGTAAAGAAAATAAAATGGGAGACACACATTTCATAGTTCTTATCGTGCAAAAGAGGATTACTGATTTTTTTTGTGATGATGGAGTATTGAAAATATTCAGTAAATAGGAACGCTTTTTCTTTTCCAAGTTTGTCTCAGTTAAGAAGTTAGAGGAAAGGAGGAAAGGAGTAAGCCGGTAAAGCTAAGATCATTACAGATGTCTGAGAGTGTGACTTGCATCTGTAAACAAGTGGGCTTCCACATAACCCCGGCATCAGGTGGACTCTCTCAGTCAGCCTCCGCCCAGGCCCCCACAGGGAGCAGGGCCTGCCCCTTTACCCCTCAGCTTCCAGAACAGCAGAGGGCGGTCGAGCGCACACTCTGGAGAGATTCACTCTCAGAAAGAAGAGAGGAAGGGAATGAGCTGCCATTTTACCTTCGCCCAGTTCTTCCTTCCAAAATTACCGATCCAATTAATTCATTCCTCCCCAAGGAAGGAGCAAGTGAGGGGCAAAGACAGGCGAGGAGTATTGTACTTTGCAGCCTCCTTAGCACGGAATCAAGACCACAGGAGAAAAGTTCCTTTTTCCCAACATAAGTGTCCCTGAGGGATGTGGCAGTTGGACAATGTCCCCGCAGTGGATGCAGTATCAAACTTGCTAAGACTGATTTGTGTAAGAGCTTTCTGATTGAGAGCTGTGATTGTAACGTTAAAAACCCACTCAGTGAAAGTCGTTCTGACTGAGGACCAAACAGCAAAAGTAGAGAATTCGGGTTTTCAAAAAGAAAGCTTTACCGTGCATACTTCCAATAAATGTAACCTTCAATCTTATTTTTCCTGTGATAAAAAAGAATAAACTACTCACCTTAGATTTAATATCTTTCCTTCCAAGTCATCTCACTATTGTATACCCTTTTTATGAACACCCCTTTACCAGGCTGCGTGTCACTGTTCTGTGAACACAAACTTCTCATGGGCCATTGCTTATTTTGTTCCCAGCTGGAATGTTCTTTTCAAGCCTCGAATCTCAATCATCTCTCAAAGAAGTTCTAAGATTTCGTTCTTTATAGAGCATGCCCTGGTTACTCCAGACAGCAAGCACTGATTTCTGTCTTTTGATTTCACAGAGCACTAAGAGTTTATATAAAAATTCTGCTCATGGATTCGTGTTGGTGTTGCTCATTCTCGTTTTACCTGTGTTATCAGGCCTACTTAACCAGACTCTAAACTCTTTAAAAGGTAGAGAGACATTTGTAACTTAACTTTTCTATATGAGCTACATCTACCCAAGGGCTGAGTATGTAGTAGGAAATGAATGAACACTGTTGAAAAATCAGTCAATTTGAGAACATATCAGCAAGGAGACACAAAACAAGACTGACAAGTCAGCTGCTCCAAGGGTCCAAATTGAGTGTAATCTTTAAAAATAGAGAATCAAAGCTACAAGAGAATCAGGTCTTTCCGGTAGGTTTGCATAATATTGATCTATATAGGTTGCTCCTGTTTCCTTGTGTAAAATAATATATATGCCTGGAGAATGGGGAGATTACATTTAGTCCGATGGCTATAGCCAAGTGTTTAAGTATAAAGTTTCAGTGTTGGATTTTAATTCCAGCTCTTACCTTTCTTCAAATTTTGAAACAATTTAAGTCTTTAATTTCTTTTTTTAAAGTACATTCAACACAATTAATAAGACATTTCTTTTTTCATAAATTACTTTATTGTTGTTCATTTAATTATTTCTTATATAGAAATGTTAGCTTCTGCTTTAAAAAAATGGAAAACCCTCCCCCAACCCAACAACAGCGCAGCCAACAAGAAACCACCACACCTCCACATCCAATGAACTTTTATTTAAAGCAACTCTCCCCAATTTCCTGTTGAAACCTAAGGAGCCTAAGCTCCCTTTTGTCTCTTTGAACTTGCCCACAATTCGCCAGCACTTACTTGTCCTAAATTGCAATTCTCTATTCTCAAATAAACTCATTTTGCTAATAGAATAACTGGCTATTTTTTGAGGTTGACACCCCAAATTTCAAAGTTATCAGAAAGAACAGTATCTATTAGCATTTTGAGTAGTGTGATTTTTTTAACAGTCATTGTGAAAATACTGCTTCTACATGAACATTCAAAGCTAACCACACAATTTCAGTGGTAGGTAAAAGCCAAAGAAAATTTTCAGTTTCTAAATTATTCTAAAACTTCCTCCTCATGAACCTTTTCCCAAAGCTCCCAAAATACAATATTAGCTTGCCTTCATTTTGCCACCTATGTGTTCCTGAATCCGCAATCTGCTGAGGCTCTAATTGAATGGGGGAACTGGAAAGACCAGGAAGAAGGGAAGAGGAGGGGTAGCAGCCACGGTATTGACCTGAAGTAACAGAAACATCAAAAACTGACCTTCCTCCTATTAGCAGGTAAGATATCTGTCACTATTGACTTTGCAGTTTTAGAAGATTCTGAGGAGAGTTTAGGGCTCTATATTTTTTATTTTTTTAATTATTTTTATTTTTGGAGAGAGGAGAAGGGAGAAAGAGATAGAGTGAAACTATCAACGTGTGATTGTGTCTTATGCGCCCCTTATTGGGGACCTGGCCTGCAACCCAGGCATGTGCCCTGACTAGGAATCAAACCTGCAACCCTTTGGTTCACAGGCCAGCACTTGGTCCACTGAGCCACACCAACCAGGGTGAAATTAGGATTATATTGATGTGGAAGCAAATAAATTATGAACTTCTAAGACTCACGAAAGAATCTGACAGATACTTTGCATGTGGTACGGTATGCATCAGACAATAGATTGCTCTCTGAAATTGGGTGATAAATTGTTTTTAAATAAAAAAGAGAGGGATGAGTTTACATTGAAATGTCAGGCATATCACTGGCCAAAATAGCCGGTTTCAGTAAATGGGACTTGATATAGGATCAACCTCATTTGTTTCCATCTGTTTCAAAGGCTACAGTCCCACTAAATAATATTATATCTCACCACAAACACCAATGTTAATGTGATCCTTCCCTTCTGGGATGACCTGATCCAAGTACCGTACAAAAAAACACACCACTGAGTACAAAAAATAAATCCAGCATGAGGCAGAGTTCTTCTCTTTTATCTTCCACATTGGGATATTATTACAATTTTAATGATCCGCTTAGGATTTTTCATACACTCTGCTCCTTTAAAGGAAGGACAGGAAACCTATTGAAACACACCAATCTCCTTGAAATGTCTGTGGCAACAGAGCAGTGGGAATATATGCTTTGCTGTAAAGAAAGAAAAAAATAGTAAAGCAATCATAAATGTATCACTTGGGTCTGTTATGATATACTATTTTTTCTTCAGAGAAAACAGGTGCTTCTATTCTAATATTCTGTTTTCAGTTACTGCATTAATCCTTTATGGTGTTAAGAACATTAACAATCGCCACCAAAAAATATTCTCTTTAAATATTATTAATCCTTTCGAACTTTGTAGTCAACCAATGTAATCATTTTATTATATATCTGGCCAAACTGCATTCATTTCTTCCTGAAGGGAAATTTAACACGTTTTTAAATGATTGAAGTCTCATTCATACACCTGCAAAGTGTTGCATGCTTATTTAAAACATAAATTTGCCAATAAATAGTTAGAAGTGCTAGGAGCTGGAGGAAGGATGATGATGAAGGAACTCGTGTTTGAGCAGTTCCTATATAGTAGGTATCGTGTTGGATGCCTTCATGTATTATCACATATAAACTTCCCAGCAAATCCCAAATTTCAACTAATCTTGTATGGAAGAAAATCATTCCAAACACCAAGCCCCAACAAATACACTTTTCTTATAATTCATCAAGTATTTAAAACCATGTCACCTATTAGCTGGATCAACATTTGAATTATAATTTTTTTACAAAAAAACCTCTCTTTATCCAGAGGTTCTAATTGACCTTCTTTCTTGTGATTGGTAAAATAAATCATTATGCTACCAATAAGATAACACACCTTCTTGATGATAAAAGTTTGTAATATTATTCATTTTTTTAAAGATATTCTTCTTGGAATCTTGGGCTTCATGTTGTAATTTTGATGATCCTAGGATTTTATCATATTATTAGATTAGTTTTGAGATTGCTTAGATTCTGTATCCACTTTTCTCTTAAATTCATTTTTACTTCTCTTGATATATTGTAAACAAAATTGTTAAGAAAAAGTAAACGAGATGTAAAATTTGGGGGCTTCTTGCTTTTCTGAAAATGTCTTTTTGGACAGAAATAAAGTTCTAGAATAAAATTTCTTTCTTTAGAACTTGAAGTTCTTGAACCATATCTTTTTGGATCTAATGCTGTTAATGAAAAGCCTGAAATAAATATTAACTCTTTCACCTTTGTAGGTAATGAATTTTTCCTCTAAAATATTTTAGAGTCATTTTTTTAATTCACCCTGTTGTGAAATTTTCCAGAGATATAGATAGGTGGTGTAAGGTCTTAAAAACAGCAGCTATATCTCAATAAAATTGGGGGAAAGTTTTAAAAACACTATTATTCAGCATGCCTTTTCAATGTAATCATTCATGTATTTTGACCATTCTAAAAAAAATTATTATTTTTGTTCCATCTCTTCTTTTTCTCAATTCTCTACTTCTGGAAATCCTATTAGATGTGTGTTGGAACGCATGTATGGATTCTCTATTTGTCTCAATTGCTCCCAACTCCAGCAATCACATTTGTAATGACCAGGGCCTCCTACTTGTTCTCCCAGGGCTCTTGTCCCAAGGCGAGCTCTACTTACTTTCAGCCTGCTCTTGGCTCTGGGAAAGTCACTGAATTAAAAGGGATTAATAAGGATACCAATGGTAAGGAAATCAAGGCTATAGGTATAGATCTTTAATTTGAGAAGTTTGCCTGTGAACAATGGTAGGAAAATAAGAGGGATCTAAAGATTGTGACACAGTCAAGTGAATTTGCTTTGTTTTGATTTTTTTTTTGATTTATTTTTTCCCTCCACAATGGGAGAGATCTCTGCATTTTATTAAGAGTCTAGGAACTCTGTTCCCCACCACACACACATACCCAGGGCTGGTGCTTGGGCACTGCACACCAGTACAGCTGTAGCAACATTAAGAACCAAACTACTTCCTTAGTCACTGGTAAAGGACACTGCCACAGCGCCTCTGAGTGCTACTCAATGTGTCAGCATCCCTGACGCCACCCTAGCACTTCCCCAGGGGGCATCATGAGCTGTCCTCGGTTCAGAAGTAACGGTTCACTTCTGGAACGGCAGAAGGGCTCCAGGACTCCGCTCTAGAGCTAAAGGGAGAACTTCTTTTTGATTGCTGAGCATCTATGTATACCAGCTCCCCAAATTTCCACCTCCTGCACACAGATTCCCTTCAAGGACTACAGAAGGCTGGCTTAACCCGGCCATGCCTTCTGCCTAATTCCAAGAAATTCAAGATTGTCACCATCATTAATCAGCATGCTGATCTGCCTGCCACTCACCATGGTGCCGCTCCCATCCCTCCCTATGCCCTAACCAGAGCAGGCTTGGATCCCCACCCAGCACAGGATAGAGGGAGACATACTGGCACCATTCAAGTAAATGTCAAGTGCCTGTCTGGGCTCCCAAGGTTACCGCCAACTCCCTCCAGCAAGGCGTTTCTTAGAAGATTGCAGTGGAGCCTGTATTTCTGTAGGACTTGGGTTCTGATAGCACAGCGGGGAGCAAAGATGTGGGTAACAAGCCTGTGGACTGGCTTCAAGAGAGGAAAACGGACAAGAGCCCAAGGGCAGCTGGGGTCAGGAAACACCTGAAATGCATGAAGGTCCCCCTTTCACTACCCTACTTGAATTTCACCTTCATTTAGTGGGATAAGTTCATTAAAAGTGACCAAATACCTGTTTGTCTCAAGAGTTACAAGCACCGATTTTTTTTTTAGCAAAAATGACAGCATGTCTGAAGCACACACCAGTAATACTGAAAAAAGCCAGACATACACATATTGTATGATTTCAGCGATACAAAATTCTAAATTAGGAATAAAGCACGGTGTAAAATGATATAAAAAGAGGTGGTGAAACTACAAAGATGAATAAAAATTAAATGAGGAAAGCGGTTTCCTCTCTGGGAAAAGGCATCAGAAGAGCTGACTGTATTCCCCTTTGTGACCTGAGCAGGGCTTTCATGGATACTCACTACAGCTTCATTATTAAACTGTACATGTGTGTCATATATGTTCTATATGCATGTGTTATGTATGGTTATTGCATTAAATAATGGTTTAAAGGAAAAAGACTTCCATGAGAATTGGTTGGAAGACAATTTCTAGTGTAGAGCGGTGTGTGAGACAGCACCAGGCTTCCCTTCTGCCCACAGAAAGGAGCAGCCACAGCCACGTGTGTCCCGTGGCAGCGGGCCTCCCACCGGCAGATACAGTAAACGTTAAGTAACCTCAACACATGGGTAACAGCAAGATGTACAATAATCATGGGAAAGTGGTGAGTTTTCAGTATTTATTACCTTTTTAAAAAATAAATTACTTTTAAGTTCATATGACTTAATTTTTCATTGTGGCTGTGCTGAACAGCCAGCTCACCAAACTGGAAGTTTGGAAAGGTCTAGAAATTTAACAAGAAACTATAAGCCGGTGTGAGCCAACCCCAACACACCACTGACTATGGCCTTAATACGGGCACAAAAGAAGGATAAGCAAACCGTAGCTCATTCCAGGATGCTGAGCACATATAGGGCACCATTCCGTTACTTACGCATTGAACAACTGCACAGCATTGACCACCTAACAGGCACTGTTCTCAGCACTATACAAATATTCACCCTGACATGTGGCTTTGCCTGAAAGAGAGGCACTCATTGAAGCTAACTACTGAAGATCTTCAAAGATGAATAGAGTATCAAGTTCATCAAGAAGTGGGTCAAGACTCATACTGGCCAAGGGGTGAGGGAGTTTAGCAATTCAGTGGTGGGAAATCGCTGTGACTAAGAAAGATCCACTCCTAAGCATGGCCATTAATGAAGCATTTACAAACGAGGTCCTGAATGGCTGCAGTGGGACAGGGGAGGAAAAGGGTCAAGCAAGAGAGAAAAAAGTACCTAAGGAAGATGGAGGAGTGGTTAACTGTCTTTATGGAAGACTCAGGACACTGAGACAATCAAATGTGACAAGTAAAGGGTGATTAAGCACCAGCACCCCTATCTAAATTCCTTTGGAGCCCAACAGAAGGCCCTGAGGCCAGTGAGTTTCAAACAAACGCCGAAAAGCAAGCGGGAAGGAAACAACGGCCACTACTATGATTAACAGTAGCGTGTCCTTTGATGGACTCTGTCTTACCATAGGATGTAGGGGCAAAACCAGTTTCATACAGAAATTTAAAAGTGGATGCCCGGTACAAACAGTAGTAAGCTCTCTTCAATAGAATATTAAAAATTAATATTAAAATAAGTAGCCCTGGCTGGTGTAGCTCAGTGGATTGAGTGCAGGCCTGCGAACCAGAGAATTGCAGTTCGATTCCCAGTCAGAGCACATGCCTGGGTTGCAGGCTGGTTCCCTGCAGGCCAACTCCCAGCAGGGGACGCACGAAAGGCAACCATACATTGATGTTTCTCTCCTTCCCCTCTAAAGATAAATAAATAAATAAAATCTTTAAATTAAAAAAAAAGAAAAATTACTATAAAGTTTTAAATGAGGTTTGTGGATTCTTCTATGTGCCAGATACTAGAATTCTAGAACCAGGTGACCATGACTGGTTGTGTTTTAAATCGGAAGCAGTAGCTACAGGCCTACTGCGTAGGAACCTACAGGTTTGGAAAACCAGTTGGATGCAGATGTCCAACGATAGGTGTGGCTCGAATGCCAGAAGCCACTGGCACATTTTAACAAGCTCAGCGGTATTCTACTGGAATGTCACACTCATCCAAAATGGGGGGGTCCAAGGGGTTGTTCCATTTTTCTGTTTCAATCTGCATTTCACTTACAGATTTTACTAGGACTTTCCTTAAATGTTCCCTTATTTTTAATATACAGTTGTTGAGAGAGCATTGATATTAAATCGTATTCATTTTATTTATGTTTGTGGTTTCTCAAGGGTCAGTCTTGAATTGAATCCAACATAAAACAGAAGTGAGGGACTGGCCCATCCCCTGGAGGTGTTTAATCTCCTCCTGAAAGACAACCGTAATGGTCTGACTAACGCAGTTCAGGGATGACTGCGTTACCACCACAGCTTTCGTTTGCTCTAGGAACTCTTTCAATTACACGAAGAATCATGGGACCGAGAGAAAACTGGCATTTTAAAAAGATGGCTCTCACCACCCGGCCCTCCATCTCACCAGGGGAATGAGGGGGGAGGGCATGCAGAAAAGCCGAGTTATCTGACTGCTTGGGAGGGGCGTGTTCTGCTCTCCACCGTACGCCCGCTGGGCACACCTATAGGAAGGAGAGAACTAAAGCAAATTGGAGTTGAAGCTCAGAAAGCTTCCTTTTGTCCTGTTCTGAATTTAAAGCTCCGAGCCCTAGAGAGCTTCTTGTTTGGATTACCCCTGGCCTCAGGACAGGACCCTAAGTGCGGGCACTGCACCGGTGCATCAAGAGTTTTACAAAGATTCTCAGTGACGGACGTGACACGCAGACGCGAACGCCGCCCTCCGCCAGCACTCAGTCCTGTCTGTCGCCCCCACTTTAGACAGAAGTGCTGCCCCTGTAGCATTACATTGACATCTATCCAAAAATATTCAGTCTCATTCTTCTGAAACCTTAAAAGTCATAGCCTCCGTGAATCTCAGCCTTTTCACCTGCAACAAAAGCTCTTAAGGATGCCTCCCCCCATACCTTTCCAACCCTATGATTCTGTAATCTGTGCACTGACCTCACCTGGCTCTCTCCATCCTTCACCCTCCCGCACTGGTCTCCTTCAAAGTTCCACCACCCTCCTCCCCTCTTTAAAATAATTACTGCTGCTGGCTTACTGAGAGGCGACTCCATTAACTGCTGCTCAGAAGCCTCTCAGGCTTTTTGCATTCTGGTATCGAGAGATGACTTCAAGCGTCACCGCTGTCCCTCTCCTTTCTCCTCCACTCTCCGAAGGCAGAGAACCAGGAGAGAGGCGGGCCCGTGGGTCTTGGAAATCATGGGCCCATAACATTTTAATTTTAAGAAGTAAGGTATTAACACAGCCATCCCTGCCCCTTTGTCTGCCTTGGCACAAAGCAGGGAGAGGCAGAGAAGGGGCCACCAGAAATGAGTTTTCAAGCCTGTCAGCTCTCCAAACTGCCCCAGCCTGCCCAGCCACATGGCAGAGGAGGGGACAGAGCCTTCCTGCTCTGCTTTGATTGCCCAGATTCAGCTACTTTAAACAGTCTTCCACCCACCCACCCACCCACCACCAGGGAAAAGCTAATAGAATCAAATCCTTTTATACTTTTGAGACAGAATCAGAAATTAGAGTTGAAGTAATTTGGCATGTACCTTCCCAGTGCATGGAAGGTACATGGAAGAAACACCATTTCCTTCCCAGTACATGGAAGGTACACGGAAGAAACACCATTTCCTACGGAGAGTTCCTGAATTTAAAACTTCCTTACCTCCTGGCCATCTTTATCACATCAGCTCTCTATCGGTTAGCTTTTTTCCACCCCCCCCTTTGGGAGGGGTAAAAACTAATGGATAAAATTACAGGCTACTGTTTCAGGAAGCTGAAAATAAAACATGATAGAAAAAAAGTCCATAACTGTTTGACGCCAAAAATAATTACAACAATTACACTGGCTATGATACATGTTTTCTGTGGCGCCTGTCTGAGGCAGACTGTTACACTGTTCCTAATCATTCCTTCCCTTAGACTGGCATACAAGCTCGTGAACATGGCAGGCCTAAGGGACCTGGTGAGCAAAGGCTTATTATTAGAAATATTTATTTCTGCAGCAGGGCTTAAGGAAACATGCAGTGACATATAGAACAGCACTGAAATGCTAAACCTCTAATTGACTTTTTATGAGTCTGTACACTGAGTATTAAACTCATGGATTTCTATTTCCAAACTTTTACAAACTTAATTTTGCATTCTATCTTGTTCAGCAAGCTGTATCTTTTTGTTTTAAAATTTGTTTTTAGCTACCTGATTTTATCCCACTGTTGCAGACGAGGCTGACAGCACCTTCCAAATCTGCCGTTTCATGCTGTGTCATCTTGCTGCGTGCTGACATGGCCATGCATACGTGGCGCATTTCCAGTTACTGGGGGGAGTGCGTGACTGCAGGAACATAGATATAAGCGAAGCCCATGAATAATCCTAACCTTTCTTTGCAGCCAGTACTACATTTTCAGGACATTTTTCTTTTCAAAAACATTCCACAAAACTTTCTCATGAAATCAACCAGGTTTCCAATTTCTCCTCCTGAACAGACTAACACGCTGGTGTAAATAATCATGATAATAAGCAGATAATTGATTAAACGACAATAATAGGAGAATCATAATCAACATACAAATGAGCCTGCATCCAATGCAGTAAGGAGAATTGGCTAAATCCCAATAGGCCTTTTTATTATTTGTTTATTAATAAGGCTCTGTGGGGACAGGGGTGTCCAAACTTGAGTTCAAAGTGTGTGTTTTGCAAGGACTCAAATATTTGGGCCTGACTGGGGCCCAGGAGGGGGTGGCAGATAGATTTTGGTAGCATTAGTGCTCTGAATGTCAGGCACTGACAGCCGGTAGCAATGGCCAGGGCATCTCATTTGGGTTGGCTGCTGGCCAAGACCTCAGCATCAGACATTACTGGGAGCAGCCAATGTAAAATGCAAGGAAACGAATTAACATCACGTGAAACCAGGGAGCGCCTGCATCTGAGTGTGCGTGACATACACCAGGAATGGATTTGAATAGATTAAAACCAGGGAAATAGCATTACTCTCAATATAACCCTGGTGCTGCCTTTCCAACCAGGCTGGGAAAACCTGGGGAAAATGGAATTACAGGTATGTCTGGTAATCACACATTTTTTTAAAAGATGGAGCTGTAGAAGGTATGTATGTTTGATTTTTTATTTTCATGGTTAAACATATTTCCTCTTTCCCAACCTCTGGGATCACTTATCTTTCCCAGGCTCGGCGATCTGTCTTCATTTATGTAACAGTAGTCAGGAGGACTATCGCGCTTCCTCTGATAAAAGGCAGGGATGATCTCTCTACACGGAGTCAACCCAGAGTCAAAAAATACTCAAAGAGTGGGCTTATAAACACCAAAATTTGCTCAGGAAAAAAGTCTTAATGTCTGTCTAAACCACAAGGCAGTGTCTTCATATGAAAGGATAAAACAACAGGAAATGTATCCCTTTTCTCATCTTGCCAACTACCATCCTTCCCCTGGAGGGCAACATACATATTTTGGGTTTCTCCACGGAGGGGGCAGTCGAGCGTGGTGTGTGCTCTCTCTAAAACACTGCCTTGTGGCAGGGCACAGCGGGCTTTACTCGTTCTGCTTTGTAGACACGGTTCACTCCTGTCAGAAGCAGATCAGCTGTGTTTGGTGGTCTTGAAGCATCCAGGCTGTGAGGCTGGAGGCAGAAATCAAAGCTTTGACCTTTTTTCCCAATGCAACGAGAAGCTGGTTGCTGCCAATGCAGAGCAGGCAGTATATTTGTTAGGCCGGTTTTAGCTACCAATAACAGAAAGTGACATGGGCTTCTCAAACATATAATGAATGGGACAGTCATTGTGAGGTGTATCTAAAATCAGACCCCAACATAAACACATTCAAGTCTTGGTTTTGTACTTGCCTAACTTCGCCAATTTAGGCCAATTATTTAACCTCTCTAAGCCTCCAGGTTTTAATTACAACACAAAGACCACACTGGCACCTAACACACAGGATGATTACGGAGATTAAATGAGATAACTCGCTTACCATGGGGCCTGGCATACTCCCAGTGGCAGCTAGCATTATTATTATTGAAAGACTCACCTGGGGTCATGAAAGTTGCCAGCAAATACATAAAGAGTGGCCGTATGGAAGAGAAAGTTGTGTTCTCTATGGTCTTAATAGGTAGAACTCAAAAAACTGAGTTTAGAACTCCGTGTGGGGAAAAGCTATTAAAACAATCTGAGTCATACAAGATGAGAATGATTCACCTCGAGATGGAAAGCTGCTTCCAGACCCTCGAGCAAGATACCAGTGAATATCTGCTGGGCAGCTTGATGGGGTGTAAAATCCCCCCCACTTTTAATAAGATGACTGAATCACTGGACAATCATTCAAATTCTTTTGAGCCTAAGATCCTATGAGTCTATTATCCCTCCCCCTTTGATTTACAATAGAAATGGGAAGAACATCAGGTTTTGAGAATGACAACGAGGAGACAAAAAATAAATGAGACAGACTGCTGCTCTCTATTTATCCAGTGGTCACTATTTCCCCAGAAATAAAGTGTCATCATCACCATGATTGATGGTAATCTTCAGTGCTCCACAAGGTGGGTCAATACAGGGATTTCAACACAGGACCTTTTCAGCACCTCCTTAAGGACCGTCTTTATGTACAAACCTCTAGAGTAAGAATGCATATTCATTCATGTCTTGATTGATACAAAAAATATTTATTAAGCATCGATTATGTACCAGAAACTAAGGATACAACTATGCACAAGGTAAGTACAGGCCCTGCAAACCAGAAACATACGTTTATTTTTCAGTTCGTGAAAACATACTTTCTGTTTCCAGTATTTTACTACACATGAGTGTTTCTTAGCAGTTCCAGGAAAGGAACTCCAAGAAAGGAACTCCTAAGGGGGTTCCAAGATGACTCCTGTGCCTTCTGATGTTTAGTGAGCTATTACAACACCTCAGATTGGTACTTACCCGACACTGAACACAAACTGCCCCAATTGGGTTGCCTCAAGCAGGTATTCTAAGAATAGAATATGTGCTTTTAGAACCACTTATTCTCCCACATCAGAAAAAAATTCTTATGCCTACTAACTCTTCGAGGCAATGACAGACCATTACTAAAGGATATGTTTTCTTAATTTCTCACTATTGATTCAATGTATTAATCCATGCCACAATTACACAATTCCATGTGGGATTAATGAGGAAGTGTATGGATAGCCTGCTCTGTGGAACCGTACCCAAAACCAAAGGGAACACAGACACACCGCAACTTGGAGAGTGAAGGTAACAATCCTTATATAATAACCACTGTGTAGAATCAGGTTCCAAGTAGGGCTTCATTTTGAGGATCAAAGAAACAGAATATTAGACTAAAGAGTTTTTCAGTTCAGATGTCTAATAAAAAAGTCTGTTTACCAAAGTTCCTAGCTATTTTTATTGTGTTACAGGCTTTAACTGTAGCGTGCACTATTCCCAGGACAGAGAAAGGCTAGAGAATTCCATTACACAGACTGTGACTTTCCCTTCTCTCATGAGTAAAAATGAAAGAAAAGAAAAATACTGTGCATACGAAGAATCTAGAGAATAAAGGATTACAAAAAGTAAAATGCCATCACCGGTAGACTTGTTAATCCATGACCTTCAGGTCGTCACTATTGCTAACTACTGTCAATTCCAGTACTTGGGGACTGGAGCTCAGGGAAGGGTTTCTAGGGCTGTGACCGTGGTCAGGACACTATTTCCTCTCAGGTGAGAGTAGCTGCCATCTGAGAGTGAGTCTGGGATCATGGAGAAAACATGTGCCATCCTGTGATTCACTGTCAGAGAACAAAGGTGTGCCCTCGGCGCATGCAGTAGACAGGTGCTGTGGTCACCTGAGCTCTTCCACGGCAACGGAAGAGCCTAAAAGTGCACTGGGTTGTGATGGGGCAGCCCACCCCAGAGTGAGGATGCTTTGACCAAAGTAGATGACGTCGAGCACTGTGCCATGTTTTTCAAACTTCCCTGGTGAAAAGAATCATCTAGGGAACTCATTAAACACAAGAATTCCCAAAACCCCACCTAAAACCACTGAATCAGATTCTCCAGATAAGGGCCTGGAAAGTTAAATATTTAACAAGTGCCCAGAAGATTCTTATATTCAAAGAGGGTAGGGAAAAGCCCAGAAGTATGACACCCTGTTTATAATTCTTCTCCAAACGTCTGGGCTCCAACCAACGGGGCGACTGTTTCCTGGCCTGAGGAGCAGCTTGTCACCAAGCTTCCAGAGGTAGGGAAACACTTCATAACAGTCACCACACTCATGCCACCAAGTAAGTGAATGTCTAGGATGCAAACCGAGCTACACAATTAGGCGGTACGGAAAGAAAGAGTGTGGTTCATTAGAGTTGTTTCCATCCAGTCTCTCAAAGTGTTTTTCGAGTAGAAAGTCAAAACAAATGTTTTAGTTAGCATAATATTTTAAAAGCACTTTCAGTACACCAGTCTTCTAAAAAAAAAGTTCTTCATTGAATTGTAACAATAGAAACATAAGCATATAAAACCTCCCTTGGGAATTAAACCTAGATATTAACTTGTTTTCCATACAAGGTGATGTTTGGACTTTTCTAACCACATCTTACATGGAGATCATAATTATTACTAAAACATCCTGATGAACAGATACTATTTATAATGTTACATAATAAGATATTTTATAATTTGTCATCTTAAATGAAAGCAAATCAAATTATAGCTATTTTATTAGGAAGTAAACGACATTTTAAAAACAGATTTTCGCTTAAAGAATCTCATTGCTTATTTTGTCAACACCATTAAACAATTTAAAACATAGCACTTTGAGATGGTCCCAGATATTTCCCAGGGCCCCGCGGAGCTGGTTGTAGCCCTTTGATTAAGCTCTGTCCGGTGAATGTCAGCAATAATAACGTGTCACTTCTGGCTCTCACCCTCCACACATCCGGCATGAGTCCCTCGGTGCCTTTGTCCCTTCCCACCGGCTGGGAGAAGCAGGTGACTTCAACCAAACATGGAGGCTACAGGGTGAAAAAAAGGAACTCTGCCAGGACACACCTTTAGGTGTGCGTGAGTGTGCGCATGTGTGTGCGTGTGTGTGAGAAAGAGAGAGGGGGAAAGAGACCTCTACTTTGTTTAAGCCCCTTAGAGTTTGTTAGGTCGGTCTAGCCTGTGACACAGGCCAAAAAGCAGCAAGCTTAAATAAAGGAAGATACTATCAAACCAGTGGACTTTCAAAACAGAAAAGATATAAACAAAAACGATCACTTGTCAATACACATTAACCTTGGTTGAACTTCTATTTCTTTATTTCCAATTTAAACAATAAACCAATGGGCCTTTTGAAAGGTAATTGTCAAGTCTTCTGACTCCGAATACCTACTCAGTATCTGTTCTCTCTGAATGCTACCGAAGAACATGACCTTTCAGGTTATTTATGATGTAGAATGAACTATCATTAAAATTGGAATCTTTGAACTGTCAGCAAACCCTTGCAAAGTTCAACAGATTCATAAATAATGAAAGTTAATGTTCTGCTACAATATTTATGAAATTTTTAAGGCAGAAACATATAGATTTAAAAATAAAAACAATATTTTGACATTAGCAATTCAGATCAATAGAGACTGCATTTCTAAGGCTAAAGTTTTTAAGGAACTATTTCTACATTCACATCTCTCTAAGGGAAAAGTATTGTCTGTCATTTTTTAAAATAAATTCACAGTCTTATTTCATAATTTTTCGACATAGAACGTAAAGACTCTGGAGAGAGGGCCGTTAACAGCACAATGGCTAGGGTGCTCTGCTCACAGGTCCCTTGTGTCCCACCTGCTTGGAGCAATAACCAAGGTTATGAGCAATGTCGCAAGGGTCTCCAACTCCCAGAATTCTCTTGCAAAGTATCAGAGATCTCCACAGTCCTCAGGTCACCTCCCTCCTCCCGCTGGAAGCCAGTCCTCCCAGACTAGAGTTGCCAGATTTAGCAAATAAAAATACGGGATACCTACTTCCATCTGAATTTCAGACAAACAACAAATAAACTCTTAGTACAAGTATATCCCATGCAAAGTTGGTGACATACTTTTAAGTTAAAAAGTATTCACTATTTATCTGAAATTCAAGTTTAACTGGGCATCTGATATTTTATATGACAATTCTAAATAAAACAGTGTATATGAATGAATATAGCAATGAAACATCAAATTACCATAGCAGAGCTCCCGAATTCTAGAATGTTACTGATAGATGTATGAAAAGGGACAGGTAGCCAGCAGGCATCTATTTGCAAAAATTGATTTATGTGGGGGGGAAAGGCACAGACAGAAAGGGAGGAGGAAACAGGGGAGAGAGGGAACGGCAAAGGAGGAGAGGAGGAGGAAAGGAGAAGAGAACAGCATCTGTCACTTGGCACCTATCTAATTCCCAGGCCTAGTCCCAGGGACTCACCCTGAGCCATTTTATAGAGATAGAATGTCAGCCCCAGGCCGAATGATAGATTCTATCGATCACAGGGTAGAAATCCCACAGTGCCCTTGGTATCCAGGTAACTGTAACATTGGGTAACAATGTGACCCAGAGGTGGAGACAGGAGCCTCCCCACACTTCTAACCTCGATGCTTGGAAACTTCAGAGGCGGCTCTTTGAGAACACTGGTGACCCTCACTGACCACACTTGGAGCACCCCCACTGATTCTAGCCACAGTGACCTTGCAGCAGGGCTCCCATGGTAGTCACTATGACCAAAAGGACAAGAGAAGGAAAGAAGAACATAGAAGAGTTGGCATCATCTTTAGCTAATAGAATCACTTTTAAAACACAGAGGGGACACGTACAAGATCTCACCAGAAATAAGTGGACGAGAAGTAACAGAGTGGCAGAAGATAGCTGCCGGTGATCAGGGAAAGGTAAGAATCAGAGGAACACGGCCATGACCAACAGTGTAACCCTATAAGCACGCGCAGTGGGGTGGCCCGGGGAGCGAGACTTCCAGTGCATTGGCAACAACAGGGTGGTCCTCTTCAGCTCCATTACCAGCCCTGTGCTTATTCAAACGAATCATTATTCCTCTATGCCAAACTCTACTCTTAGGGCTAGCTTTTTTCTTCTGTAACTTTCTTATCTCCTATATTAAATGATTTTATGGGCGGGAGTTCTCAATGCTCCATGCCCCCAACAAATTCAAGTTATCAAGAAGATATTCAGAAATCTTCAGAAATGGATTTATTTATTCCAGGATTTTATACCACATGACTTAGGAACTTATGTCTACTATCCTTCATTCGTTTGTCTCTTATCTCCTGAGCAAACAAACCATCCTCAAACCTTTGCAACTGGAACCACAGCCTGAAATGAACACTTTGGCCCTTCCTTGCAATTCTCACCTCAGGAGTCACTGCTCTCAGACACGTGGGGTGTGGTGGGGGGAGGGGCACAGTCCGCTCGTTCCTTCTTTTTTAGTTTCAGGTGTACAGTTGAGTGATTAGGCAATCATGTACCCCAACTGGCACCATACATGGTAGCTATCATAATATTATTGACTATATTCCCTATGCTTTGCTTACCTCCCCATGCCTACTTTACAACTATCAGTTTGCGAGAATGCATCTATCCTCTTGTCCCAAGGGCATGCCAGCAGACTTACAACCTCTCTGCATCTGTTCTCCCAGGAGGGCTGGCGGCTTGGATGCAAGCCAGCCTCCCAGGATGACCTGTCGTGGAACTGTAGAAGCAGATGAGGCCTCCACCTTTATTTTCAGTCTCTTCTAAGTAAATAAATTTTTAAAAAAAGAAAAGGAGGGGAAAGGAAAGAAGTCATTACATTTTAGAGGTCCTCAAAATCCTAAATAAAAGGTTTAGGATTTTAGAGATGGCAGAAGTGTTAAGAGATTTTCTTGCCTTAAGAAAAACATCTGAATGAAAAAAAATAAGGATACAAGTAATATCCTTAGATTACCGAGGAGGCAACTGAGGTTTAGCAAATTTGGATGAATTGCATAAAGTCAAGTTGCTGCAAGTAGCGGAAGGGGAACTAGAATGTATTCCTCGCCTTCCAGTTTCATCCTCTCTGCACTATATACCCTGGTGCCTTAGTTAAGCATGTCACGTGAGTGCCTATGCAGAGCATTTCAGAAGTGAGGTCTAATCCAAAAATATCATCTTGTGCAGAGGATAAGAAAAAGTCTGTGGTTATTAGGAGAAACTCATTGTTCAAAACCATTCCCCAAATGTGCTCTTAGAGGGGAGACAAATCTTAGAGACACATCTAAGGATTTGCTGTCCCACAGGGCAGCCAGGCCAGGGCCTCCTGGGAGAGTAAGGACACTGGCATTTCTCTTGCCTGCTGGTTTCCTCTGGCTCCATCCACTCAAAACCAGTGGGTATGTTAAATAGGCCTTCTGTCACAGAGCAGTAAGATTCAAGATTCCAGGTTAGGCTTAAAGAAGACAAAGGTTCTGAGTCCTAGCCTAAGCCACCAAGTTCAGCCTTGTTGACCAGGTTCTCTCCTAGCACTGTGGGCAAAGCGTTTCCTTGCCTTATTTCATGGTGCTGGCATACCCCTTGGGAACTTGAAGAGAAGGGGTGCCTGAAAGCCTGGCAGAAGTCAAGTATGAATGTGTTCCTAACCATAATAGCATCTTCGCATCAACCCAAACTCATCATAACAGTATAAAGGGGTCATTCTGGAAGACGGCACACTGTCGGAGAACAGAGAAGGACTGGGAGACAGTTGAAGCCCCAGAGGACAGCATTCTGGGAATGGGGCATGCAGAGACTCGGCCAGAGGAAACGGGAACAGAGACAAGGAGGTCATGCAAAAGGGAACCCAGTCCGTACCAGCGCCCGACTTAGCCTGCCCATGTCTCTGGAGATAGCAAAAACCCCACGAGTCCATACAAATTTTTTAAAGACTTTATTTATTTATCTTTAGAGAGAAAGGGAAAGAGAGAAGGAGAGAAATATCAATGTATGGTTGCCTCTCATGAGTCCCCTGCTGGGAACTGGCCTGCAACCCAGGCATGTGCCCTGAGTGGGATTCAAACCACGATTGTGTGGTTTGCAGGCCCGTGCTCAATCCACTGAGCTACACCAGCCAGGGTGAGTCCATGTAAATTTTACTGAGTGAAAGCTGTTAGGCAACAGATTGCTGACAGACTTTAAGAAATAATACTTTAGAAACACTAATCTTACCCTGGATAATGAAAACACACACTAGTACTCCTGAAGTACTATTTGCAATGTGCCACATAATAGGCTTTTCTATTTAAGATTTTTTGAGTGAATGCATGGTTTCACTTTCACTGTTTCTTTTGGTCTTAAAGGACATTTGGCTTTAAAAACCTACCAATATAGCAAATATTTTTCAGTATGCTAAAAATGTTCAAATCTTTGCAGCTTTTTAGTAAAAAGTGTTCAAACATCATTTCATTATTTTATCATTGCAACTACTGAAAATAAGATCTTTGGGGGAGGACATTAATGCATAAGCAAGGAAGTAAAGTCTTAGAATCTTTTTTGGAAACATTTCTGGAAAATGCTAACAAAATTGATGCTTTCAATTTGGGGGGGAAATCAATTTCCAAAAATAATTTATCACTGTGAAGAGGTCCTTTAGGGAAGTATCAAATGTAAAAGGAAATGAAATAATGATGTACCTGCTAACGAGGAGCTGGGGAAGCCCTGGAAAGGCTCATTCGTTTTCCTGTAAATCAGACCCTTCTCTGTCAATTGCAGTGGAAAAATGAGTAGCATGGTCCATTCAAGCTTGGATTTTAGGGTGTTGTTTATAGAAAAATGCCCCATTTGGGGTCATATGTACATTTTTAGTTACAATACTTAATTTCATTTACAATTCTTTAAGCAGTTAATATTAAAATTTACGCAAATTTTTAAAAATATTTATTTATTTTTAGAGAGAGGGGAAGGGAAGGAGAGAGGGAGAGAAATATCAATGTGTGGTTGCCTCTCATGGGTCCCCTACTGGGCACTGGCCTGCAACGCAGGCATGTGCCCTGACTGGGAATCAGACCAGCGACCCCTTGCTTCACAGGCCCCTGCTCTATCCACTGAGCTACACCAGCCAGGGCAATTTATGCAAATTTTTAATATGGCACAACATAAAGGGAAAATAATGAAGACAATGTGTCAGGGCACTGTAGTGACTGACCGTACATCCCTTTCACCCCCCAACCCTAGACCTCTTTCCTCATTCTCTTCTATCTCCTTGCTTTAAAAAAAATATTGATTTTCAAGAGAGAGGAAGGGAGAGAGAGAGAGAGAGAAGCATGGATTGGTAGCCTCCCACACACGCCCCAACCCATAACTTTTGGTGTTCTGACTAGGCTCCAACCAACTAAAGCCACACCCGCCAGGGCTTGCCTTCCTTTTCTTTGAATAACCCTGCTCCTCTCCATACGGTGCACAGGGCTCTCAACCACCATCCACGAGACTGTCAATCGCTGCCCCCACCACCTGGGCAGGTGACTCACACTGGCCAATCACAGCCTTTCCTGAGAATGAAACAACAATTACACAAGTGGAACCCACACATTATTTAAGACCTTTGATTTTTACAATATTTGTAAGCCAGTAAATTCCACCCAACAGACTGCTCCTTTTGTTTAAACCATGGGAAGCCCCTGACACCCGTATCTGTAAAGGTCCTGAATAATATGTGAACCATATTTTATTTTACTTAAACCCCATTTCCCCAATTTTTTCTCACACAGTCTGCTGTTCACAACTGCTTTTAAAGAAAATCTCCTTGACTTTTTTTTTGTTCTATTCTTCCTCTAAGATCTATTTAAAATACACTTCTCTCCTAGATTCTGAAAGTTCAGAATACCGATCCATACTTTCTAGTAATGTTTTCTAAACTTGCTTGAGAATTAAACAGCCTTGCGGGAGCAGTCCTTGTTAAACTGCAGATTCCTGGATCCTGCCGCATAAAGCCGCCCGAATCAGATTCTCTGAACCAGAGGGATAACGGCCTGTATTTTTTTAAGAAGCATCACACAGGGAGCCTTATGAGGTAAATTTAGAAAATGCTGCCCACAGCAACATTTGTCCTGAACTTAAATCCTTCCTTTTGAAAGAAAGCCTCCTTCCTCTGGGTCTTTGAACTTTTGAACCCTTTGAACTTTCCTCTGGAGTAAATCTGTTTTCCTCTGAACATCTCTGATGAAGCGAGTCTCTTTGACTGCTTGTCTTTTTATAAGCGCTCCGGAGTGAAAGTCATTCTACTTAGCTGATTCCAATGTAATCAGTCAGGCTAAAGCTGTGTGAGCTCATTATTTAGGAAACTCATGGAAAGGGTGCCCGCCTCGGAATTAGGTCAACCTGGGTTTAAAATCCCAATTTAGGTAAACCTGGATATGAATTCCTACCATATATTTAATAACCACATAACCTTGAGTAAATTTCTCAAATCCACTTATCCTCAATTTTGTCAGTCTATAAAGTTGGAACATGGCCCAGGGTAGAATGTCCACCCTCCTGATGATATAATAGAGTCGAATAAGCACTCTTGCTTAGTACTTTCTTTTTACATAGTACAGGGTATTTTGTTTTACATTTTTTTAGTTTTTATGAATGGTGAAAAGCAAATCAAGGTAATGTAGAAAACTCTGCTCAAGTAAAACTTTGAGATAATTTATGATGTTGCCCTCATTAGAAAGATATAGTAATGCTCAATAAATAGTAGCTTTACTTATTTTTAAAATACAATTCATCTTTAAAGAGCTCTTACTTCCATACAAAGCCAATAGGCAAAAACAAAGTTAAACAACAAGCTGTCAATGGAAGGAAAATCAAATTGAGTCATTAATCTTCCTAATTGAGTTTCCTCTTTAAATAGTAGGGGCTTTTTTTTTTTCAGATTTACTCTTTTCTTGTTTACTTCTTGAACCACAGACTAATACAAGGATCAATAAATTCTAAAAACTTAACAGAGTAGAGAAGACTGTTTTTCACCTGTTATATGGGGTTTTATCTATCACTCAATCAGAGTCACCTACAAAACCATTTTGTTTACCTTAGTAATTACGTTGACTCTCTGCTTTCTCTGGCCTCCAATAGCCTTGGCTTATAAGAATTAGTAAGGACTCGCCTGCGAGGCTGTGTTTGGCTGCTGGAAGCCATGCTCACCAACTCTGAGAGTCCCCGTTTTGCCCACTGTGACAGCCCCCAGAGGTTACTCAGTGCCCAGTCAAGCATTCTGGAAAATATCTAACCTGCTGACTCAGAGGGTGAGATTTTATGACAACCATTTGATTTATACTGTCATTCTAAGGAATCAGATCGCTTTTCTGAGAAGTAGAAAATAAGTTGCTCTTATTGCTATAAACTTTAATATTCAGGGCAGCAAATGAAAAATCTGGAAATGTGAAGGGTTTTCAACCTTACTGCCAAATTTAAAATCCCTCCTTGCGTGCGGATTCCTACATGTTCCAGAGCACATCTGTGTAAGAGCTTTGCAATCTCTCTCTGAGAGGTCGTCAGAACATACAGCTTACTATATTGTGTTATTATATAATTACACAGATTTAGATAGAATATTTTTACATAGAGTGTTTATATAATTATCTTGGTTGCTATGCTTCTTGCTGGTGAATGCTGAAAAGCATGTCAAGATAACACAGAAAAATTTACTCAAGTAGAAATAAGAGATAGTTTGTGCTGGCTCTCCAATTAAAAAACACGAATATTATTCTATCTGGAAAAAGAAAAGCTGCCATGCCCTGTGAAGGAGGGTGATTGGCATGTATTGACAGAACTATTGGAAAGTATAAAGAAAAATGCACTTAACTACAAAAATGTTTACTATGTACAGAATAGATTATCTCTACCCCCAGCAATAGAAACCTGAAACCAGCAGAAACGTTTTATATTAACATAGCCCATTTTAAAGCTCTGCGTCACCATTTGTCCATTTCCAACTTAAGTAGGATGCTTACAAAGACAAATGCCTATGTATTTTTTTCCTCGCTATTCGCTGGTTCTTCTAATTCTAAAAGTGTTCTCTTCTGACTGATATTGGCAGCGGTTGTTTCTTTAACGCTGTGTTCAGAGGCATGTTGGGTTTTGGGGTGGTTTTTTGCTGTTGCTGCAATTTCCATCTTTGGGTGGGAGTTTCAAACCATGTTGACAGCCAGTATCTAAATGCCATTTTTAGTCACAGTTGACTAACATAATGTCCTATAGTCAAGGTGGTAATTTTTATGCAGTTCCTGAGAGGGCTGTGTGATGAATGGCATGTTCAAAACACACAACACAAGCACAAATAATAGTGGTGCGAGAGTGCCCTGAAGTTCTAAGGTTGAATTTTAAAGTATTTAATCAATGTGGTGAGCACAACAATCTTTTAGAAAAAAGCCACAACCAGCCAGGATGAAGGTCTCATCTTCTGTTAACCGCTTCATGCTGTCAAAGGGCCGCAGTCCTGCCTGTCCCCAGGCTCAGGGGGTCTTCTCATCTGCTAAAGAAAGTCAGGAGCAAAAGGAGAAGGGAATCGTTATGCTATTACACAGTTTGGCCCCGGATATTCTCTTTGCGTGGAACACTTTTCTTCCAAATACCCACATGGCTGACTCTCTTACTCCCTTCAGGTTTTCTCTCGGAGCTCACCTTCTCCGTGAGGCCAACCTTGACTCTGCTGTTTAAAATGGCCACGATCAACAACTCCTCACTCCTCTACTCCTGATTGTCTTCACTATCTGCTTGCCTTACCTGCTCTAACTTTTCTTCACAGCGATCATTGCTTTCAACTGTCTATGTAACAACTTATCTGTTTCCTCACCTAGAAAGTACTCTCCATGAGGCCAGCTGTTTTTGTCTGCTTTGTTCCTGGATATACATCTCAAACACATAAAACAGTACCTGGCACATATCAGGAGTTGGAGAAACATTTTTTTGAATACGTAAATATGTCACAGACCTTATAAACCTAGAACACCAAGAAAGGCCATACTTTTTAAGATCAAATAATAATAGCTCAGGCTCTTACCAGTCTCAGTTTCAGAAATTAACTCCTCACCTCATTTTGTTCAACTGTAGGTACCACCAATCCCTTCACGAGAAGTCTCCCCTGCCAGGCACATCTGCCCCCTCATTGTGACTGCCACCCTACGTCCAACCTTCCTTCCTGAGCACGGGAGAGCCCTGTCCCCTATTCTCTGTAGTTCAAAACCAGACCAAGACTTTAAACTGCAACACAGGGACAAACTAAAAAGTCACTTTAACTGCTACTGGAAGAGACCACACTTCTTAGAACCTAAAAACACAAACTCAAGTTGAGAATCCCTGTCCTGGTTCTCATAATTCCTCCAGGTAACAGAGTCCAGCTCACGTTTCCCACCACAGGGGAGGTTCAGAGACTCTGCCTTCACCCCACGGTCCAAGCAAAACTGTTGCTTGACTCAGATAAAGTAGGAAATTTAACATTTGCCTCCTAAAGTTTTTATTTCACTACCCCAAAAGTGGTTCCTTCCCACAGTGATTTATAAGGGATATATAATTTCCGAATCACTGGAGTTTAGTCTTGCCCTAAGATTTGTAATAGAACAATCCATTATAATTAAATAACTGCACATTTTCTAAAGTCTAAAGTGATTCAATGTTTAGTAACATCCACAAAAAAAGTCCAGAGAAATAAGCGTCAACAACCTCAGTTAAATCATTTAGGGTCTCCTCTCCCAGTCTGAGGTGTCCATTTGCATTCTTTCTATGGTAATGGGGTCTGCCCTCTAATCTTTGGCAAATGTTTGGACAAGGGTGTGAATGAGAGTACACACTCAGTGCCCACAAAAACAAACAGTAATTTTCAGGGGTCTACATCTAGAAGGAAAAAATTCTCTAGAGAAAATGTGAAGGACACCCAGTTTCCATGACTATTTAGAATTCTCACCACCCGCTTCAAGCATCAGCTTTCGGTTCCTGCACCACCTTCAGGCTTTCCCCAACTACAGCAGGGGAGGGAAAAGGACAGCTTTGGAAGGAAGGTTTTCATTTGCATATCTAAAAGCCTTAGTCAAGAGATTTTTCCCAAAACAAAGGAACAGTTGACCCTCAAAGCTGAATTCAAATTGCCCTCAGAAGGCTCTGAGGCTTTTAGATTGACAGGGTTTTTTAACTTAACGGAGAAAGAAAAAATGTTGAGGTCCAGTCTACAATCATCTAGTCTTATTCAAAGATCAGTAATACCGGTTCGAGAGATATTAAAACAATGTTTCAAAATGTAAAAAGAATTTTGAAATAGCAAAATCTTTCTAAAAGATGTTGAAGTGATTTTCTGCAGAACTCTGAGTACCTTAGTGGGTGAAATGGGTACCACAAAACAGCTGTCTCCAAAGGGACATGTGCCACAAGCAGAGGTGACACATCGAATAGGAAGGTCCAGAAGTGGAATGACTACTAATGGGTAAAGTACTCCTTTCCGAGGGACGATGAATGTGTTCTAAAATTAGGTAGTAGATGTGGTCGCTCAACTTTGTGAATATACTGGGAAAAAAAACCCAGTGAACAATGTAATTTGAAAAGGTGAATTTTATGGTGTGTGAATGATATCTCAATAAAGCTGTTAATTGAGTTGGAGACAACTCAAAATGAACCTCACTTCAATCTTTTCTTGTAGATTTATGCCTCTCTGAACTCAAAAGAACCTTAGAATTTTGTTTTTGTTTGTGCTTGGGAAGATAATCTGTAAAATGCCTTGTTTTGACTAATGAAATGCATTGTATGAATTGTCCTTACCCTTTTGTGAGGATCAGATAATAGAAGACAAGGTACTTTGTAAAGAACTGGTCGTGTAAATACAGGATGTGAAATTGCTATCATTTTTACAGTGTTAGAGGGTATAAAGAAATGAAGTCTGTGCCTTTTCTTCGTGGCCTGTTCTACTAGCTTTCCATGCAACTTTAGCAGAGTGGCAAGTCATCTCTTCCTTCCCCTCTAAGAGGGGGTATTAGAATAGAATATGAGAAGGCTTAAAAGCATGGAAAAGCCCAGCTCCCTGAAAGTCTTCACTGACTCAACATGCTTCAGAAGTCCACTTGCTCCCTCCCTCCCTCCTTCATCCATCAAGGGGGTGGGGGACTGGAGATCAATATTTTGTTTTTCAGTGTTGTCAAAGCTTATAGCTAAATAGCTAAAAGCAGATGAGAGTGCCTCGGATATATATTTACCTCCTAAACTATTGAATGAATATTAAAGCAGTAATCCAGATATCCCCTATTTTAAGAGTTGAAGAAGAATTCCACAATATAAGAAAAACGTTTTAACATTACTTTCTTCAGTGGAGAAGAAAATGTATGGAAACAGGCCTACATGATCCCGAAAGAAATGGAAGGAAAAAAAAGAGATCTCAAAGTTAACCACTCAGTTCGTAGGAAAAAACAAAGCCTCACAGTTTGTCACCACCCCAGCCAAGTTTTCATTAAGTGCTGGCGAGATGACTAAAGAAAAAAGCTGGATGGATGAGGTTTCTAACATACCACCCTAAAAGAAACTTTAAAACGAGGTTAGTGGCCTTATCTTGCCCAAAATCTACTTCTTTGAGCTCAGTATCTAACCCAAGCTCTCCAGAGCTGCTGCATTCACTTACCCTTCTTCCAACGTCTTCACTCTGAGAGTGATATACCAGAAAACGATGTGCATAAAGTCGTAACCTTAACTCATTCACTGACTTGCACACTCTGGAAGGAATAATCAAGCAGTTTATGAGCCCAATATAATGTAGCTCCTGTACAGGCATTTTAGTAATAACCTCTATGTCTGAGTACCGCCTTGTCTGCAAAAAGACAAGAGAACATTTCCCAGCAGAGGGGTCTAAAATGAGTAAGGGAAATGTAGGATTCGCTAAGATAAAAAAACAAGTTGGAAGGGAGCTCCTTGAGAAAGAGAAGGCTAGAATCTCAAGGCAGAAGCCAAATCATGGAGAGCTTGTTTGGCTATGCCAAATAAGTCTGGACTTCATTTCACAGAGCAGACCTCGCAGGGCCATTGAAGAGTTCACCACTAGCGTAGATAATGGGACAATTGCACAGTATCACCTTTTCTGAAATGTCTAAACATCTCAGTCAGACTTTATAAGCTATTTTAAAGTGAATGTTTTTCACTAGAAACTTAGAAAATATGACTACCAGATAATTATGCTATAAACTACTGCTCTGTGGCTGATTACACTCAGATTCACTTGCTCTCTGTTTTATAGGTGCTTGTTTTGTCTTTGTTGTTTGTGTGCCTATTTGTGTTTAACAGTCTAAAGTGTCTCTCTATTACCCCACCTGTAAAAATGAATTTGGGAGCTAATTGTCAGACACCAATTATCTTGTTTGCTGCACACCAGAGTACTTATTATGTATTCACATTTTTTTTTCATCCAAATAAATTTTAACCAGACACCAGTTATGGCTTTAAAAACTGGCTTTCTGTAAACAGGAAGCCACCTATTTAGGCAAACAAACAAACAAAAAGCTTCTTCCTTAATACAAAGAGCAGGAAGTTGATTACAATCTGGATATATGCTGGGAATTTGTCCAGTCTTAGTTCCCAGGTCAAGTGATAACATTTGCCCATTTATTTAGAAGCAGGTAAATCATCAACCACACCTGGCTCAGCCCTTTAAGGTATATTCTACGATATGCTTACTGACATTTAAACTACAGCAGGGCCTGGGCTCTAATTTAAGATTTTCTGATTATGTGAAAGTCTTACTAATAGGGTTATCCCAGAACCAACGTTTTCACCAAGTAAATTATTCCCTCCATCACAACTTCCAAATACTTACAAAAGCCTCCTTAAGGAAAAGCAAAAATGTTCCAAAGCTCCTTTCACTTACTAGATGAATCGAGGTCTAACTATGCACATGCTGTATTGCACCTGCACATTTTGAGTTTGCTTTGATCACAAAACAAAGAAGTCATAGTTTTACTACTTCAAAGTGCCTCCGAGATGAGTTACCACTGAAATCACAGAAACAATCCACTCCCGACATTCTCTGGAACAACATTCATTAGGTAATAAAATTGTTCATTTGCACTTGTTACCCACACACCTATTATTCCTATTTTATCTGACTCTTCTGACACAGACTTACAACATCTCATTGCAAACACAGGTATGTTAGCAGTATTTCACTGCAGTTTAGAAAGGATCTCAAAGAAAAAACAAAGACCCTGCTATTTTCAGTGAAAAATATTGTTCTAGCAAAGTCTTTTATTTAAAACCCTTTTATGACTGAAAATCGTTTCAGCCTCAATTAACTCATAATTAGGTTAAGTGTCAGGGAGAGAGACTTTAACAAAATACCTACCAGTTCTAAAAACACAGCATTTTGAAAATTCAAAACCTGACTCCTAGTCCTTTACAAGACTTCCTATCAGTTATAGTTCAATGAAAATAATTTTTATTCATCACATCCTGTTGTTAGGTAGATGATTAGTGTATGTGTGTATTTATTGGATAGAAAATGCTTTGCTTCTTCTTTGCAGCATTTAGTCCACGGGGTAGATTTGAAAATAAAATTGGTCAAGCAGACAGCACAGCTCAGAAGAGAAGCACGCAGTGTTGTAGTCACAGAGCAACTGGCCCAGCTGTGAAAGCAATGACTGTATGGTTCTTTTGAAAGAAACCCCTGAAAGAGGTGCCCTCAAAGGACAGGGCCCTGCCGTCTCTAACAGGAAGCACTGGGTGTGGTGAATGCGGAGTTCACCTGCCTTCGCCTGGAAGGAATACTCCAGAGCAGCTGAAAAAGGAAAGAAGAGGTTCCTGTCAGAATCACATGAAGACAAAAAGCTGATGTCCACCAATTAGTTCTCATGTCCAGCTACCTGTGGTTGTTATTCCCAACTTCTGAACAGAATCACTACTAGCCAGGAGAGATTCAGGAGGTGAGGTCTGTGGTGGTCACATTTTGATTCTTTCCCTTTCAACTATAAACTTTCTTCTAAATACTTTTTGTTAATTGAATTTATTGGGATGACATTGGTTTGCAAAATCACTCAGGCTTCAGGGACATATTTGTCCATGATAAATAGGATTAGAAGTTGATTTCCAAAATATATAAAGAATGTATACAAGTCAACACCAGAAAGACAAACAATCCACTTAAAAAATGGGCAAAGAGCCAGAATAGACACTTCTCCAAAGAGGACATAAAGATGACCGACCCTGACGGCATGTGACAAAATGCTCAACGTCACTAATCATCAGAGACATGGAAATTAAAAAACCACAGTGAGATGTCACCTCACACCTGTCAGAATGTCTATCACCAATCGACAAGCAGTGTTGATAAGGGTGTGGAGCAAAGGGATCTCTTGTGCACTCTGGGTAGGAATGCACACTCTGAAAAAGCATGATGGAGTTTCCTCAAAAAATTAAAAATGAAACTGCCTTATAACCCAGCAATTCTGATTCTGGGACTACATCTGAATAAAACTGAAATACTAATTCAAAGGAATATATGCACCCCTGTGTTTATTGCAGCATTATTTACAATAGCCAAGATCTGGAAATAGTCCAATGGAATCCAACTCCACCATTTAAAAAAATGTAAATCTTACCTTATGCGTGAATGGACCTAGAGATTATTACGCTAAGTGAAATAAGACAGTCAGAAAAAGACAAATGTGATATGGTCTCACATGGGAAAGCTAAGGAACAAATAAACTGATGGACAAAACATATGGAAACAAAGGCATGATACAAGGAACAGACTGACTGCTACAGGGGATGGGGTTTGGGGGGGCTGGGATGGAAGAAGGTGAAGGGATTAAGCAAGTATATATATAATTATTATTATATTATTTAATATAATATAAATATACATTATTTATATATTCTGTAAAACACATGGACACAGACAACAGTGTGGTGATGGCCAGAGGGAAAGAGGGTGGGGCTAGGTGGGGGTAAGCCAAGGATGGGGAAAGGGGGACAAGGGGATGATGGAAGGAGATTTGGGAGCAGTAAGTGCACGATGCAGTGTCCAAAGACTCTTTTGATGCATTTAGTGTAAAGAACACAGTACTAAAATCTCTTAACTTCTGTTTTATTCCATTTTCCTCTTAGCTCATTTAAACATTTTATTCAAAATTATGTTAGAAACTTCTTGTTTTTCTGCAATGTACCTTGATTACTTTGTTAATCAGGAAAAATAAACTAATGAAGAAGACATTATATCTGAGGCAGTGTGGTTTTCAAACGGCTCTTGGTTACCTGTTTATTATGGGAAGGAGTATATTTAAAAACAAACTACACCTGAGTAAATCTGAAGACCCAATTGGCTTCATTAAGGAATTTGTGAATCAGGAAGCGTTCCATCTATGAACCAGCTGTTCCGGGAAAGTCTACGAAATGCAAGTTTCTATATGAAGAAGGGTGGGGCAGGGAGCCACTCACAAAAGAAAGGAAAGGATCCTTATAGGCCAGGATATCTTCTTTTAAGAAGGGACAGAGGGGGTCTATCACGCAGATGACATCGCTAGTATGGAGCAGGAAGTCCCACTCCTAGAAGAGGTGAAACTGCAATGAGGTTAGTTATTCAAGTTTGGTTTGAAATGTGGTGTAGCAGAACTGACTCCATTTTGGCCTGGCATTTCCTCTTTTAAAAAAGGAAAAATATTCATCTTTCCTGCTAGATCTCAAATTTTTCAATAACACTTCATCTTTTTCAAAAATATTTTCTGCCCATTGTTTTGATATCATCAAGATTGCATGACCCCTTCTAAATGTTTTCTCTGAGGAACCTAGACTGACCTTTTCTTCTAGAGCCTTACCAAGCATTTTCCTATCGAAAAGCTCTCAGACTAAGTGAAAGGGCCCTCAAACACACTCGGTCACACTTCAGAGATACTGACGCTGCCCTCAGAACAAATTACTTTGAATATATCAAGTCTCGATATTTCAAGGACATAAGGAGAAAATTGGTGATTACTGTCCTGAAGCCAAGCTAGCACTGTAACAAATGTGGTCGTGCAGTCTAAATTTCATCCTAAATCTGTGACAAGGTGCACATAAATAAACAAATTTCCGTATCCATGATGAATACTTAAAATTTCACTTGGGTTATTGGTTAATGCACTGTTTTCAGGAGGGTATGACATAAGTAGAGTTTTAAACATTCAGCAGGCAAATAAATATAGTAAAGTTTTTCAAATCTATTGAATTAAGACACCAGGTGCCTGGCCCCTTAGATGGGCTCCTACCATCTGATTTTGGAGTTAAGTTGTGATCTGGCCCTTTGGTGGCCCTGGACTGTCTGCTGTGAGCAGACAAAGCAAGAGTTCATGGACACGTCACGGTCCTCCCCATCAGCTACGTTTCCTAGCCCAGAACCGAGCTTGTTACCTTAAAGAGATGCCGTGCCAGTATAACTGAGAACCCTATCAAAACTGCTCTTCCCAGTTGTGGCTCAAGATTGGCCCCAATCCAACAGGATCAAACTGCAGCTGCTTTCAAGTTTGCTCCAACAAAGAGCTGGCAACTTAGGGCTTTGGGAAAGTTGCTTGCTGCGCTCAAACACTTTTTGGCATTTAGGTGTATTTCTTCCTAAATTACAAAAGTCCCACTGAGTAGCTGTCTGGCACTTTTCAGAAGTGGGCAAGATGCAAAATGTCATATGAAATTGTCTTTCATATGTATTTCCAAGGTTCCGTCTGCTCCGTTGTTTTTAATTAGCTTACTCTGACCCAATTAAATTCATTTATTCACTCAAAATTGCATTTATTAATTCCACTATTCAGTTTAAATCAGTGTCCAAGCTCAATGGGCAACTAATTTTCACCTCTGCTGCAGTACATAGGGAAAAGCATGAGCCTGATTAAAATATATATCTATATTTATGTCTTTTCTGAATATTTGCTAGCATAGGGCCAGAAAGTCAACTGATTAGAACAAGGTGCTAATGAGGTCAAGGTTGTGGATTCAATCTCTGCATAAGCCAATTAACTCCGTTTAGACAAACCACCATTCCACAGATGCAGTACAAACTCTTAAACCCAGACAGCCATGCAAAAACATGCTGGTGAGCTCAAGAGGCTATGAAGAGTGTGTTCACTCAGGAGAAGTCACCATCATTGCTTAGAGAAAAGAGAAGAATGGGTGGGTCATTCATTCAGTGATAAATATTCCATCTCTGCAGGGTGCAATGGAATGTGTCAGGTAAGTGGTGGTGGGGAAAATAGCTAAGGCGGAAAAAGCAGTTCACAATCTGGCATCCAATTTCAAGAGATGCTCTGCCTAACCAAGACATCAAGTCTAATACAGCTATGCGTCACTTGATATTGGGGGTATGTTCTAAGAAATGTGACACTACTCAATTTCACCATTGTGCAAACATCGTAGAGTGCACTGAAGCAAACCTAGATGGTCTAACCTGCAACTCACCTAGGCTGTGGGGTAGAGCCTACCACTCCTGGGCTACAAGCCTGTACAGCACGTTACTGTGCTGAATACTGTAGGAAATTTTAAGACAATGGAAAGTGTTTGTGCATCTGAACTTAACTAAACATAGAAAAGGTACAGTAAAAACACAAAAACACAGTATAAAAGTTTTATGAAATGTACACCTGTATGGGGTACTTATGGACACAGCTCTCAGGACAGGAAGTTGATCTGGGTGAGTCAGCGAGTAGCTGGTGAGTGAATTCAAAGGCCTAGGGCATCACTGTATGCTACTGTAGACTTTATTAACACTGTACACTCAGTCTACACTACATTTATGTACAATATTTTTCCCTTCAATAATAAATTAACTTTAGTTTACCATAGCCATTTTACTTTATAAACTTTTTAATATTTTTAATGTTAACTTTTCTAACTCTTTTGTAACAACATTTAGCTTAAAACACAAACACATTGTACAGCTATGCAAAAACCATTGTTTCCTTATTCTACATTAATAACTGGGAGTAGCCCTGCCTAGAGTGACACAGTGGCTGCAGGTTTGATTCCCAGTCAGGGCACCTGCCAAGGTTGCGGGTTCAGCCCAGGTACCGGCATGAGGCGTGCGACCCCCAATCCAGACACATGCTCCCGGCACAGATCCCTGGTCAGGTGCTGACAGAGGCAACCATGTGATGCTTCTCCATCATCGGTGTTTCTCTCCCTCCCTCCCAGTCTCCCATCCTATCTCTCTTGAAAAAAAGCAAGTGAAAATATCTTTGGGTGAGAATAAAAAAATAAGAAGAACTGTGAGTAATGCATTGTGCTATGGCATTATGATAGCCACACCGTCACTGGGCAACTGAAATTTTACAGCTGTGTTACAGTCTGACAGAACCGCCGTGGTACATGAGGTCAGTCGGTCATTGACCAAAACATTATGTGACGCATGATGTACTAGAGGTTGAGAAATCGGGAAAGAAACTACAATGTAAGTAAAAAGTAATCAGTAGGCCTAATAAGATGGATAACAAGCGTAAAGACACTTTAAAAGCTTTCATGATTTTACAAAGGACAGAGAGTTCGTGTTCAATTACTTTGATCAAAAGGGACTTTGGAAAAACAGTAAAATTTGGTCTGAAGCTTACAGGTAAAATTGAGAGAAAATTCTCCAGGAATAGGTCAAAACTAGATAACAGAGGGCCATGAATACTAAATAAATAATTTAGACTTTAACTTCTAAAAAACAGGGAATCATTATAATTTTTTTTAAATACAGCAATAGCCTGATTAGAACTCTGAGGGCCTAAAATTGGCGGTGGCACGGGACACATTGGTGAGGATCTGGATGAAGGCAGCTGCACTGAGTCTTTCACGATGCTTTCTTTATGCATAAGAGTTCAGTGAGAATGTCAACACATTCGGGAAATACTAAGAAAATGGAAACAACCAAGATAAGGCAATGGGTCAGATGGAAGAAATTACTGAAGGGAAATTAAAAATACCCAAGGGCTCAAAATCCAGTGATTGAAAAAATGGTAGCATACACAGAAAGAAAAAATAGAAATGAAAGTGTTAGAGCCATCCAGGATGAATCAGGAAGACCAATGGTGATGATTTTTTTTTTATACACTAAATTTTAGGTGTTGGCAAAACACTCAGCTGGATTCATACAGCAAGCTCTTAGCTGTAAGAAGGGGTAAGTCATTAATACCAAATGCTGCAAAAAATAAACAAGAATCAAGAGACAGAAAAATGTATTGGATTTGATAACTAGGGAACCTGATAGTTCACTGAACTTATTTCCATTGTTCTTCCTTCTGGGAACATGGTGGGTTTCACTTTCTCAACTGACCCCTTTAAGTTAGATGGGGCCATGTGACTCGTTGTGGTTAACCCATGAGTTTGAGCAAAAGTGACATGTCACATTTGCAGGCCAGAAAAATGTGATTTGCTAAGGCAAACCTCTATAGAATTCTCTTTTCCTTTGCCAGGGCTACTTGCAGCGTTCCAAATACGGGCTGCTTCTTCAGCCTGGATCTCAGACTGGCCAGGCCATGGAGCAGCACCAGCAGCCCACCCACGACGTGCAGTAGTCACCTGTAGAGTGCACAGGAGAGACACCCTCTGCAGTTTTAAGTGCCTGAGGTTGAGCCCATACTGACCAATAGAGCAGAATTTTGGGTACCCACCAAGAAAGCAGCTTCACTAAAGTGGTGAGGAAAATAGGTCATGCAAGATACAAAGAAGCGATAGGATGGAAAAGAGTGAAGTATTCATTATGTTAGTAAGTCTGGTCGTTAAAAGAATTCAGCAACTTAGAAGGTAATAAAAGGCAGAAATAAATTGTGACAGCTTTGGTGTTTGTTTTGGTACAGGGAAGCAGGTCCAAGAGAGAAATGATATGAGAGGGGAAATGATTAATAGAATAAGATTTCAAAAAGAGTTAGGTAGGAAGAGTCTCACTTCTTCGTCTGAGATAGGGAAAATAAGTAGAAGAAAGATTAACCGTAAGGAATCCTAAAATGGGAAGGGAAGAAAGTGGAAAGGCTTTACCCAGTCAATAGTATTGTCTTCCTACACAGAGACTACCATGTTTTATCATTGTCCAGGACATTATTGCTTCTCACTAAATAAAGTCAACAAATGTGTCCTCCATTTAGTACATAATGAATAACTACAAAGTTCTGAACACAGTGCTAAGCAATAAGAGAGATACAGGTATCTTGGGCATGCACTGTAATCTCTTCAATAAACTTATAAAAATTATCATATATTTTAAATTAGTGAAGAGTGGAAAATGGTATACATAACCTAGTGTTAAGTTGTATAGAGGAGAGAATAATCATTCAGGTCTAAAAAAGTCAGTAAAAACTGTTTTTAAAGCACTTGAACTCAAAGAAATGCAAGATTTGAACTGAAATACAGGAAAACAAAGGAACTCCTGATGATTACAATAACCCTGGCCAAGCAGGCAGTCCAGCATGAACTTGGCATGCTCTTGGAATGGAAAGAAGAACCTGTCTAGGGCAGGGTGTATGTGTATGTGTTCAGTCGGAATTCTTAGCTGCATGCACGAGAAAACAACTCTAGCTAATTAAAGGATTCAGACAGCTCACAAAAGCTTCATGAGAAACACAGAGCCAGATTTAGAGGCTAAGTAAGCAGCCAAGGTCAATGACCAAAACTGAAGGCAAAACTGGTCTAGGTAAAATTGTAATGCAAGACTGATCTATAAGATTCTCCTGCAACCATTGGTGGGCATTGACACCTCAATTTGTATCCCAGACACAACCAGTGATGCCTCCGGAAGCTGGGCAAGTGCTGCCACTTCTGCTGCCTATCACTGCACGTTCTGCAAGGGCCCTGTTGCTGAGTGTGACTATCCTATAGCTCTAAGTCCGAGAGAAGCGTGTCCAAAAGAGCAAGGCTAGGTCAAGTGCTATGACATGTGATGGCTCTGCAAGAGAGGCAGGAAAAGTGGTTACGGGGTATCCGCTGCCTCAATAGCAGAGGTATCTCTCTGCCTCTTGAGGGAGGGGATTCCCCATGTATAAGAAGAGAGCTACGTTTTTGGTGTCCAAAAGTCTACTGCCATAGCTATGACAAATACAAATATGACCAAAATAATTATCAGAAGACAGGGGAAACTAATATAGATGACTTGAAATCCAGACAAAAGAATTTGACTTCCTATTGAAGAAAAACCAGGAATATTAAAAATTGCAGAACAAAATAAAGACACGTATCAGAAGCACAAGTAGATGATTTATAATAATGTGTTGAACGAATGCACAAGTACAGCAGTGAGTAAGGTCAGATGGACTGGAAAACAAATGAAAAGGATTGGAGGCTGGGGTGTCCAGCTGCAGCAGCTATCTAGCGTGAGAGATGAGGCCTTGAACCAGGGAGTAGAAATAGAAATAGAGAGAAAAGCACCTACACAAAAAAATATGTTGAAGAAAAGATCAATAGGCCCTAGTGACTGACAGAGTACAATTAATAAAAGAGTCAATTGTCTCTAAAATCAGCAGAAAAATTTTGGCATAGATCACTGAGGAAATTTAGACCAAAGCCAATTTGGATAAATTTTCATTTTGAAGACTTTAACTTTCTCATGCCATCTCCAATCAGTTTTTAAGATCATCCCGTGACTTTCCCATTGAAAATGTGGTTTTCAATAAACAAATGGGATCTCATCAAAATTAAAAGCTTCTGCATGGCTAAGGAAAACAGCATCAAGATAAAAAGAGAAGCAACAGCTTGGGAAAACATATTTGCCAATGATACCTCAGACAAAGGTTTAATCTCCAAAATATACAAAGAACTCATTCGACTCCACTCAAAGAAGACAAGCAACCTGATTAAAAAATGGGCAAAGGACTTGAACAGACATTTCTCCAAGGAGGACATGGAGGATCCAGAGACACATGAAATGATGCTCGATATTGCTAGCTATCAGAGAGATGCAAATTAAAACCACAATGAGATACCACTTTACACCAGTCAGAATGGCTGTCATAAACAAAGAAACAAACAACAAGTGCTGGAGAGGCTGTGGGGAAAAGGGGACCCTAGTTCACTGTTGGTGGGATTGCAGACTGGTACAACCACTATGGAAAACAGTATGGAATTTTCTAAGGAAACTAAAAATGAATGTGCCTTTTGACCCAGCAATTTCACTATTAGGAATATATCCTAAGAACCCTGAAACACCAATCCAAAAGAACCTATGCACCCTGATGTTCATAGCAGCACAATTTACAATAGCCAAGAGTTGGAAGCAACCTAGATGCCCATTGGTCAATGACTGGATCAAAAAGCTATGGTACATTTACACAATGGAATTCTATGCTGCAGAAAGGAAAAAGGAGCTCCTACCCTTTGCAACATCATGGATGGAACTGGAAAGCATTATGCTGAGCAAAATAATCCAGGCGGTGAAAAACAAATACCATATGATATCACCGTTAATAGGAACCTAAACGACAAAACAAACAAGCAAGCAAAATATGACCAAAGACACTCAAATACAGAACAGGCTGACAGGGTCCAGAGGGAAGAGGGGAGAGAATCATAGGGGAAAAGGGAATGGACTTACATGAACAAGTATAAAGGACATAGGGACAATAACTAAGGTGGGGGGAGGAAATGGGAGGGAGGTGGGGAGCACTGGGGTGGGGCACGGCTGTGAATATAAGACAGAAAACTATACTTGAACAAGAATTAAATAAAAATAAAATTTTTTTAAAAAGAAAATATGCTTTTCAGTTCTACAGTTGTTGTTTGGCTTTTCTTTATAGTTTAAAGTTTTCCGCTGATATTTTCTACCCAGTCATATTGAAATAATATTTTCCTTTTATTCTTTGAACATATTCATAATACATTCGTAATAATTGATTTAAAGTCTTTGCTACATTCGATGCATGGAAGTCAGCTTTTATAAAACTTTTTCTTAATTATGGGCCGCATGTTCTTGATTTCTTTGAAAGTTTATAAAAACATTTCCAGGATATTGTGGACAGATTGTAAAGACTGAATTCTGTTATCCTCCTTTGAAAAGCTGCCTAGTTTTCACAGGCAGCTCAATTGCTTGACAATTACCTTGAAACTTGTATGAAAATCTGTGTGCTTAGCTTTATGCTTCGCTAGGGAGGATCAGTGGAAAGTACAAGGTAATTTCCAAGCCCCTCTAACACAGTGGAATTCAACCTTCACACTCTGTCTCCCTTGTCTACCTCATCGCTTGGTCTTCAGCTTCACTGTGCCAGGTATATTGCAAGCTTTATTCTAGGATGTGGTCTTTAGAGGCATTTCTGGTCTTTAGAGGCATTTCTGGTGCCTGGACTTGAACAAATACTGATGAGATGTTCACTAGATTTCTTACTGTGGCTGGGCTGAAACTCCAATGTCCCCCGCACTGTTCAAACTCTTGTATCTACTCTGCTCTCAAACCCTATAGCTGCATGCCTCAGCTCTCTTGTAAGTCTTATGTAGTCTCACCCAGCACATATGCAGCCCAGTCCTCAGCCAAGATCAGTGAAAAACCCCTAAACAGACTTGTGAGTCCCACCCTCTGGACAGTGCTCACATATTCCAACTGTCTCTGCGGTCTTGAACTCTAATGTCTGTCTATGCAGAAAGGCATAGCCACTGGGAAATCCAGAAACGTGTACTATGATTAGGAAATACCTCCCAAGCAAACATCTAGGTCAATCCTAGGACTCATCTTGAGTGTCCCTTCTTTCAGAGAGTAAGATCTTGCACTGCCTGTCATCTAAACCTGAAAAGCACTGCCAAAAGGGTTCATGGTGGCTTATGGCGTGAGACATGTGTCATACCAGTGTGGATAGCAGGACCAGTAAAACGGCATTGGTCCGACCAAGATAGCGTAGAGTATACAAAACAAAGTGGAGTAACTCATGTCAACCAAGAAGGCTGTCGGTCGGCCATGACACTTCGGTTCTAGAGGAAAACTACCTAAGTCAGAGCAGACACATCCGGCAAGGAGACACACTTAAGATACCTGCACATGCGGTCATAATAGCCATGTCTGAAGAACAGGACTCGCGGACAGGCTCCTGGGCAAGTTCCCCACTTGGCATCAGGGTGCCAAGACATTTATCAAAAAAAAAAAAAAACCCGGAAGGGTGAAGTACACCACTTTCAAAATATAACTGAGGTAGTTTCCATACCAACACTGAGACAGCCGAGCTCCACACCCCACAGTGCTGCTCCATGCCCTGCTGGTCTCCCTGGGCATCAGCCGCTGGAGCCTCTGCCCCACGGGGCTGAGGACGTCCTGCAGCCTGCTGCCCACCTGGCTCCAGAGAGTCTTCCTTGCCAGATGCTGACAACTCCCTTCCCTGCTGTGTTGTCTCCCGGGCCTACAGACTGAGACCCTGGGACTTGGGTGCGTTACCCCTGATTAACTGCAGTGTGTGTGTGTGTGTGTTATAATTCTCTCAGGTTGTCAGAGTGTGAATAGAATACTAACGCATGTTGACATTCTACTTAGAGTGAACCTGTATGCAATAAAAGCTCAGTGAACAGCATAGTTACTGTGTGGGACTCTTGTCTATTCCTCGGTGCCGGGCTGCTCAGCAGGCAGCTAGCCGAGCAATTGCCCGGCTGACTTATAGGAAAGACTGTAACACTGACAACCGGTAACTTTATCATCGCCAGAGGCAGAAGACTGAAGACGTTAACCATGAGGGGATGCTGAAACAACAAAGTGAAAATTCAATAGACTTCTGACATCTGCTTTGTCTCAGACTCTTATTATAAGGCCAGCGATCCCGATTCATTCTTCGGGAAGATGGGAAGTGCTGGCTTCAGCGGAGCCACTCTCTGGCATTCGTCCAGACTGCTTGCCTGCCTGACAATGTAACCTCGCTCTCCAGTCCTTCCAGTGCGTTCTTACACAGTTGGGGAGGGGCCCGGCCTCTCTCTCTCTCTCTCTCTCTCTCTCTCTCTCTCTCTCTCTCTCTCTCTCTCTCTCTCTCTCTCTCTCTCGCTGCTCTCCTCAGCTGTGAATTTTCGCCGCCTTTGAAACTAGGGTCTGTTGTATTGACTGGCTTCTCCACATAGGGAGAAATATTCGATAACTAGAGGCTCCAGCGGAGAGAGGAGCTATGGTGAGTAGGCAGCCGACCGTCTGTGCTTTTCGTTCTCTCCGAGGCGGCCAGGCTGCTGGTCTCCTCCCTCTGTGGGCGCAGGGCTTGCCCTTGCTCTGCCGGCCGGGCCGCGTCAGTCTGATTCAGTGGGGGAAAGAGCAGGAACTACTGATGCCTTGGGCACAAGGCACACTTCAAATTCGTGTCTGCTAGTAAAAATGAACCCAAGGTGGAAGGGTATGTGGTTCATTGACTCCTGCAGACTTCAGCAACGTCCTGGCTTGAGCCTCGCTGCTTATTTTGGTAACGCACTCACACCCTTTCCTTTCACTTTGAGGCTCAGCTCTTGCTATTTCGCGTTTCCTCAATTTTATCAAACCTGCCTGTATGTGAGAGCGAATTCTTCTGGCAACTCCCCTGTGGGATGTACAACCCTGAATCCTCCTCTGTAGTTCTTACTGAAAATATAAGACTAGAACCTCAAATAAAAACAGTATTTTTGTTTTCGAAGTAAGCTCTATCTGGTGCTCATGTTTATCTGCTGATTACGGTACAATATAAATCATACCAAAAACAAGTGGTCAATTCCCACATGGACTGGCTTAACTTTGTTCCGTCTCATCTTGGCTAACCTACTAACTCTCCTAGCTCTCTAACCAAGTGGAAACTAAAGAGAGCATAATGAGTAATGAAACGACAGGACATTTAGTGGGGCAACAGCCTAAGGCTCAAGCCGAACTAGTGATCACTAGCATCATTTTACGTATCAAGGACTGCATTATCATTACATACATTACCAACAGTAGATTGATCGAAACCAAGGAAATATTCTTCTTCGGTGGGAGACACATAGAGAAAAAGGTTAAACGGTGGAGGAAAGCACAGCATAAATTTTTTATCCTCAGTGCAGTCAGGTCAATAATTATAAATTATTTATTATTATTAGCATCATAAAAAATTTACTGAGCAAGTATACAGAATGCATTACTGCAGCTACCACAATGGAAAATAGACAATGAACAACCCCAAGGAATACACCAAATAGTTAAGAAAACAAGACGCATCCACAAGAAAATATCGCCAACGATACAAAACAGTATGTAAGAAGTGTCCCAAAAAATGGCACGGGAAATATGACACAAAAATCACCGTGTCCTGCACTTTATAGTTCAAGAGGATTTATTAGATTGACTCATGAAACTGCCATTTTTATCGATCAAAAAATGTTTCATATCAGCAGTTTTATGTGGTTCAACCTGAGCAAGTCTCTCCTGTATGTGAGAAAGAAAGTATGGATTCTGTAGCAATGGGGCTCATCGGGAGTAGAAATCCACGAACAGGGTTACAATACTGGCACAAAGTAGGCTGTTTAAAGCTTCTGCTATGAGAAGTAAATAACAGAAAACTTTCTGGGTTTAGTTATTTATTAAAAAAAATAATAATTGCACTGAAGATCACCAAAGAGGTGATCTTCGAGTCTGGAGCTACATATCTGTTGTCTCATTTAATCTTTTCTAGGCTACCATGAGACATGTATTTCCTTATTTTTTACATGAAACTGATGGTCATGTAAAAACAAATCTTGGCAGGTCACACAGCGGTAAATAGACTAGTTGGATGCCAATTTAGGTATCTGATGTCCTTACTGACTGTCCCCCACCCCTACAGTGTACCATATTGGAGAAAGCCAATCCTTGCCTCCTTGTAAAAATAAGTGATGGATCGATGTTTTAAGATAATCTAGTCATCTATGTGTGATATGGCAATGCAAATATTTCCTAATTTAGTTCATGCAAAATCCTGTAGCTTGTACATTGTGTATTCTTGGGGGATAACAATTTTCCCATCTGTTTAGTACTTTGGATTATTCTGCCGAGAACAGAAAAGATGGAAATGAGTACTCGATCTTTCCTACACACTATACAGCTCAAGAGTAAGACTACTTCAAAACTTTTCTTCGAGAATTCTCAGGCTGCTTCCATCTAGGTTTTTCCTCCATGTGAGGTCTGTGTAGCCAGACAGCCCTGCCCTGTACAATTCTTGATGCGCTCTCAATCGCAGTTTTAGAGACTCAGGAGGAGGATTGTAAAGACCCCAAAATGAGTCACTAAAACCACGATTCCCTGTGCACAAGGCTGATAGGAGTTCCTCTGCTTTAAATCAGTTTGTATTTTTCCTAGAGCGGTGTTAAGTGTCTTCTAAGTAATTATGATAAATTAGATTTTTTTCTCATCATTATATTTTCAATTTAGCTTAAACACACAGAAGAAGTAAACATTTAGAACTGTTCTCCTTTTTAAATTAAGTTTCTTTTACATTAATCTGCTAATTATTTCTAGAAATCTAATGGAACTGGGGGAAAAGACTCATATCAGAGCTCTATTTCTTAATAAGTTTTCAGTTCTTGGAAACCTACTCTCTAAAAAATAATACTGGAAAATGGATAGTTTAGTTATCTGATTTGGGTTTAAACAACTGGAAATCAAAACTACCTTTTACCAGTTATAAAATTACTCCCCCTTAACAGTATAACACAAACCTTTGAGATCTCAGAGCAATTCAGGTAAGACGCATGCAGGAAAAAAAAAAAATTACCACACTGCCTCATTTTAAAAAAATGTTCTGCATGTATTAATCACTATTTGACCTCATATAGATAATTTAACCTTTCTCCACAAAAACAATTCTGACACCAATTTTCTTCTGAGAGGCAAATTACTGTTTCATGGCAACTGAAACATTTTAATGATTATTGTTTCACAGCATCTGAAAACCATTTGTTAAATTTTTATTATATTTTATTAATTATGCAATTACAGTTACCCCAGTTTTCCCCCTTCTGCCTCCCTCCACCCAGCATCCCCTACCCCCTCGGGCAATCCTCCCACCACTGCTCATGTCCCTGGCTCATGTGCGGAAGTTCTTTGTCTGCTCTATTTCCCATACTGTACTTTACATCCCCCTGGCTACTCTGCAACTACCTATTTGTACTTCTTATTATGAAGACCATTTTAATTGTTCACCTTGCTCACCATTGGTGAGTTTTGAAACAGAAATAATACAAACTTTTGAAAATACTTATTCTTGCAACATACATGTCCTAAGCAACAACCCTCTTGAAATTTCCCCTCAGTGCGTTTACTTCCTCTCTACTTATCACTCCTAATCCCACACAATCTGGCTCCATTCTCCCATCCACTCTTGTAGCGCCGATAGCCTCCTTATCCTCCAGCCCAACGAACTTTACTCAGCACTCACCCTTTCTCACTTTGGGGCCACATTATACACATAGTGGATTCCTTTCCTCTTCTTTCTCTCCTTTCTCATTTGACTTTGGTAAAATGTTACTATTCTTGTTCTCCACTGTATCTTTTCTCTATGTCCTAACCTGCCGAGCATGTTTCAACTCTCCACCCTTTCTGCTGTAACACCACCCACTATTCTATCAGAGCTTCAGGTTTCCCTTACATTCAGTGACACCAAATCTGTGCCCCCAGTTTAGAGCATTCTTTTGATCTCCAATCCCAAACATGTATCAATTTTATTTTATTTTATTTTATTTCTTTTTAGAAAGAGTGGAAGGGAGGGAGAAAGAGAGGGAGAGAAATATCAGCATGTGCTTGCCTCTCACATGGCCCCCAGTGGGGACCTGGCCCACAACCCAGGTTGTGGGCCTTTGACTGGGAATCAAACTGGCAACCCTTTTGTTGACAGCCCACGCCCAATCCACTGAGCTACACCAGCCAGGACCAAACCCAAACATTTAGATGTCCATCCTGTATCTACACCAACGTGTCTCTTTGTTCCTTCAACTGAACACATCCCTAAGGAAGATCCTCTTATTCTCCCCCACCCCCAACACCACCTCCACATGACCTTTTTCTGTTACCGATATAACTTTCAGATCAACCTGACACAAAATGTCAAGTTTGTGTTGCTACTGTGCTGTTGTTGTTTTTCATAGAAAGTGGGTTTCTTAACACAGAGACAAGAGGGAGACTGAGACTTCATACAGTCCATAAGCATGTGAATCAATAAATCAACAAGAAGGTGTTGACTTGTAGTTTGCACTTGGTGATGAGTTACTTCTCAACACTTGCTGCACAGTAGGAACACCAGGACCCACGTCAGGACAGTTAAGTTAGACCTGTAGGGGTGCAGCCTGGAAAATACTTTTATTGTAGTAAAATTGGCATACAAGATTCTATGTATTTCAGGTGTATAACATCATAATTCAATATTTTATATGGGGTCTGTCCAGAAAGTATCCAGCCATGTAGTATGCAAAATGAAGACATTTACTGAAGAAGATACAAGATACAAGAAACACTGTGCATAGGACAATGATGCCCCAGTCCCCTTCAGATTAAGCACCTTGGGTCCTCACACTAGACAGATCTCCCAATAGACATCATCTGCCCTGTTGTATTTTCCTGAATCTCACTAAGGGTCTGAAATCTCTTTTTTTTAAGAAGGTGATTTTAGTTTTGAGACAAGCCAGAAGTTGCAGGGTGCCAAATCTGGGCTGTACGAGACCTGAATCACCCGGATGATTTGATGTTTCACCAAAATCTCTGCACAAGACATGATACATAAGCAGGTGCATTGTCCTGATGAAGTTGCCAATCACCAGTTGCCCATAGCTGTTGCCTTCTGAATCATCCAAATAGCGTCCTTGGAAGAATGTTCAAGCTTAACACAAAATTTAATGCTTTACTGAGTCATTTTGAATGAGACAGCCACACAGTACACATGCTCACTCAATGGCATCTACCACCGTCAATGACAACGGTGAAGTTGTCATTGTTCATGCATGTGCATTCCAGTCCACTCTGCTTGGCTGCCAGGTTACACTGATGTCACACAAACCATTCTTGGTATATTAACAGTGGGTGGACTTTTTCTGGACAGACCTCTTATGATCCTTTTAATATATTGTTGAATTCAGATCTCTAATATTTTGTTGAGGATTTCTGCATCTATATTCATCAGGGATACAGGCTTGTGATTTTCTTTCTTGTATCCTTGCCTGCTTTTAGTATCAGGGTAACACTAGCCTTGTAAAATAAGTTGGGAGGCATTACCTCTTCTTCAGTATTTTGTGATAGTTTGAGAAGAATAGGTATTAAATCATCTTTGAATTGGTAAAATTCACCAGTGAAGCCATTTGGTCTTGGACTTTTGTTTGCTGGGAGGTTTTTAATTACTTATTCAATCTCCTTACTAGAACTGGTCTATTCAGAGTTAGTATTTCTTCATTGTTGTCCTGGAAGATGTTTCTAGAAATTTATCCAGTTCTCCTAGGCTATCCCATTTGTTGGCATATAAGTTCATAATTTTCTCTTATGATCCTTTGCATTTCTGTGGTATCAGTTGTAATTTCCACTTCATTTCTGATTTTATTTATCTGAGCCTTCTTTTTGGTGAGTTTATTGATTTTATTTATATTTTCAAAGAACCAGCTCTTGTTTTCATTGACCTTTTCAAGTTATTTTTAGTCTTTATTTCATTTATTTCTGATTTGATTTTCATTATTTCTTTTCTTCTCCTAACCTTAGAGTTTGTTCTTCTTTTTCTAGTTTCTTTAGGTTGAGATAGATTGAGGTTTTTTTCTTGTTTTCTGAGGTAGGCCTGGATTGCTATGAAATTCCCTCTTGTAACTGCTTTTGCTGCATACCATAGAGTTCAGAATGTAGCAGTTCTATTTTTATGCAATCTTGAGGCATCTTTTGATTTCTGCCTTGTTAAGTAGCATGTTCTTTAGTCTCACATATTTGTGATTTTCCCGTTTCTTGTGTTATTGACTTCCAGTTTCATACCTTTGTGGTCTTAGATACTTGATACACCTTCAGTCTTCTTAAATTTACTGAGACTTGCTCTGTGGTTTAGCATAAGATCTATACCAGGGAATGTTTCGTGTACTGTTGAAAAGAATACATACTCTGTTGCTTTTGGATGAAATGTTCTGTGTATGTCTATTAGGTTAGCCAGATATAATATGTCATGTAAGGCTCATGTTTCCTTATATTTTTAACACTTTATTTATTTATTTTTAGAGAGAGGGGAATGGAGGAGGAGAGGGAGAGAAACATTGATGGGTTGCCTCTCACATACACCCCAACCAGGGACCGGGCTTGCAACCCAGGTATGTGCCCTGACCAGAAATTGAACTGGTGACCCTTCACTTTGGTGAAAGTCTCAACCAGTTGAGCCACAACACTCAGGGCATGATGTTTCTTTATTGATTTTCTTTTTTTTTAATATAATTTTTATTTAATTCTTGTTCAAGTACAGGTTTCTGTCTTATATTCCCAACCCTGCCCGCCCCCCGCCCCATGCTCCCCGCCTCCCTCCCCTTTCCACCCCCCACCCTTAGTTATTGTCCATGTGTCCTTTATACTTGTTCATGTGAGTCCATTCCCTTTTCCCCTATGATTCTCTCCCTTCTCCCCTCTGGACCCTGTCAGCCTGTTCCATATTTGAGTGTCATTGGTCATATTTTGCTTGCTTTTTTGGTTTGTTTAGAATCCTGTTAACGGTGAGATCATGTGGTATTTGTCTTTCACTGCCTGGCTTATTTCACTCAGCATAATGCTTTCCAGTTCCATCCATGATGTTGCAAAGGGTAGTAGTTCCTTCTTCCTTTCTGCAGCATAGAATTCCATTGTGTAAATGTACCATAGTTTTGTGATCCAGTCATTGACCGATGGGCATCTAGGTTGCTTCCAACTCTTGGCTGTCATGAATTGTGCTGCTATGAACATTGGGGTGCATAGGTTCCTTTGGATTGGTGTTTCAGGGTTCTTAGGATATATTCCTAATAGTGGAATTGCTGGGTCAAAAGGCACGTCCATTTTTAGTTTTCTGAGAAAATTCCATACTGTTTTCCATAGTGGTTGTACCAGTCTGCAATCCCACCAACAGTGAACTAGGGTCCCCTTTTCCCCACAATCTCTCCAGCCCTTGTTGTTTGTTTCTTTGTTTATGACAGCCATTCTGACTGGTGTAAAGTGGTATCTCATTGTGGTTTTAATTTGCATCTCTCTGATAGCTAGTGATATCGAGCATCTTTTCATGTGTCTCTGGATCCTCCATGTCCTCCTTGGAGAAATGTCTGTTCAAGTCCTCTGCCCATTTTTTAATCGGGTTGCTTGTCTTCTTTGAGTGGAGTCGAATGAGTTCTTTGTATATTTTGGAGATTAGGACGATCTATCCATTGAAGTGAGTTAAAGTCTCCTACTATTTTATAGTGTTGTCAATTTCTCATTTAATCTGTTAATATCTGCTTTATACTGGAACTCCAATACGGGGCGCGTATATATTTGTAAATGTCTCATCTTCTTGCTGTATTGACCCCTTTATCATTAGGCAAGGCCTTTCTTTGTCTTTTATTGCACTCTTTGTTTTAAAGTCTTTGTTGATTGATATGACTATAGCACACTAGCTTTTGTCTTATTTCCATTCACAAGGAATATCATACCGCATCCTTTTGCTTTCAGCCTGTGTGAACTTACTTCTGAAGTGAGCCTCTTGCTGACAGTATATTGACGTGTCCTGTTTTTTATCCATTAAGTCACTCTTTGTCTTTTGATTGGAGAATTTAGTCCACTTACATTTACAGAAATTATTTATAGTATGTATTTATTGCTATTTTGTTCTTTTCTGAATGTTTGCGTAGCTCCTCTTTGTTCCTTTCTTCTTCTTTCTCTTTCCTATAGTTTGATTCTTTCTTTAGTGTTATGTTTAGATTCCTTTCTCATTAGCCTTATGGGGTTTTCCTTATATGTAACAAATTAATCTTGCTGTTTTTAAGGTTGTAAGTTTTTTGACTTGCAATTATCATGAGGTTCACGTGTACTAACATTTTATTCTCCTTACACCTAATATTTTGTTTTTGATGCCAATTTTCATATCTTTTTATTTTATATGTCCTCTAATTATTGCAGTTTTAGTTAATTTTACTACTTTTGCTTTTTAACATTAATACTAGCTTTATAAGTGGTTTATCTACTACTTTAACTATGTATTTACGTTTTTCAGTGAGATTTTTATTTTCACATGCTTTCTTATTATTAATTAGTGCTATATATTTTTAGCTTAAAGAGTCCCTTAAACATTTCTTATAAGGCTGGTTTAGTGGTGATAAACTCCTTTAGCTCTTGCTTGTCTGGAAAATTATTTCTCTCCTTCAATTCTGAGTAACTTTGCTGGGTAGAATATTTTTTTTCTTTTTTAAAATTTCATTTATTTATTTATTTATTTATTTATTTACAGAGTGGGAAAGAGAGGGAGAAAGAGAAGGAGAGAAACATTTATTGGTAGCCTTTTGCACACCCCAACCATGGACCTGGCCCATGACCCAGGCATGTGCCCTGAGAATTGAACCATCGACGTTTCTGTTTGCAGGCAACACCCAGCCCACTGAGCCACATCAGTTGAGGCTGGGTAGAGTACTCTTGATTGAAAGTTTTTTCCTTTCAGCCCTGTGAACATTCCATGCCACTCCCTTCTAACAAGCAAAACTTCTGCCCAAAATATTGCTGATAGCCTTGTGGGGTTTTCCTTATATGTAACAAGTTGTTTTAATCTTGCTGCTTTTAAGGTTCTCTCTTTAACTTTAGGTATGTTAATTATAACTTATCTTTGTATGGTTGTCTAGGTTCATCTGACTTTGAACTCCCTGGGCTTCCTCAGCCTGGATGTCTGTTCCCTTCCTCATGTTAGGGAAGTCTCCAACCATCATTTCTTCCGATAAGTTTTCTGCCTTCTTCTCTCTCTTCTTCTGTGACCCCTATAACACCAATGTTATGTTATTTGATGCAGTATCATATGTCCCTTAAGCTGTCCTCACTTCTTTTCATTCTTTTTTCTTTTTGCTGTTCCCTTTATGTGTTTCAATGTTTTGTCTTTCATCTCACTGATCTGTGTCTCTGACTCAACCAGTCTGGTGTTGAAATCCTCTAGTGCATTTTTCTGATCAATTATTGCATTTTTTAGCTCTAGGACTTCTCTGTTGGAACTGTCTTATTTTTTCTGGTCTTTTTTTTAACTTCTCTATGTGTTTATCCAATCCTCATGAATTCTCCTGAGATTGCTGAGCAACTTTACAACCATTACTTTGAACTCTTTATCAGATAGATTACTTACCTCCCTTTCATCAAAGTTTTTTCTGAAGTTTTGTTTTGTTCTTTCATTTGAAACATTGTCCTTTGTTTTCTCATTTTTCTTGACTCTCTGTGTTTGTTTCTATGTATTAGACAAATAGCTGTCTCCCCCAGTCTTGAAGGAGCAGTCACCAGAAGACTGGGTGTGTGTTTCAGTCTGTTGTCTGTGTACCGACAGCCCTGGAGGTGGTAGCCTGCCAAGAACTGTCTCTCCCCCTGTTTCAATCTTATGGGCCCCAGACACAAGCCCCCCTGGCCCACCAGTGCCATGTGTTCAGAGGTCTCCTGTGTATGGAGCACATGCCCCATCCAATTCTGGCGGGATGGGGGCCACAGTGCAAGGGCACCAGGACCAGCAGAGCCCCCCACCCAGGTCTGGCAGAGCAGAGTCTGAAGAGGAGAGATATCCAAAAAGAGCACCATGTGGAGAAGCACCGGGCCAAGACAGAGCCACAGGGGAGCTCTGGGGAAGGATAAGTGGGGTTAACAAGGCAGATGGAGTGCCAGACATGGCACCTGCCAGCATCAGGCTACCAAGCAGAACGAGGGTTAAAAATTGGCACCCACCAGTGCCTCCCTTCCTGGAAGATTCCAAGACCCCAGCCCTTATGCACACACACTAAGATTAGTCAATCAGTCTCCTTCACGTATGGCCCAGGCACTTTTTCAACTGCTGTCTCTGCTCGGGGACTCAAGAATTGAGTTTGTCTGCACAAGCCCTTTAAGAGTGAAGTCTCAGTTTCCTGAAGCCCTTTGGTCCTCCCAGACACAAGTTCCACTGGTTGGTCCAAGCCAGGGTTTATGGACACTCATCTTCTTGATGGAGGTCCCCTCAACTGGGATGCCTGATGTGGGGGCCACACCCCTCACTCATCAGGGAGGAACTGCATAGTTTTTATCTCTGTCCTTACAGGTCAACATGCAGGGAGTATAAGTCTTAATAAGATCACAACTCTGCCCCTCCTACAGTCTTGATGTGGCTTTGCTCCTTGGTGATAGAATTGCTGTTCTGCTAGCCTTCAGGTCTTTTTCAGAGAGTCGTTTTGTATGTAATTGTAGTTTGCTGTGTCCATGGGAAAAGATGAGTTCAGGATCTTCCTACATCACCATCTTAAACCTTTCCTCTGGAATTTTACCACAAAAAGATTTTATTTACTTTTTAAAATATTTATTTATTTTTAGAGGGGAAAAGAAGGAGAAATAGAGGAAGAGAAATATCAATGTGTAGTTGCCTCTTGCACACCCCCACTGGGGACCTGGCCCACAACCCAAGCATGTGTTCAGACTGGGAATTGAACCAGTGACCCTTTGGTTCACAGGCCAGCACTAAATCCACTGAGCCACACCAGCCAAGGCTGACCCATAGTATTTTTAATTCTTCCTTCCCCTTGAGCCATATTTAAATCAGTCAAACTTACAATCTTTCAAATCTCTGTCTTCTTCTTCAACACCATTCTTATTATATAACAGTAATTAACAGGGGTTATTTTCTGATTTTATCTTAGCTATTTGTATAATGTCATTTCTTTGTTTCTAAATTGTATGCTCCAGAAAGGAAGACTCTGGGTTTTATCTACACAGTATACCTCTTTAGGTGTTCCATTAAGTGCTGGCAGGGCAGGAAGAAGTAGGCTCCAGAATTTCTACAAAGCAGGGATTTCGAAATCTGATTGTGGCAACAGATAGAACATGGGTATCTTTTATTTTAAGTGCAGTTTTCCTGGTTAACACACTGTTTTAGCTTAGGTTGCTTAAGTGGCTTCGAGATTCTTGTGGCAACTTGAAGACTTGAGGCCCCAAGATGCCTGAGCGCTGCCTCAGCTAATAAGCACACTGCACAAAAATAAATGTATTAAGGGCACATCGTTGCTCTGGAGTCACAGCCAGTCTCTATGGAGTCCAGCTCAGAGGAATGTCGAGAAGTCTTCTCTTTCTTGTTTTCTTCTCCCCATCTTTCTTCCTCCCCTTATTTCTTAGCCGCCTGCCCCTCCTTCCCAATCCCACTTCCCCATCCCCTCAGCCTGTGTCTTGTGTGCAGAAACCAGAAACAAAAGGACACTGCCTCTCCTGACCCAGACCTAGACAAAGCCTCTTCATCTGATTGCATAGCTCAGATGCATTGTCTAAAGAATTTTCCTCTCTTCGCGTTATACCATTTTCTGTGATCCCAGTTTAGAAAAAGCCAGAACCCCAGGAGAGAGGTTCAGCAATTCACCTGTGAAAGGGTAAAGATTTCTAAAACCCATTCTGCAATTCACATAGATCCAAAAAACTGAACACAATTACTAGCAAAAATAAATATTTAGTAAGTAAACTAACAAATGTGCTCTCTGAAAAGATTCACAGATGAAATAGAAATAATGTTAAAGCCAAATCCACTAAATTCTAATTAATGCGTAATGACTTATAAAATACAATTTAAAATTTTAATCTTTATTTTAGTTTCTTTGAATTAATGGCGCCTTCCTAATGAATCTAGGCTACTAATAAATTCAGCTCAGCTCGAGTGAAATCAATGAGGCATCTCTATCAAATCAGTATTTAGACTACACCGCCATTGATCTCAGCCTAGTACCTAATATGTGAACTACAAAACCACAGCTATTTACAATTCAGCGCTCAAAGCCCTGTCACTTGAACACGTTTAAAAAAATGCTGATGTGATTGATAAATATACTCCACAATATACAGTTCAAAATATCATCAAATAAGATGTAAAGCCTTGTATTCTGCCAGCTCTTTTGGTAAGTCATGTTCTATGTTCCCACTGAAAAGCCAACTATGAAGTCACACAGCTGAGAAGGGCGTGTTTGGTTGGCAACCCCTGTGCCCGCACCACCAGCTTCAGCGTGCACTTGTGGGAGCCAGATGGAAAACTATGGACAAAAAAGAAGACCTATGGACAAAAAAAGAATGCGTAGATTCCGGGGTTCAGAGAGGAAAAAATGCAAAAGAGAGTGTCCAGTCTACTTTGCAGCCTCCCCCAGGGACCCAGAGAAAATGGGCTAAGGGAAGGGTAGAACCGTTTACACGAAGGCCTTCATGAGAGTGGAGCCCAGGTTGACAGCCCCAGGCCGAACTGAAGAAAAGGCATTTCATCATTTCTTCAAATAATACAGCATGGCTCCAATGTGACAATAAAAATGCAGAGGAATCCAGGAGTGTTTGGAGTACTGGAGATTTTACGGCTTTATGAGCGTTCTAAGAAAGTACGCGTGTAGGGAGGCAGAGTTCCCACAGAGGCCACTTGAAAGGATTTTGCTGCCAGCAGCTCTCAGTAAGCAGACATAATGGAATAGCATGAGAGAGATGGTATGAACACATGTGAATCCCAGAAATAACCGGGGGGGCCTCAGAGGTTACTCAGGTGGGACTTAACCAGCTAACGAAATAAATATATAAGCTAGCATGGCTTCATTGGGAACCAAAGCTTCTGAAACCTAAGGATATTTGGTATGCAATCATAAATGTGTAAATCCATGTCCTTATTCAAAGTTAATCATTTGTGTATATATGTGTGTGCACGTGTAATTTCACTTAGGAGCCGTAAGATTTCGGATATTTGGACACCAGCACATCACCCTTAATTTTATCCAACTTACTCCTCTCTGGATTATTCATCCTACCCAGATAGAAAATAGTCACATGCATTTATTGAGAGTTTTCTTTCTGAGAAACTACATTAAGCAGTGTGAAAGACCTTTTTTTAAAACAAACCAGCGGCATTCCCTTAATGAATACAAAATGTATTTGGGGACATGAAATGACACATTAAAGACAATTAAGAAATAGACCAAAAACATAAGCTACTGCATACAGAGACTACTTCTGGAAGAATATAAAAGGGCAGTGATATCTTCTGCAGAGCAAGACTGAAAGGGTGAAAGAGATAACCTTCTCTTCACTGTTAGCAATTTGTACAATTTAAACATCTTTGTCAGGTGTGTGTATTACCCTTTCAGAAGCGAAATAATTGAGTTGTCTTTTTCTAAAGGAAGTTCAGAATGAAGAATTATAACTTAGTTATAATCTCAACAAAAGCACAGGTATTCACGTAGAGTCAGACAAACCCGACATTGCTAACTTACCTAAGCCAATTAAACCTTTTGGATTCTCTGGTTCTTTTTGGCAGATGTCTATAATCTAAAACTCATGCTATCAACTTTGAAAACTCTGGCAATTATGGTAGATGAGAACTCTATCCACAGTCCTACTAACATGGAGGTTGTTACAACTAAAAGCAAATCTAAAGCAAAATAGTGCGACACAGACAAAGTGTTCTTAGTAAGCAGGCACTAAAAACTGTATAATCTTTGAGTTTGGTGAAGACCTTTAGGCACTCAAACATGTATGTGTGCCTGGAAAAAATGTCAGAGGCGAAAATATTTCAGCAGCTGAATCAGCTCATCTCTTGCCTGGGTCAGGTATCAGAATCTTCCATTAAGTGGTAGAACGCTGGACCAAATTGAATCCTGGGTGAGAGTGCTTCCAAAAAAATTTCACACTATTGGGCTCCCTAATTCTCACCATAGTAGCCCTCCCTTACCTGCAGAGGATACATCCAAAGACCCCCACAATGGATGCTCAAAACTGTGGATAGTACCAAATCTTATACATATTGTTTTTTTCCTGTATTTACATGCTTGTGGTGAACTTTAATTTATAAACTATGCATAGTAAGAGATTAATAATAATTATTAATGAAATAGAGCAACTGAAACAATATACTGCTGATCAGTGAACTCTTTAATGAAGATTCTGATAGTGATGTGAGACTTGCTTACAACCTCAGAAAACGTAAACAGTGACTCCCTCCAGAACAAGGAGCAGGTATGATCACTGCTCATTACACTACATGGGATTCCCTAAACTTACATTCCTTTTCTGTAACATAGCCCGCTGTGTGTGTGGGAATCTTCAAGCCTTCTGCCTGTCACACTCTGGTAACTAGACTCTCGGGAACTGGTAAGGAAATGCTGATACTCTGATTACCGCCATTTCTGTGAATAATAAAGCATCCACCACCTCTGACCCAAGAATCCTGTCTGCTGCCAGCACCCATGGAACTGCAATGGGCAGGCTCACTCACTTGGAAGCAGAGTAAAACCTCAGCCCTTCACGGTTTTTGTTAACATTCAGGATGTATTTAAGAAAACTCATGCCAACAAATTTGAAAACTTAGACAGAATCAACAAATCTCTTGAAAGACAGAATTGATTGATTTCTTCATGACATTAGGAAAGACAAGGACACAAAAAACACTATCCATAAGAAGAAAAAAACAAATTACACTTCAACGAAAGTGAATTTTTTGGCTGTTTTGAAAAACATCATTAAGAAAACAAAAGGGTAAACCATAGACTAAAAGAAAGTATTCATAATTGATATATTTCAAAAGCACTTGTTCCTGGAATGTATAAAGAACTTTCCCAGTTCAGTGTAAAGTCAAATGACTTAACTATTTTAATAGCCAAATATTTAGACAGAAACTTCTCGAAAGAAAAGAAGCACATGAAAAGATTCCCACATCATGGTTCTTAGGATATAATCTGAACAGTGTAATTGCTGGGTCAAAAGGCAGGTTCATTTTTAGTTTTCTTAGAACCAATGTTCATAGCAGCACAATTTACAATAGCCAGGAGTTGGAAGCAACCTAGGCGCCCATCAGTAAATGAATGGATGAAAAAGTTATGGTACATTTAAACAATGGAATTCTATGAAGCAGAAAGAAAGAAGGAGCTCCTACCCTTTGCAACAGCATGGATGGAACTGGAAAGCATTATGCTGAGTGAAATAAGCCAGGTGTTGAAGGACAAATAGCATATGATCTCACCTTTAACAGGAAGCTAAACAACAATACAAACAAGCAAGCAAAATATGATAAAAGACACTGAAATACAGAACAGGCTGACAGGGACCAGAGGGAAGAGGAGAGAGAATTTGAGGGGAAAGGGGGAAGGATTCACAGGAACAAGTATAAAGGACACACGGACAAAAACTAAGGCAGTAGGGGAAATGGGAGGGAGGTGGGGAGCACTGGGGGTGGGGGTGGGCTGGGATGGGAGTAAAAGACAGAAAACTGTACTTGAACAATAATTAAATACATTTTTTAAAAAAGATTCCCACATCATTAGCCTTTAGGAAAGTGAAAAAAAAAAACTATGAGATATTACTTCCTAGCCACTACATGATAGCCAAAATTAAAAAGACTGACAATACCAAGTGTTAACAAGGATGTGAAACAACTGGAATTTTGAAATATTGTTGGTGAAAATGTGAAATGATATAAGTACTTTGGGAAGTAATTTGGTAGTTTCTAATCAATGTTTCTACTCCTAGGTATTTTTCCAAGAGAAATATGTATGTAAACAGAAGGACTTCTACAAAAATGTTTATATGGCAGCTATATTTAAAGTAGCCACAAAAAAATGGAAACCAATGACTGTCAACAGGTAAATGGGTAAACAAATTATGATATATCTATATAATGGAACATTACTAAGCATTAAACAGAAAGCACTACTAATGCAAATACAACATGAATAAGTCTCAAAACCATAATGCTGAGTAAAAGCCCAAAACTAAAATGAATGAATTATATGGTTCCATTTATATGAAATTCTAGAACAAGCAGAACTAGGCTATGGTGACAGGAATCAGATCATTGAGCCTGGCTGCCGGGGAGTTGATTGCAAAGCACTGTGAGAGAAACTGTTGGGACTACAGACATATTCTCATCTTGTTTGGGGTGATGATTATAGAAAATACACACACACACATCCAAGTTCAAACTATACTGTTAAAATTGGTGCATTTGACATAAATTATACCTAAAGTGATTTTTGGAAAATCATAATCACTCTTACTAACTATAAACAATTCGATAGATTTTAACCTTACTGAAATTTTATCTAAAAAATATGAATAATACTATCTACTATACTGGCAAGGTAATCATATTAAATAATTCATATGCACAATTTAGCACAATGCATAGATCATTATAAGAATAATAATATAAACTAAATACTGCTGAGAAGGTTAAGTGTAGTGTGGATAGTGTTATCCATTAAGTTTCCCTGGACAGGTGATTTCTGAGATAACCATTAAAGAAAGACATGGATTATTAAGGAGATCATTCCATGCAGAAATGTCAGACAAAAGCACTGAAGTAAAATTACCAAGATCAGTAGAGTGATGGGCAACTACCAGGTGTATTCTGCTGGGTTAGATGGGTGACACATAATCATAATGAAAATGAGAAAGAGGTTGTGAAGGAAGAGAGGGTGAGAGGTGATAAGTCCAAAGACATAAAAGCTAGGCTAAGAAATATTAGGACATGTTAGACCAAGTAGAGAAATAACATGCAGTGACTGGTGACTAAAGCCAGCTACTCTGAAAATTATATATACAGCAAATAGTAGCAAGGCATGACTTCAGACAAAGGAATGCAGTAGAAACCTATCACTTTGCCAATATAAGAAGCAACAAAATTTAGGCTAGAAAACAGGAAAAAAACATGAAAACATGCAAGAAATACTGTGGGGGAATATTTTCAGAAATTATCTCTGAATAGAAGCAAAAAAATTTGCAAATAACTTCAAAGTTGAGTTTAAAAAATAGGTTGTTCTTTCATACCAATGAACACAGAAATGACTGTTGTTGTTTTAAGACACAACAGTTGTGTTGTGTTGTATTGTGCTGTGTTTAAGACACAGACAACTATTGTTGTTTGGAGTATGATTTTATTAAGCAACAGATCACTAAAGCAATCAATAAATGATTTTGTATGATAATTAGTTGAAAAAGTAAACACGAGAACTTTTTGTGTGTTAATAAGTCCTTGTTCTTCAGTAAAATGATATCCGAGCATTATAGAGCCAAGGTCACGAGCTACGAAACAAGACATATTTGGGCCGAACTCTGGCTCTGTCTTTTACTAGGAACAAAAAAACCCCAACCTATGAACTTCAACTTCTTCATTTATACAATAAGCATAGAAAGAACTACCTCCCAGGCTTATTGTGAAGATTAAAGATAATGATTACATATAAAGTACCAGAAACAAAGTCTGCACTCAATAAATGGTAACAGTAACTTATCATTTTCTTATACAGTAGTGCCCCTTTATTAACAAGGATACGTTCCAAGAACCCCCCCCCCCCATGACCTGAAGCCTCAGATAGCACCAAATCCTACATATGGTATGTTTTTTCCTATACATACGTAACTAGGACAAAGTTAATTTATAGGTTGGGCACAGTAAGAGATTAGCAATGGCAATAATGAAGTGGGACAATTATAGCAATACACAATAATATTCAATGTTATATGAATGTGGTGTATCTGAAAACATCCTGTCATACTGTATTCACCTTATCACTTACAGGAAGCACTTTACGGCTCCTCTGTGGCTTACCCAAATTGCCAGCATCACTACCCCTGCGCTTCGGGCCATTATTAAGTAAAAAGGGGGTTCCTTGAACACAACACTGCGATGCCATGACAGGCAGCCTGATGACCAAGACAGCTGCTGAGTGGCCAACAAGCCAACAGTGTACACGGCATGGATACACTGGACAAAGGAATTATTCGTATGCCGGGCGGGACAGGGCAGAATTTAAAACTTGTGAACTGTTTATCACTGGAGTTTTTCATTTGATATTTTGGACCATGGTTAACCACAGGTAACTGAAACTGTGGAAAGTAAAATCACGGATAATGGAGAACTACTATAATTATTAATTATTCATCAAATGTTTATGGAGCATCAGCTATGGGACAAGCACATGTTGGGTGGCAAGGAGACAAAGGTGAGCATGTCCCCACTGTACTTCCAGGGATCTTGTACTTTGTTAATTGTATTAAGTTCAGCAAAGGAAAGCTACAGGTTTTGTGAGAAACCCTAACAAGGAAACCCAGTTGAGATGGATGACCTGGGATGGTTTCTTTGAGAAACATTTTAAACTGAGACCTAAAAGATTGGGAGGCACTCACCAGTGAAGAATACTGGAGAGAACTCTGTGGCCAGAGGAACAGCAGCATGGTACTCTGAAGCAGGAGAGGACCTGCAAATTCTAAGAGCTGAAAGAAAGTTGCTGTGGCGTGGTCCTGATAAGCAAGAAGGAATGCCCCATAACAGAGACTGTGAGACAACCCTCATGTTTTTATTAAGAGCTAGCCCAGACCCCATATCTTCGTAGTCTAGGCATACAGAGCTTCAGCCCCGCTGTTAGCAAATGCTACCTGGGAAGTAAAGGTTAATGACCCATAAAGTAATAATTTCTGAAAGCCAGTCCACAGGTTGGTGCCAAGCTGTGAATAATACAATTTTAGTGTTTGGAGGTGAAAGACGAAAAATAAAGACAACGTAAGGAGTTGTTACTAAAGATAAATAATATATTTGATTTAGACTTTTATGATTATGCCCTTAGTAGTTGTGGAATAACAGTAATGGTAGTTGGTTTCATTATCAATGCCTTTACCTTGAACGTTCAAAAGGTCTCTACTTTATGGCAGTGCAAAAGTAGCTATCTTTCACCTGACTTTGCAGCATCCCTTTGTATTCATGAAATCCACAAGGAGAGGAAGGAGGGCCACCCAATGGACCAGTGTCTAGATTCATTCTTATCTGAAGCAGCCGGCAGTTGTACAGAACCTCCAGGGGAAAAGCAGAGGCAAGCCAGCCTCTTGTGCTTCGGGCTGAGACTACTGAATCTTAGTTAGAAATTCTGGCTTATTGGGAAAAAAAGATTGTATACCAGGAAATGTAAATTCATATTCAAATTCACAAACATGTAATATTCTTTATGTAGACAATGCATTGAGGAAACCCCACTGTAATTTTTTTCATGAACTGGAAGTGCCAAACTCGTAAATAATTTATGCAACGTAAAACCAACAGACCATGCAGTTTTGGTGTTTAATTACGATCCCTTGCTTCTCCCCGAAGAGCACCATTAGTCAGTCCAGTCAGGGTCTGAAATGTCTTGTTTCCATCTACAAACAAACACCAAATTTTACCATCATTCAATAAATGATGTTAAAATCGTTTAATTGAAATGTGTTTTTGTACAAAGCATTTCTCTGCCTAAATGTAATAAATGAAATTTAAAAACAAATAAACAATTGACAAAAACAATAAATTTTCCTGGGATGTCTATAGATACCTAGCTATCTTAAAAGATATATTTAAGCACCTTGACCTACTGGTCAAATAAAACTTTCTGCTGTTTAATCAGCTTGTGATTCTTTTTTAAAAAGAGAATCTCTAAAGTTGCTGCTTTAATGCTGACAAACTTAGAAGGTGTCTTCGTGCTTTCATTTCATTGTATATTGGGCTATTTGACCCCGTGAGTATCCGAAGGTGAGAGCAATTTCTCAGTGGTTTTACATTTTCTCCCCCTCCCCAGGAACTCCTCCGTGTTTCCAAAGAGAAATAAATGAGACTGATACAACAGGCTGTGAGCATTAGGACTTGGTTTTGTTTTCCCTTCACAAATCGTATTCTACAGCTGCTCCATGGCATTGCCATAACAACATACATCTATGGAACATTTTCAAATGGCTTAAAGGGACATTTTCTCCACAGAGGCTACAAATATTTATAAGGTAAACATTACCAGTCGTTTCCACAACAGAAGACTGGATACCTGATTGTAGCCCTGATCCTATCACACTAGAAGCCACCCTGTCATTTGTTGCGATGGCCACTGGCTCCCCTCTCATTGCAGGACGAGCTCCGTCAATGGCTTCTCTGGGCCACTTGGAGGCAGAGCTCGCTCCCACCGATCACCGGCTCCCACCAATCACCTGCTCCCACCAATCACCGCGCACTCTCCGTGATCTCGACCCTGTAAACCCTCCGTGAGGCCCGCTGCAGCACTGTGCTGGATTCCAGGCCACTTGACAAATATCACCTGGGAGCTTCACTCAGAAATATGTTTCAAATGCCAACTACTTTATAAATTTGAAAGAAAGCACTAGTACTACTATTGCTCCCTATTTTCCATTAATTATATTCCCTTTATAGGCTTGATAAGTGTCTGCAGGATAAATGGAGAGACATCAGAAAAGCAAACGTGGTTAACAGCAAGTTTGAATTAAGTTTGAGTCCTGGCTCCGTCATCTATTAGCTGTGGAGTTTTGGACAGGTTATTTAAATGTTCTAAACCTCTGGTCCTTCATCCCTAAACCAGGATGTTAGTATTTGTCATATGCTTTTTATAAGGAGGAAATGTTACGGTCATAGTAGGTCGAGTGCCTCGCATATAATAAGGGTCTAAGAGATGTTGAGTATTGTAATCATTGTTCATTCCACTCCTTCAATAACTATTTATTGAGCACCTACTATGTTTCCAGCATTTGCTAAATGTTGAGCAATGAGTGGTGAATAAGACGGATTCAGTCTTTGCATTTTGGGGAGATTGTGCTCTCCACAGCGTGGTGGGGGTACCCCATAAATAAATCAGCATATAATTACAAACAGCAACAGAGGCTATGAAGAAGACAAGGTGCTATGATAGAAAGTGTCAGAGAAGGGGGGCCTTACTTTAGATGGGGTCATCAGGAAAGGTGTCCTGGAGGAAGTCATCTTTAAACTGCATCCTGAGAGATGAGGCAAATGCCCAAAGGAGAGAAGATAGGACACAGGCTGAGCAGGAAAGGGCTCAGCAAATTCACAGCAAGGAAGAAGGTCCGGGTCTAGAGCCTCCTCAATAAAAGCACTGACAAGACTGAAAGATGTTTAGAAGCCAGAAAATGCAGCACCCTGTAGGACATGGGAAGAGTTTGAGTTTTACTCTAAGTTCAATGGGAAACTATTGAGGGGTTCAAGGAAGAGAGTGGTATGATTTATCAAATTTCTGTTGAAAAACATTACTCTGACTATCATATGATAATTTGGAAAATGCAAAAGGAAGAGACAAGTTAGAAAACTATTGGAATAATCCAGGCAGAAGCTGTTGGTGACTTGACCTTAGTGGCAGGGGCACTAGAGAGAGCAAAGGACTCAAAATATATTATAAAAATAGTAAAATCAGCCCTGGCTGGTGTAGCTCAGTGGATTGAGCACGAGCCTGCGAACCACACGATCGCGGTTTGATTCCCAGTCAGGGCACATGCCTGGGTTGCAGGCCAGTTCCCAGCAGGGGACACACCAGAGGCAACCATACATTGATATTTCTCTCCCTCTCTCCTTCCCTTCCCCTGTAAATATAAATAAATAAAATCTTTAAAAAAATACTAAAATCAAATCTTCCCTCGCATTGACGGGGACAGGGAGGAGGTGCGGTTGATACGGATTTCTTCCTGTTCACACTCACTTCCTTAACCATCACCAGTCAGCTTTTAGGCTGCACAAAAGAGGATGTGGCAAAGTAATCATTTTAGATATTTAGATACCATTGAATATTTCCCTATAATCAATTATTAATTCTCTAGCAATCCTCTCAGAAACGTAACACATTTCCCAGCTGCATCAGTACTCCCCAAATCCTGCAGTAAGACCTAGAAGAAAAGCAAAAATGATTCATCATCAGGAAAATTTTAGCACCAAGCTAAGGTACTAGAAATATGTGGTTTTGATTTAACCCTGTCTAAAGCAACCAAAATTACTAAGCCTCCCCTAGATGAAATTTGTTTTCTGCCTTACCCAGAAGCTTCAAGGCTTCCCTATAAAATATACAATAATTTTTCCAAGGTGAATTTCTTTTGTTTCAAAGTCGTATGTGCTTACTCTAATCCCCTTGTAAACAATACGCGCAAGTGGTCTAGGGTATAGATGGTTGCATAATGATTAAAGCTGCATTTGGAGAAAACACAGAGATTAAGCATTGTGCTTAGAAAAGCAAGTAATCTACTCCCACAACTTTAAGCTTCTAATGATTTATATCAGAAGAATGCCTTAAGAAACACACAATATTACTTACAAATCTGAATTCAAAGCCATACCTGCCTGAAGAGTCCGCATGGGTCCACCCACAAACACCCTGTCGGCACCATGAAAAGTCTGAATAACCCCATTTTATCCCTGTCAAAGAGTCAAACGTGTAACTGCAGTTGACTCTTAAACAAAACGGATTTGAACAGCAGAGTATACTTATCCACAGGTTTTTTTTTTTCAATAAATACAGTCAGCCCTTATCAGCCCTTATTGGCTCTTCGCATCCTCAGGTTTCTTACTGGACACTACTTTTAGCATTCCCAGAAGAAGATTCCCAACCTTGGAGCAAACACTGTTTTCAATCCACAGTTGGTGAATCCACGGATGCGAAGGGCCAGACTGTACAGTCAAAATTGATAGCCGGATTTTCAACTGCACAGGGGTGGTCACGCTGTCGGAGGGTGTTCTAGGGTCGGCTGTAATTTCAATCACCCCTTGATACGTCTTCCAACAAAATCCAGGCTGCCACGACAGGCAATACGTTCTGGCTACTTAAACATCTGTGTGGGATTTTTCTCAACATAGGTGTTCTACTGTTTCTACTATGTGCAGAAAATAGGTAAGAGTATACTTGAGAAAATGTCACAGGGTAACTTTGTCATTCCACAGCCCAGCGTGATGCCGTTGGTTGGGACAACCAAAGTTCCAACTCACTCCAACTACTTTTGGAGTTCCAGAATTGCTTTTTCAAAAGGAATTTTGTATCTAAAATCAGAAAACTGATACTTAAAGTTATTAAACCCACAATAAGTCATTATCATAGCAGAGAGGGAAAAACAAAAATGCTAAGGACAGCATAGCCCATTGCCTGGAAAGATGAGGGATGGGTGCGGAAACAGCTAGGGAATGCGACACAGAATGATGAGGCTTCTGGAAGAAGAGATGTAATGGGAGATTTCCAAAGAAAAGTTTTATCTAAAAATTAAAACGGCCCCCACCATTTATTGAGCACATGCCACAGGCCAGGCACTATAGTAGACACTTCATTAATTTTATCTCTGGTTCTTAGAATAACTCTGTAAGACAGGCCTTAAGTACTCTCATCTTTTGATAAGGAAAAAAAAATCTTCATGAGGTTAAAGATCATGTTTAAGGTCCCTCAACCAGTAACTGACTGGTTGAGGGACCTTAAATCAAAGCCTGTGAAATCAAATTCTAATCAAAGCCTGTTAATAAGCATTATGTTCCCATTGATCACTTGGGAGAAAACAACTCAGCTAATCCTTTAGGTCCTTTAGGAGACAAAGAATGGGAATTTGGAGGGCCTGTGTCTGACCAGGAGGCATCCTTGAGTCCTAACTGAAGCACGGGTAAGCGTGGTTCTTTGCAGTAAGCTGTGTCCCAGGACACAAGGAGTATGGGGGGTTTCTTTAACCACTGCTGCTTTCCAGTATCATGGGGCTCAGGCAAAGCTCCACACTGTCACACCTTAGGCAAAACCTGCCTGCCCTGCACTGCCCCTTTTACCTTCTAGGAACACGGACGTGGTGGTGATGAGGCGCCCTAAGGGAAGGCCTAACCTAGAGATGGGGAACATGTTACCTGGATGACTTTGGGGAACCTAGCCTTCTCCTTGTCCTGTCAAGCTCACCTACCCCCAGACTAGTAGGAAAAGCAAAACCAATCTTTGATCTAGTCTATGCCACTTTATTTTAAAGTCTCCAAGTTATAGCCATTAAACTACTACCCTAATAAATACAAATGCTGGTGCTGAAAAAGGAAAGTTTGTGTGTGTTTTGGTACCACAATCAACCAACCCATCAAGCACCATCTTCAAATATGAGAGATGCCATTAAATGCAGAACTCTCTCATAGTGGCAAGTACTCATAGTCTTATTAATCCGTGAATGCCTGAAGCATCAAAAGTTCAACTTTGCTCTTCATTTCTGTCACACAGGAAAAGAATTCTGCTTCAGTTCCTGAAATGAATTTAAAACTTTCTATTCGCCTAGCATTGAAACATTAAAACTAAAATAGTGGGACTGCGTGCACTTATTTCTGTTTCACTATACTGATATATGTTAATGTACGTATTTATGATATTACCCGGGCTCTTAGAAAGTCACTAAAATGACGTAATGTTCCACCATTGGATTCAAATGCCCTTTAAGTCGTAATAGCCATCTTTAATGGAAATGTGGACACAGGAAGATATAGCAGTTTAATCAGGCGTATTTAAAAGAACAAACTAGTCACCACAAAACACAGAGTCTTATGTGAGACACTGGGACACACCCATCAAAGTCCTTCCCAAAGGTCACATCCCCATAGTTGGTGACACAGGTCTTTGAATCCCTAAAGTCTTTTTCTTTAATTACTTAAGTTTCTCAAGCAGTTCTAATAATTTAAATAAAAAGTATTGACTAGTCTATGTTCCTCCAGTGAAAAAATAGTCCAATATCAAAACTGCCTAGGAAGACTGTTTGTTCAATTTAATCTAAACAAGGAATTGGAATTGGTTAAAAGTGATCACTAAAGCCTCTTTGATTCACTGGATCATTGAATTCACTGTCTCAGTTGAGTTCTTAGTGATTTTCCAATACATTTTGGAGAAGTTACCTACCCTCGCAAAAAAAAAAAGGTTTTTATGGTTTTAATTTTCTGTATATGTCCTCTGGATTTTTTATGTGTGACTTTAATATGTTGTGAAATTATTCCAAATCTTTATTGTCATTGTTCCAAGTATATGGCCCCTTTTACCTGTTAAGTACTCAGTTTAAAAGCATTCTTTCCTGTACCAGGGGTTTCTGAAATGCTATAATCAAGTGGATAAGCTCACCACCGGGAACACTATCAATTAGGAACTTCTCTCTGCTCCAGTCTTTGTACTCTGCAGTCATTTTAAAAATCCTTTACATATTAAAAACAATCTCACTTCCCAAAGATTTGGTGTTTCTTGCTGATGCAAAATATTACTAGAAAAGGTCATCTTTTTTTTTTTGTTTAGTGGTAGCAACAAGGGAAAAAGGACACTAGCCAATCTGTAAAAAAACTCATTAAAAGTTTTTCCTCTCCATTTACACTTAAAATCTTATCATTACAACAAAAATTTACCTACCATTAGACTAAGTTTGCTAATAAATAAGTGCTTCTGTGCTTTTTACAAAGGACATACAAAAGCAGCTCTTATTATAATAGGTGATTAACATAAATGCTCTTAATTTTTAAAAAAGCAATTTCCCATATTCTTACTTTAATAGGCTCACAGTAAACTCCACAAGGAGAAGTATTGTGGAAATGTGGGCATAATCTGAGTTAGAAATATCCAATATTTTTCTTGGATGTTATGATTCTTATACATTCTGGGTTTGGTATGTAATGTGAAATGCAGTTGGATAGAAGACAATCTGAAGACCCTTTGCATGTGTTATTCAAAAAGTAAGTTTATAAAGTTAAATATGTGTGCAGTGTGCATAGCACAATAATTTTGTAGGTTTATATGACAAAACTGTAGAACTGATCAGCTATTGTTAACCGCTATTACAGGGGAGGGCATCTTCTCCCCTACCTTTGTAGGTTCTTTTTGGCTGGTCTAATAATTAAATCGACGTAAGACAGATTAACGGAAAAAAGATTTAATTTTATACTTACAGAAGGCTCAAATAGTCCTGAAAGGCTCTCAGTCCAGCACTTGAGGCTTATTGTACAATTCTGAGCTAAGGAGAAGGACAAAGGTTTAGGGCTTCAAAGGGAAGGAAGACAATTTACAGGAATATGAGAAGAGTAAATGTTTGGTACAGACATCAGGACACAGGGAGGACTTGGAACGAACAGGCCCTGCCCAGCCCCTCCCAGCCCACCGTACCTAACCCATACTCTTTATAATGATCTCTGTGATAGGCTCTTTCTGGACCAGGGCCTGTCTCTAAACTCTTTTAGGAAGTTAAGGGGGAGGTAAAAAGTTCTTTCTGGGCCCTTTGGGCTTTTCTTTTTTTTATTTCAAAATAACTCATATGCAAAAATGAAACATTCTGGGACAGTCCATTCTGCTTCCCCTATTCTATCCCCAGCACCTGTTTTAACAGAGTATGACATAATAGACACTCAACGATGCTTAAATTAAAGAATTGTTTGCCTGTAACAAGACCGAGATGTATCCCTTACTTTAAAATACCTGCTGTCTTCAACAGCTGGTTCTCAAATGGAGTGAATACAGATTTATCGCTAAATTGTTAAGTTCATACAAAGGGTTGTTTCCATCAAACGGATGTGAATACTCAGCTGTGTCCCACCGGGAAGGTTTCCTGACCTCACTGAGATCATTTTCTTCCTTATAAAATGCACCTACATTTTAAATGGCCTTAAATTTATGATGCTTCCTTATAAATTGCCGTGTACAATGCACACTTTTTACCAAAATTTTTGAGGGAAAAATAAGGGTGAGTATTATACATGGCTAGTACCTGGAGTACCTTTTATCTGTTCTTGTGTCTTGTAATTATTTGTTATGTAAAATTTCTTGTACCAAAATATGTTCGAAACTAAATGCTAAAATTCTTTTATAATAAAAAACACAAATATCTAAATATAAATAAATACATAACTGAATTAAAAATTAAAACAAATATTTTCCTGAAAGTTTGGGCCAAAAACATGGGTGCACATTATACACAGCAAAATACGGTGATATAATGATGAAGATTAGATTAAATTAGATAATGCGCACATTGTGCCTAGTATTGTACCTGGCACTTCGTAAAAACCCATTAGATGGTAATAATTATTTTATTTTACTTGATGAAAGAAAAAATTTATTCTACTTAATGATACTGGTCTGATTCTGAGACAAAGTAGCACATTTTTATAATATAATATGCATGAACTTTTCATTATATTTATAAACTTTTCCTTCTGTCTCTTCTTTTTTAAAAGAATGGGATAGAGGGTAGGTAGCCAGATACCTGGCCAGAAAACAGCTGCGTCCTTATACTTGACCTTCCAGAATACCCCCACTCTCTTGACTGCCACCTTCATCACTCTGTGTGTTATTTCTGCACCTCGATCTCCATCTGGCTTGGCCTCCGCGTGGGGCCATCTGCAAGGGCTGGTTTCTCTACCTATTGAGCCTTTCTTTGAGCCAGAGAAAGAAAAGATTTACGGAGTTCTGACCAAATCCATGTTTTTCTCAGCACCTAGAGCACATAACAATGAAAGAGGCATGAAACTATTTACCAACTTCACTTACATCCAGAATTTCCATTTACAGAGTGCTGCATTAAGCAGATTGCTTTTAAGGACTTAAATGTCAGCTAACAGGAAAAACTGATACCAACCAGCTGGTGAAATGATACCAAGGCCGCCTGACTTGGAATGTTAGAGGCAGGGTGGGGAAGAAAACAAAACTTGAACTAAAATTTTAAGCCGTGTTTTATTTTAGAGTAATAATTAATCAAAAACATACTAAATGTCAAGTTCCCTTTTGTTATTATTCTCCAAGCTATGAGCCGTTTTTCACCATTTCTTGGGATGATCCTGAACAGAGATATTGTATAGCCGAGTGAAGGAGGGAAGCCGGCTGCTGTGGACTCTGACCACAGCAGATGTAAAACAACAGATTCCAATACTCTTTGGAAGCTCTGACCTTGCTTTTCTGGGAACTATAAAGAGAAATCGGTTTTTGTTGTTGTTGCTGCTATTTTGCTGTGATAGGTGGCTTGTATTGCTTCCATGCCACCCGTCTCAAGAGAAAAGCTTTACCCACTTACCTATTAAAAAAGGAAAAGGACTTAGGACACCTGGACAAAAGAACCATTCTGTGGAGCTGCCATGCCATAGGTTTACATTCACTCCTGGTTCCTCAGTCACTCATAATAGAGTTTTTGCAGTGAGGACAGAAAAGGGGCCACCTACTACACCCCACAAGCTTAGGGGAGGCCTACATTGTTGGCCTCCCAAACTGAGGCCCCGAGTAACCACGTGGGAAGATCTGAAATTAACACTTCCTAATTAAAAGCGAGTCATGGCAGGCAGTCATGTCCTGTGCACGGATCTCCCTTGACAAAGGTCAGTCTTTACCTTAGCTGAGCTCGTCTGTTGTTGTTTTTTTTGCATCTCCCGTAACATGCCTTTGCAATGTGAGAGTAATTCCCTTTTTTCAGTCCCCTCGGGGCACAGTCTCCCACAAGAGCAGGAGACCACAGAACCCCTCACTGTCATCTTGCTCCCCTGCATACCATCTCTCTATGTGCTGTCCATGTTGTTAACTATCCTATACCCACCAGTATAAGAGAAATATGAATCTATCCCATTTACTTTTTATCCCATCTCAGAGATTTCCCTGCTTTGCTTTCTCCTGCTGCCTTCATCTACCACCAGTGGATTTCATGTAATCCACTTGTGTCTTCTCCTTTGATTCTGATCTATAAAATACAGTGTAAAACTGCCATTCTCTGGAGCATTGTCTCAATCCATTGAGATTTTACTTTCTGGTAATTGTTTTCACTCTGGCTGAAATAACTCATAAAAATTCTCTATGGGTTCGGATGTTTCTTTCGTTAACAGAAACAACTGGGAAGAAGATGGTGGGATTAAAGAAAAATCTTAACTCGCAATGAATCCAATAAACCTGAGAACTTGGAGAGAAAAACAAAACCCAGCATTAGGAGAAAGAGCTTGGTTCTCCAAAATAAACAAAGGAGGATCTGCCTTAATAAAGAAGTTGACAGCTTCTCCCAGTCTTGTTCAGAGTCTGCCACTAGCAACAAAGAAAAGGCCTGGTTTGCACAGCTGTTGCCCTAAGAACTGAATAACAAAAGGCTGAAACTTTAACTTGAATTTGAAAAAAAAAAAAAGTCAACTGAAAGGAAAAAAATTAAGTATTAGGGAAGTCAACAAAGCAGCTAGAAAGTCTGTGAGACCAGGAAGAACACTCTAAAGGAGAACTTTCCAGTGAGCTCGAAGTAACTCGCCTGTCTGCTGAATATCAGAATCTGATGAAAGGCGCCCAGGCGAGCCCTGAAAGCTCCCGCAAACGCACAGCCACCCGCCTGATGGTAGGGACAGCAGGGAGGAACCCGTTGCCCAGGGCTGTGGGATGGAAAGGGCATCACTTTCTTCAGAGCTCCAAGGCTGGGTTCTCACTAGGAAAAGCTGAGGTCAGTGGGAGGATAACGTCAAGAAAGTGCCTGCCCGGTACTATTTCTGCTAACTTCTGGTGTCCACCTTAACGTCTCCCTGAACGTCTCCATCACAGGGAGAGGGAGGACCCAGGAAGGCAAAAGGAGTAGTTCATTTGCAGTAGTTCACTTGCATCCTCTTTATTTTAAATATTTTTCTTGTCCTTAAAAAAAAAACAGTATGTAGTCTCACACACAAAAAGAGTGTTTTACAAGTTAAGTCTCTTGGGAAAATAAGCAATATGCTGTTTGGGTTGTTATTAATCATTTATAAACTCCTAATTTAAAAAAATAAATGGTTGAGGCTTTCACACAATAGAAACTTTGAAACAGTAAAACAATTAAGATATGAAACCAGGAGTCAAAGAACAAAGTGGTGAGATCTAATGGGGCGGGGACAGGGGCGGCAGGGAAGTGCCCCAGAAACCGTAATAGCCTTGCTCATTTGCAATGACAGCTGGGATGTGCAGAACTAAAATCAAAGTTCAACTGCAGTGAATTTATTTCACTTTTTTTTTTCAATTCACCTTCCAGCTGCAATTAGAAATGCTGAAGGAACATCAGGTACAGTTCTAATAATATCAATTAAATAAGTATTCATTGCAATACCTCTGGTGTACTAGGCTCCCTTGAAGAGTCTTGAAGTTTAATGGGAAAGAGAAACACAAATAAATAAACCCAATGCAAGATGATCAATTTTGGTTGCATTTCTTTCCATATATATAACAGTAGAAGCTTTGTGAGGCTTAAAAAAAAAAAAAAGAAGCCCTGAACTTGGGCTTCTTTTTTTCCCAAGAAAGGAAAAAAATTAGTAACATGTCACATAAATGACTTCGAGTGAGTATAGTTTTGAGAACTGGAAGTGGATGGCCAAATGCTAAATCAAAAGAAAACAAACAAATCGAGTAAATAAATTACCTCACAAAATCCCAGAAGGGCTTGGCAAGTGGAGAAACAGTTGCCTTGAAAGGAAGGGGGATGGATGTATTCAAGTAAAGCAGAAAGCAGGACTATTTCTTGAATGTCTATTATAAAAATCAATTAAATCTCTGAATCAAGTCCGGTCAGCAACCTCAGGAGAAGAGCGGAGATTTTCCCTTTGGAGAAGCTGACTCGGAAAGGGGATATGGACTCGAGGACAACGGGCAGAGTTGGGGCAGCAGATGTGCCTTCACGAACCCTAGGATTAGGTGAGAAATCTCTAGGCTGAATGGCCAAATCTTTAGGGCCTTTGCCCCATTTATCCCCAGAATGTGGCAGCCTTGACCATGAACCTCAAAGAAAAGATAAGAGAATCTCGACAAACTTAACCAACCCAAGGTGAAAAACAAACAATCAAACAACCCCACAGAGGCTGACGGGTGGACATTCTCCATGGAAAGAGCCAGGTTTCATCTTAATCACCCAACAGTGAAGGCCGGGCTAGACAGGCCCCTGCAGGCACACACAGCTTTCAGTAAGCTTTTTTGGTGCCCTGGTGTAAAGTATAAAAAGATACCCAAGGATCACTGGGCATGATGAAGGCTTTTAATATGAAAGTAGAGGCCAAAACAGGAAAAATGAAAAGCGATGACAACATAACACAGGGAGCAAATAAAAAAGTCATAAACAAGACACTAGTATCCTCAGGTAGAGAGGAGAAAGTATTACATCCATTAAATAAGAACAGGATGCTTTTTAAAAAGCAATATTTAAGAGAAAGTGGACTCTTAAAATTAAAATATGGTAGAAATAAAAATGTCGGTAAAAGTGTCAGTAGATAAAGTTGAAGTTGTCCAAAAGAAAATAAAACCACCAATAAGCAAACTATGTATAAAAAGAAGTTGAGAAAAAGAAACTCAGCAAGAAAGTTCAAAATTCAAGGGACAGAAGTTCCAGAATGAAAGAACAAAGATAATGAATGAGAGGAAATTATCAAAGAGAAAACACCAAGAAAAGATCCCAGAACCAAAGGAGGTGAGTGTTCAGGATGAAGGAGCCTAGACACCCAATGAGCACCCAGCCCAATAAAACACATACCAAGGCACATTATAGAAAAATTTCAGAATATTGGGAATAAAACGTTCCTAAAGTTCCCAGAGAGAAAAAGGCAGATCACTTACAAAGTGATCAGGAATGAAAACAATACTGGCTGTTCGACAACCTGGGAGCTACCATGTAGTCAAAAATATGAGAGAAAATTATTTCCAACTTCGAATTCTAACCCATGAACATTGTCAATCAGATATGAGGCTACTTCAATGTACTCGGAGAATTGCCTGAGATAAAAGTTGAAGGGATGGGCCTGCCAGGCATTGAGTACAGTGGTTTCCGCCATCGGGAAGAAGAGATCATGAATCGGAATTTAGAAAAAACAATCTAAACATTTGCCTCTCTTGGACATCCGAGTTTTGGCTTTTGAGAAATCCACTTACTACATGACACGTGAGAAAGAGCAATCCTAAGTTTCTCAGTTTTTCTCTCCAAGACCTTGTATTTTAAGGCTTGACACTTGTGTTACATTTTCTCCATTAGCTTTTTAGGACTGAAGAGCTAATTGTCCCACTGTCCCCCCAGACTCTTCTTATTGATACAAAGTCTGCTCCAAAACCCCCAAAAAGGGATATTCATGTTTTGCTGAAATGTCTAGTCAAATGAAGGACCAAAGAAATGGTAGGTACAAAATAGACAAGGAGAGGTTAAGAGTAGTGTAAGAAATGTAGAAGCCAAAGAACTTAAATGTACAACCCATGGATATGAACTAAGGGGGAGAATGTGGGTGGCAGGGGAGTCCATGGCAGAGGAAAATAAAGGGAGGGAAATGGGACAACTGTAATAACATAATCAATAAACTATATTTTAAAAATTAAGGACAAAAGAAAGGCAGTACCTTAAGATGTAGGTATGTGTCTTAGCTTGGCTTCTTGACGATAACCATAGATTGAGTGGCTTAAACAACAACGTTTATTTTTCACAGTTCTGGAATCTAGGAAGCCCAATATCAGTGTGCCCACAGATTCAGTGTCTAGAGAGAGGCTGCTCTGTGGCCTGTACACAGCTACCTGTAGACATGTCCCCATGTCCCCATATGGCAGAGAGAGGGGGGACATCATCTTTCTTACATCTCTTCTTGTAAAGGCACTAGTCCCATTCCTGAAGGCTCCACTTCATAACCTAAGTGTCTCCCAAAGCCCGATCTTCAAATATCATCAGATGGGGCATGAGGGCAACAATGTAAGAATTTGGGGTAGGGCACAGACATTCCGCCTCTACTGCAGTAGGGAGGGAAGTTGAGGTGCGGAAAAAGTTACATTGAATTCACCCCTAGAAATTTTACTTTCTGAGAGAAGCAGGTAAAATCAACGTGCATTCAGCAAACACCTAATTATAAGCCAGATATTGTGTGAGGAAATCACTAGTTTCACCAAGATGGATAAAATATTTTCTGACATCAGATAAGGAGACTGACCATGCAAATGTGCTAAGTGCTGTGATGGGCTTAAGGAGAAAGCCAGTGTTGGGGGATAGAGAGAACTCGGCTCTGATTGGGGGGAGTCAGACAAGTCTTGCAGAAGAGATGACATTCAAACTGGGTCCTAAATTGCACCAGCAAAGACTGAGCTTCTACTCAGCACTAACAGAATAGGTCAAGGCAAAAATGAATGACCAGGCACAGAGTGTTAGAAAAGGGTCAAGCATGGTCAGATTGTGAAGATTCATGAATGCTTTTCTAAAAAAAGAGTGGCCTTTGTGAGGTCAATCATCCAGTAGGTCTACAGTTTCTAAAGAGGCGCCTTAAAGGGGGCACAGGATGGGTTGAAAGGTCAAATCTCTAGCGCCCTCCACCCTACCTCACCCCACTCTATATTTTTATATGTCTCTTTTATATTTTTAATGTAAAAGAAGAACTCAGTTATTATTTTTTTAAGTTTTAAATGTGCTAATATAAGCAAGTGAAAGTCATAAAATATTTCTAATTGGGGAAATTAAATTATTGTATTTACAGTCATTTAATTAAGAATCAATTTTCAGAAAGTTAATTCTGGCTGCAAGGTAGCAGGGAAAATTAGAGAAAGGCGACATAAAAGTCAGGGAACCCATTAGTTAGACTGTCACAATAGCTGAGACAAGAAAGACAGAGGGTCCAAACCAAATAGGAGAAGTAAGAACAGAACAGAAGCAGGGAGAGAGAACAGATTCTAGAGGCGTTTGAGGAATCGAATGAACAGCCATGTTCAACTCCCACAACACATGTAGCAGTTTTCGACAGTGTTTGGGCATAACAAGCAGAAATTATATACTTTATCCTTCTGTCGGTGGATTGGTATCATAGCAGTAGCTTTGCTTCAACTCAAATGTATTAACACAAGGGGCTGAGAGAAGGGCCTCCTGCAGCAGTCCAAAGTGTTGAGACTATTGAGAGTAACACGGTCTATAAATCGATGCGCCTTAGTGGCTTATGGATGAACATGGAAAAAGTCACCACCAGTACACTGTGCTCATGTGACGTATCAATTGAAGAAGACCGATGTAGTATTTTGTTGTCTTTCTTTCACTTTCTATAGGTAACAGTTTTGTAACTCTAAAAAGAGGAAATTTAAAAACATGTAGACAGTGGTAAATAAACTAAGCCAAAGATACGGTTCCTTTTGTTGTTGCTGTTATACTGTCCTCTTGACGCAATCTCCTGTGACACAATGCTTTCCTGAGACCTATCCTTACAGTGAACTGGCCATATAGACAGGCACGGCAGACTATGGACTCTACTGTGACTTAAAGACCTAGTGATGAGATGCTCTGTGCTTACTCCATGAATCCAATCATTCAGTAACTTTCAGTAGGAACCTACTTTGCAAAAATGTCTGTTAGGTGGCACAGTGAAATGAAACACAGATGTGATCTCAGTCTAGTAAAGCTTTCAGTTGTTTGAGAGAAACAACTGCACAGGATTATCTGATCACTATTAGGGTAACTGCTTTGAAGATGAAAGAAAGGCTACATGAGAGTCTAGAATGGGGTCTCACCTAGTCCCCACTTCTATGAGGAAGTGACTTTTGGCTTCTAAGTTGAGGGACAAGCTGCTTCTCCCACAAATAAATGGGTAGAGAAGCTCAAGTAGAACATGGACACTGGACACATGGACATGCTTTTAACTGTGGCCAGAGGGCAAAAATCAACAGGGAGAATGGCTGCATGGATTTGGAAAGTGCACTCGTAGAGACTGGCAGGCCGTGATCGGTTTGGCCAAAAGGAACAACACCTTTATGAAATTCAAACAGGGCATAAAATTATCGGACATATTTTTAAAGATTTCCTGACTTGGTAAAAAACAGATTGGAATGGTCCAGAAGTAGATGCAGAGAGACCACATGACTGGCTTTTATCAGAAACTTCACCAAATTTCTCAGTTGCACATGCTGACACCCACCACATGAGTCCCATGGATACTCCCAATCAGAGCAGGCTGCATGCAGAACTAAGACTTGGACCCCAGGCAGAATCTAAAATGTATCTTGCTGCTAAGTTCGATGTCCTGTGCTTAGCCTGTCTCATGCCAGTAGGCCACTGCCTCCCCAGATACAGCTCTCTTAGCCCAGGCCTTGTGCCAGCTACTGTTTGCTTCAGGGTTGTTCTGTTTTATTCCCTCTTTTGCTATACAGGAGTCCATTCCTGAAACTGTCCTCTGACCTCTGCCTGGCTTCACCAGTCCCTCAAATCTGCAGGGACTGCAGATTGCATTGGCTTTTAGGACAGCACTACCTTCCCAAAGAGATCTCTTGTCTACCAACCGCTGCCACCTCAGCTGTTGATCACCTCACTGGTTTCAGCTCTGTCCCCAGTCAGGGGTCTCACCTGGCTCCTCCCCTCCTCTCTCCAAAAGTGCCTCTAGGGCGAAGCTCCAGGGATTAAAAAAAAAAAAAAGAACGATTACAACAGATAATTTACAGTAGTGAGGCATTTATCTAGGAGACCTTCCCTTTGGCAAAAAAAAAAATATTTCTTATTCTTACGAGATGGCAAGGTAAGATTAATTTTTTTCTGACAATTCCCTTCAAAGGGAATCATTGCTGAGGCACCGATACCACAGTTATCAAAGGGTTGGAATATGTTTCATGGCCACAAATATCATAAGCGTCACAAGCTCAATTTCTTGTCTCAAAAATGTTTTACTGTTTAGGTTTGTTTGTTTTAGGTTAGGTTTGCACATCTAACTCCCATATTTCTCTAGATTTCCTGCACAAAAAAAAAAAAGAAAAATGATACACATCAGTGAAGGAAGATACTGGGGTGTGAAAAGAACTGTCATGAATCAAGGAGCCACTGGCATTTAATCTGTTAGATTTACTAAGCATTTCTGGATATTTGGGGTTTTTTTTTTCTTTCTTTATGAAGAGGCTTCGAAGCACATGAGCAAAATTTAAATCAATACATGAAATATAGTCCTAGCATGATACAGCAAATAATTCTCTACCCTTATACTTTCTCTAACCTTGAAAGAAAAGAATTGGAGGAACAAGTTTGTCCTAATTTTTGTAGGATATATTCCTTTTTCTTTTGTTTTCTTTTTTTCCTTTTTGTATTTTCCAGTCCAGGCAAGATAGGATCTTCCACACAAATTCACTAGCATCTCATTTCTTGAAACTGAAATCTAAAAAACATTGATAAGTTTCAAGATAATATCTTTTAAAATCTGTATTTGTGGTTCTTTTTTAAACACCTTTTTCTAAAAATAATTCTGACCGTGACCAGAACAAATACTGACTAGATGAAAAATGTTTCTGCCAAATAGTGAGACTGATGTGAATTCAAGGAGCTAAAAAGCCAGTCCATGTTATCGTAATCTGAAGTGTTAAAGTGTGCCCTTCATGCAGAAGATGCAAAATATTTTCAAACAGGCATCATGTAACACTCAGAAGATCCTTACAGCTGTCCAGAGGAGGCAATTTGTCGTGTAGAGACTTTGGGATATTTTGCTAAAATATTGACCCTTTATCTCTTAACACAGCTCATAATTCTCAACTTTTTACGTACTAGTTTAACATTTTATTATTAACCTGGTTGCTGTACAGAGTTCTAATAAATCTCCTTATGGTTTAAGATAGGAGAGATAGTAAAAAGACATAAGAATGACTGATGAAACCTCAGTTGTTTTCATTCAGTAGCTTTTTCTGCCATTTGGAGTCCCTAATCGTACTATGAACTTGTCTACCTTAGCACCTAGTACCCTGTCCTCGGATTTGGGACTTTTTAAATCCTTTCTACCATGTATTCTGGTCGCACATATTTCATAATCTATAGGTTAGTGTAATTTTTCTGCAATGATGAAAGCACCAAAGAGCTTCAGACACTTGAGCTGCCAGTTGGAAAATGCAACTCCTAGCTCCACCGACGCAGAAATAAATAAGCCCCCAAAGGAAAGGTGAACCGAAGCTTCAAAGAGATCCAATGGCAAAGCCTCTGTGAGAATTACGGGAGAACAACGTCCTTCAGCTCACTAGACAGGTGAGCGTGGTGGGAGGGAGACCACATCTGACGCTGGACAAGAGCAAGTACCAGAGGGTTCGACTTCCTGTATCGTAATGGGCCGGCAGGGACTCACCAGTTCTCAAATAATTTCCAAAAGAGCTTCCTACCTAATGATACTCCCTTCATTCACTTCATGTTTTGTCTTCTACTACTTTTATTTCTTTGGGGGGAGTTTTTGCTCTGTTTGTTTACATAGATGCTTAGCTTTTGCTTCTCACAGTTTCTCAAACTCCAACTTTTTGATTCTTTGTATTCAGTAGGCACCTGATATCTTCTAAATATATATATATATATGTATGTATGTATATATATTAACTGAGTAATTTTTTCTTCTGATTTTTTCTCTCTTTTAAAAAATTATTTTTCAGTTACAGTTTACATTAATTATTATTTGTATTAGTTTCAGGTATGCAGCATAGTGGTTAGATAGTCATATACCGTACAAAATGTCCCCCACCCCGGCACCTTACATAATTATTACAATGTTATTGACTGACTGCATCCTTTATGTCCTCGTGGCTATTCTGTAACTGCCAATTTGTACTTCTAAAGTTTTTTCACCCACTCCCTCAACTCTTCCCCTCTGGCAACCAACAGTCTTTTCTATGTATCTATGAGTCTGTTTCAGTTTTGTTTGTTCATTTTTTTCTCTAGATTCCACACATAAGTGAAATCGCATATTTGTCTTTCTCTGACTGGTCTATTTCACTAGTTCTAGCTATATTTTTAATACCAGTATCCATAGTGATTCTAGTTATGTTTACTTTTTAAAATTTAGTTCTTCATCCAGCCCCATCATCCCGTGTTGTTCTGATGGGCTAAGAACCACTGACTCTCTTCCATGGGATGCTGCCTCCCTTCGCAAGGAGAAAGAAGACCCATCTCTGAAAGGGGAGGGATTAAAAGTTCACCATTAGCTCAATTTATGTGAATTCATCATCTAAATGTATATAACCAATAAAAGCTGAATATATAACCAAGCTCAACCAGGGTTACCTCATAAATATTGGAGAATACAGTTGAGAAAGGGCGGCATATGTTTGTGTGTTTAATCACATTTAGGATTAACAGTAAAGCACTTGACTTTTTATTTGACAGAAACATTTTTAGTTTATCCAACTTAAGAAGATCAAGTGTTGGCCCAGGCCGGGGAGCTCAGTTGGTTAGATCACCGCCCAGATACACCAAGGTGGCGGCTTGACCCTTGGTCAGGGCACATTCAAGAATCAACCAATGAATACATAAATAGGCGGAACAGCAAATCAATGCCTCTCTCTCAAATCAAAAGAAAGGAAAGAAAGAAAGAAAGAAAGAAAGAAAGAAAGAAAGAAAGAAAGAAAGAAAGAAAGAAAGATCAAGTTTACAGGGTACCTGAAGTTCTTCAACTGAAAGGGGCGGCGCTTTTAAAGAAAATTACAGATATAATATTAGGAACAAAAATGAATATATGTTTGAAAAGAGAAAATAAATGGTAACAAAATGCAACTTAAAATGGATAAATACATTAAACATCACACTTATGCATCACAGGAAAATAACAGTATTTTATTATTAATTTGCCTGATAAACCTCTCGAATACATTTTTTCTGGGTTTTTGTGGAGGGTGGGCTTCTCTGAAAAAAAGCACAAAATTAATTGTAACACAAAAGGAATTAAAATATAGTTTTAAGTTGTTGCTACGGTATATTGTGCTGCATAAGTGTATAATCAAATTACTCTTATATTTCATCAATTAACTGAGTTAATGAATATGTCTACATATTTTGTCATCAGAGCACTTGCTTTTTCAGTCTGTATCTGCATTGTTGGCAATACTGTGTACTATTTCATCTGGAACTACTTAACTCTCCTTTTTTTTTAAAGCTTGTATTTATTTATTTTTAGAGAGAAAGGAAGAGAGGGAGAAAGAAAGTGAGAGAAACATTGATTAGTTGCCTCTCCTATGCTCCCTCAAATGGGGACCTGGCCCACAACCCAGGCAGGAGCCCTGACTGTGAATCCTGTGAATCGAACCTTTTGCTTCGGTGGGATGACACCCAACCCACTTAGCTACCCCAGTGAGGGGCTACTGAACTTCCTAAGGACAAGATGTGTCAGATGCCCTGAGAACTAATCTGATGTATAAGAATGCTATATGCAATTTGTTAAAAGACTTAACAGTAGTCCTGAAGTTAATAACCTATAAATAGAGGAATGATTGGATAAATGTTATTTTGTGTGATTCTCCTCCAACAAAGAAAACAAACTGTCAGACATTTATAATTGTTCACACAGCATTAAACATGAATTATATTCCTGATGGAAGAAACAACCATTTTGATTAGGTGATAATGAGAAGTAATTCCACACTTCCAGTGATTAAAAGTATTTTCTATAGACTGGCTCTGGCTTCTTATTTTTTTAAACCTTTCCCTTTTCTAGTGTCCACATTAGGACACCTTTCATATCGCAATGTGAATTCCGAGCTTACATGTTTGTGTCAGCAGGCCAGGTGGGCAGCGGTTTCTCGGTCAGTTACTACATCCCTAAAATGCCTGGCAGCAGGGGAAGTGTGAAGGAGACAAAGCCTGAGAGGAGGAGGGAGTCCTAACCAAGTGTAGGTGAAAGTTCGCTAATTTGATAAAAACCATCTGACCACAAAAACACATTGCTAGGGCCAGACCCAAGGCCTTGGTGGGAGCCATGCAAGAAAGGACCTTAAAGTGTAAGCTCAATTAACTTCACAATAAGTTGCTTTATTGTCTAACCCAGCAATTTCAACTAGTATGCTGTAAGAATTTTAAAAACATGCAATACCTGACTATTTAGTCAGGGGCACTGACCTCTTTTTCCTTAGATGGTCTAATTTTAAAAAATGACAGCAGGAGCCATTCACTGTGAATGGATCAAAATTATACCTAATTTTTTTTTCAGATTGACCAAAATATAGTGTGTTTTTTGGTATGTTACAGAATTTAGTAATTAGTTTATGTGTGCCATGAGATGGGAAAAGGTTGAAAATCGCTCACCTTATTGATCTTTTGAAACAGAATAATTAGACTTCTAGTTTTTAACACATAACCAGCTTAGAAATTGCCACTGCGTCCTGACAAGTAAAAAGCTAAACAAACTTAAAAAACAAACAAACCAAACCCTTAGAGAAATGAGGTTGCAGAGCAAGCTGCTGTTCCAAAACGACAGGTGGATACAAAGGATTAAAATTTAACAGAACAGAAACCCACAAGCACAAAACTCCACAGGAACCAGAAGAAAACGGGAACCGTAAATGACAAGTCGGAGAGTTGAAAATTTCAGAAAACCCATTAATGGGGTGGACGGAGGGCTTTTATGAGTTTGATCTCCAGGAGTTCCACCAGGCTCTCCCAGTGGATATGAGAGACAAGTCCCCTCATGCTTACAGCAGGGAGAGGGAAAAAAGGGACTTCTTGAAATACTTCAGAGTATTTTGTTTTTCTTAATAAAGTCTGCCCTCAAGAGAAACTATTTCACCAAAGCCAACCTTTTGTATTTTATCAGCTCCTACCTGACCTGAAGGACCAACTACACCCCACTCTAGCCATGCCATCTCACCTGAGGTTGGGGGTAGGGCAGACTGAGGAGCAGTAGTGAAGTGTCCAACCAGGGTGCGGCTCACAGGGCGCTTCCCCTCTCCCCACACCTTATCACTGCATCACTAAAAGTCTGTTTGCCACAGTTCCTTTTACTAAGCACGCCATGCTCACCTTTTAACCAAAACGTTCAAGACAAGCTATAAAGTAAACGACACAGTTGGAAGAGACTGATCCATATCAGAACCAGAACCAGATATGGTAGGAATGTTGGAATTATCAGACTTAGAGTCTTAATAACTGAGATTAATATACTAAGGGCTTTCACAGGAAGAGTAAACAGTGTACAAGAACAGGTGGATAATGTAAGCAGAGAGATGGAAATTTTTTTTAAACTATAAAGAAAATACTAGAGATGAAAAACATTATAACAGAAATGAAGAATGATTTCATTGACTGGACGTAGCTGAAGAAAGAATCTCTCCATTTGTGGATATGACAACAGAAACTTCCGAAACTGAAAATCAAAGAGAAGAAGACTGAAAAAAAAAACCATAACAGAATATCCAAGAACTGTGGGGTGACTGCAAGAGGTGTTCATAATGGGAATACTAGAAAGAAAAGCAAGAGATAAAGGAACACAAGATCTTTTAAATAACAGTGACAGACAATTCCCCAAAATTAGTGTCAAACACCAAACCACAGTTCTCTGAGCTCCAGGGAGCTCCAGGGAGCTCAGAGAACACCAGGCAGGATAAATATTTTTTTAAGTACAAAAAACTATACATAGGCATGTCACATTCAAACTTCAGAAAATAAAAGATTTTAAAAATCTTGGAAAAAGCTAGCGGAAAAATAAGTATTACAACCCACTTCTTAACAACCATAATATACAAGAAAAATGGGGGGGAAAGTGGAGGAAAACATTTAAAGCATTGAAAGAAAACAAAACCCACCAATCTAGACTCTGTATCCTGGATTGAACTCTGGACTCAAATGTTCTTTTTTTGTCTTTTTTCATATTTTAAAAATTAACGTGAAGAACCGCAGCTCCTCAAAATATATTATGAGAATAAAAGGACAAGCAACACATTGGGAAAGAATACTTACACATCACATATTTGATAAAGGACTCGAATCCAGTTTATATACAGAATTCTCAAAGATCAAGAATAAAAAAGCAAACAATCTGATTTTTTAAAGAGGGCAAGTGATTTGAACAGACACCTCACTAAAGGAGAAATGTAGAGGGCAAATAAGCACATGAAAAGATACCCATTACTACTCCCTAGAAAAACGTCCATTAAAACCACAATGAGATATCTTTAGATTAGATAGGTAGTAGAATGGCTAGAATTAAAGAGTGTAAAAAGCGTTTGTAAGGATATGAAACAACTGGAGGTCTCACACACACCTGTTGGAAATGCAAAATGAACCAACCAACCCCTTTGGAAGACAGTTTGGCGGTTTCTTAAAATGTTAACTGTGCACTTACCATGTGACCCAGCCATTCTTTTCCAAAGTATTTATACCCAAGAGAAATGTAAATATATAAAGACTTGTCCACGAATGTTCATAGAAGATTCATTTGTGACAGCCAATGACTTCCCAAAAAATATAGTCCAAGTCATATTTTCCAACTTTATTATAATACCCCCTGCAGTGGACTAAATATGTATTTATGTTTCCTCAAAATTCATGTTAAAATCCTACCCATCCCCCCAAGTGATGGTGATTGAGGATTCAAGAGTTGAAAAATTTTATTTTAGGTAATAGCTAATAAGCTTAGTAATCAATTCGTGTAAAAGCTATTGTATCAGGAACTGAAGGTATGACCCACCCGGACTCCAGCAGACCATAAGCAGTTCCACCCTTGTGCTTCAGGAGGACTGCAAGCCATTCAAGATGCTATCTGAGCCATTGTGCTCCAGGGTGAGATGTCTACCGCCCAGAGCACAGTTGAAAGAATGTTGCACCTTTTATCTGATTAACTTTTCCCTGAATTCCAACCCCACCCCCCACCTTCACTTTTCTTCTTATAAAATGGGTCAGTTTAAAATAGAATTTAAGATGGTCTTTTAGGGTGCATAACCCGTCATCTCCTCAGCTTGCCTGCCCTCTGCATAAAGTGCCCATAAAGACTTAATCCTTGCTTCTGCTTATTGGGTCTGGTAAGGACGGGCAGCATGCACACAGGTTTTTCCAGTTTCTATTGTACTTGGAGGTGGAGCCTTTGGCAGGTAATTAGGTCATGAGGGTGGAGTCCAGTTGAAGGGAATTAGTAAAGGGACCCCAGAGAGCTTTCTTTCCCTCCTTCTGCCGTTTGAAGAAACCGTGAGAGAGTCAACATTCTGCAACGCAGAAGAGGGCCCCACCAGCACCGGAGAGTGCTGGTAACCTCAGATTCCCAGCCGCATGAACAGTGAGAAATACATTGCAGTTGTTTATAAGCTACTCAGTCTAAGGAACTAAGACACCCTTTAATTTGTCTTCCTACTTCTCTGTTCCTAGCCCCTAAAATATATTCTCAACATAGCAGCCAGGTGATCTTTTAAAGCTTTAAGTCCTACATGAGCACTTAAAGGACCTGACCTGCCTGCCCCACCCACAACCTATCTGAGTGACTTTATCTCCTACCACACTCCTTATTACTCAAGTCCTGCCACATGATCTTCTTTCCTTCTCACACACTAAACATGCTCATTCCTCAGAGATTTTGCACTCGCTGTTTCCTCTGCATGGACCCCCTTTGCCCAGATATCCACGTAGACGGCTCCTTCTTTCAGGTCCCTGCCTAGATCCCCTCTTCCCACGGAGGATTCGCTTGGATAATCCTGTATACATCGCTAGCTCCTAACCACTACCACAATTCCTCTCTCTCTTTCCGATTTATTTTTCTCTGTAGTACTCCTTACAATCCAATGTATTTTTTTATGTACTTGTTTAGTTATGGTCTCTGTGTTTTCACCATCACTAGATTACAAGCTCCATAAGAGCAAAGACTTTGCTTTATTTACTAGCCACCAGAACATTGTCTAGCAGGGAGTCATTCTATATGCTCTTACTGATTAGATGTGTTAATATTGTAACTGCATTATCTTGAATCCTTTTGTTTTGTATCTATCAATTGACAAAGGTTCCTGACATAGTGGAGATAACTTTAAGTGAGAACCTTTACATTGAATTTACTTTGTTCCATGTTTTTTAAGAGATTTCATTTACTATTTGTTTTTGGAAAGATGGGAAGGGAGGGAGAAAGACAGGGAGAGAAACCTGGGTGCGTGAGAAAAACATTGATTGGTTGCCTCTTGCGCTGGCCCAACCGGGGACGTGGCCCACAACCCAGGGATGTGTCCTGACCGGGAAGCGAAGCAGAAACCTTTCACTTCGTGGGACGATGCCCAGCCACTGAGTCACACCAGTCAGAGATGTTCCATGGTTTTATGTGCTGTGTCTTAAAGTGACTCCTCGTTGTCCATTCCTCCCTCCCTTGTCCCCACCCCTATTAGTCCATTTAATGTTAAATGCGACAATACTCTCTCGTCATAACATGCGAAGCGTGATGCTATTGTTGTTTTTTTTTTGCTTCGTTTCTCAAGATTTGTACTACCGGAGGAGGGGAAGAAAATTTTAAAATTTTCTACCTTTAAAAATCGCCAAAAATGTATAGTAGGCATTCTTCTAGGGGTTTGGGAAGGAAAGAGCGGTTTTTAAAGGTAGAGGAAAGGAAGAAAGAAAGAAAAAGGCTCTTCTTGGCGCACTGCTTCCTTAGCCCCGATTCTTTGGTTATTCAGATAGGATGGAGCATTTTAGAGCTGCTGCTGTTACAGTGGCCTTCCACGTTACGATGATGACTGAGAGACACGGTTCGATCACCTGTGGCTTATTGTTAGGGATGCATACTAGTTATCACAATGTATAACCGAATTCACAGAGCAAGGATTTATCCCAAATAGCTACCACTCTTGTTTTGTCTCCAATCTCTGAGTGTAACCTGGTCATTCCCAGTACTTAATTAGCACAATGTCAGCTTCTTGAGGAGACACCACTTTTCACTCCGTCCTGCTGAGGTCACTTAGTTATTGCAGAAAGAAAGCGGCCCCAGGAGTGGCTGAGAGTCTGCTGCTTAAAAAAATTATTATTATTATAATGCAACCACTGTGAAAGATGGGAGATAGCTTGAAAAGAATGAAAGAATCAAACATTAGAATAAATCCTGAGAAAGGGCATTTGACAAACTTTTAGGAACATAATAAAGCGAATCTAAGAAATGATAGAGTGAAGACTATTTGATCTTCCAAGCAGAAGTGGAGAAAGAGAAAGTGAAGTGAGGAGTACTAAATAGCAAAAGGACTCACACTGGGTAGTTGTTTCCTGAACTTGAAATGGACAAGGATGCTATGGAAGAGATACTGCTTACAGATATGATTCAACGGGTAGATGTCTTTTATATCAAGCCTTGCTATAGGTGAAGTTCTTACTCCAGCTCATTTTCAGTTTTTCCCGCCTTTGATGAACATCGCCTAATTGCCATATACCTCTCTGCTATACCTCATGACCCAAAAAAAAAAACCAAACAAAACAAAACTAAAAAGGAAAGTCTGTCTCATTTATCCTTGCTTTCTGAAGCAGGTCATGACACTCCATATTCTAAGACTGCAATAAAATAGAATGCCCAGATCCAACAAGTGTTTGCACACAAGTGTTTTCAATCCTAAAATAATTACCATTTCACAAAAAATACTGTAAACGACTCTTGTACTCACAGATTATCCTGCAAGATATATATGACCCCTGCCCAGAGAAACTCACAACTTCTTCCCTTTGATATTCTTCCCCTTTACTACACAGACTTAATGCAGACATGTGCCTGACGATGTTCAGCTTGTCGAATTAGACCAAAAAAAGCCCAGTCTTCCTTGTCATCTGCAAAAAAGAGGAAACCAAAAAGGATGTCAGAAATACATACACTTTATCTTGCCCTCAGCCCACTCCTTGCTAATTATAAGAAGAATGGATGCTAAATGGTTTTTACAGTTCTCTCAATTTTGATGCACCCTCCCGAAAAAGGCGTCTGTATTACTGCTCAAACCCATGAGCAGCACGTGTAAAAGGGGGAGAGAAATTGCTGAAGAGAACAGTGGATGATAAAAATATCATGCTTCTTCACCTACTCAAATGCTTGCTCCACTATGCAGAAAACTCTACCTGTTAAAACTGTGGAAGTTGACTAGAAAAAAAAAAAGAATCAGATTCCATAAAAAGCTTAAAATCAATTCCAGTTTCTACAAATAACTAGATCGGTAGATTACACAGGTAAAATGCTGGCCCACTCATATCTATTCTCTGCACAGCCTCTTATCTTTATCCCCCACCCCTTTCCAATGTATTTGTTCCTTTTCTTCTCTCCTGGTCTCCCTCCACATTTCAGCAGCAGCCTATGTGCAACGTAGAGGAACAGAAGCTATCTCTTACGCTCACTTGGGAATTCTTTCTGTGGAACAGCGATTTTCAACTGCTGTGCCACAAGAATTTTTAAAACAAGCAATACCTGACTCTTTAGTCAGGGGCACTGACCTCTTTTCCCTTAGATTGTCAAAAAAAAAAAAAAACAAAAGCCAACATAACAATAGCTGTCCAGTTTGAATGCTCTGTCTTGAACCATAAATATATGTCATATAACAGAGTTGCATCTTAGTGGTCACATTGCATAATAAGGTTGCGTCTGGTGGTTAATCCTCGGTACCAGAAACTCATATATACAGGTATAGGCACCTGATTTTATAAAAAGTCACTTTGGAGCAAAAAGGGCAGGTAATTACTATTATTATATTTTTGGTAAATCAAAATTATGCCTACTTTTTTGTCAGACTGGCAAAAAGTTTTATTTTAAGTGTGTCGCAGAATTTTAGTAATTAGTTTACATATACCATAGATGACAAAGGTTGAAAATCACTGTTGTAGACCACTGTAAATTTAATTGGGCAGACATATTAAAAGATGTTATTTAGAATTATTTCCTATGACAACTAAGTACATAATGGATATTAATTGACTGATTCATAAAGTTGTCTTTAGACTCCAGTTCCTTATGACTTTTCTACCGATAAACAATTCAATCCAAAATATTTGTTTCTTTGTGGACATTGGTCTTTACTGTCTATACAATCCATTCATCTTCCCCTGATTCTCTTCAGGAAACTCTTCTTCACTGTACATGGTCATGGTAGAAGGTCAGTCGCCTGTCTGTGGAGGCCAAGGGATCCAGGTCCTTATTTTGGTAGACCCACGGCTCAGATATGTGACTGCCTCAGCCAACCAGTATCTCTCCCCTGGAACTACGAATCTTGAGTGAATGATGCAAGAATTAAGGAAACATGGTAGCAATAATTTCATTTCAATGCCAGCACAATAGAAAAGATGTGTCAACCAGGCATTTTTTTGCCGTGTGATAGTTGTTGTTCTTCCTGATTCCTGGTATTCTAAAGCTGTCTTTGCTCTTCTTTGATCCCAAGCCTAACCTCCTAGACTGTTATCCATGTAACGCACACGCACCATATCCATCCCCATCCCTGCTGCCATAGTCTTAAATAAATTCATTCATGTTTAAGAAAACAGCAGTCAGTTTATATTGTTCATAACGAGGGCAATTCAAAGCATATGCTAGAGATAAAAGTGAGTCCTCGCAAGATGCTTTTCAAATTATTTCTGATTTCAGTGGAGCTACATGTGGGAAATTCGATGGGGTATCTCTCTGCTACATGGAAATAGACCACACAACTTGTAAAGAAACAATTTTAAACTATTTTCTCTTTTAAACACTTTCAGGATGTTCTGAGGAAAAGGAAGCCAAATTTAAAAGGAAAAGGGATTGTTATTGATGTGAGAGGCTGTCCCTCTACTTTAGGACAGAGCTAGTGAGAAAGGTATTAATAGATAAAACCCAGGGTTTTAAACTTGACCTTTTGTGAAGCCTGAAGAGTTTTTAAATTTCTCTGGGTTAGGGAGAGCTCTGGATAAAAGACCAAATGATCAGAATAATGGCAGTGGAACGAGTGGATGTGACAAGAGGACATGTCATCCATGGCCCCAATTAACACTTTTGTTGACAAGTAGCTGAGTCATGAAAGGACTGAGAGGGAATAACTGTGAAGAAGTAAAAAGAAGCCTGTCGGTGAGAGAAGGTCACATGAGAAACGACGCTCATGACATTTGAATATGACTCCGCTTAACACTAGTTATTAATTTACTGACAAACTTTACTATGAATCACTAATTTTACTGTGAATCTACCTTTGCTGTATATCTATATTTAAATTTTTAAGTGATAGGGAAGAAACACAAAGTTTATGAATTCTGTGATACAGCAATTTACCATACTGTGGGCAGCCCAGAGATGGGACTGAATGGGGTGTATGTGTCTATGTGTGTGTGAGAGACAGGCAAAGGCACACCAAAAAACAAGGGATAAGAATGGATGAAAATTCAAGTCTGAATTGCCTGAATCAGGATTCATGCTGGAAAGAAATAAAAGCCTACAGAAAGCCTGCAAACACTTACAGGAAACTGAGAAAGCAAAACATAACAGAATCCTTACATAAGAGTTCTGGAAGACATACATGTCAAAGAGAGAAGAGCAGGCAAAAATAACAAGAGAAAAGACTGAAGAAGGAGCGAGAGAACTAAAAACATACAGTCCAAAGCAGGTCAAGAGAAATTCAGGATAAACGCTGCACACATGTTAGAAAATTGCTGGTGAAGAAAAGGCCTTCAGACTGAGTCATACGTAAATGTATTACTGTAGCGTTAATTTTTTTCTGATTTATAATAGAACAGATTCATCATTAAATCTGATGAAATATTGAAAAGCATCTGGAAGACACCAAAGATCTATTGTTGACATTTCACCACAACATAATTATTTCTGGAGGATGTGCTGCACACAGACATGTCTGTTTTAGATGCCAGAACTACAGGGGCAGGGACACGGGAGACCTGATAACATCAAAAGATGTGTGCTTGACCAGCAACAACGAAACAGAAGGAGGTGAGGCCAAAGGTAATGGCAGGGACAATTTTACATAATTATCATTTGTTAAAGTGAAGCACTTTGGGTTTAAATTCGAGTTCAGCTCCATCCTTTTCTAGCAGTGTGACCTCCGGTAATTATTTAAGCTCTTCAACCTTTAGTACAGGGGTCCCCTCCTTATTCACAGTTTCCCTTTCTGAGGGTTCAGTTACCCACAGTCAACTGGGTCCACAAATATTAAATGGGAAATTTTGGAAACAGACAAATTGCAGGCAGTTCTGAGAAAGGTGGTAAACTCTCACATTGTCCAACTGCGTCCCACTCGGGACTTATCCTTTGTCCACACACTGCATAGATCCCTGCTTGTAAGTCACTGAGCAGACATCTACGTTATTAGAGTGACTGCCGTGCTACTGCCACAGTGCTTCCATTCAAGTAACTCTTATTTTACCAAATAATGAGCCCAAGTGCAAGATGAGTGATGCCAGCAACTCGGACATGCCCGAGAGGAGCTGTTAAGTGCTTCCTTTCAGTGAGGAGGTGAGGACAGTGCAAAAAGATATTGTGAAAGAGAGACCACATCCACATAACTTATATTATAGCTGTCATAATTGTCTATTTTAGTATTAGTTATTGTGTTTAATCTCTTGGGTTGCTTAACTTATAAATTAAACTTTATCATAGGTATATATGTACCTATATTTTGCTGTGTATTATATGCACTTTTTTGCCCAATTTTTTTAGGGAAAAATAGGGATGCACTTTATGCGTAGACATAATGATTATATACCACAGGTACAATAATCCTGTGTATAGTGCACACAAAAGGTGGGTGCAGGTTACACACGGCAAAATACAGTGTGTGAAAAAACGTAGCACACACAAGGTTGAGAACTGTCCGTGATTTCAGGTGTCCACTGGGGGGTTTGATGTATCCCTCGTGAAAAAGAAAGGACTACTGCACTCCCATGTGTATAGTGAAGGAAATCCTATCTACCTGAGAGTTACATTTGATAGTATATAAATATGGATGATAATATATAAAATGCAGTTGGTTTTTAATACCTGTACCTGTGCAGTAAGATTTCAGAAGCTCCAACTTGCTATTTCCCCTCTTTCCTCACCTCTACTTTACCCAGGAAGAAAAAAAGATCCTCTTCCTGGTACGCAGATTGAAACCTGAAAAATTCCATTTTAGATAAAACCATTTGGCTAAAGACTGTGTGCCAAATCTATATTTAAATTTTAAAATACTGAATTCAGGTTTGTCAGTCATTCTACCTGCATGGAAACATTCACGAAATCCTTGGCTGGGAGTGCATTTTGACGGTGGTAGAAAGTCCACAAAAACCCTGAACTGGTTGGCACGCCTGGCATAGATGGCTGATCCTGAGAAAGAACAGGGGAACCTGGGGCCATGGAGACAAACTTTACCTTCCTCATGGTTGTTTCCTAGGGACTGATTTAGAGAACTCGGAAAGTGTTCTTTGGGGGTTGGGGGAAAGACCCACTGGATATTCAACAGTTCTGACTTCATAAAGTGTCATAAGGGTAAAGTATAAAAGACATCATTAATATCCAGGCATTCACAATACGTTTTTATTTATACAGAGCCTTTATTCCCAGAGCTCTTGGGACTTTGCAGACAGAGGACAACTCAGCTTCAATTTATCTTCAATTTATCACAAGTGTGTCCCTAAAGTGAGAAAGGAGGAGGTATAACTCTATTATCTTCAGATTGGAGATACAGAAGAGAAAGGAGAGACAGATGAAGCATTGATCTTCGGGCTCTACACATGAAGGAAGGGGATTAGATACCCTATTCCTGTCAGATAAGGACACTAGCATCCAATCCCAGCTGGAACCTGCTTTTTTTCTGAGCCCTCCGTGCCAAGTGATGGAAGGCTGCGAAGATGAGGTCCCAGTGAAAAAAAAATAAAAAATGAACATCTCAGTCATTCAGACAAATCATTGCAGTTATGGTTGCTGTGGATTTGGTGACTATGAAGTGAGACAGAAGTTGAGGCTAGAGTTCAGGGCACTTCTCTGTTCATGAGATGAGTATCTGTGTACCACTGTGTTTCAAGGCTTCGGGGACCCTCTCCCGCTGCCCTTCCCCTCTATACCCTCCTTTTGTTGGCTGTTGAGCAAGTCACTTTGCAACTCTGGCCCAGCTGAATCTTATCCTAGCACCTCCAGCCTCCAAACCAGAACCACACCACAGCCGTTCTTTAAGGTAAACATGAGAACCCACGTAGCTCTGGCACAGAACCAATTCTGATGCAAGACTCTCACTGTTTTTTATATCAGTTATTTTCACTTCAAAAGTTAATGTTTAGGAGAAAACAAAGGAAAATCTAGCATGCATATTTTCACTTAAGGACAATAAACAAGCTCTCATTCATTCTTTCTCGTTTAAAAATATCCACCTCCCTTGTTTCTTGAGAAGTGTGAAATGAGATCATTAAATGAGAATCATTAATGAGATTCATTAAAACTGAATATTTAAGATTAAATGGTTAAGACCATTTATTTTAGGTAAATGTAAAAAAAAGTCTAAAGCTTTAAAGTCTTTCTTATTACTTATGATTATGACCAGCTTGAATTTAGGTCAGAAAAACCGGATTCAAAATTCTGTCAACAGTTTAAATACAAATGCCTCCCTCTGGCACAAACCAAACAAACTAAAATGGCCCCTGGCTGGTGTGGCTCAGTGGACTGAGTACTGACATGCGAACTAAATTGTCGCATGTTGGATTCCCAGTCAGGGCACATGCCTGGGTTGCAGGCCAGGTCCCCAGTAGGGGGTGCACAAGAGGCAACCACACACTGATGCTTCTCTCCCTCTCTTTCTCCCTCACTTTCCCTCTCTCTAAAGATAAATAAGTAAAATCTTAAAAAAAAAATAAAGTTCCCATCTACTTTTTTAAAATTAAGACTTTCTTTTGGAACACATTTTGAACAATATTGAGGGGAAAGTACAGCAACTTCCCATACTCTCCCTGCAGAGGCATGGCCTCCCCTGCTATCAACATCCCCACCAAAGTCGCACGTTTGGCAAAATTGATGAACCTACACTGACACGTCATCTAAGCACCCAAAGTCTATGGTTTACATTACCATCCACCTGTGGTGGTGTACATTCTGTGGATTTAGATAAATTATCCTTCATTATATATCCTTCATTAGGGTATCACACAGAGCACTTTCACTGCCCTAAATGTTCTCTGTACTCAGCCTTTGCAACCCTGCTTATGCCCGCAACCCCAGGGAAACACTGATCTTATTTTTACTGTATGCATGGTCTTGCCTTTTCTGGGACGCTGTATACTTGAAATCATATAGGACGCAGCCCTTTCAGATTGGCTTCTTTCACTTAGTAATATGTATTTAAGTTTCTTCCGTGTTTTTTCACGGCTTGATAGCTCTTTCCTTTCAGCAGAGTAATGTTCTATTGTCTAAATGAACCACAGTTCATTCATCCATTCACCTACCACAGCACACCTTGCTTGTTCCCAAGTTTTGGCAATGATGTATAAACATCCATGTGCAGGTTTTGTGTGGACACACGTTTCCCACTCCTTTGGCTAAATACTAAGGAGCACAACTGCTAGACTGTGCAGTAAGAGTGTGTTCAGTTTTGTAAGAAAGCACCATATTGCTTTCCCAAGTGGCTGTCCCATTTTGTATTTCGTCAGCAATGAACGAGAGTCCCTGTTGCTCCACATCCTCACCTGCATTTGGTGTTGTAGGCATTTTGGATTTCGACTATTCTAATAGGTGTTAAGAGGTATCTCGTTGTTTTCAGTTGCATTTCCTCAGCAATATGTGATGTAGAGGTCTTGTCATATGTTTATTTACCATCTAAATATCTTCTTAGTGAAGTCTCTGTTTAGAACGTATGCCTGTTTTTAAAATCTAATTGTTTTTCACATTGGTGAGTAATAAGATATCTTTGTATAGTTTGAGTAATAGTCCTTTATCAGGTGTATGTTTTATGAGTATTTTCTCCCAGTCTGTGGCTTGTCTTCTCACTCTCTCTACAGTGTCCTTCATGGAGCAGAAGTTCTCAATTTTGATGAAGTCTAGTTTATCGATTAGTTTTTTTTTTCACAGATATGCCTCTGGTGTTGTATCTGAAGAGGCAGCACATACAGAGTCATGTAGGTTTTCTCCTGTGTCATCTTCTAGGAGTTTCACATTTTATGCTTAGGTCTATGATCCATTGTTATAAATTTTTTGATTCAATTTGCTAATATTTTGCTCAAGATTTTGCATCTATATTCATGAGAGATATTGGTCTGTAGTTTATTTTTGTTTTGTTCTGGTTTTTTTCATAATGTCTTTGTCTGGTTTTGACAGTTCGGTAGTACTCTCTGCTTATGTCTTCTGGAAGACATTGTAGAGAATTGGTGTAATTTCTTCCTTAAATAACTAGTAGAATTTTCCAGTGAACCTATCTGGAACCAGTGCTTACTTTTTGGAAAGTTATTAATTATTGATTCAACTTCTTTGACAGATTCAGACCTATTCAGATTGTCTATTTCTTTTTGTGCAAATTTTGGTGAATTATTATCTTTCAAGGAATGGGTCCATTTCATCCAAGTGATCAGATTTGTGGGCATAGAGTTGTTCGTAGTACTTCTTCATTATTGTAGAAATGTTCTTAGGCTCTGTATTAATGTCCTCTCTTACATTTCTAATATGAGTAATTTGTGTCCTCTCTCTCTTTTTTTAGTTAGCCTAGCTACAGGTTTATTGATTTTATTGATCTATTCAAAGAATTGGCTTCAGTTCCCTTAATTTTTTTTATTGATTTCTGCTTCCACTGGATTTAATTTGCTCATTTTTTTCTAGTTACCTAAAATTGAAGCTCCAATCATTGATTTTATATCTTTCTTCTTTCCTAACATATGCATTTAATGCTATAAAGTTCTTTCTAAGCAGTGCTTATCTTTGCACTTCACAAAGATATCTTCATTTTTACTTAGTTCAAGTTACTTTTTATTTTTTCTTAAAGTTTCTTTCTTGATCCAAGTGTTATTTAAAAGCATGTTGCTTGATCTTCACATATTTTAGAATTTTCTGGTTATCTTTCTGTTATTGATTTCTAGTTTAATTCCACTGTAGTCTAAGAGAAAATATTGCATTGTTTTTATTCTTTAAATCACTTAAGGTTTGTGTCATGGTCTACTGTGGTGAATGATTCATCTTGTGAAGAATGCATATTTTCTTGCTAGATAAAATAATCTGTAGATGTCAATTATATCCACTTGATTGATGGTCCCTTCTAATTTTACAGCCTTCTTTTCCCTTTTTCTCTAAGTGGACCTCCCAATACAATGAAATGATATTATTTTCTCTCCCAAAATATGTTTCATATTTTCCTTTATCTATGCTTTGTTTAGTGCTCCACTGCTGAGAAGGTACTTCTTCATCCAAAGAAGGTACTTCTTTATCCAATTGAATAAAATACTCAATTCAGAGAAAAGTATAACAATTCTAAATTTATACAAATCTAATAACATAGTCTCAAAGTATGTAGAGCAAAACTATATTAGAACTACAAGGAGAAGTATTCAAACCCACAATAAAACAAAGAGTTTTAACACAGCTCTTACTAATCATATAAGAAGACAAGAAGTCAGTAAGGATGTAGAAGATTCCAATAACCTGATAGCGAACCATCTTTTTAAATATTCATAGAATTCTTACAAAAATTGGCCTCTCAAGAAGATAGTCGATAAAAAAATTAAATCAAAGAATTAAACATGAAGGAAATATTCAAGAAAGAGCAAGGATTAAAGTCTATGTCAAACATTTGTGTGTGCATTGTTTTGTTTACTTTTAAAAGCCTTTTAAAATATAAAAAATCACTCAGAGATTACAGGTCCACACAAAAACAAGCCAGGGGCCAAATTAGACCTGAGTGCTCTGGTTTCCTGACGCCCTCAGTATGCCATGCAGCCATTAAAATGATCTTAAAAGAATGTTATGAAACACTTCATGCTAATAATCTTTAAAATTTAGATGCATCGACAAAAACATAATTTTCCACAAGAAGAGCAAATCAAAAATTTTTATAACTGTTGAAGAAACTGGATTCTCAATTGAATTCCTTCCCACAGAGAGAAATGACAGGCCCAGATGGCATTGCTGGTGAATTCTACCAAACATTTAAACATACTTTTCTACAGAACAGTGAACAAGGGATTATTTCCCATCATTTTTTAGGGAGCGTCATAACCTTGAAATCAAAACATGACAAAAACATTATGAAAGAGAAAAATTCTAAGCCAATATCATCCAGATTGAAAAATCCTAAGTAAAGTATTAACAAGTCAAATTTAAAAAACATAAAAATTTGCTTTCATTCCAGGAATGCAAGACTGGTTGAAAAATCAAAAATTAATCAATGAAATCTATCACCTTACTAGAATAAGAAAGCAAAATGATGTGATCATCTTAATAAATGGAAAATATATTGGAATAAAATTCGACATCTATTCATAATAAAGGTTGTTAGCAAACTAAGAAAAAGGGAATTTTGTAAATTTTGAGTAAAATATCAACAGGAAATATAAAGCAAACATTAAGTTTGGTGGTGAAATAATGAAAGCTTTCCTACTGAGACTTGGAACAAGACGAGTATGTCTACTATCGTCGCCCCATTCAACATTGACTTGAAGGTTCCAGCCAGTGCAGAAAGGGAGCACAGCTACTGCAGAAAAAGAAAAAGAACAAGAAAAAAATAGAGAAGGTGGAAAACACTGGAGAAAAAGAAATAAAACTTTCATTATTTATAGATGATATGTGCATGTGTTCATAAAATTTCCAAAAGAAAAAAGACAAATTGATACAGCCACTGTGGAAAACAGCATGGGGTTTCCTTAAAAATAAATAAATATATAAAACTACTATATGATCCAGCAATTTGACTTTTGTATACAAATCTGAAAAAAATAAAATCACTGTCTCAAAGAGATATCTGTATCCCCAAGTTCATTGCAGCATTATTCACGGTAGCCACGATATGGAAACAACCTAAGTTGTTGTCTGCCAACAAACAAGTGTATAAAAAGGTTTTTTACATATATGCATATGTACACATATATGTGTACATATGCATGTGGGTGAAGTTTGTCAGGAAAAAGTCCAGCCATTATTAATATAATGAGAACAGTTTGTGCATCATCAATGTAACTTGGCAGCCAAAGAAAGGGGACTGGAATGCACATGTGTGAACAAGGACAACTTCACTGTACTAGTCAGTGTGGGTGGTAGACACTGTTGAGTGAGCATGTGTACTGTGTGGCCATCATATTCAAAATGAGTGATCAAGTAGAGCAACAAATTTGCACCAAATTTTGTGTTAAGCCTGAACATTCTTTCACAGAAACTATTTGGATGATTCAGAAGGCTTTTGGGGATGATGCAAGAGTGCAGTGCAAACAAAAGTGTGACACAAATACTTCGAAATAGTCGAGAATCTATTGAAAGTCATCATGTTCTGGAAGGTCTGCAGCAAGCAGAACATCTGAGAATGTTGAACATGTATAGGCTGCCATCAACAAAGAACAGTGACTAACAGGGTGAGAAGTAGAACCTGATCTGGAGATTCCAAAAGCTACTGTGTCCAAGATTTTGACTCAGGATCTTGGCATGAAACGTGTCATGGCAAAATTTGTCTCACAGCTTCTGCTGCCAGAGCAGAAGGATCACTGTGCTGGAGTTGCTAATGACTTGATTCCAACAAAGGATTTTGCAGTGTTTTGAACAGTGCAAGAGATGCTATAAAAACAGTGTAAAGTCTCAAGGTGCCTACTTTGAAGGAAACTGAGGTGTTATTGTCTGATGTACAATATTTCTTGTATCTTATATCTTCTTCAATAAATGTCTCTATTGGCTTATGCTTCACAACTTCCTAAATCCTTTCAAACAAGCCTCATTAAGCCCTGTCTCCATAACTCATGCTAAGTGGCCCCAGGCATGGCAATAGCAGCAGCCAGCCTAGATTTGTAGCTTGGCTTCACCTGGGAACCTCCAGGCCCAGCACAAGTAGCAGTCATTTCAGATTGCTTTATAGCTCAGGTAGGGTGGCACCAGGCAAAACAAGGTCAGGTAGGGGTTGACCTTGACTTGCACCACCCAGGAAACCCCAGAGCCTGAACACCCAGTGGATAGCTACAGACCTTGTTGGAGCACCACCACCCTGCCCCTGCACCACTGATCCTCCACAGATGGAGGAGTTTGGTGGTCAGTAGATATAGCCAGTCCTTGCAGCTGACTCGCCTGGGTAACTCAGTCCCATTGGTCTGACAATAGCAGTCAACTCAACTACAAGAGGAAGTTATACTCACTTCATCCCATGGTGCACCTCGAATACCCAGCTTTGGTGATAGAGGAGGCTGTGCCACTGGACCCTACAGGACACCTACTATGTTAGGCCATGCCACCAAGTCAGGTAGTTATAGCAGCTCTACCTCATACATAGAAACAAACACAGGGAGGCTACCAAAATGAGCAGACAAAGAAACATGGCCCAACTGAAAGAACAGAACAAAAATTCTGAAATAAAAATAAACAAAATGAAGATAAGCAATCTAAAGATGCAGAGTTCAAAACACTGATTATAAGGATGTTCAGGAACTTAGTGAGGACCTAAACAGCATAAAAATGATTCAGTCAGAAATGAAGGATACACTAATTGAAATAAAGATCAGTTTATAGGGAAATAAGAGAAGAATGAATGAAGCTGAGAATCAAATCAATGATTTGGGACATAAGAAAGCAAAAACAACCAATCAAAACAAGAAGAAAAAAGAATCCCAAAAAACAAGTATATAGGTGTAAGCAACCTCTGGGTCAACTTCAAGAATTCCAACATTGCACCACAAGGGTGTAAGAAGTAGAAGAGAAGAGCAAAATATTGGAAACCTGTTTAAAAAATAATGGAAAAAAAAACCCTTCCTAATTTGGTGAAGGAAATAGAAATGCAAGTCCAGGAATTACAGAGCATTCCAAACAAAATGGATACAATGTGGCCCACTTCAGGATATATCATAGTTAAAATGTCAAAGGTTAAAGATAGAGAGTAAATCTTAAAAGCAGAAAGAGAACAACAGTTAGTTACCTACAGGGGAGTTCCCATAAGACTGTCAGCTGATTTCTCAAAAGAAACTGGTCTGATGGTTGCTGATGGGAGTGGGGGTGTGGGGGAAGGTGAAGATGTGAGAGGATTAAGAAGTACAAATATGTAGTTACAGACCAGCCATGGGGATGTAAAGTACAGTGTAAAAAATGGAGTAGCCAAAGAACTTATGACCCATGGACATGAACAATGGTGGAGGAATCACCTGAGGGAGTGTGTATGTTAGATGGAGGGGATCAAAAGGGGAAAAATTGGGACAACTAGATTAGTATAATAAATGAAATATAGTATTAAAAAAGAAAAAAATGTACTGTCCTAGTAACTTTCAATCAAATATACATTGGAGTGTATTAACTAGAGTTATCATGGTACACATCACTTTCTCAGGACTTACTTATCTTATAACTTTAAGTTTGTACCTTTTGACCCCCATCACCCATTTTGCCAGCCCCCACCCCCACCCCCGCCACCACAGCAGACACCAATCTGTTCTCTGTATCTATGGGTTGGAATTTTTTTGGATTCCACATATAAGTGAGAGCATACAGTATTTTCCCCCTCTATCTGGCTCATTTCATTTAGCATAATGTCTTCAAGATCCATTTATATTGTCACAAATCACAGGATTTCCTTATATAGGTTTTAAATTTCAACATTTTAAAACTTAAAGAAAATTTCCACATGAATCAGTTGGTGATATCTAATGACACTGCCCCTTGCAGCCAATGGCCTGTTAAATTCAGCCCTGGCCTTTGTCCTATCCCCTCAGTAATCTATGTTGAAGCCAAGCACAGCTATTCCTACTGAAGTTATTGTCTCACACATTTAAATAAAGAACTTAAGTGTTTTCTTTTCGTGTAAGGTGATTTGTAAGGATTGTCAGAAGAGAAAGAACAACAACCATTTCAAACCATGTGCAGTTTTCATTAAACTCTCCTAGTAGAATACAAAATTCTCTTTGGCTGCTCCATCTATGGGCCCTCTAGGACCTCCACAGGAGTGCTCTGTTTTCTGTGGACTAACTGTCAATATAAAACCCATGAGAGCCAGCAATCAGGATTCTCGTCCCCGTGACCAGCATCCCAGGAAGAAGCACTGCTGCTGAGGGGATTATCTGCTACTGCAGAGCAGCCTGCTGTCCTGACAGGCATGCAATGTATTGGCTTTGGCAGCCCTCACCTCCTCCATCATTCCAATTAAGTTATTAAAATTAAAGTAGAAGTGCTTAAAGCTAAGGCATTTTGGTAGAAATCCTTAAAGGGCTCCGAAATCTGTCCCCTAACTTCTTAGCAAGGTGCTTTTCTAATTTTTTTTTACCTCAAAGAAAAAAAAAATTCTAAAGGGTCACACCTATATTCTTCATTGGGTTCCTTAATTTCCATTCCACGAGATTAAAGTTCAAGCTATCAATGTTTTTTTAAAAAATTATCTATTTGATATGAGAAAAAAATTTACATTTATTTATTTATTTATATTATTATTTTTAAAATGTTCCCAATAGGCTGAATGCTAGCAATATAGCAGGAAAAAACCTAGTGGGAAAATGTTTTGTGGTCATGTCCATGGCAAATGAGAAACTGCATTCTAAAAGCCTTGGTAATGACCATTACATTTATTTTTTTAAATATTTTATTTATTTATCTTTAAAGAGGAAGGGAAGGAGAGAAGGAGAGAATTATCAATGTATGGTTGCCTCTCATGAGTCCCCTGCTGGGAACTGGCCTGCAACCCAGGCATGTGCCCTGACTGGGACTGAAACCATGATCCTCAGGGTCGCAGGCCCGCACTCAATCCACTGAGCTACACCAGCCAGGGCAAAATTTACATTTAAAAATCCTCTTCACTTGCCCTCCCCTTCCCCTAACCAGACCTCAACTTTCTCTTGACCAACTTCTCAAAACTATTATCTATAGGCAGGGACACAAACAGAGAGCAGAAGAAATTGGAAGGGAAATTTCATGTTCTCAGTACAATTGAGCTAAACTTACTTTATTTTATTTAGAAACTGCCACCACCTTTATTATGCTAGAGCAAACTGATTCCTTGAATAAAGTTCAGTCAGTGGTCAAGGCTTGGGGGGAAATGATATATTTCTGATGGCAGATAAAGCAGAATCAAAAAATTTCAGGTCAAATACTAAAGAAATATCTTAATGAAGATAATTTTCAGACTAGAGCAAACTCCAAAGATAAATTATTTGAAATGACATTGTTTGAGACATTTAAATTGTAGTGGATAAAATAATCAAGCCTGTCACAGAGAACCCCACCTTGTAAAATTCATGGGAATATTCCTGGGATTTACAATAGGTCTCTCCTGGGAGGAAGTATGCCTAGGAGGCTGACCTGCTATTGACTACATACTACTTTATTTTTTTAAAAAACATTTTAGTTATTTATCTTTTAGAGGGGAAGGGAAGGAGAGAGGAAGAGAAACATCAATGTATGGTTGCTTCTCGTGCATCCCCTGCTGGGAACTGGCCCCTGCCAGGAACTGGCCTGCAACCCAGGAATGTGCTCTGACTGGGAATTGAACTGTGATCGTCTGGGTAGCGGGCCCACGCTCAATCCACTGAGCTACACCAGCCAGGGCCTTGAATACATGTTACTTTAAATGAATTGTGGCTGTATTGTAATAGTTTCTTCTTTGGAGAAGAGCATAAATGGGTAGGTTAGCCAAAAATCAACAGGTTGTTTGAAAGTGGTGGATTTCTTCATAAGTCTACCTAATTATGTGAGTTTGTTCTCAAGAATATGTTTCAATGTTTATTTTCTTTTAACTGATTCTTAAAAATGTATCTACCCCCAGGACTCCCAACCTTATTTCTCTAACAAATCACCATGTAACAGAGAAGAAAAATTCTGAACACAGCTTTGGATTTCAAATGCTGACATTCAATGCCAGCTTTTCCAACTAAAATAAATTTAACAGTGACCCTCTACGGTAAGACCTACCCACTGCAGGGCTGACCCAGCACCACCACCGTGAGCAGTGCGCACATCATGGAAATTGGAATCAGCCCTTGTGAGTCTAAATAAATAAATAAATAAAACAAAAAACTAGCTTCTAGAGAACCTTCATTTTAAAGTGCAATTGTGACATTTGATAAGCCTACTGACTTTTCTTCATTGTTGAGATGAAGAATGTAAACAGAACCGACTATTTTTTCATTTCATTTTCTGATACCTTTGCTCCAAGAATGCCACTCTTCTGCCCCACATGTACGAGGAGCTGCCATTTCCAGAACTGGTCCACGGAGACGACTGAGGAGCGTCCAGACAAAATTCTGATTAATACTCCATAGTCCAGAGTTGTCTGTACGTCAAGAGCTTTTTATGAGTCTGCAATTTCCACCCCACGACCTTCTTTCCCCTTTGGTGATCGCTGAAGTTTGACAGCCACTGTGTGCACTGCCTGTATCATATGGCTAATGGAATCCAAGTTGGAAAAAGAATGCCCAGACTCCTAATCATGACCCTCTCTGCAGAACTAAAGCTTGAATAAACAAGAAAAAAGGAAAAGGCTACTGAGCAAGAAAACATATTACACAATGGTTATAGCGGGATGCATGTATTTCCAGAAATGCCTAAATATGTATCATGTAGCAGTTTGGTCTTTCTGTCTTTTAATCACAGAAGGCAAATGCAGAGGAGGTAGTTCTGCTTTTATCTATGTGGTTTTTTGCAAGTCTGGACATGGGACGCTTGACAGTCTCCTGAAATTCACATGATATTATATTCAGACACTTTGCATTTCTAATAAGGCAAATGCTGGAACTTCATCTTGTAGATTCTTCTCCATCCTCTCCACTCCAGTGATGAAGACACACATACATATTTTAAAGTGTGTGCTTCGATTTTAAATGAATTTTTCTACAGCAGTTAACTTAATGGCAACATACTTCCTTTGAATGGCTTCTCTGGGGTAAGGAGGAAGGCAGTAAATGAAACACACTAAGAATAGTCACTCATCAAATATTTTTGCTGAACATATAACTAACAGTGCAAGGCGTGGTTTTCAGTGTCAGAAGAATATACAGATGATCAGACACAGTTTCCAATGTTGTTTTTCAGTGCTTCTAAGCACTGAATGAAAGATAACCCAGGTGAACAATGAAGTACAATGTGAGACAGGTTGTGGTGTATATGTGAGAGAGTATTAGTTGGTTAATGTCCCATAGCAGGCAATAAATGGCGTGAATAAAACTTAGCACAGTGATACGCAGTAGGTGTTCAACAAACATTAGTTGGGGATTAATAAGGGAAAGAATGACTATGACACCCAGTTGTATTGGATTTAGAGAGAAATCCAGTCTCAATCACACTTGTAATTGTGAGATTCTAGAGAAGCTTTTTTAAGGAAGCAAATTTTTGTGTTAAGCCCTACAGGTTGGGATAAATTTAGAGTGGGCGTGATGGGGTCACTCTGCTCACAGGCAAGAAAGGAAGATACAGGATCAATTTGGGTGGCACAATTGATGTAATTTGTTTGAGAAAATCATATATAATACTGGACATTTTGCAACATGTCATAAATTTTATAAAGATAAATGAAAAATAGTTGGGTGTGATGGGTATAGAAGGGTATACTGGGACAAGATCTTGGATAACCTTCCTTAGAGACTAATGATCATAACAGAAAGCAGCTATCCATCAATGTCTATGGCCTCATTCAATCTTAAGCCTTTCTTCAAAACAGAAAATGTTCTTTTTTTGAAATCTCTCAAAAACCTGTGTGTTAGAATTAACACATTACAGTGGAAAAGATAAAGCATGATTCTCCCTGGAATTCATTGTCAGGATCAATTCATTTTCAGGGTGAGAGATGTGGATAACCCCTTTAAGAATAAACACACCTAGGAGAAACTTCATTTCCTCTTCCACTTTCTTCTGATAGTTTGCCAACTATAACTAAAGATAATTTGGAAATTTAATTTAAGGGATGATATCTATAATGTCTTTATCTATTAACAATTATACTTTTGTTTTAAAAATGTGGAGGAGAAATTAAATACTTATCTCATTTAAAGTCTAGGTAGTGCTGAGAATGCAGTGTTTTGGGAATTTTGTGGCAAGGACTACCAATTGTTTGCACTAAGAGCTGTTCTTCTCTAATCATATATTAACATCATAAAACCCATTATTTTTCACAGGAAACATGGCTACCTAGAGACTTCCAAGAATAATGTGTACATTTTTATCTTTCCTTGCTAGCATAATTAAGCAAATATTTTCTGGCCAATAAGATGTAAGCCAAAGAATTGTGTGCAACCTCTGGGAAGAGAGAAAATGTAATTTTTTTACCCTGTTCTCCATCTTGCTGTAGGAAAAGTGAACTTGATGGCTAAAGCTTGACCAGCCATCTTGGATCAGGAGGTGGCCTAGAAATGAGAATAGAGTGAGAAAGAAGGCACCGGGATCCTGAAGATGATGGAGATACCATTGCACTTTAGGTTGCTTCTCTATGGACTTCTCTTACATGTACAAAATAAAATTCTATATCGTTTAAGCTACCATTATCCAAGGTTTTTATCACTTAAAATTGAGTCTAAACTTAGTTCATTTAAAATTTGAGGAAGAATAGAAAGTAATAAATGAAGCATCTTATGATCGATGAGATTATTGCTAAGAAAATATTCAGGCTTCCCTTTCCATGGCAGAAATATAGTTCTATATCCCACTGATGTTGGATTTGACCATGTGACTTGCTTCAACCAATAAGATGCCAGCATACACGACAGGAGTGAAGGTTTGAACTGTGCCTGTATAACCGGGCTTGCCCTCTCGCACTCCTTCTTTCCATGAGAGAAAACTTCTGCTGGATGGCCATTATCCCTTTGACCCAGGCCCTGGAATGACTACTCAGGAGAAGACCTAAACCCAGTCCCCAGCCAGAGAGAACTTGGAGCAGCTGAACTCCAGCTGGCCCACAACGGGTAAACAAAAAATGAATGCTTGTTGTATGCCACTAGATTTCGTGATCGGTTTTCAGCTAGCTTTAGTTGACAAGTAAACATTTTCTGCAGACTCCGTTGAAATTTGCCAGGATTTTATACATTTAGAACCATAATCTATGATTTTCAGCTTCCCCAAAATTGTTACTATGGTTCATTATAGCATTAGACCAACAGATTACCAACATTTTAGTACCTGCAAAGTGTCTTGAAGTGATGAATAAAACTTAATTTATACTTAAAGTGTAATATAGCCCTATGTAATTAGGGCCAGAATTGAGTTATATGGAATAGCAAGTTCTATGCTCATTGGCTTTTACAGTTATGGCAGTTTCAAATAGAACAGTTTGCCTGGAAATAAGGCCGGAGAGTAACTGACTGCCTCTCCTGTGACCACCATAGCGTTTAAAGGTTTCCTCTTGTATTTATAAACTTGGAAACAGGAATCTCCTCACACCATTTGTTTCTGATTTCCCTCATTCTTGGCCTCTGACACAACAGTCATTCTTTTTGAGGACATTAGTCGCTACTTTATTACAGGTAATGACAATAAAAGAGGTGCGAATTGTTACAAGATAGGTCATCCTTCTCAGGAGAAGAAATTTCATTTTAATATTCTGTCTTTAAACTTTACAATCCCCAGGATCCAATATAGGTTGTTTTTTGTTTTGTTTTTCTCTTTTAAAGCTACTTACTTAGATGTCTGAGGAGGCCGTCCTCTCCTGGTCTTCCTAAATAAAACTCTTCTTTATACATTCACCCTTCCCCCTAATGCTCCCANCTCCAGCTGGCCCACAACGGGTAAACAAAAAATGAATGCTTGTTGTATGCCACTAGATTTCGTGATCGGTTTTCAGCTAGCTTTAGTTGACAAGTAAACATTTTCTGCAGACTCCGTTGAAATTTGCCAGGATTTTATACATTTAGAACCATAATCTATGATTTTCAGCTTCCCCCAAATTGTTACTATGGTTCATTATAGCATTAGACCAACAGATTACCAACATTTTAGTACCTGCAAAGTGTCTTGAAGTGATGAATAAAACTTAATTTATACTTAAAGTGTAATATAGCCCTATGTAATTGGGGCCAGAATTGAGTTATATGGAATAGCAAGTTCTATGCTCATTGGCTTTTACAGTTATGGCAGTTTCAAATAGAACAGTTTGCCTGGAAGTAAGGCCGGAGAGTAACTGACTGCCTCTCCTGTGACCACCAGAGCGTTTAAAGGTTTCCTCTTGTATTTATAAACTTGGAAACAGGAATCTCCTCACACCATTTGTTTCTGATTTCCCTCATTCTTGGCCTCTGACACAACAGTCATTCTTTTTGAGGACATTAGTCACTACTTTATTACAGGTAATGACAATAAAAGAGGTGCGAATTGTTACAAGATAGGTCATCCTTCTCAGGAGAAGAAATTTCATTTTAATATTGTGTCTTTAAACTTTACAATCCCCAGGATCCAATATAGGTTGTTTTTTGTTTTGTTTTTCTCTTTTAAAGCTACTTACTTAGATGTCTGAGGAGGCTGTCCTCTCCTGGTCTTCCTAAATAAAACTCTTCTTTATACATTCACCCTTCCCCCTAATTCTCCCAGACCATCATCACTGCACATATGTAAACATATTTTTCCTCTAGGATCCTGCTTTGCCAACAGTGACTCCTGACTCTTGGCTGTGGACCCTCAGGGCCGAGTATTCCACAGACCTCTCCACGAGTTCCCGCTCCGTTAGCCGTGTGTGTGTGTGTGTGTGTGTGTGTGTGTGGCTTGGATTTTCCTGCCATCTTTGGTTTGTCACAACAGATTGGTTCGTACCTGCTCCTCTCATTGCTTCTTTCCAAACCTTCACGTCTCCAAACTCCTCCTCTTTACTACAGTAAGTCCTTGTTCCTCTAGTACTTACAATGCTCCTGGTTTCCTGATTGAACTCATTCGTTTTTATGGTGTTTGCTTTCCACCTTATTCTGTTTGCCTGCCAGCAGCCCACCCCTCACAGCTGCCAAACAGGTATGCTTTTCTGAGCCCCTATGTATAGGAAGGCAGTGAACAGCAGCGAAGGGGTGTCTGCTCGGATTTGGGTTTCAGCAACCTGCACCAGCAGCACCCTAAGTACCTCAGTGAATTTACAGGATCACTGTGGTATATTCAAATTTTTGAGCGGTCGGTGCACCAATTACTATTGTTAAATTGTGTGAATCTAACTATTTGATAAACGAAACCATCAGGTGTTTGGTATTTTATTTGTTTGATTGTTTGTTGTTGGTTTGTGTAGGACTAAGGATGCCATGAAAAGATTGTTGGCACACTAAGGACATCATGAACCTAGACAGGTGGGGAATCTCTGAAGACCAAGAAGGACTCATGGCATAACATCAATTTAAGAGAAAATAGTAAGAGCCCCTTACCTATGCCTCGGACTATCACAAGACTCCTTGGCAGAGGGAGGCGGTGGAATCACAACCTAGCCCTCTTTTTTCCACAACCAAGATCCTTTGACATAACAACTCTTCAATGAGTTTATGAGACCTTAGAGCAAGGGAGATTGAGCCCTATTTTCTAAACAGGCCCCTAAAAATTGTCACAGAGGGTCTTAACAGCCTCCGCCAAGTTTTACAAATCCCAGAATAACACTGGAGCATAGTAACACTGGAGCAGCAACATGATTTTCAAGAACTTTAAAACATATGAAGGTTGGGAAGAGCCATGCCAGACCTGACGGCCTCATTCAGACAAAAACGAAGAATGTGTGCATGATGAGGTACGTGAACAGGGTGGGGTAGTGGGTATCTCAAGAGGTATGTATGATCAAATGTCCCTTTCGGCCTTCAGGGCTTAGACGTAAGTAAGTCCTGCACATATTAAATGAAACCCAAGGAAGTGGGAAATAGAGGTATAAGGAAACTGGCCACATTAACCACAGCTAAGTGTTATAGGAATGGGTGTTTAAACAGAAATTAAATTGAGTTGTTGAAAACTAAAGGTGCACTTCTTATATACTGTGATCTGTGGACTCAAATTTATAACACCATGAACACATAACACTGAGTTGATTTCACCACTACAGGACACTATTCTTTCCTAGAAACTCTTTCTTTTTTTGAAAAATTGACTTGAGAGAGAGAGAGAGATGGATTTGTTGTTCCATGTATTTGTGCATTCATTGGTTGCTTTCTGCATGTGACCTGACCAGGGGTTGAAGCCACAATCTTGGCATGTTGGGATAACACTCTAACCAACTGGAGATTCTGTTTTCTTTTTTAAGAAAAACATCCTGTCTAAACAACAAGAGAAAATATGTTAATACTACTGACAAAGAAAGATTGTGGCTCAAATCGCAACCCCTTTAAAATCTGTCATGCTCACTGTGACAGATTTTATAAATATTAGAACTAGGAAAAGACACTAAGAATATTTCTAGAGTGGTTTTCAGACACTCCTAAGTTCAGAAACTATTTCCCAGATAGAATATCACAAGTAGAATATTACTAGGGAATCCAGGGGATAAAAGGGACGTTCTAGTAACAAAATTGTATTCTTAGTTCAAATTTATAATATGCACGTATTATAGAAAACGGTACAGCCATTTTTCCAATGCAAAGACACTAAAAGTGGAAGTTATTGGTGTTAATTGTAGTCTTAAATCAGATACCTGGTCTTAAATCAAACATGATGCTTACTTTATGTCTAGCAGGGAAACAGAATAGCATCTTATATTCTCCATTTCTGTTGCCGGACTTACAAGATAAGTAGAATAGATGGTAATCACTTTCTAACAGTTTATCCTATTATCGCAGATTCTTCTTCAGTTCTCTAATTATCTATTGCAATGTAAAAAAAATCTTAAAATTTCGTGACTTAAAAATCACAACAATTCCTTAAGTCCAAAATTCAGGTAGAATTTGGATGGTTGATTTTTTTTTCCTGTTCCATGGGCCATTGTCTAGAGCCATTTCTGAATGATACTCAGCTGACAGATGACTTGGTCTAGCATGACCACAATGACTTCATTTACACGTCAGGTCCAGAAACTACGAGTCTTTTGTAACCTAGCTTCAGAAATTCAGACCATCTTCCCAACGAATTCTGTTGACCTTGACCTGACATAAGTGATTACGGCCTGCCCAGGAAAGAGAGGAGGGGGGAATGGACTCTACCTCTCACTGGAAGATAACGCATGCGTACAAGGAAGGAATTGATGTGGCCCTTTTAGAGACAAGCTGCCATATTTAGGGAAACCAAGGCATTTGAAAAAAAAGTATCATTTCAATATTTAATAAGTAACAATACCTATAAACATTCCTTAATTGGCAGATCATCAGTGTGGAAGAAATCAGTGATCAGATTCTTCATAATGTCACTGTTTTGTGGAAAAATAATTTTCAAACATATGTTATTAAATTATGACATGTTTAATGGTATCTTTTTTAATCCCAGAGACTTGAGTAAATATGCTGTCAGATATTTTCTTAAATTTCAAGATAATCAGATTTATGTTATTTTGTATGTTGAGTCTAAACTGTTTTCATTTCTTTACTGACACTCTTATCTATAGCTGTAAATTGCTGGGATCATGAATGGTTAAGCAAACACGAGCTTGTTCACGTTCTAGAACTTACTACCCACATCGCTACAAATAATCCTGATGATCCTACAACTGAACATTTAAGCTCTAACAAAAATTGAGATTTGTATGGCAAATTAGCTAACACTACCTGCAAAGATGTTAGAATCCTTTTTTTAGAGATTTTTATTTATTTATTTTTAGAGAGAGGGGAAGGGAGGAAGAGGGAGGCAAACATCAGTATGAGAGGAACATCAGTTGCTTCTTCATGCACCCCAGCTGGGGCTAGAGTCTTCTTATTAGCTATCGATCACCTTGTACAGCATGTGATGACTAATTAGTACATTTGGGCAATAGCTTTTCTATGAGCCACACGTTCTTTGACGCCTTTTTAGCCCTTCCACTGCTGTTACACAGTCAGTGACGACATTTTTACATTAGTAGTATTTGAAAACAGATTATAACTCATCATTTTTTTCCTGGCTTCTATGAATGATGTGCATGACAGAGTAGCAGATCTTCTTCGCTATCTGTATGCCAGAACACATCATGAATTAGGCAAAACTGGGTGATCCAGGGTACTTTCAGTGCCATCGGCTGAATTGTAAAGAAGTCATATAATTTCAGCTTCTCAACTAATACAAGTTTAATATACATTCTTAAATACTCTCCAGAATGTGTTACCAGATAATGTGATGATATGCTTCCATACTTGTTGCTACGTTATGTTATATCAGTGACTTAAAAAAATAACGTTATTTTTTAACAACTCTGCTAGTCTTGCCTGAGTTCACTCCGGTGATTGCTTGTAGATCAGGTGATGATTTGCCTGGGGCCAGGAGGTCTAAATTGGTCTCACTCACCTGACTGTTAGCTAAGCCATTCTTTCTGCATGGTTTCTCGTCATTCAGTTACTAGGCTTCTTTTCATGGTAGCCAGAGCATTTCAAGAGGGAAAGGCAAGACTTCCAAGTCTTGCCTCTGAACTGTATGACTTTAGCAAAATCTGGTAGTCAAAACAAGTCAGGAGGGAAGCACAGACTCAAGCAGTAGGAACACACATTCCATCTCTGGATAGGAAGAATTCACAATACTGATAAAAGAGAATCTGGAATACTTATTTTTACATTCACAGAATTTTATTTTAAAATGGTGTTGTAACTTTTAGTAATATAAAACAAATCCCAGTGATAAATAATGGTTTAAAATAGTGCTTTTAAGTTTGTAAGTTTTCATTTCTTTGCTGACACTTTAATCTGTAACTGCAATTCACCGAGACCCTGAACTGCCAAATAGAGACTTATATCATATAGTGACTTTAAAGAGAATTTTTGCATATTGCTTTCATTTGCCTACTGTTGTCATTTTGGTCCGTAAAATGTGAAGATGCACTTAGTAGTTTATAATATGCCTTGGTTTATTCTGGGTATAATCAATATAGTACATCTATCCTAAAATGCAGCCTTACCAATATTATCATTTCCATCTTCACATTTGCTTTTTAATATCCTTCTTTTAACCAGTAATTCATTTCTACTTGCGGGGATAATTCCATTTCAATTAAAATATGTATATATGAATATGAAGATAAAAGTTAAGCACAAGGCTTCGGAAACATGCAACACAAAGACCAGTAAGAAGCATCTGAAATCAAAAATAAGCGTTAAAATATGCTGCCATACGCATTCTCAAAAACAGAGGTAGAAAGCAGTCACCCGTAGGACACCACTGATGGTGCATAGGAGCAGGCCAGTCAGGAGCGTGTACATCTGATTTGTCATTTCTTTGATGGCATCCTCTGTATTTGCTCATATGGTTTTCTGTGAGAGGAACCAGGCTTGCATCTGCAGAATTTTCCTGAACTATATTCTTCTTGGTTAATGACACATTTGTTAGGCAGTCAAAGACAAGCACGAGNGACCAGTAAGAAGCATCTGAAATCAAAAATAAGCGTTAAAATATGCTGCCATACGCATTCTCAAAAACAGAGGTAGAAAGCAGTCACCCGTAGGACACCACTGATGGTGCATAGGAGCAGGCCAGTCAGGAGCGTGTACATCTGATTTGTCATTTCTTTGATGGCATCCTCTGTATTCGCTCATATGGTTTTCTGTGAGAGGAACCAGGCTTGCATTTGCAGAATTTTCCTGAACTATATTCTTCTTGGTTAATGACACATTTGTTAGGCAGTCAAAGACAAGCACGAGAAAGCTTTATTCCCGGGTAAACAAACAAAAAAAGAGGGTGATGTGACAGTTTGGGGTTGGTCTCAAATATACTGAAGTCAGGGATTTAACACCTTTGTACCAGTTGAAATTTTCCCTAGTCGAATGCCGTTTAAAAGTGAAATGTGAATGAAGTATTCTTAGATTGGCTGTAGCTGTATGAAAACCACTAATTTGGTCAAAACCTATTTTATAAGTAAACAATATAGCCCAGCGAAATTAAGAATCTTGCCCAAAGAAGGAAGAAACTGGGGGAAAAAACTCCAAATCAAGTCGTCACCTTACTAGCCTTCGCTGGGTCTTCGCTCTCTCTGATTTTCATCCACCCTTGGTTCTTCTATGCTTAGACTTCAGCTACCTACAAAAGTTTGGAAAGAAAAGAGGGAAAGTTTTGTTAAGATGAAACAATAATATCATATCCACAGAACTGAACGTGACATTGAAAACTCACTCTTTTTCTGCCAGGTTTGCGTGCATGTGTTTAGTGTAATAGACCACAAAGATGATGTGTGGCCATTGAAATTCCCCCTGGGCCAAGACAAAGTAAATCCTCCTCACAGTTTTCATTGGCTTCAAGTTCTTAAATAAATAAGAGGGGGAAACTCTTGCAAATATAAATTTTCAAAGTCCACTCTGATGTTAGAGCTCTAACCCTCCCCAAACTACTGATTTAATTTCTCAGTACCAAGTAGATGAAATAGAGATCTCATCTACCCAATTTTTTAAAAAGACATTCTTCTACTCCCTCAAAGCTATATAATTATTACTTTCCTGGACACAACTTGAAACCTTCATGCCAAAAACTGCAGGAAACAAAAAAACCAATATCTAATATTGAGGAGATTTCAGGAAACTAGGTACTGTAAATTGTTTTGATATTCCTGGAGGGCAATTTGGCAATAAACATTAAACATTAAAAAATGTCCTTTGGAATTGTGCAGTTCTTTTGACTGAGCCATTTTACTTCTTGCAATGTAACTTAAAGAAATAATCCCCCTGTGTATATAAATTTCCTTATCAATAGGGTATTCATAGTATGTTTTCTTCACACCATCAAATTAGCTATCACCTAAAATCACCTAAATGTCCAAGTACACAAAATTGGTTAAATTAACTGTGTTATTTCCACATACGAGCCAGTTGTCGATAGTGACTAAATTCTTAGTATTTGGAGTGATCCAGACCTGGATTCATGTCACATACTACCTGTGTGACAATGACAAAGTTACTGAAATCTTCTAAGCCTCAGCTTCCTCATGTTAAAATAACCTTGGTAAGTTATTGTCAGGATTCAATCAGTATTTAAAATATATATAGCTTTAGTATACAGCAGTGCTTAGTAGATTTTTTAGTAATTAATGTTGCTGATTTAATCAAATTGGGAGCAATTAAATGTCTTTCTATAAAAGAATATTGAATCTTACTGAGACTAAGAGTTATGAAATAGTATACATGATGATGCCAAATTTGTGCACACATTCATTCATTTTCACATTTAAAAAAAAAACACCGGAAGATGCTTCTATACTGAAAGATTTTTGACATCAAAATGTTAAAAATTTCTACCTCTAAGTGTTCAAATTCTGGGTGATTTTATTTTTTACATTACGTATAGTCCACATTGTTTACAATAAACAGTTTTACTTTATATGCAAAATACATTAAAAAGATGAGCAAACCTTTATATCAGCTTACTTCTTAAACTGCACACTGGGTCTTCTCAGTTCTATTTCTCCATGTGGAGAAAGCAGAATGAGTGAGTCCATTGCTGAATGGGACCACTCCCTACCGCCCCTGGAAGGAACTTCCAACCACACTGTAAAACAAACTGCAGTTGTTTTTTACATTTTATCATCTGTTGGTTCTGTAGACAGACTGTAGTTTTGAAACCTGAAGTTTTAATAATTTTTTTATATGTGTGAACAGTCAAACAATCTTGAAGTGCATAAAATACAGTTTGTTCTGCCCTCCTCCATTCTTTTTCTACTTTATTAATAAACATACATTGCTGCCTACTACTATAGTGAGGAGACAGAAAGTTAGAGCTCAGAGGTCTGTCCAGAAGATATCCAGTTATCTAATATGAAAAACAGAGACATTTATTGAAGAAGATTACAACATACAAGAAACACTGTATATAGGACAATGATGCCTCAGTCCCCATCCAACTAGGCACCTTGGGACCTCATACAGCTCTCCCAGTTGGCGTCAGCTGCCCCATCTTACTAACCTGAATTTCATCAACAGTGTGAAATCTCTTCCCTCTCAAAGGTAATTTTAGGTTTGGCAAAAGCCAGAAGTCACAGGACACCAAGTCTGGGCTGTAGGGGTCTGAGTCACCTGGGTGATTTGATGTTTTGCCAAGCAACTCTGCATCAGACGTGATGCATCAGCACAGCGTTATTGTGATGAAGCTGCCAGTCTCCAGTTGTCCCTAACTGTGGCCTTCTGGATCACCCAAATAATTCCCGAGGAGGAATGTTCATGCTTAATGCAACATTTGATGCAGATTTGTTGCTCTAATTGCTCAGTCATTTTTTTTAAGTTTCTCAGCTAATTCTTTTTTTTTTAAGATTTTTAAAATTTATTTTATCTTTAGAGGGGAAAGGAAGGAGATAGGGAGAGAAATACCAATGTATGGTTGCCTCGCATGCGTCCCCTGCTGGGAACTGGCCTGCAACCCAGGCATGTGCCCTGACTGGGAATCGAACCACAATACTCTGGTTTGCAGGCCCGCATGCTCAGTCATTTTGAAAACGATGGCCATACACTACACGTGCTTACTCAAAGATGTCTACCACCTCCACAGACTAGTACAGTGAACACATGAACATTCAGTTTACTCTCCTTGGCTGCCAGGTTACACCAATGTCATGCAAACCAGTATCATTGTATTAAGAATGGTCGGACTTTTTTCAGAAAGACTATATAGACATACATATGTACCTATATCAACTATTTCTATAAATACAAATGTAAATTTTATGCATATTTTCTATAAATTTCTCATTTTAGCCATTTCTTTCTTTCGGTTTCTATCTTTCTTTTAGAAGTAAAGACATTCAGCACCTTTATTAATAACCTGGAGGCAGCTGCCACAAAGGCCTGTGGTGTGGTCCCCAGCACATGGACCCTGGAGTAGGGCTCCAGGCTGAACCTAAACTTTGCTACTTTTTAAATATGTTTTATTTTATTTTTTGAATACATTTTATTGATCATGCTATTGCAGTTGTACCATTCCCCCCCCTTACTCCCCTTCACCCTGCACACCCCCCCACCCACAATCCCCCCGTTTAGCTCATGTCCATGTGTCATATTTATAAGTTCCTTAGCTTCTACATTTTCCATACTATTCTTACCCTCCCCCCGTCTATTTTCTACCTACCATCTGTGCTACTTATTCTCTGTACCTTTTCTCCCCTTCCTCCTCCTCTCACTCCCCTGGGTGTTGCTAACCCTCCATGTGATCTCCATTTCTGTGGTTCTGTTCCTGTTCTAGTTATTTGCTTAGCTTGTTTTGTCCTTGTTTTAGGTGTGGTTGTTAATAATTATGAGTTTCCTGTCATTTTACTGACCGTGTTTTTTATCTTCTTTTTCTTAGATAAGTTCCTTTAACATTTCATATAATAAGGGCTTGGTGATGATGAACTCCTTTAACTTGACCGTATCTGAGAAGCACTTTAGCTGCCCTTCCATTCTAAATGAAAGCTTTGCTGGATAGAGCAATCTTGGATGTAGGTCCTTGCCTTTCATAATCTGGAATACTTCTTTCCAGCCCCTTCTTGCCTGTAAGGTCTCTTTTGAGAAATCTGCTGACAGTCTGATGGGTACTCCTTTGTAGGTGACTGTCCCCTTATCCCCTGCTGCTTCTAGGATTCTCTCCTTCATTTTGGTCTTGGCTAATGTAATTATGATGTGCCTTGGCGTATTCCTCCTTGGGTCCAACTTCTTTGGGACTCTCTGAGCTTCCTGGACTTCCTGGAAGTCTATTTCCTTTCCCAGATTGGAGAAGTTAACCTCTATTATTTGTTCAAATAACTCTTCCACTTGTTGGTCTTCCTCTTCCTCTTCAGGTACCCCTATAATTCGATGTTGGAAGATGTCCTGGGGGTTTCTAAGCCTCTCCTCATTTTCTTGAATTCTTGTTTCTTTATTCTTTTCTGATTGGATGTTTCTTTCTTCCTTCTGGTCCACTCCATTGATCTGAGTCCTAGTTTCCTTCCCATCACTGTTTTTTCCTTGTACATTTTCCTTTATTTCACTTAGCATAGCCTTCATTTGTTCATCTAATTTGTGACTAAAATCAACCAGTTCTGTGAGCATCCTGATCACCAGGATTTTGAACTGTGCATCTGATAAGTTAGCTATCTCTTTGTCGCTTAGTTGAATTTTCTCTGGAGGTTTGAAATGCTATTTCATTAAGGTAATTTTTTTGTCTTGACACACCCATTATGTATGAGGGGCGGGGCCTTAGATTATCACCAGGGTGGGGCAACCCAGTTGCTGGGTAGTGACGCTAGATGTAGGGGAGGGTCTGAAAGGGAACAATGGCAGTTGCTCTGCCCTCTGCTGGATTTCAGCCACTTCCCCTGCTTCCCCCAAGCAAACTGGGTCCTTCTGGTGCTGATTCCCGGTAGGTGGGCTTGTGTACATTCTAAGACCCTGTGGGTTTCTTCCACGAACTCTCCTGTGAGGCTGGGAGTCTCTCCCGGCGCCTCAACACCCACAGGTGTTTTCTTTTTTTTTAAATTTATTTATGTATCTTTAGAGGGGAAGGAGAGAAACATGAATGTATGGTCGCCTTTCGTGCATCCCCTGCTGAGAGTTGGCCTGCAGGGAACCAGCCTGCAACCCACCCACAGGTGTTTTCAATTGGTGGTTTAAAGCTTTATTTCCTGGTGCTGGGGCCCTGGGTTGAGAGGTCTGTCTCACTTCCCAGTTTTGCCTCATTTGTCTTCGCATGAATGTGAGATTGCCTGGTCCACCAGCCAGCTTGCGTGCTGTGCCCCACCGCACTCAGTCACTTCGCTGGGTCTGCCAGCCTCCACTTTGCCGCAACCCCTCTCCGCCTGGCTGCCCGACTCTGCCCTTCCTACTGGTCTGGGTGAATGTGTCTACTTTAACTCCTTAGTTGTCGGACTTCAATTCAGTTTTCTGTCAGTACTGCTTGTTCTTTGTTTGCTGTTGTCCTTATTTTGGTTGTGCGAGGAGGCACAGTGTGTCTACCTATGCCTCGACCTTAACCGGAAATGTCAGTTTCTATCTTACACTTTTCATTGCTTGTTAGATATTTTAGCTTGACTGGCCTGCCCATGTTAGAATCTCAAACACAATGGCAAAAGTTGAAGTGAATATTCATCTCTTTTACTTTTCAGATGGTCTGTTGTTACTGCGTAGGAACACGCCCGATTTCTGCATGTTGATTTTGTATCTTGCAACTTTACCACATTTTTTAAGTTCTAACAGTTCTCTGATGGAGTCTTTAAGATTTTCTCTACATAACATCACAACATCTGCAAACAGAGACAGTTTTACTTCTTCCTTTCTGAGTTGGATGCCTTTTATTTCTCTTCCTGGACTAACTGTTCCAGCTAGCACTTCCAGCACCAGATTGAATAGACGTGGTGAGAGTGGGCACCCTCTTCTAGACCCTGACATCTTAGAGGAAAAGCTTTTAGCCTTTCCTGTTGAGCATGTTGTTAGCTCTGGGCTTGACATATCTGGCCTTTGTGATGTTGAGGTGCGTTCCTTCCACATGCATTTTGCTGAGAGTATTTATGAAGGGGGATTGGATTTTGTCAAGTGTTTTTCTGTGTCTACTGAGACGAGCATTTGATTTTCATCTTTCATTCTATTATGTGGTGTATCATAGTTATTGATTTGTGTTTGTTGAAATTTCCTGGCGTCCCAGACATAGATCCTATTGGATCATGGCATATGATGCTTTTAATGTACTGCTGAATTTGGGTTGCTCTATTTTGTTGAGAATTTTGGACTCTATACTCATCGGGCATTTTGGCCAGGAATTTTCTTTTCTCTTAGTGTCCCCCTTATCTGGCTTTGGTATCGAGGTACTACTGGCCTCATAAGATAAGCTTGGGAGTGTTTCTGCCTCTTTAATTTTTTGGAAGATTTGTGGAGGTTCAGTATAAATTCTTCTTGAAATGTTTGATAGAACTCCCCAGTGAATCAGTGTATCTGGTCCTGGGCTTTTCTTTGTTGGGAGGCTTTTGGTTACTGATTCAACCTCCTGACTTGTCATTGGTCTGTTCAGAGTTTCAGTTTCTTTATAATGTGGTCTCGGTAGGTTGTGTGGTTGTAGAAATTTATCTGTTTCTTCTGTTGTCCAAGTTGTCGATGTATGATTATTTATACAAGTATTTTATAATTATTTGTATTTCTGTGGTATCAGTGGTCATATCTCCTGTTCCATTTCTAGTTTTATTTATTTGAGTCTGTCTCTTTTCTTTGTCCAGCTATAAAGTTGTTAATTTTGGTTTTCTTTTAAAAGGGCAGCTCCTAATTTCACAAGTCTTTTCTATTGTTTCTCTTTTCTCTGTTTTATTTACTTCTGCTATGCTGTTTATCTTCTTCGTTCTGCTAACTTTAGGCTAGTTTTTCTTTTCCTACTTTCTAAAAATGGAATTTTAAAGCCAATCCAATTTACAATGGCTATAAAAATGATAAAATACTTAAGAATAAATTGAGCAAAGGAGGTGAAAAATCTGTACAGTGAAAATTATAAGATTTTGATGAAAAATTGAAGAACAAACAAATAAATAGATATTCCACATCCATAGATCAATATGTAAAATAAGAAAACAACATTTAATTGAAATACCTCTTATAAATGAAACATATGTTGACACTTTATGTGTGCCTACAGATAAAAGCAGTACTTCTTAAGTGTGTTTCTAAGAAATACAGGAAAATCATAAAATCGCATCAATGAATTAAAGACATCATTGTATCTGCAATAGACTTCTGAAGTTTGAATTATTTCTTTGGTTTACCTTGCCTAGGGACATATAGCAGATAAAAAACTGCTATGAGCAATGTCCAAGATGTTACTGCCTATATTGTCTTGTAGGATTTTTATGTTTTCAGATCTAACATTTAAGTTTTCATCCATTTTGAATTTATTCTTGTGTGTGGTGTAAGAAGGTGGACTAATTTCATTTCTCTGCATGTATCTGTCCAATTTTCCCAAACCATGTACGGAACAACCTATCATTAGCCCATTGTATGTGCTTGCTTCCTCTGTCTAATATTAACGGAGCACAATGGTGAGGCTTTCCTTTGGGGCCCTCTCTTTCATTCCATGGATATCTGTGGGTGCTCTTATGTCAGTTCCATGCTGTTTGCGTTACTAGGGCTTTCTAATATAGTTTGATATTACATACCATAATTCCTCCAACTTCATTCTTCCTCAAGGTCACTGTTGCTATACAGGGCCTTTTGTTGTTCTGTACAAATTTTTCAAATATTACTTTTAGTTCTGTGAAATACATCACTGGTGTCATGATAGGAGTGGCATTGAATCTAAAGATTTGGGGGGTACTATGGACAATTTAATGGTGTTAATTCTTCCTATTCATGAACACGGTGTTTCTGCTTATTTGTAATTTCTTCAAGTTCTTTCTTCAATGCTTCATCATTTTCTAAGTTTAGGTCTTTTATAACCTTGGTGAGATTTTTTCCTAGGACCAAAAGAGCCTTCTGCATTCCACTTGGGTCTGGAGGCTTGGAAGTCTGCAGCACAAGGAGGCCAGTTTAGGAACAAGGTCCTCCACGTGGGGATCTGAAGCCCACCACCATGGCTACATGGTATACACTGGCCCTGATCAGAAGTTAGGGGGCTCAAATTGTTGCTCTCTGGTATTTCACTGCTACCAGGGGCTGTACTTGGAAGAGGGGAAGTTATCACTTCCATGCCTACATTCAAAAGTCCCTTAAACACAGAAAACTAACCAAGCCTTCTAGAGTAACTACCCATGATGTTCTCCCACACGACATCCTCCAACAGATATTTGAGAAGACTTCAAAGCTGAGGTCTCTCTTTGCCCTTACCGACTACTTTCGCCTGCCCCTAGAACCCGACATCTACGTTTCACAATACACTGGCCACATTTTCCTTTCCCATCCAACACGGACCTCTCCACAAGTCCTACCTTTCACCCCGGACTCCTGCTGCTCCCTCAGTCCTCTGGTGGCCTCAGCAGGGAGAGTGAACTGATCCTGATTGGCCACTGAAAATTTCTTCTTTCGATGCCACCCACCAGACTTGAAGTCAATGGGCACATAACTATCACTACGGGCTCCTGGATCCCCAGGAGTCTGACTACACAGCACCACAGAGCTCTCCCAGGAGGCCTGGGTGAATGGTTTTCCCAGGTCTTCACCAGTACTCCAGGGCACAGTTGGTCCTTCTCCCCTGCTTCATGGTGTCCAGGTGCTGTGCTGTGAACAGAGAGGTTATTGCCTGCATGCTTATGGGAAAATGTCTCCTCTAATTTGAAATACAACCAGAACCTTAATAGTAACTTCTTGTCATATTGCCTCTAAAGGACAGGAATCCTCAGACATTTCAGCAGCTTTCTTAGGCTGAGGTCTGCCCTTGGCACTGCCCACCACCTGAGGCTCCTGCTGTCACTCTGGCACATATTGTTCCCAGTAACATGGCTCCTAGTCACTTCTTCCATACCAAACAAGGAACTGTCTGCACTACAACCCTTTTCCCCCCAGACTCCCTTCTATCTGTAACTCCTTCTGTGGCCTCAGGATGGTAAGTGTCCTGGTCACCGTCTGCCACAGAGGACTTCTTCCTGAGACTCCTCCCCAGCGACTTGCAGGTGTTGGGCACGTCGCTGTTACTACAGGCTGCAGTATCCCCAGGTGTCTGACCCCCACATCACCGCAGAGCTCGGCTGGGAGGCCTGGGTGGATGGTTTAACCAGGTCCTCACCAGGGCTCATGGGGTTGGGTTGCTCCTTTTCCTCTTCCTCGCGGTGTCCAGGTGCTGTGTTCTGAACAAAGAGATTATTGCTTGCATGCTTATGGGAAAATGGCTCCCCTAATTTCTAAGACAACCAGAACCTTCCTACTGACTTCTTGTATTAGTGTCTCTAAAGGACGGGAACCTCCGGAGATTTCAGCAGTTTTCTTAGGCTGCGATCTGCCTTTGGCACTGCTTACCACCTGGGGCTCCTGCTGTGAGTCTGGCGAGTGTTCTTCCCAGTAAGATGGCCTCTCAGTCACTCCTTCTGTATCCAACAAGGAGCTGTCTGTACTTCAACCCGTTTTCACTGGACTCTCTTCTGTCTGTCACGCCTTCTGTGGCCTCAGGAGGGGAGGTGTCCTGCTCACCGTCTACAACAGAGGACTTCTTGCAACGCCTCCCCAGCGACTTGCAGGTTTTGGGCACAACCCTGTTACTACAGACTCCTGGGACACCGGGAGTCTGATTGCACACCACCACAAAGCTTTCCCGGGAGGCCTGGGTGGATGGTTTACCCAGGTCCTCAGAAGAGCTCATGCGGCTAGGTTGGTCTTTCTCCTCTGCCTCATGGTGTTCAAGCGCTGTGTTGTGAACAGAGAGGTTATTGCTTGCATGCTTATGGCCAAATGGCTCCTCTAATTTCTAAGACACCCAGAACCTTCCTAGTTACTTCTTGTCATATTGCCTCGAAAGGACGGGAACCCTCAGACATTTCAGAAGCTTTCTTAGGCTGAGTTCTGCCTTTGGCACTGCCTACCCCCTGGGTCTTCTGCTGTCAGTCCGGCACACGTTCTTCCTAGGAAGCTGGCTATTCAGCAATTCCTTCTATATTTTACAAGGACCTCGCCCCAATTCTTACCTTTCTCCCCAGGCATCCACTTGGTGCTCACTCCTCCTATGGCCTCAGGAGGTAAAGAGGCCTGCCTTTCCTCCTCCACAGAGGGTTTCTTCTTGGGACTGCACCATCATGACTTTGGGTTCTTGCGCACGTCATCGTTCTTGGAGGCTTCTGGGTCCTGAGGGGGTGACCGCATACCACTGTGGAGGTTTCGCCTGAGCCCTGGCTGGGTGGGTCACCGTGACCCTCACCAGAGCTGACGAGGCTGAGTCCTCCACTCTCTGGCATCTCATTGGATTCAGACACTGTGGTTGCCAGAGGGGAGTTTATTACTTGCATGCTTATACCCCAATGGCTGCTCAAACTCCTAACCCAACCTCAACATTTCTAGTGGCTCCTAGTGACATTGTCCCTCCAGGACACAAAGCCTCAGACATTCCAGCAGCTTTCCTAGGCTGAGGTTTCCTTGTCCCCTCACATTGGCTCAGCATCTTGTTGTGTGTCTGGCACCTACTCTTTCTGTTTAGCTTCCCACCTGCTCCTTCTTCATTCAAGGACCTTGCCCCAACTCAAACCTTGGGACCAGGTCTGTTGTGTCTCTAATTCCTTTTTCAAATCAGGAGGGCCAATAGCATGCTCCTCCTTTGTCTAAAACTTCATTTTCCTTCCACGATGCCTTCAAGCCTTCGACATCCAAAGCATATGGTGTTTGATGGAGGGACCTGGTTCTCCAGGTTGATGGCTGCCCATGACAGCAGCCTCCATCCCCTCATTTTGTATATCCAGTGTTGAAGTCTGTAATGACAGTGGCTGGTAACCAGTTGGGAGGCCTCTAGCCCTCCCCGAACATATACGCTGGTACTTCCTCCCACAGGTATTTCAGCTCCATCATCAAGCCCCGCCCTGTGTTTGCACAGTCCACCACCAAGAAAGTTAGATTCACCTCCAGGGCTCAGAAGCAACCTCATGCAGAGGGCCCCATCCACACTCCACACCCACCCCACCAGGCTTGACCTGAGCAAGAGTGACCCGACAGTGTTCTCATCAGGTCCTCATACACACACACACACACACACACACACACACAGACACAAGTAGGTGTCTTAGGGCTCCTCAGGTGTGATCTGAGTGGTGGCCTGGCCCGAACAAAACCTGGTCCTGCCTCCTTTACCTGTGTATGTCGCCGAGAAAAGGGCCATAGGTGTCTTATGACCCTCCATAAAGGTCATAAGACTCCCCTGCTTTTTCCATCACCTTGGGATTACCCCAAACAGCAACACCACATAGTTTGCTCTTGGAAAATCCCAAACCAACTGATCAGGGTAGGGGCAGCTTTAGAAGATGGTTGCCCAGTCACCAGGCTTCCAAGTTCCCTCAGACTCTTTTGTGAGGTCACTGCCTGGGCCCCTTGCTTCAAGCATCTCCTGACAGCAGAGCAGTGACTTCACTTCCTAATGACCAGTGGCCTTACTACACTGAGCAGTAACATGCCAAGACTGCCCCTACCCAGCTCACTTGGCTAGAGACAGTTGCACCAGAGGCTGTCTTGTTGTCTGCCTGCCTCCCTAGGCCACTGCAGGTGCAGCAACTGCTTGATGAAGACTCTGTCCATGTCTCCACCAGTGACGGGCAGGTGCGCCACAGCAGCAAGGGCCAGAGCAGGCCATAAGTGACTGTGGCCACCTGGCGGTCTGGGAAACCAGGGCCCCTGGATGCACGGAGGAGGATTCCTCCTCCGAAAACACCCAGGATCTCCAGGCCGCTCATGATTTCTAGCTGCAACCTCGAGCACGGGCCCCTGTTAAATGAACTGAGCCAGATGACCTGGAGCCCAAGGAGGCAGAGCCCAAGGTGAAAAGGGGGGAAGGTAGGGTTAGCATAGGGGTGGTGGGTTGATCTGTGCTTATGGGGATGGAAATTTTTATTATTTGGGGTTTGGGGGGCCTCGTTCATCTTTTCTTTTTTATCTTTTCACCCATCATTTTTCCATGGTTTGATTCATTTTAAGTGATAAGTAACATTTACTATTTAAATTGTAATCTGTGCTATTTCTGAGCATGAAAAGAATGACATTTGGGGCCATGGGGGATGTGGAGCAGCAGTGCAACATTTAATAAAATGCAAAGTTAAAGTAATGCTGTTTTTGACCTTGAAAGTGGAATATGAAGAACAAAGGAATAAATATCTCACAATCCAATTTGCAGTAGGAATTTATATATATAACAGAACACTAAATTGCACTGTGAAAATCAATGGGATTTTAAAATTTTGAATCCAGGATTAAAAGTAAAACCATCCTTAGCCCTGGCTGGTGTAGCTCAGGGGATTGAGCTAGGGCCTGCGAACCACACGATCGGGGTTCAATTCCCAGTCAGGGCACATGCCTGGGTTGCAGGCCAGTTCCCAGCAGGGGACTCACAAGAGGCAACCATACATTGATATTTCTCTCCTTCCCTTCCCCTCTAAAGATAAATAAATAAAATCTTTAAAAAAAAGTAAAACCATCCTTAACTTTTAAAAGAATACAGATGCATTAGTCACTATTAATTAGTTTTTGTATTTTCTTAGTCAATTGGGATGGCAAATTGCCTTCTGCAATTATGGTGACTTTACTTAAGATAAAAACTTACATCTGGAAAGAAAAGTCTTCATTCACTGAAAATAAAAATAATAACAACAAGTTTTAAAGTGTCTACCACATTTTTTGCACACCAAAAAAAAAGCTATTATATTACAAAGTTGTACAAAATCCCTTAGGCCATGCACTATACAAACACATCTAATTGAGCATCCATGTATGATGAACACATCTTTTATTGCCCTATTGTTTGCAGACCTTTTTTCTTAAATATGAGGCCATACTTCTAAATCTCTGCTCTTTCTTAGTTCCTTTTCTCTCTGTTTAGAAAAGATTAGGTCACATTTTCTTAGGAAATTATAAATTTTCAGTGTTAAACATTGGTTTTTCCTCACCCATCCTTCTCTTTCAGGGCACTGCTTTCTTCCTATAGCCCTATGGTTTCCTGGTTTTCCCTGTAAACTGTCGGTCAGTGCCTTTGATCCTATTTCACATTTGCTAACCAAAGGCACATTTCCACTCCAGTAGCCCTATTCTCATTATTTGTAAAGAGATTATCTCCCATGAAATTCTTACCTCTCCACCGCTGTACCTACTTACATACACACACCCCACCACCACCAATAACAACAACAAAACAACATAACAACAACAAAACAGCATAGCAACAACCAAAATGAGATCTTCCCGGGTGAATGACATTCAGTTGCTTCCAGAAATCTAAGCAGGTTGAAAGCAGAACCTGGCCCAGATTCACCAGCAGCAGCTAAGCTGACTGGCTACTGATTTAGAACAGATCCAAACAGTATTTCTGGAAAAACAAAACAAAGCTTCTGTAATTAATAAGAGGTAGTGTTACACCCCAACAAGAGCAGTAAAGGGCTGATTCCATTGACTTATTTCTTATTCTAGACAAGGGGTACCACAGAATCCATGCCAAATTCCAGTTGAGTGGACAAAATGATGTTTCACCAAAGTATGAAACAGTGGCTGAATGCAATAAGACAAGGCTGATCGGATTCTGCACTTCTGAGTAGTGCTAGTATTGCTGCCTTCCCTTCGCCTCCATCAGATGTCCCAAATTGCCACTCTCCCTGTCGGGGCCCAGCATTACTATGACTTTCATTGTGGGATTAGGTACAGTGTCCCTTTGGGTCTTGAATTAAGCCTTTATTGGTAGGGATGGTGTTGTTTGAATATATCATCTACCCCATTCTTTTACTTTATTTCCCAATGTGTTTAGAAGCCAGAAGGAGTAGGGCACTATATGGTGGACCTTCAAGAAGATTCCAAAAAGTGGTTCATTGGCTGCTAACATTGAGAAATAAAGGAAAAGACATGGAATTATGGGACAGAGAAATATATATATAGAAAGGAATGGCTATTGGTGAGGTCAGGACAGGTGACTTTGAGCTTTGTATTTTATTTAATGTTTGGGCGAGAAATTTTGACCTCAGTGGTATGTAGAGGCTTATATTAGCCAAGCTGACTTAACAGATAGACAGACTCCTGCTGTGACCTGTGAGTTTTGAGTTTTGAGTTTTGTTCATGCAGAATGATGACCCCTATGTGTGACGGTTTTGTCTAGAGATGAACAGCTGTTTCCATAGATGCAGGGGACACGGACTCTATCTATGGGTCCCCTTTGGCAAACACCTCTTGGTCCACTGAGGAGACCACTGAGACTTGCAAAAGTTGCAGGACTCACTAATGTTAATCTTATGTGGAAATGTGCCCATCGGGTTGGTCTTAGCAAGGATAAGGGCAGCGCCAGGATGCAGACTGCTGCGGTTTACTACGTAGATGCAGCTTTCCTTCTACTGGCCAAGAAAACATCCAACTAAGGATAAAGAGCCTCAGTGCATAGGCCTTTCAGACATGAAGGAATGTAACAAATTATGCTATTTTTACCTTGTTTCTCAGCCAGGGCTGAGACTAAATTAGACAGATGAGTACTTTGTGTGCACTGAGCACTAAGGAGACTCTAACTTCAACGATTTGCTGCTAATTTAAGAAACCTGCTGCTCCCAAGTTCATTCAGTATTGAGGCTTAGAAGGGAGGGAAATGTGGAGTGAATAATCTTGACATCTTGTGCTTTGTGCATGGGTTTAAGTCATCCCCAACCACATAATCTCAAGTTAACTCTGTACGTGTTAATTCCAAATGAGGAAGAAACTTCTCAGCAGACAAGTTCTTAGCTCTAAGGAGCTCAGTGGGGAAATAGAAACTAAAAGGTTTTGAATATAATACATGGCCGGGGGGAGGGGTTCAGGGAAGGATGCTTTAAATGAGACCAGGTGGCCAAACTGCCATCATTACAATTTTCCAAATTTTGCAGTGTGTCATCTGCCCATCTCAAATAAAAGTGGCAGAATGCAAAAGCAGATTTTTACCCTAGCCATGCATAATGCTAAAGGCAACGTCTCTCTAGGAGACCTTCCTGTTAAGATGCTAAAGTGAAGATTTCAGACAGTTGAACCTTTTTTAGGTGAGCATCTCTCAAGAGAGGTGAGGAATCAAGAGTCAGATTCTGCCTTTGTTTATTATAATTATTTCTTTTTAATCCTTGATTTATATTGTTTATAAGACTAAGGGCAGTTGGCCCTGGCTGAGTAGCTCAGTTGGTTAGAGCATTGTCCCAATACACCAGGGTTGTGGGTTTGATCCCCTGTCAGGGCATATGCAGGAAGCAACCAATGAATGTATAAATAAGCGGGACAACAAATTGACATTACTCTCTCTTTTTCTCTCTCTCCCTCTCCCTTTTTCTCTGTCTGAGATCAATTTTTTAAAAAGGCTAAGGGCAGTTAGTGTTATCTTCAAGAAAATGTGAACTAATTTGTTGTTGTTGTTGTTTAAATGTTTTATTTATTTATTTGTTGAGAAAGGGGGAGGGAGGGAAAAAGACAGGGAGAGAAATGTCAACGTGAGAGAGAAACATCAGTGGGTTGCCTTTTTCATGAGCCTCGACTGGGGACCAACCCCACAACCTGGGCATGTGCCCTGACGAGGAATCAAACCAGCGACCCTTTGCTTTAATGGCTAACCAACTGGGCCACACTAGTCAGGGCCAAAGGTGAAATATTTTTATAGTACTTGGGTCTCTAAACTAAACTATTCCAAGCACAAGTATGCAAACTATACTTATAAAAAAGTATTTAGAGTACACTTTTTATACATGCCCTTTCTTTTTTATTTATTTATTTATCTTTAGAAGGGAAGAGAAGGAGAGAGGAAGAGAAATAATAATGTATGGTTGCCTCTCGTACATCCCCTGCCGGGAACTGGCCTGCAGCCCAGGCATGTGCCCTGACTGGGAATTGAACCACGATTGCTTGGTTCACAGGCCCACGCTCAATCCACTGAGCCACACCAGCCAGGGCTATACATTCCCTTTCTTGAAGTAGCCCCACCCTGGGTAGTATAGTTTATTTGTTTCTGATTATATTATCATCTGCATTTCTCCTAGCTTTCTTTTCCTGCAATTTAGCTCATATTTTAATGTTGGCTCAGATAAATACTGTATACAGAAAAAACTATCATTAAACAAAGCAAATGTAGTACAGAATAATTTTACCACCCTAACACCTATTCTTTTTATAAGAAGGAAATGAAATGTAATGTAAATACTACATTTTAATGAATCATCACCTTTAAAAAAAAAAGGCAGTTTAGGATCTCAAGGGAATTCATTTAGTTTTACAGAATATTACTGTGAGAAGTATTATTACACCATTGTGTTTTTGTAGAGCTCTTCAATTAACCAGACAACACAGTTTATGTATTAACCTAGTCAGCAAAGAAATATCTGTTGGCTCTTCAACAGTTGGTTCCTTCACTCAGTGAGACTGCCAAGTCACCAGGTGGTAGACTGTAGCAAAAAAACAAGGTGAACCCTGGCTGGTATGGCCCAGTGGATTGAGTGTCAGCCTGTGAACCAAAGAGTTGCTGGTTCAATTCCCAGTCAGGGCACATGCCTGGGTTATGGGCCAGGTCCCCAACTGAGGGCATACAAGAGGGAACTGATTTATGTATCTTGCACATTGATGTTTCTCTCCCTCTCTTTCTCCTTCCCTTCCCCTCTCTCTAAAAATAAATAAATCAAATCTTTAAAAAAAAACCAAAAAACAAAACCAGAATGATTACAGAAACTCTTCTCATGGTACTATTCATCTATAAACAGCACATTTGCAGCTAAAATTCCTGGAGATCCCCTAAGCCCACCTGCACCCTAAATCTAGAATGTAACAGGCTTAGCCTCAATTATAGGGGAAAGGGTCTACCTTGACATATTTCCATGGCTCTTAACTAAAATTAGATTTACTTTTAAAATGAATCCAGGGCAGGCAGAAGTCAATTGCTATCTAGAATCATTGCATAAGACCTCATCTAAGCCTGGGTGGAAATATTGAGGTAGAGTCTTAAAAACATCACTTCTTTGGGGATTCATCTCAATTGCTTCTTGTAACTAAAAAAGAAGGTGAACTTTGGAGAAAACAGGGTAGCTTGGTGAAGTGACCTGCCTAAGTTAGAACTCAGGTAGTGTGGCTCAAGAGTCCCCACACTGCACTTTTGTGAGTTGACTTACATTTACACAGCCCCCTTACTGCGCTGCTCCATTGTCCTTTCTGCAGCGGGGCAACCACTGAGGCCTCCCCTCCTCTACTGAATTCTGACAAACTAGAGATGCCAGTTGCATCCCATTGCTATCTGGACTGATCTGCAAACTGCCATTGTTCTCCCCACCCCCTCACCCCAAGTCTGGTCCTGGAGTAGTTACCATGTGCTGTGCCTTCCCGTCCTCAACATCCAGGGAGGTGTATTCTCTCTGGGAAGAAAGGTGCAGATTTCTGCACATGGTTCTTTGATCTCTCAGATGTGTCTCTCTATTTGTAATGCAAATTAGACTTCATAATGGTAAACTTCTCGAGGGCAGGGTGGTGTGTTCTATCTTTTTTGCCTTTCCCATCATGATAGGTGATCAGTATTCCTTTTATACCTTTTTGTTAGCATGGATTTGAAATGATTCTCTTTGCACGCCTATGTATTTTTTGTATATGTCCTTTGATGACTGAATGTGTCATATTTCATGGAGAAGTAATAGACTTTTATATTTAGAGCTTCCTCTCTTTACCCTCCAAGTTGTTTTGGAATTGGCTGATAGGATTTTGTCACTTTACTGCCAGATACGAGTACATCAGTGTCACATAGGATTTCGTTTCTTATATTCATATGAAATGAACTACAGAACAATTCCTCTAGCCTTTCAACATCACTTTTCTCTTTAAAGGCCAACTCAGAAGGAGCAAAGCCTCCATTCCAGGGAATGCAGGGAGTCCTTCCCCTTCCCCAGACTTTGTTAAGGCGCTTGATAAGTTCTCCCATGTTCCACGAATCCATCCTGGGTGTTTTGTGTCGACTCCGCTGGGTTGCTGCGTCAGATTTCTCCACTGCTCACACCTGGCTAGAGCTCTGCAGGCTCCTTAGCCTCCCAATGTGTAGACACAAATGCCCCCCAAAGGGTAAAGATGGATTCCCCTACCTTGAGTTTGGAAAACTCAGCTAACACATTTTTGCATGCTCAACTAAGGCTTGAAGAAGCTGTAAGCGATTATAATGTTAAAAAAGGAAAATTAGAACATTGACATGAGATGTTCACCCTAGAATGTAGGGTTTACTGACTTGCCCTTTCAGAAAAACACTATGCTGAAGGAGGGGATGGCCTGGTGGATTCTCTCTTTGGCTCCAGTCAGCTTTCCCATTCACAGAATCCACTTAATCTCTTCAGCCAAACTTCCCTTTTTGATCTCTTTTACTCTCTCAAGTACCACCTCCCCACCCCCCAGGCCTCAGACTCAACTAGAGGAAGTGGAGCCACATATAATCAAAATGTCTTTTGAGAAGCCTGTAGTTCCCATGCGTACTGCACGCTCTTCTTTCCCCCTGCACACCCTCCCCCCACCTCACCCACCCAAAGAACTCAGCAGACTTCAGGATCTATTTTTGGAGATTATGATTTTATCCACGGGTTTCTGTAAGGATAATAATAGGTCCTTAATTTACAGATACTCAACTAAAAGCAATATTATTTATTTCACTCACAAGTACCTAACTCATGAAATATGAGCGCTTCTGAAACAAAGGAAGACGGTACTCTGAAACAAGTCTGCCTTCCAACATTTGTAAAGTGGTTGCAGGTAGAAATGCTTGGTGGTTTAAAACATGTTACTTTCTCTCTCACCACTAAGAATTTAGAAACATTGGGATCTATACTCCTAGGTCACCTCAAAAGGACATCACCCACCCTTTTTCTTAAGCCTGGCTATTTCTATAAGATTATTCCCATTCGTATATAGAATAGTTTTAAAGATTGGTATTTCCACCTTTTCTTACATCTAAGCACTATCCTATCACAATGACACGGGACAATTTCTAAGAGCCTTCATATTTGTATTCTCGGAGCACTGAACTGCTTTAAGCTTCAGTGGTATTAAGTTAGGAAGGGGCTGACTTAAGAGTCACTTGAGAAGTACATATCAGAAAAGCACCTACTCCTCGGAAAGAGGGGATGGCATATGTGGCATTTTGTTGGCAAAGGAGTCACTTTGAAAAAAAAGAGATCTGTGAGCCATTGTTTTAAGTGAAGCTTCTGCTTATACACCCATTGAACTTTGTATTCTTCTGATGGGTGTGGTAGGTCAGTCAGAAAGGAAAAAGGCCTCAAGAGGTTCTTTACTGTTATTTGAATTCTGGCTGTTTTTGCAATACAGAGGTAGTATTCTATTGTCGTAACTACTTTCTTTGTGTACTATAAATGTTCCGATGTTAGGAACCTTAACACTGAGTCAGTGAGAGTTGAAGGAGGACAGGGAGGTGATAGATAGATAATAGATAGATGATAGATAGCTAGATAGATAGACAGACAGACAGACATACTGTTAACAGGGGACTTGGCTCTCTCTGACTACCTCGAGTTGGCTGGAAGTATGTGGGTTCTAAACTTGGGGCAGGAAAGTTTTCACAACACAAGTCCAGATGATTTTTGAAAGTATTGGGTTGGCCAAAAAGTCCGTTTAGTTTTTCTGTAAAGTAAAAGACACATGTTTTCATTTTCACCAATAACTTTATTGATTTTATATCTTGAGTATGTCAACTATCTCCCATGTGGTATAGCGTTGATTGTTCTCAGTTAATGTCCCCAGTTGACTGCTGTCAACTTCAACTGGTCTACCCGGCCGTGGAGCATCGGCCAAAGAGAAATCTCCAGCACGAAACTTCACAAACCACTTTTGACATGTTTGGTCAGTCACACAACCTTCCCCATACACTGCACAAATCTTTGTGTGTTTCAGTTGCGTTTTTACCTTTCCTGAAGTTACAAAGCGTAATATGCTGAAATTTTTTTCTATTTTTTCCACCTCCAATATTAAAATGACTACACAAAAATTCACCAGTTTTGATGTTTGTTTTTTTCAAATGCACACTGACACGACAGCTGTCACGAGACAATCTACCAAAATTGTATCAAATGAAGTTAAAAACAACTAAGCACTACTAGAGCCATCTTACGGAAAAAAAGCTGAATGAACTCTTTGGCCAACCCACTATATTTATTAAAGCTGGGAACAGTGAAACCAGGAAGGGCTCCAGACAGTGGAAGCGGCAGGAGAGCCTAAGCAGGGCAGCCTTGTCCCACTGGGAACATCATAGGCAAGAAATGAATGTTGGTAGGGCTGCTTTAATGCACTAAGAAGTCAGAGTAAAGGTGGCCCTGGGGACAGAGTCGGGGGTCAGTCTGGGATGAGTGGCCCTTTGCTCCCCTGGCTGCAAGTCTCCAGGGACCATCAGAGTTTAGGAGATGCACTCCTATGGTGGAAGAAGAGGGGGAGGAGGAGGGAAAAGGAACAGACATGCTCCCAAAAAGGAGTGCATGCCCTGGGGCTTTTGCTTTTGTTTTGCTTTGCCTTTAATGGCTGGGGGTGTAGGGTAGGTCTTGGGGGAGGATCTCAGTAGAGTATTAATCAGCTTCATGCTGATGTACCAAAATGACATTTATTCCTTGAACTTCATCTGTCCTTGGGTGTGGTTGGGAAAAGGCATTAACAGGATTTTGGCCATCTTCCTCCCTAAGTAGGGTGATTCAAATGACAGTATTTACTGTCTGGTTGGGGAGGAAAAGTACAAACCATTTACTGGTAAGTGCCCTTGGTTTAGGACAGATAGGGTTTACTCAATGGCTACAAACTGCTTGATTAACCATCAGTCTCAGGTTCCCTATTCCACTTGTCCCAGTTTACTAACCTGTCTCAATATGATATATCATATATAATATGTTATATGTGATATACATACCTATACATATATGATTATCTTCCCTGAAAGATCACTAAATGAAGGCAAAAAGGTCTGGACCTTATCTCAACAAGCTGATCATGTTTTCAATTCTGTCCTTTAGTTTCTATGCAACCTGCAAGTAAACCAACTGTTGACATGCCAAAATTTCTGATAAAACTTGATAACCTGATACGTTATAAATTTCAACACTAGTGACAAAAAATTGATTTTTAGTGGAAAAGTGAAATTCTCTTTTTTGGCTAAAAAGATTACACTTTGAAGTATAATTTTAGGAAGTGCCATTTGTTTTATACTTATATACCTAACTCTAAGACCAACCTTATTGTTCTATTTTTACTAGAAAAAAGCTATTATATAAATGCTATATATGTACATTACCAAGTACTTAAAATCTTAGTTGTAATTGTACCTGAACTTCTGCTGAGTACTCACCAGACAGCAGAGACATGCCCGAACAGGTAAGTCAGCACATAATTGAATGACATCTGTGCCCTGAGTACTGCCATCGTATGAAGCTCGAACTGTGACTAGTTTCTATTACACAATTTTAGAGCAGTAATTTTTTTTAAACATTGCACAAGCATGATAAAGACAGGACAGACTTATTTTTCTTTCTCTGTCCACTGAACTTTCATGAGAGTGTTATAAGAACCTTATTTCTTACCACACCAACCCTCACGCTTGACTGTATTGCCCAATAAGGACCAGATTTCCCAAATATCATGCTCTAGCTGAGCTTGCAATGATCACGAGTCAGTCAGGAGGCCTGTACATATGGTAAGGTTGATTTTCAAAATGTTTTGAACTGAACATAAACAAGCATATTTAAAATGACAGTATCAAAAAAACACAGCTCAAAAGTTTGGTTTTATTTACAGTGACCCACTGTCTATTTTAAATAATTAACCTTTATTGTCCTCCAAATCCTTTTGGGTGAGCAAGTCATTCTTTAAGAAAAAAGTCTGGCCCTGGCTGGTGTAACTCAGTGGATTGAGCACGGGCCTGTGAAGCAAAGGGTCGCCTGTTCGATTCCCAGTCAGGGCACATGCCTGGGTTGCAGGCCAGGTCCCCAGTAGGGAACACATGAGAGGCAACCACACATTGATGTTTCTCTCCCACTCTTTCTCCTTCCCTTCCCCTCTCTCTAAAACATAAATAAGTAAAATATTTTTTTAAAAAAAGAAGAAAAAACTTTGTGGGAGGAAAAAAGGAAAGTTTAATTACCCTCTATGGGACTGTTTTTTTTTCCTGCTTCAGTAGGACAACAGTAGTTCTTAGATGTAATTTTATACAATTTCCGTGGCATGTTGAAGTATGGGAGACAAAAGATTTTTATACTATTATTAAATGTATTGTTTAAGTAAGCAAACACAAAGACAGAGCTATTATGTTACTGTACTATTATTCTAATGTTTTGTCTTCATTTTCAATACATGGAGGATCTCTGTAGAAGGTCAAAATGTCCCCTTTAATCATAATTTAAGATTGGCTTTAATTGTTGTTATTGTTCTAAGGTTGTATCTATTTCTCTAGTAAAGATTGTTTTGATACATGAATTTGTAATTTTAATCCAAAACTTGATTTAGTAAAATTTTACAGAAAAAGTTTTGACAGTATCCAAAAGGAAAGATTTGACTAATGTGTAAATGTGATTATTTATGAATAGAAGCAAAAATATAGTACATTCATTTTTAAGTAATACAAGACCGTTGGGCTAAGGTATATAATCATTGCAAATACAATTGAAACATGGCAGATATTTTATTTCAGTCCATCCACCATCTCCCATTTTTAGGTTAATTTCCAGGGTTTTTCCCCTGAATGATTTCCCAGGGCTACACGCCTGCTGCTTTGGGACAGGATGCTGTGGCTCCCCTACTGTGAAGTCTATCCTCTGGGGTGGCCAGAGCTCAGCTGAGGGCGAGTCATTCTCAGAATCGTTTCTCTGTTCTCATGACCTGGACCTGATTAAACAAATTGCAGTGACAAGCCCAGGAATATTCCTCCAACCAGTCAGGCAGAAACTTGGAACCTAAGCAAGAAATAAGTCAGGAAGGAAAGCAACAACGTGGAGGCAATCTCTTCAAGTACAAGGACAGAAACCTCATGCAGTAAACACGGGGCAGAATTCTGTAAGCCTGGATGGTGATGGTGAGCAGCGGCATGAAACGAAACGCTGTGAAATGATGAGCAATTCCAGACTCACTCACAGTGAGTGTATGAGCAAGCCTTATACATTAACTAGTTGAAATGTTCCGACGACAGAATCTATGAAGCTAACAAAAGAACTAGAATAATAACTAGCACTTAAATCCCATATTAAAAACTGCCTCTTGGCACAACTCTGTCTGGCCCAAGTTTTGTTTTCATAACTCATTTTCTGTGTCTCTAGGTCAAATTGGCCCCAGTCCATCTTTTTTAAAAGTTCATCACCCCAGATCAATCCCACTGGTTAAAATAAGCAATCTTTTCACAACTTGTAAACATAAAACTTGCCTGGAAGGAGCCTGCTTGTCTTTCCTTTGTAAACGTTAGTCATTTCCAAGTTAAGAGTAGACTTGAAATTCGATTCAGTTTGGTTAGACATGATGTCAGCTAACTTCAAAAAACTAATAAAATCATTAGTACAAAAAAGGTATGGACATTGCTTTATTGGTATTCAAAATGGATATTTACAAGTGTTCCCCCAAAAAGCAAGTCACAAGTGTTTGATATAATATAACATTATTATTCTGTTCTGCAACCACTTCACATTGGAAGATTGTATCCATAGATAATTTCAAGGTCAAATTCTTGCTATTATCATTTTTACTTACTTACTTATCATAAGTAAATGAATTACTTAACAAAAATATATATTTTTCAAAAGATACTTATCTTTCTTCTTCTTGAGAATATAACTCAGTCAAGCTACAATCAATCAGTGTATCCATTTAATAGTTATTTATTGAGCTCTATATGTACCAGGCCCTCCCTGACACCTAAAAATCATCATAGCTTATGAAACTCATTAGAAAAACATGGGAGCTTTCGGCAACAGTTTTGTGAGAAGTCTTTCTTGTTTACACTAAACGGTGAGGCTCGAGATCCTGGAGAAAAAGGAAATGAGAAGAGAATGGGTACCAAAACTGAAGTCTCTATGTGGGGCTGGAGATGCACTAACAATTCTGTCCTTTCTTCTCTCTGGAAACTATAACAAAATGAAGATAAGGGACGAGACCATGGCATAGCATGAAAATCAAAGAGGGAAAGCCTCTAAGATTCCTGCCTTCAACAATGTTTTACCCATGAGCGCTTTGTTACCCGTATATTTTTGGTTATGGCTCACATTTCCCCCAAGCATAATGTACTTTCTGTCCATCTTAAATTATATATTAAAAACAATAATAGGCAGTAAGAATAGTTTTGCCCTTAAAAATGGTTCATAAAGTAATATTTATTTCAAGAGGATTATTTTTCTTTGAATAAGTCGATCTTTATAGCTTATATCTCTGGTCATAGTAACCGTCAATACAGCAAATGCCATTTTCTCCTAGATATTAACATGATTTATAAGCATCTTGTGTCAGACAATAATAAGAGAAATCTTATATTTGTGAAGTGTTTTATAACTTAAAAATGCTTTCACATACATTATCTCATTTGGTTAACAACCCTGGCAGATGGCCAGGGCATATTTATCTATCGCTGCATTGAAGAAACTGACATATAGAGAGGTTATGAAACTTGCCTAAAGCATCACAATAAATAGTAGCGAGAGCTAGGACTTAAACTCAGGCTCTATGTTTCAGCTCAGGTCATGTGATCCACATTCAATATCTTCCCCTCCATGCTCTGTTTCCTATAACATTATGACTTTGAATGAATTAATAGTATCATGACATTTATCCATCTGTGCTGTAGATGTCGATGTTATTAAATAATTTCATCTGCTACTTGGTTAGCATTATATATGTAATGGATAATAAATAAAAAGGCACTAGCTATTACTGTGCATAATGCACCTTGAAAACTAAGATTAAATCATTGTGTAAACAGTATTATAAATGGCAAAAAGAAAAGCAAAATAAATAAGTAAATAAAAGGGGGATTTGTGGCCAAGATGGAGGCACAGGTAGATATGCCTTACACAACCAAAAGGAGGATGACAACCAATTTAAAAACAAACAAAAAAACCCCACTTGGACTGCCATAAAATCAAATTGCATGGAAATCGAACAACCAAGGAGTTAAAGAAACATTCATCCAGACTCGTAAGAGGGGTGGAGATGGGAAGCTGGGGCAGAGAGTCATGGGACGAGGCAGCAGCTGGTGGACCAGGATATTCTACATTCACAAGCAGAAGAGCTGGGAGGAACAACTGGGGAGTGAGACAGACCACACAACCCAGGGTTCCAGCACAAGGAAACTAAGGCCTCAAAACCTCTGGCAATAATAATCTGTGGGGGTTGGGACAGTGGGAGAAACTCCTAGCCTCACAGGAGAGTCTGTTAGAGGGCCCAAGGATCCTAGAATGTACACAAGTGCATTCACCCGGGAATCAGCATGTGAAAGAACACAATCCAGTTGCAGGAAGCAAAGAAAGTGACTGAAAGCAGGGCGAGAGCCGAGCAGGCAGCATCGTTCCCTCTCTGACCCTTCCCCCACATACAGTGCCACAATCCAGCCAGGTGAGTTGCCCTGACATGGTGAATACCTGAGGCTCCACCCCTTATGATGTAACAGGTGAACTGAGACAAAGAAATATGGCCCAAATGAAAGAACAGATCAAAACTTCACAACAAAACTAAGCAATGAGGAGATAGCCAACCTATCAGATGCAGAGTTCAAAACACTGGTTTGCCAGTGTTTTGATGCCCACAGAATAGTATGCCCATAGAAAATGATGGAGTTTGACCACAAAATAGAGGAAGAAGTGCAGGCTATGCAAACAGTGAAATAAAAAATATATGTATACAGGGAACTGATAGTGAAGGGAGGGAAACTGGAACTCAGATTAAAGATTTGGAACAGAAGGAAGAGATAAACATTCAACCACAACTGAATGAAGAAACAAGAATTCAAAAAAAAAAAATGAGGAGAGACTTGGGAACCTCTGGGACAACTTTAAATGTTCCAACATCTAAATCGTAGGGGTGCCAGAAGGAGTAGAGGAAGAGCAACAACTTGAAAACATATTTGAAAAAATAATGAAGGAAAACTTCCCCAGTCTGGCAAAAGAAATAGACATACAAGTCCAGGCACCTCTCCAAAGAGGCAGGACCCAAGGAGAAACACACCCAGGCACATCATAATCACATTACCCAAGAAGAAAGATAAGAAGAGAATTTTAAAAGCAACGGGAGAAGAGGAGACAGTTACCTACAAAGGGGTTCCCATAAGACTATCAGCTGATTTCTCAAAAGAAACCTTACAGGCAAGAAGGGGCTGGATCCAGCAAAGCTATCATTTAGAATGGAAGGGCAGATAAAGTGCTTCCCAGATAAAGTCCAGTTAAAGGAGTTCATCATCACCAAGCCCTTATTATATGAAATGTTAAATGGACTGAAGAAAAAGATGATCAAAACTATGAACAGTAAAAAGATAATAAACTCACAAATATTAGCAATTGAACATAATGTTTACACTTTAATTCTGTGCCTACAGGTAAAAGCAGTACTTCTTAAGTGTGTTTCTAGGAAATACAGGAAAATTATAAAATCTCATCAATTAATTAAAAATATTATATCTGCAATAGACTTCTAAAGTTTGAATTATTTCTTTGGTTTACCTTGCCTAGGGACATATAGCAGATAAAATACTGCTGTGAGCAATGTCCAAGATGTTACTGCCTATGTTGTCTTGTAGGATTTTTATGTTTTCAGATCTAACCTTTAAGTTTTAATCCATTTTGAATTCATTCTTGTGTGTGGTGTAAGAAGGTGGACTAATTTCATTTCTCTGCATGTATCTGTCCAATTTTCCCAAACCATGTATGGAACAACCTATCATTAGCCCATTGTATGTGCTTGCTTCCTCTGTCTAATATTAACTGAGCACAATGGTGAGGCTTTCCTTTGGGGCCCTCTCTTTCATTCCATGGATATCTGTGGCTGCTCTTATGTCAGTTCCATGCTGTTTGCGTTACTATGGCTTTCTAATATAGTTTGATATTACATACCATAATTCCTCCAACTTCATTCTTCCTCAAGGTCACCGTTGCTATACAGGGCCTTTAGTTGTTCTGTACAAATTTTTCAAATATTACTTTTAGTTCTGTGAAATACATCACTGGTGTCCTGATAGGAGTGGCATTGAATCTAAAGATTTGGGGGGTACTATGGACAATTTAATGGTGTTAATTCTTCCTATTCATGAACACGGTGTTTCTGCTTATTTGTAATTTCTTCAAGTTCTTTCTTCAGTGCTTCATCATTTTCTAAGTTTAGGTCTTTTATAACCTTGGTGAGATTTTTTCCTAGGTATTTTATTTATTTTGATGCAACTGCAAATGGTATTGTTTTCTTACTTTCCCTTTCTGACAGTCCATTTTTGGTGCATATAAATACAACTAATTTCAGTATATTAACTTTTTATTCTGCAAGCTTACTGAATTCAATAATCGATTCTAGCAAGGTTCTTTTGTAGCATCTTTAGGGTTCTCTTTAAAGAGTATCATGTGATTTTCACGTACACTCATCTGCTTATTGAAATCGTATGTATGTAGTCAGGTGGAATCCTGGATGTAGACGGTTGCTCCACGAGTCTCAGGTGAGAGGACCCCTGAGGTCCTTATTTGTTGGCACCCACTTTGGCAGCTGCTCAGCCTCCCTCATCCATGCAGACCGAGATTGGTGGGTTCTATCCCCTCTCCATGGATGTTAGTGTTCTTACCAGTTCCCAGCTGTTTCATCCGTGTTCTGGTGGGTAGTCAGGAAAGCACATCTGTGGAAAACTGTGCAAGAATTTCTGTGAGGTAGCCCCCTAGGGTGAGCACTGCCCGGTGAAGGGGACAGTGCTCAGTTAATGAGACTGAGACACACACAGGTCCTGCACACTGTCCTCCCAGAGAAGGTGGCCTTCCCTTTTTCTCTGCTGGGGTCTGCTGGGGCCTCTGCTTCCTCCCTCTGTGCCCAGGGCTGGTTGTTCTAGGACAGGAGCCTGCCAGTCAGATGGGGACAGTGCTCTCTCACAACTGTTGACAGTGTGTGGGGCCCCATCGGGCAGATCAGGAACCTCTGACAGGTAGTGGTGTGCGTGCTGCCTCTCACTGGAATTGGATGTGCTTTGTTGCTTGCCCCTTCTCACTTTGGAGAACACAGACTTTCCAGATTTTGCTGCCAGACAGGAATGTTGAACCTTTCTCTGGCCTTGGGTATGAGGAACATTTTCCAGCCTGTGGTTTGTGTTTCCAGAATTCTGCATTTTCTAGTTTTTCTTTGGGGCACAGGAAGAGCCACCCACTGCCTGCCTGGCTTCAGCCCTGCAGACGCAATTAGCAAAGAGGTCTCTACCTGGATATTATGCACACATTGCCCCCAAAGATTCTTTCTTTACATTTGATCCCTAATCCATCTGGGATACTCCTTTACAAAAACATATGAGCAGAAAAAAATGACACCTATTGTACCATTCCATGTATAGGAATCATCCAGAGGAGGCAAAGGAAGACAGAGAGCTGATCAGGAGTTACCAGGGACAGGAGGAGGGGGTCGCAGTACACTCGGTGCAGGGTCTTCTTCTGGCAGATGGAACATCATCTCATCGATAGAGGTGATGCTTGCACAGCATGGGAGTGCACATCATCCTCACAAGTGGCATAATATATAGTAACAACAAAACCTTTTATTTAGTGTTTCAGTTGAAGCCAGCCCAGGGACACAGTAACATGAAAATACAGGAATAAGGTGACAGCCGTGAGGTAAAGAGTTCCTGGATGGAGTGGAATCGCTGATTGAATGAAAATGAGCTCTACAGCTGACTCGAAGTATCCAGATGAATGTCGCCCTCCTCGGTGAGAGCAAGGGCTGGGTCAAGCGAAGATAGTTCAGGAGATCCTAGCAGGACAGGCTCCGTGAGGGGCAGGAACTGGATCCCCCCGGACCAAAAGAGGCTTCTGCATTCCACTTGGGTCTGGAGGCTTGGAAGTCTGCAGCACAAGGAGGCCAGTTTAGGAACAAGGTCCCCCACGTGGGGATCTGNTAACAACAAAACCTTTTATTTAGTGTTTCAGTTGAAGCCAGCCCAGGGACACAGTAACATGAAAATACAGGAATAAGGTGACAGCCGTGAGGTAAAGAGTTCCTGGATGGAGTGGAATCGCTGATTGAATGAAAATGAGCTCTACAGCTGACTCGAAGTATCCAGATGAATGTCGCCCTCCTCGGTGAGAGCAAGGGCTGGGTCAAGCGAAGATAGTTCAGGAGATCCTAGCAGGACAGGCTCCATGAGGGGCAGGAACTGGATCCCCCCGGAACAAAAGAGGCTTCTGCATTCCACTTGGGCCTGGAGGCTTGGAAGTCTGCAGCACAGGGAGGCCAGTTGAGGAACAAGGTCCCCCATGTGGGGATCTGAAGCCCACCACCATGGCTACATGGTATACGCTGGCCCTGACCAGAAGTTAGGGGGCTCAAATTGTTGCTCTCCGGTATTTAACTTCTACCAGGGGCTGTACTTGGAAGAGGGGAAGTTATCACTTCCATGACTACATACAAAAGTCCCTTAAACACAGAAAACTAACCAAGCCTTCTAGAGTAACTACCCGTGATGTTCTCCCACACGACATCCTCCAACAGATATTTGAGAAGACTTCAAAGCTGAGGTCTCTCTTTGCCCTTACCGACTATTTTCGCCTGTCCCTAGAATCCGACATCTACGTTTCACAATACGCAGGCCACATTTTCCTTTCCCATCCAACATGGACCTCTCCACAAGTCCTACCTTTCACCCCAGACTTCTGCTGCTCCCTCAGTCCTCTGGTGGCCAAAGGTTTGAGTTGGGGCAAGGTCCTTGAGTGAAGGAGAAGGAGCAGGTGGGAAGCTAAACAGAAAGAGTAGGTGCCAGACACACAATGAGACGCTGAGCCAATGTGAGGGGACAAGGAAACCTCAGCCTAGGCCACAGGAGGAGTGACTGACAAAAGAAAGTCTGGAGCGAAAGGGTTGTAGGGAACACATTTCCTTGTTGGATACTGAAAGAGTGACTGAGAGGCCAACATACTGGGAACAAGACATGCCAGACCGACAGCAGGAGCCCCAGGTGGTGGGCAGTGGCAAGGGCAGACCTCAGCCTAAGAAAGCTGCTGAAATGTCTGAGGGCTCCCGTCCTTTATAGACAATATGACAGCAACTCAGTAGGAAGGTTCTGGTTGTCTTAGAAATTAGAGATGCCATTTGTCAATAAGCATGCAAGCAATAACCTCTCTGTTCACCACACAGCACCTGGACACCACGAGGAAGAGGAGGACCAATGCAGCCCCGTGAGCACTCCTGAGGATCTCGGAAATTCATCCACCCAGGCCTCACAAGACAGCTCTGCGGTGGTGTGCAGTCAGACTCCTGGGGATCCAGGAGCCCATATTGTGAGTGACGAGCCCAACACTTGCAAATCACTGGGGAGGCATCGCAAGAAGAAGTCTTCTGAGGCAAACATTGAGCAGGACACTTCCTGTCTTGAGACCAGAGGAGAAGTGACAGATAAAAAGGAGTCCAGGGGAAATGATAGTTGTGAAGACACTTCCTTGTTGGATAAGGAAGGAGTGACTGAAAGGCCACCTTACTGGAAAGACCACATGCCAGACCGACAGCAGGAGCCCCAGGTGGTGGGCAGTGGCAAGGGCAGACCGCAGCCTAAGAAAGCTGCTGAAATATCTGAGGGCTCCTGTCCTTTAGAGACAATATGACAAGAACTCAGTAGGAAGGTTCTGGTTGTCTTAGAAATTAGAGGAACCATTTGTCAATAAGCATGCAAGCAATAACCTCTCTGTTCACCACACAGCACCTGGACACCATGAGAAAGAGAAGGACCCATCCAGCCCCGTGAGCCCCAATGAGGACTTGGGTAAACCATCCACCCAGGCCTCCTGGGAGAGCTCTGTGGTGGTGTGCGGTAGACTCCTAGGGATCCAGGAGCCCGTAGTGATAGTTACGTGCCCATCAACTTCAAGTCTGGTGGGCAGCGTCGCAAGAAGAAATTTTCAGTGGCCAATCAGGATCAGCTCACTCTCCCTGCCTTAGCAGAGAGAGTCTGGGTCTGTTGTGTCTCTAATTCCTTTTTCAAATCAGGAGGGCCAGTAGCATACTCCTCCTTTGTCCAAAACTTAATTTTTCTTCCACGATGCCTCCAAGCCTTTGACATCCAAGGCATATGGTGTTTGATGGAGGGACCTGGTTCTCCAGGTTGATGGCTGTAGCCCATGACAGCAGCCTCCATCCCCTCATTTTGTATATCCAGTGTTGAAGTCTGTAATGACAGAGGCTGGGAGCCAGTTGGGAGGCCTCTAGCCCTACTCAGCCTTCTTGGCTGCTGCTTCTGCCCACAGGACTTTCTGCTTTATGGCCAGCACTGTGTTTGCACAGACTTCCACCAGGAAAGTTAGCTTCACTTCCAGGGCTCAGGAGCAACCTCATGCAGAGGGCCCCATCCATACTCCACACCCACCCCGCCAGGCTTGACCTGAGCATGAGTGACCCGACAGTGTTCTCATCAGGTTCTCATAAACACACACACACACACACACACACACACTTTACTTCCTAATGACCAGTGGTCTTACTACACTGAGCAGTAACATGCCAAGACTGCCCCTACCCAGCTCACTTGGCTAGAGACAGTTGCACCAGAGGCTGTCTTCTTGTTGTCTGCCTGCCTCCCTAGGCCACTGCAGGTGCAGCAACTGGTTGATGAAGACTCTGTCCGTGTCTCCACCAGTGACGGGCAGGTGTGCCACAGCAGCAAGGGCCAGAGCAGGCCAGAAGTGACTGTGGCCACCTGGCGGTCTGGGAAACCAGAGCCCCTGGGTGCACAGAGGAGTCCTCCTCCTCCAAAGGTACCCAGGATCTCCAGGCAGCTCATGATTTCTAGCTGCAACCTCGAGCACGGGCCCCTGTTAAATGAACTGAGCCAGATGACCTGGAGCCCAAGGAGGCAGAGCCCAAGGGTTAAAAGGGGGGAAGGGAGGGTTAGCATAGGGGTGGTGGGTTGATCTGTGCTTATGGGGATGGAAATTTTTATTATTTGGGGTTTGGGGGGCCTCGTTCATCTTTTCTTTTTTATCTTGTCATCCTTCATTTTTCCATGGTTTGATTCATTTTAAGTGATAAGTAACATTTACTATTTAAATTGTAATCTGTGCTATTTCTGAGCATGAAAAGAATGACATTTGGGGCCATGGGGGATGTGGAGCAGCAGTGCAACATTTAATAAATTGTAAAGTTAAAGTAATGCTGTTTTTGACCTTGAAAATGGAATATGAAGAACAAAGGAATAAATATCTCACAATCCAATTTGCAGTAGGAATTTATATATATAACAGAACACTAAATTGCACTGTGAAAATCAATGGGATTTTAAAATTTTGAATCCAGGATTAAAAGTAAAACCATCCTTAGCCCTGGCTGGTGTAGCTCAGGGGATTGAGCGCGGGCCTGCGAACCACACGATCGGGGTTCAATTCCCAGTCAGGGCACATGCCTGGGTTGCAGGCCAGTTCCCTGCAGGGGACTCACAAGAGGCAACCATACATTGATATTTCTCTCCTTCCCTTCCCCTCTAAAGATAAATAAATAAAATCTTTTAAAAAAAGTAAAACCATCCTTAACTTTTAAAAGAATACAGATGCATTAGTCACTATTAATTAGTTTTTGTATTTTCTTAGTCAATTGGGATGGCAAATTGCCTTCTGCAATTATGGTGACTTTACTTAAGACAAAGACTTACACCTGGAAAGAAAAGTTTTCATTCACTGGAAATAAAAATAATAACAACAAGCTTTAAAGTGTCTACCACATTTTTTGCACACGAAAAAAAAGCTACTAAATTACAAAGTTGTACAAAATCCCTTAGGCTATGCACTGTACAAACACATCTAGTGCAGCATCCATGTATGATGAACACATCTTTTATTGCCCTATTGTTCACAGACCTTTTTTCTTAAATATGAGACCATACTTCTAAATCTCTGCTCTTTCTTAGTTCCTTTTCTCTCTGTTTAGAAAAGATTAGGTCACATTTTCTTAGGAAATTACAAATTTTCAGTGTTAAACATTGGTTTTTCCTCACCCATCCTTCTCTTTCAGGGCACTGCTTTCTTCCTATAGCCCTATTGTTTCCTGGTTTTCCCTGTAAACTTTCGGTCAGTGCCTTTGATCCTATTTCACATTTGCTAACCAAAGGCACATTTCCACTCAGTAGCCCTATTCTCACGATTTTTAAAGAGAATATCTTCCATTAAATTCTTCCCTCTCCACTGGTGTACCTATCACATACACACACCCCACCACCACCAATAACAACAACAACAAAACAACATAACAACAACAAAACAGCATAGCAACAACCAAAACGAGATCTTCTCGGCTGAATGACATTCAGTTGCTTCCAGAAATCTAAGCAGGTTAAAAGCAGAACCTGGTCCATGTTCACCAGCAGCAGCTAAGCTGACTGGCTACTGATTTAGAACAGATCCAAACACTATTTCTGGAAAAATGAAACAAAACTTCTATAATTAACAAGAGGTAGTGTTACACCCCAACAAGAACAGTAAAGGGCTGATTCCATTGACTTATTTCTTATTCTAGACAAGGGGTACCACAGAATCCATGCTGAATTCCAGTTGAGTGGACAAAATGATGGGTGGAGAATGGAAGCTGGGGTAGAGAGACTTGGGACAAGGCTGCAGCTGGTGGACCAGGATATTCTACATTCGCAGACAGAAGAGCTGGGAGGAACAACTGGGGAGTGAGACAGACCACACAACCCAGCGTTCCAGCACAAGGAAACTAAGGCCTCAAAACCTTTGGCAATAATAATCTGTGGGGGTTGGGACAGTGGGAGAAACTCCTAGCCTCACAGGAGAGTCTGTTACAGGGCCCAAGGATCCTAGAATGTACACAAGTGCATTCACCCGGGAATCAGCATGTGAAAGAACACAATCCAGTTGCAGGAAGCAAAGGAAGTAACTGAAAGCAGGCAGCATCGTTCCCTCTCTGACCCTTCCCCCACATACAGTGCCACAATGCAGCCAGGTGAGTTGCCCTGACATGGTGAATACCTGAGGCTTCACCCCTTACAATGTAACAGGTGAACTGAGACAAAGAAATATGGCCCAAATGAAAGAACAGATCAAAACTTCACAACAGAACTAAGCAATGAGGAAATAGCCAACCTATCAGATGCAGAGTTCAAAACACTGGTAATCAGGATGCTCACAGAAATGATGGAGTTTGGCCACAAAAGAGAGGAAGAAGTGCAGGCTATGCAAATAGTGAAATAAAAAAAATATATATATATATATATATATACATACATATATATATATACAGGGAACCTATAGTGAAGGGAAGGAAACTGGAACTCAAGTTAAAGATTTGGAACAGAAGGAAGAGATAAACATTCAACCATACAGAATGAAGAAACAAGAATTCAAAGAAAGAATGAGGAGAGGCTTGGGAACTTCTGGGACAACTTTAAATGTTCCGACATCCGAATCATAGGGGTGCCAGAAGGAGTAGAGGAAGAGCAACAACTTGAAAACATATTTGAAAAAATAATGAAGGAAAACTTCCCCAATCTGGCAAATGAAATAGACATACAAGTCCATGCAGCTCAGAGAGTCCCAAAGAGGCAGGACCCAAGGAGAAACACACCCAGGCACATCATAATCACATTACCCAAGAAGAAAGATAAGAAGAGAATTTTAAAAGCCAACAGGAGAAGAGGAGACAGTTACCTACAAAGGGGTTCCCATAAGACTATCAGCTGATTTCTCAAAAGAAACCTTACAGGCAAGAAGGGGCTGGATCCAACAAAGCTATCATTTAGAATGGAAGGGCAGATAAAGTGCTTCCCAGATAAAGTCCAGTTAAAGGAGTTCATCATCACCAAGCCCTTATTATATGAAATGTTAAATGGACTGAAGAAAAAGATGATCAAAACTATGAACAGTAAAAAGATAATAAACTCACAAATATGAACAATTGAACAACAACAACAAAAAACAAACAAACAAACTCAGGAAACAACAGAATCACAGAAATGGAGGGTTACAGTGGGGATGAACACATGGAGGGTTATAAGTGGGGACGGGGAAGAGGGAGAATGAGGGAAAAAGGTACAGGGAGTAAGAAGCATAAGAGGTAGGCACAACATAGACAGGAAGATGTTAGGAATTGTATAGGACATGGAGAAGCCAAAGAACTTGTATGTATGACCCATGCTCATGAACGAAGTGGGAAGGGAATCCTGGAGAGAAGGAGGAGTGTGGGGTGGAGGGGGGTAAAGGGAGAAAAAATGAGACAACTGTAATAGCATAATCAATAACATACACTTAAAAAAAGAAAAATAAAAAGGGAATGGCCAATTAAAAGAGGTTTTTAATGATTTTTTATTAGGACAAAAGCATTTCACCTGAAATGTTAATAAAAAATTAGAGATTGGCTAATGTACAGGGTCCAGCAGAAGTAAGGCCTGCTTGAGTGTGGCTGATGGGATAATAATATGGCTGTAATAATTTGTAGTTTTAATTTGAACATTTTACCTAAAATACCATATGGTATACTTGTGTGTGATGATGTTCTGCTATGGAATTAGATGCCTATTACATGATTTTGTAATAAAAGGTTTTGTAATAAAATAGGGGCGTTATTTGTGCCAGACCTCGTATTAACCTTCCTGAAATAATTTATATACTTTTAAAAAATATCTCCTTAGGTTCTGGTTGGTGTGGCGCAGTGGACTGAGCTCAGGCTTGCTAACTGAAAGGTTGTAGGTTTGACTCCCAGTCAGGGTGTGTGCTTGGATTACAGGTCCCCACCTGGGGGTGTATGAGAAGCAACCCACTGATGTCTCTCTCTCACACTTCGATCTTTCTCTCCCTCCTTTTCTTCATCCCATCTCTTCTCTCTAAAAATAAATAAATAAAATTTAAAAATAGCTATGTGATAAACTGTGTCAAAAAAAGAAATATTTGGCCCTGGCTGGTGTAGCTCAGTGGATTGAGCTCGGGCTTGCGAACCAGACGATTGCGGTTCGATCCCCAGTCAGGGCACATGCCTGGGTTGTAGGCCAATTCCCGGCAGGGGCCAGTTCCCAGCAGGGGATGCATGAGAAGCAACCATACATTGATGTTTCTCTTCCTCTCTCCTTCCCTTCCCCTCTAAAGATAAATAAATAAAATATATATATAAAAAGAAATATTTACTGAGCTTTTTAGTCACTGAGATTTTTAGTGACTCCTGTTTAAACTATGTCAACAAAATTTTCCATTTGATCCCTTATTATATTACCCTCTAAAAGCAACATGTTTAACAACTTAGAATACCACTTCTGGGAAATTTTTCTGGTCTCTACTGACATTTTCAAATATTCAAATGAACAGAGAAACAGAACAATTTTTGAAATTTTTCAAAAGTGTTTAACTGAATTCACCAGCATGTATGAAATACCAGATGCCAGGCACCAGCGAATACAAAGACCAATAAAACACTTGGTTTATGAACTCAAGAAACTTGTAAGAGCAACTTATATATAAATATAACAACATTTACTTATAGCCTACATTTATATTTATTAGGTAACATTTGGGGCTGACTCATCAGCACTTACCCGTTTGCTGACAATGCTTCCCATTGGTAGAGATAGGGCCCTATGACTGCCTTACTCACTGGGGCTGGCCGCTGGCCCCAGCTGCGCTACTTCCCCCCCCACCCCCGCCACCCCCTGAACTTTGAATGAGGACACAGAAACGTCTATAGATTAGCTCTGGTTATCGATCAGCTAGACCAGGAAATGAGGGCACTGGGTTGGCTAGGCATGATTTTAGGGTTACAAGGTAAAATGCAGGCATCTGTACTTTTATTTGCTCAATCTGGCAACCTTTCACGATGTGTCATGTAAAAGGGGAGTGAAGAAATCTGTTCTATAAAAGAGAATACCAACATAGAAATAAGGAAAATGGTGAACGTGTAGTGGAGGAGAGGATAAGATTGAGGGAAAGGAAAAAAAGTACCAAGAGTTGCCGTGGTCACTTGTGAATTTTTAGTTGTCAGTTCCAGTCCCTTGGGAGATTTGCCTGTATTTCTTAGCCTTGAGTTCTGTGAGATGCATGATTCATTATATCTTTATTTTCTTTAGATAGCTTAGAGGAAATCTGTTTTCTTATATCAAACATGCCCTAAGGCATGTATAACATTGTCACATTTTGAGGGAAAGTTTTCATTATTTCATTATTCTTCAAACTTTAAAGAATTCACAGGGTCCATAGATATATGAATAGACATTTTTTTATTTGTCAAGAATATTAAGGCTTGTCTCCCTATAATAAATACCACGACATGTCTGGATCAAAGCTTATTTAAAAATCTGTATTTGGAAATCTGGGATTCACAACTGGTCTCCTTGAGTTTCTTAGGAGCATCAGTTACAGAGTAAACTCATTGAATGAACTCCTTCCAGATATTATTCTAAAATGTTGTCCCCAAAGTAAAAACCAGCCCTGGCTGGCGTAGCTCAGTGGATTGAGCATGGGCCTGTGAACCAGAGGATTTCGGTTTGATTCCCAGTCAGGGCACATGCCTGGGTTGCAGGCCAGTTCCCAGCAAGGAACGCACGAGAGGCAACCATACACTGCTTTTTCTCTCCCTGTCTCCTTCCTTTCCCCTCTAAAAGATAAATAAAATCTTTTTTTAAAAAAGTAGGTTGGGAATATAAGACAGAAACCTGTACGTGAACAAGAATTAAATAAAAATTATATTTAAAAAAAAAAAGTAAAATCCAGGAAGCGGCTAAATTATAAAGTCTTTAGGTGTTATCAGTGTCTAAGATGCTTATTCCTCCTCTTCCCTTCCTTTGCCTCTCGCATTCTCCCCTTCCTTTTCTATATCCTCCCTTCTCTACCCCCCCACCTAAGTTTCTTTTGAGGAAAAAAACCGCCATAAAAAATACTAACACCTCAGTGTAAATTAGTCAAAAGTGCTGTTCACACTTGGAGTATTTGCATTTTAAAGAAAGACCTTAAGAGAGGAACCAACAGAACATTTCTGAGTGTGCTGTGAGCAACAATGTTATACAATAGGAAGTTTATATTAAATAGTATTAGTTAATTGATTGCAGATAGGTCACCATGGTGAATGTTCAAGGAAAACTTCTCCAAATGGTACAAACTAGCCAAGGGGACACCGGGGCTAGAGCTGCAGATGAACTGTTTTTGGAGTGGATCTAGGAAAAGAAATCTATAAGATGTAAACTACAGATAGTGGTCAACTGAGCAACAGCCCAATTCCCAAAAGGACAAACATTGCTGACCGTGGGCCTAGGAAATGATCTAAAATATATACCTCGTAGTTTATTTCTAAGGCTAGTTTATGCAGAGACCAAGAATCTTACTAATTCTGTAGTTTCTTTTTTTTTTTAAATTTATCTTTAGAGGGGAAGGGAAGGAGAGAAGGAGAGAAATATCAATGTATGGTTGCCTCTCGTGCGTTCCCTGCTGGGAACTGGCCTGCAACCCAGGCATGTACCCTGACTGGAAATCGAACTGCAATCGTGTGGTTCGAAGGGCCGTGCTCAACCCACTGAGCTACGCCAGCCAGGGCTAATTCTGTGGTTTCTTAAACCTCACCAGAGCATAGTTAGATAGGCCTCTTAATTTTACCCACAAGCTATCAAATCGTTCCCTTTATCCAAAAACATCTGCCCCCCCCGCCTGAAACTCTACTAATTGCATGTTCTTTCTGCTAATAAGTTTTTGACATGTAGAAATATTCTTGTGTTTTGGGAGGAGGAAAAATTCATTTTGAAATAGGGGTTATTTGAAGGGCAGACAGCCCAGCTGTGACCAGCAGACAGCCGTGATGATGCTTAGTACCTGAAATGCCAGAATTAAAACAATTGAAAGACAAGTACAAAAAGAATATTTAAAGTCAAAATTTTTAGTTTAAATCTTAATTGACAGTTGATCTGTCCAGAAAACTACTCTCAGAAGCCAGATGGAAAAAACAATACACTGTACCTTCATGCAGATTGGTTCCTTTTGCCCAGGTGGGTGAAGAGAGGAGAAGAAAGATACATTGATGCTAAAAGGGGATTTTTCGTTGTTTGTTTAATTTTTGTGTTTTGGCAGGTAGGGAGGGAAAATTGAGGGAAAAAGAAACTAACATAGTATAATTCTTAATTCACAAACTCAGTTTAACTGTATTATAACAAAGTTGGTCAACTAGATGATTATGACAAATGCTATCGGAATTATTATAGGTTTCAAAGAATTCACAGACCAGTTGTGAACAAAAATTTTCACAATATTTTCTAAAATAAAAAAGTATGTTCTACGCTATAGAAGGTGATAGTTTTAGTGGTTCTCATTCATGAGAAAAAGTAATTTAACCGCCATCTTTATCATTGTACAATGTGTTGGACCACCTTTATGTACCAAACACTAAAAGATAAGGAACAGTAGTCCTTAAACCATTTGACTTGGAAATCTGGAGCATAGAGTAGGTAAAAAAACTAGAAATCATAACATTTTATTGTAAGTTTTTCCCTAGACATAAATACTATTAACATTTTCTAATTATTCTTTAGACATTTTTCTCTGCATATTTTTCTTTTTTTTAAGGATTGCCAAAACTAACTTTATTTTTTAATTCTTTTTTTTGACACTAAAGACAATCTTTATTATTGAATACATACGATATTTTTGCATTCTTTATGAGTAAAAAGCCACCAATAACCATTTTCTTCTTTCTATTCCCACTTAGATCCTTAAATCCAATTTCAATGACCATGTATTTCAGGAACTGCTGAATTCAAGTACATTGCCTGTAAAAAACAGCTTGTAAATTGCTTCCTACATATATATATATATATATGCATTTCTTTCCATTATAAGCACTTACACAGTTAGCCATGGAGAGTAATAGGCCTGCTGGTGAAATAAGTCACCCAAAACAGAGATGGTATCAGACTAGTGGTTAAGGACTAACCCTTTAAAAAAAAGGCAACGCTAATCCAGGATTAAATTAATTTTAAAAACAAATGCAAGCTACTGCTTCACTCCTCAACTCAACAGACAGTCTACCTGTGGTGTAACTGCCTACATATTTCTATTTAATCTCTTTTGTAAACTACAGTGAACTCTTGGAACATCTTCACTAACCTACTTTCAGAAAGGCTCAAACCTTCAATAAAAATAAATAATTTGAAAATCCATGCAAATGTGCCGTTGGCCAGAGGAGCCAGAAACTGCCTTTTGCTGGAGGGAAGAAGGTTACCCACGTCCAGGGCGCTGTGCTGCAGGATCAGAATCAAGATGCAGCGGGCACTGAACTGGGTATTGGGGAAATGGAAGGCACTATTGACAAAAGCAGACAACCCAAGACCTACAATGATTTGCTTGCTGAAAAATTTAAGTGGGGGCCTCAAGATCATACAAAAGAATTAGACAAAGAGCTAGATGAATATATGCAAGGTGGGAAGAAAACAGGCTCACAAAATGAGGATAATGGGGCAAGATCATCTCAAATGGAAGTGACCTGTCAAAGACAGACTAGGGGACAGACTAGAAATAAACTATAAAGGCTGGTATGAGATTACTGAGAACTATTCTCAGGAGAAAGTGGCTGATTAAATTTCTTTCAGGTTGCACGAACCAAAGAAAGATCTGATAGCCCAAGCAGTATAGCCCCAGCATTTCCCAAGTGAGTATAATTGGGAACAAAAGGACAATTGAACTTCTGATGCAAACTATTGAACAAAATGGTGGCCTTTTTTGTAATGAATGGTAGTCGATGAAGAGCACCAGGTAGAGTTTTCCTGAATTTTCTAAAAAAAAATGCTCCTAATATCAGTGAGGAACAAATTAAGGACATTTTCTACACTGAAAATCAGAAGGCATGTGAAAATAAAAAAGCTGGTAGGAAAAGAACACAAGCGTTGGGGAGAAAGATGACTTTTCAAGAGCATGATGAGGCCTCTCCCTCTCTGGTGTTGCCCTTCCTTTCCCTCATCCCTTTTCTTCTCCCAGGTGCATCACCGTCACCTTTACGCTTCTCTCTCCTAAGCTCCAAGTGCCCTTCTTTTGCCTCTGTAACTTGTTTCCTGAGCCCATGCAACCCAGCTGGCTCATTCCTTTCTACCCCGTAACTTTCTAAAGAAACGTTTGTTTATAATTTGAAAAAAAAAGATGATGATGTTGTATCACGAGAAACTTGCGAGTGACGCAAATAAGGGCCTGGTCTCTCTTAACGAATCACATGAAGGACATGGAGAAACAAAGCTGGTCGTATAGGAAGCCATTGAGGATAATCATTCTCATTAATTGCATATTTTTTCTTTATAAAATTTGGGTTTAAAAATGAAACCAGACTATTCATATTATGTTTTTTAGCTTTACTGAGATATAATCAATAAATAAAATTGTAAGATATTTGTAAGATATTCTAAGAAAACTAAAAATGAATGTGCTTTTTGACCCAGCAATTCCACTGTTAGGAGTATATCCTAAGAATCCTGAAGCACCAATCCAAAAGAACCTATGCACCCCGATGTTCATAGCAGCACAATTTACGATAGCCAAGAGTTGGAAGCAACCTGGATGCCCTTCGGTAAATGACTGGATCAAAAAACTATGGTACAAGCTCAGTGGATTGAGCGCGGGCCTGCGAACCAGACGATCACGGTTCGATTCCCAGTCAGGGCACATGCTTGGGTTGCAGGCCAGTTTCCGGCAGGGGTCAGTTCCCTGCAGGGGATGCACCAGAAGCAATCATACATTGATGTTTCCTTCCTCTCTCCTTCCCTTTCCCTCTAAAGATAAATAAATAAAATATTAAAAAAAAAAACTGTGGTACATTTACACAATGGAATTCTGTGCTGCAGAAAGGAAGAAGGAGCTCCTACCTTTTGCAATATCATGGATGGAACTGGAAAGCATTATGCTGAGCGAAATAAGCCATGTGGTAAAAGACAAATACCATATGATATCACCGTTAATAGGAATGTAAACAACAAAACAAACAAGCAAGCAAAATATGACCAAAGACACTCAAATACGGAACAGGCTGACAGGGACCAGAGGGGAGAGGGGAGAGAATCACAGGGGAAAAGGGGAAGGACTCACATGAACAAGTATAAAGAACACATGGCCAATAACTAAGGTGGGGGGCAGAAATGGGAGGGAGGTGGGGAGCATTGGGGGGCAGGGCTGGGAATATAAGACAGAAAACTGTACTTGAACAAGAATTAAATAAAAAAATTATTATTATCTGTACAGATATTGGGTATCAGGTATCTTTATTTATAAAAACATATCGAAGCCCTGGCTGGTGTAGCTCAGTGGATTGAGCGCAGGCCTGCAAACCACACAATCTCGGTTCGATTCCCAGTCAGGGCATATGCCTGGGTTGCCGGCCAGTTCCCAGCAGGGGACTCACAAGAGGCAACCATACATTGATATTTCTCTCCCTCTCTCCTTTTCTTCCTCTCTAAAGATAAATAAATAAATAAATCTCTTTAAAAAAACCATATTGAGTTAATTAACACAAATTAACTAACATATCCATCACCTCACATATTTGCCACCTCCCTCTTCTTGGTGGTGAGAACATTTCAATTCTGCACAAAAAAATTTCTATTGTAGAATACAGTGTTATCAACTATACTCACTGTGCTATATATTCAACCCTTGGGATTCACCTCACAACTAAAAGCATGTGCCCTTTACTAACCTCCCCTATTCCCCCTCCCCAGCCCCTGGCAACCACGCCTCTGCTTTGTTCCTATGAGCGTGATTGTTCTCCATATTGTTTCCCATGTGCCTTTCTGGCTTTAATTTCACATTCATTTTGAAAGTTGCCTTTCATTTTACAAAATATAATAATTATAAAAGACAATTTTCTGCCCACACAGTTATCAATATAAACTAAGTCACCAAGTGAGGTGCTGGATGAATCCTTTGTCCAAGGTATTTTTATGGACAGAGTCTGCTAGACCAGCTTCTGTGACAGTCCTCCGAGTGAAGTGCCCCTCATTTTTCTATCTGGCATTTAATGACAAGTATGGTGGCCAAAAGTCAACTATTCCTCTGGATGGGTTTTTGTAAAAGGCGAAAGATTTATACGATCTGAAGAGAAACCAGAGTATGGATGGGTTTTTGAAAGAGGGTCCGTTGAGCGACATACCCACTCCTTCACTGTGCATGATTACACCTAAATATCTGTCGTGTAGTTACAGAGTCTTGGGGGGTTCCGAATCCATATTGGCTTCTCTTTGTTATAATTTAGCTAAGATCTACTTTTTAATCAATAAAATAAACCTATCTCTAAAACCGGTAAGCTTATATTGCTTATACAAGATATCATAGAGTCAATGTCTGCATCATTTGGAGGAGGAGATTATATAATCTGTAAGACTTCTTTCAATGAATTATAAGAAAAAATATTTCAAGCTTATGATGGATATTTAGTTTAATCTCTCATGCAGTTTGATATATGAAATTATCATATATAATTTTAATTCTGCACCAAAAATTTCTATCGTAGAATACAGTGTTATCAACTATACTCACTATGCTATACAGTCAATCCTTGGAATTCATCTCACAACTAAAAGTATGTACCTTTTCACTAACCTTCCCTATTTCCCCTCCCCAGCCCCTGGCAACCACTTTCATAAATTTCAACAATATATGAAATTTAGTTGTTAATTTTTCTTCTCTAGTAAAACATAGAATTACTGCCCTTCTTTAGGCATTTAGGAAAACAGATATATGGTGATGGAAGAAGACTTGACCTGGGGTGGTGAACGCACAATCCATCAATATACACAGATGTGTTATACAAATGTACACAATCCATCAATATACACAGATGTGTGTAAAAATGTACACCAGAAACTTATGTTTTTATTAGCCTAAGTCACCCCAATAAATTCTTTTTCAATTTAATCTTTACTGTATTTTTTCCCATAGCCATTTAGTTCGCTTTCCTCCCCTCCCCCAGCACCCCCCACACTGCTGTCCATGTCCAAGAGGCCATTTTCCTTTTTGCTCAGTCCCTCCACATCCTAACCTCCCCTCAAGCTGTCATCAGCCCAACAAATTCAATACAATTTTTTTTAAAAAGAAAACTTAGATTTTCGTAGTTGAATATAGGTGGAACTTAAATTTTTATTATAAAAATTATACACATTCAATAAAGAAACATTGCAAAATATAACCAAATATAAAGAGAATGTTTAATTACAAAATGTTAATCACTGCTAACAACATTCGGGTATATGCCTTTCCTAAAATACCTGTTACAAACAGATATTTTTTAAACCTTCTCCCAAAAGAATCACTCTATACTATTTTAAATCTTGCTTTTTCAGTAATTATATATTACATTTACCATGTTAACAGTCTTCTAAAACTGTATTTTTAATGGCCATTTATTAACAACATAGGTATATCAAAATGTACCTAACAAAACCCAAATCCTTGGGCATTTATGAGGAAAAAAAATCATTGCGATGGATAGCTCTGGATATGTACCTTTGCCCACATTTGTTATTACTGCCTTAGGGTAAATTCCAAAAGTTATTTCTGGGCCACAGATTACAGGAAGGGAGGGAGGGAGGGAGGGAGAGACAAAGGGGAGGAGGAAGAAGGATCAAAGGAAGGAATAGAGGAAGGGAGGGAAGAAGAAAGAGAGACCCATTTTAAGACATTCATCTTGTATGGCCAAATTGCCCTCCAAAAAATGAATACCTATGTAATTCTTACGGGTAGTACATACCAGTTCTACCTTCCCCACAACCTCCGTAGAAGTGGATGTCCCCCAAGTCCTTTTTCTGCGCCCAGTGTAAAGCAGTATTTAAGGGGAAAAAATGTCTTCTAATTGTTTGCTCAGTTCTTAATATAGTGCCTGCCACGCAGTCTGTGTTCAAGAAATATTTATTCAATTAAATAATGAATCAGTAAATATGTATTATTCTAAACTAAACAGGAAGCAAATATAAAGAAATAACAGAATGCACAGGGCGGGGAAAAAAAACTAAACAAGGAATCACAAGGTTAGGTCCACGCCTAGCCAGTTTTATCGCCTTCAGCAAATAATTTGACTTGACTTCTTCTCAGGGGTAGCTTCATGGGCACACAACCTGTGCAATCACATAGGGTCCTGCTCTCAGAGGCATCCTATGATGGTTTAACGCTCCGCGTCACCACTGAATGCCTAAGAGTTTTTGAACAAGGACCCCAACATTTTTGTTCTGCTCTGGGCCCTGCAAATTATGTTGAAGTCTTGCCTTTACCTCCTTGCCTGTAAAGTAAGATTTTCAAAATGAGGCCTAGTCAAGCCACAGCAATTCTGATTCAACGAGGTTTTCCTGGATACCACACAAGAGCCTGCCGTTTAAGTACATAAACACCTTGGAATAAGCTTGAGAGCCATTCTAATTGCTTGGTGAAGATCCTTCCTCGACTCGCTCCGCCCTTAGATTCTCTAACTCATCTCTGTCAGTAGTATCCTTCAGCCTCTCCCTCCGATTCTGCTTCCTAATGGCATGGGATTATACTTACTCCTGCAGCACTGCAACCACTGACCTTGAAGTGGGAAGAGACTGAAAAACAGAGTTATCCTGGTTGGTGTGGCTCAGTGGATTGAGCACCAACATCTGAACCAAAAGGTTGCTGGTTCAAATCCCAGTCAGGGCACATGCCTGGGTAGTGGGCCAGGTGCCCAGCTAGGGGCCGTGTGAGAGGCAACAGACTGATGGATCTCTCATGTTGATGTTTCTCTCCCTCTCCTTATCCCTCCCTTCCCCCTCTCTAAAAATCAATAAATGAAATCCTTTTTTTTAAAAGAGAAAGTTACTTCTGATGATAATTTTTTTCTGGTCTGAAAAGAAAGAATTATCAAACATAGTTGTCTATGATGAAGGTAATGAACACAAAAAAAGATGATTTTGAAAAATCAATTTGAGCTTCAAAAGCATTAACTCCTAGATAAACAGAATCATGGTACATTATGGTTCCTCCCTCCCTCCCTTTCTCTCTTTTTCTCTTTCTTTTAACTGTTTCTGAAAGCGCTTCATCTCCATCTTCAAATGAACCATAGAGGACAATTCTAATGTACAACTATTTCAGAATAGGATAAATATTACTCCAGTTATATTTTTGAGTAAGTGATGGACGAATGAGGAAAAAAAATCACAGCAAGCTGCTCAGATATGGGAACAGCATGCAAAGTACACTAATTTAAATTACCTATTTTCTGTACTCTAGAAAAACACCATCTTTATTTTTTAAAACATTTATATCTGAGCAGTTCAAGCTATTTCAAGACGTTATCTGCTTCAACATATATAATGAAATGAGGTGGGTAATCATTCTGCCATTTTACAGAGAGATAGAAAGTAAAAATAATCTGTACCAAAGTTACACAAAGCTGATATCTGAGTGTTATGCTTCTTGTTGCACCTCAAAATGTGAAATAAAAACACACTACCAGGTAATGGACTGGGATAAATTTTTAAAAGATTTTATTTATTTATTTTTAGAGCGGGGAAGGGAGGGAGAAAGACAGGGAGAGAAACACAGACATGTGAAAGAAACGTCAGTCCATTGCCTCCTGCGTGCCTCCAAACATGGACCTAGCCCACGACCCAGGCGTCTGCCCTGACCAGGAATCGCCCCCACAACTGTTCGCTTTGCGGGATGATGCCCAACCCACTGAGTCACACCAGTCAGGGCTGGACTGGGATAACTTGAAAGTTTTTCTTTCTAAAATGTTTACTCTTTAGACTTCACTATATGTAGAGCAAACTACATGAAATAAACCTTCTCGACAACCTTGTCTTGCACCCAATAAGTAGAGCTTCTCCACAGAGCATGTTTGAGGGAATTTTGACAATATTGGTGTGGTTGGTATTCTGAGCATCTCCCTGAGAGCTGGGTGGACAGGACATAAACACAACACATGTCTATCAGTGCACAATTGGCAAAAGTACCTACTGTGGTTGAAGTTTCCCGTCAGTTTCACTTTGTTTGCAATACTATGGTAACATATTGCCAAGGTGCAGTCTGTAAAGAGAGTGAAGGAGTGTAGCTACTTGGAAGGTCAACTAACTCGTGACTATTACAGTTCAAATTGATACATCAAAGAAATTAATAGTCCAATTACCAGAATAAGTTAAAGCACTGTTCTTAAAGATGTGCCTTACTCTCAGGAAATAAAAAGGTAAGCAATGAGAACATCTGACTCATCAAAAAAATAATTAGGAGTTGTCGAGTCATGAGGCAAATTTTATATGTATAATTTTGACATGTGTGTAGAGAGTCATCCATTCATTTTAAATGTTGAGCACCTGGCATACTAGGCATTGTACTCAGTGCTGGTGAGATAGACATGATTTAACAGGTAAGATGAAGTTTACCCGAGAGTAGCAGAACCCCCCCCAAAATAGCATTAGCTTAATCAAGACAGAATTTTTATCTAAGCAGTTCAGAATTTATAATAAAATGTGAATCTCAGCATTTCTCCTTCACCTTTAAGTCTGAAGGAAGCTGTTCGGAGCTGCTGCCTGAAGTCCTTAAGACCCAAGCTGTACCCAGGTGTCTTTTCTGCCAGCCCTTGGGTGTGGCCTTTGTCTTCTTCATCCAAGATGGAGTACAGCCATCCTATTCACATTTCAAGCAGCTGGTTGAGGAAGAGGGAGACCAACAGAATTAAATATTTGCCAACCATGTTTAAATTTTTTTCCCCACTCTGGCAAGGCAGCTCAGTCTGTCACAGCCTTGTCCCAATATGCCAGGGTTGTGGGTTCAATCCCCAGTCAGAGCACATGTAAGAATCCAGAGCACGTAAAAGAATCTAAGTGGAATAGCAAGTTGATGTCTTTCCCTTTCTTTCTCTCTCTCAAATCAATAAATAAAAGCAAAAAAAAAAAAAAAGGAAATTTCCCATAATCTGCCATACATTCCTCTGTTTACATCCAATTTACCAGCAGCCAATCCAAGGGCTCACAACCAGGTAAGAGGGTGCCTGGGAGATATGTCCCTAGTTCAGGCATCTATGTATCCAAGAAAATCAGGGACTAGCTAATAAGGGAGAAGAGCTGTTAGTGGTAAACAACTGAGTTTGGACACACGTGGCCCCAGACCTCTTGTACCTAATACACCTAACAGAGCTGAAGGAGGGAAGGTGGAGAGCGGATGGAGCTTAAGGTGTAATTTTACCAATTTCAAGAAATCCTTCTAGAGGTAATTGTTAATTTACAACATAACTCAGCTATTTATTTCTCCAGGAAGCCTTCCCTAGCCACAGTCGCAAGATTGGATGCCATCTTACAGGCTTTTATCTTCCATCTGGTGCAGTATCTATAATACCATTTATTACCACAGGCTACTAGTCTGCTTATCTCTTCCTCCCTACTTCCCACGCCAAGTTGACTGAAATGTCTTGAGAACTAATACCTGAATTTGTATTTCTTTTTTTTTTTTTTAAGATTTTATTTATTTGACTTTTAGAGAAGAAGGGAAGGAGAGAAGGAGAGAAATATCAATGTATGGTTGCCTCTCATGAGTCCCCTGCCGGGAACTGGCCTGCAACCCAGGCATGTGGCCTGACTGGGAATCGAACCGCGATCGTGTGGTTCGCAGGCCCGCGCTCAATTCACTGAGCTACACCAGCCAGGCCTGAATTTGTATTTCTTTATATTCCCACTATTCCTATATTAGACTCATGAAATATTTGCACTGCCTAAATTGGATAAATAAACTTCTGGAAAACAATCTCTCATGAAATATGATAAAGGTAGTTACCATAGAGTAATAGAGGAAATTTTACAGCTAACACAAAAAACTTGGCACCACATTTTTTTGCTTGTGGTCCTTTTATCTTCATCAACGTTTAGAATATCATCTGATTTTCTGAGCATGTTAAATATTGCTGACCAGCTTAGAACTCATTGTACTCAGTCAATGATGAATATTAGGACACTAGTACATTTTTAAGTCATTCTTTTATCAAGTTTGCCCCCCACCCCGAGAAATTTCTTAGAATATTCCGGTAAAAAGCATAAATAGCTACTTCTATCTTCTTTCTATGAATGGTGATGTTGGGCTCAGAATGACACAATTGGAAATAGAACGACATGGAATGACAAGTGCTGTTTCCTAGGTTTGTGTCCTTCCACAAGCCTAGAGGGGCAGGCTCCCATGGGCGACCGGGTTTCACAGTGAGTTCCGTGGCTCGGTCTCTCCTTTCGTCTGTCACCCATGCACAATCTGCGCAAGGAAATGTAAGTTGATGTGATTTATTTTTTTAGCCCTTTTCACTTTAAACCTGTTCATTTCCTATTGTGACTACTTAAAACTTTTTCTTGATTTTCTTTGGTAAAACATGCATGTTTTTCAGAAATTCCCCCCATGAGACAATTGCATGTTCCCAATGCTTGGTTTTAAGAAAAAATGTATCCAAAAAAGAAGAGTTTTGTTAAAAAGTTTCCAGTTTTTCTCCCCCAGCACTGTACACTGTTTTTTAATGATTCAATTACTAAATGTTTGTTGTATACTAAATACATACAAGGCAGTGACAATGATAATACAAAAAACTCACTTTCACATTATATTTTCCTTAATTTGGACTACACGATACGTTAAATTAACTACAGATACTCTATTTTAGATTAGTATTTATTATACAATTTTATATGTAACTGAAATAAATGATGGGTTAGAAACTGAAAAAAATGGTTAAAATTAAACATATATGACCAGTAAACATTTTATAGAATGTTCTATAAAAAGATACAAACTGTCAGATGAGATCGTCTTGCTTCAAAAAATTAAATGTATCAAAACACTAAAGAAAAAAATGATCTATTCAGAGAGTACTTGTGCACTATGTAAAACAGTAACAGTGAGGGAGAAAATTATTCCCCTTTATTCTTTCCTTTTTCCCTTGACTCAGGGTATGAGATCTGATAAGTTCCTCACTTATAGCTCAATATATCATCAGTGATTATAAGTTTATTTGTTTTTTCTTTCCCCAGGTCATCCAGCTATAGTATTTCATTTTCTAAGTTCTACATATTATTTTATCAATATTAATGTTTCTAGAAAGAATTTACATTCAAAAGAAGTATCCATATGTCCCTTTAACAAATTAAATACAGTGCTGAGTCTCTTCTGTCCTTCAATATATCTCATTCAATATAACTATAAATCTTGGTATTTTTTAAGCCAGGTAGACACTCTACAGAGAGCAAATATTGCATATCCTGCTCTGTAGCTCTGAGGCCCATGACATTTTTTTCTGCTGGGTATGGAATAGTCTATAAAAAGCCAAAGAGAAGGTTAAATCTAAGAAAGGAGAGATACATGACTCACTGGCAAATTGCAGCAATACAAACAGAGATAAGAGTTAAATACGGACTGCTTTATAAAATGTAGGGCACTATGTGAACGTAAGTACTATTATTTATTCAGGTAAATTATACATATTAAATGATAGAGATAATACACACACATATATATATATTTTAATCCTCACCCAAGGATGTTTATTGATTTCAGAGAAGGAGGAAGAGGAAAGAGAGAGACAAAAACAGAGACTGAGACAGAGAGAGCAAGAAACACTGATGAAAGAGAAACATTGATCGGTTGCCTGCTGTACTTGCCTGGACCGGGGTTGGAACCCTTGTGCAACCTAGGTATGTGCCCTGACTAAGAATCAAGCCTGTAGCCTTTTGGGGTGCAGGACGATGCTCCAACTGAGTTACCCTGCCAGGTAATATATTTTCATTTAGCGAGTGTAAGGAGAAGAGAGAGGTGAAGACTATACTAACAACTCAGCAGAGAAGATACGGGATTATTGCGGAAGGAGGCCCAGAGGAATCAGGGATGGTTTCTGAGTGGAAGTAATTTCTGAACTAAGAATTTAAGCATGAGTAGGAGTTTATTAGGTAAACAGAGAAGAAGATATTCTAGGCAGAAGGAGTAGAATGCACAGAGACTTGAGGGAGCCTGGCTTGCTCAGAGAACAGTAGGCCATTCCATATGGCTAATATGTGGGAGAACAGGGCTGAGATAAAAAAAAAAAAAGGCCTCAAACGCCAGGCAACAGGCTTTGGATTTTATCCTCTAAGTTTTTTTAGCCATGAGAGGCTTTTATGCAAGAAAGGAACATAATCAGATTAGCATTTTTAAAAAGATCCTTCTGATAGCAGTGATGTATGCTCACATCAGGATATGGGAAATGAGAGAGGCAATTTTGTGATATATTTAATGGGCAATTAATATAATTTATTAACCAACTAGTTGTGAGAGGATGATTCCAAAGTTTCTGATGTGGATATTTGTTTGGATGCTGGTATCATTCACTAAGAGGGGAATACAAGGAACAATGATGTATTTGAAGGAAAAGTGACTTGTTTTGGAAAGTTGAGTTTGACTTACTTAAGGAACATCCAGAAGGCATATTCCTGAAAGAACATGTCTGAAAGAAAATTTGACATATGATCTAGAACTCAGGAGAGACATCTAGGCTGAAATGTAGTTTCAGCAATTACAGTTTATCCTTAAACAATGCGGGGGTTGGGAGCCCCAACTGTCCCCTTACCACGAAGTGGAACATCCAGGTACATCTTAAGTTGGCCCGCGAATACGGGGATTTGCAACCAGGGATCAAAAATACTTTTGATCCATGCTTAGCTGAATCCGTGGATGCTGAAACTGGGGATTTCAGGGCTGACTGTATATTTATTGAAAAAGATTGCACACAATTCAAACCTTCTGTTGGTCAAGGGTCAATTACATTATCAGATGGAGCAGGAGTTAGTGTTTGTAAGAATCAGGCCTTAGTGTATGAAGGAATCACCCAAGTGCTTGTTAAATGCCAACTCCTTAGTCTAATCCTCAGAGGTTCTGGTTAAATGGGTGTGGGAAGAGGCCCAGCAATCAATATTTAAGTAAGCTTTAAATAAGCTTCCCAGTGACTGCACTGCAGATGGTCTATTATAGCAAGAGCAAGAGAGCTACAGAGAAGTGATGTCAGGATGCTAGAACGTGGCAAGGTTCAAGGAGTTGAAGTGGTGATGGGAATACGGCCAGGGGGTCGAGAAAGCTTGAAACCAAAAGCATGCATTGGACTTGGCAGCCTCCAGAGGGGCACTGGAGACTTGGAAGAGCAAGTGCAGGCAGGAAGGCAGAGCGAGCAGGCCCTGACAGCAGTAGGTAGGAGAGGGGTGGGGCTAGGGAGGGGGATACGATGAACGGGTGAGGGAAGGGAATAGCTTGTGACAGAATTTGAAATCTAATAGTCAAAGGGCCTGGTCCAAGCTCTAAGTGTGGCACTCACTGGTCATATTATACATCTTCACACAATCCATTTTTTTAATATGCTAATAATGTCTGTTGCACAGCCCGTTGTACAAGAATGATATTACATGTGAATAAGTGTTGCGAATTGCTCTTTCAAATCTTTCTAATAATATTAACAAAACAAAAGGCAGAAAATCCTAAAGAGTTCTATGCGGCAGGTATCTTATCTGTGTTTGTCCATTGTGACAAAACATTTGCAATTTCAATCATTGGAGTTCATGTCCCACAACAGTGGAGAGATTTAAAGGGAAAAGAATCATTTGTAATGTCCTAAATAGACCAATGCTCTTATTTCACAAATGAGGATCCGGGGGCTTAAATGGGGAATGGAGGTTAAATGATTTGTTCAGAGTCATACAGCTAATTAATGGCAAAGCCAGATATAAAATAAAGTCACCTGACAGAATACACCCTCCCGCTACCCAGCTGCTGCCTACGCCTACATTACGGCATGCTTCTTACTTCTCCATCATATGAATTTTGGTCCTTCATAGTAAAGAGAGATGTAGATGACTTGGAACTTTGCTGATTGGGGTAAAGGAAGAGTTGTTTAATTTGAACAAGTCTGGAGGTGCAAAATGGTACTTCCTTAAGACATTTTCGAACTATTTCCTTCCCTCTTATTCTCAAGCCTTTCACCAGGGGCCAACGTAGACCCCCAGCTGTAGTAGAAGATCAGCCAGTGGCAGGTTAGTGCTGATACATATTTTCTTTCAATGATCCCCCTCTGTAATTGAAGAGATGTCCAAAGATCAATATAAAGACTGTTGTTTGAGAGAGGCCTTGAGTAAATCACAGGACAGGCTTGGAAAACAGCTGTTCCGGAAGGTTTATTTCTATGACAAAGAGAGAGATGCTACTTCCCACACTATACTTAAGTATTTACGTCTCCATTTCCTTTTCTAAGTTACCTGAAGCTGGCCAAATCTTTTAATCCTTATTACCCAGAAAAACGTATGGCAGGCAGTAGGGATCTTAAAGACGGTTGTTGAATGAATGAGTGGAATAATTTTATCAATAGTTCTCTGATCAGTTTATTATTTAACAGAAAAATAATTCCTAATAAATGTGACTCCCACCTATTTATTATTTTTCTTCCCTATCTCCCTCCCTTCTGCCTAGATTTCCACTAAGTGAATTGGATCATCTACTTTGGCCTTCCTTATACCTTTTCATGATATATAATACTCCACAGTTGACTAGTTAAAGGAAGTGTCTACTATATCCTTTATTTTGTGAACTAATAATGTAACAAAATATATAAAGTAATACAAATATATTTGGACAGATAACCTAATCAAAGTCACACCACTTTGTTGGTAGGTTTTAAATAAACATTAATGAGTATGAATAAGAGATGTTTTTTAATAGAAAGGGAAATTTTCTCTCATGAGTGAGTCTCCTTTTCATTTCTCATTCCCTTTAAAAGAGGGGGAACTGATTTGCTGTTTTCTTAGATGTCACCCAGGTCTGTTTCCTTTTTCATATTTTAAGAAACTTTCCTTCAAATTTCTCTTGTCATGGTGTGCATTTTTCTGTAATATTTTAACTGGAAGCTCTTTAGAACAAGGGCTGCCCTCTATTTACACAGAGTAATGGTTATTGTTCGTGTTCAGTACTTTTTAAATCTCTTCCTCATTTTGGAGAAGCTGCAATAGCCAAAGGATAATACACCTCAAAGAGGCAGATCATGATATAAGAAACTGAAGAGTTTCACAGGATGGAAATAGAAAAAGAACGCAAGAAAATCAGAGGTTAGATATGAGTGTAGGTCTGAGTCAGTTATTGAAGAGCTATGGGGCCGGGGAATAGGAAGGGGGTATGTTATTCGGGAATAACTCTGTTGGGAGGTCGGGGGATGGGAAGAAAAAGAAGTTCAATAACCATTCAAGTACTGACTGAGGTTGGGGGTGGATTCTGGGATGGGGAGGACATGATTCTCCACCTCCTGAAGTGGAGACACACATGCACACAAAACTGGAAGGTACAGCAGACCAGGATAAGGTGATAAGGTTACAGAGAAAGGACATTCTAGAAAAAATGTAAGAAAAATACAATTTTACTAATTAAGGGTGAAAATTATCCAGAATGCCTGACATTCTAATATATGATGCTACTTTGATTAGCTCCTGGAGGCCACGAGGACTATTGTTTCCCCAAACCATAAGCATGCCTCATTTTCTACATGATTCCCTAAGTTTTTTATTTACTGTTTTTCCTAAGTGATGGGACATATTATAGAATTGTACTGAAGATTTTAGGTTACCATTTAAGCACTGGTAAACTTAAGAAACTGCAAAGCAGTTTCTTAAGGTACATGTTTTTATTAAATGAATCTCTACCACTTTTTGAAATATTTCTTGCACTTTCTGAAATATTTTTTTGCTAAAAGGAATCCCCATAAAACATACAGCCAACTTAAAGACTTCTCAGCAATACAGTAAAAAAGTCAAACATTATAGCTGGACTAAGAGGCACTAACTTTCTAAAGTTATATTTAAAAGATTTGCTTTAAATTTATAAAATTTGTAATAGCACAATTATAAAATTATCAATAAAAACTGATAGCACAATATAAAGTCAATAGCTCTTGATTTTCTTTCTATGCTATATCCAGTGACCACTGATGGTAATGTGAAACATTTCCTGCTAGTTATTCATTGATTTAGAAAAAAAAGCCATCCCCCCCCCCCCCCACCAAGAGACTGGNGGGCTCGCCCCCCCCCGCCCCCACCAAGAGACTGGGCGGGAGATAAGATGTCAAAAAGTAATAAGTAGTGAAATTAAAGAGGGGAATGCAAAGGAACCAAAAAGAGAAAACATTAAAGTGATGTTATTTCTTTCTCCCTGTGTATGAAGATAGACAGGAAAATTACAGCAGTAATTGCAGACTCCTTTTCACCAAAGACAGAATGGCCTTGGGGAATTAGAATAGGAGAAAAAAGCCCATAAAGCTGCATTCTCATCCAGACCCCACCTGACTTGCTGGATATGGATATGGCTTTGGCCAAGGTCATTTACCCTTTCTGTGCCTTAGTTTCCTTAAAAATTGAAAAAGATTACTTGCCTCTTTGTGCTACTGGGAAGATCAATGAAATAATGCTTCAGCGGCACCTCCAAACTGGTGAGAAAAAGGTTCTATAAGAATACCAAGTACAGCAGTACTATTATTATCGAACTGTGGATCCTGTTGGAGTGAGTCATCTCGCTGCAAAGATGCCTAAGCAATTCCAAGTGTGGCTAAGGACCAGACACAATGGGCAGAGGAAAGTACTCTTCGGATGGTGTTAAGGAAGATCTCATTTGCAGTGAAATCTGCCCTTCCTCTTGTGCTTCGAACAAAAAGGTGGGGCCAGGAAGAGGGAGGGTGAACAAGATTTTTAAAGTAAGTATAGCAATGTGGTTATACAAATAGACTTTTGAAATACTAGAGCCAGTTTGAATTCAGGCTTTGCCACTTACTACTTTGACCTTGGGGAAGTTGCTGTTTTTATAAACCTCATTTTTGCCATTCATTAAGTGGGGATGGTAATAGCATCTTTAGCGTTGTTGTGGAGATTTAAAATGTACACCCTTTCAAGGACTCTGCAAACTTAGGTATTACTGTAATTTATGGGGGATAAGGGACTGTGGAAATCTGGATTGACAATAAGAGAACCTTTTAAAAAAACATAAGAGAATAAGGCAAGTTTTTATAAAACATTATATGGTTTAAGGAAGGAGGAAAATTTGTTCTGTCCAGTCTGAATTCATTTACATTTCACCAGTCATGTAACTAGTCAAACCTTTGCTATCTGGCGCACAAAATACAAACAGGAGAAACCTTCCGGGTGCTTAATAAAAACAGCTTTCTATTTTAAAGGTAGAAATAATATATTTAAAAATTCTCTTTGGATAGCCAGGGTATCTTAGAAAACAAAGCTCATACGCTGTGCTTTTGTTTTAAAACAGGGAACAAACAGGGGTGTGGGGACTACGCTCTCTGGCGTCGCTCTCAGTGCTGGGAAGCCTTGGGGCAAAGCCCTGGGGGCAGAGCACATTTTTTTTTTTTTGGTGTTTTTTTTTTTTTTTTTATATTGATCCCGAAACCTTCGCTCCGCCGTGGGAGGGGGGGTGTGTTACGGGGCGGGAGCGCGGGGGGGGGGGGCGGCGCGAGGGAGGGGTCTGGTCGCGGGGTGCGGCGCCACTCGCCCATCCCCCGAGCGCGCGGCGGGGCGGCTGGCGGGCGGTCAGGGAGGATGCGGAGGGGCGGCGACGCGGGCCGGACCCAGCCGGGGCGGCAGGGCGGGCGCCGCCCGAGGGGGTAGGGCGCGCGGGGGCGCGCCGGGCTGGAGAGGCGCGCTCCGGCCGCGCTCGCTCCGCGTTCCCTTCGCTCGCTCCCTCCTCCCGCGGCGGCCGCAGGAGAAGGCGGTGGCGGCGGCGGCGGTGGCTGGGGATCAGACATGGCGGCGGATCTGAACCTGGAGTGTATCTGTTCGCTGCCCCGGTCCTGGACTTACGGGATCACCAGGGGCGGCCGAGTCTTTTTCATCAAGTAAAGAGCTGGGGACGGCGCGGGGGCCCGGAGGGTGCGGGAGGCTGCCGAGAAGAGGGGAGAGAGCCCGGTCTGTGCCGCTTCAGCCCTCTCGCCTCCTCTCGCGACCCCCACTCACGCTCGGTCTCTGCCCTTTCTCTCACCCCTGCAGCGAGGAGGCAAAGAGCACTACCTGGCTGCATCCTGTCACTGGCGAGGCCGTGGTCACCGGACACCGTCGGCAGAGTACAGGTAACACTGAGCCCGGCCGGGCCCCATCGGAGTTGGGCTCTGCCTGGAGGAGGTGGCAGATCACGGGCCACCCGCCTCCCGGCAACCTGCCCCGAGCTGCAGTCTTCGGGAGGCGGCGAGGTTAGGCGGGGGTCAGCGGGGGACCGGCCACCGGAGTTCTTTCTGGTCTCTGGACGTCCCTCTTTTCCGCAGCCTTTCATCACCATTTGCAGACGGCGCCCTCTTCCTCCGCCCTCTTCCCATCCCAACCTGGACAACCCTCACGCCCCTGTGGTGGCCGATTCCCTTCTTCCTGGAATCCCGAGTTTTACCTCTCGCAGCCACTCCTCAATTTTACTACTCTCCCCCGCCCCTTCCAAATCCCCCCACCCCTTTTCAATGTTTCGGGAAACCTTTTCCACTCCCCTCCTTGCTGCCTGGGACCCTGCCACTGGTTCGCCGAGAAAAAGTGTTCACATCCTCTCCCTCCTCCCGGGAGAGCTGCCTCCTGCCATGCAGCTTCCTCCTTCGCCTCCTCCTCCTAGGTGGGATTTGTGGGAAGGTGAGGAAGAGAGGAGTTTGGGGGTGCTGTGATCCTCTGAGACCGAGATCAGCCCGGGAAATCAGCTGGGCCCTTTCCCTCCTGCCGGAGGAGGCATTTGCAGCCGCACTTGCTGGCCAGCCAAATTCAAAGTCCCCGGCAGCCGCACGGAGGTTGCACAGACTGCCAGGAGGCGGTGGGCGTGCAAGGGGGTGTCCCATGTGTGGGCATTTGTGCCTTAATTGGAGGAGATCGGCGGGGAAGCAGATCTCTCCTGTTCCTTGGGTAGCCTGTTTGCTAAAAATGTGAGTTGAGCTGGAGAAAGGCTGGTTGTAGCTTCAGTGCGGGTCTGGCTTTCTTTTGCCGTTCTTTGTTTACATTCATGAAACTTGTTTGTCTTTGAAATGTAACATGTGTTCTCTTACTGGCCTGCCTCTATTTCTGGTGATTGGAGAAGCTTAAGAACTGTTTGGGTCGAAGGTGAGGCCGCCTCCAGCAGTTCTTCACAGCTGCCTTCCAGGATACTACTTTCTCTCCAACTCGAGGATTCTGACTCTCCTAAAGTTGGCAGGATATTAAACCTGCTTTTTCTTTCAAATTCTGGAGTTCACCAAAGTGACTAATGTCTCTAAATTTGCAAAAAGGTGGAGGAGGAAAGGGAAGGTTGGTGTAGCAAACATGAGATTACATTTTGAAGGCATTTCTGACTAATAACACCGTCATATTTCCTAAGTCCTTCGAGCAGCATTTGACCTAAATATGCCTTCCGATGTTTTGCATGTTTATTTCAACTTTGCTGGCCTCTTTGCCTTATGGATAGTAACAGACTTATTTTAGAAGACAAACTGGTATTTAAATTATTTAACCTAATTACCTTGTGGAATTGTTTCTTATTTTGGTTATGTGTAATATAAATTTGTATCCCATTTTACTCCCATAGATTTGATAACATTGACACCACAGAAAAATTATATTCTCCTACATTATTTCACGTTAATATTTTAAAAACATGCTTATTATGATTTTTTCTGGTTTGGTTTATTTGCTTTGACTGTGGTTTTGTACACACATTAATGGCTTTTTATTTCAGAGAGGTACTGTGATTAAATCCAAGCCCCACTAGTCATTTGTAAGTAATATATAATAAAGTTACCATGGTTCAGCTGCATTATTCCCAGGTTTATTACTTGAAACTTCACATCTCTTAAAGTCAGTAGAAACATACATGTAAAAGTATGTGATGTCAGATTTCTTTTCCCTTAATTTAAGTACATTGGAAGTTTTTTCTCATCAGTGAAACTTCCTGGATGGATTCATTTATGTAGCTGAAAGGTATGGTCTTAAATAGACACATTATACCTGCAAAAGAGCAGGTGTTGATTTTAACGCTCAGGTGTTTTGTTTTTGGCCTTTTTTTTTTTTTTTTTTTTTTTTTAGCCAACCATTCATAGGTATTTTACCTAGGATTAGACTGCCTCTGTTTGGTCTCTCATCATTAAAGTATATACATCCTATCAGATAATTTCTGATATTGTGATACTTTTATGATGGTTTTCAACTTGAATTGCTGTTTTCCCAAAGATATTTTATCTACTGTGAGCTTTATTACCAGTTATACACTTTTTTGTTGGAAACTGACTTAATAAATGAAAATAGCTGATTGTGAAAAGGATGGAAACTTATTTTGCTATCCTTTGAAATAATACTAATTGTGAAATGTATGTTTTTTAGATTTGCCTACTGGCTGGGAAGAAGCATATACTTTTGAAGGTGCAAGATACTATATAAAGTGAGTTTTCTTACTATGTTTTTTCCTTGCCTATTCAAGCGTTGCAGTTAATGTTCAGTTGAATATTTGTATGTCTAGATAGGATTATGGTTTTTTAAGGTTTATTATGTAATGTTGACTTCATCCTTTGTATAATGGAATTTTGAGAGAAACAATGACACTCTAGTTTTTTGTGTGTGTTATTTGCCTGGACATTTATTCATTGATTTGGAAATTGGACCATTTATGGCCACAATAACCTTTTTGGTCCTTCTGATTCCTGGGTGATACAACGTTATACCATTTTTGTCTGTAGCATGTTTTTTCTTTTTATGTGAATTTTTTCGTGTGGTTTTTGATCAGAGCTGTTAATAAGTAGAAGTGAGGAGGTAGAGCTGGGTTACATGTAGCGGGAGGAACAGTGACAGGGCTGAAAGGAAAAACAAGTGTTCCCACCAACGTCTGTTGCGTATTGTTTGTGATGTGCTCAGTTTATTTAAATATCTCTGTTTTTAAAATGCACCTAAGTGTGTTGCTGATGTTTGTGATAGAATAAAAGGCTTTCCGTGGAGCATGCAGAGGGGAGATGACCAGTCAGTCCTAACCTTTAAACTAATTCTGCAAAAGATTGAATTTCTAGTCACAGTTCACTTGGTAGTACCTCGAAACAAATGCAATGCTTGCAGTCAAATTATGTAGGAAAAATTCTTACTCCCCAGGGGAAAGTAAAGGTAGTTTTATTTTCATTTTAAATTAGAAGCTTGTTTACTTAAGAGCTTGTTTCTGTTGTTTTAAAAATTTTTGCTTAATTTTAAGGAACTGAAGCTGGAAAGAGAATAGATTTGGCTGACAGGTCAACAGTTGATTTAATATTTGCAGATACCTAGCTAAAGTTACCTTTATTTCATCCAGCCCTGTAAGGTATTTCACTGAGTGACATTTTTAAGACCATGCCATACTTCGACTGAATTATAATTGGTTGTTTGGCGGTAACAGTTTTGAGAATGATATTTACATAAAATGTCAAAGGATATTTATGGATATTAGAAATGCTTGCTTTTGGATGTAGAAACAGAGAAAGCACAGGTGTGGTACTTCTGGATGTGTTTCAGTTGCCGCTTTTATTTGGAGATTGTGTTACACATTATTAAAGGGATTAAAACTAAAGGTATGAGTGAAGCTCAGCGTCATCAAATATTTCTTCTAGTGCTTATTTTCATCTTAATTTAAAGGGAGTTTTTATTGCCATGGAAAGAGATGCTGCTTTTTCTTTTTTCTTTTTTGATGTCTTGCTATTTCTGAAGCTGGAGTTCATTTATTTTTTTAATATAACTTTAACTACATAAGCCTCATTGATCTTACAAAAATAGGAGCTACACAGTAATTCTTAATGATGTCTTAATTTCTGTGATTGTGTGCATTTGTAGATGAAGTTTGAGAGTGCAAAATGTTATTCTGTGTGGGCTGAATATGTATATTTTAATTCAGAACTAAGCTGTTAAGAAAGACTGAGTTTTCTTCTACTAGCCATTTTGATTAGACTTTCTTTTATGCTGACTTAAACAAATTGGCATCTTTTTTTGAGTGTCATGCCTAAGTAAATTTCTCAGGAAAATGAGGACAATATTAAGAAAGCTGTAATTTTACTTTAACTCTGAGGACATTTTAAACTAGTGTTTTTCAATTATGTGGTATTAAGAGATGGCTAATAATTGTGTCTAAAAGTAATATATAATTTAGTTTATGAAAGTAATTTGTTCTAAAATTGAACATGTTAGGGAAACATCACTCATTAAACTTCCTTTATGTATAACATATGATTTGTTGATTGATAGATCCTATTGCCTTTCCTTTCTGGATTACGTTAGAGGACTAATTTAAAAGATTTTTTTAAGGTTTTATTTACTTTTAGAGAGAGGAGACGGGAGGAAGAAGGAGAGGGAGAGACATCAAAATGTGAGAGATACATGGATTGGTTGCCTCTTGCATGCACTCAACTGGGAACCTGGCCCCCAATCCAGGCATGTGCCCTGACTGGGAATCGAACCAGCTACCTTTCGGTTCACAGGCTGGCATTCAGTCCACTGAGCTGCACCTGCCAGGGCAAAAGACTAATTTCTTTTAAGATTAGTTAAATTCCTAATGTAGGTTCTAATTTCCTAGAAACTTTTTACTTGTGTTGATAGTAGCAGTTAGGGATTATTGCTCAGAATGGTAGATTACCAAAAAGAATTCCCTTTGATAATATTTGGTATTGACAGTTGAGTCAGTGTGGGTGGTAAGGCATCTGAGAAGGGAAGAGTGAGAAGAGCTAGATAGTGGTCTTTTTTTAGACTTGATTTATTTGTTTTTAGAGAGAGAGTAATGAAAGGAGAAAGAGAGGGAGAGAAACATCAATGTGTGGTTGCCTCTTGCGTGCTTCCTACTGGGGACCCGACTGGCACCCAGGCTTATGCCTTGACTAGGAATTGAGCCAGCGACCCTTTGGCTTGACCCCACCCACTGAGCCACATCAGCCAGGGAGAGACAGTAGTCTTAAACCTCTTAAACACTTTGGAGGTCAGTCTTCACATCTTTAAATTAGGCCAGCTGAGAAAGGCAACTTCTAAATTCTGTCCCATTTTTAAATTTCTTTGAATTTTTACACTGTTCTGAGGATTTACAATAATCTACAAAATAATGAACTCACAGTGCCAAGAAGAGATGATGTGGGAAATGGGGAAGGCTACTTGGCTTTCCTGTCTTGCTTGACTATTTTAGTCTCGCTCTTTAAGCGTTTACAGATAACCACCGATAAGTATGAAGGATGTAGGCCTGAGTTGTGTGTGCTTTCTTCCTGGTGCTGCAGTTTGTGCTTTGTGTGCGTGTCTTCCCTGCAGGGAACAGTTACTAGTGCTAATGTCAACAAAGGACTCGATTGGAGTGAGAGTTGTACAGATACAAGTTGGGTAATCAGCTTACGTCGTGTACTCTTTCAAATCGGTTTTTAATAAAGGTATACAGTTAGATAACAGAATATATAATACAGAAAATGTATTTTACTCTAAACCCATCTGGCCCCCAAATGTGAATATTTGAAAATTAATTATCTTCAATCTAAATATTTAATACTTTAATTTTTTTCTGAGAAAAGTAGTTTTTCTGTGTACCTTAAGGTAGCCAGCCTCTAAAATATTTTATTATGTGTGTGTGTAAATATATGCACACAGAGGTTGAATTTGATTATTGAGTTTCTGTATTGCTTTTACAACTTAATTCATGCTACTTATCTTTAGGAATAGTTGTCAGTGAGTTTTATAATTTATAAAGTATAGCTTTAAATGTGCAAATGCCTTAGCTCATAAAGCATGCAAAATAATCTTATATATTTAAAAGTTGCAAAGCTCTCTGCTTACTCAATGGAGGATACCACTTAATGACTCCGTAATGACAGGTCATGGCAACTTAAAGTGGATGTGTCATTGACTGTTCCTTTGTGCTTCAAAGCTTTGAGCTGGTTAATGTGAAGTGCCAAGGAAATCTTACAGCAGAGTTCTCTGAACGGTGAGAAACTTTGCCCTGATTATTTAAAGGTCATTGTTTTATGGGGCAGGCTGCGAGATGGAAAAAAGTCACTGCAGGATAATAAAATAGTATGTAAATTTTGAGGTTGTATTTTCCTATTGCTTTTTCCTTGACTTAAAATATTTTTAGTTCTGAAAATTGAGCTTTGTCTTAGATATGCGAATAGAGCAGTGTTTGATTTTTGACGAATCAAGTTTTATTTCAGTATCTGCGATAGCTGGATCTAACGTGTGTTGAGAATTTCAAACTAACTTGCAGTGAGGGGAATTCTTACATGAAGTAGCTATTCAAGGATGTAAGAGAGAGAAAAAAATATTTCTTCATAGATTATTACAATACAGAATAAGGAGTGAAGGTGGGGAATATGACATAGTTGCCACAAGAATGTTAGACTATATTACTATGTATTTGGTACTTAAAATTTGTTTGGTATACCTGGTAGTACTATAATATTATAATTGGATTTTGGTTACTCAAGCAATAACCATATACTGCTCAGAACAATTCATGGACGTTGTATTTCTTTTTCATGTTCATAACAGAGTTTGAACTGTAATATGTAATTCTCACTTGTGGAAAGCACTTTTTATTAATTCAGTAGGCAGAGCACAGCTAGGAATAACCTTCATGGAGTTTGCAGTAAAGACATGAATTAAAAGATGGAGATGGGTGTGGACTTACTTAGTGTGAGGCATTTCAGCATAGCATTAATTTAATCTTCACAGTAGCCTTCTGTTATCTTTGTCTTTCTCAGATGACGAAACCGAAACTTAAAGAGGTTAAGGACCTACTTTAGGTCATATACCTTCACTGCTAGTCACCGCCATTCAAATTCGGGGGGCTCTGGGCTAAAACCCTTCTATACCTAAAAATACAGGGCCGTATTAGCAGGTTTTATGATATGTATCTCTCCATAAGTTGGTTGCTTGGGACTAGAGGTATTCTTTCATAGAAACAAGTGCAGAGGTTAAGTTAGTAGGTCACCCTACAAACAAAAGCTTACTCAACCTAAACACTTGTTGACTAGTGTTGTATATTGACAGCATCTTAGAATTTGGTCATTTCTTTTCATCTGTCGAATACTTGCGAGTGCCTAGTAAATGCCAGGCACTATTCTAGGGGCTTAGAAATGAACAGGTGACCACTCTGCAGGGACCCTGCCTTCCTGGAGCTTGCAGTCTGGTAGGAGAAAGACCTTAAAACAACAACAAAAATGGGGGAAAAAACATGTGATTTTAAAATGCCCTTTTTATAAAGGGAAAGAAGAGTGACAGATTAGGCAAGTTTACCATAAATAACTGTTTTAATAATAAAATGCATTTAGACTTTCAAGATCGGGGTACCAGGACTTCCACCATACTGAATGTTATTGTGGAATCCTACTGTCTGTCTTTGTAGCCCCAGGACCACTGCTCAAGACCAGGCCTGCCCAGTGTCCTCTCTTTGCAATTCCCACGTGCAGCTGAATGCCTAGCATCCAGTTACCCTCTGAGGAAGCTGAGTCCGTGATGAGGAAGGAAAACTGGGATAGAATAAAAGGAGCCTCCACAGCTCAAGTGGTGGCATTTGGAGAACCCTGTCTGGATTTCTCAAACGATTTATCCCCTAATCTGCATAGGCCCCTCTGTGTGTTTTTTCTTCTTCTCAGAGCTGGTGGCTGTTTAGGAAGGGGGAAGAAATGAAGACTAGGAAAAGATAAAATTGGTTGTAAGCGTGAGATTTGGCGGCCCTGGAGGCTAGCTGGCTGGGTGTAAACAGGCCGGTGTAGCCACCTTCATTTGTCCTGTGAAAAGGATTGAGTTCTTCAGTAGCATTTGTTGACAAATGCTCTTCTCTTGTGACCTTTTCCTGTTTCTATAACAGATACGTGTAAGTTGGTGTTAGTGGTGAAAAGCTATATATATGTGTGTGTGTGTGTAAATTGGAGTAATAGTGTGAACAGTTGATACTAGCGTCTGTCAGGTAGTGTCAGAGGAAAGCAGAGGAGGAAGAGGCAGAGTGGCCTGCTGCCCTGGAGAGGCGTGAAGGAAGAAGATAGGGGTTGAGCCAGGCCTGGGGGTGTTGGATGGAATTCACATGGCTTGATATAAATGAATGGTAGGATAAATTCATGGGGGTGGGACTATTACAGTGTGTGTGATGGATAGTGGTAGGTGGTAAATGATGTCAGCATAGAAAATGGGAGGTAAAACTAGGAATACCGCTTGGAGCTCTATTGTGTCTGGTCTTCGAATGTCAGGCTCAGCTTTTTATTTTCTAGGCAAGCCACTGCATTAATATGTGAAGGTTTTAAGGGAGATTTTAATATAAGCAGCATGGATTAGAAGGGAACGAGCCTGGAATCCAGGAGAACAATTTTGGGTCTGTTAACTGTCATCTAGGAAGTAATTGCTTGAACCAAGTAGCAGTGGGAATGGAAAGGAAGGAGGCCATTGATTTAAAGATATTAAGGCCTTGGCTGGTGTAGCTCAGTGGGTTGAGCGCAGGCCTATGAACCAAAGGGTCACTGGTTCAAGTTCCAAAGCGCTAGATCAGGTTGCAGACCAGGTCCCCATTTGGGGAAATGTGAGGAGCAGCCGCACACTGATGTTTCTCTCCCTCTCTTTCTCCTCTTCTCCTCTCTCTAGAAAGAGTAAATAAATAACATTAAAAGAAAAGAATTCTTATTTTTAAAAAAAGACATTAAGAAGGAGTTGACAGGCCTCAGAATTCTTAACTGAGCTAGAATGTTGACAGGGAAAGAGAGGTCAAACGCCTGTGTGCCTCAGTGGCAATGAGAGTGATTGGCACACCGGCCAGAATGAGTGAGTAAGGTGGTCCGGGAGAACTGTGGGTGGAGCCGTCGGTGGTGGTTTCAGTGGGAGCTGCCGGGCATAGCATTACAGGTGGCTAAAATCTGGCCTTTTTATAAGACTCCCAGCATTATCATCTATTATTTCCTTCTGCACAAGAAACACAACTCTCCCCCCAAAACCCTCTCTCAGCTACTTAATGGACTGTATATTAGAACCAAGCTGGTAATACCATTATTTGTTCAACAGATACTTAGAGTTGTTTACTGTGTGCCAAGTGATTTAAGCTCTGTCATTGAAACAGACAGAGACCTTAGTCTTAAGGAGCTTATATTTAAATTAGCGGGAGAGTCGGTAATAAAATAACCACAGATATACCATTGTGGACTGTGATAAAGTGCTGTGAAGTATACATCATGCTTTTGACCAGCTCTGCTAAGAGGACCTTCTCACAGACACAGAGATGAGCCTGCCTCTGAAAGTTCAGCTGTGAAATCCCCACAGAATGGATCAGAACAGAGCAGTGCAAAGTCATCTGAAAGATGAAGAATAAATAGCATCTTGGTGTTGAGATTGGACCATAACCAGAGGGAGAATGTTGCCATACCTAAAGATAGACTTGGGATCGGATTGGTGTGAGGTGGAAATTTAGAAAAAGGAGTAAAACTGTAGCTGAAGTTGCTGTCTACTATAGAGTAGAGAGCAAGGCTTAGCCAACTGATTTTGATTATTATTTCAGCCCCAGTGGTGAGGTCTCCCAATCAGTCACCCACTGATGCAGTTTTTCTTTCATTTCTCTTTACCACATTTTGACCTCATAATTATATGCCTTGGTGATGAGGATACAGCACTAACCAGAATAGACCCAAAAGCTACCTTTAGGGCAAGTGAGATGTCAGAATAAGTAAACAAATGAGTACGTTGTATAGTATGTAAGAATATATAAATGCTATAAGAAAAAATAATGAGCAGGGCGAGAGAATCAGGAGAGAACAGTGGGGAGGAAAGAGTGTAGGAGAAAAGGGAGGGGGAAACCAGAGCAGTAACGGGCTGGCATGTGTGGGGGCCTGGTTGATTGATGTAATTGGCTGTTGTTACTCAGGGAGATGAACCACTGCAGGTCCAGGCAGAGGAGGAGACACATGATCCAGCCTCAGGGTCGTTGGTGAGGTTTTGGAGGGCTAATGGAGCCCTTCCAGAATAAGTTCTGTTTCTCCTCAGATTCTCTCCTTGTACTTCTTAGTACTTAACAGGATTATGATTAAATATTTAATTATGTAATTACCATATTTCTTTTAAGCTACCAGTGAGCATCAGTTCCTACTGATTTAATAATAGCTTTTGGAGGGAAAAGAGAGACATGACCATATTATATTAAATAACCCCTCAATCGTTATTTCAGAAACAGTCTTTTAAAAATGTGTGTTAGAATCAAGGTGACACTTAGATTAATGCCTGCTTGCACACACTCCATATGGTAGGTAAGCTTCATGAAAAGCAGTCTTGCTCATTGCTGTATTTAGTCCCTTAGTCTAAGCCTTTCTCATAGTAGTTCCTCGATAAATACTTCTTGATTAAATAAATTTTGATAATGACAGCTTAATATCATGCTGTTCAGAAACTTTATAATTTGGCTCTTTGTGAAATATAGATATTCTCCACGTGACATTTATCCAACCCAGTATGAGTTATTAAACCAGCTGTTTATCAAGTTTGATTTATGTGATTCTCCTCTGACTGACAGATAGGGTCTTCTCAAAGGTGGGACCAGATCTGTGACAAAGCCAAAACAGTACAGAGACCTGGCAGGCCTACTTGGAGACAGCCAAGACCCAGACCTTGCCATTGACCATGCTGTTTCCATTTAGAAACTTGCCCAATTCAGGCTGCTGTGGTTTCCCGAGAACGAGGGAGATGTTGACGTCTATACTGTCAAGAACAGCTTGGGTCTGGTCCGGGCTCGTTCAGAAGACACCCGGTTGATGTTTCTCTCCCTCTCTTTCTCCTTCCTTTTCCCTCTCTCTAGAATCAATAAAAGGAAAAAAATAGCATGGGTAAAGTGAATGTAGACCCATAGACCAAATCCGAAAATACTGAAATCAGTGGCCCTACAGAAACCTGAAAGGAATAGAAAGTAGTCCTCATGTTGCACAGACGGTAGGAGTTTCAGAACCACTTGGTTACGCACCACAGTTACTTGGTGAAGTGGTGCGTAACTTAAGAAACACCCAAGAGAAGCGTCTGGGCTATTGATACCAACTGCTCTTCCAGGAGACAGTTGCCTTACATTTCAGAGGGAGTAGTTCATGATGTGCAGGATGGTTCAGGCCTGGACCTAGCAGAATGAAGGGAACGTGATGAATTCTGAGCAAGAAACGATAGAAATCACTCTGGTGCTGCTGTCGGGGGCAAGAGAGATTGAGGAAACCGAAGCAGTAGACCTCCCTGTGATCAGCATCCGACCCTGCTGTGGTGGACCAGGGGTGCCCTGTGGTTCTTCTGAAATCACTGGCCACTTCAGAGAAGACCCCCCCGGTGCTGGTGCTTGAGCCCCAGGCTGCGGAAACCTGCTTGCTATTTATATATTTCTCATCAGTGTTCTACTTGGGTTTTGTTTTCACTGTCCCTTCCAAATGACTTAGATTCATTACACGTACTGTTTCTTTGGATAGGTATGGTCTTAAAAAGAGAGAGAGAGAATTTACCTTTGAGATGATAAATAGCTTTGGTCTTGCCCTGGCCAGTATAGCTTACATGGTTGGAGCATCCTCAGTCTTCCCGCAAACCGGTAAGTCACAAGTTTGATTTCCGGTTGGGGCGTTCAAGAAGCAGCCATTTGATGTTTCTCTCTTGCACATTGGTGTTTCTGTCATTTCTCACCCTCTCTCTAAAATCAATAAGCATGTCCTCAGGTAAGGATTAAAAAAATAGTTTTAGTCTTCATATTGAATTAATCCCAACAGGATTTGCAGAACTTGGTTGAAGGTGCATATAATACCCATTTGATTAATTATTATAAAGCTGTTTACCCTGAAACTGAAAACTCAGTAAAATAGGACAGTATGACAGTTTTAAAAAGAAATAAGGAACTCCATGCCCAGTGTTTATGGTACAAAGCAGTGATAGAGGGAAAGTAATGCGTTATATACTTAGTCATTTTTCCCTCTATTGAAAATTCATCTGTTTTACTGTGTTTACTTTTAAAAAGTTGCTCCATCACTGAATACAGATGCATTCTAATAATGATGGCATTTTAAAAAATTTAGTGAATAAATATCAGAGGATTCCAAATCAAACTATCAAATAAATGTTTATGTTGGTGTTTGTGCTTTTTTCCAAATACTTATTTTACAATAAGTATTTTTTCTGATTATAGAAGTAATATTTTTATTTTCTTATTTTTTAAAGAGATTTTATTTATTTACTTTTTAGGGATAGGGAAAGGGAGGGAGAAAGAATGGGAGAGAAACATCATTGTGTGAGAGAAACATCGATCTGTTGCCTTCGCACACCCACAAGCCAGGCACATGTCCTGACCAGGAATCGAACCAGTAACCCTTTGGTTCCAAAGATGGCGCTCAGTCCACTGACCCACACCAGCCAGGGCAGTAATACATTTCTATAATAGGACATTGGAAAATACTGAAGAGTATAAAGAAAGAAGAAATAAAAGTCACCCACTCGTGTTACGCACTGAGAATTTCTATTAATATTTCTTACCTATGCATAATCATGCATGTGTTTTTTAAAGATTTGCATCGTATTACTAATACTGTGTTGAATATTATTTTAATTAAGCTTATGTTGTGTGTTGTATATCATATTATATACTTAATAGAATTTTTTACTACCTATGATTTGTCTTATGAGAAAAATTCTTATATAACATTCTAATATGCATGTCTGTTTTGTAGACTTGGAATTATTGGGAAAGGGTGTGAGCTTTTTAAAATGCTCATCACTTAACGTTTTGCCAGATTGCTCCCAAGAAGATTTGTACAGACTTATGTTCACTCCCACAGTTTATGAGAGTGTATGAAAGTGCTGCAATTTGTCTGTACCTGTAATAACCACTCTTGGATGGACTGGTAAAATTTAAAGGTAACTGTTGGAGAATCTATGCAGATTGTTAGTGGTGATTCCAGATGGTTGGCGACAGCGTTAGTCTTTCAGTTATCTGCTGCTACATAACCAGCTGCCCCAAAACTTAATGGCTCAAAACAATAACAATTTATAATCCTTCGCCCTCCTTTGGGTTGACTGGGCTTAGCTAGGGTGTTCTTCTGTTCCGCGGCATCACTGAGGTCCCTCGTGCAGATAATGTCCAGCTGAAACTGGGCTGTGGCTAGAATATCCAGTGTTTCTCTCCTTGTGCTGTGTTATCACCTAGTGGTCGATTTGGAGTTTCTTCACAACGTGACAGTTGGCTCCTAAGGGGACAGACTCCAGTGTGCTAGCACTTACAACACCTCGACGTGCGTCATGCTTACGTGTGTCCTAGTGGCCAAAGCAGGTCACATGACCAAGGCCAAAGTGAAAAGTGAGAGAGGACTCGTTGACTATACAAGCCTGTAAATACCAGGAGGTGTGGTTTGTTTCAGACCATTGATGTAATGGAGCACCAGAGATAGTAAGTGAACTTCAACTAGCATTTCAATGCTAACTGATTAGGAGTGCAGTTGGGAACACTATTGAGATTGGGAGACCAACTTCTGGATCATTAAGTAAGCGTATTTTGATAAGCTAATGATGTTTGCAGGGGCATAGGTGAGGATGTGGAAGTGTTTACCATCCTTAAGTTAATATCTACAAATTTATATCATAAAGCCGTAAACCTAAAAACTAAAAGTACTTCATGAGCTTGTATGTAAGCCCAGGTAGTTTAAAAACATTTGAGTATTTGACTAAATTGAATCTCAAGCCTCTGTTCATCCTGGTTTCACATTGACAATACAGTTGGTAGTGTAAGTTAGCCATAATTGGTATCTTCTGCTCCATTAGTTTGCAGAATACCCATATTTTATACCAAGGCTTCTCTTTCCCATTGAGGAATGAAAAAAATGTAGCAGGCTTCATAGATGAGAATCAGAATACCTATAGTGGTGATCAAGAAAGCTCAGCCCAGGGTCATATATGTGGATGGATGGATAGAGTCACATGTGTATCAACATGTGTATGTGAATGTGTGATTCGTAAATGCTTGACTGGATTGTTAACTTGACCCCTGGATTCATTCATGTGATATAACTAGTAATCATCTGTGACAATTTAGGGTCAGACACTGTAGCCCTCTGCATTCCAAGGAAGATTTATTGGAAAATGTTACTCTTGCTCCTGAAACAGTTTGTGGCATCTTTTATGTTTCCCCACCCCTGCCCCGACCCCTCCAAGAGGTTGGGCATACCAACAGTTTGGTTTATCTTTCCAGTTTTTGCATTGACACACATGTGTACATGTAGATGTGCATATATGTGTATTTTTACAAAAATGGGCTTGTTCTATATGTACTGTTCTTTGACTACCTTTTTACTTAGTAAATGTCTTAGGTCTTTTCATGTTAGTAGTTAAAAGCCAGTACCCTCATTGTAATAGGTGTAAAATATGCTTTAATAATTTAGCTATATTTGTACTGGACATTTAGGCTTTTCTCAGTTTCTAAAACTGTTGCAGTGAAAATATACACAAACTTGGTGGTCATGTGCAAATATTTTTATAAAGTCGTTAGATTTAGAATTGCCGAGTTAGGCTGTAGGTCTATTTAAGCTTTAGACACAGTAAAATCCTGCTTACTTAAGCTCTTGGAGGAGGTAGAAGACAGTGTGCAAAATAGAAATGAAACTATTTTTGTGAATATGGAAAAATAGATATGTTTCTCAGCAATGGTTTGCACTGAGAAATTTCTGCATTTCAGAAAAGAATGATAAAAGGACAAGCAAATCAACTACTTATTTTTTTTCCTTGCAAAAAGGAGTCCCAGGTTTGTCTTGGACATTTACCTAACAATCCAGATTTTTATAGTATCAACATGAATGATTTTCATTCCAGCTGCTGTTCCTTTCTCGCAGAACTGCAAAAGAAACTCTAAATGGAAAACAAGCCACCATTATTGGTAGGAGAAATACAACCCTGTCATGGGGTTCTAAATCCTTTCTGTGAGTAATATTTCCTGCCTGGCCTGCTATTAAAGCCTCGTTTGCGGAAGACACTGAAATTAAAATACTTCACAGTTTTTGGCTTCAAGTCCTCAAAACTATTAAAGGTGAAATGTAATAGCTAATCCAAGTTGAATAGATATGATTATTTAATGTTGCTATATAACAAACCATCCAAAAAATGTAGCGGCTTAAAATAAGAACTGCATTATTGTATACACATCCCTGGGCAATTTCTCCAGTTTCTCTTGTTTGCTGTTGTCTTGAGATCAACTGTGAGTTGGCTAGGAGACTTTGCTCATCTTGTCTGGTCAGAACAGCCTTACCTGGACTCGGCTGTCTTTGGGTGATCTCTCGTCCTCCAGTAGGCTTGCCCAGGTTCACTGTTGTGGTGAAAGCAGGTGTCATTTGTGCCAGAAAAGCGAAGGAGTCCAAGTGCTCTAGCTCCTGAGGCCTGAGCTCAGAATTTGGACAGCGTCACTTCCGCCACTTTCTGTTGGTCAAAGGAAGTCACAAAGCCAGCTCAGAGTCAAGGAGTGGATACATAGGAAGCATTGGAAACATATTGTAAAGCTGGTGGGGATTTTGGTTGTGCCATGTTATGTTTTGGGGATGACAGGGTCCTGGGATGAGGGAATGAATGGCTCAGGTGGTTGAAGGGTCTTGAAGAGTGGGAGAGGGCAGCAGGACGCCTGTTGTCCTCAGAGGGAAGTCTTTAACAGCCAGGGTGTTGGGGTGGTGCTTTGAGAAGAAATTGAGGGCATAGGGGAGTTGCTGATGATGGAGGAACGCTTCCATAGGTAGTTCGTTTTACAAGATAGAGGTGAAGTAAAGGCTTGGACAGATAGAACAAAACCTCATAGGGCTAATGCTGGTTCAAGGGGTGGATTGAAAGATGGAATAGAGATGGTCTGAACTTGGGCATTGTGAAGCTTAATGGATTTCAGTTCAGTAGAATGTTAGAGAAAAGTGACCATGAGACTAACAGATGGAGACCGTGACACTTGGCCTATGGTATAATGGTTAGCCCCAGGATTTCTGGGCTCTGCCTGTGTAAGGGGTGTAGGTAGACATTGTGAACCCTTGGGCTACTGAGCAGAGATACGCTCATTTATTGCTTTGGTATTTGCACTGTAGGTTTTTCTAAAATATTTTAAGTATCTTTTTATTAAAAATTACATTTTCCAACTGTAAACTCTTTGAAAATATGAAACATTAATGATGTTTGCAAATGCTGAAGGACAGTGATTTAATTACTTTATGTAGTGCTACAGACCAAGTACTAAGTCAAGTCTAAAATCCAAGGATCAGGGTTTTCTGGTGAATATTTTCTTAATTTTTGTTTATAAAGTTTTTTTTTTTACATTGGTATTATTAAAATACTGTAAATGTAAATATTTAATCTCATCTTTCTGCTGTTAGTCACTTTCAAAGTTGAAACTGTGTAGTGAATCAGAGCAAAATTTCATAATCTTTAAACCACAAAGTTGCCTAATAGGCAATAGAATAAGAATAACAACAGTAGAAGATTCACGGATTCCCAGAACCACCTGGGAATAATTTGACTATAAACTGGTAAGGAGGGACTCTGTAACATGAAGAATAATTGTTAATAATTACTTTCTGGCCTCTGACTCTTTGGTTATCCTTGTTCTGTTGGAAGGTGCAAGGCAGGTTTAATCTATGTGACGTAAACTGTCCAATACAGGTGAGTGTACTTTATGCAGTTAGCAATAGTCCAATCTCTGTGGGTGAAATATTTCGCCGCTTCTTTTATCTCATCTAAGACTTTTTAAAACCTTTTTGAGTGTGTGTTATATTTCATTGTGAAGAACTTAATATATACCGAGGAAATATAACTTGTCAGAGATGAAGAAAAACAAAATGAATAACCACTGTACCGGATACTCAGCTTTAGCTATAGAACATGCTCAGACCTCTGAAGACCCTCTTTGACCCCATTCTTCTGCCCCCGCATTGGTAGACACTGTACATTAGTTTGTGTTTATAACATTCTCATGGTTTTCTTTAAATGTTACCACAATTGCTTGAGTTCACATACGATCCATGATTTAACTTCCCATTTCTCCTTTTTAACCTTTACAAAAGTGAAGTCACTCTGTATGTGATTTGCTTATTCTGTTAGATATCATTATTTATGAGATTCATCCACAGTTGATGTAGTTTATTTTTATGTCTGTAGCATTTTAGTGTATGATTATACCGTAGCTTAACTATTTCCTGTTGGTGGATATTTGTTTCCTATTCTATTTCCTGGCTCTTGTGTGAACATTACTGTATGCCTCCTCAAGCACATTTATAAGGATTTCTTTAGAAAAGTAACTATGAGCATAATTGATGTCATAAGGTATGTGCATTTCAACTTGATTATATAAATCTAAATTATTTTTCATACTTTTTGTGCTATTATAATCTCTCCAACATGAGTTCTTGTTGCATCACATCTTTGCCAGCACTTGATACTGTCTAACTTTTATATTTTTGCCAATCTAGTGGTTGTCAATTTTTTTTTCTTTCTTGAGACTTTATTTATTTTTAGAGAGAGGAGAAGGGAGGAGGAAGGAGAGGAAGGGAAATATTGATGCGCAAGAGAGAGATTGACTGCTTGCCTCTACACACTCCCAACCAGAGACCTGGCCTGCAACCCAGACATGTGCCCTGACAGGGAATCGAACTGGAGACCCTTAATTTTGCAGGCTGGCGCTCAGTCCACAGAGCCACATCAGCCGGGGCTGAGATGTTTCCTAATTATGGCTTTTACTTTGGTTGCTTTTTAAGAGAATTATTTGTATTAGAAAATAGTTTCCATTTTATAATCTTGCTTTTTGAAGTTTCCTAGGTCGTTTATTATCCTCAAAGTTAGTATTGCAGGGACCTCCCTAGGACTGTGCTCTTGAATTGGCAGAGGGGTCAAAAAGATTAGATAGGAGCATTTCCTTTCTTTGGTTTTTTTCTTTTAGGGCGTGGAACCAAGCCAGTTATTACAACTTTCGGGAAACAGAAGAGGAAATAATTAGAGATGTTTATAGAGCTTTATGAAAAGTTGGATAGGAAGTCGGTGGCATGGAGCTTCTTGGGTTAGAAAGCAAATGGTATATATTATTGGTAAAACTGTATGTGACCAGTACGGATTGTTTCAGTTTTGTTAAGAAAGCACACAAAAATTCAGTGTGCTGTTTAGAGTAAATATTTATGGGACCCGAAATGATAACACTGTTGTTAGGCCATTACTGCAATAAGCTTACTCTCCTTGTCACTTCAGGACTTTCTTTTCTTTCTTTCTTTTTTAAATTTTTAAAAAAATAAAGTTTATTGATTATGCCATTACAGTTGTCCTGTTTCCCCCCTTCACTCCTTCACTCCCCTCCAGGCTGCACACCCCTCCTCCACTAATCCCCCCCTTTCGTTCATGTCCATGTGTCATACATTCTTTAGATTCTGTATTTCCCATAGTATTCCTGCCCTCCCCCCTGTCTATTTTCTACCTACCATCCATGCTACTTATTCTCTGTACCTTCTCCCCCTTCTCCTCCTCCCACTCCCCTGTTGCTAACCTTCCATGTGATCTCTATTTCTATGTTTCCACTCCCGATCTAGCTGTCCTCTTAGTTTGCTTTTGTTTTAGGTGTGGTTGTTAATAGCTGTGAATTTGCTGTCCTTTTACTGTTCATATTTTTTATCTTCTTTTTCTTAGATAAGTCCCTTTAACATTTCATATAATAAGGGCTTGGTGATGATGAACTCCTTTAACTTGACCTTATCTGAGAAGCACTTTATCTGTCCTTCCATTCTAAATGAAAGTTTTGCTGGATAAAGCAATCTTGGCTGTAGGTCTTTGCATTTCTTGACTTGGAATACTTCTTTCCAGCCCCTTCTTGCCTGTAAGGTCTCTTTTGAGAAATCTGCTGACAGTCTGATGGGTACTCCTTTGTAGGTGACTGTCCCCTTATCTCTTGCGCTTCTAGAATTCTCTCCTTCATTTTCATCTTGGCTAATGTAATTATGATGTGCCTTGGTGTGTTCCTTCTTGGGTCCAACTTCTTTGGCACTCTCTGAGCTTCCTGGATTTCCTGGAAGTCTATTTCCTTTGCCAGACTGAGGAAGTTCTCCTTTATTATTTGTTCAAATAAATTTTCCACTCGTGGCTATTGGACTGTCTTTTCTTTTTTCCTAGCTTTATTGAGAGACACTGGACATAAACCAAGACTTTTTTCTTTAAAAAGCTTCCCAGCAGTAAATTTTTCATCATAACCTTCTTATATGTTTGGTATGAACTCTGGTTAGAGATCATGATTTTGTTTTTCTCTTTCTACAGAACATTAAAAAAATTCAGGCACTTACTTAAATATTTGAGCCTCTAATATGTGTTAAACATTGACTATTAGGAATATCGCAATGTGCTGGACAGACCTGGCCTTTACCCTGCGGATGTCATAGTCCAGACACAAAGCTTGTTGCCTTGACTTTAAACTTTTAAATGTTCAAATAAATTCATATTTATATCAAATGAAAAAAGAAGGAGCTGAATGCTGTGTTATGTAATCTGCCAGGCACTGGAATGCAAAGATGAAATAAACAAGGTCTCAAACTAGTAATACTCAGAGCTCCGTCACTGATTTCGATAATTATCAAGTCATGTAACAGTGTTTATCCTGTACCTGCTATTTTCTAGGAATGGTGCTAGATACTTGAGATTAAAAGTTGCATGCTAATAGTGGAGTTTTTTTACTTTTTTAAGATTTTGAGAAAATACTTATTTGGCTTAGAGACTACATTCGTGTTATTTGTTCTAAGTGCCTGTCTACTATTTATGGGGCACTTAACTATACTCTAGGCACTGCTGAGTGTTTTATATGCATTGTCACTTATTACATGTGCCACAGGGACCTACCCCCCAGTTGCTGAGCATTTATGTACCTCTCACTGTGTAAGCGTTTCATCTCCTTGGAAACGAGGGACCTGAACCTTAGAGAACTGGCAGGCCTGGGGTTAGTCTTCGGGTGGGTTGGCCCCTGTGAGTTGGTACCCTACTGGAAACCATCTTGGAGCAATTCACCTTTATGGTAACCCTCCATCTGCAATATAAAAATAGGTAATCATTATTTAATACTCACTAGTTTTTTAAAATGCAACAGAAGTTTTAATTAGTAACCACATGTGGAATTTATTGATCCTTTTATGTAATCTATGTTGTATCTATTATGACCAGCTTTTTAAGAGAAAAAAAAACACTTCAACACATTTTAACTGACACAACTATTGTCATAAATTGGAGATTACATTTGTAGTAAAATTTTAGAAAGTTAATTCTATAAAATTAGGTTGAAAATCAGTGTACCTTTTTTTTGAGACTTCATTTTTTGTATTTTTCCCATGGCCATTCATCGCCTCCAGCCTACCACCTCTCCCCTGCTGTGTACATACAGTACTTTCTTATAAAGTGTCCCGTGTAAAAGTAGTCGTCTTATGCTGGCATTAAAAAATTGATAATTTGAAGGATCTCTGTTTTATAGTACATTTTTGCATGTTACTTTCTTGATTTTTTATGGGTCTGGGCTTCCATTGACATTACAGTTCTCATTTAAAAGAGGAGAAAAAGAAAGAGGGAACTGATGTCTAAAGTAGCTATAAAAAAGGCATTCACCTGCTAATGTATTACTTTACTTACATTTGAACATATCCCTGCCTCCCTGATCTCTGTGGCTATGGAAATTTTACTATAGGTTTTAAAGTGTAAGGAACAGGGCTACTTGCAGTTGTGATCTAACGGTAGAAACTGACCTTGGTCTAAGCCAGCTTGCTTGATTAATTGACTTGTCTTACTGAAGCAATAAGTATAATTTTCATTTGCCCATCCTCCCTATATTTTAAGTCCCTTAATATATAGTGATCTGGCAGCTCTGCCACTACTTCTGCTTTTATTTATTTATTTTTAAAGTATATTTTATTGAGTGTGGTATTACAGTTGTCCCAATTTTTCCCCCTTTGCCCCACTCTGTTCAGGATCCGCTCTCTCTCCAGCAGTTTCCCCCTTAGTTCATATCCCTGAGTCGTGCATATAAGTTCTTTGGCTTCTCCACTTACTACACTACTCTTAATGTGCCCATGTCTATTTTGTTCCTACCAATTATGCTTTTTAATTCCCATTTCCCCTTTCCCCATCCCAGCTGATAATTCTCCAGATGAACCCCATACCTATGAGATTCTGTTGCTGTTGTGGTAGTTTGCTTAGTTTGTTTTTGTTTTTTGATTCAGTTGTTGATAGTTGTGAGTTGTCACTTTAATGTTCATAGCTATGATCTTCTTTTTCTTAAATGAGTCCTTTTAACATTTTATGTAATGATGGCTTGATGATGAAGGACTCCTTTAGGAGTTTTACCTTGTCTGGGAAGCACTTTATCTGCCCTTCCATTCTAAATGATAGCTTTGCTGGGTACAGTGATTTAGGTTGTAGCTCCTTGCTTTTCATCACTTTGAATACTTCTTTCCAGCCTCTTCTTGTCTGCAAAGTTTCTTTTGAGAAATCAGCTGAGGGTCTTATGGGAACTCATTTGTAGGTAACTCTGCTTTTCTCTTGCTGCTTTCTTTCTTTATCTTTAACCTTGGCATTTTAATTGTGGTGTGTCTTGGTATGGTCTTTTTGGGGTCCAACGTGGTTGAGACTCGTACTTGCTGGACTTGTATGTCTGTTTCCTTTGTCAAATTAGGAAAGTTTTCTTTCGTTATTTTTTCAGATATGTTTTCAATTTCTTGCTCTTTATCTTTTTCTGGTATCCCTATGATTCAGATATTGGCACGTTTGGAGATGTCCCAGAGTCTTCTTAGCACTCTCCTTGTTTTTTTTGAATTCTTACTTCTTCATTCTGTTCTCCTTGAATGTTTATTTCTTCTTTGTGTTCCAAATTGTTGATTTGAACTCTGGCTTTCTTCTCTTCACTGTTATTTCCTCCTGGATTTGTCATTATTTCACTTAGTATAACCTTCATTTCTTCCTTTTTGTTGTTGCCATACTCGGTGAGTTCTCTGAGCATCCTTATCACCAGTGTTTTGAACTCTGCATTTGAAAGGTTAGCTATCTCAGTTTCATTTAGCTCTTTTTCTGGGGTTTTGGTCTGTTCTTTCATTTGGGCCATGTATCTTCGTCTCCTCAATTTGGCAGCCTCCCTGTGTTTGTTTCTGTGTATTAGGTAGAGCTGCTTTGTCTCTGATTGAATTGCATGGGGTAGAACATTGAGTATTTGCTGGAGTGGGGTAACCTGCTGCACCACTTTGTGGCCCTGTATGTCGGGGAGTGATTGAAGAGGGGACAGTGTCGCTGCCTGGCTACCTGAGACTTGGTTTGCACTCGCCTCATTTCCAGTCACTTCCCCCACTCCTGTATGCAACTGGCGCCCTTCTAACTGTTGCCCTCGTGGTGGTCCCCAGAGTGGGTGGGATTGTGTGCATTCTAGGACCATGCTGGCCCTTTAAATGAACTCTCCTGAGACACCAGCAGTTTCTTCTGCAGCCCCAGTTTCTTTTCTTCCCAGTGCTGGAACTGGGCAGTCTGGCCTGGGGCTGGGACTGCCCCAAGGTAGCCCTCCTGATTTTTATCCACCGCACGGGAATGTGGGACCGCCTGTTCCACCAGCCACCTCACAGAGCCAACACGCCATGTTCCCTCCACCCCCTCCTACCCATCTGGATGAATATGGCTTCTTTAAAACCTTGCTTGTAAAGACTTCCATGCAGTTTCATTATCTGGCAGTTCTGGGTGTTTTTTGTTTTGAGGTTAGTTGTGGTCCTCCTTGTGGTTATACAGGGAGGTGAAGCGTGTCTTACCTGTGCCTCCATCTTGAGCAGAGTCCTCATCTCTGCTTTTAAATGGCATTAAATTAGAGTTAACTCCTGAATAATTCAACTGATGTTGCACAATTTAGAATATAGATCAGACAGTAAATTACTGATTCAAACAGTCTGAGTATTTTCTGGTGTGCCTCTAACTTTCACTGGGCACAAATGGAAATTCTCAGCCTCTGTCATAAAAAGGGTTTGTTACTGTTGAGTAATACAAATTAAAACACAGCTGGGAGTGAAGTCGTTAGCCCAGTCGCACAGACATTAGCCTCCCTCTGTTTATTTCCTCCTGTTTGTATTCCTAGAAGCAAACAGCTGTGCATGTAGTTTTATTCTTTATTTCTTTACTTAAATCTGGATCTCAAAAGAAACAAACTAGGCCTTTAGGCCTAGAAAAATTGCCTTATGTCTATTTTGTTTAATATTATTAAAATATTTTTGGAGGTTACCCTCAACTTCACTTTCACCCATTTTTGGATGCTAGTAGCTGTGATCTACATACCTTTTAGTACTCTGCTTTTTGCACTAGATAGTTGCTGTAACACTTTCTTACACATCTACAAGTCATTATAATTTTACCTTCTGCTTACAGGGTGGGGCAAAAGCAGGTTTACAGTTGTTTGTGTGGGAAAATAATATAATAATAATAATACAAGAATAAACTGTGTTTTTTGTACTCACAACTATAACTCTGTTTTTGCCCCACCCTGTAGTATTCCATTGTTAAGCACTTTGTTTAAAACTCTGTACAGTTTACTTAATACCGAAATAGCTTCAGTGATGAATATCATTCGTTTCAAACATGGTTTGTTTCTTTTTCCTGAACATTGTACTAATTAAATATTTTCTTAAAGCTGTTATGCTGTGCAAATTAGAATAGGTCAAAAATTTCAATCCAAAGAAAGTCAGGTATGGGTTAATTTGAACAGTTGAAATTACGCCCCAGAGTCTTTGAAATATTTCTTTATCGTAAATATAGGTAGGGGTTGTATCACAGGCCTTAGGGAGTTTATGTTTTATGTATATCCAGGATTTCATGTTCATACTTTGCAGTTTATGTATAATGGACAATAGTAAGCTGTTTTCTACAGCAGGATGACGTGGCTCCTTCAGAAAACTGTCTGTCTGGTGGCGTTAAGGAGATCGCAGGGCAGGGAGGGCACAGTTGGCTTCTGTGACGGTTTTGGCGGTAGGCCCTCCGCAGCGACAGCTTTCAGCCTCCCTCTCTCCCCAGCCGCTGGTGACAATTTCTTAGTCTACGAGGACTGCAGTTTTCGTGATGTAAAGATATAATCATAACATATTCCACTAATTTCCTATTTTCAGTGGTTAGTTAATAATACAATAAATAATAATGTTGTTATTAAAATAATTTAATTCTGTGAAAAACATTCTTGAGCATAAATTCCTTAAGGCATTTTTTCAGGTAAGTTCACAGGGGTAGAGTTGATGGGTCAACTAGTATGAATTTTAAAATTTTTACACTTTATAATGAAGTGTATTTAAGTTGAACAAATTCGGGGTGGGTACAAAAGCTGCATAATCTTAATATCACCCAAAGAAATATTTCCTTCGTGACTAAAATTTATGAATAAACGCAAAATCAAATCAATAATAATAATAGCATTAATGATAATAGTTTGCACTTCATTTATAAAAGAAAGCAGTCAGGTTTTCATTTTCATTTAAATCAAAGGATTTATAATAGAAACAATATTCTTTCATTAAACTGTCTGGCACTCAGTTTGTTTTTTAAATTTTGTTAAATTTATTGGGGTGACATTGGTTAATAAGATTATAAAGATTTTAAGTGTACAGTTCTACAATATATTATCTGTATAATGCATTGTGTCTTTGAAAAACCAATTTAAGCTTTTACAAATTAAGTCCTTTATTAGCAGGGATAGATACATTGATACTTTAATGTTAAAAATGTGCAGAACATTCCCCAAAGAGAGTAGGAAAACATAAGGTTCAGGGGTTTCGTTTTTGTTTTTCTTAGAGGGAGAGACACATTGATGTGTGAGAGATGCATCAGTTGCTTCCAAGCAGGGATCTGGCCCGCGACTCAGGCGTGGGCCCTTAATTAGGAATCAGACCGGTGACCTCTTGGTTCATAGGCCAGGACGTAATTCACTGGGCCACACCAGACAGGATGTAAAACTTAAGTATTTTGATGGAATTTTTTTCTTTTAGTCTTCTACTTCCATTCAAATTTTTTTTCTTTAATTTTTTGCCCAGACTGGTGTGGTTCAATGGACTGGGCATCGTCCTGCAAGCTGAAATGTCACTGGTTTGATTCCTGGTCAGGGCACATGCCAGGGTTTCAGGTTTACTCCCTGGTTGGGGGCAGGAGAGAGGCATCCGATCCTGTTTCTCTTGCACCTTGGGTGTTCTCTCCTTCTCTTTCTCTTTCCTTTCCCCTCTCCAAAAATAAAATCTTTAAAATTTTTTGTTTTAATTATACTTTATTAATTATGCTTATACAGTTGTCCTGGTTTCCCCCCCCATTGCACCCTTCCACCCACTGCTCCCTCAGGCAGATTCCCACCCTTGTTCATGTCTGTGGGTAACGTGAATAAGCTCTTTGGCTACTCCATTTCCTACGCTGTATTTCACATCCCCATGACTATTCTGTAACTACGTATCTGTGCTTCTTAGTCCCCTCACCTGTCACCCATCCCCACCCCTTCATCTCTTTATCTTTAACCTTTAGCATTTTAGTTATGATGCATTTTGGAGTGGGCCTCTGCGTCCATCTTGTTTGGGATTTTCTGTGCTTCCTGGACTTGCATGTCTCTTTCCTTCACCAAATTAGGGAAGTGTTCTTTAATTATTTTATTTTCTCTCATTATTTTTTCAAATAAATTTCCAATTTTTATTCTTTCTCATCTCTCTCTAGCAGCCCTCTGAAGCGGATGTTGGATTGCTTGAAGTTGTCCCACAAGATAATAACAGTGTCCTGGTTATTTTTTGAATTTTCTTTTCTTCTTGTTGATTTGATTCTTGGCTTCATCCATTCTACTATTGTTTCCCTGCAAATTGTTCTTTATTTCAATTAGTGTATCCTTCGTTTCTGGCTGGATCTTTTTTATGCCCGTGAGTTTCTCATCAAGTTCTTTAAGTATCCTTATAACCAGTGTTTTGAATTCTGTATCTGATAGATTTCTTATCTCCATTTCGTTTGGTTCTTTTTCTGAAGTTTTGATCTGTACTTTCATTTGGGCCATGTTTCTTTTGACTCCATGTCTTGGTAGTGTGGCTTAATGCAGAAGGTGTCCCATAAGGTCCAGTGGCACAGCCTCCCACAACACCCAAGCAGGGTATTCGAGATGTGCCCTTCCTGTGGGCTGAGTACCCACTCACCCCTTGTAGTTGAGCTGTTGCTGCTGTCAGATCAATGGGAGGGATGTACCCAGGCCAGTCAGCTGCAAGGACTGGCTGTGACTACTTTACCACCAACCTCCTCCCTCCATGGAGGATGTGCTGTGCAGGGGCAGGGTGGGGGTGCTCTGATGTGGTCTGTAGCTGTCCACTGGGTGTGCTGGTCCTGGGGTTTCCTGGGTGGTGGAGGCCAAGATCAGCCCCCACCTGTGTTTTGCCTGGGGCCACCCTGCCTGAGCTCTAAAGCAGTCTGAGGTGGCTGCTGCTTGTGCTGGGCTTGGAGGTTCCCAGGGGATGCCAAGCTATGAATAGAGCTGCTAGTTCTGAGCCTGGGGCTCACTGAGGCCAGCTGCTGCTTGTTTGAGAGGATTTAGGAAGTTGTGCAGCTTGAGCCAAGACTAGCCATTCATATGGAAAAGCAGTTTGGGTGGGCCTGTAAATTGGGTGGGGCTGACTCTCTGGGAATCTCCAAGGTGGTTCAAACAGTGTTAGCCAGGTTGATGGAATCTTAGATATGGCACCAGTCTCCTGGCTCAGACTGGATCTATGTGGTTTTTTAAATTCCATGGTTGTCAGACTCCCATTCAACTAGATTTCTATAGCTTCTAAGCAGTGGTTGTTCTATATCTCAGTTGTAATTTTGTTGTGTTTGTGCGAAGAGGTAAGCCATGTCTGCCTATGCTGTTGTCTTGAAGTCCCTAGAAATTTAAAATTTTTAAAAAATTTATTGGGGTGACATTGGTTAATAGGCTCTTATGGGTTTCAAGTGTACATTTTCATTATAGAAGATCTGTGTTTGTTTGTGGGCTCTCTTTCTCTAGTTTGAGTCAGTCATTGGTGTTCACTGGAAAAACACTTCAAAAAATGTCATAAAACTTCCATCAGAATTGGCCAAAATGTGTTTCTCCTTCGTGCCTAAGACAAATGTTGTTAGCTTGTTTGTAAGAAAGTCTTTTATGTATTAAGACCTAATAATAGACTTAATAGCTGTGTAGTAAAACACACTCAACATCTCTCCGTGATGCTAAAGTGGCACCCAAGGTTGAGAACTACTATTTTTAAACCCTCAGATGTAACAGATTGGCTCTCGGTCAAAGAAAAAGTCAACTTTTTATAGATTTAAAATGGAACTTCTACTTTTCTGGAGTGTGTTGGCCACTCTTGTTTCCCTAGGATTAGCAGGTATTGAAATACTGATATGTTGAGAATGTGCCAGTAAAACAATTTCTACGAGCAAAAAGTTTTTGGCATTGAAAGAAGAGGGTTTACTATAACATATGTGCTTTTGGAAATTAGCCAAGATTGAGTGTGTGGATGCCAGCTTCAAAACAACTCAGACTGTTCTTTCCTTCAGGGCAGAGGAAAGAAATATTATCTTGATATTTAAATTAGTTATCTCTCATAAAAAATAAAATGAGTAGATTTCCCTGGGGCTATAAAGTAGCCTTACTTTTGTTTCCATATTATGGATTTTTACGCACCATTTATGTAAGTGGCAAAAAAACCAGCAACCCAGGACAAAACCCAGACCACCATTATTCATCTAACGTAAATCAGATCTTTTAACTTCTGAAATGCAGTTACACTGTGATGCAGTTGTTTTTTGGGAAGATGCAGGAAGTTCACCATTAAGTTCATTGCTTTTGCAAGTGCTTTATATTTACGTTGAAACACAAGCTTATTTTAATATACAATGAAATTATTGTACATTTGCTTTAGTTTAATAAGCTTTTCCTTAGTACAGAACTTACATTTAAGTAATCGGAATGGGGAGGAACAAGTTGCTGTTCCAACTCTCATTTTATTCTCATGGAAGGTTTTTAGCACTAAATGCCTTTCAGTCAACAAGTTGCTTCCTGAGTTCCTACTGTGTGCCAGGTGGACTTGGATTTTTTCCCCCTGCCACAATTTTGGTAGGTACTTTAAAAAATAACCACAAATTTAGTGTATTGTTCTTCATGAGAAATGGGCTCAAATGGGTTCTAAATTTTGACTCTTATTTGAGTGTTACATTGAACACTTCGAGGAATGTTCTCTGCTGAGGCAAGTAGGCAAAGAAAATGGGTTATTTGTGGGTAAAATTGGTCACTTTTTATCATGAACTTGCTGGATATAATTAATTGATTTTTTCAACTCATGTCTATGAAGACAGTTTTCTTTTCTTACAATGTCATTTTAAGATGTAGAGGAACCAAAACGACAAGGAGCCTCTTGTGTACACTTTCTAGTCCGGCCATTCAGATTCAGGGTCTCAGCACCGCGCTGGTCAGATAGCTTGGTGAACTTCACTAAAGAACAGTGCACTGAGACATTGCACCTTGTAAGAATGTGGACCTTACAAACAGAAAATTGGGTAGTAATTTCATTCCAAGTATTAGCAAGGTGGGGATGAAATAATACTTGAAATTATAGGGGAGGTAAAAACAGTATAATGAGGCAAGTACCAATTTTGCAAGTCTAGAAGGGTCAACATTTGTAATTGCTTTGGTAGAATGTAGTGGCCCTTTCGTTTTATTCAGTGTTCGTAGTTGATGCGTCGTTTCCTTCTGGCATTTTCAAGTAGCAGTAAGCTGTACATTAACTTGAGTTGACATTATTTGAACATTAATTTATAAGAATAACAAAGTGTTTTTAAAGCTACTTTTTGCTCATAAGTCCACAAAATATTCTAATTTTTAAAATGTCATACCTTCACAGTTTTTGCTTCATTTTTAAAAATAACATTTTGTTACATCATGTATTATTTCTTTTGGTTTTCTGATTGAGAATGTGTTTTCTTTAAAATGAAAAAGGAAAAGAAGGCTTTTAATTTTTTTAAAGATTTTTAAATTAATTTATCTTTAGAGGGGAAGGGTAGGTGAGAGGGGGAGAAACATAAATGTATGGTTGCCTCCTGTGTGTCCCCTGCTGGGAACTGGCCTGCAACCCAGGCATGTGCCCTGACTGGGAATCGAACCGTGGTTGCTTGGTTCCCAGTCCCGCGCTCAATCCACTGAGCTACACCAGCCAGGGCAAGAAGGCTTTTTATTAATAAATGTTTTTATAGGAGAATAGCATAGGAAAATAGCCCATCTTTGTGTATGTTTTAAAATTTACATTAAAACATTGAATTTGTGTACTGTACTAAATTTAAGCTTGATTTAGGCTATGTGTATTCTAGAATTTGATAACTTTTAAGTGTAATCAACTAAAATTTGTGTAAAATATCAAAGTAATCCTTATTATTTCTATTAAAATATACTTATCACTGTCTTAAATTTTTTTCTTTTATTTCTTACTTATTTTTTTTTTAGAGAGATGGGGAGGGAGGGGGACAGAGAGGGAGAGAACCATGTGAGAGAAACATCGATTGGTTGCCTCTTTCATATCCCACAAACCCAGGCATGTGCCCTGACTGGGAGTTGAACTGGTGACGTGTCAGTCCACAGGCTGGTGCTCAATCCACTAAGCCACACCAGCCCGGGCATCTTAATGTTTTTATCATTTCTTAAACTTTTACTGTTTTATTTTTTTGTTGTTGTTGCTACATTTGGCATTTATTTGGTGCTTTGGAAGATAATTAATGAAATAAGTTCTCAGTCTGTAGTTCACTTTTACGTAGAAACAATATTGTGTAGGTAAATATGTCCTTAAACCAGCCAACTCATGATGTATAGAACTGACAGTTCTGGGAAACGTAAATTCATTTGCAATATTTCTTTGGATAGATACATCCCTTTACTGTTATCTTGCCTTTCCCCTCATTTTTAAAGCAAGTGTGGAGGATCTCTAGCTGTAGGCTTCTGAAGGTAGTTCCTGTGTCTTGGTGGAGGGCCTCTAGTGGAAGTTTTACTCTGGGTATGCGGGAGCTGGGGAGAACTATAGGAATATGAGTAAACCTGGGCTTCCTGTTTGGGCACTTTGTAGTCTTGAACTAAGAGCGTGGCTGACTCTTCTACCAAACACCCATTAGCGTGTCATCTTTCATCACTGTTCTTTCACAGTTCAGTCTGTGCATCTTTTTTCCAGTGGGGACACAGTCTTCCTTCTTTCTGCCTCCCCAAAGCAGGGTCACAGCCTACGTGGTGATTTCCGTGAATGTGTATGTACTTGCTTTCCTTTACTCATTCCTGTTTCCTTCTAATTGCTAGGAAGATAAGACCACCTCTTTCCCCCAGCCCATTTCCTCTACCACCCACCTGACCTCCCCATCCTGGCTGTTCTCTCTCTCTCTTTTTCTCAGACCATGCTCTATCAGTTGTATAGCCACACAGGTGATGGGTCTTTGGGTAGTGACAAGCAGTAGTTGTTTACCTTAGACATTTTATCACTGATGATGGTGGTAGGGGTTAGGGAGCAAAGAGCTTCCTAAAAAACCAAAATGAACATTTCAGAGTTTAGGAGAGGAAGTGCATTTATGTTACACACACACACACACAATTGCAAAGCAGGCCGATCATATTGAAATATATATATATATGTGTGACAATTTTTGAATAAATTATTGATACAGCAACATTAAGTAATGTAGAGAGGTAAGTGTAATAACTAGGGTGATTTTGAAGTGACGGGTGTAAGTATACCTGCGATGATTATAATGTGATATAAAATGTCTGAATTCTATTGGTGACAAAAATCAGAGGTGCTGCTTATGCAACTGTGGCTTCCTGTCTGCATTCGTAATGGAAGGAAATGCTAAGTTGTAGTTAGAGAGCAGTGAAGATGGCGAATATTTTCTTTCTTACTTTAATAGGTTTTCTAAATTTCATCCCCGTCTCTAGTCCCCTGCTTCCTTGTGGGCATTACTTGTGTGCAGGGAAGAAAGCAAACTAGAGGTTATCCTCGTTAAAATTGTAGCTCCTCTGTGATGAGTGAATTATACGTATTAACATAGAATGCAGGAAAGATTGTAATGTGTATTAAATTACTGAAGAATTTTTAGGAGTCTGTCAGGTGTTTTGCGTATCAACAAACATCTAGCCAGCCACCCATCAGGGTACTTTTACATACTGTGCCTGATTTTAGGTACTTTCTCTGATTTATGGATAGTGTTTAACTTGTGCCTTTTAAAAAAGGACATGTGAAATGATGGGCAAATTTCAGCACAATTCAAAGTAAGATACAAATAAAGTCAGCTTTAAAAAAAAAGGCAAAGGGAGCCTATTTTCTATACGGTTGAGCAAAGCTCTTTGCTCTCAACCCGTTGAAATGCAGGTTGTCTTTTTGATGAACTTCAGCAGCGTTACAAAGATAACCAAGTGAACATTAAATTGGCCTAGGGCCAGTCATTTAATCTGCTGCCTCTCTGTTTCCTCATACACAAATTGATGGCAGTTAACTATTCTGTCCACCTCAGATGGTGGTTGTCAGGACTAATGAATGAGATAACAAAAGTAAGTGCTTTTTAAACTGCCACGCACCTTACAAACATAGGATAGTGTCCTTATTACTCCTGGTGGTGGTAGAAAGTAACTCACAAGATTCAGAGGCCAGCACAGCTAAGTCGAAGACACACTTTACAGTGGGATGGGACTCTAGCCTGGCCTAGTGTCCTCACTTTATGCAGGAAATGTGTGCGTGCTACACCCCTCCTCCCCCCCCCCCCCACCAATATTTAGGACCTCCTAAGTCTTAGAAACAACACTGGGTCTTTTCATGTTATCTTTGTTCAAAATTTTGTGCAAGTAGGTATCACGACCTCCTACCCGCTTGTTCATGCCTGACAAAAAATAGTAGCTTGACCTCCATCGTCATCAACCAGGAACCAGCATTTGAAGCTACTTAGGTTTGATTTTTCCTGTGACACTGTCTCAGAGGAGGTCGTGTGCCTCTAGTGTTGTTGCTGATGTCCATTGCTAACAAGTTTGCGTTCTCTGGAAAACTGGTTGGCTTCTTGTTTATGTTTTTTATTCCTAGTTTGGCCTGTTGTTTTGTTTTCGGTTTTTTTGTTGTTGTTTTTGTGTGGGCTATGTACCCATCCGCTCTTTTCTGTGGTCTTGGGAAACATAAAATAACTCTGCCATTTGTGGCTATTGTAAATTTCTGATTACCAGTTCTCACTTGGGTCCTCAGTAATCCTCAGTGACCCTTTAAACGGACGCTAGTCACCTCTGCAGAGGTTATCCAAGAACCTCTGCTCCTTCTTTCTAGAGAAAGGTAAGGCTGCCCAAGAACTTTGTTTCTCCTACATTTTTCCTGCCACCATCCAAATTGAGTTAACTTTTATCCCATTTTTTCTTCCGTTCTTTCAGTTTTAAAGGAGTGATCAGTATTTATTTTTTAGCATTTTTATTTTTTCTCCCAAGAGAAACTTTTCCTACTGCTGTTGATCCGCAGTAACTCTAAAGGTTTTTTAGGATGTTGCTTAAAAGATCACCCTTTTGACCTCTGCTGAGGAGGCTCATCCTCTGCCTTAAATACTGGGGGCCACTATGCTTATCTTTCCCATGTCATTCTTCTTGGTAGAGCCACTGTCCCCGAGTGAGCTTGTTTTCTTACTATAACATTTATAGTGAGAAACCTCATAAATTTTTATCTCTCGCCATCTTCTCTCCCCAGCTGCAAACCCATTTTTTGGGTTTCTACCTGTGGGTAACACAGACACTGTAAATTGAAAGTTTCCAAAGTAAACACATTCTCCCCTTCTCCCAGCCCAACCCATTTCTCCTCTACTTTTCTCTTCAGAAAAGCAAACCAGTTCCCCCTCATACAAAACAAAAACGGTCTTGCTCTCTTCTCCAGAAGACCCACTCAGATTGTGCAATACACCTTAAAGGTTACAGTTTTTGGAGTTGCTTGAAATTCTTTGCTCAATGGGGCGAGGATGATGGATGTGTTGCAGGTCTTCTGAAAACTGCAGTGTGAGGTTTGGTTTTCTTACTATTCTGTAAGTTGCTTTGTAACAGACATATACTATGTTACACTATTCAGGTCAAGCTTCCACACATACATCCTAACCTGGTTCATACTGGATGCTCAGCAAATGTTTTTGTTCTCATTAGAAACCTAAGATGCAAGTACGTCCCTTCTTGGTTGTTAAACCCTGGTTTCCTCTCAGTTCATATAATGACTCTAGTATCAAAAGACTCTTATTTCTAGATAGGAACCTTTTCTGTGAGTATCCTAGACATCATTTTTACAGATCTCTGGACAATGTTTCGTTCACCCACATCCCTAATCAATTTTAAATCGGCAATGATAAAATCTGAGACGTTCAGAGGGGACGCAGTGTGAAGTAAAGAAAAGAGTTCCAACTAGAAACCTGTAATACCTGTTCTGCCTGTGCCGTAACCAAGGCTGGGCAGATTCTCTGTGGGATCCACTTAGGGGAACTTCCGACTCCAAGTGGTTTGTAATGTGTTTCATCCTCTCAAACTTCTGTATGTTTTGGTTGAACTGTTCAAACACAGAAACTACTTTAGGGGCTGTAGTTACATCAGAGTTATACTATGAGCAGTTTTGGAGAGGTTCTGCAGAAGGGAAAGTAGCCGCTGTTTCCCAAAGTACCATTATTTAACTCTGGTTTCAATTTGTACAGTACACAGAAATGTGGAAGATTTAATAACTCTTCACTTCAGCGGCAGAGATTTATTAAAGACCAACACTGGGGGCACCGTGATAGGATCCTTAGAGAATATAACATTGAGTAAAAAGTCCCATTTCCAAGGAAATGTGCCAGATGAGTTTACAGACTAGGAAATCAGATTTAATAGGGAAACAGTTTCATCTTGGACAGGTGGTCAAGGAGGATGATCTGGGGTAACTGCAAACACACTGTCCATTTGTTCACCTAAATACCAGAGGTTATGTGCCCTGGATGCCCAAGGCTTTTACTGTCTTTTGCATTTCCCCTCCTACCATTATTCCCTTGCTGCCTTTAAAAGAGGGGTGGAATCTGAGCTATTGTGATTAATGCTTCTATTATAATTATTTGTACACCGTACATAAAAGGCTCATTTGAACGTAAAAATATGATTCAGAAATTAATGCATTTTGATTCCAACTTTCTCCTTTATATTGACACCAACTAAATTAATATTGAACCTAGACAAAAGGGCTCCTCTATATTTAGGCATTGAGAGGAAGCCAATTAGTGGGCCCTGTTTATCCAAGTCAGGATTAAAAATGTCCTCCTACCCTTTCCAGAAATGTGATATTAAAAAATCATGATACCCAGCATGCTAAACTTACCTATTGTGGTATTTGTTAGTTAATGCAAGGACATTTCAGTTGGTCAGTTTCATTTTGGAAGTTGTAAGATGTGGGCTTAACACTCTGTAATACTGATTTACTATTTAAAAACCTAGTTTTTATTGAGGATAATGTAACCTTTTTTTTTTGAAAGTCTACTAATAATTAAGCTAAATATTTAAAGACCATTGTATTCAGTAGATAACAAAGCTATTTCTATGGGATTCGGAAGACAGACTTTGGGATCAGAAATACCTAGGTTTGTATTCCATCTTTAATCTTATTAGATAGTTTAGTCGTTCAGCAAGTCATTTAACATCTCTGAATCTCAGTTTTCTCATCTGTAAAATGGGGTGTATATCTAGGATGTTTATAGGATGGTTGGTTGTAACGGCTGTATAACATTACATGCATTGCACAAATTAAGTGTTCAATCAGCAGTAGCTACCTTTTGGGGGTGGGGCACAACATTACACTTAATCAAAGGAAAACATGGGCACTTACTTTTCTTTTAATAGAATTTATCATGAAGGGTAAACAGTTTGTCCTCTTAAATACTTAAGCTCTTTCATGTGTTCTGTGTCGTGGAATTTTAGAAATCAACTTAAAGGGAGGGAGAAAGGAATGCAAATTTCATTTATTTACTTATTTTTAAATTATATTGTATTGATTATGCTATTGCAGTTGTCCTGATTTTTCCCTCTTTCTCCACCTCCACCCAGTACCCACCCCCGACTCCCTCGGGCATTCCCCATGCTTTGTTCAAGCCCATGAGTTTATGTGTATGAGTTTTGTGGCTAATTTGAAACTGTTGCCTATATTGCACTTTACTGGCCGTTCCCATGGCTGTTCTGTAACTACCTGTTTGTACTTATTAATCCCCTCACCTCTTCACCCATTCTCCCCCACACCCCTGTCCTATCTGGTAACCATAAAAACTCTCTTTATAAATGATTTGTTCCTCTTTATCCAACTCTCTATTCCTCTTGTTTGCTTTGTTTATTTTTTAGATTTAGTTGTCAATAGATATTCATTTTTGCCATTTTATTGTTCATAGTTTTGATTTTCTTAAATAAGTTCTTTTAACATTTTGTGTAATGATGGTTTGGTGATGAACTCCTTTAGTTTTTTCTTGTCTGGGAAGCTCTTTATCTGCCCTTTGATTCCGAATGATAGCTTTGCTGTGTAGAGCAATCTTGGCTGTAGGTCCCTGCTTCTCATGACTTTGAATATTTCTTGCCAATCCCTTCTAGCCTGCAAAGTTTCTTTAGAGAAATCAGCTGACAGTCTTATGTACTCCCCTGTAAGTAGCTACCTACTTTTCTCTTGCTGGGTTTAAGTTTCTCTTTATCTTTATTTTAACCTCTGGCATTTTAATTGTAATGTAACTTGGAGTGGGCCTCTTTGCGTCCACCTTGTGTGAGACTCTCAGTGCTTTCTACACTTGCGTGTCTCTTTCCTTCACCAAATTAGGGAAGGTTTTTTTCCATTATTTTTTTCAAATAGATTTTTAATTTCTTCTTATTTCTCTTCTCCTTCTGGCACCCCTATGGTGGACATGTTGGAACTCTTGAAGTTGTCCCAGAGGCTTTCTATACTATCCTTGTTTTTTTAATTTTTATTTTGTATAATTTTTTCTCTTTGTTGTTCTGATTGGGTTTTTGTTTCTGTTTTTTGTTTTTTGCTTTCTTATGCTCCAAATCAGTGGTTTGATTCTCATCTTGATCCACCCTACTGTTGTTTCCCTATACATTGTTCTTTATTTCAATTAATGTATCCTTTGTTTGTGACTGGATCTTCTTTATACTGCTGAGGTCCTCACTAAGTTCCATGAGCATCTTTATAACCATTGTTTTGAACTCTGCATCTGTGATAGATTTCTTACCTCCATTTTGTTTAGTTGTTTTGGGAGAGTTTTGATCTATTGTGTCATTTGGACCACGTTTCTTTGTTTCCTCATTTTGGCAGCCTCTCTGTTTCTATGTATTAGGTGGAGCTGCATTGACTCGGTGCCTTGGTAGTGTGGCTAATGCAGAAGGTGTCCCATAAGGTCCAGTGACACAGCCTCCCACAACACCCAAGCAGGGTATTCGAGATGTGCCCTTCCTGTGGGCTGAGTACCCACTCCCCCCTTGTAGTTGAGCTGTTGCTGCTGTCAGATCAACGGGAGGGATGTAAGGCCAGTCAGCTGCAAGGACTGGCTGTGACTACTTTACCACCAACCTCCTCCCTCCATGGAGGATGTGCTGTGCAGGGGCAGGGTGGGGGTGCTCTGATGTGGTCTGTAGCTGTCCACTGGGTGTGCTGGTCCTGGGGTTTCCTGGGTGGTGGAGGCCAAGATCAGCCCCCACCTGTGTTTTGCCTGGGGCCACCCTGCCTGAGCTCTAAAGCAGTCTGAGGTGGCTGCTGCTTGTGCTGGGCTTGGAGGTTCCCAGGGGATGCCAAGCTGTGAATAGAGCTGCTAGTTCTGAGCCTGGGGCTCACTGAGGCCAGCTGCTGCTTGTTTGAGAGGATTTAGGAAGTTGTGCAGCATGAGCCAAGACTAGCCATTCATATGGAAAAGCACTTTGGGTGGGGCTGACTCTCTGGGAATCTCCAAGGTGGTTCGAACAGTGTTGGCGAGGTTGAGGGAGTCTCAGAAATGGCACTGCTTTGCTGGCTTTGTGGCTCAGTGGCGGGGAAGGTTTAGAAAAGGAAAAAGTGGCCTCTGCTGGCCCCCATGCCAGATACTTCAGTTCCCCCCTTTATGCCACTGGTGCCTTTGAAGCTGCTATCCCAGTGTTGGAGCTCGGAGGGAGTGAGCCCGAGTAGGTGGGTCTGTGTGGGTTCTTTAAAAGGAACTGCATGGGGCCCCAGCAGTTTCTTCCACTAACTCAGTCCCCACTGGTTTTTCCAGCCAGAATGGGAGGCTTATCTTTCTGGCATAAACCCTGGGCTAGAGGGCTTGGTGTGGGGCTGCGATTCCTTACTCCTGAGATATCCCTCCCAATTTTTACCCACCACGTGTGTGTGAGAGACCATTCCATTCCTTGTCTGCACCCTTCCTACCAGTTTGATGGGTGTGGATTCTTTAATTTCATAGTCGTCAGACCTCCATTCAGCTCTTTCTGTCAGTTCTGACTGATGGTGGTTCTACATTTTCGTTGTAATTTTGATGCGGTTCTGCCAGGTAGTGAGCCATGTCTGCTTACACCACCATCTTGACCAGAAGTCTGCAGATTGCATTTATTTAATAGATACTTACATAAGGCATACCATCTTCCACATCTTTGTAGTTTTACAAGTATCAATTCGTTGAATCCTTGTAACAATGAAGTAGGTACTGTTATTCATGATGTTTTAAAGAAGGAAACTGAGGCAAGAAGAGATTATTGGTTGATTGTCCAAGGTCAGACAGATGGTAAGTGGTAGAACTGGCATCTGGCTCTAAAGTCCTTACTCTTAATATTATACTATGCAGCCTCTCCTATACACATGTTCATGCTTTTTGCAAATTGTGTGTGGTCTTTAAAAAAATATAGCAGTTCTTTACTAATGCCAAAGCATGAAAGAAAAAGGTACCAAGTTAGAGTGGGGTTGAGGAAAGTACAACCTAAATTCAACATTTAATTTTATCTAGTTTATTCCAGGTAATAATCGATGTCACGGAGACAGTGCAGTTGCGCAATCACATGCTGGTACTAAATGTCATGTACCTAATGTTTTGTACGTAAATCACAAGAGTTCACAGTGTCGCCTCATTACCTCGGCTGCTTTTGCCTCTCTTTCATTCCAGCGTTTGGCCATCGTTTGCTGGGTAGGGTCTTTGGGTCTGTACTCGCCTTTCACACGTTATTGATTATCACCCCTAAGCGGGCTGCTGCAAACCTTAGCTGCCAAGAGGCTGAAATCCACCGACTTGCTTCCCTGGCACTTGCACCAGAGGCTGTCAGCTGTCCAGAACAAGTTCCAGATTATGCCTCCGCTAGTCTCTCCCGTTTACTGGTTAAATATCAAGTTTCCATGTTTGTAGCTATTATGTGTAGATAATGATAAGCTGAACTTTTTTTTAAAAAGCCTGTTATATTTTACCTTTTTTCTTTTTCTTTTGAAAGTAGTGACTATAACAGCATAAATTCAGTTTTTCCTAATTATTTGGAATATTTGACCTTTGCTTTGTCACGTTTTGTGACTCATCTATTGTGTGATCCGTTACATTTTTCTTAAATGAATTAACAAATGTATTTTCTAAGCCATTGGCTTTAAAACTTCTATAATCTTTACACCACTGAAAAAATAAAAAGTGAAAGGCATTGTGAGCATCTATTTACCAAGACATGTATGCCTGCCGCCTGTGAATCTAACAGACTGAGACTGTTCACGCATTGGAGCCTCACCTTTCTCACCTCCGTGCACACCCAGCCCAGGTGTGTCTGTTCGCCATTGTTTCCCTTATGCAATCTGTACTTTGCATGTAGATCAGTGATGAAAGCAATCTCCAGGGTAACCTTAGAGCAGTAATCTGATCTCAGATACTTCTGGAAACCAACGACTGCTAAAAAAAGTGTGTCTTTCAAAAGGGGTGAACTGAATGTAGCTAGGTACTCGGGGACAAAAGTGGCGGCAGATGCAGTAACTCACTTGATTTAGGGAGCTGTGCAGAAAGTAGTCTTGATTTTGGTGTTGGCACCCCGCCCAGGTGTGTCAGGGGGACCTCAAAAGATTCTACAGGTCTTTTGAGGTCCCCCTTCACCCCCCACCTTTGGAAACATGGCTGTGGGCAGATTAAATCTTGATGCTGAGATAATTTTTTGTAGTTCTTAGCTATGCTGACCGCTTTTAGGTTTTGAAATCATAATGTCTGTATTGGTTTGATCAGTGCTACTTATACTTACTGAGTCCTTCACCTCATTTCTTCCATTCATTTTAGTCATTCAGTCAACCAAAAGATGTTTATTCATCCTCTGCTTTGCAGGAGGTTGGGGGATCCTTCACCGGGGTTACTGTGGTGAGCACACATGGATGTCCTTGCAGAGCCTTCATTTCAGCGAGGGAAATGGCCACTAACCCAGTTGTCACACAAATCAGTACAAAACTATGAATGCCAAAAGCTTATCGTAGGAGGGCCACACTAAGACCCAGACTGTGTGGGGTTGACTGAATTGACATTCAGATCCACAGGATAAGTGGGAAGTACTCAGGCCAGCAAGCCCGCTGGAGGGAGGAGGCATGATGGGGTTGCGGAGCTTGAGGCAGGCCCGTGTGTGTCTGGGGCAGGCTGAGGCTAGAGAGCTGGGTCGGTGTCATACCGAGCAGGACCATGAAGGCCGTGTGAAAGATTTTTGTGCTTATTCTCGGAGTGAAAGGATACCAGCATCACACTTCTGGTTTTAAAAACTCATCGTGTGAAAAGGGATTACCAAGGCTGAATGGATGAAGCAAAAATTAGGAGGCTATTGCAAATGTCCTTTTAATGACTTTTCAGATATAAGAATGGTGCCATTACTTTGCCACCTTTGTGCTTTGTGTTTGAGATTTGCATGATGGAAGCTTATCTTTCGAGTCTACTTGGAAGTAGGTGAAGGTCACAGGAGACCCCCTAGCTATCTGACCACTTGGTCTGACGGTCACCTGTCAGTTTTACAGTTTTAGAGAATAAACTCAGGCAAATTGAGGTCAGAGTGCTACATTGCCTTTTGATGATTCCATTGGCTTCTCTTTCTCTCTCTCTCGTTCTAGGGACATTTAAAAAAATGAACACTTATATCCTTTTAATTTATTTAACATGTGACTATTAAAGTTACTATGAAGAATAACCAAAGTCTTTGAGCCTCACTGTACATTTTAACACAGTTTTCTCCCTTGGTTTACAGAGCAGGCTTTAAGTAAATCTGTGTATGTGCAACAGTCTCTTTAAGGTCTCTGAAAGAAGAAAGAGGGAACCTTGCTTGCTCGCTGTCCTTTGCTTAAGCTGCAGTTGTGCTCGGGTTTTGGGACCACGGAGGGGAAAACGCCTTGGGTGTTGAACTGGTAACTCGGAGGTCCAGTTACTGGATTGACCATCCATCTAGTCTCCCAGGCTTACGGTTAGTATTTGTTAAGGTTTCTTGAGTTACGAAGACAGAAACTACCTCTCTTCCCCCAAATAAGTTATTTGTTAAAATTGGTTATTGAAAGGTTCTTGGAGCTCTCGTAGTCTTAAAGAATTATTTGCTGCCCGGCTGAACTTGGGGCAGGGCAGGAGCCCGGGGCCTGGAGCAGCGGGAGCCCCGTGCCTTCTCTGGAGTGCTTTCATTAAGGTGACACAGCTCCGGCCAGCTCCACCGAAGACTCAGATTACTGAGGGAGAATCTTACTTGCTTGATGGATGGGAGAATAGAGCCATATGTAGTAGATTAAATCATATTACCTTGCAGGTATTGGACTGTTCTTGCCACATACGAAAAGCAATTTTATGTTTCACCTGAATGGCACAGACATGGCTTTGGGGGGTCTTCAAAGTGTTAGGAGAATTGTGAAGTGGTCAGCCTCCCCAACTAACATCTACCACCTACATGTTTCTTTGTTCCTCTCAGCTCCGTGTTTTTTTTGTTTTTTAGACCTTATCCAAGGACGTTTTTTCATTGCTTTTAGAGGGAAAGGTGGATGGGGCGGGTAAGGTGCAGGGGAGAGAATGCGAGAGAGAAACACAGAGAAACATCAATTTATTGTCTTCTCTCGAACCTGTGACCTTTCAGTCTACGGGACAGTGCTCTAACTGACTGAGCCACACTGGCCAGGGCAGCTCCACAGATCTCGATTTCCTCATACTCTTTTCCACTGTGCCCCCACCTCCACCCCAACCCAGGAAAACCCCAGCCCTGCCAGGTTACCTGTGCAAGAAAACTAGCGCTGGCTGGTGTGGCTCGGTGGGTTGAGCACCAGTCTGCGAACTGAAAAGTTTCTGGTTTGATTCCCTGTTGGGCCACTTGCCTGGGTTGTGGCAGGATTCCTGGTTGCGGGGGGGGGGGGGGGGGGGGGGGGGGGGGGNGGGGGTGGGGGGGGGGGGGGGCGTGTGGGAGGCGACCATGTAAGAGGCAACCAGTTGATGTTTCTCTCACGCATTGATGTTTCTCTCCCCCCCCTAAAAAATATTAAAATCTTAAAAAAAAACGAAAAGAAAACTAAATATTGCTGGGGAAAATGACACAACTCAGGAGATGGCTCTTGTCCACTTGTCAGTGGATAACTGGAGACTTGCCTGGTCCTCCTCCTTCTGTAAGGCAGCTGTGGCAATATGCGCTCTTTCCGGTCGTTGACAGCTTTGTGTGTCAGTGCAGGCGGTGTTACCACCCTAGTCGAACAGTATATGCACTTAATTAGTGGAGGGACGGCTACCCCGTGATAGTTCAGGTCAGTTGAAAGCTTCTATATGTGTTCCCTACCCACAGTCCGCCCCGGAAGGAGTGCCTAATGCCTTTTGAGTCATAGAGTTCAACCCATCGAAGCCGTGTCTTTTGACTAGAGATACTTTCCGGTTGTCTACAGGATATAAACTCTTTTAGGTAAACAGAAGGAACCCTCGGAACCATCTTTTGACTGCCGTTTTGCTTTATTTCTTTTGGAGTATGGTCCTTGGCTGTCATAATGCTTTTTGAAATTTACTTTTCATTGAAGTTACGTATTTGGATTCCATCGGTGGGGAGACACATGATTTTATGCGTTCTATTCTAATGCAAAACAAACCAGGGTTTCTACAGCCAAAGGGAATTGTGCCATATTTATGCCACAGACGAAACAAATCAGTTGTGGCCGGTGCATTTGTGGAAACCACAAGACTCTGACTTAAAGGCGGTTTGTTGCAGATTGACAAAGAAACAACTATCTAGCAATTTCTTTGGGGAGGGAGACGTAAAAACTGGATACTGTTATCTTTGCCTTTGTATGATTGCATAGTAAATTTACTTAAAATTCTGCATCTTCCTTTGCATTTCCCTTTCCCCTTGCACACCTGCAAGCGCACACATAAGCACACAGTCTCACTTTCAGAATGCTTTATTAGAGACAACTGCATCGATAGGAAAGAGCTCTTCAAATGAGGGAAAGACTATAGTAGTCGTAAGCAATGCCAGATTACACAGTTAAAAGTAAATAAATGATGGTGAACTGGGAAGTCAATATGCTGGAGGCAGCGTGATGAAGTGGAAAGAGTTGGCCTTTGGAATCAGCCAGACTTGGCTTTGAATTCCAGACCTGATTCTCGCCGTGCAACCTCTTCAAGTTTCTTTTTCTTTAAAGTGAGATTAACAATTACCATACAAGATTAAAGTTCTCGGCACAAAGTAGTAGATGGGTAAACAGTACAATATAATAGTTATTTTGAAATAACTTATCAAAGATGAGACAAGTTGCTTTATTTAGCTCATTTTGACCATAGATCTAGAAAGCTTGTGCCCTTTCCTTTCTCCTTAAAGAAAAATTGAGTTAGCAGGTTTAGTAGCTGAACTAATGTTGTACAGCTAATTTAGACCCAGGCAACTAACTTAGTTTTATCTTTGGATGTAAGTAAAGATCTCTTCATTGACATATAAAAAAAAGTAGGAAACTATGGTTGTAAAATAAAACCACCAGAGGTGAGTGAAGCCAATGTCGCTTGCCTAGTTGGCTTCCAGCGATACCGCGCTGGAGGGAATCAGAGCCCTCTCTTTCTGTCCAGTCCTGGCGGGGTCTCCAGCACCTTCTCTTTTGCTCTGGCCAGTTCACAGTGATTTGTATCACAGTGCTAATTGGCTGCCTCTGTAAACCTGACAGAGATTTGAGTTTTCACATTGCTTTCTGAAGACACTTGGATTGAAAGATTTGCCGGTGGTTTAATACCGACTTTCTAAGGATTAGATAAATTGCTACATTAAATCTAAGATGACCCCAATTTCACAAACATTAAAATGTGAAACAAAATGTATAAACCCAGGAAATACACAATTAGAAAAACGTAGTCGTAAGTTTTTTCTGTGGCCTTGTATGTGTTGGTTCCTGTGACCTTGAATGGGTTGGTTCAGTGAAGGACTTCCCAAACCTCTGTCTCTGCATCGGACAGTTGTGGCTGCTTGTAAAGAGTCTTGGGTAAAAACCAGCTGAAGGTTTAATTGGGCCACAGTCCCATAGACAGAGTGTGGACCGAGCATTTTTCTGGGCCATTACTGATAACTTGAACTCAATTTCTTTTATTTCGTGTAACTTTCTCTACTCTTTTTTTTTAAGACATTTCCTTTAGAGCAACTTTAGGGTCACAGCAAAATTAAGAGGAAGGTGCAGAGGTTTTTCCATATACCTCTCCCCTGCACATGCGTGGCCTCCCCTCTTTATTACAACGTTCCTCCTTCACAGTCCACCTTTTGGTAAGCTGTTCTATCGTATTCTCATTCTTCACTCAGTGGCGAGAGTAGGAAATGAATGTTAAGTTCTATATGTAGAGAAAAAGCAATATGTAGAAGAAATCAATATTTTATCAGTACTTATTTACTATGCATTGTTGATTACGTGTGTTTGGTCTGTTCTAAAGCTGCCTAGCAACTTCTGGGCCGGAGTGAACCATTTCAGGAAGTGGGCAGCATGTACACCCTGCATTAAAATGTGAGGCCAGGTGGGGTACAAACTTGACCCCGGTGTGTGGACTCCCTCTCTTACCTCTTTGCCTTTATTGGTAAAATTCAGTTGTATAACTATCGCCGTATGATCAAAATAAAGCTTACGGTCGGCTTATCTGGAGTGTTTCTTTTTTCCCCCCCTTAACCTAAAAAGTAAACCCTATACCTAACTTTTACTTGGGTACTAAGATTTCTGCAGGTATTTTGTTGAGAGTATAGGAATGAGTGAAGTAAAAACACTTAATTGTGTGTGGGAGACAGGATAGGCAGCAATTCAGAAGACACTCAACGACAATGCATTTATATATGTCATTGGCTTTAGCTTAATTAAATTGTAGGAAACTCAGATGAGAAAGTGAAGAATTGCACTCCTTTTCGTTAAGATTTGTTCTTAACCTCTGAGGTGGAAGATGGGAAGATGGGTAGCCTATCTGTAGGTGGTATGGTGTATATTTACAGAGGTTAATTCTAAACCTGGCCTTAAACATAGTAAATGTTAAACAAAAAATGTGGTGGCTTTTGTTTTGTGTTTTAAGTTTTGATTTTTCAGTTTTATATGTTTACAGAGCCTTTTCCTCCCTGAAAGAAACTATCAAGGGGCAAACTGTTGTCTATGGCTGTGATGCTCTACGGTTTTGTTTTAAGGCATTTAAACCCTGTCAATACGGATCAGTAACTTGATCGTTAACTTTCTGCACAAAACAAGATTGAAATCTCCCTGAAATAGCTGCATAAGTAATTTATTATCCTTCATTTCTGGAGTCTGCGCATTTTTTTAGTACTGGCTATCTTTCCTGACACACTATGTGAGCAGCCTGCCTGGCTGGGGTGGTGGGGGATAATTGAATTATTTGGGAGGATGACTGTGTCACAGCCCATGTGCTTTACAAAACCACAGTTGGAAGATCCACATTTATAATTACAGTCTGTTACTGTTGCTGGTTTCTGGGTGTGTGTGTGTGTGTGTCTAATAAAACAGTTGCAGGAAGTTCGTAAAATCTTAAGTGAAAATTTTTCTGCAGTTTGAGGTGTAAAATGAGAATGGTAGCTAGAATAGAGAGCTTTTGTAGCCTTTTGCTTTTCCCCTACTTCAGAGAGAAACCCCAAACAACCCTATAAGGGTGTCATGCTGGAGAGAATTATTTATAGCTCGAGGACTGTGATACCAGGTTATGCCTGGAAAGACTGAGATTATGAAGAAGAAATCGACGGAGGGCATGAGCATTCGCAGTCAGTCACCAGACTTTGATAGTGGTTTGTGAAACGCGAGGACCAGCCCTTTCATCTGCCTCTGGGAAGAGTTGCGTGTTTCTTCCCCTGGTTAAGAAAGCTTGATTTGCTCTTCTAAAATTTGTGTGAATTGATTTATATATTTTATATGTATATGTTCATGTACATAGCCAGAACTATTTTTAAAGAGAACAAAGGAGGAAGACTCATACTATCTGATTTTTATCTATCTAAAGCCACAGTAGTGAGGACAGAAAGGATACACACACACACACACACACACACACCAGCAGTGGGACCAAACAGAATCTAGAAATGGACCTGTGCAAATATGGTCAATTGGCATATTTCTGTGTTTTGTGGTTGTGTTTTTGACAAAGGTGCGAAGGTGCAGCAACAAAGAAAGATTAGCCTTTTTAACTAGTGATTCTGGGACAGTCGGGCATTCACATGTAATAAAAAAAGAGGACTTTGACTCATTTTATGCTGTATATTGTCCACATAAGAAACTTACAAACTTAGAATTTTTATGAGTTTATTTGAGCCAAACATGACATATGCCAAAGAGCAAGATCTCAAATGCTCCTGAGCGTAATAGTTTTGCAACTTGTTATGTTTTTGAAATGAAGGAGGGAACGCACACATGTGAAGGTGGGAGAAAGCCAAGTGGAAATAGGGTTGCCGGAATAGTTAAGATTATGTGCTCCCTTGAGGGTTAGTATCTCCATCTCTAGGGGTATTACTTCTGGTATTTCAAAGGTGTGTTAACCTGGATGCACAGAAACAATGGCCAGGGCTTGCTTAAGGCAAAGATAAACTTCTTATTAAAAAGTTAGGCGCCTGAGTTGTGACTACCAACATGACCTGCCCAGTCAGGAATTTATGTTCAGGTCACCAAGCGAGGTTACTTTCCATAGGACCCACCCCCTCACTTTTTAAAAATCCTTTCCCAAGGACATTTTAATACTGATTTTAGAGATAGAAGAAGAGACAGAAAAACATCAATATGGGAGAAAAGTCAATCATTTGCCTTCCGTACACACCCAGACCTGGGATCAAACCCCCACCCGAGGTGCGTGCCGACTCGGAATTGAGTCCTCAGCCTTCTTGGTGCACAGGAGAACACTGCAACCCACTAAGCCGCCAGGCCAGGACTAGCCCCCTCTTTTTCATCCACAGTAAAGAAATCAAAAGGGGCCATAGAACTAAATTTAAAATTATATAACTTCTGGAGGAAAACACATTAGATAATCTTTGTAATCTTGGGTTAGGCAGAGATTTCTTAGAGATGACATCAGAAACATAATCCACAAAAAAATTGATGGACTTCATCAAAATTAAAACCTTTTTGCTCTGTGAAAGACTAGTAATGGAAAGAAAAGACAAGTAGCTGACAAGAAAAAAACTTGCAAATCATATATCTGGTCAATGACCAGGACGTTATATCCAAATAACCTAAAGAACTCAAAGAACTCAACAATAAGAAGACAAACTATCCAATGGGCAATAGATTCAAAAAGTCTCTTCACCAAGTAAGAAGGAATATATAGAGATTACAGGTAAATACATGAAAAGAAGCTAATCATCAGTAGTCTTTTGGGAAATGCAAATTGTAATAAAACACAATTAGGCGCCACTGCATGCCTAGCAGAAGGCATGCCTGTCGCTGACAGGTCTCAGTGTTTCATGTATATTAACTCACTTGGTCTTTGTGGCATAGCTATGTGCACACCACCATCACCATCCAGGTTTTCAGATGATGCATGTGGGACACATAATTTGGCCACAGTCTAACAACTAGTAAATGGCAGAGTCAGGAACATACTACAGAAGTGCATGAACACTGGATTCCCGCAGTGTGTGCAGTGGGTTGTGTGCTCGGGTTAGATTAGTGGTGGACATTGTCCCCCACGTGCCAGGGGTATGTGTTGCACCTGGACGTTAGAATGAAAGAGAAAAAAATTTTTTTTAAGAAAACTGCTCCTGATTTTTCTTTCTTACATACATACGCACAGAATTTTTGCCATCTGTTTCTAAAAAAAAAATACTGGTTTAATTGCTTTTTGTTGCTAGTTTTTTTAACCTCTGCCTAACAGAATAGCAAGAAATGGATCCTTAGAAGGAGCTAGGCTCCGTTCTTGGAGCCAGCCACAGCTGAGGGTGGAGATGCCGTTTCTAGCTGGGAACTGTGCATCAGCCCCCGTCCCCCCGCCCCGACCCGGGATAGTGTGGTGCTCATACTTTTTATTTGCAGCAAGACTTCAAAGATACACAGATCACCGACCATTTGAGCCTGTCAGTATCCCACTAATGCCTTTGGCTCCCTGGAAACAGGAGGCAGAGGACAGGCTGGGGATTGCCTAAAGTGTTGTGTTTTGATTTCAAGTAGTTAACCTTATCATTCAGGAAGGCACCATATATTTTTTAGAGTTTGGCCAATCCTCCTGGGGCTCCAGTTTATGACAGTCGTACTGAAAGGTCAGGAGTAACCTGCCACTCTGTGCCCGCAGCCATCAGAAATCAAATAATTAAGTGCAGTGTTGGAAATGTGAATTTTTCACCTTTCCCTTCCCATCAGCTGAAAGCTGCCGTTGCTAGGCGATGGTTTTCCACCTACATAAAATTTGTGTTTCAGACCATTTTTCCTTAAACACAGTTTTTAAAACTGTAAAATGAATAAGCGTAGGTATTGTGGCCTTGAAATACTTCTTTAAATGAGAGAAAGGTGGTTTGTTTTTGACGATACCCTGAGTGGAAACATGCAAACTTGATCACAAGTCTCAGTCGATTTCATGGGTGGGGACATAGAAACTCAAATGCAAATCTGATTTGATTTGTAGATACAGCTCTTTCAAACCAAGAGTTGAAAAATTAAAATAACATGAATGTCATTAAGCGTTATTCCAGCAGCAAGAAGCTTTTAATAGCAGTGGGCTTTTAAGTAGGTTTATTTTTTATTCCTGCTAAACTACTCGTACAGTGATCACCAGAAAAATCACAGGGAAGCTGCAAGTTACTGCCTTGAATATATTGAGTATATGTGTGTGTTTTCATCTCAGTCCTAATAGCAAATGTCTAAGGACTTAAAAAAATCAAAGTATCTAAGAAACTGGATATTACCATGCTGACAATCTTGTTATATTATGAGTTAGTTTTATTTTTTAAGTATACTTATTTTTGAATATTTATTATTCTTTTTTTTTTAACCTCAAAACAATACAGGTTCCAGGTTCTAGCCTACATGTGTTTCATGACTCCTAAGAAAAATGTTGCAGCCTCTTAGCCTCCTGGGATTTATACCTGGAAACAGCCTTAGGGACTATTCTGCCCAGCTTTTTCATTTTATTGATTGAGGGGCTGGTAGTCTGAGACTGAGGTCACACACCTATGGGTTATTCAGCTTCCGGCCACAGAGTGGAAGCCAGGAATGATGGGCCCTGGCCTCTGGGCCTCTCATCTGCGTGACGTTCTGCCTGTCAGTTCCTTCCACACCAGAGCACCACTCGGTTATATTTCTTGTGATCTTGACAGTGGATTTATGCATGTAAAAACAAATTACCTGCAGTCATCTTGTTGGACGGGAGTAAGTCACAGAATTCTTAACGAGTAATTCAGATAGCACAAGAAAATTACAGTCGGCTTTCAGAGTGATTTTTGTGATGAGAGAAATTTTATCGAGTGACATTGAGTATGTAGGATTTAAAAATATTTTATTCCCAATAAGAAAATAATGAGCAAGCTAGTAGAAAATGTGGATAGAAGATGGGAACAGTGAAAGTCAGCTCACAGTAAAAGAAATACAAGTAGCCACTTTAAAAATAATGCCAGCTGGAGTGTGATACCTCATTTACTTATCAGATTGGCAAAGCCTTAAGTGTGGTAATACCTCGTATTAGTGAAGGCAGAGGGAAATAGTCTCTCTCTTTTACTGCTGGTGGGAATGTAAATGGATGAAAATAGTCAAATATAAAATGGTTTGTACCTTTGGAGCTATCAATTTTTAAACTGCAACTTTGTCTACAAATATAGCAGTATTAATGGATGGTTGATCATTCCTATAGTTTATCATGATATAAAAGGATGGTTATTGAAGTTTCATTTTTTACACATGCAAAAACTGGAAATTGTTCACGTATTTTAATCATGATATACTTAATATAAATGATTGAACAGCAGAAAAGAATAGAATATATATAGTAGTAGATCTGGGTGTGTCCAAGTCCAAGATTTGTTAGGGGGGGGTAAAAAAGCAAGTTTTAGAGCAGTTTGTATACTGCTAGAGATATGCATATCTATACTTTTTAAAAGATTTATTGTTTGATTACAGAGAGAGAAACATTGATTTGTTGTTCCGCTTATTTATTCATTCATTGGTTGAACTTTGTGTTCTGACCAGAGATCAGATCCACAACTCTGGTGTCTCGGGATGATGCTCTAACCAACTAAGCTACCTGGCTAGGGCCATATTAATGCTTTCAACATTTAAAAACATTGGTAGGATGCAATTGAAAATGTTAATAATGACTTTGGGCTTCATTAGGTTTTAATGAGAACTCTGAGGATGGAGCAGGAAAGGCTTTCCTTTTCACTTGAAATCTTTCTATATTTTGTGAAAAAAGATACACACGCACTATGCACATAGTTGTATTTGTTAAAGAAAATTTAAAGCAGTAAGGTGTGCTTATTGTTAACATGGCTTTAGTTTAATTTCTCTTAAAGAAAAAGTGTGTTTAGTCCCAAGATTCAATTGGAAGTAGTTGAGATGTAAGCAGCAAAGTTTCAGAACAAGTAGGAGGCCCCCTCAGTCATACACTGCACCCGAGTCTTCGTTTAGGAAGCGTGGATGTCTAAGAAGTGTGTGTATCAAAAACTGTGAAGGAGATCATTCTTCCTGATGTTAGGAACGTTTGCTGCTGTTTTAATTTCCTGTGATCTGGCCAGTACTGATGATCGGTTCCTTTGAGACAAATTGCACCCGTTTGTGAGATAACTCTAGAGGTAGAGGCCCTTTGAGCCCATCTTCCGTGGTGGCAGTTGAACCTGTGATAGATAGTGTGTGTCGTCATTTGCATACTGCAGGGCACGGCTCTTTGTGAACATTGAGTACCCCATGCCAGCCCACACCGTGTTCGGGGCCCGAACCGCCCCTTCCTCCTCTAGCAGTCCCCTTGGCCCGGTACTCCGCTGTGCTGCCCCAGCCTGAGCATTTCCTTTGTGCATCGTGACATGAAGAAAGCTGAGGACGCACTGCCAGCGCACCACGTGTTTATAAAAGTGTGGCACAGAAATTGGTTTGATTTTCATCCGTACATTGCATTTTGTTCAGAATTCATGATTCCCCAAGTGAGTGAAGCAAAAATGTCAAAGTTGACCCCACGGGCGGTTGAAGACATCAGCACATGCAGGGAGTATTCCAGGCCAGCACACTCGATTCACAGAAGAAACAAGGCAATGAAGGCCTGGAGAGACAGACCCTGACGGCGTGGCTTACATGAAGTGGAACGTGCAGTAAAGTGCTTGGCCACGACCTTGTAGTTCATTTTATTCTTAATTTTCATGAGGGAGTTACAAAGTCCAAGTGATGAAATAAATTGTAATGGTGTTGCACAAACGCAGTATGATAGTCGTCAGGTAGCTTTTGGAGCCTCTGCACCTTTGCTTGGTGAGGTGGCTGCAGGAGTTTCTGGGTGATGTAGGTTTATCCCGGGTAGGAGGTGCGGGAACTCTGGCTTCCTCCCTTTTCCCTGCATCACCACTTTCGTCTCCACGGAGAGGGTTTAAATGTGGTGATGTTTGTTCACTGCTTTCTTTTCAAAGGGACAAAGAACAGTTAAAAAGAAGCAGAATTATTTATAGTGAGTGATGATAATGTATGAGGTTTGTTCAGAAGGTATCCCACCATGTAATATGAAAAATAGAGACATTTATTGAGAAAATACAAGACAAGATACAGGAAGCATTGTACATTGGACAATGATGCTCCAGTTTACTTCAAAGTAGGCACCTTGGGACCTCACACAGTTTCCCCAGTTGCTATCAGCTGCCCCGTCGTATTTTCCTGAGTCTCATTGATGGTCTGAAATCTTACTTTTCAAAGGTGATTTTGGTTTCGGGAAAAGCCCGAAGTTGCAGGATGCCGACTCTGGGCTGTGCGGGGCTGGGTGTTTCGATGTTTCGCCAAAAAACTCTGCATGAGCAGGTGCTTTGTCATGATGAGGCTGCCACTCACCAGTTGCCCAAGGCTGCGACCTTCTGAATCTTCCAGATAGTTTTGCAGAGGAAAGTTCAAGGTTAACGCAAAATTTGGTGCAGATTTGTTGCTCTAATTCCTCAGTCCTTTTTAACTCAATGGCCACACAGTACACATACATGCTCACTCAGTGGTATCTACTACCCCCGCTGACTAGTACAGTGAAGTCATCATTATGCACGCATGCGCACTCCAGTCCACTCTCCTTGGCTGCCAGGTCACGTGGATGTTGCACAAACCTTTGTCACTATATAATAATGGCTCAACTTTTCCTGTACAGACCTTATATGTTAGTCTGATTAATTGAAATGTAGAAATCCATGAACATCTTACTTGGTTTATTCTTCCTGGGAAAAGAAACCAATAAAGGATAGTAAAATCTTGTTTAATCGCAGACTTACGTGTTTTTCAGAATTTCTTACAATTCTTAAGACTTTAATGACTGTATTTTAAAGAAAGACATTTGTTCCTTGGCCCTATGAAATCAGCTTTGGGGGTACATTTTCTTTTTAATATGAAGTTGACTGTTATATGTAAGAATGACTGAAAGACTTTCGATTTCACTTTTTTAATCCACTTCGGTACTGTTAAGGGCAAACAGTGATACACTGTGATTGTAATTTTGTAAATTTATGTTTAAGGGCTAAAACTGGAGGGGAACCTGAAAAACAGCCAGAATTACAAAAGAATGACATTAATTAAATACAGAAATTTAGGATCTAAATAGGTTTTTCTGGTGTGTGGTAACAACACACCAGAGCAGCAATAACAACAATAAAGTTAATTTCAGGGTAGTTGAAATTTAGCCTCTTATTTGTAACACAATAGTAGTATAATTTTTTTTGTGAAAGATATAAACGGAAGTAAATAAATAGAATGAGGTAGAATGTGACTTGATAAATTTTTATGAAAATATGGCATTTGTTTAAGCAAAGGCTTTCAGAGCCTCCCTCCTCCCGTGTATCGTTAATGTTATACCTCATTTTATGTTTTGCATCAGCGTGCAGTACGGCAGAGATTTTTTTTTAAATTTTGAGTATGGAAGTGCCAGAGGTACCAAGTGAATCTCAAACTATCAGCTTCTGAGGTAGATTATGTGTGTCTGCTGTTTGAGTCCAAAAGGGCTTAATAGCTGAATATAGACTTTACATCACCGTTAGGATTTAAATTTTTACTCTGAAAGACTAGGTCATTTGACAGTAATCAAGGGCATTTTCGTTCTCATCACTGTTTTTGCAAGCCCAGCAGAAAGCTCTTCTTCCATCATCCCTTGGGGGGGGGGAGGGGGGCGTTCCTAGGGGTGAGACATGTTAGATCCGGGCTGCCTCACACCAGTAATAAAACAGGGGGATTTGTTTCACAGACCAACAGAGAAAGTGAGGTTCAAATTGGTTACAACTCGGGCAGGTACTGAAGACTAAAGGTGTTTAGAATGTGTGTTCTGTTACTACTTTCAATGTGCAAAAATTTTTACCCCTGAAAGTTCACTTCAGAAAATCAAATTGGGACAACTGTAATAAAATAACAAAAAAAGAAAAAGAAAATCACCCATATGAGAACTGATCATGGGCCGNCTGAATATAGACTTTACATCACCGTTGGGATTTAAATTTTTACTCTGAAAGACTAGGTCATTTGACAGTAATCAAGGGCATTTTCGTTCTCATCACTGTTTTTGCAAGCCCAGCAGAAAGCTCTTCTTCCATCATCCCTTGGGGGGGGGGAGGGGGGCGTTCCTAGGGGTGAGACATGTTAGATCCGGGCTGCCTCACACCAGTAATAAAACAGGGGGATTTGTTTTACAGACCAACAGAGAAAGTGAGGTTCAAATTGGTTACAACTTGGGCAGGTACTGAAGACTAAAGGTGTTTAGAATGTGTGTTCTGTTACTACTTTCAATGTGCAAAAATTTTTACCCCTGAAAGTTCATTTCAGAAAATCAAATTGGGACAACTGTAATAAAATAACAAAAAAAGAAAAAGAAATCACCCATATGAGAACTGATCATGGGCTGGAAATGGACAATAACCATGCAGTTATTTTTTCAAGGACATGTACAATACAGTGATGATTTAAAATGTTGGTTAATGAATTTTTGAAATTAAATGATTGATTATAGATGTAATATACGTATTTTAATATGTATCCGCATAGATTTAAAGATAAGATTTCTCAGGCTGTGCTTAAGCCCATTGTTTTTTAAGGTCTTTAAAAAACATCGGCAATAATGTTGTTTTTTTTTAATTCTTATTCAAGTACAGGGCAATAATGTTTAAACTTGGGCTCGCTGGAGATCAGCCGAGGCAGCTAGACCTGGAGGGGCCCGGGGATCCCTTTCTAAAGAAAGGCCACCGATGATTATGGTGCACAGTCAGGGTTCTGAACCTCTTCTCTGGGGGTGTGTTTCACATGGAAAGGCTGATAGTTGCAAAGGAATCTTCTGGTTTAAAAAAATTTTTTAAATCCTCAGTGGAGGAAATGTTTACTGGTTTCAGAGGGAGGGGGAAGAAGGGAGGGAGAGAGGGAGAGAAACGTTGATGTGTCATTCAGTTGCTTCTCATTCATGCTCTGACCAAGAACCAAACCCACAGCCTTCCCGTTTACAGGATGACACTCCAGCCAACTGAACCACACCGGCCATGGCGAGAGGAATCTTTTCATTATCTTATAGTAACTGTACAAAGAAAAAAAATCAATTTTAGTTCTGACAGACCTAGGTAGGCCTAGGAAGAATGGGAAATCACCAGGCAGGAAAACTACCATCGGAAACTGTAGCCTGGGGAACTGCCTGCCTGGGAAACTGCCTGTTGACCCTAACCAGGACAAACAAATGCCCAGCTGAGATTAGGGTCTGGGGTCTGCCCGTCCTGCATAACAGGATGCAGCACCCAGCAACCAGCTCTAGCCAATCAGACACTGACACCCCAGCCAGTTACCCTTCACGGGGTTTTGCGCTTAAAAGCCTTGCCCTAAGGACAAGCAAACGAGTCTTAACGTCCCTTGGTTGGCTCCCCAACCTCCTTTGGTTGGACCTACTCTGCCCCATGAGTCTTAACCTCCGTAGGTTGGCTCCACTTGCCCTCTTATTCCCCACTAATAAACTCTGCTCCTTAGCTTGCTGCATCCGTCTGGTTTCTTGAACGGCTCTGACCTGTTGTACAAGTTCTTTTAATATTCTGGAAAACATCAGATTAGAAAGAACACCTTCCATTGTAATGAAATTTCACTATTACTTGAGATGACCTGAACAAAATATAACAAAATAAAAGATGGTAGGATATTTGATAGCCAATGATCAGTATGGATTTAGGCTTAGATTATCAAACAGCTTCACTTTAGCACTAAGCTAAGGTTAAGGGAGAGCATGTGAGTTATGAAGTACAACGACGGTACTATGTACTGTGTCATTTTAAAAAAATATCTGAAGTTTCCTGTTGAGTACAGCACAATAATTTTATAATATTAAAGTACAGATTCTAAAGGCCTAAAGTACCACTAACTCAGTATAAAAAACTGATACTGAAAAGCATTAATATGGTTGCATTGATTATTTTGATCTTTTAAAGAGTTTTGTAAAGAACAGATTAGTACATTAATGTAAGGTAATTGAGGTAAGGTCATGTAAAGAAATGTCACTGAAAATCTTAGAGAAGTGTAAAGCTGCCTGTCTTTTAAAAACTAATTTTAAGTAAGGATAATTGTATGTTTGTATTTTAGTCCCCAGTGGTTAAAGGAAGGTGGTAAATAAAAAGATGTTTGTTAATTGATATCAGAAATAAAACTGAGAAATATGTGTTTAAGGCTGGGGGAATGCAAAGATTGATTATTACGTAGTCTTTGTTCTCAAGCACCTTATAATTGTACAGGTGAATAAGACACAGATCAGTAACAACAAAAACAGCATGCTGACCTTACTCATTTAATCAGTAATAGGAGAAGGGGGTTTCTGAAAAAAGCCATTGCTAGGACTAACCCATCCACACAGCTAGTCTTTACAGTCACTTATCAAAGTCACAGCTTCCAAGTGGATATAACAAATCTGTGCTTTGAAAATATGTTAAGAGTCTGGTCTGTGAGTTAGGGGGGTGGCTCAGAGGAGGGAGGAGGAAAGATGATGATCTCCATATTACAGGACCAGGGATTGGGAGCTGGGATCCGTCTGGTGGGAGCAGAGGCATAGCTTGGCACTTTGGAATGGGTCACAAGGTCCAGCCTTCTGGGAGAAGGGGAGGTAGTAATTAGACCCATCATCTGTGTGCCAGCCAAGTGGACTGAGATTGAGGGAGGAACCCTTTTTTGAGGGGAAACGCAGTAAAAATCAAGAATCTGTGTACCTGCTACTTACGGTAATCCATTTTATCCTTCAAGTAACCCTGTCTGAAGCAGCCATCTCAGATTGCTTTGGCTCAGGAAGGGTGACCCCAGGCAAAATGCAGGTGGGAGGTGACCTTGGCCTACACAGCTGATCCTCCATGGAGGGAGGAGGTTGGTGGTAAGTGGTCACAGCCAGTCCTTGCAGTTGACTGGCCTGAATCAATCCCTCATATTGGTCTGCCAGCAACAACCAAGAGGAGGGTGTGCTTAGCCCATATGAGTGGTGCTCCTGGAATACCCAGCTTGGGTGACAGGGGAGGCTGTGCCACTGGACCCTACAGGACACCTGCTACATTAGGACACACTACCAAAACACAGAGTCAAGGCAGCTCTACCTGATACATAGAAACAAGCACATGGAGGCTTCCTAAATCAGGAGACAAAGAAACATGGCCCAAATGGGAGAACAGATCAAAACTCCAGAAAAAGAGCTAAACGCAGTGTAGATAAGCAGTGGATCAGATGCACAGTTCAAAACACTGGTTTTAAGGATGCTCAAAGAACTTAGTGAGGACCTCAACGGCATAAAAAAGATCCAGTCAGAAATGAAGGATTCATTAGCTGAAATAAAGAACAGTTTACAGGGAAGCAACAGTAGAGTGGATGAAATCAAGAATCAAAACACTGATTTGGAACATAAGGAAGAAAAAAAAAACCAAAACAACCAATCAGAACAACAAAAAATACCCAAAAATGAGGTACAATAAGCAGTCTCTGGGACAAATTCAAGAGGTCCAACATTTGCCTCATAGGAGTGACAGAGGGAGAAGAGGACGAGCAAGATACTGGAAATTTATTTTAATAAATAATGAAAGAAAACTTTTCTAATTCGGTAAAGGAAATAGATAAGCAAGTGTAAAACGCACTGAGAGTCTCAACCAAGACAGATACTAAGAGGCCCACTCCAAGATTCATCATTATTAAGACACCAAAGGTTAAAGGTAAAGAGAATCTAAACGAAGGAAGAGAAAAGCAGAGTTTTACCTACAAATGAGTTCCCACGAGACTGTCAGCCAATTTCTCAAAACAAACTTTTGCAGGTAAGAAGGAAATGGTAAGAAATATTTAAAGAGATGAAAAGCAAGCACCCACAACGTAGATCATTCTATCTAGCAAAGCTCTCATTTAGAATGGAAGGGCAGGTAAAGTTCCCAGACTAGGGAATTCATCATCGTCAAGCTATTATTTCATGAAATGTTCAAGGGAGTTAATTTAAGAAAAAGAAGATTGTAACTATGAAGATTTAAAGTGACAACAAACTCAAAACTATCAACAACTGAATATAGAAAATAAAAAGCTAAGGAAACCACCAGAACAGCTACAGATAAATAGCAGCTGGGAGGGGGGAGGGGGATAAGAGGGAAATGGTGCAGGGATCAAGTGTAATTGGCAGGCACAGAATTTACCGGGGCGGTTAAGAATGGTATAGGAAAGGGAGAAGCCAAAGAACTTACACACCCAACCCATGGACATGAACTCAGGGCAGACTTGCTGAAGGAAAGGGGGTTACTAGGTGGAGGGGGCAAAAGGAAAAAAAACTGGGACAATTGTAACAGCATGATTAATAAAATATACTTAATAATAACCTATGTCAGTAGTATGAGAAGTAACTGAATTTAGCACAGTGTATTTTCTGTTGCTGCTGTAAAATGTACCACAAACACTGTGCCTTAAACCAACACAGATTTCATATCTTACAGGTCTGTAGGTCAGAAGTCCGGCTCAGGACTCACTGGCTACTGGCAAGGTGTTGGGCGGGGCTGTGTTCCCGTGCTGAGGCTCTAAGGGAGACTGTTTTTTTTGTTTTTCTCCATCCTCAAGGCCAGCAGTATTGTATCTCACCGACCGCTCCTCCATCCGCAGTCATACCTGGCCCTGTGTCCTACCCAGATAACTCAGAACAGTCTGCCCATCTTTTCTCCCCTCCGTAACTGAGCAACATCTACAAAATCTCTTTTGCCTGTAAGGTAGTAAGGTAATGCGATCACAGATTCCAGGGATTAGGGCAGAGATTTACTGTTGGGTGGGGGCCAACAGTAAATCTGCCTGCCTCCCGCAGTGCCATATTACCTGTCAAATCACTAACATCTGAATGATTTCTGATTTGATTAGAATTATGGTCATGATCCTCATTACTGTTAATGATAGGATTGCTCCTCCCTAGCATTTCAGTTGTGACATTGGTGTCACAATGTAGCTGAAATTGTAGTTCCATTCAGGGCTCTACTCGGTCTGTTTGGCACAGATGTCAATCTGATAATATGTCATTTACCAACATTTAATTTTAAATGGCATAATATTTTTTAAGTACTCAGGAAGAATTTTTTTAGTGCAAGCCCTAGCATGGCAGTCCAAGTGTATCGAACTGATGCTAACTTACACAGAATTGCGCCACTTTAATTAAGGCTTTTAGTTTACGATTGGCCACTTCCAAGTAATTGTATGTAACACTGGGCCGGTCAGTTTAAATACTGTGGCTCCCTGTCGGATAGACACACAAGTCTCTACACCCAAACATTACAGCATACAGAGCAATCAGGCGCTGTTAGCCGAAACAGCAATAGTTACTGCGACTCAGGCTGTATGACCAGTTACACATGTTAGATTATATCTCTTTGGGGAGATTATGTATAATTTGCTTTATACTTTGTGATTTCAGTAGTTGTATTTAAACAGCAAATAGTTATGTTTGTTAAAGGAAGCAAAAATCTCATACTGTTGTGTTGGTGCTTTTTAAAAATATCTTCATATTTATTTATACACCATTTAAAGCCCTGAAAATTACTCCGGAATAGGATTTAATGTGTGTGCCTAAAATGTTAAGTTTTTTGTTTGGCCAGATGAGGGCACTTTTTCTTCACATTTCTGGAGTTTGAGCTGTGAAGCAGATTTGTTTTTCCCCATCCAAGCTGTTACTTACTTTTTTTTATTATTGCCAGTGAGAGAAATAGTTTTGACATTTTTAATATTTTGGTTGTGTTGCATTCTTATAGGTTCATCTTTCCCCAGAAGGGATAGCTTCTGTTTCTTGCAAAGCTTTTATATACTGAAACTTTAAAATGGGTAACAAAGTTTCTGTGCAACAAGGTAGTTTTAAGAAAACAAATCTACATGTAATTCTCAGTGCTGCTTATATATAATAGCAGTTGAAGTTTACTTGTAAGGTAATTTAAGTATTCTCCGTTTGTTCGTGGCAGGGTGAAGGGGCATTGACTAGACTCTTCTCTCCTCATCGGATTTCTAATAGCTGCTTTCCACTGAATTACTTCACTTTGTGTTGCCATCAACATTGTTCAGAAGCAGTGGAGAGGAAATAAAGTACCAGACGTATTTTGTCTTAGAACAAGCAAACAAAAGGCGAAAATGAATATAAGGACTGCAACCCAACACCTTTAAGCAAAATATCAGAAATACAGTGCATTTAACTTTATTTGTAGTGCTGGCCATCAGGGCTAGATTGAGTAGGATAAGGTTTCTAAGGTTTGGGTAATGATAGTAAAAGCACTGCAGATGGCAACTGCCTCGTGTTGACGTGAATAATGTAAGGAGAAAAGCAAGGACAGAATAACCTCGGGGTTTATTTTAATGGGTCCACGTGATAAGGCTGCTGTCATTTTGCCAGAGATAAACAAAATTTACAACTTTTTTTGAAAGTTCAGTTTCTGAACAGCAACGAATCAGAACTTTACTATTGAAAAAAATTAATGAAAATAAACATCAAAACTGGATCGACTTGAAGAGGACTAGAAAGGAGGAAAACGAGCAAGGATGATTTCGGAGAATGAGCTTAAAATTGTATGCAATTTCCGGAGTCACGAGAGGAAATGAATTATTTTAAAAATCCGTATATAGGAAGATGAGTATGCGTGATACCTCCCTGGAGTAGGTTAAAGGCAGCTGCTGTGTCAGGTGGCTCTGGGAAGCCCGTCAGCCGGGCAGGCCTGGCATCCCCTGGTGTCCTTTATGGATGCCGAAGAGCAGTTGTAATCACAGTCATCCTAACCCCTCTTAGGGGTGACAGGGTGCCCGTCAATAAGCCTGTGGCACAGATACTCCTCCTCCCTTTCTAAAGATGAGGAAATTCAGGCTCAGAGACGTCAGGTAATGTGCCCAGTGTCCCCGCAACTACTAAATGAATTCTCCGACTAAATTCAGACCATAAGGCTTGAAGACACTTAAGTTAGGAGGAATATAGTGAGGAAGCCACCCGGGGCTTTGGGTTAGAAGAGTGGAGTTGTGCCCCTCAACTCTGTCTGTCTCAAAAGGCCATCTGCTGGTGGGTCAAGGAATAGCTGGGTGCCTGCTGCCTGTAAGGGAAGATTTGTTAAGGCCCCAACAGCAAGCACATCTGGTCCTATTGAGGGGCGTTATTATTAGTCCCGTAAAGAGAAAAGAGTTTACTAGTGTTTTACCTGCCATCGTTACTTATTTTCAATCCAGCAAGTTGTTAAGAAAAAGGGAAGAAGTAGTGATTTTTCACTTTCTGTTCCCTGACTTTTTTTTATAAGCTTCAGTAGCATTCTTACTGCCTATACCTCACCAAGACTTAAGTCTGTTTGAATAGTAAACTGAAAGATTTTTCCCAGCAGTTTCTCTTAGCAAATGGTAAATATTTTTAAAGAAAATTACAGATCTTTTATAAGAATTAAATTTTTATCTCTCATAAAGCATTCATTGGGAGCCTTGGGTGTACCTTCCACTCTGCTTGGCACATTGGCTACGATGTATGACACAGCTGTGTTCTTGCTATTGAGTTCACAGTCCAGTGTGAGAGCTCAGGAGGTACATGGGTTATTACTCTGAAATGGGAAGGTATTTTGACTCTGGGCAGGGTGCTGGGGAGGAGCGGGGAGGGATGGTTTCGCAGAGATGTAATCTCTGCACTGAATCCTGAAGCACAGGTGGTCAGGTGATTTTTCAGATAGATTACTGAGAGGGAGGGAGGGCTGGGTTTGTTCTGCATATTTTAGGTGTGGCTTTTAGGTTTTGACGTCTATATTTTTGGCTTTTAGAAATGGGTAGAACTTTTTAAGGATTTTTTTTTGATCCGGAGATGATCATTCAAGGGTCATTTGGCTGCCCAAGGTCTTTCTGAAAAAAATTCCAGCCATTGTTAATATAATGAGAACATTTTGTGTGACATCCTTGTAACCTGGCAGCCAAGAGAGTGGACTAGAATGCGTGTGAACAATGATGACTTCACTGTACTAGTCAGTGAGGGTGGTAGACGTTTTTGAATGAGCATGTGTACTGTGTGGCTGTTGCATTCAAAATGATTGAGCGAGAAGAGTGACGGATGTGCATCACATGTTGTGTTTAAGCTTGAATGTTCCTTCACAGAAACTATTCGGATGATTCAGAAGGCCACAGCTATGGGCCTTATGATGATAGGCAGCTTAATCACAAGAAGGCACAGGATCGTGCATCATACCTCGTGCAGAGTGGGGTTATTTTGTTTGGTTTTGGTTTTGTTTTTTCGCAAAACATCAAATCAACCAGGCGACTCAGCCCCGCTACAGCCCAGATTGTGTACCCTGTGACTTCTGGCTTTTCCCAAAACTAAAATCACCTTTGAAAGAGAAGAGATTGCAGACCATCAGTGAGATTCAGGAAACTATGATGGGGCAGCTGATAGCGATTGGGAGAACTGTGTGAGGTCCCAAGGTGTCTCATTTAAAGGGGACTGAGGTGTCATTGTTCTGTGTACAATGTTTCTTGTATCTTGTATTTTCTTCAGTAAGTGTTTCATACTGGCCGGGTTTTTCATATTGGCTGGATTTCATATTTTCATTTTTCACACATGGCTAGATACCTTCTGAACAGACCTCTTAAGTCCTAGTTAAAATAGAAAAAGAGGGGAGGAAACTAGGGAATGCCTGAAAAAGGCAGAGACATAAAGAACCCGACCAATATTTCCTAGAAGCCAAATCAGAAAGTAGTATTTGAGGGAGAGATGATTATATATGGTCAGCAGAGGGGAATGCAGTGCTTGTGAGCTGAGGAGGCCGAGCGAGCCCCTGGATTTGATTATGGCATCACTTACTTGAACACGACCATGCAGTGCAGTGTTAGGTTTCCAGTAGCTCTGTAAAACCGCACCTCTTCTATAAACCTCTTTTACACTCAGCTTTGGAGAGGCCATTCAGGGACCTTACTGAAATTATGGACATGGCTGGATGCCATACATTTATTTTGGTCCCAGCTCATCATCCTTTCTTTTCTCTCAGAATCTGACCTGTGTTTTCCCTGTAGAAGAATAACTCCTTCCTCACTCTCAGGCCTGGTCTTAGGGGTGTTTATTGTAGACCTGACCCCAGTGATTGTTCAGGGGAGTATACGTGATGCAAACCGGGCCGGTGAGATGTGACCTGGGATTTCCTTAAGCCCTGGAGGAAGGGGATCTCTCTTTTGTTAAGTGTGAAGCTGGAAACATGTCCAGCTCGAGCTGTCTGCATGGGAGCGGGGTCTTGGAGACAGAAGGGAGGGAGGAGAGAGGGGTTGACACACGTACAGATTTATCATGCGAGTTGAGTCTCTGGAGCCAGTAAATTCTTATCTCTTGCGTAACTATTTTGAAATGGGTTTTCTTGTCATTTTTGTCACTCCCCTGAAGAACGCCTGTGTACTTACATATTTAAAGGTATGCAAATGACGCAGGGTTACAGGTATGTAGGGACTCACTGAAATGAATTTAATGCCTCTGCTTTCTTCAGCGTCGTCGTCAGCAAGATTTGCCCCGCAAATCTAGGTCCAGTATTGTTATCATTAACTAATTAGTAGCCACCCTTGAACAATTTGATCTTTATTACAGACCATACGCACAGCATCTTGTTATTTATTGTAGTTAAGGAAGTAAGATATTTTTATTAATGTCTTTTGGATTAATTAAAAGTTTTTATCTCCCATTTCAACAAGGATCTATTTTTTGAAATGTTGGGATTTCTTTTATGTATTATCTGTCGCTATAGGCTTATCAATATTCTTGTTAACCTAAAATCTTAGACCTAGGAATCAGGACCATAAATGTAATACAATTTGTCAAAGTCCCCATAACATACAAATAAGAGGTTGTCCTTGATTCTAGCTAAATTTTGAGTAACTTGAAAAGCTAGGGAAAATGGTTTTGATCATTCGGAGTAACCTTCCAATTTAATAGATAGTCATGGCTGTTTAAAAATGTAATTTAATAAGGACTCTTTGCTGGAAGATAACGTTAAAAATAGCAGAACAGTTGGAAAGTACCGCTGTGATAATAAGATTTCAGACGGCACTGTGACTGGCATCTGCGGTCACTTAATAGGTTTGAGTCAGTGAGGCTGGCCTCATGGAGGGTGGGCATTCTCTCTGGGCACTGCGCCTGCAATAGATATAGCTCCAACAGATTCACAGTGATGCTTCATTTGGGTTAATATAAAACAAGAAAATTGAATTATGATCACGTGTTGTAAAAAGAATAATGCCAGTTAATTTCTGATTGGTAGGTCAAAAAAAGTGCGAGAAAAAAGTTTAGGTTGCAGTCCAGTCCCAGTCCACACTGCCTAGGCTGTGGTCATATGTTGCTAGGAATTTCCTGATGTGTGGGCCTCCGCGCTTTATTTATTCTCTCCTAAATTACCATTTGTGCATTAGTGTCCATCCCTGGAAGTCTTGTGTTTGTACTCAACTAACAGTCCAAGAAGCTTTTGGGGGCATTTTAATCAAATTTAATATTTTCCTATTTATTAACAGTCTTCTTTTTTCCTTTCCATTTGTGCAGAATTTTTAATTTTATTCTCACTATGTGCATGCTTTCGGCATTGAGTGCTAGGTCAAAGAAGAGTATGCATGCTTGCCCTCTGGTGGTTGGAAGACACATTGCAACAAGCAATTACAAAGTGTGCTAATACTCTTACCAGCCTTGGCATCGTCCATTTATTTTATTCGTACTGCATTTGTTGGTTCACTAATATATTGTACCAAGCATGTATTGAACACCTTCTGTATGACATCCTTTCCTAGTGCTCTAAAGGAGGGCCCTTATCTGGTATAGCAGCATTCTGGCCTTCAGTAGCAATAGTTAACATATGTGAGGTCTTACAAATGGAATTCCAGAAGCCTGCTTCTGGTATGTCTAGATATGACTTCTTGGTTTCCATTTTTGGGTAGCAAAGTGTTTTTCCATCTGCATCTGACATTTCTAGGACTTTGAGCTTCAGATTTGTCGTACATGTGCCAGATGAAAAAAACGAGGAACTATTGTGTCTCAGTTTCTGCCAGACAGGAATTGTGATGGTGATTCACCGGGGTGGTTCTGCTCTGGCTGTTAGGAGACTGCTGGGCAGATACAGGTCAGGGCTGTGGTCCTCTGAAGACTTGAAAATCCGCCTCCCCATTGATCCCGGCTGGCGGGAGGCCACAGTTCTTCAGGTCATGGTGCTTGGCTTTCACTCAGTGTGTGTGACTCAGGAGAGAATGGGACGGATGCCAGTGTTTTCAGTGACCTCACCTTAGAAGTCATGCTTTTGTCATTTGTGCAATACTCTATTGGCTACAAAACCCAGATCGATTTAGTGTGCAAGGGGGTGGCATTAGGGGCCTGGATTCCAGGAGGTGAGAATCACTGGGGGCCACTTGGTATGCTGGCCACCACACATTGTCACCCTGCGTTTGTGAGCACTTGTCGGTGAATGTTGTGGGCCCCTAGGAAGGCACAAGTATATCTTTAAGTGGAAGTGTTTTAGAGTGAAATAGGTGGCTGAAAAATTAGACCAGCTCGTCTTCACTTTAATTTTCATTTTTCCACCCCCTGGGAGAATGTCAGTGAGTTCTCAATGCTCCCAAGCTGACATTTTTAAATGCAGCACTTAGGGAAGTAGGAAAAGAGCAGTAATAGATATGAGTTTTATGAGAACATACTTTTATGAAACTGAGACTGGAACATATTAATTTTTTAAGAATGCGATCTATTACAGCTTAGTTTCTGTGCCACTCAGCGGTGGGAAATACTTCTGCAGAGAGAACGCTGAGTGGATGATGGCTTACGGTGTTGCACGGAGAGAACTGCTTGTTTTTCAGAGATTGACTGTCAGATCACTTACATATTTTTCTTGGAGCAGTGAGCGCCATTTTTGGTCTGCAGCCTGTCAGTTCACTGCTGGTCTCATCAAGTTCATGATGAAAAGTGGAAAAAGTCCAGTTGCTTGGGCGGTAAGGGGAATGTGGCCACTATAGGCACGTGCATGTTTAAATGTTGCCGGGTGTTTAAGACAAGATAAGAACAGAGCTGAGAGTAAAATGTCTAGACCAGAATTTTACTTTACTATTAACATCGGGGCTTCAGAGTTAATTTAGAAAGGAGAGTTGAAGTTGTTGTTCCTGTCTCCTACCTTCCCCCCAAATTATTTTCGTCCTCCATTTTCCATCCTATCTTAATATGTGCTTTTGTTTAAAATAGAGAAACTCTGTTTTCACGTTGGTATGTTCATTTTGAAAACACAACAACGATACTTTCAGAATTTGAACATATCAGAGGATTTAAGCAATTTATTTATTTATTTTTTATAAGCAATTTAAAAGATTAAAATTTTATCGATCTGTTTTTCATATAATGGTTTCAAAACTGTTTTAGAAACAAATCATGTTAGAGATGATCTTCCTGGCCCTGCACTTTATTGATACTTACGGTAATGGCCAACCTAGAGGAAATGTTCCCGTGGAATAACTATAACAGCCTGTTTGTCTTTAGTGTCTTACTTTGCAAATTTGACTTACGAAATTAATACATTAATAAGTTTGTAGTCCCCAAAGGCAAAAGAATAGATTTGTGATACATTATATGTTGAGATTATTTCCTTTGGGACATATTTCACTCAGAATCTGTTCTTTTTTTTTTTAAATGAATTTAATGTATTCATTTCTTATTTTATCTTGTCATTATTTGTTTATTTTTTTAAATTTTATTTTTCAGTTACAGTTTACATTTAGCATTATTTTGTATTTGTTTCAAATACTCAACATAGGGGTTAGAGAATCGTGTATTTTACAAATAGTGATTATTTACATTTATAGTTTAGTATGAAGGCATTGTGTGTACTTAGTGAGATAAATTTAAAAGAAAGTGCTTTTTTACTTGTTGGGCTTCTGTTTTATACCACAGCCTCTCTCTGATGACTTCTAAGATCACAGGGATGAATGAAACAGACACTGTCACAGTGCACAGGAGACATGGATATTAGAATGATAAGCACACAGTTAAATAGATGAGCATATTTTAGAATAATTAAGGTGAGACTAAAAAGATGAGTTGGGGGAGTAAGTTTGCATGAGAAGAGCCTTCTAGGCTGCAGATGTCTGAAAGCAGCCCCCATGGCTGGAATGAATGAGTGAGGGGGCACCCTCCCCACTGGCTGTAGCTGGACAGAGGCCCAGGGGCCACACAGCACGGGACCCTGTAGCCCAACTCAGGTCTTGGCATTTTATTTCAGGTGCCATGGGAAACTGCTGAAGGTTTTAAATAGAGGAATAACATTTTATATATTACTCTGGCTGCGGGATGAAAATTAAATGATGTGCAACATAGAATAGAAAACATAGCGGCTATTTTATTTCTCCAAATGAGAAAAGCTGGTGGATGAATGAAGGGCGTGCCAGTCGAGGCGGAGGGAAGTAGGCTAGTTGGAGAGAGATTTGGGAGGGAGACCGTACATGATTTGTTGGATTACATGGCAGGAATAATTTCTGGCTTTGTGATTTATGCAGCTGGATGGAAGTTCCGTATGTGAAATGAGGAGAGAGGTTTGTTTTGGGGGGTAGTGGGGTGAGGTGGGCGTCGGGAAGGATCTGGAGGTCAGGGTTCGGTAGGGGCCTTGGGGTGGTTGTGGGAAGCCCAGGGGTGGTTTTCAGCAGGCAGCTGAGTGTACTGGTCTGAAACGGAGGAGTGGGTCAGAGAAATAGATTACATTTCTCTCACATAATCTTACATATAAATATGTTGGCAGCATCAACGTATTTATACTGTTCAGGCCAATAAACAGTCTGTAACGTGTATTTTTAATCCTTGTTTGTACCAGTGATAGGATTGGGATGACATAACTGTGCTAAAACTTTACTGACACAAAAAATAACTACTTTTTAAATAATGAGTAAAAATCAGGAATGTTGCTTAGAAAAGGGGCTTGGAAAGAGCCAGAATTTTCCTTTCACTAGAACTTTTTGTGATTTAATCCGCTCCCCCCATCCTGATCTCATTCTGGAAGAATTTGATTACTTGCTTTTCTGTGCTATTCCAAAGACACCAATCCATTTTCTTACTAAGTGTTGCGATCTGGTTTACAGCATGTTGACTCCCATTTCTGCTTTGTGCTGTGTTTTTTAGAAATTATTAATCAGCTGGGTCTTACTCTTAGTCTCATTTTTTTCCATGGCCTTTCATGAGTTTCATGGTGCCCTGTTGCTAGAAAGCCATCCGAGCACACTGAGACCATCATCTTGGCCTTTTTCAGTTGTCCTCATTTTGGAGTCATCTTGAAACCCTTCCTCATCTTATTAGACAGTTTTAAGAAAAGGAATGTGGAGCTGGATTGACTGGCATTCGTACTCTCAGTGGTCAGAAGACCGGCTACAAGCGAAGAAAGCCTCTTTTTGGAAAATAATTACCTTTCCCTTGAAGCATTACAAAAAAGGAAATGAATTACAGTTGACTGGATAAGTATATTTCTTTTTTTATCCCCCAAATACCTTTTTTCCTTTTAAAAATATTTTTTTCACTTTAAAGATTTTATTTATTTATTTTTAGAGAGAGGGGAAGGGAGGGAGAAAAAAAGGACGGAAACATCAATGTGTGGTTGCCTCTCACACTTCCCCCCCTCCCCCTGCCGCCCCCTCCGCCATAGGGGACCTGACTGGCAACCCAGGCATGTGCCCTGGCTGGGAATCAAACCTGTGACCCTTTGGTCCACAGGCTGGAATTCAATCCACTGAGCCACACCAGCCAGGGCCCTTTTTTCCTAATACTCATTCATTTATCAACTGAATGCAAAGCTTGTGCCAGACAGTACAGAAGAGAGAGCTGGGGAATGCTTCCCGCATTCAAGGTACTTCCTGTATCTGTGCCTCGTGTCATAAAAGCAGGGAGTTTTATTCCTGCCTGTGAGTGAGTAAGTACAGTCGGAAAGTCGACCTAGTGGAAAATACAACTGTGACTGGGAACTTAGTTAAAAATCAATCTTAGAATATAAACCTAGCCGCTGCTAGCANCCCCCCCGCCCTCCCGCCCTCCGCCATAGGGGACCTGACTGGCAACCCAGGCGTATGCCCTGGCTGGGAATCAAACCTGTGACCCTTTGGTCCACAGGCTGGAATTCAATCCACTGAGCCACACCAGCCAGGGCCCATTTTTCCTAATACTCATTCATTTATCAACTGAATGCAAAGCTTGTGCCAGACAGCACAGAAGAGAGAGCTGGGGAATGCTTCCCGCATTCAAGGTACTTCCTGTATCTGTGCCTCGTGTCATAAAAGCAGGGAGTTTTATTCCTGCCTGTGAGTGAGTAAGTACAGTCGGAAAGTTGACCTAGTGGAAAATACAACTGTGACTGGGAACTTAGAGAGTTAAAAATCAATCTTAGAATATAAACCTAGCCGCTGCTAGCATAGCATCTAATTATTTCTAGTGTGTTGGGGAAATAAAAATGACCCAGCTAGTTAGACATTTCAGTGATCTCGGGGTCATTTCAGGTTCCCTGTGTGATCTTCCTCCCTTGCTTGCCCTGCTCTCGGGGGACAGCCACCAAGTGTGTTTTAAGAGGGGTGACCCCCGAGGAAAAGGGAACTCCCTATTCTCAACCCTCAAGTGGGCAGGGCTAAGATCAGGAGAAAAGCAACTAGGCCAGGGCCAGTTTCCACAGAGGTTTTAAAATATCAGTGTGAAAACAGAATGAGCAGTGAAACCCGGGAATGGTACAGGCAGGCAGACGAGAAGTCGGAAAGGGAGGAGAATGAGGTGGGTTTAAAAATGCTGGTCGAAAGCATCCCATTAACTGTACTTCGTTATCCTCGAGTGGATCAGGCCGGGGTTTAAAAATCCTGCCCTGTGGGATGGTGAGATTTACATGGGCGAGAATGAAGGTGACGTAAGGTTTGGGGGTTGGTTTGGTTTGGTTTTGCTTTATAACTGTTATTGTGGATAACGTGCTGGTGTGTAGAAATCAGACTGCCTTGGTAGCCTGGCACAACAGACCTTTCCACAGAGCATGTCTCAAGTTCATGTTGAGTGCTTTTGAACAAACAGCACAGCAGTCATCGTGGCCATGCCGCCCAGTTAGCTGTTGCTCTGTGTCAGCCTCATCCCCTAAACCCATCTTGTTGCAGGACAGTGGGTGCTTGTTTATCTACTGCAACTGCCACTAACCAAAATACTTAGCCGTGCAGAATGAGCTACGCTGTAACCTGATCTGGTGGCCTCAGATCACCCCAAAACTGAGTATAATAATCATTTCTTGACATTTACAGTTGCTCTAGGGCAGGGATTCTGGAGTTGCTTTGCCCGTGCAGTTCTGGCTTAAGGTGTCTTACGAGGTTGTGGTTGGTACTGGGCTGGGGCTTACGTGTCTGAAAGCTGGAGCTGAGGGGGTCACACGGCTGGCATGTCAGGGCAGGCTACTTGGTGTCTCTCCACAGGATTATGTGGCCCTCATGACCTGGCAGTGGGCTTTGTCCAGAGTGAGCAAGCCAAGAGACGACCAGGGCAGAAGGTGCCGTCGAGGAGACGCTACAGGGTGTGTGGGCCAGAAGGTTGGGGCCCTTGGGGCGGTCCTAGGGACTGGGTACCACACCTCAGAAGGATGCTTAATTAACAGCTGCCTTGAGTTTTTAATGAAGGAAAAGTAAGCATGTAAATGCTTATCTCATTTTTCAGTCTTATGAAGCATTTAATTGCAGCATTCTACATATCTACTTTCCACAGGAAATTTGGGGAAAGTTCAGGTGTATAAAAACAATTGATTTTAGAGAAAATGGGATTCATGAGGAAATGCTGAATGATTAGGATTAAGCAAGTTCTAAATGGTTAAGTACAGAATTGTGGAAAATCACTTAAATTTTGGGAAGAAACTAAATAAATGTAATAAGAATCTAAAAATTTTCTTGTTGTCACATTAGTAATACTAACATTAATAAGTAAAATGCCTATTAACTGATTGGTTGGAGACATGTTAAATTTTAAAAAAGTAGGTAATTGTTTAGGAAGGAGTTAGCAACAGTGGCCTGCAGACCAAAGTCAGTCTGCTTCCCTTTTTTTGTAAATAAAGTTTTACTGGAACACAACCATACTTATTTATGTGTTGTACATGACTGCATTCTCATTACAAAAGAGACAGAGGCAATAGTTGTGACCAGGACTAGTCCACAAAGCCAAGAATGGTTGCTGTCATTTGCAGTGTAAGTTTGTTGAACCCTGCTCTAGATTTAGACTTTGGGATAGAAGGTAGGGGTTCAGAGTGCTGATGAGCTGCATACTTCTAGGACAGTAGCATGTAAGTGAACTTTTAAATACAAAAGAAGGTGCAGTGTTAACAGCATTTTACATTTTTTTTAGAAGTCTTAATAACTAGAAGAGGAGCAGTAATTACTAAGATTCACAATAATAATGCCTCATTAGGCAAGACTTTGTTTATTATGGTAATTCATGAGCTTTGAGTAGGGCCCAGTGGGAACACACAAAGCCAGCATTTGGAAAACAAATGTGAATGTTATATTGACTGAATTAGGTTATTGTGGAAAAACAATTTAAAAATTTTAATCAGTTTCTTACTCAGAATTGGAAGTTAGGAATTTTATTATTTGCTACCTTGAAACGTGTTCTGGTTTATGGTTTAGAGTTTTGACTGATTTTTTTTAAACCGGGGAAGTATATAGTCTTGGGGTTATGTCCCTGAGTGATATCCTTTATTTACCTATCTACTGCAGAATGACTTGAAGAGATACAGGTATCTACCAGTAATCTGATAGGCTGCAGACAAAGTGAAATGGGACGTTTCGGGGTAAGAAGCACAAAGCTCAGGGCTCGGCGTCAGATGAGGGAGGACCAGGAGCGAGGCAGTCTCATGCACCCGGAGTAGGACTTCCCAGATGAAACTCATTTCTGATGGTGCCACCAGATTTTATTCACCTATTAGATCGGTTTGGTGGTGGTTGTTAAAATCTACTTTCCAAACTAGTAAGAAGAGTTTGCACCAAATAAAATGCACTTTAAGGTTGTGGTGTAAAGAGGGAACCATTCAGAGGTGAAGTTATTGAAGCAATGCAATTTAAGAAAATAGCACTAGCCACCATTTATTGGACAGTCACACTATTGTAGGCACATTTCAAAAGTAGCTCATTTAACATTCACAGTAATTGCAAGGGATAAGAAATAGTGTCGCTCCTTATTTCACACGTGAGTAAACCTTAGAACCTGCCCAAAGTTAGAAGCTGGTCTAGCATTTGACTCTGGGGATGCCTCACTACGCGTCTCCCCACATCACACCGCTAGCCCGTACACCTGCCCTCTTGTTCCTGGCTCCTGTTTTCCTTTCCATTTTTCGTAGCCTTCTTCCCACCTCTTCCTTTTCCCCATTTCCTTTTTTTAATGTTAATTACATAACAACACATGCTTATCAAAACAATATATATAGTACAAAAGGGTATATATATATATATACATATATTTTTACTTTATATATATATATAAAGTAAAAATGAAACAGCCTTCATCCATACTGTTAATATTTACTGTTTTCTTACCTCTTCTTTTACTCAAGAAAACATACATATCCTGGAGGTATTTTCCATGACGGGACACAGAGTTCTGCCATGTTATTTGTAGTGGCTGCATGCTGTGATTCATAGACCAGATATAGTGTAATTTGTGCAGCCATTCCTGTTGATTATTCTCTTGATCTGGGGGATCTTGTTTTCTCCGTTGCTGTTTATGTGTCTTTGCCTGAAGTGCATCTTGTGTTTGCCTTGCCTGCACCCGTGCAGGTGACTGAAGCATATCTGTCAATCTAAATCATTCTTAAAAAGCAATGCCTATATTCTTGCCATGACCTTGAATGTTACTGTCTAATTTTTTAATAGGATTTTGTTTTTGTATCATGAGGTCTTGTGACCCTTTCTTAAACTCTTGAAAAGTTCGTCTCCTTTGCTCAATTGTCAATAAATTGTATTTTATATGTCAGTACTGATTTTAAATTTTTAGGGGTACAATATTTCAATGGAATGTTTTAAAGCACCACATAAAATGGGTTTAATGTTAATTCTACAGAAGTCATTAGACTAAAATCATACATATTTTAAAATATATGTAGTGAAAAAATTTGAACCACAGATTGTTGGGAAGTAGTTTTCCCAAAGGAGCATTAAAATAACCTAATTCCTCTTGTCCTTTTAGTAATTTACTGGATTAAAGTATACAGTTTACCATTATTGTTGGTAAATTAGCTACTTGTGCTTTTTATAAACCAGTGATGCTTATTTTGGACGTGTTTCGTGTGTTTTAGAAAACGAGCTTTTCTGAAATGCACCCAAACTTGTCTACAAAGTGTCTCCTTGTACGTGGTAGACACCCACCTGTGTTTATAAGTGAACGAAGGGACGGATGGACAGGTGTGGGGAAGGGGCCACAGCACTGAGGAAATTGTCTGTTTGTGTTGATGGTTATGATAGGACATAAGGAACAAATGTCACCATGTCTCGCTCGCAAGAGTGTCTTACAAAGCAAGAAGAAAACCTGCCCGCCTGCCCTCTCATGTTGTGGGTAAGTGTGAGTAGAAACGAGGTGCTGTGTGGCCCAGGAGAATAAACACGGGCTTCTCCTGATTCATCCCCTCAGCTCCCTGACCCCGAAACCCTGGTCACCTTGCCTTGTGTGTAATGCGAACCGTGAAACCCATTCCTGTGCGAATGCTAGATCAGCCATCTGCCCGCAGGATCCGGGATGATTCTCGACAAATGGTGGTTGGCACTGCGTTGCTGCTCCAACGGGTTTATGAGTCTTTAGCTTTTTTTCTGTTTTTTGAATTTCTGTCCCTTTTTTTTTTTAAATTTAAGAAATAGAGTAGTGATTTGGGAGTGGGTTTATAATTGATTGAGAAAATAAGCTAAATGGGCTTTTTGGATTCCGGAGTTGACTGATGATGTTGGCATTGTTAAAATGTTCAAACCCTTGCCTGTTGGCTGTACTAGAGCAAGAATTTAGTTAAGTCCTGAGAGCTAACTTGTCTTACCACCTTCAGAGGTGAACGGACCTCCTGCCTGGACCTCCTTCCTTGCCCTTGCGCAGACATGGCCGTCTCCTCCCCCACACTGCCCTTCCAACGCTGAGAACCTCTTAGCTCTCATCACACTCTTCCTCCTGCCAGCACTCAGCATAGTTGATCCTTGACACCTTTCCCCCCTGTCTTCACATACTTACGGGTTTCGCGCTGCTTTTCTGGCCCCTCTTTGGTGCCTCTTTTTCCTTCTGCTTCAGCCATACCGATTGGACTTATTTATTCCTGTCTCTGGGCCTTAGCACTGCCCTTCCCTCTGCGTGGCTCTTTGCGCACAGCTCAGCTTTTGAATGAGGCTGACGACCCCGTTTAACTCCATCACCCTGCCCACACTTCCAGCGCCTCTTTTTTTTCCATAGCATTTAGCCTTTCATCATACCGTCCAGTTTATTTATGTATTATGTTTATATTTGTCTTCTCTGATGGAGTGTGGGTCCCGTGAGGGCAAGGATCTGTCGTTTACACTAAGCCCCTGGCATAGGGCCTCCCTCATGGTCGGCATTATTGATTAATGAGGCAGGTGTCGTGTGGTCCCTTTCACATCACCTCACTCACTACCAAGGCTGTTTGCGGGCTGTGTGTCACTCATCCATAAATCTCCGTCTCCAAGCCAGGCCTTTTTCCATTTCTGTACTCACTCACCTCTCCATGGAGTGCCGACTAGACAAAATTAGAAAAGAAAAGAAAAAAACTTTGTAACCATCCTTAATTTGTATCTTTCCTTCACTCACCTCCCACCCCAACCTCCAGTCTGTCAGAAGGCCCTGTTGGTGTTTCCTCCTTCCAAAAAGCAGCCCAAATCTCTCTGTCTGCCGTACCTCCCATAGTGCCACAGTTATCTCACCCAAACGATTGTAATAGCCTCTCACTGTTCTGCTGTTTCTGCTCTTGACCCTCTACAGTGTGTTCTCCCCGCTGCAGCGGGAGGCATCTTGTTGAAATGCAGCAACATAGATCAGATCATACCACAGCCTTCCCGTGGCTTTCCGTAACATAGAGTACATCCGAAGTCCCTCCTCTGGCTTACAAATGCAAGGCTGGTTGACCTGCCACCTCCCAGATCCCATCTCTTCACTGTTTTCTTCTCGCCACACCGCGCTCTAATCACGGGGGCCTTCCTTCTCCTCTTTGGATTTGCCTTAGAGCCCTTACACTCACTGTCTACTCTGTCTGGATTTCTTTTCCCCCGTTTCTCTCATTGTTTGAGCCGGTGCTTACATGTCGTCCCCTCAGCAGTTTTCTTCACTGTCCATTCCCTCAGCCATTAGCCTGTCTTAGTTCTTAGCAGAACCCTTTCCCACTGTCGCACATATTCCCAGGGAGTTGCTTTTCTCCCACCACACCCTCCTCGCGCCCACCGCGGGGTTGTAAGCACTATGAGCACGTAGACCCTTTTACCACTGTAGGCCTGTTGGTACAAGAGTGTCTGGCACAGAGGTGATGCTCAGTAAATCTTTGCGGGATGAATGAAAGAATGAACAAAGGGTACAAATTGGTTTTTTTGTTTGTTTTGTCTCCTAGCAGAAAGTGGAGAATAGTCCTGTCTCACCCTCATTTTTCCTTTTCATTTGCACAGTACAGTATTTTTAAAAAATGTTTTCCTCACTGTCTTTATTTAGAAGCAGAATTGTTGTGCGAGTGTCTTTGTTTCTCTAGCAAAGCATGAGACAGTTTGAATGCCTCTGGTAAGGCATTGGCGGTTTGAGTGCCAAAATAATGCATAATTAGAGCTGTTCGTTATCTTGCCACTTGCTAAATAGATGCTGAGGGTTTATCACTGCAATAAAAGTCACTGGGATATTTACGTTTATTTTATGAAAATATGTTGTAAAATTTACAATTCTCTTTTCTGTCAGATAGTAACAATTTTTTTAGGATTTTATTTATAGAGAGAGGAGACGGGAGGGAGAAAGAGAGGGATAGAAACGTTCATATGTGAGAGATATATGGATTGGTTGCCTCTAACTGGAGGCCAGGCCCACAACCCAGGCATGTGCCCTGACTGAGAATCAAACTGACAACTTTTGGATCACAGGCCAGCACTCAAATCTACTGGGCCACACCAGCCAGGCGACTGCAACAAATTTCGCTGCAGAGTTTATTTATTCCTTTGCTCAAGATTCTTGCAAGTGTCTTCTTTTTACTCTTTCTTTGTCATTGTACACATCCAGAGGCCTACTTTCTTGCTATGTATTTGGGGGAGAAATCCTAATTTTATTAGGTATTACAGTCAATTAAATATTTTTAAAAACCAAACGGAATCTGCTTTTTTCTTTGTTTTTTTAAACACCCTCTGGAGATGTCTGAGTGAGAAAGCAGTAAAATACGAATAGGGACCCTTTACCAACAAGAGTCGGTGCTTCGCGACTGAAAGTCGCCGTGTCGTGGTGCGGAGGCGTGTCAGTGGTTTGTCCCAAGGAGGGAAGTGGTGGCAAAGGCGGCGGCAGCTGTTTCAAACCTCCGCTTTATTTCTCTTCCTCAAGATCCTCTTCTGGGGGCTGCGGTGGAAGTTGGGACTGACTGTGAATGGGGGGTGGGGGCTTTCTCAGGGTGTTGGGAACACTCTAAAACCGGATGTGGTTATGGCTGTACAGCCTATGTAGTTACTAAGTATCATTGAATTGAATATCATAAATATCATTATGAAGGTAGATTTAACTTGCATAACACTAAACAAAAAACTGCATTAATCCCAACTACTTACTTATGAGTTTTTTCCACAAGTATTCCTCTCTCCTTTCCCCACCTCTTCCCCCATTTCCTTAGCTGTTAAAACCTTTCTCAGTAATTTTGCCTCTTTCATAAGCTTGTTGCCCCCGAGATCACATTTAGATCCTGGGTTTTGGAGGCTGAAATCTGGATCCAGTTCCAACACTGATTATCTATCTGTGTGTTAGTGGGTAAGCCTCTGAGCATTGGGCTCCAAATGTGAAAAACAGGTAGACACTAATAGAATTTGTTGCATAGGGATGTTGTTAACATTGCATGAAACCCTGTATCTGAAACCTTCTGTAAGCGTCAGCTATTTTTATCGCCGTTTTAAAAAGACTCTGAACAGCTGAGGCAGCGTGGTGGTGGTGAACTGGGGTACTGGGGTATTTAAGTACCGCGCTGCCTTTCCAGCTCTGTGAACTTAGGTAAGATGGAACGAAGCTCTTTGGCTTTATTTTCCCATCTTTATGGGAAATTTTGAATAGTTATCATGTAAGGTTGTTGCAAAGGAAAAGGGTATTTTCCACATAAAGTTTATATCACAGTTCATGACTAAAGAACACTCAATAAATGCTCTTGGAGTCTTTTTTGGGGACTCAGTCCCACCTAAGTCTTTTGTGAGTCTATTTTTGACCCTCGAATAGTATGGAAACAGTTCCCATGAGAGTTGTAATGGCACCTGCTGGATAAACCCATCAGCCTTTTCGTTCTGTCCTGGAGCGTTGGCTGCTTCCTTCAAGTTTCTCCCTCCGTTTCCTTGCTGCTACTCCTGGCGGGGGTGGGGTGGGGGGTCATTCTGACCGCCCTTCTCATCTCCCTTCGCAGGCTCCTTATCTGGTTTCTTTCTTTTCTCTGCTACAGAAGCTGGTATCCTCCATTGTCTCATTTGCTTCTCTTATTCTGTGAACTTGTATCTTTGGCTATGATACCTTTTTGAACTCCAGATGGATTATTTCCTTCAACCTGCCATAGGTACCACTAGGTGACTGTCAGCAACCGAAAGTCTGCCTGTTTGAAACTGAGCGATCTCCTTTCCTGTTCCCGCTCCTTGTGCTGAACTCACGCTTCACACTCCCTGAGGTGCGACCCTGACACCTGCCTCTTGCATCTGTATTTTCTGGGTTGCACAGTAGCCTCCCTGCACCCCATTGCCTGAACCAGGACCCTTGTAGTTGTTCTCTACTTTTCTATCAGCACCGTTTCCTATTAATTCTATCTTAAATCTCTCTGATTTATTATTTCCTCTCCAGTGTTTTCCTTATTGCACTGCTTCTCAATCTCCTTCTCATTCTTATAGTCTAATCAGTCCCCCGCCATTAATATCCCTCCTCTCCATTTGTTTTGTACAAGTTGCCATTTGCATTTTATTTAAAAACATGAATAGGTCCATGTCATTGCACTATCTATTTATTTATTTATATTTTTATTTATTTATTTTTAGAGAGAGGGGAAAGGAAGGAGAAAGAGAGGGAGACAAACATCAATGTGTAGTTGCCTCTTGCACTCCCCCCACTGGGGACCTGGCCTGCAACCCAGGCACGTGCACCAACTGGGAACTGAACTGGCGACCCTTTGGTTCGCTCAATCCCCTGAGCTACACCAGCAAGAGCTCATTGCACTATTTAAAAATACTTAGTGTCTCTGAAATAACTTAACCCTGATAAATTTCTTCGTTTTACATATTCAGTAAATTCTAAGATTTCTTTAAAAGTCTTTCATGAATTGTCTGTACTCCTCACTGGCTTCTTTCTGCTTCCATTCTTCTACCGGTCCTGCTCAAGTACTTTCTGATCCATGGATGACACAAAATTGTTGTATTCTGAGCAGCCATACTTCCTTCCTGGTTCTCTCACGTTGTGTTTTGACTCCCTCTGTCCATCTCACCCTGCAAACTACTGAGTACCCGGAGCAGTGGCTCTTAGGAACCACGAAGCCACGTGGGGAGCATCTTCATGTCTGGCCCCTCACTGATTGGTCAGATTGAGAGAGTACTGGACCCTGGACACATGCGCTGGGGTGTTTTTTTAGTTACCCAGATGATTGTGAGGTGAGCCTGGGGTAAAAGACAAAGCAGCAACTTGGAATGTAAGTTGCATATAGTCATTTCCGTTTTCCCGTCTCCCCTTCCCTCCCTGCAGTTAGGTGTGGGGTGAATGCCGTCCTTCCTCAATGTGTGTGTGCACCTGGTGGAGCTGTGTCGCTCACTCGTCATAGAAATCGGTTATATCTTTCAGTGAATTTTTATAAATCCATTCACTCTTACCAGAGTCTCATCGGGAACTATTTTAACGGGCTTTGTAGGTAGAAAAAAATGTGAGCTAGTAAATTAAAGAATGAGTGATGAGAGATCAATCTTTTTTTAAATAGGACCTCTAATTAAGATCAAAGGATAATTGGAATTAGCACGATGACCTCAATTTTAAACTGAATGCTACAGCTGAGTGTGTAAGAGAGGAAATTCAGGTTAAAGAGCAATTAAGTGATGTGGAAAAATTCGAAACCTGAATGAGAAAAGGGCGCCTCTGGTGCCAATGTGCTGGCATTCATGCCTCTTTCACGGCTTGTGTACCTGTCTCTCCCAGACCGAGTCCTTCATCCTGCTGTTGAACACCTGGCCCTCTTTTATTACCCAGGTGTGAACTGTTTCTTCTTGCCATATCTGCCCCCAGATTCTCTCTCAGATGAATTAGCTTCTCATTCCTTCTCCTCTCTTCCCAGTGTTGACGGCCCTCTTTCCGGTATTCACACCGCCAGGGCCCCAGGCTCTCTGGTGCCCACACCTGTCCATAGGCCTTCTGCCCCCCCCCCCTCCTCCTCATCCTCCTCCCTGGCGGCTGCTTCTGCCTTCCCTCTCCCTGCTGCTCCAGATCCTGAGTGTTCATCTGGACATTTCAAAAACTCCACCCCCTCCCAAAAGCTGTTCTGAATCCCCCTACCGGAATGCTTTTCTTCCCTCTAAACTCTCCAGAGCACTGAAGCACCTCCCTTTTGCCATGATAATCTTATATTTGTTGTATGTACTCTCTCTCTCTTTTTTGTAATTGAGTTTATATAGAGAGAGAAACATGTGCCCTGACCAGGGATTGAACCCACGACCTTGGGATATAGGATGATGGTCTGATCAACCAAGGTACTCAGCAAGGGCCTAGTTATGTGTACTCTTGCCTCGTTATCTCTAAAGTTCTGTTAAAGACAGAGATAGTCCTCCTTGTTTTTTCTCCTGCTATGCATTGTGTTGCACCACACCTCATTTATAATATGTTCTCAGTACATGTTTGTAGGCCAGAATTACGGTCGATTTGTTTGTTTCCAGTGAAGAACTTTTCCTTTCTCATTCAGGGATTTACAGCTTTCTCTAGTATCCCAGGTAACCTACTCTTTCTCGGTGCAGAACCCTCACCCTCACACATACGGCACACAGAGCATAATGCGTATTTACACTCGTGATGCTCGGGTGGCTCTCGGTATTTGCTCTTTATTGTGTGCTCCCTCTTTTCCTGGGCTGCTTTTTCTTTTATATCGCATGCAGTATCCACAGACCAGGCAGTTATACCTACCTACCTACCTACCTAATGCTCTCTGTCAGTAAGAATGAGTTGCTTTGGTAGAATGCCGAAGAAAATGGTATGGTGGTAGTTTTCTTTGAACGTAACTCTAACCCTACCCCCCAAAAGTGTTGGAATTAAATGTGGTTCCATAAATTGCTCTCTGTGGTTTTTGAACAGATTTCTTTAACCTTTTATTTTTTATAATCTCTAGACTTTTTATAATGGTCCTGCCCCGTTATCGATGAAGGCCCAGTTTTAGCTGCTGCTATGGAATTTGTCTATTTTCTATGCCTTCTTGCTTTCCCAGGCCGTCCACACAAATTTGGGGGGAAAGGAGGGTAGGCAAGTGTATTACTCACCAAGTGAGACATTTGTGCGCGGGGTGGGTAGGTATTTGGTTCATAATAGGGAAGTGACGGAAGTAACCAGGGAGGGTTGAAAAAAGGAAAACTCGTGAATTAGTGCAAGGACCCATTTAAAGATGGGTCGGCCCCAGTCTGGCAATGGTTTGCTATCCCAAGCTTGTGCGTCTAGTATGTGAACACTTCCTATTTTTGCTTGTCTGCCCAAAGTGAAAATGGGAAGTGGATTCACAAAACTTGTCCAGTCTTTTGGTGGGGCTGTATCTACTGTGCTAATTTCTATTTCTAGAATGTTGAAGTGGTCACAGTGAGCAGAGAGAGGATAAGCTTCTTGACTGCAAAACTATGTAGTATTGGCAGCAACTAACCAGACAAATTAGTTATTGATATAAAGACACATATGTGAACTATTTAGTTGAAAATGCAAAAAAGAGAATTATTAAATCCTGTTCATAGCTTTAGCAGCATTGGGGTAATGTTGGTTGTCATATAAACATATAATCTATCATGTGTAATGCACAGGTAAGAAAAATTCTATTGCTATAGTTTAAAGATAGCACACATTTTTACTAAAGATACTGAACATTTCAGTTTACTGATATTTGCTAATAGTTCCAAAGGAGAAATTAAAATACTGCTAGGTAGTTTGTGGATGGTTTTACTTGGTGAACAGGCAAAAGGACAGAACAAGGGGTTGAAAAATTAAATGTGAATGGCTAGTAGCTTATTTATCAGTGGTCAGGTTTACTTTGGGGGATCACATCTTGGGTGTCATGACATTTCCAGTTTATGCCAGCACTTTTGGAATACTTACACTGACATAGTGAAATATTGGAACCTAAGAACTTGTTTTAATAAGTGTGGGAATAATCATTTCCAGTCACATCAAGTTAATGAACCATAGAAATCAGGAAGCTAAAAACAAATCAATTATCATTTGGTGGTTCCGTGTAGTTTATTGCCGTTAATGATCTTCGATTGAATGTGCAGCTCTCTAAGTTGGTTTGGAAGTAGGCCATCGCAAGCCAAGATGAAATACCAAGTCATTTAAATTAGACACCGAGCATGCTCATAGGAAGTACTTTTGGAGACTGCAGTGGAGTTCAGTTTTATTTTAGTTAGAAGAGCAGAAGAGAGATCATGGTGTGCCCCTTTGTCATCATTCTGTCAGAGAGCATGTAATTTGTCTTCGGGAACCAGGAGCCTAAGACAAAGAGAAGAATCCAGGTTTCTAGCAAAAGGCTGTGTGGTGAGTCGATTAGCTGTTTTATTCTACTTTGTAATCCTTAGCAAGGCTATGTATGTCTTAACATCTGCTGCTTGTTTTATGCTAAACCGAAGTTTTATGTGGCAAGTAACTTGGCTGAGACATGGAGAAAATTGTTTCTGCCAATTGCTTCTGTCCAGATCTTTCTTTTTAAATATTTTCAGAACATTTGTGCATTTCTGAGGCGACAAGTTCATAAATTGCTATGCTGATACTCCTTTGTGTTCTTCACGAATTTCATTTGCTCACTGGTGCTGAATAATGCTGGCAGAATTGTGTGCTTGAGGGAGTCCAGGATTTGCCTGTTCTTTGGCGTTTTTGTTCCTGTATTTTAATGAATTTATAACTTTTTTCTTTTATATTTCTGCACTAAATCTTAAAAAGTAGTAGTGGTTAAGACCCACTTAGTATAAGAGCAAGAATTCTTTAAAGAAATTGAGACGAGCATGTTGTAATGTGTACCTGTTGTTCAAAGGTTGGCTCAAGTTGGTTTTGTAATATAATTGGCCATTTAAAATACTCTAAAATCAAATGAGATTGACAGTATATTTGTAAACTATGTTATGATATTCACCTTTCACATTTATAATCTGTTCTGTTTTTAGATACTGAATTAGCTACAGAAATGTTTAGAGCACAATTACAGTTTTGCAGTTAGGGGCTCTTACTACCCTTGAACTCGTATTACGGTGGTTGCTTGGGAGCTGTGTTTTGTGATTATTTTTATTATCTGAAATGTGCATATCTTAATATGAAATTAAAGGGGAGAAGACTTTGTATATTTTCCCCATATTGCATTCTCACAATATCAAGTGATATTTAAAATCTATGCATACTTTATAATGAACATGATTTTTATTATATATTTATAATGGATAAACTTGGCAACCAAAATCTTCAGGGTGTTCTCTTGGAAATTAAAATTGCATACTCTGCTTGAGATAAATCCTTGTGTTTTTAGAGATTTGAAGGAAAAGCATAAAATTACCATATTTATTTCCTTGGGGGGGAAATAGTGTTTGAAACAGGAAAGTCAGGTAAGGAATTTGAGGTATAGATGCTGCTTTAAAGAGTTTGGGAAAAATGATGGGGGTGGGGTGCGGAAGAAGAGGAAGAGAATAATACTAAAAGCTTGGTGCCTTCAAATGCCAGGCAATTATGTGATGCTTTCCTGAAATATCTTTATTTTGTGAACTGCCCCCACTGTGCCATTTTCCAGGGTTGGCACATGTGAGGGAAGTGGGCGTATATTTCAGCTTGTATATTCGTGGAAAAGGGAGGGTTAGCAGTTAGAGATGAGGATACACAAGAAATCTATTCCTACTTCTAAATACTGACTCACTTGTGTGACTTTGGGCACCATGCACACCCTGTTTATTTCCACTTCTTAAAAATACAGTATTTTACCGTGGTAAAAGGAGCCTCATTTATGGTTTCTAAAGTAATAAGACTGTTTCTTGGCCTCTTGCAAAATTTATGAGGTGCCATAAGTCATTCACAGATAGCTGCTGTGGGGAAAAAATAAGTATTGCTTTTATGGAATCTTATCAACTGCTTTTTTTTTAATTAAAAATATTTTAAATGTTTAAGTCCTCTGTGTCTTTGAAACTAACTTACCAGAAATAAATTTTCCATATGTATTATGTAATTGAAAGATGACAGATTTTTAACTTTTCCCTCTGTATTTATTCTAGACTATGGATAATCATGAAATTTTCATGGCAAAATGACAGCCTATACTGTTTTTCTCTCATGTATTTCATACTATTTATTTACCTCTAATTTTAGAACTTCATAGATCATTGATAGAAGTTAAATACTGCAATATTGTACTATAATTCATGTAATGCAATTAATATAATGTAATGCAATACATATAGCTGCAAAGGCTATATGTATCACAGTATATAAGTATATTTAAGTAACATGTTGCATACCTTAAGTTTACCAATGTTGTAAGTGTAAAATATAAAATTTAAAAGATAACCAATGAGAGATCTATTGAACAATATATTGAGAAAAATGAAAAGAGTAATATGGAAAGAAAAATTAATCATGACAAGGATTTCTTTGCAAAATACCTGTATATTTGTTCATTTCCAGATCATTAAGTTTGTTAGCTCACTTATTTAATGCAACATTAGCCAGTTGAAGAGCATTTATTTCCCAGCTTTTATGAAGTTAAATAATGCTTAAAGATTCCAAGATCTTACTTGAAAATGGAGTCCATGTGGTCATTTAGGTTGGGGAGTAATGGGCCATGAGGGCTTGTTTATAGCAGAACTTCTTGACCTTGAACATCGTGTTCAGAACTTTATTCTGGAACTTAATGCTCTGGGACATGGTTTACTGTTGAGAAGAAAAATCAATACATGATATTAAAACATTAGCAGACATTTTAATAGTTCTGAATATGAACTCATTGAAACACTTGGATAAGTGAAGGGAGGATTATGGGTTTGCTTATATCTCCCAGAAAATTGCCTCAATTCTTTTGCCATTTTTCATTTAGAAGAACAGTCTTATAATTAACAATGTAAATGGGATATAAGGCATATGATTAGATTCAAATATGGTAATGGTGACATGAGTTTAAATGAACAGCTTTGAAAACCCAATACTGGGGTACTATGCGCAGTGAAAATATATGCAAAGAATTTGGGCATATCATGATCTTGTAGAGGTTTGATCATTCTTACAAGTTCTAGTTCATTCTCTTCAAGTTACTCCTAGATTACTCCTGGAGAGAGAGAGATTAATTTTAAAAAGCAGGTTTATCGTGGGCAGTGTGATTGCTTGTTTGTAATCTGGTAGGCCTGAGGTCCAGCTTTAGCCTCTTATGTGTCAGTTCTCTGTGTTTTCAGTAATGTGACCTAGTGGAGAGTTTGTCCCTGGAAGTGCAGTGCGGAGCCTAACACTAAACACACAGTTGTGCATTGAAGAGATTGAGTTGTTTTATTTGCAGAGTGCTAAGCAAGGAGGCTGAGAAGCTCTATAGCTTAAAACCCAGATTCCCCGATACCTAATAATTGGGGCTTTTAAGGGCAAAAATCACAAGTAATCATGAGTAAGGGGTGAACAGTGTTACAGGCTCTGTTGATTGGTCAGTGCTTATGCAGGCTTAACAATCAGAAATATTCAGCTCTTGGCAGCCTTCTTTTCGGGTCTGTGTGACTGTCGCCAGGTGGTCTCTGGTTTGACAGACCGCACTCTGCTATCTTAAGCAGAGCAGACCTGGACCAACCTAGCTCTACAGGAAGATCTGCAGGCCTGAGGACAAGACAGTGTTCCAGTGGATCTGTGATTCTTAAGGGCTAATTTAATATATTTTTAAAGATTGTATTTATCTTTAGAGAGGAAGGGAAGGAGAGAAGGAGAGAAATACCATGTATGGTTGCCACTCGTGGGTCCCCCACTGGGAACCGGTCTGCAACCCAGGCATGTGCCCTGACTGGGAATCGAACCGCGATCGTGTGGTTCGCAGGCCCGCGCTCAATCCACTGAGCTACACCAGCCAGGGCTGGACTAATTTAATAATTTTAACTAAAAGTTAAATTCTTACATATTTAGTCTATTATGACTTGCGCTTTTAATAGTAAACACATATCAATATATATCTTCTATATTGATGAGAATTGACTTTTGTATAAAGAGTCCAGCATTGATGTCAGCCACAAAGTAGGTGTTCGATAAATGTTTGTCTCCTTAATTCCCTTTCCAAACAATTATGTATTTTCTGTATTCAAATTTCTTTTAATCTTATTTTTCAAAATTCTATTTGAAATACCAGACTCAGGATGTATACTGCTTTATAAAGAATAATAACTTAGAATCTCTTTATAATAATAGATGAGGCCAGAATGTATGAATGGTGAGATGTTGAAAGACTCTCAGTTGCATAGCCAGCTTTTAGAAATAGAATAATAGCTAAATATTCATACGCTCCAGCTGTTTTTGGCCTGGTAGACAAAGTGGTGAATATTTTGGCTAAAGAAACACCTTGAATTTGTTTTTATGACTCTACAAGCAATTTTAAATAAATAAAATCACATTTAGTGAAGTGTGAACTCTTAAATTAGTAGAAACTTAACAGTGCCTAGCACAACTGGTACCCACTAAATGTTTAGTGATTGCATTTTTCTTTTCATGTTTTTCAATCCATATAGTGAGTAAAATTATTGAAGAGCTTAATTTCTTGTTTCTTTGTTCTCTGTATTTGTGAAGATTGCTGTTCTTTAAAAACAAAACCTTGCTCATACTTTGAAAATTACTGTTTAAGAAACATTTAAGTTACTAGATCCCATTATATAATTTCCATAGTAACTAATAATGTGAGTTGACAGGGACATGAAAATTTGATGAAATCTGGCCCAGATCAGGGCTTGAGCAGCGCATGGTTGGCATTGGAAAAATGCCTCAAATAGTGCCTTTCAGCCCATTGCTGTTGTATGTTATCTTTTCTCTAGGACATTTCTAAAACTAGCTTTTTTGTGTAATTTTTATTTTTCAATCCTCACCAAAGGACAGTTTTTCATTGCTTTTAGAGAGAGAGAAAGGGAGGGAGAAAGAGAAACATCGATGTGAGAGAGAAACATCAAGCGGTTGCTTCCTGTGAGCACCCCGGCCAGAGACAGGACCCACGACCCACGACCCTACAGCCCTTTGATGTATGGGATAACGCTCTGACCAGCTGGAGCCACATGGGCCAGGGCCTGACGCTAGCTTTCAAGATCAGTTAGCTAACTCAATATAAAACTACTTTATTTTAGTATGAGATCTCGGGGGCATAAATATTTAGGATGGGTACCTCAAAAGTGTATGTAGTAGTTTCCCCTTATCTGTAGGAATATGTTCCAAGATCCCCATGGATGTCAGAAACCATGGATAATACCAAACCCCAATTTTACTATATTTTTTTATCCATACACACCTATGAGTAATTTATAAGTTTGGCACTATAAGACTAACAACAATAACTAATAATAAATAGAACAGTTATAACAATTACTTTGATAAAACATATGTGAATATAGTTCTGTCTTTTTTTTCTCAAAAATATTTTTTACTATACTCACCTTCTCATTGAAAGTAGGCATTTTATGGCTTTTCTTTGGCATATCCAAATTGTCAGCATTGCTACTCTTGTGCTTTGGGTCATGAAGGAAAAGTAAGGGTTGCTTGAACACGTCTCTGATACCTTGACGGGCAATCTTGCGGCGTGTCTGCTATCTAGCACTCATTTGTGGGTTATTTTTCCAATTCAGATGAACTGTCATGGGATTTTTCCCCCTTTGACTGTCAGAAAGTATGTTTTGGATATAAGCAAAATTTTCCTAGGGACTATACTTTTAAGAATAAATCGCTGAAATTACAGTTTAAATCAGTGAGAAGCTGTGATTTGTCTACTAAAAGTGATGTGGTAAATATTTCAGAAACATTACTTTCCTTTGAGGACAAGTTGTTTATGGCGAGAAAGGGAGAGCTGCAGCATTTAACAGCCAACCAGCAAAGCCCATCTGGGATGCGGATGGCTTAATCCTAGGAGGGAGTGCACATATCACTGCACAGAAACAGGTAGAAATTGCAGGGCAAAGGATGTGAACCCAACTTAAGTGCATATCTGTTTCCTGGTTGGTCAGAGACCTCATTTTCACTTCCTTGTCCCCACTTCCCTAAAGAGTGTATAAGGAAGCAAGGATTCTTTTTATTATCAAAGGGTTGATTATAGATTTTAACAGTGGCATTTGATAATTACTGATACAATTCTAGACATTAACATGAAGCCTGGTACATTGCATGTTTTCTGGCACTTACAGAGGAAGATTATGTTGTGCACCTTTTAATAATATTATAAAGTAGTATTGTAAAATATTACAGACATACAAAGGGCAGGAATGAGAACACCTATACATACTCACTGTCTAGTGTAAGACAAAACAGCTTGCCAGTATGCTTTAAAATATGAACCATTAATTACTGTATTGTACATGTCATTTATTTTTAGGTAGCTGAGGAGTGATTTAATATTAAATATCTAATTCCTACTTTAATGTTAAATTTGTCATATTTCTAAGTAATTTTAAGAGAAGATATGTTCAGGTAGTATTTTCTTGTGTATAAAATTGTTCTTAAGAGCAACAGAAGCTATGTGATCTTGATTGGGGAACTAAGATGGTGACTTTGAGCAATACGTTGGGTGATTGTCAGGGCTAAGATAGAAAGAATCTAGCTCTAGGAGCCGTTTTTTGTACCTACCTTAAGTAGACTGACTATAAACCAAAGAAGATAGTGGAGAGTTGCCCCCTGACACTTTGTTCGTGGCATTACAGGGTTTAGCCCCACCCCCTCCCTACCCACTGTGCATAGAGATGAGGTAATTTGTGGAACCCATTACCTTATGTGGCAAAGACTTTGTAGGCATGATTAAGCTAAGGGCCTTGAGATGGGAGATTATCCTTGTTCCTGGGGCTGGAGACTAAATACAGTCACGAGAGTCTTTATTGGGGTGGCCAAGCAGCGAGAGATTGCGAGCACCAGAGGAGAAGGTGATGCACCTCCAGAGGCAGAGATGGGGTGATAGACCCACAGGCCAAGGGATGCCAGGAGCCACCAGGAGTTGGAGGGATTGTGACCAGACCAGCTAACACCCTGATTTCAGTCCAGTGAAACTGGTTTCTGGCTTCCAGGACTGTGAGAGAATCCATCTCTGTTGTTCTAAGCTAGGGATGGGTGATAACTTTCTACAGTAGGCCCAGGAAACCAGTACAGCCCCACAGTACTGAGTTTATTGGGACCTTCACCTTCCACCTTTGTCACAGCAACCTGCCCAGCTCTGTCAGGCTACGTAGGTCCTTCTGTCACACTGTCATTGTGTGTACTGATAACCGCATTGCAGAGGAAGGCCTGTACCAGAGCCTTGGGTGTGTTAATCCTCCTTAGTCACGAGACTTGGAGACATGTCTTTGTAAATACCTGCCTTGTTCTAAAAAGGGTTTAAGAAAACTTCCTTACATATTTGAAGACCACATAGGGAGAAAACATTAATTTAAAACGTGGAAGAGAAGGCATAAACAAGTCAGGAGAAACTTTGAATAAATCAAATCACTTTACCTCTGCAGGCATTTGATTCTTGTCCTCAGAAACAGGCCTGTCTGTTATCACCAGTCCATGTGAGAATTAGGTTGGAAATCATACAATACTGCTCCCATTAACTGAAGTTGTTTGTAATGGCCATTTCCATTACCACAGTGTTTGCTAAGTGAATTTTTGGGAAGAGATGGAGTTCTTTTTTTTCTCTTTCTACATGTAGAAAATACAAAAAGAAAAATTTGCAGGTCATTTATCTGATAAGAGACTTGTATCTAGAATGCTTTTTAAATATTTCTACAACTTAGTAATAAAAAGACATATAACCTAATTTTTTTAATGGGCAAAATATCTGAATAAACGCTTTGCCAAAGAAGATTAAGCATCTGAAAAGGCATCTGTCGGGGGCACCTGCCAAGGACGGGGAAGGGTGCGGAATGTGAGGTGGCACGGGGGGGGGGGGGGGGGGCGGCGCAGCTCCTGCCCAAGGAGCTGAGTGTGGCTTCCCAGAGCAGATGACGTCTGTGTTGGGTTTCGAAGGATGATTAAGAATTTCCTGAGCAGGGGTGGGTAACACTGGACGGTGAAGAGCGAGACCTAAGGCTCTTGAAGGAACAGTTCCTTATTTCAGTGCTGCTGGAGCGTTGCCTGTGAGGTGCTTGGGGACGGGGAGCGTAGGCGAGTAATGAAAACAGCTCAGAGGAGCATTAAGTGCTGATTGCTTGCTAGCATTTGGATTATGTTTGAGATGAGAAATTTAGGATGTAAACAGGTTTAACTGGGGATAAAGACGTTTGGCTGTGTGGAATTTGAAATATGAACAGGATATGCCTTTTGTTGGGAGAGCAGAAATGAGAGCTCTAGGTCCCTGCAGAGCAAGGAAAAAATAATAGGGCAAAAGAAACAGATTAGAATGTATAGATGAATTAAAACACCAATAGTACTATTAAATCATAATAGGAGTCATTAAATAAGGACTGAATTAAATTACGTAAGGATGAAGGGTATAAACCAAAGAGCACTGAAGAATAGAACCTTAAAGGAACCACGTGTCTAGGTGATAGGCAGAGGAAGCCTAGAAGAAATGGCGAGCAGGAGAGAACCCGAGTCAGATTAGGGAAACCAAGGGAGAGGAGCCAAACTGTCCCGTGCTGCCCATCAGTCCTGGGAGATGAGGACTAAGAGCATCTTTTGACATGCGTCTGTTAGGAAGACATGCGTGACTGACTGAGGAGGGAGTGTGGAAGACAGAAGTCATTTTACAGTTAGTGGAGGAGCAAAGCGGGTGGGATGGAATGCAACAACCAGCGGGGGAGCTAGTCTTTGGGCCAAGAAGAAAGAGAGAAACAAATTCACAAGATACGTCAGAAGAAAGGGAGTAATTAAAGTTTTTCAGCTGGTATCAGGAGCCCAGTACAGAGGAGATTGAAGATGCAGGAATGAGGAGAACCAGTTGTTGGAACAAGGTCCCAGGGGGAACTGGGAAGAAGGCAGATCAGAGAGAGCAGAATGGAGGGCAGGCACCTCAACTTCTTGAAGACTGGAAGGCATGAATAAGAATGGGCTTGAACTACTGTTAAGATTTGAGCTGTGGGGTGACGAAAGTTTACTTGGGGGCACTGGAGGGATTGGATAGGCGACTAGAGGAGAGTGACAAAAATTTTTCAATAGCTGCTGAAAGAAGATCGAAAGCCAATAGAAGTTGCTTGCCAAGTGGTGTTATGTCATCTGGAGCTGGAAACCAGGAGTTGTTTATCGCATCCATCTGCGTGGGTAGGTGCTGGTTTTCATTTAAAAGCCAGTGTATTTTTTTCTTCCTTCCTTTTTCTCTCTTTCTTCTCCAGAATTTATTTGCGTACTAAAAACTATTTTTCTTTCGCAATACTTGGAATCTTTGTCAGTTTAAGTTTGTTTAGGTTAGCCAAGTTTTTTTTTTACGTCAAATATAAAACTATGCAATGAATTATAAATAGGGCAGAAGCTATAACAAAATCCAGACATTGAGCAACTGTTTATGGGCTGTTTAGTGCTCTCCACCCTGCAGGGACAGCCCAGGTGACACGACTCGGACATGTTATCAGCTGAGATGTGGCCACGTGTGTGGGTTGCATATCAGTAGTTCAGATGACACCCACCCTATGCCACTTCAAGTTACATTTAAAACGCTCTAAAAGCATACTTGTACTTGAAACCATATATTCATATTCTTTTGGAAGAGATCATGATAAGCCATATAAAGGACCAGTCCTCATCCCTGAGACCCACTTTAAAAATGTATTTAACAATTTTAAAGAACTCTGAAATTATTTAGCAGGCTTAAATAAATCCATTCTGACCAATCAGTGCGGAGGAGCTGGGCCCGTCTAGCCAATCTCAGTGTAGCTCAAAGAAATCCTGGGTTTCCGTGTTCTGTCTGAATCTGTATCTTCAAAGGTCAAGTGTTAACGTTAACAAGTCATTAGTCCCCATCTTATAAATAAGCTACATTAGAAAAGATTGTATAACACTGAGTTTGGTATGAACTAGATTTATTTATATTGTTTTTTGTAGAAATCTCAAAAAAGCGGAAGACAACATGGTCTGCTACTCTGAGCCAGGATATTTTTATGGCAGCCCCCTCCCCCATCTCAAAAATAGATGGGATATGTGTGCATTTTCCAATCATTTATGCAGTAAATATGCTACTGTGTGCTCTGTAAACACCTACTCTAGGTAAAGCCCTATTCTGAACACCGGGGTGGGGGCGGTGATGGTAAGTGAGAGAATAATGCATTTGGAATGCGGTTTACTCCTGGAAAGACCAGGAAAGCTTGACTGAAGTGGTAGATTATCTGGAATTGCAGGGTGTTTAGGCACCAAGAGGTTGGTGGAGAGGCTAGACATGTGTAGGATGAAATGGGATGTGTTAACATAAGGCACATTTGTGCCCATGCATTTTAGCTGATCAGTGCTATTGTTGCTGTCATATCTCTTGTGGGAAAAGATGGGGACTGAGATCAGAATCTTGGAGACATGCCTGTGCTTAAGGGACATGAATAACAGTATATATAGCACAGGAAGAAAGTCAGAAAAGTAGTGCAGAGAGCTAAGGTCAGAACTCAGGAGAATTCACTGTCATGGAAGTCAAGGATGTTAAGATTTCCAGTTGTCAGAAGCTGCTCAGACATCACAGGGACGAGAGCGAAACAGGCCATTGCTGTAGCCATTATGAGACTATCGATTGACCTTGAGAAAGCAGTTTTAGTCCCCTGATTGGGGCAGGCCTAGGGGGAGGCTTGGCAGAAGTACAGAGATGAAAGAACCAAGGGTTGAGCGCTTTTTATTGTTACAAGCTTTAGGAAAAATTAAAGGAACTATATTTATTTGTCTACTGCTGCATAACAGATTATCCCAAAATGTAATGATTAAAACAACAGTAAACGTTTCTGTGGATCAGGAGTTTGCTACAGGTTGGCTGGGTGGCCCTGGCTCAGCATCATTTGGGTGCATCTTGGAGACTGATTCCAACAGTTGGTTAGCGATTAATTGAGAAGGCACATGTCAGGTGATTTCAGTTACCTCAGTAAATCAGAAAATAACATTATCTGCTGAGACTTGAGAGACGTGAGCCTAGTAAAGCAGCCTCTCTGGGAACTGGACTTGAGTCCAGAGGAATGGGACGGTCCAGTAACGTGGTTTGAGACGCATCAGAGACACAGCCGCAGAGCTGTAATAGAGATCACTGGTCACTTTTTGCTCAGAATGTTTACTCCTGTACTGTCACATGATAAAACTGAGTTATTTTCACCTAAATCCCAGCCCTTTCGTTTTTTCAAATTGGAGATACCAGTGATTTTTTTTTTTAAGTTACCAAATAATATTTAATCTATTTGTGAAGAATGTTTGTCCTGGCCGGTCTGGCTCGGTTGATTGGAGCCTCATCTTACAAACTGGAAGGGTCCCCATTTGATTCCCAGTCAGGGCACATGCCTGGGTTAGGGGCTTCCTCCCAGGCCAGGCCCACGAGGGACAACTGATGGATGTTTCTCCGTCACGTGGGTGGTTCTCTCCCTCCCTTCCACTCTCTCTAGAATCAATAAGCATTTCCTTGAGTGAGGATTAAAAAAAGAGAGAATGCTACAGGGTGAGGATTTAAGTGTTAAACATCAAAATAAATGTTTTATTACTTTTAATTATTTTGTTTCAGTGTTTAATTTTTAAGATGGAATAAAGTTGACACGTAACACTGTGCAGGTTTAAGGTGCACTTAGTCATTTGTTCGGGTGGTTACGAAGTGGGGTGTAACCCCACTATGGGGTTAACCCCTGCAAATGGGAGCAGTAGAAGCCGGCGTTCTTTCTGGTCGGGTCAGACAATCTTAAATAGCAGTTAATACACACTCTAGCTAAAGGCTTTTTCTTCTCGAAATAATTCACACAAAGAGAAAGTGAAAGAAGCTTTTTCAAACAATTTTTAAAGGTTTTATTTATTTATTTTTAGAGAAGAGGGAGAAAGAGGGAGAGAAACATAAATGTGTGGTGGCCTCTCACCAGGCTCCCACCCGGGACCTGGCCCACAACCCAGGTGTGTGCGCCCTGGCTGAAAATCGAACTGGCAACCCTTTGGTTTGCAGCCCACGCTCAATCTACTGCGCTACACCAACCAAGGCCAGTTTTTTACTTGTGGTTGAATGCTTCTATCACAATAACTCACTGAATGCAGTTATAATTTCTATGGAAAATAGAGAAGTTGATTTTCTTTCAATTGTCATTAACCACATCTCCAAATAAAATGCCCAACAGCACTTGAGAAAACTTATCAGTTAACTAATTTGCAGTTTGTGTGTATCATTAAGTTTAACTGAGATGTGAGGGTGAACATAGATGTTTGCCAAAACTGTCATTTATATGGCTCTTGTTTCAAACAGAGGAAGCCTAGGTCTTGTATAAACCAGAATGTGCTCAGAATTTACAGTGAGCATGTTAAGAAATGTCTGTGGTACAGTTTCTGTGTATGTACGTACCTTAACTTCTTTAATCATTTCTCTATAAGTTTGGGACATTTGGGTTGTTTCAGTCATGTGCTGCTTTAAAAAAGAAAAAACCAAAGACTCGTGTAGTTTGCTCTTTGTTTCACTTTTGGTATTGATTTGTAATCTTTTCTCTAAAAGTATTACCTTCATTTAAGCTGTATTTACTTGACATTAAAAAGAATTAAATAATGTGCAAAAGCTCTTATCAGACACCTCACCAAAGAAACTATACAGATGGCTGATTAGCATAAGAAAAGATGCTCCAATATTTGTCGTTGGGGAACCACAAATTAAATTAACAGTGAGATACCACTACATACTTAATGGAGTGTTTGAAATGCAGAAAAACTGCCCATACCATTTGCTGGCAATATTGTGGAGCAACAGAAGTCCACATTCATTGCTGGTGGGAATATAAAATTGGTGGATTGTTTGGTGTTCTCTTGTAAAGCTAAACATGGTCTTACCATACGATCCTACAGTCATGACCCTTGGTATGTACCCAAATGAGTTGACAATGTAGGTCCACACAAGAACCTGCACATGAATGCTTATAGCAGATTTATTCAAAATTGCTAAAACTAGAGGCAGCCAAGATGATATCCTTTTTTAAAAAATATTTTATTTATTTATTTTTAGAGAGGGGGGAAGGGAAGGAGAAAGAGTGGGAGAGAAACATCAGTGTGTGGTTGCCTCTCATGTGTCCCCTACTGGGGTCTCGGCCTGCAACCCAGGCATGTGCCCTGACTGGGAATCGAACCCGCGACCCTTTGCTTCACAGGCCCATGCTCAATCCATTGAGCCACACCAGCCAGGGCAAGATGATGTCCTTTAATGGGTGAGTGGATAAACGAACTATGGTACATTCATATCACAAAATATTATTCAGTAGTAAAAAAGATACAGATGGGTGTTAAGTGCGTGTTGCTAAATGAAAGAAGCCCGTCTAAAAAGTCTATGTTTTGTAGAGTTCCCACAGGCATTCTGGAATAGGCGTTAGATCCAGGGCGGAATGCAGACTGTGACAAAAGGGTCTAGTACAGATTTTTGACACCACCTTCCATGAGGACACGGGGCAAAAGGTGCTGACCTAAGTAGCTTCGGAAATGAGGGAGTCCATAAAGCTAGAGAGTCTAAAGACCTTGTACGATAAGCATGTGAGTAAGGTCATCGATAAGCATGTGAGTAAGGTCATCGACAGCAGGGGAAGTCCGAGGAACTCACCGCCAAGAGGGGTCACAGCCAAGAGGGGTCCCAGCATAATTTTGACTCCTGCATCTGAACTGTAGCTCAGTGCCTTTTCCCCATATCCACTGGATCCTGGAGCTAAAGGTCTGCTCTGTTTTTTCCTCTGGGACTTGGTTCTAAGTTGTTGGCACACACACGATGCTTCTGACACTTGAGATTACACAGGTAATAAAAACGATACCACAGCTGCCACCTGGTGGACAGTGATCATAAAATGCTGTGAGCTGTGAGAAGCCTCCCAACATCGGGGCTGTTAAAATGGGTTTGTTTGTTTTTTAGGTTCTCCTTAGAGTAAATGGGACAGGGCACACCCCAAGCATGTTTGTGTACTTTTCTTACTGTGAGATAGTGTGCTACTCGTTTTCGAGCACTAACAACTCATTTGGGAAATCTGCACCTCATCTGCAGCGATGGTTATTTATTTTGTTAGATTTCATAGTTCCTTTTTTTTTTACATAAGTTTTAATTTGGCATTTCTCAAAGCCTGGTACATATGTCACTGGTAGTATATGAGATGACTTTTCGGTGTGTTGTAAGCTGAGATGAGCCAGTTCAGGCGTTCGCCTTTGTGACCCCTATTCTTGCACGCAGCCTTGCTACCAGTTATGTTCGTGAACAACAGCAGGTCTGAGACGGGATTCGGCCACACACCCTGTTACTGAGTACAGAAACAGTCATTTAGCCTATTTTTGTAAGAATAGTAAAGTCCTTCCCTGCTTTGTGTCCTTTTTTTTTAGGCTTCCTAACAAGCATCTTACACGGAATACTCTGACAAGGAGATATTCTGACAGGGAGGTCAGCTGCCTTAACAGGTTCAGGCATCAGAGTCCTTCACCAGGAGGAACACAGAACCCAGTGGGATTCTGTAGGGAGTCCCTGTTCCAAAGGTGCGTGGCTGCTGGGGTAGCCACATTTTTCCCCCATTTATGTAAGGGCCTTCGAGCCATCTACGTACTTCAAATATTCCTCATTTCACCATGAAAAATATTTTCAACATCTTTTATGCTAATGAGCCCTCTGATACAGATTTAGATAGTGGTACTTGATGTGCTTCTGTGATGATCTTAGTTGCCTTGAGGGGGATCAATGATAGGGTATTAACATATTAACCAACTACCCTTTGCCATTCTTTCTATTGAAGCACTTTAAAGTTAATGACAATGTAACAAGGTAGTATGTGAATAACATGTTCTGGTTCTAATATTTATTATGTGTTAGGTAATACAGCTAGTGGATAACAACAGATTTTATGGGTACTGCTTAGGATGAGGCTAAGTTGCTTTTTTAAAAATAAAGTAACTCTGGAATACTATTTAATAGTACATGTGATTCTCCCTCCTACACGGCATCATCTCACATATGGCCAGGACTGTTGGGAGTTGAGAACTCAGATTTAAGTGAATGGCTTTTCTGGGGCCATTCACATTAACTTCTTTTCTCACTTCCCTCTATTATAAGTAGGTGGCGCTCTTATTTGGTCAATAAGCTTGACCTACTTTTGGACTCAATTCTTGATAAGACATCATCCCAAGGAAAATACCTACCTTCTTCATAACCAAACAGTGTCATATGACATTTTTAAAAAAAATATTGTAAATAAATTTAAATGCTCCTCAGTTTTAGAGAGTTTTAAAAAATATTCCTAAGTAAATATGATTGACATGCAGTTTTAGGCAGTTTACCTCAATGACTGTTTCCACTTAAAGCGTTTCCAGTAACCAGCCACTATTCTCATATAGTAAAATATGATAATACAAAATGCATGGCTTCACACATATATGGACGTTCTAAAAGCATTTATATCATGAACCTGTAGACTGTCTGTGCTCTGTGTTTTATGAATTTCGTAAATGCACTCGAATCTGTCAGAATCAGAGTAACCTCTCCTTTAGCCACGGTGCGGCAGCAGTTTCGGGACAGTGAGGGACCGACCCCAGCAAAACGGGTTTCTCATGCCGTTTTCATGCCTGCCGCACTCTGAATGCCTCGAGGTACCTGGCTGTTGCCTGCACTGCTCACTCCCTTCGGTCTTTTTCTCAGAGTGAGAATCTCAGTATCGAAATAACTTACAGGCCGCAGAGCTGCTTGCGGTTGCTCCATCTTCCCGGAGACACGCTGCCTGCCCCGAGCCGTGGCCAGCTCCCACTGCACAGGGGGGGGTGTGCAGCTCCTTGTATCACTTTCCTCAGGGCAGAAATTCTGGAACGGTGCTAGAACTTGCTTACCACGGCTACAACATTTGCCAACAACTTAGTTTCTAGACAGAGATGGAGTTTTAGTTACAGACTTTGTGAGTGTTTAGTGTAAACTCTCTTACAGAACTGGAAGTGTTGGTTGCTTTCCTTTGTTACCATGGCCTGTATGGCCTGCCTTCTGGGAAGAACCACTCTCAGACTCGTAGAACCTCTCTTTAAAACAACAGCAGTAGGAAACAGTATGTTATATCGTCTTCTTATGAGAAGCCAAAAAGAAAAAAAGTCCTTCTACAGTGATGTCAGAGCGTCCTCACTGTCCCAGGGATTCCCCCAAGGCTCTCCTTAACAGCAGACAATTGGGGTCTTTCATTTGTGGTTTAGGTCAGAGGCTGTTGTAGTTCTTCTCCTGAACAAGCTGGGTGGGCAGCTCTGTTTGTAGTGTGGGGATTCATCTGAATTTCAGCATGTAAGCTTACATTTTAAGTCTTGGAATCCTGCATGTAATGAAGAAGATCCCAGATTATGTCCAGTCAAAGGAGGAATCATAGAGTAGTCTACTGTATTAAAGCGAGTTGAAGTACTACTGACCAGAGTTAGGTAAAGTGCAAAGCACATTGTCAGATCTTGACACATTTCATATGACAGTTTCATTGGTTATTTTTTCATTGCTGTAAAATTCATATAAAGTTTGACGCTGTAAGGTACAGTTCAGTGACATTTCATACATTAACAGCGATGGGCAGCGACCACCTCTTGTAGTACACAATATTTTCATCACCCCAAAAGTCAACTGTATGCCCACTAAGCAGGCAGTCACTCCCAAGTTCTCCCTGCCCCGCAGCCTCTGGCAACCAGTGGTCCGCTTTCTGTCTGTGGATTTCCATGTTCTGGGTGTTTCTTATAACGGGACTCACACCATCTGTGGCCTTTGTGCCTGCCTCCTCTTACTTAGCAGAATGGTGTTGAGGTTCACCGATGTTTAGCATGTATCAGTCAATTCTTCATTCTTTTTGCATTTGTGCCAACACAAAATATTTACGCTGGGTTTCTGAGCAGGCTCTGGGGCTTCCAGATAAATTTTGAACAATCAGGAATTTTTATTGTCATTGTTAAGTAACAGTATATATTGTTTCATGAAACTTTTCAAAGGCAGCCTATGAAACCAATCCATTTATCTATTCCTTTCTTATTTTGTCTTGTATTTCTAATATGTAAATAATACTTTTGAAATACTTAGCCAACATAGGAGTCAGTATTAGATACCCAGAGAGATTACAAGATGTTTTTTATTTTATTTTACTGCATAAAGAAGTGGGTTATATCCCTCTCACTCCCTTTGGGCATATCTTTTTCTTTTTCTGCTGTGCAGAACTTAACAGTTTTGACAGCGTAGCCTGCCTTTGGTTGCTGGTGGTTAATGATCTCCAGTTACTTAACGCACTGAACTGTTTTTTTCTATGCTAAGTTAGGTTTGGGCCAGTTTAAGTATGGTTTATTCATTTGTGCTAGAATGAGGTGTGCCAGGCTTGGTGCCCAACAAACTGCCATCCTCCCTACCCTCCAAACTTCCTTCTCTTTGGAAAGAATCCAGCTTTAGTCCTGGTGGTTTGTCCTCCAGGTGCTCTGGGAAGGCCAGCCTCCTGCTCCCCGGGGTGTGGGCAGTGATGGTTCTTCAGAAGGCTGTCCTGTGTCCTCCACCAGTGATTGGTTTCACACAGTCATGGAGGGAGCCACAAGAGAAAACTGAGAGATTCCAGCTTTGTGCTTTTATTTGTAGTGGTGAGGTTGTCAATACAAGTTCTGATTTATATTCAGCAAAACCGCTTTATAGGAAAATCAACTTTCTCAAGGGCAGTTGAAAAATTCAAATGCTCACCAGCCCTCTCTGTGACTTAATAAAACTCTGCTGATAAGTCTTCCTAGTAGCTCTCGTGGCCAACCAGGTGACACCCGGCTCCTTTGTGTGATGTTCACAAAGTCCCACCCTGCCCTTCACCTGCCTTTTCTACACCCCTGCTCTGTAAGCAGGCCAAACTAGCCCCCCTCGTTTTTACAATAATATTTCTTCATCGTCTGCTCTCTGGATCCTCCTACCCATGGTTGGCAGGATTTCAAGTGCAAAGCCCACTCATGTTTATCTCGGCTGCTTTGAGCTCAGAACACTAATAGTGTTTAATGAGCTTCGGTTACGTATCAAACATGGTTGTGAGGACTTTACTGTTTCCATTCCTTTAATCCTCACAGCGGTTCTGTGATGAAGATGTTACTGTTAAGCCCACTTTAGAGATGAAGGACTGGGGAGGCACAAAGAAAGAAGTACAGTCGTTTTCCAAAGGCCTGATCTAAGATTCTGACTCCAGAATGTATTCATGCTATAGCGTATCATATTCTTACTTACATTTGAGTTGTGTACTTAGTTACCCACAACTAGTTTGAATATTACTTTCCTTAACGTTCTTTCACAGGATGTGCAAATGCTTCTTTTAGAAAAGAAGCCATATTCCTGATAAATCTTCATTGAATTAATAAAAAAAAAACTATTACTAATAGTCAAGGAAAGTAAATCCCAACCCAGGTTGGGAATACACTAGGCAGCAGCAGGTGTAACATTTCCAATAAATTTCATGGTTCAAGGAATTCATGCAAAGGGGGTGTAAAAACAGTCAAGGAAATTATGCCTCCAGTGCCAGAAATGTGAGCACAGTAAAGTGGCAGGTTGTAACCTGTTTTGTTTTGGTTTTAAGGGAGAATTTCTGTGCCTCAATAAAACTTGGCCTTGGCAGGCAAAATGGTCTTGGTTGTAGTTGTTGCCATAAGTCTTCCTAATTATGTCATGGAATATAATGAGGAAAGGACAACTTACGGTGTGAGTTTCTTTCTCAGGACCTTTTCACTGAGTCAGTTGTATAGATAAAAGTACCCCTTGGGTCCCAAGGCCGTATCTCAGTCATGCGTTTCCATGATGTATTCTGTCCTTTTGTGTGGTAGTGAAAAAATTTGTACATGCGGATTTTCTTGTTTCCTTGCAAGAGAGTAAGCAACAGTTTCTAACTGAGTGAATTAAGGCAGCGCACAAAGCTGCCATTGTAATCGTTTCTCTGGGGCCGGGTTTTTGGTCGTAAGAGAACTGGTAACACTGTCACATGTTTGATGGTACTGCTGTATCAAAACAGAGGCAGATGGTGCAAATGTAGAATCAACTTAGTACCTGAATAATATCCATTTTATCGGTAAGTTTTACTCTCTGTAGAAAATCAGATTTTTTTTTCAGAATGACTATCCATCTATGTATAGATACAGTATAAGTCACAAATTATCACTCAAAAATGTGTATTCACCCAGAGTTGAAATTGGGATTCAGGCAAGGAAACTAGGACTGAATTTCTCTTTGTTTTGTTACTCACATAGCTTGGTTATTGATTTATTATTTCATAGTCATCAGCGGGTTTGGGGATCTGCATTTCTTGACTATGTTAGAATTTAAGATTATTTTCATAAAAGACACATGCACTTGGCCCTTGAACAACCCGGTTTGAACTGCACAGGTCCACTTATACACAGACTGTTTTGTTTTTCGATTAATATGTGTGATACTGTAAATGTATTTTCTCTTCCTTATGACTTAATATTTTCTTTAGCTACTTTATTGTAAGAGTACAGTGTAAATACTCTGTAAATATATTGTAAGAAATATAAAACGTGTTGATCAGCTCTTCATATTATCAGTAAGGCTTTCCATCAATGGTAGGCTACTAGTAATTAGCTTTCGGGGGAATAAAAATTTATAGGTAGGTGTTGGGGTACACGAGGATTAGCACCGCAACCTCCACATTGTTAAAGAGTGTGAACTATATTTCCAAATTAAATTTCATATTAGTTACAATTATATATTTAAATACAAAATTAGTAAATTAAAAGTTTCCATACTGTATTTGTTGCACATATACTCTTTGACTTGAAATTTTTCTAGAAATGTAACAGTTAAGCTGAAAATATGAGTCCAGAGCCTATGTAAAAATTCACTACTCAGAATACACGTCTTTCCTGTTGGGCGAAATTATGTCGGAGCACCCAGAGAGAGAGGTCAGATGCTCGGAGGTGATATGCACATGACCAGACGTGACACCTGGGGCTCTGAAGTGGAGATATTGCCCGGCAGTAGGGAAAGGGAAGACGATCAGTTCTAATGCCCTCGTCATCGTCTTTTAGGTTGTGTCTCTCACTTTTGTTGGTATTTCATCGTGTGAATGAATTGGCTAGCGTCAGTCCATTCTCCAGGAGTACAGACATTTGTATATATTGTGCAAAATTGTTTGCATTTGTCCCTGTTGTTGGGTCCTCTGAGATGTAAGTGTGTATGATGACCATTCTGTTGGCCTCACCTGTTATTCCTGGTTTGTATCATAGGAACCTCCAGAGTGAGAGGTTGGGGACATCTCTCTCAGGGGTGACATTTGTGTGGGCCCTCGATTGTGTCAGTTGGTGATATAAGTTATGACAGGGTTCAAAAGGAGGAAGGCATGGCAACCAGTCTCACACCAAAAACAGAGAAAACCTAAACAGAACTGGAGACAGACGTGCATTAATGGGACTATAAATTGGCTAAGTCAAGGCCTTATTAAACTGGCCTGAGAGGGCCAACTTTGTTCATTGCTGTCCTGAGAACTGCAGCTTTTTAAGTTAGAAGGTTCTGAATCCTGTTAAGACAAAAGCATATTTTAGTAGCTACCAATCCTGGGGAAGAAGATTCTAATGATATGTAGGATTTTTCATTATAATTGGTTCCTTTTTAAAGAGATGTTTATGGACTAATAGGATGTTTAAATCATGCAATTCTTCCAATTATTTTCCAAGGGATTGCCATTGTTGTGAAATTTTAGCCCTAATAGAACAGAAAGATGAAACAGCCCTGAACATTTGTTGGGTAGGAAATTGACAGTGTCCAAATGGTCATGTAGGTGCTGCGTGAGGATGACTACAGAGTGTTCAGAAATTGCTGGCCCGGTGCTTGTACCGTCTTGCTTAGAGGCGCCATTTGTTTCTCCACTGAACTTCAGCTGGTAGTGTGGTCAGTCGAGGAAGGATATTTAAAATCTATCAGAGGGTGTCCTCAGATATGAGTGATTAATTTCTATAAGTTGATTACTCTTTCTCTGATTACCACATTAATAGAAGATAATGAGAGACCATACTTTTGAATTATTTGAGACTTTTGTAATTATTGTTGCCTTCGTGTTATTCTTTAAATCATGAAGCTGTGGTATGTGATACACTAAGATAAATGAATTTGAAAGTCTGAGATGAAAAGAAAAGGAGGCTATCGATATTCTTATTGGGTTGGCCAAAAAGTTTGTTTGTTTGTTTGTTTGTTCCATACGATGGCTCTAGTAGCACTTAGTTGGCTTTAACTTAATTCAAAACAATTTTGTTGGTTTGTATTGTGACAGCTGTCATATCCGTGTGCATTTTTAAAAAAAATATCAAAATTGATAAATTTTTGTGTAGCCATTTCATATTGAAGATGGAAGAAAATATGCAATATTTTCAGCATATTATGCTTTATTATTTCAACAAAAATAAAAATGCAACTGAAATGAAAAAAATTGTGCAGTGTATGGAGAAGGCGGTGTGACTGATCAAACACGTCAAGGGTGGTTTGTGAGGTTGCATGCTGGAAATTTCTCTGGCCGATGCTGCACGGTCGAGTGGACCAGCTGAAGTTGATAGCAATCAAATTGAGGCGTTAACTGAGAACAGTCAGTGTTATACCATGCAGGAGATAACTGCCATACTCAAAATATCCAAGTCAATAAAGTTATTGTTGAAAATGAAAAATGTGTCTTATTTTACAGGAAAAGCCCTTACAGACTTTTCAACCAACCCAATACTTTGCCTCTGCACAGCTTTGTAGCTGAACATTGTGTCATGATAAGAAATATATTTGGTTTTCATCCCCAGTTTCTGGCACAAGAGCTGCTCAGGCTCTTGGAATTTGCTGAATGATCAGTGTCTTTTGTCATTCATGAAGTGGCTTACAGTAGGGGCCCTGGGTAGCCTCCATGTGTGGAGAGTCAGGACACGCAGCCCCACTCACTGACCTGGGAAGGGGTCAAGCGGAGAGTTGGGGACGGTGCTGCAATGAGATCTGATCAGCTACCTGCCTCGCCAGGAGGGTGGTACACCCCAGTTCCATGGGGACAGAAGCTCCCGGGCTCGGGGCACTTCCAGACCCTGTTTTGTATACTTTTCTACCTGACTTTTCTTCTGTATCCTTTATAATAAATTGGTGAACATGACTAAATGTCCTCTAAGTTCTGTGAGCCTTCTAGCAAAATAATCAAACCCAAGGAGGCAGTTATGGGCACCTCTAGTTTACAGCCAGCAGCACAGGGAACACCTTGGACTCGAGCCTGGCCTGTCTGAAGCGGAGGCAGTGTTGTAGGACGGAGTCCTTCCCCAGTGAGTGCTGATGCTCTCTCCAGGTAGACGGTGTGAGAATCGAGTTCATTCCCCGGTGGTACTGGAAAAAGCACACTTTGGAAATGTGCACATGTGCTCTTATTCTTTCTGATCTGAAGAATTGGACTAAATGACCTGGGAGATAAAAATCAATAATCGCCTGGTGCACCATTTGAGTGCTTCATGTTACACGGAACACTAGATGGACGCTCTGTGGAGAAGAGATTGGCAGGAGAGCTCTGTCTTACCCAGTCAAGAACTTCTTTATTGGATATTAGCGATGAATGCATTGGCACCAAATTATTGGGTGCTGAATGAGTCATTTGGACTAAAGCCTGTTTCACAAAGTGAGCCCTGGGGAACCAGGTCACATAAGTCAAGGTCAAGGGTGGAATTTTCAGGAAGTGAGTTGTCAGGAGCTTTAAATGTCACTGAGAAGTGCAGTAACACTAAGAACTGAAAAAAGATGGTTGTCACACCTGATCCTCAAGCATTGTCACAACCATACCTGAGGGGCGTACGGAAACATGTAATTTTTGGCAACTACTTTGGCAGGCCCCGCTGGACTTTTTTTTTCCTGTAGCTTTTTGGTGAAGTATGATTCCTGCTCTGTAGCATGGAGATACCTGAAAAGGGACTCACGATTGAGATTTTAGGGTCACTGCTGACGTAAGGCAGTTTACTAGCTCTGACAAAGGTGGAACACCCATTCCTATCTGCCTCAACGTGGTTTCCTAGAGTGTGGTTTGGGCAAAGTTGAGAAAGCTAACCTAGCCATTGCTGACATTTGGGAAAAGCAGGGCAGGATTTCATAAAACATTTGTGAGAATTGCCCCGTTCCTAGGCATTTTTTCCCTTAAATGAATAATTCCTCTTTTTATAGGTGTAAATTTTACATTGCATCTTAAATTTGTACTTGCACAGCTACTGCCTTCTCTAACTGAAATCTCTTGAAATAGACAGGCCTGCTGTCATTACATTGTTCATAATCATTTTTCCAGATTTCCCCCAGGCATTTAGCCACTTCCTCTTCTGTGCCGCACAAATCAGGTTATGTTATAATGATCTGTTTACGGCATTCTCTTCCCTAATAAACTGTCAGTTCAAGGCTGTTACGGCCTTGAGAGAGAGAACCTTACCTTATTCCCTCTTTCATGTCCATTGCCTGACCACAGTGTTTCCCTATGGAAGTCCTGGAATCACCAGGTGGGGGATGGAGGGGCCTAAGCCTCCCAGGTCTAGAGAAATAGTGAGGGTGCCAGTCATTTCATTCACCAACCCTTTGGTCCGCTCGTTAGTGCTCAGTGTGCCTGGTAATCTCTTACACTCTCCTGACAGATCTCTGCTGCTTCGTTACTGTTTTTCTCCTGACAGCAATATGCTAAACCAGTGTGCCACTGTGTGATTCTGCAAACATATCATGCTGCGATTTTACTACAGAAATGTCTGCCTTCAGATGGGATAATTTTATAGCGTATAAAATAATGAATTCACCTAAACCAGGTCTGCTAGCATAATGACCGTCCTGGTGGCGGAAACAGGCCAGCTTTGGTTTGGGGTTAGGAATAATGAGCTGACTACATTTTAACCATCAGATACTCAGTTTATAGATTGTTATATCATTTGAAAGGGTTGTCCTTTGCTTTGGGAACTGTGGAAAACGTATTTTGTTGACTTTTTGATGTTTTCTAGAATGGATTTTGTGTTTTTTAATATGAGACATTTAAACTGAGCGTAGTTGAAACTAGCAAAGCCTTCACTTTAGAAAAAGATGGGTAAGATCATGAATCACTGCCTTTCTAGAACATATGCAGCCCCCTCTGGTTACAGCCAACTGTGTTGGCTTGCTTACCTATTTCAAACTACATGATGAAACAATTTTGTTTCCTCAACTTGAGATGCTGTTGTAAATTTTTGTTGTAGTGTCATATGAAGGGTGTGGTTTAACACCAGTTATGTTACATGCCAGATGGAGTTGTAAGACAACTCATATTGAGGTATCTGAACATTCTTAGAATATTAGCATTCTAAATAAGATTGTTTTCATTCATTTTATTTTTATTTTTTTGCATTTTCCCATTACCATTTAACCCCCTTTATACCTCCCTCCCCATAATGAGACATTTACAATAGTGTTTTTTGTAAAATGGTTTGTCCATACTCTGTGTAGACTCACCATTTTGGATGAAAGGCAGAAGAAGTCTAGTAAGCTATTAAATATGAGTTAACATGTAATTAAACACATGTGGCAGGTTCTGTTCCAGCTGCTTACATGGTTTTTCTCATACAGTTCTCACCATAATCCCATGAGGATTAAATTGTCTGTATGTTTTCTATAAGGACATTGAGGCATGAAGAGACCAAAAACTTGCCGATGGTAGGAGAACTATTGAGAAGAAGAACTGGGCTTGGACTCAGGCCATCAGATTCTGGAACCTGCATGCATCCTGGTGAATATTAAACTGGACCCCCATGAGGCCGGGCACACAAAGAAGGGCTTGACCTCACTTGCAGTTGAAACCCACAGTTAGAACTGTGATGCCATGTACTCTGTATTAGATTTGCAAAGAAGAAAAATGAGTATCAGTACCCAGGATGTGGGAAAAAGAGAAATCTAATGTATTGAGGGACAGATGTAAGGTGTTACCTTTTTTTGGAGGACAAGGCATGTAAATGCTGAAAACATCCACAAGCTTTGGCCTGTCGGTCCCACTTCTAGGGGCCGTCTTGTGCAGCTACACATGGAAAGCACGGAGATGCCTGGCCAGTTAATATATATTAAGTATTGTTCATAATAGCAAAAAATTAAAGTTAAGTGTTCAGGGGTAAACAGGCTTAGATCATTGTGATGGCCAGTCATCAAAAAAGGAAAAGTTAGGCATATGATTACTGACGTGGAAAGCTGTGCATGACATATGGTTGAATTAGAGCGCGTTGCAAAACAACATACCTAGATTGATTTCCCTGTGTTGACTAAATACATCTTTATATACACAAACTCTGGTCTTAAAGGATGTGCACCAGAAGGTTAACGATTGTTACCTTTACTGCCAGACAGTATAATTTAGTGACGAAATGTACAGGCAGCAGAGACCCTCTGCCCGCGTTTGAATCCTGCTGAATTACCTACTAGCATTGTGACCGTGGACATGGCCCCTAACTATTTTGTGCCTCAGTCTCTCTAGTAAAGACACGAACAGAACCTGTATCATTCAGAAAGGGCTTGACTTAATCAGGAACAATAAATGTGAGTAACTGTTACCATTTCTGGGTGTTGGGACTCCAGGCAATTTTAGCTTTCTTTCTACCTTTTATTGGTTAAAATTTTGAAATAAGTATGTATCAGCTTTCGGAAAACAAGAACAAAATATTTTTAAAGGAGTCATTTGAATTGTTACGCTTACAGTTTTAACAGGAAATACGTATTTATTTGAACTAAGGTTGCTTTAAGTTTCTCAAGAGCTGTTTGCAAACATCCATGCTGATGTTTTACCCTGTGCTATATGCCAAATTTAAGGGACTTGAAATCCCATTTTGCTCGTAGGATTGGAAAACATGCACACTCACAACAGAGTCTTCCTGATGAGGCTGCCTTAATTTGTGGCTGCAGTGACATGCTAGTGTGTGACGTCAGTGGTGTCAGACTTCCGAGTGGCAGGTCCGCCTGACAGCACGGAGCATTTCCTGACAGCTTAGTCCTTGGGGCTCATTTGGGAGCAGCTCAAAGACAAAGGAGCTGAGTCCCCTTTGCATCCAGTATCCCTTGTTCGCCTGTAGTTGAATGTCTGTTTACAAATGTGATTTTGATGAAGGCTGGTGAGTAGTTCTTGTTACTTTTAGATGTAAGTAGTTAATGGCTAAATAAGCAGTAGTCCTTTTTTTCCTGTTAATGATTCTGTGGTAAGTAATCTTGTAGCCCTAATACCAGGTTCAGTGCCTCATGCAGAGGATTTACATGTTATAAATGTTTCCATCACTGATTATATTGTGGAAATTTAATGCATTATTTGGTCTTCAAATGACTTCAGCATTTTAAGATATTATCTTCCTCTTAGACTGTATTTAACTTTAAGCCAATGCATGGTAGTTGTAAATTGCTTTAAAAACTAAAGATTTTCATTAAAGATTTTTAATTTATCTTATTTAATTTTTAACTTAGAGGAGAACTTGATTTTTTTCATAAAAAGAATTAAGTGAATAATTCTCAGAAGTTCCTGTGGAGATGCCAACAATATCATTACATCATGCTTTTATTAAAGGATATTAATATTAGTCTAAACTAGTTAACAGTTTGTTGAAGCTGCTGATGGTTATTTAATTTTTTAATTATTTGGGCTGTTTCAGTAATGTGATTCAAAATAAGAATCTTCATTAATCTAAAATTTAAGAGCAAAGTAATTACAGCAGATTTTATTGTAGACAATATTTTGGCATTTAAAGAAAATAAGAAAGTATTATAGCCATTGTCAGGGCTCAGTAACATGTCTTTACAGATTTATTTCTTAACAATATTAATTCATATCTCTTTGAATTGCACTGTTGTAAATTTATTCAGTTGTTCTGAAAGTATTAGTTTAACAATTAGATTATTGAGTAAGGTATTTTATGCAGCTGTTTTTCTTAAAACTTTTTCTCCATTTTGAGTGAATGTATGATACTATTCTAATTTCATACTATTTATGCTACAAACTGAAGCCTTTAATGTCTTTTAAATTTTGCCATCTTAGGCATAATTCTTTTCCTGCAGGTTCAGTAGCAGCCTTGTGATTTCAAGGTCCTTTAGAGGAAATTTCAAAGTTTTCTCTTAAAGACAGGCACTCTCTACTTTTTAAGTCTAGTTGAGGAAAAGGCAATATAGAAATTCTTCACAAATATATTCAATATTTTCACATCAGCTTTCTGAAGGAATTAAAGAATATTTGTTTTACATATTTTGTATGTGAATAAGGTGGTTAGGTGTTGGAGGAAAATGATCTAAATCAGCTTTTTATATGTGAATGTGCAAAGATAGCACGTTTGAGGAATTATGGTTACTGCTTCATATTATGATTCTTAGTACATTATACTACTTCTATATTTAGAAGTGTAAGTAATATAGAAGTAGGGTTTCAAGTTCTTTTTTTTTTTTGACTTGATGGCCTTGTTTCAAGATCCACAATTTTTCCCTTATGTTGCAGAATTTTCAGCTTCCAGCTAAAAATTGTGCCCAAAGCTAGAAAAGTTAAGTTATGGGGAGCTCATGAATATTTTTATTCCCTTTAAAAATTTATCTTGAATCCACTTAAAATATTTTTATCATGGTTTTCAAAGAGCTTATATTTTAAATTTAATCAGTAAATTATGTAATGGTGATGATTAGAATATATCACTATACATTTTAAACAAAGATGTTTTTGAGGCATCGTGACATCAGAGGTCATTGACCTAAATACCACTGAAGTTCAAGTGAGGAGAAGCTACTTACTTTTTTGTATGGACAGGAAATTAAATATGGCAAAGGCGAAAAATGAGGAGATAAGCAGAGCTGCAGGGAAATAACCTGAAATTGGCATAAAGATTTTACTCCAGTCTAAAGCAATAATAGATAAAGTGCTTTTCTGTTTTCTATTGAGTAAAGCATGCTTTGAAGAACCTTTCCATCAATACTGAAGCTCGTGGAAAAGTATAATTGTGCTATTTATTCTTCAAGTTTGGAATTTAGGTTAGTAAACTCAGATGGAACAGTATTCCTTCAAATGCATATAGTCTTGAACTATGTTTTTGTTTCTTAGTGGTGGACAGTACCAAACCTTGTATATATTAGATGCTTAATATTTGAGCATAAACAAATGAATTGATTAAGCAGGTTACGTGAATGAAGTGAAATGTGTCTGGATCTTTGTGTTACAGAGGTTCATCTTCACTGTGATGATGAAAAACTGCTGGTTATCTAACCACCTACTAGTATGCCGTGGCCTCGTCCTCAGTTAGAAGGGAATGTGTCCTCGGGGTGTGATACTTCCATCACAGGGTACTGCAGGGGCCAGTGGATTTCAGCGCTGCTGTAGGTGCCGTGTCTCTGCTTTAGAAAGTGGGCCTTACCCGGCTATTCTGGGTCAGAGTTCTGTCTCACCCTTGCCTCTCCTGTAAGTGAGAAATTTCTCAGTGCTTAGGGATAATGATTTACTGCTGACTGAACTGAGCCTTAATTAAGTGCTGTGTGCATCACATAACTACATTAAGTATTTAGACGCTTTCAGAGTTAAAATTTGGCAATTGAAATGACAGGAGAGGAGCAAATATACTTTCAAAACTTACATTACAAATTTGATATGCATAAATATGTTGTTACTTAAAACCTAGATTTCCAGCCCTGTTTCCGTGCTTCTTCCCTTGAATCTCTGCTAAAATTCTAGCCACATCTCACTGCTGCTGATCCTGAGACGTAACTCAAATGGTAGCCGCTTTGTGGCATCTTCTCTGTCTAGTCAGCAGCAACCCCTAATCGGATCTCCACTTTGCCTTTTTGTTTATTACTCTTTCTGTTTGTTTATAATGTTAGTAAGGCTATCTCACCATTGCCTTTCTCATCCTGAATGAATGAAATTAAGTTACACTGCAGGACAGCCATTTTGAAGGAAAGTCTACTTTTATTTTTTATTTTTTCCTATAGGTATCATTTGACTTACTAGCAACTCTTTTTGTTCCTGAAGTGATTATTTAGATGCAACTGGTAGTATTAAAATAATTAAATATTCTGCAATGAAGAGTAGTAAAATTAAATGCTTACTGACTTTTTTCTTTTTGAATTGAGTAATTTATTCTATCAGTTTGACCCTAGAAGAGAATGTTTCATCTATAATAAAACTGTTTCTTTTGAAATTGTGTGGTTATTCATGTGTAGGTTAGAATTAGCCTAACATTCAAGTAATATATGACAACACATAAAAAATATGATGCTTAAATTTAACTTTTTAAATTTGCTTGCTTCCTTCATTTAATGTTATAATAAAACATTACTAATTAGCATTAATTGGGGAGTATAAGGGGATATATCCCACAATTTCATTAAGTCAAATACATGTCACATTATTGCTTTTAAACACAAAGAAGAACATTTCTTGATACTGACATATTTCTGAGTTGGGGTTCTGCTTAGTTTTATTTTAAAACTTCAATAGGCTTTTGCAGTTAGTAATATGTATTTTTTATACAGGTAACAAATTTTTCAAAAAATTCATTTAGACCACTAAAATATGCCCTGTGATTATTTTCATTGTTATATGGTTTTATAAGTGTCTTTTCCACAGATCATTTAATAATAAACTTTTACCTTAGATCGAATAATCAGGCTTCTCGCTCATTAAATTGTAGGTGTGTAAACCCATGTGTTTTACACTAGAGATAAGGCAGAGAGTCAATGACTTTTTAAAGCAAGAAAGTAACATAATTCTACTTTCTGTCAGGAAATCTCACTCTGCCAGCCCGTTCATGTTTAGCCTATATTTGGTGGGGGCTTTAAGAGTCCTGAGGGGAGGAGACATAAGAGCCTGAACTGCAGCAATGACGTAGCTGCCGTTAGCTGTCTCCTGTCATAGGGTGGCTTTAGGGTGGCTTTGGGGTGGCAGCCGGAAATGTCACCTGATTCTTGGATTCTTGGCAGAAAATTATTTTGGTAGAGTACCTATTACTTTGGTGGTTAGAATATTTTAAGAATCATATTTATGTTTTAACCATAGTGTCATATAAACTTCCCATTTAAAAGTTAAGAATCAGCCCTGGCTGGTGTAGCTCAGTGGATTGAGTACGGGCCTGTGAAGCAAAGGGTCGCCGGTTCGATTCCCAGTCAGGGCACATGCCTGGGTTGCAGGCTAGGTCCCCAGTAGGGAACACATGAGAGGCAACCACACATTGATGTTTCTCTCCCACTCTTTCTCCTTCCCTTCCCCTCTCTCTAAAAATAAATAAATAAAATATTTTTAAAAGAAAGTTAAGAATCGCTCAAAAATTATTTATAAGGGACTAGATTATTTTAGTCATTTTTGCTTATTATGTAATTTGCAGGCGATCTAAAATGTAATTGTGCTATAACACTTGGGGTGGGTAATAGTTATACGTGTGATAAGTAGATTTTGTTTAAGTTAATTTCTTTTTAGAGAGAAGGGAAGGAGGGGAGAAACAGGGCAAGAAACATCAATGTGTGGTTGCCACTCACACACCCACTACTGGCTACCTGGCCCACAACCCAGGTATATGCCCTGACTGGAAATCGACCCAGAGACCTTTTGGTTCACAGGCCAGTACTCAATCCACTGAGCCACACCAGCCAGGGCTATTATCAAGTGTTTATTTTTCTAGAATCTAAATGTGTATGTGATTTTTATTTAAGAAGGTTTTTTTTGGTGAGATGATTTAGAAATTATAAATAATCAAAAGCTAAAACAGATGAATTTGTCTCTAAGCCGCATATTTTGAAATTTTTATTTTTACTATTTTATTCATTTATTTACTTACTTTAGAGAGGAGGAAGAGAGAGTGAAGTGAGAAACATCAGTGTGTGGTTGCCTCTCGCATGCCCCCCTACTGGGGACCTGGCCAGCAACCCAGGAAAGTGCCCTAGATGAGGAATTGAACCAGCGACCCTTTGGTTCTCAGGCCAGTACTCAGTCTACCTTACCACACCAGCCAGGGCTGATTTTTTATCTTTTATTGTTTTTAGTCTATAATAATGCTTTCCGCTTTATACTTACAGCATTTCATCATACTTATACTTTCCCACTGGGAAAGGCAAGATTTTCAGTTCATTTTGGGTGCTTTTATAAAACCCATTCTTTAGCATTGTTATTTGTACTTTAATGCTTTGGTACCTATAATCAGGGAAATACGAAGTAGCATTTATAAATGCGTTATGATAATTTTGTCTGAGCAGCTCAGAGTGAAAGGTGATTGCGAAGCCTTAGAGAATAGGAGGATGGAAAAGAGATACTGGGCTTACCATTACATTAGAAGCAGGAAAGGTGTCGTTACCTCCAGTTAGATGTAGACTGGAGGTGACACCAGGTGGTGAGATAGGAGGAGGAAGGAAGAGGAGCCACAAGGGAGGTGGCATGTTTACAGTCCGTGGGAGAGGGGCAGGGCCTCTAGGGAAAGTATAGTGCTTTGTTCTCTTTGTTTTTTGTACCTTGGAGCAGAAACATGGGAGAAGATGTAGGGCGGAACTGAAAAGTATTGTTGGCTGTGATAAGAGTCAAGAGAGGCCCTTAGGTTGCTTCCAGCACTTGGCTATTGTAAATAACGCTGCTATGAACATTGGGGTGCATAGGTTCTTTTGAATGGGTGTTTCAGGACTCTTAAGATATAATCCCAGCAGCAGAATTGTGGGGTCAAAAGCGAGTGAGTTCCATTTTTGTCTTTTTGAGGATATTCCGTACTGTTTTCCACAGTGGCTGCATCAGTCTCCAATCCCACCAACAGTGCACTAGGGTTCCCTTTTCCCCACAACCTCTCCAACACTTGTTGTTTGTTGCTTTGTTAATGATGGCCATTCTGACAGGTGTGAAGTGGTATCTCCTTGTGGTTTTAATTTGCATCTCTCTGATGGCTAGTGATTCTGAGCATTTTTTTTCATGTGTCTATGGGCCAGACTCTGTACATCCTCCTTGGAGAAAAGTCTGTTCAAGTCCTTTGCCCATTTTTTAATTGGATTGTTTGTCTTCCTAGTATGGAGTAGTGTGAAAATGAGTGGATCAAAAAACTGTGTGGTACAGCCCAGCCTGGGAGAAACAGGCTCAGTGGATTGAGCAGCAGCCTGTGAACAAAAGGGTCACTGGTTCTATTCCTAGTCGGGGCACATGGCTAGGTTGTGGGCCAGGTTCCCCGGTGTGGGGCACGCAAGAGGCAACTCCACATTGATGTTTCTCTCCCTCTCTTTCTCACTCTTGTCCCCTCCATCTAAAAATAAGTAAGTAAAAATCCTAAAAAAACAACTGTGGTGCATTTACACAATGGAATACTATGCAGCAGAAAGAAAAAAGGCGCTCCTGCTCTTCGCAATAGCATGGATGGAACTGGAAAGCATTATGCTAAGTGAAATAAGTCAGGTGGTAAAAGACAAATACCATATGATCTCACCTATGAGTGGAACCTGCTCAATAAAACAAACGAGCCAAATAGAACCAGAGACATGGAAATAAAGAACAAACTGACAGTGACCGGGGGTGCGAATGAAAGAAGAGGATCCATGGACAAGGACAGTGGTGTGGAGNAGTGGATCAAAAAACTGTGTGGTACAGCCCAGCCTGGGAGAAACAGGCTCAGTGGATTGAGCAGCAGCCTGTGAACAAAAGGGTCACTGTTTCTATTCCTAGTCGGGGCACATGGCTAGGTTGTGGGCCAGGTTCCCCGGTGTGGGGCACGCAAGAGGCAACTCCACATTGATGTTTCTCTCCCTCTCTTTCTCACTCTTGTCCCCTCCATCTAAAAATAAGTAAATAAAGATCCTAAAAAAAACAACTGTGGTGCATTTACACAACGGAATACTATGCAGCAGAAAGAAAAAAGGCGCTCCTGCTCTTCGCAACAGCATGGATGGAACTGGAAAGCATTATGCTGAGTGAAATAAGCCAGATGGTAAAAGACAAATACCACATGATCTCACCTGTAGGTAGAACCTAAACAAAATACACAAATAAGCAAAATAGAACCAGAGACATGGAAACAAGGAACAAACTGACAGTGACCGGGGGTGCGAATGAAAGAAGAGGAACACGTACAAAGGAAGGATCCATGGACAAGGACAGTGGTGTGGAGATTGTATTGGGGAGCAGGGTTCAGACGGGGCAGGGGAGAGCAATGGCAGGCGGGGGGTGGATAGAGACAACTGTAACTGAACAGCAATAAAAACACTAAATTAAAACGAGCCAAGAAAGGGGCAGCCTTTGAAAGGTGAGGCACTAGAAGGGTGCGCCTTGGGGCCTGGAGGCACCTTTTCCATGTGCCCTCGTGACTTCTGACAGCTTTAGATGTAGATGTAGATGTAGATGCAGATGCAGATGCAGATGTAGATGTAGATGCTGTGAGCCCATTTTACCTTATCCATTTGTGAGGGGAAGTTAGTACTACCCCAGAGGGTCTGTATGGGGATGGACTGTCAGGTTTCAAGTACAGTGTGTCACAGTTGAGTGTGCGAGCAGCCTCGTGTGTGATGCCCAGGAGGTAGTCGTTACGATGATGATTTAAAAATTGAATGCGGGGAGTGAATTTCAGTGAGGTGCTTCTACCCGATGAGTTGTTTCAAGTTCTTTCTTTTCCCCCAAGAAATATGAGATTATCCATTTTCTAAAATATAAGAGGAGAAAAGAAAGGGTAGAAGATAAAGGGTTAAGACCTAGGAAAATTTGTAGATGGTGGGTACATGAGTCACTGAGGTTTGGGCAGGATGTCTGGAAGCAGTTAGTTCTAAGTTGAAGGCACATGGCATTTAAAACGAAATGTGGGGAAAGGAAATATATACTTTTAATGTTTTGCAAAAAAAATTATAATCTTTTAGATTGCTAACTCAGTGGTTATTTTTTCACATAACCAAGACTCAAAATTCAGTTTCTCAAAAAATAGCCGCTTTTAGTGTTTTTCTTTTGTTCTTAAACATTGCCTTTAATTGTAGGCACAGTTTTGCATGGTGGCATATTTTCAGTTTAAAAATAAATTGCAGAAACGGTCATTGTGGTAGTCAGATTTCAGCATGTTTTCCTCCTTTTTATTAAATAAATGAAGTAAAATAATTGTCTGTAAAAACTTTAGTGAATTTTACATTTAACAGCATTTAAAAAATTACCTGGACTACCATGGAACCAATGGATTTTTTATTAAATGAGCTAGCTAAGTCACTGCTGCAAATACGGTTTTTTGTAACCTAATTTGAGACTGTTGGAGTCTCAAAATGATATGGCTTTATGATTTCTATTGATAAAAGCTATTCGATTTTAAAACAAGCTGGAGAGTATAATTTAAAGTATAATAAAACCAAGGCCAGATTGAGAATGTAAAATGCTTTTTTGGTTTGAGAAGAAGGATCCTGAAATCAAAAGAGTTGCAAGCACACATCTGAGCTGTTGGCTGTATAGCTTTTTACCTACGTTTGAGGCACACGATAGCTTGCATAGTTTCCACGCCTCTTTGCCTTGCTCCAACCTGGCAACATTCTGGGTATGTGGCTGCTTCTGTGGGTTGGGTCCTTGTAGTTCAAGTCCTGAGACTGGCTTCATTAACGGGGTTGCCAGAACTGCCAAACCACTATGGTACCCTGTGTTTCTTATTCTAAATAAACCCGCCTTTCTTTCTCATGGGAAATCCATGATTCAGAGCAAATCCTGGAAATGGTTTGCATCTGAGTTTAATAAGAAACAACCAAAATTTCTTATGTGGGAATGAGTTTTTAAAATACATATTTTTTATCCTAGTGGATAAATTTTCAACCTGATTGCCACAGTTACACATATAAAACACTATGTGGTAAAGCTTGCTTTGTCTAACATGTCACTCAGAGGAGTTGTTATCGACTGTAACTGACAGTACGTTGATAGTAATTTTGATATTTATTTCTTAAATTAGGAGATAGAATGCATTTTTGTATTAAAGCCGTCACTTGGGTTGCCCATGAAATAAAGGTGTTTTTTAAAAATCTCACACAAATACAAGTGCTCCCACACAAGAGAATTGCAACACTAAGAAGTAGCCAGGACATAGTTATTCATTAACTGGCCAAAACATTTTCTGGAAATTTTCTCAGAGTGAAAATAAATCTCAAGAGTTCTTTAACTTTAGGTTAAATCACCCTCTTTACCTTTCCAAACCTTCCCAAAGGAAAAAAAAAATAGGTAAAACCATTTTTTTCTTATACCACGCAGAACAGAGAAATCTACTTTGGAATATTCTAGTGCAAGTGTTTTCTTGGAACATATGTGAGTTACTTCTCTGAGAAAAATGAGGTGTTTTCTCAGCTATTAGCCTGCCCCTCAATTTTGTCTTGCCATTATGACCTCATTTTATTCACTCCATTCTAGGTGGGGGAGAGGTGAAGTTGAGGCTCTTGATTGGTGTAAGTTCACTTACCATTCATTGAATTAATCGTAGATTCATAACAACTGGCTAATGACATTCTAGAAAAAGATGTCCAGGGAGATTTGGGGAAGTTTTTAAAAAATTTATATGTAAAAAGAAACTTTCCTTTGCCTCTGGACCATGCGGTCTGCATGCGATATTTTATGTATTCATTTATTTATCTTTTAAAGATTTTATTTATTTTTAGAGGGAGGAGAAGAGAAGGGAGAGAAACATCAATGTGGGAGAGAAACATCAATCGATTCCTCTCACATACCCCCAACTGGGGGCCTGGTCCACCACCAGGACATGTGCCCTGACTGGGAATCGAACCAGTGACCTTTCAGTTTGCAGGCCAGAGGTCAATCTACTAAGCCACAGCAGCCAGGACTGCATGTAACCACAGCAGCTGGTTGGTGACTGTAAGCTACCTTATCTGAATAAGACAAGCTGATCGGTGCTACTATATTCTGTGATTGTGAGTAATCCTATCTCCTTGAAATCATGTTATTTTAAGATCAGGAATAGCTCCTTTCTAAACTTGTGTCAGAGAATGTGATGTGTAGTAATCAGTGTAGCGTTGCCCTAATTTTTATTTTAATTTTTTAATCTAGTACTCAGTAGCATACTTACTTTTACAAAAATCTAATCTCAGTTGTTCTAAGTAACTTCTTATTGGGTATATCACCCGTGTGTAAGTAGCAGATAGGAGATTGATGGCTTGTTGCTCGCAGCAAAGCTCACGTAGTTTGGGCCTACTGTTGGACAGCCGGAGTTTTAAAGCCACATTTCATTCGTCAGCCCATTGTTAATTGTGTTGAATACTTCAGTTTTTTTTTCTTGGGTAGTTTGAAATAATACTTCATTAAGAATGAAATAGCTACTGAAGGATTACTGACTTTTATTATTTTACTATAAATTTGAAACACCATATATCAGGAGAGTCATTCCTGTCTTTCTACGTCTATCATTTTATTGAGGTTTACATTTGAAATGTGCGTTGTGTGTATTTGATGGCGTCTGTTCAGTGTGGGGGGGCAGTCTTTCCGCCCTGTAGGGATGTCACTGGCATCGGCTTTGTACATCGGCTTTGACCAGGGAAGATGGAAGCAGTGTGGACTGAACAGCAACGAAAAGTTGTCTCACTGCAACCAGCGACCCTGGAAAAGGCACGGAATACCAGCTTTCCCTGTCTTCAAAGTGCCACCTTGCAATTTTAGTCGTATAAAAGCACCTGCTACTAGAATGGCCGTAAGTTGCTGTTTTCATAAATCGGTTATAGTAGCTCTGTGCTTGATTGGTTTTCCCTTGTGTACAGGCTACCAGAAAGACCAGTACGGCTCAAAAGCAGCCCAGCTTAAGGCTAAGGCCTGGCTTCTCAGTACAGTTACCTACATGATTCATTATTTGATTCACAAATATATAAGGTTTGAAAAGCAATTGGATAGGCTAATGAACATCTATCTCCAGCAAACATATCATTTTTTAATTTGTTGTTTATGTAACTTCATAGAAATATATACCAGTTTATTCACAGCTGATTTATTCAACTTGAGATCCTTTCAAACCAAGTTATTATTGAATGAAATAGTTCCATAGAGGCTTTAAATAAGCAGGTCTTGCATTTGAACTTCTCGTTATAGCAAATGATTAACTGTCTGGCAGTAAATAGTGAAGAGGGCATCGTGCTGAAGAACAAGCAATTTGTGTTGCTATTTGTCAATTTCTTGATGTCTTTTCTACACATGGCATCGATTCAGTCCTTGTACCTGGGCCTGTGATACAAGAGGATCCTCAGGCTCAGCTAGTGAATGTGACCTGTTTCTTTCAGTCCTGCGCTCTCTCAAACAGCTGAGTTCACTTATTTTGAGTGTTGTCACAATTTAAGAACCTTCTCGCATATACTGTCTTTGCTAGCGTAAAAATGTAATCTTTCTCTGGAGCCTTTATATTAGAATTACTTTTCTCTATCTTTTTGACATATTAGGGGCAGGCAGGATGAAAACCAAAAGAGATCACATCTTTATTCTTTTGCAATATATAATGAGTAGTGGAATAACATGAGTTTTAAACAATTACTTGGGTAGGTACTAATTTAAGCTTTTAATTTAAGCAGTTGACCAAACAGTAATCTAATAATGATGTCATGACAAAAGGCCCATAGTTGATAATAAAAATGAATAGTTACAGAGGACCTGTGTTTATACTCTTCACTCTTACTAATCCTCATGAGCATCTCCATTGGAAAGTAAATTCCATGAGAGCATGGAGTTTTTTTGTTTGTTCTGTTCACTGCTGTATCCAGCACCTAGGACAGTTGGGAAAACTTAACCAACAACCTGTGACCTAGATACTCTTACGAAATTGAGGCCTGGAGAGGTAAAGTAACTTGCCTAAGGTCACCACCTAGCTAGTAAATGGGGGAGCTGGGCTGCAAACCTAGGTAGCCCGATTCCAGAACCTGTACTCTAAGCTGCCATTACTTCCCGCAGCCTTCTTTGTGTAAAGAAATAATAAATGTGGCTTAGTCATTAGAGTTAATCATCAGAGGGCTGTGAGCATGGTTGAGGGTTTCCCAGCATCAGCCCTATTGGTGTGTGACCTGGCTGCTTCTTTCGAGTTGAAACTTTGCTGCTCGGGGTAAGGTGTTTAGCAGCTTCCTGGTCTGTACCCACTACCTACCAGCAGAAGTTCCCAGTTGGGATTTTCAAACACATTACCAGGTATTTCCGAATGTCTCCTGGGAGGTGAAATAACTCCCAGTTGAGAACCACTGATCTAAACCTACACATTAAAAGGTCCCAGACAGGTGTCTGGGACGAAGAGGAGGTGAACACCTAGCGTGATATTTAGAAGAGTTTGTCCTTGCTGTGCCACAGTGAGTTCAGATACAACATGGGAAATAGTTTGTTCTGTGACCACAAGTATGTTTCATGTCACGACCTGAATGTTATCCCTTCTTTATAGTATTCCTCTAGAAACACAAATTTATATAGAAACATGTCTTCTAGTTTTTCTTTTTTATTTATGAACTGCATAAAATCCCTGGCAAGGATTTTAAATATGACACCTTGTCTAGCAAAGCTTCAGATGCATTTCTAATAGCATAGAGGCATGTTATTTCTTAATGTAGTAGTTGCAGTCAGTTTTGCTATAACATAGCACACGTGTTCCTAAAAATCACCTCACTGTGAAAGGCATGGGGCTTCTGTGGAAAATGGGTTTAGGAGCATACCCCTCAAAAAGTTCATTAGTCATGCAAATAAACATAGGAACCTAATAAAAGTGGTCACACAGTTTCACACACATTAAATGGGTAGCAATTACAAAATTAATGCGAATCCACTCTGCCTTGAAAAAGACCTACAGTTTGCTTTCAGTCTGTGAGTGACTGGGATGTGTTGGAAGCAGGGTTACATGAATTAGAAAGCTGTATCATAACGTGTTGATGAGTGTTTCATAAAACAGGCCATGAACTCAAGCAGCTGGGTGTTGGAAGTTGTGTAGGTGTGGAGTGTGTGTCCTCCCATGTGGCCAGAGTTCTGTTGGGCACAGTAACTAAATTGTTCCCCGATACATGAATCGCGCTGGAACACGCTCCTTACTCCTGATCTGAATTTTGAGGCCCTTCCCCCACACAAAAAAGCACCTTGTGGATTCCAAAAAGGATGGCAAACTAGGATGAAAACAAGTTTCTGGTTGAATGGAGGAAAGGCTGGGTGTCACCTTCTCCCTGACTTCCCCTGAGGTCCTGAGCAGACACTCCTCCTCTGTGCCGAGGACAGTGGCCATGGCTTGACGCTTACCAGCAGGCGGGCCACCTCCCGTGGCGCTCAGGTGTGGTGCGTACTGAGGGACTGGGGTGTTCGGTAGGAAGTGAATTGTGTGCAGTAACGGATGCTTTCGTGGAATTTATCTTATCTTTATTTATCTTTTCAGATAAATAAAGAATTTCTTTTATCTTTTCAGAAAGACTCATTTGGATTTCACTTACATTGATTTTGTTTATTGGCTGTCAGTATTTACTTAACTCATTTTTAATTTCGGTGAATGATTCAGGAATTATGTTTATCCTTGACTGGTATTGTACTTAAAAATGCAACATACTCTATAAAGAGGAAGTGTAAATGCCATTATAATACGAAGGAATGCTTTGAAATTAAAAAAAATATTTGAAATAAAATTTTGAATGTGTAAAATGCATTTGCCTAAGAACAGTGAGGATGGACAGTCCTATCAGGTCGTGGGAAATTACAACGTTTACATAGTTAAGACTGGAATTGATGTTTTGTTCTGTCATGATTTTCATTTATTTTAATTTTTGATGAGACAATTAGAAAACATTACTCTGGTTTTCAGTTTGGTGTGTTGTTTTATAGGAGTTGACAGATTTTTATTCTGATTGCCTGTAAAATCTTATTCTCCTGAATTGAATTTTATAGAAACCTAGTAATTTTGAGTGATTGTAACTTAAGATACATCATGGTTCAGATATTGGAATTTACTATTTAAGAAAATACACTTTTTTAAAAATTAATACCCTAGAGCCAGGAGCATTGTATAAGTCAGAACAAATGAATAAACATTTGTTTACTTAAACAATTAGGCAGATATACTAGGAGAGATTATTTCTTTGTTTAAAAAAAAACAGTAAAAGACACCCATTAGTGTCCTTGAAGATTTTATATGAATTATGTTAATTTAATACCAGAACATTAAGCAGTAAAAGAAGAATATAAATATATTCCTATTTTATGTTGATTTTAGTCCCTGGTTTTTTAACTAAGATGGAGTACCATGGTTTTTCCTTAGTTCGTTTTTCTTAAACCTGTGATGACAAAAATGTTCGCTGAAATAGTAGCCACTTTGGGGGAAGAAAAGTTTGGGCTCCATTTTAATCGTTCATTATTTAAGTGTTTTCATTGCCCTACGTCCTCGTATAGTGGGCGCTCACATCTGTTTGCATCCTGTTGCTCAGGATGTCGATGTGGTCCCTTAGCTCAGTGATTATTGCAGAGCCTTATTGTCATCATTTTGAGTTTCTTGAATATTGGGGTTAGAGTCTGCTGTATTCCTCCCAGGTAGAATGACGTAGCATGGGGAAGTAATGCAGTACATAGTGGGGTGATTGCTTTTTACGTACAGTATTGGTTTTTATAAAAAGAATTTATATATTTCTGTTCTGTCGCTCAACCAGCTCCAGCTCCAGCTCCTTAATACTCCTTCCCTAGGAGAAGCTCTAAGGAAAAAGCTGTTATCGTTATTAAAGTGTCTAATCCCTGATCACAGGTTACTTGAACCTCTTTTTCCCATAGTGTTTTACATGGTTTATGTATCAGAATTGACATACCTTGGCAAGGTTCATCACATTTGACTATTTCGGTATTTCCCACGTATCTCCAGAGGTTATACTTTTTTGGTTATTCTTACACCAATTTATTGCTTGTTACATAAAACTCATATCGCACATGAGACCTTAGTTTCCACTATTGTACTTTTTTAAATCAGTAGGTAAGAAAGTTATTTGCATACTTCTTATGTAGAAATACCACCCCATGTAAGTATCTAAAACCCACCAAATTAGAACACCTATTAAGAGTTTGTATAAAGACAGACCACTACAAAAAGCTGATAATTTAGTAGTGCTGTGTGCTTAGTATGCCAGTGAACTGAAGGACTAATAGATGCACATTCCGTTCCATCAGTCAGTCTACTGTTACAATAGTCAATGCGTAATTTTTTGGAAAATGTATCTGTACTTTCTCTTCTATGTGGTTTTAGTTTTATTTATGGCTACAATTTCAAGTACTGAGTTACCAATAAAATACTAATGGAAGTTAAGGTATGGAAAGGGAATTTAAGTATCTAAAGTTTGCCAGGAGTTTGTGGTTTGTGGTTATATAGTTCCCAAAATCCAGAACACATGCAATAATGTTTTAAGATTAAAAAGCAGTATTCAATATAACATCTTGAAATTTTTCTCCATAATGAAAGTAAATTTTCTAAGGTCAGGCATACCATTGATAGGTTATTTAGTTTGGGATTTTTTACCTACTCTCATTTCACAAGGACAGTAGGTGACCCAGTGTTACCACCCAGCCTTGAAAGAATAAGCAGTTTGTACGCAAAGGTCTTATCACCCCCCGAAAGCCATCCTTTAATTAAAAGTAATTTTTTCCAGCAAACACAAGTAGATTTTTTCCTTTTATTTCTGTTCTCATTGGTACATTTTATTTAAGCTTTTGTTTTCTCCTCAGATTCTATTTTTTATAGCATATTCTCCTCAAGTGCCACCAAAAAATCAATCCCATTACATTATTTATATACAGTGATTATTTTGTAAAACAAAAACCCCATAAATTATTGCTCAAGTGGTACTTTTTTTTTTAATCCTCACCCGAGGGTATGTTTATTGATCTGGGAGAGAGAGAGACAGACAGACAGACAGACAGACAGACATCAGAGAAAGAAACATCCTTCAGTTGCCTCCAGTGGATATTTTTATTGATCTAGGAGACAGACAGACAGACAGACAGACATCAGAGAAAGTCCTTCAGTTGCCTCCAGTACACGCCCTGAACAGGGACCGAACCTTTTTTAAAAAAAATATTTTATTTATTTATTTTTAGAGAGAGGGGATGGGAAGGAGAAAGAATGGGAGAGAAACATCAATGTGTGGTTGCCTCTCATGTGTCCTCCACTGGGGACCTGGCCTCCAACCCAGGCATGTGCCCTGCCTGGGAATTGAACTGGTGACCCTTTGCTTCACAGGCCCGCGCTCAGTCCACTGAGCTACACCAGCCAGGGCAGGGATCAAACCTTTTGGTGTACTCCAACCAGCTGAACCACCTGGCCAGGGCTGTTCTGTCTATTTTTTAATGTGCTGGTGCCCATACAGCAGTACTGTGAATTTTTTACAAACGTGATTTTGGCATTAGATGCTTAAGTTGAGATACAAAATAATGGAGGTGGGTAGATACTTGATTTTGTGGCCCACGCATCAAATGTAAAATGCAGCGACTGTGGAGACAAATCGACCTAACCTTTGTTTATAAAACAATGAGAAAGAAGATTTGAGGTTCTACTGGAGGGGTAAGCTTCTCTGTATTGTAAAACTAGGCAGCATCTAGAAGTGTACACACAGTAGATAGTAGAAAAGGTGTATTTAGAAATTCCAGCAGCAGAGGGGGTGTGGTTTGAAGTCCGTCTCCTTTATTCGCTAACTTCAATGTTATGGTAAAGAAGTAGCTGTTCTAATAACAGTACATGCATCAATTTTCTCTTTTTCTCTTTCAGCCATAATGAAAGGAAAGTGACCTGTAAACACCCAGTCACGGGACAGCCATCACAGGACAATTGCATTTTTGTAGTGAATGAACAGTAAGTAAAGAGTTGCACAGAGGGCCTCCATGGGAAATGCAGTAAGCATCGCAATTGCCGTCACCCTTACTGACTCCAGTACCATTTCACAGGTTTCTTGTCTGGATGTTTGCAGCCCAGTGTAGTAACAGAATGACAGCTATTTACTGTGTGTGGTATAGAAACGGGACAAAATAACTTCTCTGTGAGGAACGCAATTTCAGAAGATGTTTTTCCAATAGTTCAGAAAGAGATAGTCCAAGAGCCCGGGGTGTGAGGTCTGAAACTGTAAACTTGGTCAGATTGTTAAACTAATTTGAGCTCAAGTGTTCTCATCCTGAAGTCTCAGATAGTGGTAATTACCATTTCTCAGGATTTTTATAAGCATGAAATGAAAAACATGTGAACATGTTTTATACCATAAATCTGTTCACAAATATTAGATACTGATATCGTTATATAAGAGAATAATTGTAACTAAATTTTTAAGCTTCTAGCTGGATGACCAAGTAGAATATTTGTAATAATCATGATTAAAATAAAGATGGTGTTAACTCACGTTGTAATTAGGAGAAGGGTTAGTAATATTCAGAGTATTTGTAGATACTGAGCCCTGGCTCTGGAACTCAGGACGCGCTACCTAGTATGCAGCTTTCCTGTAGGACACCACGTTGCTAAGTCTGGGGAAGCTTTATTGTGAAGCCCTCCGTGTGCACAGCAAGTTCTAGCGTTCTGACGTGTATTTGCAGGACTGTTCCAACCATGACATCCGAAGAAAAGAAGGAACGACCTGTAAGTATGATAAATGAAGCTTCCAACTATAACATGACCTCCGATTACGCGGTACATCCACTGAGCCCTGTAGGCAGAGTAAGTTATTTTGCTTACTGTTTATTATTCATAGGTGGTATAATTGGTGCTCTTAATGGGTTTTAGAATTATAGAATAGTCACTTCATTTTTATTATTACATGAACCTAATTGCATTCTAGATATTTGACATAAGCAGTGGCGTAGAGTATAAAGCAATAAGATTCTATTTTAATGATTGAATGGTGTACATTTTTAATGTAGACACACACGGTGATACTCACTGTCTTAGAGGATTGTGGGTAGGGGCTGTTTGGGTTCTTCCCCAGGGGAGAGAGAGAAATAGACTGGCCCTTGTATATCTTGGCATACCATTTGAGTTGTATATTGTGTTTAAGCATTAAAAGTAAATTAAAATGTATTCAAAAAATGCTGTAAGACAAAACAAAATTCTAATGAAATAAGCTAGATTTCCTAAGATTCTAAGTCAGTTGAAAACTAAGTGATGACTCAATATTATTTACTTTCATACAGAAATTGAAACTCATCTTCTTTGTTTTTATCTTTGTTGTTTTCTAATACCATTTGTGCCAAAATAAATCTTTATGCTAAATATAGCAGTTTCTTAAATGACTTTATTGCCTTTGTGTACTTTTAAGAATATGGTAAACACCATCTGTCTGGTGTCATTCGAGTTCAGAGTTGTCCACAACCTTAAGCAAATCCTTCCGGTCTTGTTTTGACTTGACGTGTTATGTTTATACATTTGTTTGTGTTTTACATCCGAGTATTTCTCTTTTGACTTGACACCAACTTCCTTTCATTGAAGCAACACTATTAAATGCAGATATAAAGCAAAAAGTTCTGACTTTTGGTTTAAAGATTGATCGATAATTTTTACTCCAGGTTTATTCAATTTATATCACAGATAGGACAAATACTGCCTTTTAAAAAATTGTATATCCACATTTTAAAGGAGCAATGGTAAAACTTGGTATCCTTGTGTAATATCCTGGGGGAAGAAGTGTTTGCACAGAATTATAACACTGGAAAGAACTAAGCCAGAAAACGCGGGATTGCAATAATTCACCTGAAACGACTTAAGTCCTGCAACTTCCAGAGGAATCTGGAAAGAGATTAAAATTGTGAAGATGAAAAATATCTCAAACTCAAATATCTACTCAGTAACACCATATTGTGTCTTTTCCTATTTAGACTTCACGTGCTTCAAAAAAAGTTCATAATTTTGGAAAGAGATCAAATTCAATTAAAAGGAATCCTAATGCGCCTGTGGTCAGACGAGGTTGGCTTTACAAACAGGTAATTTCTTTTTCCCATTTCATACAGAAAGGACAGACTCTAAAGGCACTTTTTGTGGGGGAGAAGGGACTGGATGTTCCTAAGACAGTTACATAAAACAGAGAAGGAACTGTAGAAAGGTTATCCGAGTTTTTCAATTCTAGTTACCACTTAGAATGTTAGGGAACAATGAATAAATAAAAGGTAACGCCTGTTGACTTAGAACAGAGGCTGTGTGTGTTTGTTATGGGTATTTCTACATTTGAAGTTAAATATATACTGTATGAGATGTTAGAATTAGCACCCTTAAATTATACGGGCAGAAATATTTCTTAAATGAGAAAAAAAACACACAGAGGTATTATTCATTTTTCTATTTATATAAAAATCATTAGAAAAATGTACAATTATATATATATATACAGCTTGGTGTTTTAATTTATAGAGACATCATAATTTAAGGTTTTTCTAATTTTCAGATGTTTACTTCTACATTCTCAAAACTACTTTCTTAAGTGTTTTGATGCTTTTTTTTCCTATTACTCTTTATTTTCCTTTCCTGTTTGCTGAAACATGGTTCTCTCTCAGACACCCTGATAAGTGGATTCATCCTGTTCTGGTGTCTGGGAAACCTGATAACTAAGCTTTTTTGGAACTTTGTTACTAGTTTTGTAATTAGTAAGGATGCATATACATTGGGCTTTATGACATCTCTTTTGACTGCTTAGAGGCTGTTATTTTCTTTTTTAACTTCTAGTTTGCAGCTGGGTTTCAGATAACTGACCACCAGATAACTGAGATGATATTTGGGCATTCAAGACCCTTATCTGTCTTGTTCTGTCTCTCTGAATCTATGTATACATAGGTGGTACAGAACAAGTTAATGGTTCACTGGTGGTGCATATTTCTCCTGTCTAATATTGCTAATTGCTTTCAGATGATCTAATAATTCAATTTAGTAAAATTCATAATGAATTTGATATAGAGGATTCATTAGACATTGTTCCCTCTGGTAGTTGGATGGCAACTAAGTTAATGTATTGGAAAAGAACCATCCTAAAAATCATTTACTATATTTTAACCATCTGATATTTAAGCTCACCCAAGCTAAAATATTTTTTAAGCTAGTCTATCTAACAAGATCACAGTGTGTCCAAATAACTCACTGCAATATCGAACCTTAATAGAGGTATGGAGCCCATATTTAAAATGGTTTTTGTTTCTCGATCCCTTGATTAACTTAGTGTTGCAGGAGTGTTACCAGTTTCTCTGTTGTGAGTGTTTCGTTTGTAGTAGGTGTGTGACCCACAGAGAGTGCTTGTTTGCAGAGCTGTTTAAAAATCTAGTTTTTAAAATTTACTGTCCTCATGAAAGAGGATTATAAATAGGAAATTTAAAAGACCATATACAGTTTCAGGGTTTTTTGTCCTTCAGTGTGGCTGTCAGTTTTAAGGATAAATCTTTTTACTTCAAGGGATATTTGTTCACATAATTTTTTTGAGTTCTTAAGACATTAATTAAATAGTCACAGCTAGAAATAAGAGGGTTTTTTTTTTTTTGCTCCACTGTGTGTGGGAAATGTGGGAGGATAATTTTTATTAAATTGCAATTTTGTTTGAGCGTGGTATTTTCATTAGCTACTAGGCACTTTTCTGCAGGATGAGCAAAATGCAAACTGTACACATAAGAAGAAAAATATGTTTAAGAAATGTATTTGTATGCTAAGGTTCCTTTAGCACAGTCATTTTAAATCACATTACATTTGGAATAATTTCAATTCACGTGTTTTCTTCTCGTTGAAAATTAACATATTTATTAAATCTGGTTTACCAGCAAGCACACACTGCTTCATGGTTACATTATCCTCATGCTAGCAGGCATGTGTTCAGAAGAGTGAATTTCACATTGCTTAGAAATATGATACCAAATCAGATTGCTTCAACAGTATTCCTTTTCCATTATAATATTGCCCTTCAGAGTCCAGGATTCTTTGGAATATCCTAATATGATACAAGTCCCTAAAAAAATACCCCAAAATCATGATGCTTTTTAGTTAGGCTTTTATAGTATATATCCAACACACCTCGTTTTTAAAGCTCATTTTAAATACGTGTACCAGAAATGAGTTTTAATTTTCTGAAATGAAAAAAAAAGTCCTTTAATGTGCTGATCTAATGCAGGACAGTACTGGCATGAAGCTGTGGAAGAAACGCTGGTTCGTGCTTTCCGACCTGTGTCTCTTTTACTATAGAGGTGAGTTCACCACGAACTGTCTTGGTGTGTTGTAAGTATAGGATCCTTTTTTAAAGGAAAACATTGTAATTCTTTCTGTTACTTTGTATCAACAAACAGTATCAAGAAAATCTTCTCCTGGCCGACTTGCAATACTGAGTGATTGGGGTAGGATGGAAGACAGTAGACAGCAGTACCTCAGACTGCCTAGTCTGTAATCTGATCGCGCTGATCTGCTGTGTGCTGTGTGAATCTTCACTCCATCCTGTTATCCTTGAATGCAGTGCCTAGCAGATAAACATCATTAGTTTAATGAGATTCTTTTTACCTGACAACTTTATCAGATCTAGCAGTGCCAAACACTCAATCCTCCACGTGATTTTAGCATATCAAAGACTACTATGATGTATTGGCAAATAAAAAAATTACAAAGAAATGTATTTATTAGGAACTCCTATGGCCCCCTACCTTTTTTTTACACAATGTCAGCTCCCTGAACGATGGAGAAAGTTGTAGAAAGAATACGTATCAGGATATCACTGTTGGTGGAGAGGAAATAAAGGTGTTGTCTTAGGTATGGAGTAGCAATCTTCATTTATCCTATGAGTATCAGAACCTCCTTTTTTTTAAAAAATGTTTTCTGGGCAGTAAGTCATTCGTTAAGGCTGTCTCTGTTCGTGTGCTCTGTGGACCTGTTAGGTCCCACGACGTTGGTGCCTGACAGTGCAGGGTCTACACTGGCTGTGTTCTCCCTGGAAACCTGTTTCAGCTGCGGTGACAAACCGTGAATCTGGACAGCCACCTCTTTTCCCTACTTAAAAGTCTCCTCATTGGAAACAGTCACTAAAGAACTGGATTGTCAACATATAGTTAGTAATTTATAACTTGTCTAAATAAATGTACGACAGGATATAATAGGATTTTGGAACCAATTAGCAGTTTAAAAATGTACTTGGTGATTATACACAAAAAAGTGTATCAGAATTCTTAAGTCATCTATCATAGCAATAATAATGCATATTAACCCTCACAATTTGAAATTACCAGACTCTAATTCATCATTTTCCCCCTTGTGGTGAACTGTGGTTGAAAGTATTGCTGAGTCAGAATTAACCAAACCTATAAAATTTCATTTTGTCATAGAGACGTTAGTCAGGCTGCGATTGTGCTAATAACTTCAGTTAGGTGCCAAGCATACTCTGCAGTGTTCCCACCCCTTCAGAAAAGCGAGGAGCTGTGACTCAGGTGTGGTTTCTGAGCTTATAATTTGTATAAGCTCTTTCCTCTCCTTATCAATATATTTATAGACTGCTTAGAGCTTTAAATGGGAACAAGAAAATGTTTGCAACTATTTCTCATGTAAAATTTTTTGTTAATTTGCTACAAAAAACACTGAATTTTTTATAATTTTGCTATTACTTTTATTGCTCATGATCACTGTTCCTAAAATAGAAAACCTTTCCACCTGATTTGAGAAAACTGTTATTTTGAGTATGAGATTTCATATTATAGTTTAGCCATATGCACTTTAAATGCAGTGTATTTAATAATTTTAATATGTTTCCCCAGACAGGAGGAATATTTTTTTTTAAAAAGGAAAGAACGGAAATAATCATTTAACTCACTTCTATTCAGATGCTTGGAGAGAAGTATATGATACACATTTTTTACTATTTTATCAACAGGAAATGTCAGATCGTACATGAAAACTATCAGATTTTATTGAGGTGATGATAATAGGTTGCTTGGGTGTGGGTGTGTGTGTGTGTATTTACTATAGGCTGAGAAAATAGCATAGATGATCTATTTCATCTTGATTAGGTGGGAAATCTTATGCCCATTCATACAAAAGGAAATTTAGGAACACCAAGGTCAATTTGGTTGCCTGAGTTCTCACCACTAGAAAGTGTCAAGGCCAGAATTTGCACCCAGGCATTCCTCCTAACCAGAGTGTTTAGCCCCACCTAGATCTTCTCCGTACACTAAAAACATTGACTTCATTGATTTTTCAGTGTCTCTCAAAGGGGACCTAGTTAGTATACTAACATATGAAGTGTGTTGCTGTCTGAATTTTTTGATGCATCATTTCATGTTTTACAGATAGGGAAAATAAAGAAAATAAGTGATTTGCTGTTTTTTAAGTTTTTTTTTTTTTTAAAGATTTTATTTATTTATTTATCTTCAGAGAGAAGGAGAGAATATCAATGTATGGTTGCCTCTCATGAGTCCCCTCCTGGGAACTGGCTGCAACCCAGGCATGTCCCCTGACTGAGAATTGAACTGGCGACCCTTTGGTTCACAGTCCAGCACTCAATCCACTGAGCCACACCAGCCAAGGCGCTACTTTTTACAATAGGCTGGCAACCCATACCAGATAGAAGCCCAGGTTCCCACTGCTCTCTGCAATATAACAGGCAGATCGTGAACCCACTGTACTAAATCACTTAGATTGCTCTATTCTGTAGTCAAGCTATCGACAAAACTTACCATGGAACTTAATTCATTCACCAAGTATTTATTGAGCAGGGCCTGCTTCATTTCAGGTGCTGTCAAAACAGCAGTGAGAGAATTTTCATGAAGCTTACATTCAAGAGAGGTCGGAGAGATAGTACATAAACTCAAATATTAAAGAAAACCATTATAAGTGCTTTTAGGATAGTATGATTATATTATGAAAGGCAGGTCAGGAGGAAAGTTCTCTTTGGATTGGTTCTCTGCACTGATAATTTAAGTAGTAAAGTTTGCATTACAAGGAGGAGCTAGACTGAGCACAGTATTCCAGGCGGGAGGAGCAAGAGTGCAGACTTAAGGCAGTGAAATGTCATGAAGAGCAGAAAGAAACCAGTGTCCTGAGCCGAGGGGCTGGCAGTAGGGAAGGAAATGGATGGGAGAAGAGGAGATCGCACCAATGTGGGACTTCATTGGAGGTTAATTCTACTGTAAGCCTGTAAAGAAACAATTGGGTGTTTTGAAGCATAAGAGTGATTCAAGCTGCTGTTGGAGAATGGGTTGTAATAAACGGGAAGGAAGGAATGAGGGGCTATTAGGAGTTGTCATGTAGAAATGATAATAGACTAGACCAGGGGCGTCCAGCCTTTTGGCATTTCTGGGCCACACTGGAAGAAAAGTTGTCTTGGGCCACACATTCAATATGTTGTGACACATAATCATACAAAAAATCTCATAATGTTTTAAGTAAATTTACGATCTGTGTTGGGACGCATTTATAGCCATCCTGGGCAGGTTGGACACCCCTGGTCTAGACGAAGGTGGTAGCTAGCAGCAGCTCTTTTGGTGTGTCAGATATCCTACTAGGTAGAAAGAATGTCACAGTGTTCAGTTATGTTGAGCGAGTATTGACTGGACCAGTACAAGGAACGGATCAGGAGAGGAGGGCAACCTAGGCAAAGGACTCAGCATGAGTGAGCATGGCATGCTTGTAAAATTGCACCTAGCGCTTACCTTGCTGGAATGAAGGTTACGTCTGAAGACCTAGCAGGGAGTAAAGGCTAAAAAGTAGATCAAGGTATAAAGCACATTTGTTTGCCATCCTAATGAGATTGAACTCCTCCTAAATGCAAGAATATAACTAGATCAAGTGTGCATTTTAGAAAAATCACCTTAGCAGTTAAAGTAGAAGCCAAGAGAACAATTAACACAGTGTTGAAGTATTCTGGGTGAGGAAGGATAGTTAGTAATAATATTTTGGTCTGTAAGTTTGTATGTATTCATTGTCTTGTTCTCAGATGTCTTTAAAGCTAAGTGAAGTGGGGTATCTGAAATGACACCTGAATCCAGTGAAATGATGAGATTCTTTGGTTCCTGTCTCAGGTTGTGTTCCCCAGGAAGCAAGCTCTGTGATGGAGATCAACATGCCAGAGGCTTCCTGGGGGAGTGCTCTAGGGACATGGGGACCACTCTCTGTGGCAGGGACGGAAAGGAAGTTGGATGGACAGAGGGAGAAGTTGGGTTACCGTGAAGTGTAAAAGGCCCCGCTGAGCCCCACAGAGAGTTAGTTTATTCTCTAAACACTGTCCACTCCCTGCCCTTTGCCTGGCGGTGTATGATAACCCTCTGGGAGACAGAAGGTAAGAGAGTAATTCAGGTCAGGCTGGATAGAGAACCAAACAGGAGAATGCCCTGATTAAGAACAAAAGGAGAACCCAGTGGTGAACTCATTGGATGGTCATTTGACAGAAAATGAAGGTTTTTATATGCAGTTTCTTTGATTTTGTATAATAATGGCAATACTCATTGAACACTTGATACAGGTAGGGTGCATTATTGTTGTCTGTTTTAGCTAATTTAACCCTCACAACAGTTCTTTGAGGTGAGTCCTATTTTCCTCGATTTGATGGTTGATGAAACTGAGATTCACAGCATCAGTAACTTGCCTGAGACCTCACAGCTACTCAGTGTCTGGATGGGAAATGACCCAGGATAACAGAATGAAGTCACCCGGTGCTGTACTGCCTCTGTGTATTCTGGAATAACGTTAGGAAAGTCAATTTTTCCAATTATATGACAGAGGAGAATATGTCATTTGGTAATGACTTTGTTTTTTAAAACTAAAGATGACTTCATGAGCTGTTTTTCTGATTATATGCTTTATACAAACATAAAATTGGATTTAAAATTATGTGACTCATTCTTTTAAATTGTCATATTCACTATAATTGATGAGTATTTTATATCTCCTTTTTTTAACCTTTTCGACTAAATGTGCACTATCATTCATTCTTTCATTTTGTGAACTACACCTGAATGAGCACAGTATACTAAAAGCAAAATTCTGTTCTATCGTTATGAGAAAAACTATAGAAATAACATCTGTTTAATGCGGCCTTTTTTGTTGTTGGTTTGGAAGCGTGCCATATACACTAGAAATGAGGGCGGAAATCCCTTGTTAAGTTTATGAAAATAAAGCGACAAGCAAAATAATTATTTCTTACAGTTTTTCATATTGATGAACTCATCAGCCTAATGTATGGCTTTATTAACTTGTGGGTCTCTCTAACAAGGAACTGTATATTTCAAGTTTTACCTGCCCCCAAGCCGAAAGTTAATGATGTGAATCTAAACTATGCCCAAATTAATGTTTTGTCATTTTCCTAAGTTTATTTTATGTGCTTGTCTTGTAGGCCTGTAACTTATTCTCATAACATTGTTCTGTATCTGAATGACTTGGGAAAGCAAACCTCCAAGATTATGTGTTCTAAAAAGCATAGAATTTTATAGTATAGTTTAAAATACATATTTGCATATATATATATTTATTTAAAAAATTTGAGCCTCTATGACTCAGGGAATTTATGTTCTAGCGGGGAGAGAGAGATGATAGGTAACTGAAACATACCGTATGTCGGCGGGGAGGGGGTTGGTAAAGCTCCAGACAGAGGCGGTGCCCAGGGTTGCTCTGGACGGAGGCCGTCTCAGATGGGTGAAGGGGTGTCTTCCCAGTGAGTTGTCGGAGCCGGGACCAAAGGGTGTGAGCAAGTGCATTTATCTGGGCTCAGAATTGTTGGGCATTTGAATTCTCATAGAAATGTAGGTAGACTGATCTTGTGAAGTTCTGTGTCATTATATGGCTAATATTTTCAATAAATCATATGTCCGGGGCTTTGTGAAATTAGTATATGTGCCAAAAAAAATGTTTGCTCTTTTTATGTCTGACATTTTTCTGATGCATGGGACCAATTTTGATTTGTTTAGGGTACAGTAGTTTGTTGAAAGTAAAGAGGGATATACTTCTGTATTTAATATTTTTCCTTAATACTTTATGAAGTACTAATCTATGTAAACAGTACATGAATACAGTTCTTTTATGATTTTGTTGAAATAAATGTTGAGAAAGTGAGAAAGTTTATTCTGCTCCATGACAACATTCAGAATTGTAATTGGATGTTCATTTATTCCATAGATGAGAAAGAAGAAGGTATCTTGGGAAGCATACTATTACCTAGTTTTCAGATAGCCATGCTTACCTCTGAGGATCACATTAATCGCAAATACGCTTTTAAGGTAAGGAAATAGTCATACTTTCTCGTTCTGTGTTTGAATCTTGCACTGATTAAAAAATGGATATTGATCCATAGACTATTACAAAATGTTACTTCATCGCTTCTCAGCCTTTTGGCTAAGATCAAGTGTAGTATCTGTTCTTACCAGTTTATAAAATGTTACTTCAGTTACAGTAATTTTTATATTTAAAAATGTATTAATGGTCTTATGGTTGAGTAGCAGAGTGTCCCTTAATTAGGAAGCACATGCTCAAATATTTAGGGGCCATATGTCTTTATGTCTATACTTTCAAATGGATAAAACAAATATGCTAAAATGCTAATAATTGGTGAATGTAGTTGTAGGTGTCCTTGTGATCACTGTACTAACTTTTAAAGGTTGCTATACGTCTGAATTTTTTTCAGAATAAATTTGGGGGGGGAGAATACTACATAAGACAAAAATACTATGTTATTTTGTAACAATATATGTACAATTATAATCTTATAGAATATTTGCAAAGATTTTGAGGTCTAAGTACATTATGAACATTAGATACTTTTGAGAGAATATTGAAGCTTAGGCCTAAAATTTATTATTAAAGCAAGTAGACCTGAGCACCACCAATGAGAAGGTTTATAGCATTATAAAATTGATTTAATTTTTAATTCACATCCACTTTTTTTTTTTAACAGTTTACTTCCAATTTTATTCTGTATTTGTTTCCGGTAGACAGCTTAGTGGTTAGGCAGTCACACACTTTCCATAGTGCTTTCCCTGGTATCTCCGGCACCCAACTGGCACCACGCCTAGTCATTACAAAATTATTGACTGTATTTTTCTTTACATCCCCATGACTGTTTTGTAACTTCACGTTCACTTCCGAAGTGCACTTGGCACTGGCTGATTTAAAACTTTGGCCAAGCGACAGTATTAGCTCCGGAGCAGGAAGTTCAAGTAGGGTGTGAGGGTGCTGGAGGCGACGGGTGGGCTCGGTGAGAAGCTAAAATCTGAAGGAAGACTTGTGGATAAGAGGGGAGTAGCTCCACATTGCAATAAATTTCATTAACAGTGTTACTGGAGAAACAGTTATTTTAATAACACAGCTTAAGGCTGCTAATTTAAAATAACTTTAAAAAATACGTACACATACCGACCTGCATGATACTAATACTGTTATTTGGCCATGGATTTAAACTTTGTTAGCTTATTAATTTAGCCAATGTTTGAACTTGTACTATGTGCAGGACATTTTGTTAGGTTCTTAGACTCTTGAAAAAATTCCTGGATTGTTAAAATAGCAATAAAAGTGACCGTTAAGTATATTTTCTCTGTAATGATTTGATTTGATTTAAATTTTATCTGTAACAAGGATAGTAATTTCTGTTTCAAATTCTCTCCTCTGCGATGTTGTTTGCTCTGAATTTGTGAGCCACTTTTACTGCTAAGTCGGTCGACATTGATGCTACTGCTTATCACCATGGTAAGTAGGCACTTCATAGGCGGTGGTTGAACACAGTTGTGGAATGTGATGCTGGATGGGGAACTTGGCCATCATCTAGCAAATCTCCCCCTGGCATCATGTCTGAGTCATGGCTACCACTGCATCTTCTTAGCACCAAGCCAGTGCTCTTTCCGTTGATCACAAATGTGGGCGGTGGTCTTTATTCATTTCTCCCGAAACCCACTCAGACAGTCCAGTGACGCTTTGTGGTGGCTGTAATTATTTGAACATGTAGCATTTGAGCTCTTTCTATAGATAGTTTTATCTTTTACAATGGTCAAGTGAGATTTGTTGGTTACATAGAGTTATTTTGAGCTCTGTGTTTATTGAGTTTATTTATATTCTGATTCTTTCTGAAAAAGTTTTGAAGAAGTTAATTTGACATTGTTGATAAGTGGACATTGAAGATATTAGAGTAAAGTGTGTGGCTCCAAATTTATTCCTCTCATCTTCTTCTGTATTTAGCAGACTACCTCCATACTTAGTGCGCTTCCCATTACCTCTCGCTTATGTGTGTTCACAGGTGTTTCTAAGATTAGACAAATAAAACAGCACATTATGAGGGCCAAAGAAATGACTAGCAAGGGGGAAAAGTATGCCGTGTACATTTTGATTACCTTTGTTGCTGGTTGCTCTGGGACATTTTTTAATAAAGTGGTATGAATTATAGGAATGGAAATTGCTAGGGGTTTGAACCTGGAACAGGCACAACTAAGCGCTTCTTTTCTTGCCTTCTTCCCATTCACTTGTTGTTTTTTTTTCATTATAAAAGAAACATTTTGAAGTTAGGAAGGAAAACATTAGTATTTATATATTTTTCAAGATTGAATTATATTTTTCCCAAGTCATTTAATTCTCTATCTGTAGATAAGACAGGTCTGCTCTTTTGAAATTTGATGGTAATGATCTGTGTACAGAGCGCCCAACGTTCTCTTTCCCTTACAGATCCTGTGTTCCTGTTTAAAGTGATCGTGTCGTTTTCAATCAGGCAGCCCACCCGAACATGCGGACCTATTACTTCTGCACTGACACAATAAAGGAGATGGAGCTGTGGATGAAAGCCATGCTGGATGCTGCCCTGGTGCAGACAGAGCCTGTGAAAAGGTAACGGCCTGCAGGGGAAATAACGGTGGTTTCCACCTACATTTATCCCATGCCTTGTAAGTATGTCATCGTCACCGTGCATACCATTGTAGTAGTCAGGGCGTGAGGTCATTTCTTTCTCGGAAAAGGAGGATTAATTCATGTCCTGTGTGAAATGGATGCTTTAGTTAGTTCCAGGTGCCACCTGCATTTTTATTCCACCTTCCCTCTCTACTCATTTTCACCGATCAGTGTACTGAGGGGATTCCAGAATTCTCACATTCAAACTGAATGTTCTTTCTTCTTACAGAATTACCTTTAATTTCCGGTGAGTACATTTTTTTTAATTGTTATCTTAAAACTTCACAAGATAGTGTTTTTTAAGGGCTTAACTCTTAGGGAAAAGTTTATATTCATGAAGTTAATTTCACTGTGATTTTCAAAATACAGTGTATGTTTTTGAAGTTCAATAAATTGAAATAAAATTTTGTGATGAGTTTTGTGTCCCCACCCCCACCCCAGCATTTCCTGGTTAGTTCTGATTGTTTCATGATGAATGTCTCCAGAAAACGGGTTAGAAAGCATTTGGATTGTATCTAAATATATCTCCTTCTAGGTGAATTCTTCCTTTCTTTAGAAACTTCACTACTTAGGTTCTTTGATAATATAAATATGTACTGTTAAAATATAGATCTGTGTGATTTTTTTCCCCATTGCTTGAACTTGGACTATTTTAATATTAAACTGTATTATATTAAGAACTAGTGAGAAGAAATATGCTTCTAAAAATATGTAAATAGCAGCTGAATGAAGTGCTTTAAATATTCCTATAATTTGAAGAAAATGTGTGATAAAGTTTTTTTTATTTTATTTTGTCTTTCCAGTCAGCGATGATTGAGTACATATTCTAAGGAGAACGCTAACTTATAATTTTGGGTTTTGTTTTTCTTCTCAGATTAAAGGGAATTGTTATCAGAATAAAGGGAAATGTTAGTGTAAATCTTTAAGTCTTTTTGTGTGTGTGCATATATAGTCTTATGACTTATTTGTTAAAAGACTTAAGTTGATGCTACATTTGTTTGTTCTTCAAAATAACAAGTCCAAAGCAGCTTTACCAATTACTGGTGATTGAGTGATGAGAAAGTATGGAGAAAAAAGAAAGGAGGGCCAGGCTTGTACGACACGTGTTTTTAAGAAAACCCACCTCAGTCATATGCATATTCTAGGTTGAGAGCTAATACAGGGAATTCCGTTTCTTAAAATGACCTGAAGGACATAACCATGAGGTGCTCGGCACTGATTGCCAAAGAAAATAATGCAGGTGAAAGGAATGCATTGGAGATCTTCCTGTAACTTTCACTTCAAAGTAAAACTATTGGGGAATTATTTAGAATGCAGAAATTAGTATAATTAAAATGTTTGCTTTCCAGGTAATTTCAGCATAATATGTTGTGCTTATCTCTGAATTTTAAGTAACTATTCTTTTCTGGTACTTTGCATTCTAAAAACTAAAAATCACTTATAATTTAGGTTGGTGAAGATTACAGTCGATATTTTCCTGTGATTTCAGACAACCGACTGGTTGATTGTGTGTCCATGACAATTTTTAGCCAGTTGTGTTGAAGTGATTTGCTTGGTTGGGCAGGAATCACTGAATACCACCCTGTGTGCCTAGCCTGGTGTCAATCACCATTATCATGCAGAAATTACTTTTTATTCTACTTCTAGCCATTACACTGTTATTTTACCTGTTGGTATTGATTATTAAAACTGAAGGTACCTAATTGTTGTCATATTCATTTCACTACTTTTGAGAGCTTTTTTATTTCTGCTTAGTGTTAGGGTAATAGGCTTTCCTATATGGCGAGGGTACATAAAAATATTTATTAGGGCATGTTACCTAGGAGTTAAAACATAGGGTTTTTAACTAGATAGCTCATTTCTTCTGAATTCATAGAGTGTTTGACCTGTGAACTACGAGAGCATTGTCCCCTCCTGTGCAGGTCATTGATGGCGTGTATGAAACAATGCAGGCGTAATACACATTCTCCCAATTTCCATCTTTGGGTTTATTATTTTCATTTTCTATATTTCCATGTATCTTCTGTGATAACTTAAATGTCACTTTTTAAACGTAGATCACAAGTTTTACATTGTTTATGTTACCCTAGCATACATGTTTGGATCAGTTTTATTCCACTTAGAGAAAAATCGTCATGTGACTTTTTTATTACGTTTATTAAGTGATAAAGAGAACAAGGTAATACAGGTGTGGTTTTAAATGTAGCTTTAAGTAGACTAGAAGTAACTAAATTTAAAAAAAATCTTTTCAGGCATTTGATATTCATTGTTAAAAGTCCCTTCCGTGCCTCCAAATTTAGCAAGGATGAACATGCTTTGTGTGTAAGTCTTCTCTCTTGTCTTTCTAGGGAAAGGAGTTCCATAGCATATCTCAGTAAACTTGCTCAATTATCTAATACTGCTTTCAATCTAGATGCTGTAAGTTTTATCTAACCTAAGTATCTGGCTGGTCCCTAACTTTGCTCTGGGACAAATAGTCCCGTTTCCTCTTTGGCTCACTGGTCGTATACAGACTGCCCTTCTGTAGCTTTGGTTTGTGGATTGTTTTCTACACGTCTCTGAAACTGGCGGCAGTGGCACCCCGAGGACTCAGTATGAGTGTTTTCCTGTGTTGTAAGGTGGCCGGTTCCTGAGAGGCTTCCCAGTGTGGCTTGGTCTTGGCAGGTTCAGACACTCAGCTTGGTCTTTTTAGAGCCTAGGAGTGACTGATCTCAGGATAGCTGATTCTCATCAGAAAGACCTAGACACAGCAACTGGAATGGTGAGCAGTACACTGTCCAGTGGTCCAGACACCCATTGTAAGCAGCACATTCTTCTAGTGAGAGGTGGACTTGGGATGCCAAATTCAAATCAGAATTGCTTGATGAGACGGAGTGATAATGGTAATAAAGTCTGTGGCAGCCGCCTGTTCCTCATAACAGCCTATAACCTTGGTGCTACAGTTACCCCACTTACCAAAAAGGAGATTGAGGCACAGTCACTCTCTACATCTTGCCCAAAGACAGACAGACGTGGCTAATAAGGAATAGAGCTGGGAGCTGAATATGTGCATTCGGCTCCAAGAGCTGTTAACTGAAACTCGGGTCCTCTTACATGCAGACAGAGTTGGTTAGTCATGGGGTTCGGATCTTTGGGAGCACCAGGCTATAATTTCCTGGTGGAGTCGTGTCCCCAAACCAGACTCGTGGTTGTCTCATGATGAGCTGACCTTCTATTTTGAGTAACTAGATGCTGTGGTCCTTTAAGTGTGGAATTCGTGGTTTCACTGCAAAAGGGCAATCTTATTTGCTTTATTTCCAGATTTTTAATGGTGGGGACACTTGCCACGTCACTTTTTACCCTCCAGTGCTTTATACACTGTACACTTTGTATCATACCACAACTTGGGGGGGGGGGGGTTGCAGGCTTGTCCTCTGTGACCCTTTGAGGTTTTTTTCTAAAGTAAAAGGTAATTTTACATTTTTTTCCTAGACTGAATCCCAGAAATAATATGTCGGTTATTTCATCTAATTTGCTGTGATTTTCTTCTCTGGTTTCAGAGTGGACAAGATTACATCTGAAAATGCACCAGCTAAAGAAATCAATAACTATCCCAACCACAGAGTGCTCATTAAACCGGAGGCCCAAAATAATCAGAAAAACAAGGAAATAAGCAGGAATGAAGAAAAAAAGGCATTAGAAGCTGAAAAGTACGGATTTCAGAAGGATGGTCAAGATAGACCTTTAACAAAAATTAATAGTGTGAAGTTGAATTCTCTGCCATCTGAGTATGATGGGTCAGCATGCCCAGCTCAGACTGGACACTACAGGCCAGTCCATGTGAATAGTTCAGAGAACAAAACCATCAATGTGAGCCTGGCAGATCTTAAAGGTGGAAATCAGCCAAACCCAGGGCCCTCGCACATAGAGGCCGGCCGAGTGGTACAGAGAACCAATTCGATGCAGCAGCTGGAACACTGGATTAAAACCCAGAAGGGGAGGGGCCATGAAGAGGAAGTCAGAGGGTAAGTGTCTTGTTTTTACATGTTATGGACCCAGGTTTCTTTCATGCTGTGTTGGTGGAGATTGCTTTCTAAGATACCAGTTAAAAGGATTCACTCAGCCCTGGCTGGTGTGGCTCAGTAGATTGAGTGCCAGCCTATGAACCAAAACGTCCCCGGTTCAATTCCCAGTCTGGGCACATGCCTGGGTTGCGGGCCAGGTCCCAGGTTGGGAGTGTGCAAAAGGCAGTTGATCAGTGTTTCTCTCCCTGTCTTTCTCCCTCCCTTCCCCTCTAAAGATAAATAAAATCTTCAAAAAAAAAAAAGGTACGGTAATGAAACTACAATATCTAAGTCACAATGTAAATAAATACTTAAAAAAAGACTTTATTCATGAGAGGGGAAGGGAAGAAGAGAGGGAGAGAAATATCAATGTATGGTTCCTCTCGTGTGCCTCCTACTGGGAACTGGCCTGCACCACAGGAATGTGCCCTGACTGGGAATCAATCCGGGATCCCCTGGTTTGCAAGCTCCTGCTCAATCCACTGAGCTACACCAGCCAGGGCTGTATCTTTTTTTATAGTAGTCAAATATAAGTGTTCTTTTCTCTGTCTCCCACTGTTGTCACTGAACTGTACTAATTGTGACAGCAGTTGTTCTCCCTTGGCCCAGCCCAAGAGAAGGTTTCAGTTGTGGGTAGAGATTTTTGTTTGGGAAGAGGAGGGGGGATTGGCTGTCTTTCGGCAGTAACTCGTGCAGCCTGATTCGATGCAGAGATCTCCTGAAACAAGTGACGGACGCAATAACGGCTTATGCTACCAGTTCTCCATCTCCTTCCCTTCTCAACTCATACCACGCATGAGTATCATATGTATTCATTCCTGCACATACTTGTTCCATCATACTTCATGTATTGTGTGCTAACTGTGGGGCTAGAAAGTGAAATGATGGAAAGGTGTAGTCCACATTTCTCACAGAGGCTCTTATGTGGGAGTGGAGAAAGTGAAGTGCACGAGTGCAGTGTATCGTGACTGGGGAGGAAGAACAAGATGCTGTAAGACCATGTTTTAGGGACCACAAACACAATTTAAGCACTGGAGAAAACCTTCCTGGAGGAAGAGAAGACAGCTGACATAAAGGATTCTATGCTTACGTTAGTTTAGATGTGCAGGACCCCAAGTTAGAGAACAAAGAAAGGATATCCAGTATGACTTAGGTGCAACTGCTGTGTGTCAGGTGAGGGACAAGGCTGGAGAGGTGCGCCGAAGTAGATGCATTCAGGTTTGTGTTTCAGAAAGATGGGTCTGGCTGCGGAATCTGGAGAGGGAAGTGGAGGAAGTTGAAAGATGTTGGAGTAAGTGAAATGAGGAGAGGAAGGAGATGTGTTCAAGGTTTAACTGACTAGTCCAGCCGAGTGCTCAAATGGCTTGATTGCAAACTGTTCTCACTCAAGTCTTGTTGGAGTGATTGGGTGAAGTCGAGTAAGACGCCCTGGTCTTGGTTGGGCCTGAACGTGAAGGGTCGTCTGGTGCCTTTTGCTGCATAGAGATGATTTGGGAAGAGAGAAGGTCATGAATGATTTGGACAGGTTAAGCTCAAGGTGCGAGGTGTCTGTATCCAAAAAGAGATCTGGACTTGAATAAGGTCGCCGCATCCTTGTTATGTCACAAGTATGAAAGGTAAGGATGAGAGTAGACAAATTCATCCGGCAGGAGCTAGATAAAATAAAAATTCTAAGGGGAAACCTGAAAGAATACTTCTATTTCGGGGGGTAGGGCATGGTCCACAAAGGAGAAGAAAATGAAGGGCAGGGGACATGGAGGAAAAGTGCCTGGGGGATGATAAATGTGTCATTAGTCAGGAATTTGATGATGCAAAATTTTTAAAATGCTCCAGTGTACTAGTGTGTATGTACCTAAAAATTAACTGAAGAGTTACTGTAACTCTTACCTCTCAGTAATAGAAAGCCAGAAAACAATGGCATTAAAGTTTTGATTAAATGAAGATGAACTGGTTTTAATAGTGACAACTCCTGAGGTACAGGAAAGTTCCGAGCAGTTTGCTGGGCTGCTGTGGCCGAGGTGTGCGGTGGTTGTCCACAGTCTGTCTCAGCAGTGCAGCTCCTGGGCCCGGGTACACTTGGCTTTGATCACAACTGCAGCTGCAAAAGCCTCCTCCTGTGATGTTTTGTTCGCTTCTCTACCCTTCTTTCCCTCCTGCAGTGTATACTTGCCTAATTTTCCCAAGAGAGAAATGTGAGAAATATTTCCTATTTCAGCAATAAAATTTGATTAGATAGGGAGAAGCCAGAGGTAGTTCTGGGAAGAAGAAGAAGAAAAAAAGGATGTTTGGAAATACTTACTAAGGTTATAATCATTTTCAGGGAAACAATAATAAAAATCCCAGCAAGAAGGCTTGCAGAGTCTGTGCCCAGCATTCAATCTCACTTCTGGAAGTTCATTTTAAAATTGTTGAGCATCAAGTTTAGTTTCCAAGCCCTCTTAGGTCCCCTGATGGCTATAACTAATGTACAGCAAGGCAGTTTGTGACTTTTCTTTGAAGGTGGACCTGCAGCATTGAAGCCTCCTCTCAGGTTGCTCTGAGCTCAGGTTTTCTCTGCGCTGCTCTTCCAACTTTGGGTTCACTGGCCGGTGTCCGGTTTGGCTCACTGAGATATATCAGCTGCATTAGTATGTACACTTCATACTGAAAAATAATAGTTGTGATGTTTTTATCACAAAATCATTTCTATTCGTGAAAAGAAGCCTAATTCGTAAAACTTTTTGAAAGGCTTGCTTTTATTGTTAAAGTTCTGATAGAAAGGAAAGAGGTTTAATGCGTAGTCAAACAGTAGATCCCCGCGTCAGTGAACAGAGCGTTAAGGTCTCCTGGTGAGGGGCAGCTTGTGAGTGGCAGGCACTGTGGCCCCGCGCGGTGCCTTACGCCCTTGTTCTGCGTGGCAGGATCACGGGCTGGGTTTTCATGCTGCTTGACAGGCAGCTGCTGGTGAATGGAGCGCTAAACCTGATGAAGGAGCTTACAGTGTGCATTTCGTACGCTTCCACTTAAAAGTAAATCACGTCTTTGCTGAATTTGAATTTCTTTGGGGAAGGCCACTGAAGGAAACGGCCGTTTTGGAAAAACAGGTCTCAAAATGCTAGATAGTAGTATACGGGATAAAAATAAACTCCCTTGATAAATAACCTAATTTTTAAAAATTCCTCAAAAATGGTCCCCCAAATGGCAGAAGAGCCTTTAAAACTTTGTAGCCATTGATTAGTTGAGCTTAGTGGACCCAAGACTGTGTTAATGGCCACAGATGGGGTTACAGTTCAAGTTCAGTATGCATCTCTGCAGCAGGGTGCAGCTCACCCATTATGAATGCTTCAGAGCCCCGGCCAAGGTGTTTGGTGTAATTATCGTTTCTGAACTGGAATTTAACATTAGTTTATATGCAGTTTTCACTGTGGTTTAGATTGACAGTGGTTCGCCCCTTCCTTACATGATTATAAAAGATTTTTTTACATGTTTCTAAACTTGATATGAAGTTTATATCATTAATATTTTCTGTATATGCACCTATGATATACTTTAGTGCCCAATCCAGAGCCGTTTGTGTATCAAGGTCACTGTAGTTATTTCTTGAATTTATGAACAAGTAAACCAAAGCATGGGGATAAATTACCTTAGTAGTGGGGCAGAATTCCTTGGCCGGAATCAGCTTTCCCTGGCCGACAAGCTTCTGAAGCAGATAGCCATGGCTTGCCAACTCGGGGTTTTTTTCAGTCTCTGGCTTTTTCTGGTTTTGTTTTTTGTTTTGTTTTGTTGTTCTTCTTGTTTTACTTTTTTAAATTACTTTTTCTGTTACAGGTGTCCTAACTTTTTTTTCCCATTTCATGCCTTGGCACCCCGCCCCCTCCCCCACAGTCACTCCCCTCTCTGATGTCCACATCTGTGTTAACAGAGAAGATGGGGGAACAGGGAGGGGACCAAGCAGAGGAAGAATGGGACAGACACATGGAAGGAAGGCGGCAAAGCACTGAACTTTTTATGCTGGTTATCCCAGAGTCCCCGGAACTTCAGCCCCCTCCTGATCGGGGGTGGGCCTCACCACCAGTGTTTCTCGTCTCAGAGGGGTTTGTTCCATTTTGAGCAAGCCTGTTTTCAGTAGAAACATAGAAGAGCTGAGGAACTAACAGTATAATGAGGAAATTTAATTTAGGGAAAAGGTTGAAGGAATTGGAAATGTTTTGAATACAGAATAAGAGTTGGTATTTTAGAGCTATATAACATAACTTGGTAATGAAATCATCTTCTAGATGAGAAAACCAAATCCCCCAAAATATTCATTTGGCCAGATTTTGTTAGCATATGAAAGATTCTAGAGTATTCCCCCTCTGGCTTTGGGGTATCTTTATTTTTAATTGAATCATTGTGACAGGGAGGGTTTTTTGGTTTGTGTGTGTGTGTGTGTTTAATAATTACCATACTTCTGGCAAAATTTAAAAATAGAGGGATTGTTTTACTTTTTCATTAAATCCCAAAGTCGGGGAGTCGTTGGCATAATGAAAAGAGTACTGTGTAAGGAAACAAGAGGCCTGTACCCTAGTTCCAGCCTGTGCACGGACCCCCAACCCCGAGTGTTAAAAGGGGTGCAATCTCGGTCTGTTCCCCACCCTGCCCTTTCTGCCCATCTCCCGCAAACACTCCCTCCTCTCTCCCCCTCTCTCTCTCTCTCTCTCTCTCTCTCTCACACACACTCTCACACACACACAAGCTATATTTGTATAACTATATATAGGTAATTTTCAGAGTCTCAGAAGACGTAAGTAATTCACCAAAGTCTCTGCACTTAGTAGAAAAGCAAGAGACAAAACTTGGCCTTTCTGATTTTTGATCAGCTGCTTTTTCCTACTTTGTTCTTTTTCTACTGTAGTGTTTTATTTTTCACAGCCTTATCTCTTTTGTGGGTGCTTTAAGCCACCCAAAAAAGTGTATTTAACACAAGACTTTCTCTCGTTGGTAGAAAGGTAGCATAATGTTACTGCGCCAGTAGGCACAAGTTGTGTGGGGGTTTCTGTGAGCATGCCATGCCTCATAGCCCAGTTGCTCCCAACTCATTATACCTGGTCACAATGAAATCTTCGTTTTACGTGAGTATTTATGTATTGTTACTGGCAACAAGTCTTTGGGTCCAAAGAGAGCTCTGGCATTCCAGATTTCCAGATTATTCAGAGTACAATCAAGTAACGTACACATCAAGCTAGACATGGGACCCCCTCTGGTCCTTGTAATCACCAACATCTTTGGCATTTTAATGCCCAATAGGTGACAGCAAATAATTAGCAATTGTACATGCACAATTCCAAAGTACTCTCGTTATCCAAAAATACAGGAGAAAGGTGTTAAGCAGACAGTACAAGAAGAGGTCCGGATGCCTGGGCCAATGGGGTCTTTGTTCTCCCACATGCGGTGCATGGGGTTACCATCCGCTGGCTGACGCTGCAGTGCAAATGGGTGTGGAGATGATGGCCTAGTGAATGCCTGTAGTTGAATAGTTGTTCTTTTTAATCTAGATTTTGGTTTTGTTATGAGAAGATTTTGTTTGTGTTTAGAGTTTGAATTGTAATTGTGTTTTATACCCACCTCTAGATGTAGTGGAGAAACGAATGCTTACTTTATTTAGTGCAGTAAGAATATTAACTGACTTTTAAAAATTCTTTTTGTGTAGCCCTGGCTGGTGTAGCTCAGTGGATTGAGCGCGGGCCTGCGAATCAGAGGATCGCGGTTCGATTCCCAGTCAGGGCACATGCCTGGGTTGCAGGCTGGTTCCCTGCAGGCCAACTCCCAGCAGGGGATGCACGAAAGGCAACCATACGTTGATGTTTCTCTCCCGCTCCTTCCCCTCTAAAGATAAATAAATAAAATAAATAAATAAAAATCTTTTAAAAAAAAGAGAGTTTAAAAAAAATTCTTTTTGTGTAATGGATCTGACCTAGCATGCAGTCAGCACAGGATGTTTTTATGTACTCCAAAGAGTGTTTTTATCAAAATGTCATTTTTTATTGTAAACTGAGATTTTACTTTATTCTTTAATCTTAGGGATGCTTAGTAATATACTATTATATATCCATATCTAAAATTTTAGTATTTTGTAAGAACTTTATTTTAGATAGCTTAATGTATCTGAAGAATTTTTTGATTGCTTTGAAATGTTCCCCAAAATGCAGATAGCACTCATCAAATGGAAAATTAATTTCTATACCAGAAACGTTGTAAAATTCCTCAGATTTGCAGTTTTATATCTGAAATGTGATGTTTAAGTATTTCTTCTTTAAATTTTGAGCCTTAGCTTTAAGTCATGTTTATTTTTCATGTTAAGAAAAGCAGTCAAGGGACATTCTTTTTTTAAACCACAAACGTGATGATGTGCCCCTTCCATGGTCACACCGTCCGAAGGAAATAGTGTGACAGAGTAGTCGCACGGGCCTGTGGTGGTTCAGCTCTTGCCTCGTGCTCTGCCGCACAACTCAGAACGCCGGTGTCCACCCGTAACCAGAAATCCTGTTTAACTGTTCCAGTGAGATGTGTACGAACAAGATTCTAGGAGTCTGTATATATATGACAACAAATAAGGTGTGGAGACAGATTTGGGATTAGTGAATAATATTCCTAGTTCTAAAAGAAGTACAAATATTTTTCTTCTTTAAACCAAACTGTACATTATATAGAGTTAATCATCTTTCATGTAAGTGACATAGATGCTGTTTACTTAATATATTAAATCCATCAAATTAAATGTCGTAAAATGATTGAAATGTTTTCATTAGTAACTTAGACCTTGCACAATATTTAATATTTTGATCGTTTAAAAAACAAGTCCTAATATATATTTTAGTGACCAGAAGGAAAAAAATGTATTCTAATTTAGAATCTGGAAAGCAACTTTCTCCTTCATTTTTACATTTCAATTCTTTCACTTTAGAGTAATCTCTTACCAAACATTGCCGAGAAATATGCCAAGCCACAGAGCCCAGATTGTGGCCCGATATCCTGAAGGTTATAGAACACTCCCAAGAAACAGCAAGACCAGGCCCGAAAGTATCTGCAGTGTAACCCCCTCCACTCATGACCGAGCGGTAGGATCTGGAGCAGAAGAGAAACGGAGATCTATGAGGGACGACACGATGTGGCAGCTGTACGAGTGGCAGCAGCGCCAGTTCTATAACAAGCAGGGCACCCTCCCTCGTCACGGCACTCTGACCAGCCCCAAGACCATGGTTAACATTTCTGACCAGACAATGCACTCTATTCCCACATCGCCTTCCCACGGCTCAATAGCTGCTTATCAGGGGTACTCCCCTCAACGAACCTACAGATCGGAAGTGTCTTCGCCAATTCAGAGAGGAGATGTGACGATAGACCGCAGGCACAGGGCCCACCACCCTAAGGTAAAGTGTCTGCTCATCTCGTGTTCACAACTTGGTCGTGTGGGTTTGGTTTGGTTTTCTAGTACACTGCTCTTCTCACTGTGAGGTAAGAAAATAGGGAGGAGCAGCCAAGGCAGCTCCTTTTCCTTTTCGTTTTTTTTTTTTAATTAAGGAAGAATATTCTGCTATGTCAAAATCTCATGTATAAAACCTAAGCCTACAACACTGCATCTCTCGAGCACGGAAACAGTGCTTTTTGTTTTTTGAGCAGATGCATTATGCATTCTTCTCTCTGCCTGATAACATGTCTCCGCTTTCCTTGTAGGTTAGGACCACATGCATTTTTATTGGCTCTTCCCTCACTTGCAAATTCTACACCTGCCCTCTCTAGCATACCTGCAAGCTTGTGTCAGGCGCATCCTTTTCTTTGCTGAGATAAAGGTGTCGACCTCATCTCTGACTAGCTCAATATATGGCACATGGAAATATCTCCTTAGATACCCAGCTTAATATCAGAAATGCTTACTGGTTTATGCTTTTAAAACATTGAGATACAGAGACGTTGTTTTAATTGGTACCTTAAGATAATAAAAGCACTGCTTAGTAGCATATTGAAAGTGAATTCAGAGTGCTTTGTACTGGTCAGCTTTTCACGATGCCAAAGCAGTTGACCAGACACCGGCATGCAGCCAGTTCTCCGGTGTCTGTCCTCAAGTGAAAAGGAATTTTCTTGTGATTTTCCTTTTAGTTCTAAAGAATTTCTTGCTTTGTACTATTTTTAAATGCACTTTTTTCTTATCCTTGTGCCAGGCTGAATCTTTCAGTTACATCTTTGCACACAGCATTTACTTGGATTTTCCATAAGTAGGAGCTAGAAATTAATAATTCAATAAGAAATTTTCTGACTGGAGGATGCTTTATGTTCCTCACCAAAAAAAAAAAAAAAAAAAAAGGCTTGCTTTGAACCTCATTGTCACACAAAGTTTTGTATTTTGTCACTCTCTACACCCAGAGACAAATCATATTTGATTTAAAAAGTGACAGTATTTAGGAGAAATCTAATTGAATACAACATACTGTGTGGTTGAAAACTGTTTTTATATTTATTAGTATTTTTCATATTCATTCTTAGCCCAAATTTACGATCTGTTTTAACAATAAATATGAGATGAATGTGTGCTCTCTATCCAGTTCCCAGTTAACTCCTCCTCCCAAAAAACTTCTCCAACATTGCCAATTTTTCCTTCAAACAGTCTTTCTTGATGTGACCAGTAGTTCTTGAAGTATGGTCCATAGACCTCTAGGGGTTGGCCATGTCCCTGAGGATCTCCGGGATCCTTTCAGGGCATCTGCGTGCACGCCCAAAACTACTGCTGCGATTATGATTATGATTATGATTATGATTATGATCATTAGGCGTTTTTTACTGTGTTACCGTTTCCTAATAGTGCAAAAGCAACAGTGGGTAAAAGTAGTGGCAGCCTAGTCTAAATCGAGGGAGGGGCTCCCAGCCATGCAAGAGGTCATTCTGGCTTCACTTAAGAATCCCTTTGAGAAGGGCCTGGTTAAAGAAAGAACAGTATAAATGGCCCATGGACATGGACAACAGCGTGTGGATTGGCTGCGGGAGCAGGGTGGTTGGTGGTGGGGAGGGGAGCAGGGGAGAACATCACGGGGAAGGAGGGAACTGGGACAACTGTAACAGAACAACAATTTAAAAATCCCCCCAAAAAGTAATCCTTTTGATGAAACAGTAAGGGATAATTCTATTATTTTAATATTCTGTGTGATGAAATGGGAGATATGCTTTAAGCATTTGTATTGCATACCAAAGTTCTAATGGTTGTCTTACATAGAGACACTTGCATGGTTGTTTGAGTTGCAAGCTGAACTAGCTGCTTTTTCCATGAAACACCATTTTTACTTGAAAGAACAAATGAGGAACTAGTTATTCAGACTTAGTAATTGACAGACACTTCTCAAAGTAAAATGTTAGCCTGTCATTTCGAGGAAAACTGCTGACAGCACTTGTCACTGATCTGTGTCAACATGAAAAACATCTGCATAAGTCACTGAACTAGTGTTTTCCATGCAACCAATGTTTGATATTATAAAATCATAAATGGGTAGGAGATTCATTTAAAAGTGCATATAGACTAATGGATGTTGCTATAAAGATATGAAAAGCTGTTTTCATTGATACAGTTTCAGATACCAGTTTGCAACTAACCTTTCAGAAAATACCACTTTTTAGTGTAATATCAAGGATAAATATTATATATAATTATCCAAAAAAAGCTATTGAAGTTCTCTTCCCTTTTCAATATATATATACATGGAAGGTAGGTTTTCTTTATGTATTTCCACTAAAGAGATTATCATAACAGATTGAATATAGCAGCAGATATGAAAAATCTAGCCAAACATTAAAGAAATTTGCAAAACTGTAAAACAGTACCAGTCTTGTCACTAATTATTTTTTTAAGGACATAAAGGGGTCCTGAGACCAATAAATTTGAGAACCACTGAGCCAGACTGTGGAGAATTACTCTGTTGGCATCCATATTTTAGTCAAGAAATTTTAATACCTATCTTCTTTTGTAAGCACTAAGAGTAAATTTGAACTGGTACTTGACAATATAAATACAAGGTTTGTCATCACTGATGTTGACCACAGAAATCTATATTGTTCCTTTATTTTCCTAGCACGTCTATGTGCCTGACAGGAGGTCAATGCCAGCTGGCCTGCCTTTACAGCCCATCAGTCCCCAGAGCCTCCAAGGCAAAACAGTGAGTATGATACCTTTCTTCACCATAACATGTTCTCTTTATGTGTGACACAGGGCAGCATATATCTGACACAGCTTTTAAGTTTGAATTTTTAGACCGATGCCTTCCAAAGAAAAACTTGTACTATTTTTGTGAAAGAGATGCTCATAAGAAGAATTTGCAGTCATGTAGCCATTTCAGAGTCTTACTGGGTAATTTTCCCTAAATGTCTGGCTGCATAAATATAAGATTATATTTTCAAGGGTAATGCTATAACCTGGGTGGATTTTTTTTATTCCATTGGATGTTAATTCCCTCATCCTTAAAAAGGAAGTTGGAGTAGTTCATTAGTGGAACAAATTCAGCAAGCAGCCATGTGTAGTCACACCACAAGCCTATTAAGAAGTTTCTCCTGTGGATTTTTAGATAGATTAACTTCTTTAGAGCAGACTAGAAACTAATTTACATATTTATGAAGAGAGAGAGAGACTATTAAAATAGTTACCATTATCATTTTATTGTCAGTGTTGAACTTCAAATTGAGAAGGAGTTATATTAACAGGACACTATTACTCTTGAAATTAAAGAGAAAAGATGACTTTTTATCACTTCATTTTACTTCAATGGCATTTTTTTTATCACTGGAACTATGCTTTAATATCAGTAGGTAATTTTACTTTCTGTGACAATGTGATTTGAGGACCTATATAGTTGCTCCTTATTTAAAATTCTCTTTCTACAGTAATCAAATTCATCTAACAAGTATTTTGCAAACATTCTTTTATCTTTTACGTACTTAGATATAAGGAAGATTTCCTGGCTTTAAACTACTTGCTGTTTATTTTTCAAGGTTAAAAATACTGCTTGACTAAAACTAAAAACTTTTAAATGCTGGGATTTTAAAGTATTAAATTGTGAACCTAACAGACTGATTGATCATAAGGTAATGCCTAATATACTACAAAATTTTCTCTTATTCTGTGCTCCCTCTAGTGGGTGTTTAGGATAGTTTTATTTACCACCTACTTTTAAGGGAGTCCAATGTGCCTCTATTTTACCTCACAATTCAAATCTTAGAAACTTAATGGAGTATTTCATCCTTTTGGAGATATCTCTGTCTTTTTAATTGCATAAATAACAAACCAGAGTTTCGAGATTTCTCCTTTTGGTATTTCTGCCGAATAGCACTCTGGTTCTTAGAATATTTAAATGCCTTACCCGACCCGTCCTTCTCCCTGGCTCCGCGGACCTCGAGGGTTTGATCATAAGACGTGGACTACCCACAGCCACGAGGTCCCACGATGGGGCTGGCATCAGATCAGAAGCAGCTCTTCTTTTTGTTATGGCGTTACTTCTTTACGTCAACACACACAAACACATTCTTACACTATCTACTCAAAAAGGCCCTTGTCTCATCTGTACACTCAGTTTTATCTAAAAAATCCAGTACTGACTGGTTTATTTACTTCTGACATATTTCTCCCCTGAAGTCCCAAGTTTTTAATGTAATTATAAATAATAGTTTTAAAATCTGTCTCTACAAAAATAGTATTAATTTTTTAAAAAAGAGCAACAGCAGATGAACTGAGTGGAGGAAAATTGGTAGAATGCTGCAGGCAAAACAAATCAATCTCAGAAATGCTCTTCGGCCTGGAAATTTTACTGTCTTATAGCTTCCAACCCCGCCTGTGTTCATTCATACTTTACTGCTTTTCTAACCAAGGAAAATTTGTCAGATCAGCCTCTTAAGGAATCTTACCAATCTTTGACGTTTCCTTCCCCTTACGGATCATAGTAACTATCAGGAGCCAAAAGCTTTTTTTCTCCCCAGAAGGTAGAAGGAGGGTTTCGTACCCATGAAAACTTTCTGTGTGTATTAAATATATGTATATTTTTTAAAAGTCAAAACTGATCTTTTGGTCACATAAAATAACCTTTGAAAGCACTAACAGTGGCATTAAAAATATAACTGGGAAGCAGTGAAGAGATCTCAGGTACCGAGTTTAATGATATAAAGATATTATCCAAGTTTCCCCTGAATTTTAATTCTTTTTATTTACCTTCTGATGGAATGCTGGACATGCCAGTATTGTTCTATTCGTGTAAAACTCTTAGGTGTCATTTTTATGCATCTTATTAGAATAATATTTTAATACCTCTTATGTGTAGGTCTGATTTTTTTTGGCATTATGCTTTTTTATACTTAACATTTAAATTTCTCTTGTGAGTTCTGAGAAAATGCCTGAATATACTGTCATTTTGCTGTGTCTTTTAAAGTAACCCTGTTCCTTCTATTTCTCTAGATATCTATGCATTTATGTAGGACCTATCATCATAGTGCCTAGGCACTGTGTTTGATGTCAACCATAAGCGGAAACTTGCCAAGAAATCTTGGTTTAATGTCTGTCACTTAAGACAACAATTAATCTGTTTTCCACTGTTTGGATTCTTAAATTGTACTCCTTCAGCCAGAGGAGCTTACGCTGCTGCTAATAAAGCTGAGACGGCAGCAGGCCGAGCTGAGTAGTGTCCGGGAGCACACGTTAGCACAGCTCATGCAGCTAAAGCTTGAGGCCCACAGCCCAAAGGTCAGCTATGGAGCCGTTTGTCTGTGTCGTCTGCCATGGTCACCTATTTCGAGCCGCTCATTAACCAGTTTCTCAGTGTCATTAGTGTGGAGCATGAGCCCATACCATCACTGCAGCACCCGCGGTAGGATCTCCTATTGACCCTTTGAGAATTTGCCTGCCGATACATTGTTAGAGGGACACACAGTAGGAGGCGTTTCTTCTTAGACCCCCACCCACCCACTTAAGCTACCGCCTTTTGATTGTGAGGAGACAGATGCATAGATGCTTAAATTGGGTTATCATTTACCAAATATTGTCAAATATCCGCAATTGGTAAGATGATATTGAAAAGTCCCGCAATGTGCTGCAAAGTAGTAAGTTGAAAATTCATTAGTTTTAATAGTATTATCTATTAAGTGTCAAAGATTAATTTTAAGGTATTTTTTTCTGTTCTTGACTAAAAAGAATGAACACATGTAAATATTTCTCAAAGGGTTTAATAGCCTCTGATTATATGCAAAACATCCAAAGAAGTCCTATATCGCAGAAAAGAATTAACCTGTGAAGCTTCTACCATTGCGTCTGCTACAGCCATTTGAAGGATTTTTCTGCTTAATATTTCAGCTTGGATGCATGTCCACTTAATTTCTTGCAAAACAGAGTGCAGTCATATGATTTGACATGTCATCTGTACCATTCACGGGGAAGCATGTGTGTGAAAGTTACCGTGTATTATAATATAAGAGGTTGTGATAAACTCCCTGTTTTTCTTATTTCAAAATTGACCTTTTCATGAATTCTGCACCTTCTTTCCTGTTCCTCTGTTTCTTGATTGATGCCTACTAGAATGAAATTCTTTTGCATCATCTTCAAAGGAACACCATATATTTGGATCATCAGGTGGGCTTTGTAGAATTTTCTTACATATAATACCTAATAGAACTCTTTAAATGTAGTGCAGTTTTTTTTCAGGCTAATCAGATATTTCTGTCGTTTTGAGTTTACTAACATGACTTTTACCAGTGACAGAGTAGGAAATCTTTAAGTAGGTTAAGTTCAGAAATACCATAATAAACAGGTAGGAAGACAGTTGTAGAGGTAAAAAAAAAAGGGGGGGGATAGAAACACTGGGTCACCTGAAACTGAGAGCCTGAATTCTCTAGACTTCTTTCTTATTATTCCAAGAAAACTCCTACTGTGGAGGCATATCTGAGCTTGGAGTTCACCTAGCTGAGGAAATGGATACCAAGCTGTGAATGCCTTGTTGGAAGAGGGCAGTGTAATACGCTCTGTGTTCCCAAGGGTTTGGTCTTTGCTAAGCTACATAGAGTCAGTTTTACAGTGACCTGTGGTTCCTAGCATTACCTCACTGGGAGCCACAAGTGTGACTGGCAAAGGTAAATATTCAAAAGTATGAGTGGCAGTTTATGAAAAATGACTGACACTTCAATATTTTAGTTTTTATGAACTTCTCTATTAATATTTAATTTTAGTTTGATGAAAATTTTGATATGTTCTTAAACATAGAATTTCTGCAGTGAATACATTTTTAGCTCATTTTTAAATGTTCAAACTTGACTGTTTTATCAAATTAAAGTGGTTACTGTGGAAAGTATTATATTTGCTTTTTTGAAACAAAATAATGAATTGCTTTAAATTACTTTTCTAATTTAAAGAGGGATTTTAAATTGGGATAACCCTTTAAAAGATGTCAAGTCTTTTTTTAGTTAAAAAATTGTATATTTTGGTTATTGTAAAATTTATTTTTCCACAAATTATTTTCTTCCTGATTTTGCCTATTAGAATGCTTTTGAAATCATTATTTCATGAATCCAAATTTAGATCTTCACTCCAAAGCTGGTGTTACTGAAATTTAACCACAGCATCTACAATACACTTTGAAAGCAGTCAAATAAAGGAAATCTCCCCTCAAAACTCCACACAGCCAGAAAACCAGTAAATCCATGGGAAATAACTTTATTAAAAAGCCCCTTTGTCTCAAAAGCTAGAAATAGTTACAGTAAATAATGGGATGTTACAAAAATTTGATTTAAAAAACAATGATATAAATGTGTGTCTGAAGTTATCTGGAATCTGCAGAAGTAAGCCTAGTGGTTTGCTGTTATTTATTATTCATCCCAGTAATCAAAACTGGAATTTCAGAGGCATAGAACTCAAGAAAATCTTAGGAAATGACAGATAAATATATCAAAAATACCCTCACTTGCTGAGATGGTTCTCCTTGACCCTCTTTCCCAGGTCAGCCTCCCTTCCTTCCCTTCCCTGAAGTGACCCGGCCTCCAGCTGAGGTTTCTGTTACCACTGCTCCTGTCTAAGCACGCTGTGCTGGGCCTTGCCTGTTGTACCATGCTAGGGGTCCCACAGGGGACTTCAAAAATTGCAACTTTTTATACTCTCTCTGTCCTCTCGACATGTCAGCAGAGGTTTCCCAAGAATTCACCTTTTTTAAAGATACTAGATCCTAAAGCAAAGTTGTATTATTCAAACTTCTTTTATTTAATCTTTATTGTATTTTTCCTCGTCACCATTTATCCCCCATATACACCACCCCAGCAGTCATCCCACGGTTTTCCGTGTCCTTGAGTCCTTTGTCCTTTTTGCTCAGTCCCTCCACCCCTTATGTAAAGAATTACAGAATTTGACTCCTTGCAACCTAATTTACTTTGAAATAAGACTTCCTGAAGGAAAAATTGGGCCATCTTTAGATAATAATTAGACAATTTATTAAAAATATGGTGGAGACTATGCCCACAAACTCAGATAATTATAAATGTACATATCCTTAAGGTTTCCTAAAGAAAATCTCTCTTTAAATACATCAAAAATTTTTATGCTTTCAAATAATTGCTACTTTTTCACTGTCCTATATTTCATATCCATATTAAGGTTACTAAGTTATATAAAAAGAATTCTTGATAATTTTGAAATTTAATAAGTTTTTATTCAGCTCAAACATTTCCAGCTTTTAATCTTATTACTGCCAGTAACCTATTTTAGATTATCAGGTCTGTTGATTGTATAGGCATTATTGATTGCCTTGGTTTGTAAACTAATTCATCGGTTTTATATAAGTACAAATTGGAAAGTAGACTTCAAAATCTGAGAAGTCAAAGGAAAAGGCTCTGGTTCCATTTTATACTGTCCATCATGCCAGATGGACAGGTACTAATTGATACTTTCAGCACTTACTCTGCTTGATCTGATAAATTATCAGAATAACCTAAGGCCGGCGACAAAACACAGTCTTCCTCCTCTCGTTGTCAGATTCCACCACCATCAAAAGAAAAGTTCTAGTGATTTAAATTCTCTTAATCCTTATTACTATTCATGAAAAAGAAAACCAGGCTGTAGTCTCTGAGTTGCTACACAGGTAAATTCACGTGTCTGGTTATCACTATTATGTGGACAAGTCATGTATAAAGTGCTCTTAGAAATAACAAAAGCTGTGGTAGAGTTTTCCTCTCCTTTTTTTTTTTTTACTTTGAAATTACAGTCTGTTTATGTTCTTACCGCTCAGGAGACTATTCAAAGCCTACATTTATTAAGACTAGTGTAGGTTTATTTGTCATTTTTCTGAATTTTAAGGAAACATGGCCCCAAAGTATTAACTGTAAATATACAATAATCCTAACTGTATACTTTGTGTACCTCATCCAGGTTCCATTTTAAAAATGAATAAGTACATGATATATAGTTAACTCATATTTTTCTCATTCAGTTTAGTTGTCAACAAATATTAGAGAAACTTTTGGTTACAGTTTAAGGGAAATTTGCAGACTTTATCCTAAAATATATCTACTAAATGGATTTAACACTTATTAGGGTTTTTTTTCTCTTTGTTTATTCCTCTGCCGAGCAGAATACAGAAAGGAGTAGGGGCAGCTGTAATTACAGTTTTGTGATGGCTCTGTATTTCCCAGGAAGTTGGAAATAAACTTGAGATTATCAGCACTTACAATGGTATCTCCTAGAAAAGAATGTTTTAATTCCTTGAAAGTGAGGGAAAAGAGAATATCATAATATATTTTTTTCTCAGAATAAGGCAGATTGAGCATGATTTTTAGATCTATATGGCCTTGCTGAACCAAGTATTTGATAATTAGTAGGAGTTCTGATGTTTCCAGGAAGTTAAATGTAAATCAGAGTAACAGGTTTCCATAGAAGCTTATTGTAGTCAGCCATCTGTTGTTCACCTGTAAGATACAGAAAGGGCATACTGGTGGTTTTGGTTCCTGTATCCCTTACTAGTCATTAAATGTTCTTAATAGTACCTCTGTTGGTTAAATTCCCAGTCCAGGCCATAAAACACTGTATTTACTTAGTATACCTAAAAACTCTACTAACAGTGTCATATACCCCAACTGTATTAAGGAAAACATCTCTCAGAAAATGTGTTTTAGAACCCCAGATTTAGACACCTATATATTTTCTTTAGCAGGGCTAACACTGGGAGTAGGAGCTTCAAGTTTCTTAATCTTGTCACTTGTAAGAATTTCCACTGATGTCTAGCTCTTGGATGTGATAGCCTGGATCATGATTGCTTGGCCTGAGCGAAGAAATGAGGTTGGGTTTTAGAAACTAGATCAGGAGCTAAAGAGAGGAGTTGGGCAAGGCCTTTCCGTGGATGAAGATGTGGAACAAAAGCTGGAGCTTTTTTTTTTCTTTTTTGCCCTGGCTGGTGTGGCTCAGTGAGTTGAGTACCAGCCTGTGAATCAACGGGTCGCCAGTTCAGTTCCCAGTCAGGGCACATGCCTGGGTTGCAGGTTGGGTCTCCAGTGGGAGCCTTACAGGAGGCAACCACACGTTGCTGTTTCTCTCCTCTCTCCTTCTCCCTTCTCCCTTCTCCTCTGTCAATAAATAAATAAATAATCCTTTTTTTTAAAAGCTGGAGCTTTTTGATTAGTCGTGAAGGGAGGATTGATAGGAACAAGGAAATTCCAACATGTCCCATCCTTTGCTCTGTTTCCCTCACTCGGATTTTAGCTCTTCCTTCCATCTGTTTCTGTCTTCCTCACTGGCTTTCTCTTTCTGACTTTCCCATGTTAGTGACTGAAGAGTGGTTATGAGGTAATTTGGATGATGTCCCCTTTTTCTTCGGCCTAAAACCTGCCTACCAGTTTTCCATGTTAGGAAATGATAACAGAAAATGAGACGCTAAAGACCTGTGCAGGTAGGGATGGACCGAAGGACAGAGAAACTTAGGGTGGTGCTTCACAAGCCTCCGGTAAGTGTGCTGCCTTGTGGGCACACTAACATACACCGGTTGCCTGCCCCCACCTTTGTGATTGTACCACTTCAGTAGCCAGCCACCGGATTTCAGAATCTCTGCCACAGTTAATTGAGTTTAACTTCTACACTTCAACAAATTTGAGCTTTACTTGCACTGGTACCGCAGCAGGTAGTTTTTCATCTTTTAAATATAAAATCATTTTGTAACATTGAGTGTGCTTTCACAAATTCTCCTTAAAATTATGGTGTTCTCTCTTTACCCCTCTCCCTTCAAGAGTCAGTATAGTTAATTGCATCAGAAGCGTTTGCATGAGAATGGGAAAGGAAGGGACATACCTCAGTCGGCCACATTACGGTAGGGATTGCCTGTGCTAGCATCATTCTGTGACGCTCATTTGTCACCCAGCTGGATCTCCCTGCAGCTAGAACATACTTAAGTCATTTCTGAGTGTAGCATCAAATAGGATTTTCGGTTATCCTAAAAATAAAAAGCCAAAGTGAGAGGAAACAAGCATTTCTTTGAGATCAAAAGGAATTGCAATCTAGGGGCATAGATTCAGGCAGAAATCCAAATTGTGTCTTGTTTATGGGGTAAAGGCAAGCGGTTTTTATGAGGAGGGGAAAGGAACTACATGAATAGAAGGAAGGGATTTCTATAGGGGCTAATAAGCTAGGGTATTCTTTGGCCATACATAGTGGTAATTTCCAGTCATGGTAGTCAGGATGTCTGCTTTCCTGTTAGCTTTACAAACAATTGTTTGGGATACAATGTTGGTTTGACTCAGTTCAGAGGTCATTTTGCCCAGTTCAAACATTCCAGGGGCTCAAGGAACAAGAGGTGTGTGGCCTTCCTCTGGGATGACAGCTCCAACTCCAGTCAGTTTGAAATGACTCAGTTTGTATCTGTTTTCTCAATTCTCTAACACCAGATAGCTGGAGGACCTTATCCTTAAATTCTTATGGGGAAGCTGGAAGTTTCTCATGACTAGTGAGTTGGCCACAGTACATAAAAGGAAAACACAGTTTAAGCACTCCTCTGCTGTTGTTTGTTCCAGGTTTTCAAGAACCAGTAGCTAAACACTTCCGTCTTGTTTTATTTAAATATTGAGTACTTGTAGGAAGGAAAAGAAAATCATTTTTAATAATAACTTCTAAAACTTCTTGAAGAATAAGCCAAACTTTCTAACTTGCAAAAGTTTTATAGTAGTGTTCAGATTTTATGATGATATTTTTAAATGTTAACATTTCATGAACTGTATACTAAGACCACTGCTGACTTTTGAAAGAAGCCTGATCTTCTGCCGTTGGTTGCTGTCCACATTCCTCTGCAGTGTGCTTTCTAAACCCTCTCAAGAAACCACAATGAGAAAACTCGATGGACAGGGTCTCAGACCACTTTTAAATATACCAAGCCAAGGAAAATGCAAATAGAAACCGTTAGCTGGGTGTATGTAATTGGTACTGAAAGCATTCGAGATAAAAATCCAAGAGAACCTTTTTTGCATTTTGTTCTTTGTGTTTGTGAAAAACAGCTTTCCTATAAAGGAAGAAATGCTAACAAGGTGATTGAAAAGATTCTTGCTGGCTTTCATTGTTCATGTCAATTCATCAACTTCATTCTGCTGAGCTATTAAGCAAGAACCCATTTTCCTCTAATATTGCAAGGGGTCCTGGAGCCTCTTTTTTAAGGATGATTGAGAGCTACAAGTGGTAGGATTTCTAGGCAGTATAGAATAGGCATTTGGGAGAGGCAAACAAGGAAACTAGAAAATTGAATGTATGTCATTCAACACTTGCTAACCCAAACTAACTATATCGTACGTATATGTATTTTCTTATGCCTTGATACTACCTCTCTTTCCCAAACACCCCATTTCTCCTTTTTTTCTTTTTCTGTCTCCCCCTTATTGTGCATACTTGATCATAGAAGTGGGGAAAGGGAGGGGATGACACTCAGAAAATTCTAAAGCTCAGCGTGACGTCATAATGGCAGAGCTCTAAGAAGACAGTGGGTGGGTTGGAATTTAGAATATGTATCAGTGCTCTGATCTGTTGGCCTTTCCAGTGCTTAGATGGCACTATCATGGGTGATTCCTGCTTCTTACCAGGAATTAGTATGTCCCTTTTTGCTATTCTTACCTTTCACAAATCTTGACTGTAGAAGTTTCTTTTTTGGTGATGTTCTTCCATTTGAGCACTCTACTTTACTAGTTGTCTGTTATTTTTCCTCTCCAGCTCCTGGTTTTTTCCAGAAAGTAGAGCCTGCAGGTGTATGTGCTTGTGTGCAGAAAGTTTACTTTGGGGAGCGATGCCAAGGTATAGGAGTAAAGAGAGTGAGCAAGGGAGGAGGAAATGTATTATCAACTGTAACAGGCTATTTGAGCTTCATCGGACTGATTCTTGTTGACAAATGAATGCAAACACTGCAGAATTACCCACCTGAACAATAGGAAAGAGAAGCATTTGGCTTTCATCTTCTGTGGACTGAGGGCTTCCTCTGAAGTCTAACTTGCCAGCACATTGACATTACGCACATGTGAGCACCCCATGGGTCCGAGACACCTCTCTCTCTACAGTTCATTTCTATATTTCTAGTTCTTTGTGGAGCTCTCCATTGGAAATTCTGCCTTCAGTATATCCCCAACATGTCTAAAATTAAAGTTGTCATTCCTCAATTCCCTAACCAAAAAAATAAAGCAAAAATGGTTCAAAATACGGGTCACCTTTAGCCTCATTGATGCAACAAACATGTTCATTACTTGAACACGTAATTCTTGGAGAGGAGCACACTGGGCTTTGAAAAGGGTCTAGACTTTTGCCTTAGCTGTTTGCTTAGACCCAACACTCTTAAGAAGTTGAAGCTCCAAGCGGGAAAGAAGAAAGTGAGACCAGTTTTCTCCTCCAGCTGTGGCTGGGGACAGCCTGACAGTCCTTCACAGTCTGGTTGTCTGATGGAGGAAAAGAAAAGCAAGCGGCAGACTCCCTGGAGGCGCCCGAGGTGTGAAGGTCCTTGGCGTCCTGCCTGTTCTTCCACTCCGAGGGTGGAGATTTTACAGATTTGTAAAAATGGCAGAATCGAGTCAGACAGCTTTCTGGAGTTACGTACTAGGTTATAGTGTTTCATGTGCCCAACTCCAGGACCCACGAAAGTTAAAAATACCTTGAAACTGCAGTTAAAAGTAGTTCAAAAAGTTTGTCGAGAATGGAAAAATCATGAGAGTCTATAGAACTGTATGAACTGATTATTTTAGCTTAAATGCACGCACTACCCGCCACTGTAACACGTCATGTGTGTATGAAGCTGCTCATTACCATTTAGTCACCAAGTCTTGGCAGTGCAAAAATGACCTGCCACCTGCCTTTCATCTAACTCAGGAATGTCCAGACTTTCTCTTCTACTACATAGTAAGGTGTCTTTCGGGTTTGTCCTTCAAGCTTTCGCTCCACCACCACCACCCTCCAACCATTTTCTTCAGCCAGCGCCTTGCTCTTCTCAGGCACTTCAAAAGCACACCAGTTCTCTGCACTGTGCAGCTGTCCGGTGTCTGTCCACCCTAGAAGCTTACATGTCACTTCATAGTTTTCAAAGCACTGTCATCTACAATATCCCACTTTGCTTCTCGTCCTTATCCTCACGTGGCCTTTAACCTGTTCTGTTTTAATGACTGTCCACATTCAGTCTGTTTTAACAACTTGCCTAAAATCACAAAGCTTGTATTCAAAGAATTTTCTTTTTTAAAAAAGCAATTTTGACTTTTTAAAATGAATAGAGTTGTTCTTGTACTTGGAGCAGTTCTCTTCAGGTTGCTGGTCTTTGTTACCTGAGAACTATCAGCTCATGTGACATACTGTTTATATTTTTATGTAACAAAATAGGAAAAGGAAAACGAAATTTCCCCACCCCTCCTAAAATGTATAGTGTTTATACAGTTCTACTTTTTTAAAAAGGATTTATTTATTTATTTATTTATTTATTTATTTATTTATTTGTTTATTTATTTGGTGGGGGGTAGGGAGAAAGAGAAGAAGAGAAATAGCAATGTGAGAGGAAATTACCAATTGGTTGCCTCTGGATCCCCAACAAGAGACCAGGCCTGCAACCCAGGCATGTGCCCTGACTGGGAATCGAACTGATGACCTTTTTGCTTTGCAACCAACTGAGCCACGTGGACCAAGGCAAAGCAAATGTTTTTTAACCCAATTACTGTAGCTTTTGCTCCTATCTCATTTTTATACATTTTTCCAGAAAGTTTACACAGCAGAGATTTATGGAGCTCAGTGCGGGGCGGCATGTTAGTGCTTACAAAGTAAGAATTCTTAAGGGATTTTTAAAAGCCAGGAAGGAAGTCAATTTGAGCACAAACGCCAAAAACATTTCTAGGATTGACTTAAGGGTATGATTATATCTTAACTACTTACATAAGCTGATAAATCTTTGAATGAATGGCAGGAATTATGCTGCTCAGTACCAATTATAACTTAGTAAAAATACAGTTGCTATTAATAAAGTCCAGATTCTTATAGCTAGAAGATATTTTAATTCTTATTTAAAGTTCAGACGTATTTTAGGGTAAATACCTATGTCCAGAATAGATATCTTTCTCTTTTTTACCAACAGAGATTAAGATATTCCACTTTTGGAATCTTTTGTACCTTTAAAATGATACTGTTAAAACACATGCAGAGAAGAGAAAAATATGACCATTTCAAACATTACATTAACAATAAAGCATTTTTACAAAATGGATTTTGAGTTATTTGAATATTTCCGGTTGCTTGTGTGTGCCAGGAATAAAGATGGTGGCGTCAGATAATAATATGACTAAAAGTTAAAGAAACAGTAGTTAAGAATCCTCAAACAAGGAAAATATATTAAGCCACAGAAGTAAAAATTAGATCCCTAAAGTTTATCCTGTAGCCAATGGGATTTTAATTTTAAAAAAATACTTAGAAGACCTTTAGATTTTTTTTTAAATGGTGAAATTCATTGTAAGTAAATTCTGTAAGTTAGTGATTTGGAAAGATATTCACTTACACCTTCAAAGTTTTTTTCTAAATATAACACAGGTATATAGCTCACAATGGTGGCTTTGAAATTTCGTTCTACTGGGTCAGGGTAGTTTCATGTTTCTCTATAAGTTGGCTTTATCAGTGTTTCTGAAAACAGTTTAGAAATGCTTTTTTCTTTCTTTCTTTTAAGGGACTGGCAGGCGTGTTTGACTCCCGTGAAAATGTACGAATTTGTTGTTCCTTTTTTAAAACTCTTGTTTCTCCCTTAACAAAATGAGGAAACATTACATAATCTAACTACATCTTTTCAAGTGTTGTTGATTCTTCTGAATATATAACATGTATAATATTTTCCCAAACATTTACCTTTAGAAAATGTAGTTAAGCATAGTTTATTCTAATTGCTTAAAAATTTTCAAATAGGCCTCACTTTGTCTCACTAGTTATAAAGAGACTTATTTACATTCTTCTGTTTGAAAAGTCACTTCACATTTCCCTGCTTCCTGTTTCGGAGTGAGTGGTTTCCATAGGTAGTCACTCAGACCCTTCAATCTCAGGTTCTGGGACTTTCAGATGTGCCTCCAGTGAGAGTGGAAGACATTTCCATTGTCATTGTCTCAATGACCTGTTTAGAAAGACCCCTGCATTCCTCAAAGCTTCACCCTAGGCATGGCAAATTCTTTAGCTTTTTCGTTTTGCCACACATCTTAAGAGTATTGATCTACACAGGAGGACATTCTTAAGAAACGAATTCTTCAATGATCAGGCCATCATGGTTTTTTTGCTATTGTTAAGACAGATTCCCAACTTAAAGATTCTTTTCCTAAGATGTCTTTAAGAACTCAGGAATAGTCCAATTTCCATGTAAATGGAAAATGACAGCTCAGCAATGGGTCTTCTCATTGGTTATCAAGGAAGGACAAAAGCTCTGTCGCATAGATAGAGATCATCCAGGCTGCGTCCTGAAAAAAAAAGAAAGAAAGAAAGAAAAAAACCCACAAAGAAGGAAGCTGTCAGCACAAATTCAGACTCAAGGAAACTCACAAGGCAGAGCTTCAGCAAAGGTTTTCCTCTTCAGGGGACGAGATCCGTATTGGGGGGAATTATGCTTATTTTGCTGCCCTAGAATTTCTAAACCTACTATCTAGTATAATAGCCACTAACCATATGTAGCTATTTAAATTTACATTCAAATTACTTATGTTTTTATAATAGTAAAATTCATTTCCTGTGTTGCCCTGGCCCCATTTCAAAGGCTAAAGGGCCATGTGTGGCTGATGGCTAGAGTGTTGGACTGGACCAATATAGAACATTTCTGTCATCACAGAAAGTTCTGTTGGACAGGGCGATTGTAGATGATTTATTATATAAACTTTTAAAATAGCAATTAAGCCACTGCTTAACCACTTCTTAAAGGAGGATTGGAAAATTAATCTCTTCAAAGCATAAATTATATGAATGAACACCTTGGCTCTGCTCGCTGTTAATCTTTCTCTGTCCTGCCCTTCCCTCTAAAAATTATTCAGGCACCTTTATCTCATGAGGAAAATATCCTGTTCCTTCTTCATTTGTATCTGGTGTAACTTCTATTGCAATGGAGACTTTGAAACCAATATTTAGAAGTTATTAGAATAATAGAACAACTGGCAATTGGAAATTGGATTCCTGACTAATAACCCAAATCTCCCTCGACTCTGCGGAATCCACTAATGCGTATAATAAGAAGTCAATTTATCACCAAAGGATGCTTTGTATTCCTGCTGCCCAGTGTCCCCCAAAGCTGAGCAGAGGCTAGAGTCAAGTATCAGATTTTTCTAGGTAGTTTTTCTAAACACTTGGCCTTACAAATTCAAGTAAATATAGATGTTTTTATTGTAAACAGCAATGCATTGGCATAACTAAGTGTATTTTTAGGATGTTTCCACTTAAATGTTTCCCTGTTTATTACTTAAGGTAATTATGAAAATAATATGATACCTGATTATATATTCTCATTTTTATTATCATAAAGTAATGGTCCTTTTATAATTTAGCAATTAACTGAAACCTAAACCTGTACTACCTGTTGCTTCAAAGAAGGAATTAAAAGCGGGAAGCAAAACATGTAAACATCCTCCACTTACTAATTAGTCATTATCTTGCTCTTACTCCTTAAGACTTGTGGGCTGTTAGCACCATTATCATAAGGTTGTCTAAGATTCTTGTATTCAAACCAGGAGAGGATTGTCAGGTATTCCTTCTTTTTGCTGTTAAGAACTCCAACAGGAAATTCCAAGGAGCTCACGGCACATCATGTATGTCCCCCGGCGCCTGCCTTTTCCTCGGATGATCTTATCCCATCCCTTCAACTCCAGTAAAACGGGATCCCAAGGAGAAGATGAGCTGATAAAAATTGCATTCAGCTTACTTTTAACTCCTGGAGAACATCATACTTACTTCTTTTTTGTGTGTGTTTTAAAACAAAATTTTTTATCTGACTATATTTTATTGATTGTGCTATTGCAATTGTCCTTTTTTCCTCTCCCTTTTATTCCCCTCCATCCCATAACGCCCCTGCTACCAGCATTGCCCCCCGCCTCCGCCTTTGTTCGTGTCCAGGGGTTGTACACAAATTCTTTGGCTTCTCCATTTCGTATACTATTCTTAACCTCCTCCTGTCTCTTTGTACCTACCAGTTAGGCTTCTTACTCCTTCCCTGTACCTTGTCTTCCATTCTCCTCCCACCACCGCCCCACTGATAACCCTCCATGTGATCTCCATTTATATGATGCTCTTCCTGTTCTAGTTGTTTGCTTAGTTTATTTTTGTTTTCGTTGTGTTTTAGGTTCAGTTGTTGATAGTTGTGTGTTCATTGTCATTTTACTGTTCATAGTTTTGATCTTTTCCTGCTTGACTCTGAGATACTGTACAGTTAGTGTAATTTAAATACTATTTTTAAGGATTTTATTTATTTATTTTTAGAAAGAGGGGAAGGAAGGGGAAAAGAAGGGAAGATAAACATCAATGTGTGGTTGTCTGTCTTGCGCCCCCAACTGGGGACCTGGCCCAAGACCCAGGCATGTGCCCTGACTGGGAATCAAACCATGACCCTTTGGTTTGCAGGCCAGCACTCAATCTGCTGAGCCACAGCAACCAGGGCTAAATACTATTTTTTTATTTTAGTTTTTCTGTTTCTCAACCAGTTGATTTTGCAAAGATCCCTTCTCAGTGACTTCATGCTTAATGGTGTTTTATATGTAAATTAAACAGGCATTTTTAAATCACATAGGGCTTCCCTATATATGCATGCATGTTTACCTTTCCAAGTATTTCACATAATAAATCAGGCTTCATTACCTTTCTAAAGAAATCATATTGTCCCTTTTCCTTTTAAATACATTTTAAGTAAATTTTTTAGGCCTAGAGTATGAACATTATTAATCTGTACCCTGGGGAAGCTCCCCGTAAAGGAGAGAGCCGTGTCGACGGAACTAGCCTTCCGACACAGTGGCCATTTGTAGTGCCAGATATCTGAGACTCCATGGGAAATCTCAGTTTGACCTTGAGTGCCCTTTATATTTGGAAACTGCCTCATCTCCATTACTTCTTAAATACATGTGCTCCTGACCCCACCCTCAATAATCTCTGAGTCCTGTACTCTTCCGTCTGATGTCCGTGATGTGCTGCTGAAAAATAACAAGTGCAGCTGAGATGGCTTTGAAAATTAAAATGAAAAAAAATATCCCAAATGGATAGAGACTGAGACTACTTGTAGTAAGTCTACTACTTGTAGACTCCTCTGTAGTTTTCTATTTCCCAACGCTGCAAAAAATCCATTCCGTACTGCATACCCGCACTTTTGTTTCCTGTGTGCGTGACGGGTCACCTACACATGCCCTGGTCCCTCATTCAGTCTCATTGGAGGTGAGAAAAGAAGTTGGAGCTGAACTGATGTGTAGACTTGAGTTCCACTGATAAGTAGAAGTTCTAGTTTGACTCATAGGTAGATGTGTAAATTTGTAATAAAACTTGTAAAAAGTAGCTTAAACTAGTCATAGGAAATTGCTAATTTGATAACCAAAACCAATTTTACTTCGTGAAGTATTGGTAACTAGGCTGAAAATAAAATTGTCTACATACACAGTTTTTAAGATTTATTTTTTAAATAAATAAATTAATAAACACTCATGTGTTTATTAATCTTAAGATTAGTAAACTTCCGTTGTAGATATAGCTGAATCAGTAAAGTGGCATTTGTGAACCACGACAGAAATGCTTATTTTCTATCATATGGAGGATGAAATTATGTAAACCAAACGTCTCAAATTACAATTATAAAGACTCGTCTGCTTACAAATGGCGCAAACTCTGTTGGCCTTTTGCTCCCTATACATCATGGTCACTGTTTTTGAATGCTGTAACTCTTGAGTCCAGAGCCTGCTCAAACAAAGATTTTTCTAGAGGCAGTAATTAAGTGCAACACAGCTGGAAATGTGGAACACGGCTTCGGCCTTTTTAAGAGCTAGGGAGAAGCACTAAGTCTTTGCTAAGTAAAAAGTCTTTGTAGTTGGCATATCTGTGAAATAATTCCACATGTGGTATTAACCACACTGTGAGATAATCCAAAGTGGGGTATATGTAAATGTCAAGATTAACTTTAATAACATGTGAGTATCTTAGTGACAGGATATAATTGATTATTATATTATAAAATTTTTAGTATTTGTAGAGAACCATTTTTTTGATTTGCCTTATAAATGAACTGAATATCATTTTAAACTTTTTTACTGATTAAATAATCAATTAAATGAGGCTGTATTTCTCTTTTCTGTGTTCATTGGTTGTCACCTGCTAGTTTACCTTTTGGATTGCAATGCTTTGTCATCTATTCTGATATATGTAGGAGTATTCATTATTTGATTACATTGATTTTATTTATGAAGTAAAACTTACATGCAGCAATATTGTCATTAGTGAGCTTTTTTAATACAACTTTGAATGTACTTCACAGCATTTAATGTTTGTTCAAAATGACTTACATAAGATATACCTGTGCAACTTTGGGGTAAAATGTAAACAGCTGCACTATTAGGAACTTATTCAAGTAGAGGCTATATTTACAGTGTCGTCTTTCAAATCTAGCTATGCTGTAAACTGACGTTTGCTGTATGCTCCTCCTGATTTGAAATAGATGAAAGAGAATGAACCTATTATCACCATGGTTCACACAATGATTGAGAACTCGGCGCTAAGACCCCAACTGTACCAGCAAGTAAGGTCTTGGACAGTGAATGATACTGCTTTATCATCTGCAAAACCCCTCAGTGACAGTTTTGGTTTACCCTCAGAGTTACTCATGACATTAGTGTTTTTCTTACTCCATTTTTTGTTTATGTCTATTTGGAAAAATGCAATTCATCCTCGCTTTTCAAGATGCTGCAGTATTCTTAGCATGGCTTCGCTGAACATTTTGCTGTTGAATATTAAGTGTGCCATTTTCCTGAAGTTTTTGTGCCTGCAGTTCTTGTGCAGAGTATTTGATTGATATGTACTTGGAGGTCTGCAGTACATTTGCAAAATTTTTCATAGACTGCCATTAATTTTGATGAACTGGAAAAGCATTATAAACTGATCTTTAGAGAAAACTTAAGATTTTTCCCATTGAGGGGCAGCCCTCCCCCCCCACCCCCCACCCCACCCCCGCCTATAAACCTCCACAATCTATTAGGGATAGATTATATTTGTGTGGGAGTTCTTTAAATCTCATTTCTGTACTGTGCTGTGGTAAAACTCATTCTTGTGAAGTTATCAAGATAGGTCGTATCTTTCCTCATTCTTTTCCCTAACTCAGAATATGTACCATGAGTTGGCTGGCTTTCTTTTAGGGCCTGAGTAATCTGCAGATCTGCAAAAGAAGTCATTTTACACATTCCTATCCCGATTTTTTTGTATTTCATGGTCTAAATGTTCTTAGCTGTGTGTTTTGCAACATCAGCTTCTTCCACCTCAACACTCTCACAAATTTCTGTGGCCTCTGGCCTGTTACAGTTACTTAAATTGTACAAAAGAAGATATTAACTAACATGAAAAATGAATATATGTTTTGATGAAAATATGTAAAACTGCTTTTTGTTTTGTTTTTTAAAGCACCTTGAGGTCACACGGGCTTTAAAGGCCTCTGGTTTGCATCAGTCGCCTGGGGTCTGTGTCATCGCCCTGCAGCTGTGAGGTTGAAGCAGCTGGGGGCAGGGTGACTTATTTCTGAGCCCAGTTTTCAAAACATTTAAAGTACATTTTATGAGTGAGCAGTTTTTATTTTGTAAGAAAGAGATAAAATATTAAATATTTAAAGTTAAACAGCTTTACTTTTCAAAAGAAAATGGAATCTTTTGATTATAGGATATAATATAATATAGGATATAATCCATTCCAAAATACTACATTTAGAACCTTAATACTCGTTCTGGAATTAACAACCTTTCTCAGTGTCTAAAGCTCTCAGTGTATCGTTTTATATAATGCTAAATTGATACGAGATCAAAGCCATTTTGTAGTAATAGGTTATGTTTTCATATTGTTCATTTTGCATATTTTCAGTAAGAGTGCTAGCCTGGGTGTTCCTGTTTGGTTTGGTGTTTTTCTTTTATATATTGGTTACTGACCAGCATTGATGATGCAAAATTTCAATCCTGCTGATTGAAATTTCTTGGTCACACTAAAAGATTTAATTGGAGTTTTTTTGTTTTTTTTTTAATGTGAAGATATTGGAGACTGCTCTTACAGCATCACAGACCTTAAATACTGAAAGAGGAGTAGCTTTATGTAAATGTATTTTCTTACTAATATTTGAAAAAAATGATGAAACTGTACAGAACAGGAAGATCTGAATGTCTAATACCAACAGCCGTGACTTGGGCGTGAAACAAATCAACATTGGCTTTCAGAGCTGTTGAATCTAGAGAGTTTTCAGGTGATTTTTTTTTTTATTGGCCACTGGTAAAGTATTTAATTTTTGAAGGGCATTGTTGATGAATAAAAGAGTCAGACACATTTCTTAAAATGTGTTTATAAATTTGCATAAATTGAAATCAGATTTTTTTCCTCCAGGTTTCCTTTATCATGTTATTATCCAAAGAAAAACTTTATCAAATTTTATATTGAACATAGTTGTGCTTTTTCTGACATTGCATTACAATCTTGTGTGAATGGGTCCTGAAATTTTGCTGAAAATACAGTGACAATGTAATGTCTTATGACCTCATACTCCGAATCACATTGTTTCAGGCTTGCTTTTGGAGGACCTTTATGTTTGCATTATCTTAGAAGAACGAATTACCTAGTCAGTAATTATCTTAAAATTAGTCAAATGCATAGGACCTAAAGTTAGGTCAAACAAATGCAAAAGAAATAAGGATCAAGTTTTAAAAATTCCTCTGCATGTATTAATCATCCTGCCATCTTTCATAAGTACATTTTTATACCAGTTTTATAATATAGTTAATCAGTGATACTAATTATCTGATAAGTAATTGTTTTAAAAGACACAGACTAACATTAACAAATACAGCTCTGTGAGTGTTTTTGAGTTCACATAGGATATAATGTCCAATTTTATCAAATTTCTCCAAAATTTTTTTGGGAGAATGTTTATATGTATCACATATTTAGAACGGGGTACCATAGAAAGTTTAATTTTAATGAGTAAACTAATTTTGTTTCAACCTAATGCCAAGCCAGTTTTTAGAAAAGGTTATTAGATACCTTATTGAAAAGTTCTGACTGTCTAAATAAAATATAGCACATACCTTATACAGTCAGTGAAGTTTCATAATGCACTCCCCTAATTATCTAACCTTCTACATAGCTGTTTTATCTGCTTTTCTGGTGTTGCTGAAGCACTTCAAACCCAGAGCGTTTGGGGGGGGTGGGTAGCTAGAGATGAATTTGAAAAAGGATAAAAAAGTGTTTCTGTGAAGCATTTTATCGAGAACTTGAGTTAATCACAATATTTATGAAATTACTAGAAGGATTTTCATATTGAGGACTAAATAGCAACTTTTTCAATTCTAGATAGAAATTGTGTAATAAACTGTATCTTTATTAAGAAAAGCCTTGGTAATAATTATCAGTAATAAAAATAGGCCATGCTTAAAAGTTAATTACTTAAAGAATAATCTTGTTTTCTTACACTCTTTTGACAGATAAAAGCAGTGTATGGGAGAGGGTTATTATTTTATTTTAAGATTTTTATCAGCTGGTATCTAGTAATGAATATCTATATTGAATAATTTGATAAAAGGTTTATGTAATTTTTAGTGGTACTAAAAATTAAGATACAACAAAATTTAATTTGTGTAAATAATATATATCTATAAAGATATGTCACTCTAAAATTATAACGATATAGTACCTGTTTTCTTTTTTACAATAGGCCAACTGATAATGAAAATGAATATACAGTTTAGATTCCCTGAATTATACCAATACTTAATATTTATTATGAATTACTAAATTTTTATTTTAAATTACTAGTCTTTTTTCTGTTGAACCTGAAATATAGCATACAATTCATATTTCAATCTAGATGTGGCACTATCCACTAGTTATGATCAAATTACACATTTCGTAGTTTAGTAAAGCTGTTTTGTATTTAACTTTAAATATTAAATAAGCAAGGTATATTTGGCCATTTAGTAGCTATAATGGCTTTATATCTTTCTTAAAAATGAGAAAATTTGATTTTGTCATTTTGCAATTTTTATCATGGATCTAAGCACCTAAAATTTATTTTTCATTACTTTTTTTTTTTCAGATAGGAGTATGAATTCTTTTCTTGGACTGGGTGTTTTAACAGAGAATAATTGACACCCCTGAGAACACATTCAGTGATCTTTATTTTAAAATAGTGCACAAGTATTCTGACTTTTGTCATTAAATTCATTTTTCATGTGACATTCGTTTCTGTGAAAGTTTTACAGTTAATAATCACCGTGCTTTAACAGTTACAGGCTCATTTGCATGAGGTACATGGAAGTTGTGTCTTGAAATGAAACTCGGAATTCCAGGGTTTATTTTTGTATGTTTGGAATGCTTATGTGTTTAACTTAACTGATTCCCATATTTCTAGATTCCCTCAAAATTACCTGCTGTTTAAATTATGCCTCCTTCTACAGATGTAACTCCCAAACAGTTGTTTTAAAGAAAGGGCATATATAGTTAAAACTTGTGTGTTCTTATTACACATTTGCATGTATATATATCAAATACAATTTTCCAATCTAGAATGTAGTTGGGGTACACTGTGCCCATCCCCACTTTGCGAAAAAGCGTGTAATCAGTAAACATGCAGTGAGCCCCTGTTACAGTTTTCCTACTGTATGTTTGTTATTCTCCAGCAGTCAGGACAAAGTCAGAAAACAGGAGGGGGGGTGGAGGCCGCCTGCAGAGGCTCTCGTGTGGTCTGTGGAGTAACAGACGGGGTGGCTAGTGAGACCCCGCTGAGCACAGTCTGCAGAAACAAGGATTTGTTCAGCCAAAAGACCTTTGGAATAAGCTGAAGAAATGATGTTTTAAATACACTGACTAATCATTCTCTACAACATAATAAATCAAATGCTGTCAATGAACACATAGAAGCTTTTTATGAAATTTGACTGTCCATAATTTATAGTAACATGGGCTTTCAGTTTTGAGGTTTTGAATGCTTTTTCTCTTTTTCAATTAAACCCATACTTTTCCTCCATTATCTTTTAGTTCTTAAGACAGAAGAACCAGATAAGTCTATATTGTGTATGTGTGTTTATATATTATGTATATGTATACAGTATGTTACAGGCTTTGTTAGTAAAATTGTACTAAAATGTGTTGACATTTAAGTGTACACATACACAGTTGTGTGATTATGTGTATACTGTGAAGGACAGTTTTGACTGTTGGAATATGCCTGATTCAATTCAAATATTTGATTCAGTACAGCTACTACGGTTGTATTTGTCAATTTTCATTAAAATGTGTGTCTTACAAATGGAAAATGTGAGGTGCTGTATAATTTTGTTTGACCAGCTTATTATTTTGTTTGATAAGCTGAAGTTAACATTGTTCTTAATGTATCCTGCATATTGTATCACTGTTAAATATTTTTCTATTTTTGTAATGATCTGTGTTTGAATTAAACTGAAATATAAGAATCCTTAAAATCCCATTTTATTAGTTAATATAAATCTAAAATATTAACTATAGACAGATAAATGCATTCTAAATATTAATCTTAAAGTTGCCTTGTGCCGTTTTTCCCTGTAGCTGTCACAAGATGAATGCAGGGGCACATTGTACAAATACCGACCTGACGAAGTCGATATTGATGTAAGTTCCCGTGTGTCGGATATTGTCAGTGCTGTTGTGTTTTCTGCTGAAACCCAGTAGAGGAGGGTGATAGAAACTTCCCCCTCCTCCTCTCCCCTCCAAAAGGATATCAAATAAATCAGCATTTTCAATTTTGCACTTAGATCCAATTAAATGCTCAACTCCCCAGTCGATTCTCTGCCCACCCTCACCCCCATAGTTAATAGTTGAATATACTAGGAGTCACACAAATGAACGTAAAAGACTGTTTTATTAAAAATTGTATCGGGCTGGAGATAAAGTAAAATAGTCTCAATCTTTTGGAGAAAATATCAGCCTCTAGGAATTTCATCACTTCTTCCTTTTTTATTACTTAAATTTGGTATTGTATAGTCATATTTTAGATTGGTGACTTGTTAAGCATTCTTCCTCACATCTCATTCTTCCCTCCCGCATTTCCCCTGGTTTTATTCATTGAGTTTTCACCTCTTTTTCATTTCACTATACAGCAGTCTCCCCTTCTCTGGTTTTATTTGTGCCGATTCAGTGACTTGCAGTCGACCAGGGTCCGCAATGTTAAGTGGAATATTTCAGAAATAAACCACTCATAAGTTTTAAATTTCACCCCAATCCAAGCATTACAATGAAATCTCATGCTATCCCACCTGTCTTGCCTGGGAGGTGACTCGTCCCTTTATCCCGCATCTCCTCCCCACTGCATACCTGCCCCAGCTACTCATGGTCACTTTGTATGCTTCTCAGTTACTGGGATTGAATGTTTTGATATCACAGTGCTTGTGTGTGAGTAACCCTTATTTTAGTAACGGTCCCAAAGCTAAAGAGTAGTGATGCTGTCAATTCAGTGAAGCTGTAAAGTGTGTGTGTACGTATGTGCAGGGGAAAAGACATAGTATAGGTAGGGTTTGGTGCTCTCTGTGGTTTCAGGCATCCACTGGGGGTCTTGGAACCTATGCCCCATGGATAAGGGGAGACCACTGTATTCCATCTGGTGTGGCTTGCGTTGTATCTAGCAAAGATAATGTAGTTACTTCAATAGATAAATGGCAAAGGAAGTAAAATCTCCTATTTCTTCTGACTTGTCCTTAAGCAGTAAAGGTCGAGATATATTTACAGTTTGGCCAGGTTTTTATTTTCAGACATGTGGAGAACTGGTTTATTATAGTACTGAAATTTTATTAGCGTATACTCTCATATTTTCATAATTTAAAAAATGAGGTAGTACCATGAATTTAAAACATTAAAACTACTGAGTGATTTTTTTTCCACTAGCAGTATTTTTATTTGTATTATTGCGATTAGAAGGAATCTTTTGTTAATTTTTTTTCTCTAAGAACATGGGCATAATTTTAAAAATAGGAAAACGGAATCTACTTGGTGTTTTAATGAAGGTCTGTATATATCACTCAACCTCCATTCAGCAGTTTGTAGGGGGGAAAACCTTAACCATGTTGAAGTGATTTGTTTAAAGCATGAGACTGCTTGATTACTAAGAATATTTTGAATTATGTAGGTTCAGTAGTATGGCTGAAAAACTTTATGTGCATGTTTTTGAAGCATTCTATCTATAAGCTGTATTTACATTTTTATTTTATTCATTGACATAATTAGGTATTTCATAGCTGTTTTAAATGTGTTTTCTTGTTACAGTCACCCCCACTTACAGACGTGATGACCAACCACTCTCCAATTAGAAGGGAAAAAAAGTTTACTAACAAAAACTGTTTCCCCTTCTAACCTAGGCCAAGCTAAGCCGTCTGTGTGAACAAGATAAAGTGGTACATGCTCTGGAAGAGAAGCTTCAGCAGCTCCACAAGGAGAAGGTAGGGTAATCGTGTTGATTACCTACAACTGATGTTAGTCGATATGATTATTATCAGGCCACTGCTAACCGAAGTAAAAGAGAATTCATTCGATAATGTGGAACATGAAATGTAATTATTTTTACTATAATAGTACACGCTTGAGCAAGCTTTGCTGTCGGCGAGCCAGGAGATCGAAATGAACGCGGACAACCCAGCAGCCGTTCAGACCGTGGTGTCGCAGAGGGACGACCTACAGAACGGACTGCTCAGCACCTGTCGAGAGCTTTCTCGCGCCACCGCCGTGAGTAGCGGATATTTGTTTTTCCCTAGAAAGACTCGCTGAAATATTACAGTTTTATATTTCTGTTCAATTGCGCGATCTTTAGGGTGGTTCTGTAGTATAAAAAGAAGTTAATTTGTCAATAATGTCAAAAATATTTAAAGCGTGGTCTTTGTTTCTCTACCCAGCAGGCATTTTACTTTTTTGTGAAATAGCTGTTTTACAAGAGAGACCCCTACTAATATATAATGTAAATGAAAAATTCTTAAATATGTTACACTTTATTAGGAAAATAAATATTATTTGGATTTTAGGGGAGTTAGGATAATTTTGAGAAGGTGGTTATTAGGCTCACTTAACCAACCCCCTCAATAAAAGGCAGCTGTGAAGCGCTTTTAAGAAGCTGTCAACATGAAGTTCCATAGCTGTGGCGTGATCCAAGTTTAGATGGTAGGTTTGAGTGAGAAATGTAATTAGCAGAGCCTTTTAACCCACAGCCATGTCACTTTATATAGAGTCCCTTGGCATTACCAAATCTAAAAGTCTTACTGAGAGTTCATAAACTGTTTTATGAGTTGAAACAGTCGGCTTTAGATCCTGTGATGCAGTCATCTCAAAACATAGTGAGAGCACCTGCGCAAGCAGCCCTTTGAAAGACAAACCCTCGCAGAAGCCACCTGTTCAAGAAAATTGCTAACACACCCTCGTCTGTAGCTTCAGTGAGCTCTTGGGGAGCAGCTGCCTTTTCAGAAGGTATGCAGGCATTAATGCTCAACTAAGAGGGGTCTTTCCAAGCTGGCAAAATACCAGATCTCAACACAGCTTCTCAATTCTAAACACTAAAATAATATTCCAAACATGAGCTGTTTCTAAAGAAATACAGCATGGTTTTAAATAAATCAAAACTTAGATTTTACATACCTTATATCTAATATTCCTATTCCTGATTTCGAAATAGTTAAATTACCTCATTTACTCTCTTACACTGTGATGTTTATAGATTTTTTTAAAGAATTAATATCCTTTCAGTTGTTAGTCTCCTTGAGTTCAGAACCACATCTCATTCATCTTTGTAGCTCTGGCATCCAGCATTATAGGATGTGCAGTAAAAAGATGATGAATCCTGGCTGGAGTGGCCTCAGTGGATTGAAGGGTCACCACCGGTCTGACTCCCAGCCAGGGCACATGCCTGGGTTGCCAGCCAGGTCCCCAGTAGGGGGCGCTCGAAAGGCAACCACACATTGATGTTTCTCTCCCTTTCCTTGTCTCTAAAAATTTTTTTAATCTTTTTTTAAAAAATAAAATAAAAATGTGATGAATGAGCCCTGGCTTGTGTGGCTCCATTGACTGGGTGTCATCTCACAAAGCAGAAGGTGGCCAGTTGGATTCCTGGTCAGGGCATGTGCCAGCGGCAAATGATCAATGTTTCTCACATTGATGTTTCTCTCCCTCTCTTTCTTCCTCTCTTTCCCTCTCACTAAAAATAAATAAAATCTTTTTGTAAAAAATCTGATGAATGATTGAACCAAGTGACTTGCCCAGCGTTGCAAAGCTAATAAGTGCTATGCCTAGAGGAAAAATCCGTATCTTCGGACCATAGTCCTGAAGACTTAGATCTACATGGATCTGAGTATCCCGTTTTCTGGTTGTTATCCTATAGAATTACTTTTCTGAGTTTTTTTCCTTTACCTTCAGCATTACTCAGTGATCATTACAAACCCTCAGTATGTTCTTCTAAGACATATCTTGCTGATAGAATACAAACTATGTTATTCATGTCTTTATGTGAACTTACTCATATTTGCAGCTCAAGGCTACAAATGATGCATAACATTCGAGTACGTGTTGGGTACCCAATGGACGTTGACTAGATTTAAATTTGAATTAACATTTTTACGTAAGCCGAATCTCAAAGGAGTCCACTGATTCTCTCACAGTTGGTTCAGGGCACTAGTTCAAATCCAAGTGCCGCGGTGTAAGAGAGACAGTAGTAACACCAGAGGCATAACATCGAGGCATCCCTAGATCGAAGCTTGGCTTCAGAGAACATCCCCTCACCTGATTGGCCACTGAGGTACATAAAACCAGGGTTAACGCCAGGTAAACATGTAAAACAATGTTCCCTTTATGTTTTCTTTAATGTTTGAAACCACCTTCCCTCTCCGTAAGCCCCATCCATCTGACACACCTGCATGCTTTAAGCACATAGTGCCTTTGTGTTCTGCCCTTTCCTCCAGTTTATCTGAACCCATTTAGACATAAAGATTATTAAAACAGTTCTACCTTAAAATTTTTCAGTGTGTAACTCTCCGTTTGGGTTCTGTTCTGCAGGCAGAGCCTGAGATGAACTGGGTTCAGAAAGCATTTGGGGGAGATGATTTCAGGAACAGAAGCACAGGCGTGTGGAGAGAGAGACAGAGTGAGGGAAAAGCCAATGAAGGTTTCACTGCGGAGTTGGTTACCGTTGTGGGCAACGGGATTCTTGATTCCACTGAGGACTGTCTGAGAAAATGTGTAGAATGTTTCAAAATGTTAAATTTTCTGGTTATTTCCTAATTACAAAACAACATTCCCAAAAAAGAGACAGCCAGGTGTGGTACGCCTCCTGGTGTCCCGCACGAGAACGCACTTGGCAGCACTTCCCACTGTTGGTATGTTTGCCAAAAATCAAATCTGAATCTCAGGAAGCCTCCATATATAAGTACAAATTTATAGGAAATAAAGGAAGCAGAAGAGCATGCTACACAATACCATAGGAATTTGATTAGCAAAATCTAGAATAGGAGAAATTCTACAGAAAAGGGGGTCCGTTTTCTTCAACAAATAAGTAGCAAGGGAATGGAGGGGGAGAAAGGGGTTGTAATTAAAAATAGTTTCAAAGGGTTACATACTAACAATTTAAAAATAAGATTTTTTTCCTAATTTTGATTTCTTTTATTTAGAGATACATACTGAAGTATTTATAGATTTTAAAATGATAGTTTCATAATCCCACAGGAATAGAATATGGGTGTTACAGGTGGAATCAGATTGGCCATGTATTGATAACTGTCGAATTCAGTTCTGTGGCTGGTGGGCACGGATTTTGTGTGTATTTAGAAATTTCTGTCGTGTGTCTGAGAAAAATTAGAAGATAATCCACAAAAATGTTAACAAATATGAAGCACAGTAACGTCCTTTTTTTAGTCTTTTCCTGTGTTCTAGCTTTTCTCTTTTTATAATTATAAAAGTTCATTGTACCTAAAATTTTACCGTAAGAAGTAACCACTTCCTTTGAAATAGAATATAGTTTTGTTTCAAAGAGAAAATTAGAGGGAAAACTAAAGATATGCATTAAAGATTATAAATAGCCAAGAAGTAGAAATACTGTAATTATTACCATACGTTAGAAATTTAAAACGTAGGTAGCTCTGTAACTATGGCTGATTTAGTTCATCCTCGCTTTATGCAGTTTCAGTTTGGTCCCTCTTAAACATCTTGTTAGGTTTAAAAAACTAAGCACTTTTTAAAAATCTGTGCCAAGAAATCTTTATATCCTGAAGGTAAAAAAAGATATCAGATTAACTTTATTTTAATTGATCTAAAAACTCAGTTGTTTCTAATACTCACTTAACAGAATTGTTATGGTTAGGTGGTAGTGATTTCATTTTACAACAAGATTTAACAGTTTGGGTTGGTTTTTTTTTGCCAAATTTTCAAAATATAACGCTAAGTTTAAATGCGGCAATGCTTTAATTTTCCGAGAGTTAATAGGGGACATTAATCTGTAATATTTAAAATCGAAAAGAGTTACTTGAAGGTTGTCTTAAGAAACTAATAAATATTCATACTACACATATTCTATTGCCCTCTATCCATTTTAAAACTGAAAATCCGTCGATTAACATTTTTCAGATTAAAACTCAGAAGCACTAATTAAAAGGCAAACTCAAACCAGTCTCTATTAGCTCTAAGCATAATGTGGTTATAATTCTTTACTTATTTAAGCATATTTTGTAACCATTTGCCCCAAGTGGATTATATTATAAATAGTCATTGTTTCTGGACAAGAAAAGGAAAATTTCAATTACATAAAAAGCTTGGAAATGAATTATTACTCCTAATACTTTCTTAATGAGGATCACAATATGTAACAGTTATAGCTCTGTAATTAGATTTTAAAATTCTCTCTTTTTTTTTTCTTGTCTGAGATTTTATTATATCTGAACATTGCAGACCTATTTAAAGGTTTTTTCCCCCTACAATAGCCAAGTCTTAGTACAGATTATAAGGAAGTAACCTTAAAATTTACTTGTTCCATGCCCTGAATTTAGGCCAAGCTTTTTAAGTCCTCTGCCATATCTATAACAATCCCACCCATGCACACATATTTTTCCCCTTTGTTAGAGTTGGCACATTCTCAGGAAAGTACGCCCATAAACGTACAGATACAGCTCACATCCATATCAAGACACCTAGCTGCACTAGCAGGCCAGAAGCTCCCCTCCTGGAGACCGCCTCCTCCCACAAACACAACTACCCGACTTTCCAGCTGTACATCGGCTTTGCCTGCTTTTGTGTCTTAATAAAGTGTCGTCATACGGTAGATACTCTTTGGCTTCTTCTACCTTCCTGAGTTCCATCCACATGGTTGCAGAATGCAAGAGTTCATCCTATGAACTGTGTGACATAAAACCCCACATTTTTATTGGAAGCACTGTTTCCTGACTTGTGCATATGATTTTAAGATACTTGTGTATTTGAAAGTCACTGACCCTTTTAATTTCCTTGGCGTACCTATATATTGTCTTGAAAAGAAAGCAGTAATATCATATATAAAAATTTAACGTTGTACTTGTAAACCCGTTCAATTCTTACATGAAATTCTCAGGCAGGTTCTGTTAGGAAACCGCTGCTGTGCCAGTGGCCCCTTCCCATGCCATCCCGTTGGCTTGTGTTCTGCCCGCCCATAGTCCTGGTTGAGGCGTCAGGAGGCGAAGGCAGGTGGGAGGCCCAGCAGCATGTGAGACTCGGGCTAAATAACAGTGACCATGGCAGGACTCTGCAGGTTAGGCAGATTGAAAGTATATTATGTGTCTTCACCCCTAAAATCTTGGTAATGTAATCTGTAGCTTTCAATCTCTATTTCTCATGTGTTCCTATAAGAAAGACAAGGATTCCCACCATCCTAAAATTCTTCTACTTAGATGCCACCGCTCCAGGGCCTTTGGGCCCACCCCAAACTCTGGCCTTTCTACAAGAGCGGCTGGGCGGCAGCTGGGCAACCGTCTTCCGGCATCACTGGGCTGCCATTGGGTTGATTGTCCTCACTTCCCTGCCCCAAGCCTTCAAAGGCCCACTATTTACACTTGCGTTTTTTTGATGTGTATAAATTAGCAGATGGCTAGAAGCTGTTTGTATCAACAGAGTTAATAAACAAGTTATCCTTGTTTATTCAGGTAAAAAGTTGGCTGAAACCAAGAAATAAGTGTAATATTTATTCAGTATAGATAAGATAAAAATCCATAGTTCTTGACTTCTTTCTGCTCATCGCCGCCTCCGCCAGCTCCCTGTAATCCTGCCAGCGTGTCTCAGATTGAGTTTGACAGCGCTACTGGGGAGGTTAAGCACCTTAAGACCAAGCCAGCAGACGACAAGATGCTGTTCATCCACAGCCACTACACACAAGCAGCTGGGGGTGACATAAACACAGAACTGCCTGGGGTGTTGGACCTCAAAGGCAAGGCCCAGTGGGATGTCTGGAATGAGCTGAGAGGGACTTCCAAGGAAGATGCTGTCAAAGCCTACTTGCGTATAGTAGAGTTGCTGAAGAAGCGTGCGGCCTGGGGACTGGGCGTGGCTGCCAGCCCAGCATTTCCTCTGAACTGCCAGTCATCCCTTGTTTTTCTAATGCTGCCGGTGGAGTAGAAGAGTGAATCAGCCCTCTCCCTGAACACGGTCCAGGCGAGGCTCTAACACTGTAAGGAGGCTGAAATGCTTACCGACCTTGCTGAGTAGTTTTTGTCTCTAGGTCAATTAAAACTGCATTTATTATTTTTTTAAAAATCTGTAGTTCTTTTATTACTTCATTTTTTAAAATTTAATTCATTGTGAAATCTGTTTAATAGGCTTCTTAAGCCAGCTCACCATGTAGAGATGATGAAAACTCTGAGGGTTTATGTCTGCTTTTCTACAAAAACGTAATTCATTGTGAAACCTGCTTAAAGAGAATCTTCAATTCACAAAGCAATTATTACAAATGACCCAAATTAAGACTTTTAATTTTTTTTAAATATGCACCTCGTATAATTTTTCATTGCCTACATTTTTAAAAGCAATTTTAAGCTAGTTGCAGAATATGCAAAATAAAAAAACTCTTTGACAGAGAGATGCTCTAGGAAGTTGAGGTATTGCTGTTTGTTTTTTAACTAAGATGATTTTAGGAAACCTTCCTTCCACACTCAGCACCCTCTTTTTTGTGCCCAGAATGTTGCTGCTATTAAACTGACATTGTCCAGGGAAGTCTTGCTCAGAGCAGTTCGAGGCAAGAACTCCCTGGTCATGGGAGAGGTTCTTAGACAGGAGTTACTGATGTACTTTACAGCTGCATTCTGGAAGTACTTGCTGGTTGTATTCCATGTGCCAATACTATAGTAGATAACTGGTAATGAGATAGTAATCAGATATTGCCCCTGTGCTTAGTTGATCAGTGTGTGGACCTCCCATTACTCTGAAATGTCTGAAGAGTAACTACAACCCATAAAAAGAGTACAGACACTCCCACAGAATAGCATTTCTGAAACAGAGTAAAATGATGGTGTGGTTTGCGCACTAGTAGAATCATTCCATAGTCAACAGATAACAAGTAGTAAAGACTACGTGTGGGGGTGATGGTTTTTCCAGAAGAGAAAAGTATTGGTGGGGGGTGTCTGTATGGAATCTCTGGATCTTGCTGACTTGTGTAGTGAGCTGAATTAGGTTTATTACATTACTGTGAATTACTCATTCCTGTGAAGTCAAGTCGTAGCAGGCTTCTGGTATTGTTGAAAACCTAACATTGCTAAAATACAGCCTATTTAGTATTTTTATTCATGGAAAATTTTTAATCAAGTCATATAAGACAGTGGTTTAAACAGTAAAAGAAAAATGAGTTACAACTTTTTTTCTCTTTTTGCCCATTATAAACTGTATAATAATCGCAATGATAACTACATAAAAGCACACTTTCTTTATTAGAATAATTAAAACTCTTTGATTTTAGGAGCTGGAACGCGCATGGAGAGAATATGATAAGTTAGAATATGATGTAACTGTCACCAGGAACCAGATGCAGGAGCAGCTGGATCGCCTGGGAGAAGTTCAGGTAGGAAAGTGTCGTGTTCTTGCTTTGTTTTAGCTGGTACTGATTCCACCCACCCTGTTGGATTCATAACAGTTTTTACAATGTTGGCTACCTAAGACCTGGGTTTGAAAGCTTCCAATGAGAGGAATTGTTATATCTCACAAAATTTCCCATCTTCCATTGTTTAAAAGTTCTTTATTCCGTGAGGTACGTGGTATGAGCACTGAAGTGTTCTGTGCTTCCAGCTAACTGTATGTCACTTGGTGTTGAGGTGTTGAATTATAAATGAATTTATCAAATAATGCATATTTTATTTTTATTGGAATTTTTTATATTAAATGCTGCTTTTTTAAACAAACCTGTATGTCATGTATTATCTTGACTGACATGTTATTCAGATAGGGGACAGTATAGCACCATGTGGAATACAGAATCCAGTTTCATGAATAAGCAGACCTGGGACCATGTTCTAGGTGTTAGTTTTCTTACCAGTAAAACAGAAGTAAGTTTTTTCTTGTTTATGGTCTGTTTTTTCCATGACAGACTGAATCGGCAGGAATTCAGCGTGCGCAGATTCAGAAAGAACTTTGGAGAATCCAGGATGTCATGGAAGGCCTGAGTAAGCACAAACAGCAAAGAGGCCCTGCGGAAACGGGTAGGTTAGCTTTTCTGTGTTGCGCCCGCAGTGATTGTCCACAGTTTACATCTAAATGGGAGGACACAGGGAGTGGGGTTACTTTTGTTTTCATAGATTTTCAACATCTGAACACAGGCACTCTTTTTTTTTGTGGTCATTATACAACTTTCTAAAGGAAAAAGCAGCCTCACCCACTCAAAAATAAATCATGGTTTTGTGTGTTTTGTAATTATATAAACACAAACTTTTTTTGATTTTATGAGTTTTTCCCCCACAACAAAGAATAGAATCATGCTATACTTATTTTCAGCCCTTTGCTTTTTTCTCCTTAACTGCAGTATAGTAATTGCTGTGAAAGAGTTATTTGTATAGAGAGACTATATTTATTTCTGTGGTGATGGACATGGTTTTAGGTTTGGGGGTTGGTTGGTTGGTTGGTTGTTTTTTTCCCCTATCATAAACATGCTATAATGAACATTATTATATCTGTAAATATAAACACATATGCTATAATTAAGAATTCCAGTTGGGAAATGAGCACATATTATCTATTTTGATAGGCATGCCAGACTGCTTTCCCAAAAGATGATATCAAAATGTACTTAGACCAATAAATGTTTGAGGAAACCCTTTTTTCTATACTCTTATTTAACTTAGTTGTTTTAATTTGTCTTCTTAAAATTCATTTGAAATTCTGAAGGCTTAATTTAAATCAAGTGAAATGAGCCCTGACTGGCGTGACTCCGTGGATTAGGCATCGTCCTGTGAACGAAAGGGTCTCCAGCTCGATTCCTGGTCGGGGCACAAGCCTGGGCTGTGGGCCAGGTCCCAGCTGCAGGTGTGCAGGAGGCAACCAATCAGTGTTTCTCTCTCTTGCACATCGATGTTTCTCTCTCCATCTNGAAATTCTGAAGGCTTAATTTAAATCAAGTGAAATGAGCCCTGACTGGCGTGACTCCGTGGATTAGGCATCGTCCTGTGAACGAAAGGGTCTCCAGCTCGATTCCTGGTCGGGGCACAAGCCTGGGCTGTGGGCCAGGTCCCAGCTGCAGGTGTGCAGGAGGCAACCAATCAGTGTTCTCTCTCTTGCACATCGATGTTTCTCTCTCCATCTCATTATCCCTCCTTTCCCCGCTCTCTAAAAATAAATAAATAAAATCCTTTAAAAAGAATCTGTAAAATAAGTGAAATCAAATTACTTTTTTTTCCCTGTAATTTCAAAAGATATGTTTAGTGTTAACTTGTGTTTCACGATTTTTTGACAGGTACAGCAGTATCAAAGCCTTTCTCAACAGTTAAGTACAAAACTGAGGTAAGTTTGGATTGTTTGTCTGTAAATCATTTTAAGTATTTAAAGCATGAATTAGAATTGTCTTCTCTACTCATGAAAGCGTTTTATAAATATATTCAAATTATTGTTTTGGTCTTGACATTTCACTGGTTCAGTAATTTGGTACTTCTAACAAATGTGATTTTTCTTCCCTTAAAGTAAAAAATGTAATCACTATTATTCATCTGTGTTAGAACTTTAACATTGTCATACTTTTTCTGATATAAGTAATTTGAATACTTACGTTGCTATACTTGGTAAAATGTGTAGGATGATTGACAGATAAGTTGGCTGTGTATCATGCGTACCATAAAGGAATTGCAACTGCAAAGAGATACTGTCAACCTAATCGAAAGAATCTGTGGTTTTGAATTATGTATAAAAGCCAATCAAAAAGAGGTGTTTATCTTTTTTTCCTTAAAAATTGCCCCCAAAATTAGACAGTGAGATTTTCAAATTAACTTTTTTCTTCTGTTTTTAAAATGAAATACAGTAGTGCCATATATCTGTTCAGATGTTGAGCTTCAGAGTAAAGCTAACCTATGTGTTACCAAGAAAAGATTCAAGCATATTTCAAACCATATTGGCTATCATAAATATTTTGGATCTTACTTTACAGTATGAGACTTTTAGCTTGGCAGTGTCCCTTTAATTATCTTAAAGCTAATTTAAGTTAACTTACCATTGCAAAGAATTTAGATACACTTAATTCAATATGCTTATCTAAATAAGGTGACTATTCTACAATCTTTAGGAAGAGGAAGTAGTCCCACCTCGTCCTCCACTTCCTCGGTCCTATGACTTTACAGAGCAGCCTCCCATAATCCCCCCTCTGCCCAGTGATAGCAGCTCCTTGCTCTGTTATAGCAGGGGCCCAGTCCATCTGCCTGAAGAAAAGAAGATTCATCAAGTTCAAGGATATACAAGAAATGGATCTCACTGTGTAAGTGGCTACAATAGCCACAGAACAATCAATTATACACGCCCTGTCATTTTTTAAAATGAATTTATTTTACATTGAGACTTGTTTTTATTATAACACCAGTTTTAACCATGACTTTTTTGTTTGTTTGTTTATAATGTCATTTTTTGTTTGTTTTTCCTGTTTTGGTTGTATTGTCCTCACTTTTTAATATTTTCACAATTTTTAAATCTTTCATGATTTATTTTTCATTAATATTTTTCTAAAATGTTTATTTTGTATTTGTCTAAGGAGTCATAATTTAAATATACCATTTTGGGATATCAGAGGCAAGTGAAAATTTTAAATCAGAAAGAAGCAAGAAAGAAAAAGATGACTAGGAATGATAGAAGGGTTGGGATGAGTGCAGTCCAGTCTAAGAAACCTGATGGAGGGTGGCCATAGCCAAGGAGAGGTGTTTCCCATGGAAGCTGGGGTGAAACAAATCCATGTAAACTATAACAAGCAAGGAGAAGAGAATAAGGGAAAAAAGCAATAGGGCTAATTGAGTTAATATGATATCATTGTTTTCAGACCTCAGTTATGATAAAAATGTTCTAAAGATATTATCCCTAAGAGAATATTCCTAATTTTAAAATCAAAACATTTACCTGTTCAAAATATCTCATCGGTAATTTTCTACCTTAGTTATAACACCTATTAATCAATTGTGTTATACCCAAGATAGCTAGCTGACATTTTAACTTTTAGAGTTTGATATGAGTCTTTAGAGGTAAACATTTTAAAAGAAACTTTTAGCAGTTTTATAATAATACATACCTTCATTTCAAGGGTCCAGATTATAGACTCTACAAGAGTGAACCAGAGTTAACAACGGTGGCAGAAGTTGATGAATCTAATGGAGAGGAAAAATCAGAACCCGTTTCAGAGATGGAAACTTCAGTTAAAGGTCAGCATTTGGGATGTGTTTTATCGCCTGGGTTTTTCAGACATTTTAGCAGTGGGTTCAGTTTTCATGTTGACCCCAGTAGTCATGCAGGTCCACAATCCCTTACCTGAGAACTATGGAGTCTGGTCAGTTTGTGAATTCAGAAGTTTCATGTGTTAGAAAGAAAAGTAGCATGATGCATAAGCCACATTTTACATGTCACCCCAGCCAGGCCTATTAAACACATCGGTGTTTCTGGCATATATATCCCAGGTGGAAAAAAACTTTCATGTCAGTTAGGGTTGGATTTTACTGAGAAATAAGTGACAATTTTTTAAAGGCCTTTCTTTTTCTATTTAAACATTGTACGTAAAAGATTAAAGGCTGAAACAAATTTTCAAACAATTTCTATAAAATGAATAAAATTGTCCATGAAATACTACCCTTACTCTGTGTGTACTCTGATTTTTCTTTAAGTGTTGGTCATTTTCAATGTTGTAAAGAAAAAGGGTTAGGGGAGGAGGGTATTCAGGATTAAAAACTTGGAGAAGACCAGTCACAGAGCAGTGTTTGAACCTTGACTGTGTTATGGTTCGGAGGGAAAGTCTCTACAGATATTCTTGAGGCAATTGCGGAAATTTAAATGTGTTCTTGCTATTGTCTAATAGTAATATTCTGTGGTTATGTTATGATAATTAGGAAACATTTAGAAGAATAATTGTAACTTACTCTAATTGAAAACTCATTGGATTCCATCAAAATTTAAAACCTGCCCATCAGAATGGGAGAAAATATTAGCAATACATGTACCTGACAGAAGGCTTGTATCCAGAATATCTTTTTAAACTCTTACGAGTCAATAATAAACACAGACAAGCCAATCAAAAGTGGGCAAAACACTACATATTCAAAAAGTTTACAATTCTGATTAATCGTAAAAGAAATGCAGTTTTAATGCAAATTAAAATCACAATTTACACCTTCTAGACTCCAGAGTGACTAAATTCTAAAAGATGACTAAGTGTCGGTGAGGATGTAGAGCAATTAGAACTCACACGTTCCCAGTGGTGGGATAGGATAGAACAACTATTTGGCTGTTTCTTTCAAGGTAAACATGTAGTTAGTGTAGTAAATAATTTTGCTCTTATATCTTTACTTAAGACAAATGAACACATAATTTCTCAAAAAGACTTCTACAAGGATTAATTAAGCTTTAATTCATAATAGAAAAAAACTAGAAGCAACCATATGGCAGTCAATAAGAGTGCAGGTAAACAAATCTTCATACTCCTTGGTAATTTTTAAAAAACTACCGATAAATACAATGTGTCTGAATCTCAACAACATGTATAAACATGAAAAAAAAACAGCAACTATGTTGAATGAAAGAAGCCCAACACAAGAGACACATGGTGTATGACTCCCCTTTTTTGAGGTTTGAGACTAGGCAAAACCAATCCATTGGTGATAGAGGAGAAGTAGTTGCCTTTGGCAGAAGAGCGGATTGATCAGAAGGAAACTGTGGGGTGGTAAGGGTGGTCTTCATCTTGTTTAAGCTGATCCCACAGGCATACATTTGTCAAACCTCACCGATTGTACACTTAGCATGTACATTTTGCCTCGATAAAACTTGAGAGGCAGTAAAGACAAAACCTGGGAGAGTTTGCTACTTACTGATCATCAGTTAAGAGAACTCTACAATACTTCAGGTAGAAGGATCAGAGAACTAAAGTATTTGACAATAGTTGCACATGAAACAGGAAGAGGCTCATTGGTGTGAACATGTTCTACGGTCCTTGTACTGTTCCAGAGAATTGTAATGATCCTGACTGACTTTAGACTTTAAAAGTTAAATAGGACTATATTGTCTTCCAAACTTATACGGAGGCAACCTAAACAGTAATCCGAAAGAAGAAAGCGTGGGAAAGAAATAGAGAAGTAAGCAAAATCTAAAGCAAAACATAAGTTGTCAGAAGTAAATCTAAATACATTAGTAATTACAACAAATCTATTTGAACTAAATGCTTCACCTGAACAAAGATTGGCAAACTGCCTAAAGTTAGAAACACAACTATATGGTATTTACAAAGACATCTAGAACTTGAGTTTACTAAGAAATTGAACATACTATTGAGTGAAACCATCAAGTCGCAGAAACATATAATATATAATTCAGTATCCAAATATGTTAATAATATGTAAAACTAAAATAGTATATTTTTGGAATTTAGACATCACAGAACTAGACAGAAAAGCAGGGGGAAGATACACACATAACTTGAGTTACTACCCCTGCGACAAGACGGGGGAAGAGGTCTAGGAAGGCTGAGAAAAGGCCACCAAAGGTTCTGACGGTGTTTCCTGAACTGGGGGATGGCTGAAAGTCGAGGAAGTTAGATGATCATTCATTCCACCAATGTGTGCATTTACTCATAAAAAATACAACATCTGAAATATGTTCTCTAACACAGTTTGAATTCTTCCTCAGAGTTTTGCCTCTTTCAAAATTTTGGCTGTTTTACTTGTAAGTCCTCATCTAAATAGTTGTCCAAAGTACACAGATCAATCGTGGTGTGTTTGTGGCGCATGTCTTGAAGTAGGGCTTTTAAAAAAATATGGACCACTGGCTGGCACAATAGAGGCTTTTTCTTTGTTTGAGTTGCAAAATTACGTATATCGTGTATCAGTTTAACTCTTCACATTCTCAAATATAATACTTTATAGTATAAACATCTCTCAAGACCATACTTTCAGGGATCATTTCTACAGTTCATTATATAAACACCTCAGAGAGTTCGTAGATAATATTAAAATTTAAATGAGTGCCCTGAATGATGGACCCATTTGTCTTTGCAAGGGGGTGGTGAACAAGACACTTTTTTTTCCCCAGTTGATGTTAGGTTTTTGTGTGTGTGTTTGTTGTTTTCTTCTTAGAGAAAGTGACAGTACTTACCTGTAATTAACTATTGGTAGCATTGTTAGTGTGTTCTTTATTGAGACAATAAGTACAGTGTAGTTGAAAGAGACCAACTGAACACGAAAGACGTTTAGGTAAATTGCTTAAACCGGGCCATTTTGTATCATCTGTCTTATGTGAGAGGATTAGATGAAGGTACTTTCAACCCCCCAAAATGTGAACGCTTTGCGAAAAAGCAGAGCAGCCACCAGGGCGAACACAGGAGCTCCCAGCTGTGCTGCCGATGAGCTGCGTGCACCAAGGATGCAAACTAACCCATCTCTGCCCTTCATTAACCGTTTTTTTACAGGGTGGTTGTGAGGATAGGTGATCTATCAAGTGTACTAAATTTTTAACATCTCAGTCTGTAGAGCTGTGTTTCCAACCCTCATTCTAAATTTGTCTAGTATAATACAATTGGCTAGCTTACTAAGTAGAGTAACTGATGGAAAGCTACTGCATTTTCCCTGGCTCTTTTCAAGCAACTAATGTGCCTTGTGATCTTAAAAGCCTCAGAAGTTGACTATGTCGAAGACAGCAGTGCTGTGCGAGAGCTGATCACTGTTTTCATTTTCAGGTGCCCACTTTCCTGTTGGAGTGGTCCCTCCAAGAACAAAATCACCAACCCCCGAATCTTCCACAATAGCCTCATACGTAACCTTAAGGAAAACTAAGAAGATGATGGATTCAAGAACGGTATTTAGCTAGAAATTAATTTCTAGAAGGATTCTGATACCTTGTTATTGCTTCCTTATCTGTTTCCATTTTTAGTGTTTTATCAAAAAACTTGTTATGTACTTGTTAAGAAAAACTAACCTTTTAAAAACACATGTACAGGGAATTAGCACCTCAGAGGACAAACCTACTCAATACCTAACATAGGTTTCCCTTTGATCACCTCTGACATGGGGCGTAGCCCACAGTTTATGTAACCTCTTCTTAGATAACTGTCCTGTATTATATCTCTTGACACTTCTAGTATTTTCCTTGATGAGAGCAATGCATATGTCCTGTGGTCACCCAAGTCAATGGATTCCAAGCTAACCTGAGTTTGCAGGGCCTTTCAGCTGGTACATTTGGAGTGTGCCAACCCTCTGCTTACTCTGAGAAATGTACATTGAGGCTGGGAAGTAAGTCCCGTATTTTATACTTTCATCCGAGATCCGTTTAATTCAAACTGGCTCTAACCAGTCCAATCCTAGTCTTAGGAAGATTCTCAGGGTACCTACCTCCCTTTCACCAAGTAGTCTCAGAAATTTGAGCTTTTCATTGTTATGAAGTCTCCCCTTACTTGAGATCATTTTAAGATATGAGACTGAAAGGTCCTATAAATGAATAAGTTTATGGTTGTCTTTGAAAGCTATTGATGTATAGCTGCAAAGTATATGTCAAAAAATCTGACAAATCTATAAATAAGAACTATAGCTGGTACAAAACTGCAAAGACCTATAAATTAATTATTATAGAATAAAATACTAGCTATGTACCAATATTAACAGTAGTGGCCATGGTCCTATAATACTGTTTGTTTGTTCATAGAGAGTTGGGCATTTTTTGCAGATTGGAGGGTGTGTTCTTTGGAAATTATAGTGCTAAAATAAACAGAAAAAAGACTAAGATTGTTGGGATTGAGGAGAAAGATATTAATGGATTTATATTATTGTTTAACTGTCTTTTTTATATAACTCTCTTAAATGCTAGAAGAAAAGACTTCTACATAATGAAATACTGGGGGAGAAGTATAGAAAACTATAGGTATATAATGTTGGTCTAAAAAAGACCTTTAAAAGCAATACCAGAAGAAAATAACTGCAATATAACAAACAAGCTCCATGATATATGAGGGATAAATATAAATAATTTATTTTTATGGGTTTTTATGGAAAATATGAAACATAGTTCACAAATAAATTAAAATTGCTCAACCCCAATGATAATTTTTAAATTGCTAACTGAGCTTCCCAAATGAGAGACTTACTTCCAGTTGCAACATTGGAGGAAAGATCTAAAAATTATTAATATCCAGCTTTCAAAAAGAAGAAAGTAGCCCTGACTGGTATGGCTCAGTAGATTGGGCGTCCTGCAAATCAAAAGGTCACTGGTTTGATGCCCAATCAGGGCACGTGCCTGGGTTGTGGGCCAGGTCCCCAGTAGGGGGCATGAAAGAGGCGACCGATTGATGTGTCTCTTGCACGTTGATGTTACGCTCCCTCTTTTTCTCCATTTCTTTCCCTCAAAATAAATAAAATCATTTAAAAACAAATAGATAGAGAAAGAAAGAGAGAGAGAGAGAAAGAAAGAAAGAAAGAGGGAAGGAAGGAGGGAGGGACGGAGGGAGATTTCACAATAACCGGATAAAGTTCCAGTGTGACGTTTGTGTATAAACAGAATAAACAAGAAAAATGCATTTTTGTGGTTACTAAAAATACAACAGAAAGGGCTGCTAATGTAACCAACTTTCCAGTCAGTATTAGAATTTACTTTTTTTGTTTTGCAAAAGCAAATATGTTTTATCTTAAAAATAAATGAGATTTGGTATTTCTGCACATTAATAAGCTTTTTCAGTTTTCCTTTTCCATTTAGTTTTGGCCTGAGCACTTTAAGACATCTGTCCTGTACAGTTGAGGGTAGTTCCAGAGTCACAGCTCCTACCCTGCAGACACTTTTCAGATTGGAGTGAAGAGACCATTCTTGGCCATTAGCCTAATATCATGCTCAGGTCACAGGAATACTTACTTCTGCCCTGGGTTTTCCTAAAAAGTCCCCCTAACTCTTCCAGCGTCTTCATCAGTTTCCACCAATTCAGACCATAGCTCCTAGAATATGTTTAGTCTTTAAAAGGTCTATTATATAGCCTTGGCTGGTGTAGCTCAGTGGATTGAACAAGGGCCTGTGAACCAAAGGATTGCTGGTTCGATTCCTGGTCAGGACACATGCCTGGGTTGCGGCCAGGTTACCCCCACCCCCAGTAGGGGGTGCAAAAGAGGCAACCACACATTGATGTTTCTCTCCTCTTCCTCCTTCCCTTCCCCTTGGTCTAAAAAGAAATAAATAAAACCTTTAAAAATAAAATAAATAAAAAGTCTATTATATAAAATAAGCTAAAATTTGCTTATGATTAATTATTGAAGTATTTGGCTATTACACCAATATTGTTTTATATCTTTAGTGAGGAAGAGAAAAGTAAGAATGGGTCGTTGACTGGGACTAATATTTTTAAACCCTTCACTAACATAAAATCATAAAAATGTTTATAGAAGGGAGATAGATCCATAGTTTTATTATTGATCATAAACTAAGGATGTTTCCTCTACTAGTCCTTCACAGTTAATATGTGGCTTAAGAATTTACATTTTCATTAAAATAAACGCCCTATTTTCTCCTCATTTGAGTTTTATGCAATTTCCTATTGCAGGACGAAGCTGCCATGCCCTTTTGTATTTAAAAGAGAGAAACAGAATATCCTCACTAGTTTCTCTTCCTTCTCCTTCCCTTCTTTCTCTTTCTCTTTCTCTTTCTCTTTTCATCAAATACATGCATCGCCAATTATCAGTTAAGGATAAAATTACCTGCCTTTCTGGTATTGTCTACATGACCTCCAAAACCTTCACTTTTGACTTTGAATACAAAAGACATGCATCTTAGAATCTATTTTATTTCGACATACTTTTCAGATGTCACTCTGTATTTATGTATTCGTGTGTTTATTTTTAATGTAAAGGAAAGACCAAGAAGTGCAGTGGAACAGCTCTGTTTGGCTGAAAGTACTCGACCTCGCATGACTGTGGAAGAGCAAATGGAGAGAATAAGGAGACATCAACAAGCGTGCTTAAGGGAAAAGAAAAAAGTATTAAATGTTATCGGTGCTTCAGACCAGTCACCCTTACCAAGCCCTTCAAGTTTAAGGGACAGTCCGTTCAGGGTTACCCAGGTATATCATTTGCATTTCATCTTTCTTGTGTGAAAATCCAGCATCACTTGAATCTTAGAATCATAGTTACATGTTTGGTGGGTGTTCAGATGTCTGCAATGTGGATAGTTGTTATTGAACTTCGGGAATAATACGCTAAGGCAGCTCAGTGTAATAGAAATTGTCCTTTGTCCAGAGAACCAGAGTTAAATGACTTGTCAGATGCCCTTGCAGGAGCTGTGAACTTCATCTCCTCTGCTGTAGATCAGGCGCGGCCTGCCCCCTCTGCTTCACGGAGATTCTAAAGCACTTTTGAAGACAAAAGTGCTTTCAGCAAATGTAAAATGCCATGCAGTTTACCAACGTAGTCCCTAGCTCCCCTCCCAGGAAACGTGTATTACTCTGTCCTAATTTAACATGACTTCAATTTCTAGCAGGACAGAGCTTCTAAATAAAATTTCTATTCATTTTCTTTCAACTACAGTAAGTTGACGCCATTCCGTTTCTTATTTATTATCCCAACTCATAAATACAGAACCAACTGGCAGACCAATGCCTGGTCTGTCCAAATTGGTAGACGTGGATCAGCCGCAAGGCTTCCCCGGGTTCGTAGAAGGTCCGTTTTCATCTAACCAAGAGCAGGCATTGCTAATGGAGATTCAGCTGACTCATGGTTGGATAACTGCATTCTACAAATTGCAAAATGGGTGATCTTAAAAATAAAAGGCGAGGATAAAAAAAGTGTGTGGAATACTGCCATATGTTAATGTGCCATGTATTAATACATAAGTAATGTATGTGAGTACATTAGCATCTATTAAATATATTTAGTTCCTCTTGATCTTCATCAGGAAACCTTGTGAGTGAAGATCCAGCTCTTTTGCAGAATTAACATGTGCCATCTGGATGGCTGTGTAGTTTGAATCTCAGAATGCGGTGTGTCTTTTGCACAGACTCGAAGGAAGGACGATAACACAAAGGAAGCGGACACTGTCGTTAGAGAAGACGATACAAAGACAAACCACGAAGCTCCTGCAGCAGAAATTGTTCGACTAGAAGAAACTGAACCTCAAAATACAGATTTCAGCAAAGAGGTAGAGCGATTATTTTAGGACAAATAACCCAAAGGGGTAGATTTTTGAAGATTAGATCCAGTGGTTGTAAGGTTTAAAGTCCTGTTTTATTCTGTCACAGAAGCCAAAGATCTAAGTGAAATGGTCAGTTTTGTATAATTTAATTGATCAGTTGAAAACTTAAAATGTGGTCACTCGAGCCTGGACTAAATTACTGCTAACCCAATTAAATTTGGAGTCTTACTTCCCCACACAACTAATAGCAATGTGCTTTGTGCCTTTGGGCAAATAACTTAAAGATACTTGAATCTAAAGATACTTATATTTTAATAAGTATTTGATAGGGTATGATTTTCATAATAAACTTTTATTTGGGAATTATTTTAGATTTACTATTAAACACGAATGCTTTGAAAAAGAGCATCTTTTTTTCTTATTCTATAGTGTAAAAAAACTGAAAATGTTTTTTACGAAACGCCTTTCAAACCTGAGCCAAATGGAGTAAATTCTGAAGACGTGATGGATAAAGAAACAAACAAAGAAAAAATGCCTGAGGATATTTCATACAGGTAATAATTAGGGAAAAGAAACAAAGAAGTCATTCGCAAATTTGTATACCTGCTTGAAAATGGTGAACATTAGCCCTGGCTAGTGTGGTTCAGTGAGTTGAGCACCAGCCTGTGAAACCAAAGGTTCACTGGTTCGATTCCCAGTCAGGGCACATGCCTGGGTTGCGGACCAGGTTCCCAGTAGAGGGGGCATGTGAGAGGGAACCACACATTGACATTTTCTCTTTTTCTCCCTCCTTTTTTCTCTGTCTAAAAATAGAATAAATAAGAAATTTAAAAGAAAAAATGGTGAACTTCAAAGTCAGAAAGTTGGATTCCAGTCCCAACAAGCTACCTTCTTAAGGTGCAGTTTCCTCAGTTGTAAAAATGCTGATAATACTAGTATCCATCTTACAAGGGTATTGTAAGGATTGAAAAAGAAAATACAAGTATAACACTTAACACTGTGCTTACTACCTAGGAAGTAGTTGATAAATACATTTTTTAAAAAAAAATGGCAAAAGGCACATGAGCTATAACAAAGTTAAGCACCTTAGCATTGCCTACATATTGATGGGCATTCATCAAAAGAAAGCAAAGTTGTCTAATAAGCATTCCAAAAATTATAATGATTCATTATTTATTTCTTAGCTGTGTTTGTTAACCTATGTTCTTAAGTGCATGTTCTCAGTCTCACCCTCCATTAAAACGTCAGCAATGCTGGAAAAGAGAAATGCTGTGGCTGAGTCTTGCTGTTGATGCCTTTACTGCAATGAATAGCAGGATTGAATTTGGAAAATATTTGGCAATAGCTGATTTTTTAAAATCTCTGCTGAATTTTTCTGAATAGGCATAGATTTAACACATCACATATACACACACAGGCAACAGTATGGTGATAGCCAGAGGGAAAGGGGAGGTGGAAGAGGGCTGAGGGTCACGGTGGGTAAATAGGGACAGAAACATAAGAGACTTTGCTTTGGGCGATGGGCGCGTGATGCAGTGTGCAGGTAATGTTTTGTTGAGTTATGCACCTGAAACCTCAATGGCTGGTTTGTTTGTTTTTTTAACCAGTGTCACCCTAGTGAACTAGTAAACAAAATATGTGAGTTTATAATAATCTAGCAACAACAACACAAAAAGAACTTGTTCTCCACATTAGAGTGTACTAAGGAAAACTTACTATCCCAAAACTTGGCACATAAAGGGAAATAATCAAATGTTTACTTTGGCTTTCCCAAATGCAGCCAGAGTGTGTGAGGAAATTTGTTTTCTTTTTAGAAGAATTTCACTCACTAATGAGTGAGAAGTCTCTAAGAATATCGCTTAGAAGTCTCTAAGTCTAGGATATTGCTGTTTTGCTAACCCTGAGGAAATAATGGATTTGAATAGTCCTCAAGGGCTGCTTACACTGTTCAATGAAATAATCTAACAGGGTATTTTATACTGACCTGTTCAAGTGGATGACTTGTGAACTCACTGATCGTTTTTACCAATGTGAAAAGAGACAACCTGTCTTTCTTCTTCCAGAACTTAAATTTGATTAAGCCTCAACGTCATAGTAGTTTTTTTTAAATATGAAAGATAGAGCACCAGCCCATGTGGCTTTGTCGGGTGTTGTTCCACAAACCAGAAGGTCACTGGTTCTCCTGGTCGGGGCAAATGCTTGGTTGCGGTTCAGTCCCCAGTTGGGACATGTACAGAAGGCAATGGATTGACGTTTCTCTTTTACATCAGTGTTTCTCTCCCTTTCTCCCTCCCTTTCTCTCTCTCTAAAATCTAAAATTTAGAAAAACTTTTTAAAAAATTTTAAATGAGGTATACAAGTATCAAAGTCCAGAATCCGATAAACTGTAAGGACAGATAAACCTGGTTCTTTCACAAATAATTGGCAAAGACTGAACGGCGGTTGGGGAGTAGTATATTTTATATTAAAGTAGAGTAGAAGAGACTTTTCAGGCAAATACCCTGTATAGACTTTGTTTTGATCCCGATTCAGACATAACTAAAATGACATTATGAGGAAAGCTGGTAAATTTGAGCACCAATTGGATATTTGTTGATAATAAATACAAACTGAAGTATTTACAGATTGAGTGATATGTCTGGAATTTGCCTTAAAAATAATTTGGGAGTTTAGACCCCCCTGCTGTAGCTCAGTAGATTGAGTGCTGACCGGGGCACATGCCTGGGTGGAGGGCCAGATCCCCAGTGGGGGTCGTGCAAGGGGGAACCTACGGCTGCCTCTCGCACACACAGGAGTTGCTCTCCCTCTCTCCCTCCCTTCCCCTCTCTAAAAATAAATAAGTAAAATATTTAAAAAAATAATAATTGGGGAGTTTAGATGAATCAAGATTGGCAAAATGTAGATAATTACTGAAACTCAGTGTACAGATTTTATATTATTCACTGTAATAATTTTCATAATTTCCATAAGAAAGGGGGAAAAGAAAAGAGATTAATTGCAAGCAAAATATTAGCAATTCTTAAGTATGGGGAGTGACATCTTTTCTATATGGTTAAAATTTAATAATAATAAATTGGAAGAAAAAATCATTGCATTCCGTAATAAATTTTAAAATATCTATCTTCATTAGCCCTCAGGGTGAGACACAGATCACAAATCATAAATCAGAAGTCCACCCTGAAGAAAATACAAAGGACAGTGTCCATGAGCAGGAAGAAAGTGTCACTTCTTATGAACCAGTCCCCGAGGCTTCTAAAGGAAACCAGACAATGGCAGGTAGGTATTACGCATCTCGCCCTTTTTCTCAGTGGTACTTCCTCCCTGTTTTCCGTGTGAAGGTTTTAGCAAGAGAGCCTTTGAAGTACCTTGACCACAGAATAATCAACCTTTGCCTTGTGCAAGCACCTTCTGGCTGGCCGGGGTGCTGCTAAAAAAACCGGGAGGGGCAACCCTGCCTAACCAGCTAAATCCACACGGAGCCTGTCCTGGCTTGGGATCTGTTTGTTCAGTTTGGGTTTTGGTTTTAATCCTAACACATACCAAACATTTTTTTCTAATGAGAAGATTCTTCGGTACTTGGAAAATTGACCTGTTTCTCTGAGACTGGATTTTCAGGGTGTTCACATTTTTTGGATTCTTCACATATCTTTTTTTCTCTTTTTCTTTCTTTAGGATTTTGGGTAAAGGGTAGGGATAGGGAGGGAATCACATCACTAGTGTGTGTTAGCAGCTCAGGAAGCCATTCCTAGTCACCTTCCCTCTGCCCCCCAACTCCCAGTCATTTTGCAAGAGGGTAAGTACAATGAAATTCAATTATTCAGCATTGTGCTTAGGTAGAGCGTGTTTTGTGTTTTATATACATGTGACATGCAAATTTATATCATTGTGTTTCTTTTTAACGCTATTAGCCACTGTTTTTCCTTTGTCTCTATCACCTATAAAGTGGTATACACAGAGATACTCACTTCTTTTCCCCTGTCCCTGACACTTAGTCATTGCGGCAGGTCTAGGTCAAAGCTGTTTGTGGAGGTATTAAACCCACAACATTTCAACTATCTGTAGCATTTAGTTTAGCTGCGTGGAACTAGAAAGGCTTTTGGGGAGTGATTCACAGATAAGACACATGAAAACTGATCTCGAAGCAGAAAAAAATTTTTTCAATTATTTTTTTCTAGTTTTATGTAAGATAAAATTGAGATACATAATCTTGTATACATTTAAGGTGCACAAGGAAGAAGAATGTTTCAACAGCCTTCCGAGACATTTTGTGCTGAATAATCAGTTCCCAGACCAGAAAGGAACAACCCAGCACAGCTCTTAATTCCTCCTTAGAACATGTTCTTGTGGTGTGGGGTTCCAGCATCAGGTTTCCTTCCCCACATGTCGTAAAGATCTTTATCTTCTCGCATTTTCATGGTGTGTTTTAGGGAAAAGTCTGTCCTCTCCTGAGTCGGCAGCCTCACCAGTTCCGTCTGCCCAGCCGCAGCTCACAGAAGGATCGCATTTCATGTGTGTGTAGTCTCGAAAAAAGTACGTTGTTTCCCTTTGCACTTCACCCTCCGAGTTCCTGATTGGAATTTTACTAATTTGTCGGTTTAGTGAATAGAAACTGGGATTAATTCTAGATCGTGCTCAGGCATCGTTGCCAGAGCAAGTAACTCACGTTTCCAACACTGGCCCTTCCAGTGATTGGCTGCATGACAGCGTTTTCTCTCTTTTCATCTGTAAAAACAGCAAAGCCTGGAGGGTGCGTCCTGTGCCAGGACTGGCCTCCCAGCCTGCTGCAGCTGTGTCCCCACCCAGTGCTCCTCTCCGTAGTCGGGTCCGGGAAGTCTGTTTGAGCCATTCCGTGTTGATTGAGGAACGTTTTTTAAGTTAGGGTGACACACCTACCTCGTCGGGAGTTTGTTTGTTCATTATTTTTTAAGACAAAGAAATGTTTAAGGTATAGCCAAATAGATGGAATATTAAAATCTTTAAGATATATCAGTCAAATTCATGCTACATTTTTAAGACAGAGAACTAGTTACTCAAAAAGCCGTGGGTGGGGAAATGGAGAAGGAGAAAGTCTTTCTGGGTAATGTTTCTTAAACCACAGTTTCAGAACTGAGAATAAGTTTCTCAGGTCTCATTGTTAAACTTGAAACAATTGCAAAAAGCTGCCTACAGTTCTGTACCTGTAAATGTACACTGTTTTTAACTTCTCAGAAAAACTGGGAGGTGTGGAATGAGCACTTTATGCATTTCTTTTCTCTCTTTTTTTTTTGCATTTTTTTCTGAAAGTGTCTACCAGATCTATAAATGTTTTGTGCCTTAAGGTGACCACCAGCTTCTGTTACACAATTATAAGCAGCGAAAACACCTAGAGACCTGAGCGTTGTTACGAACACATCACTCGATTTTCTGATTCTCACACTACATGAGTGCAAATACTAGCTTGACCAGGTGTGCTCCGTAGTGCTTCTTTCCTGGAATCTACTTCCACTCGCACCTGGCAGTGGCAGCCATGGTCTGTGCCCTTCCTTTCAGCCAGCAGGGTTCACGTTCACCTGTCTTGTCATAGTTGTAACTTGCATTTGAGATTTTGCCTGGCAGGAGTCCGGAAGAGGCCTCTGTTGGCTCTCGTTGGCTGTTGGCAGGATGGACATCCCTTCCGGAGCTGCAAACCATCTGTTTGCTATAGTCTTACCTGTGTCTTGCCTCTGTCGCTCATGTATTTAAACGTTTAACTTCGTATGTTCGGAAGTGACAGTTCTCACTAGAGACAGAATAACATCACACATGGGAGTAATAAGCATTATGCTCATCTGATTCATTCTGTATAACGAGTTAGTTGGTCAGTGGCCTCTGTCTCAGTGGAGAAATGCGCATTGAGAGCCATTCTTATCTTTTGGTTCAGTGAATAGCTTGCAACTCACTGTATGCAGGCCATTCTGATGATAAAGAATGTTCACAGTTAAAACTCAAGTACATTTCCAGGTTCTTTAAGTTGTCGTCATTGGATTTCGTTTTGTTTCACTTTTCTTTCAAGAGCTGCTAGCATTACCCACTGGACTGGCTGAGGCACAGTCACTGCTGGATTTTTCCCAGTCTGGTGAGCAGCCGCCACACCCAACTGGTGACACTCAGACATGCATCATGGCACATCTCCATGCTGTGTGCGTGTCGTCTTTCTGAACTAGCAGTTTTCACAGAACCAAGAAAGTTTTACAAAGGACACTGCTATTCGGGCAGCTCGCTACAGTATTAGATATTTTAGTGAAGTTACGCATATCTTTGCTCATTTTGTGGATCTTTTGGATTCAACCACAAACCTGGGTACACTTTTTATTCTGATTGCTATTTAATTGCACTATGTTTCTTTGCTTTGTGAGTTAAGCTTATGGAAAGGAATAGAAAATGTATTATGTTTTAGGGTTTTCATGGCCACACTTGTCACCCCCCCCCTTAATTACTTTAGAAAATGGTCATTCAATAACTTGCAAGTGTCGAAGTAAATTTCCCTCCCTTTATTTTTCAGCTACCCTGACTTCTGTTGAAATCATTCAGACTTAAGGACACGGACCTTCGGCAATGTGAGAAGATATTGTACAGTATATTTTAAATCTATGAAATTCATAGTTCTGATGCTTTTGGCCACAGAGCATCATTTTATCACTTATGGAAAATGTTTATTCCAGAACAGCTTTAATGGCCCATACGTACACTCCCCGATCTCCAGGTTGTTATCCCGACACCAGCTTGCTGCTATAATTTCAGAGTGCAAGAGGTCAAGGTGCTTCTCACCATGCAGCCCAGCGCCCGCACTCCCCGAGTCGCTCGTTTCCACATTTTGATGTTTCTAAAGTCTGGGTGGAGTTACGTTTCTTTTTCCTTTTCGGTACACCATTGTAGTTATTTCTGATGAAGCTTATTCTCTTTCGTCTTTTTTTCCTTCCCATTTCGGCTACTGCAGTGCTTTGTTTCACACTTGATTTGTAAAAATTTTATATATATATTTAAAATGTGCCATTTTATTATTGCTAAGTGAAGTACGTCCCGCTTTCCACTCTAATTATTTCTCAGTCGGATTGCAATGTCAGCAGTTACTGCCACACTCTTGTCAGCTTAAACACAGATGTTCTCGCTTACTGTTTCTTGAAAAACAATTTAAAATGTGGGTGTTTCGAAGTACTGGGCTTATATTATACTTCATTGGAATAGATGTGTACAGCAATAAGCAGGTTTCCAAATCCAGTACTTAGTTTGTGTACAAATGTAATTATGTTCATTGTGTATATATTATACAATGAGCACATGTAATGTAAGTATTAAAGGCTACTTACTATTGTTTAAATGCAAATGTTCATATCTCATTTCTTTTTTTATCATGTTAAATAAATGTTGATGTTCTTAAATAACTTGTGTTAGAATTTTTGCTCTTTCCATCTAAAATGGAAAGTCCGAGGCCCAAGAGACTTCTAAAGGAAGAAGGAAGTATGTCCATCTTATTAGAGAGGACACCATAAAAGGGCCTTTTCTGTCATCTAGTCTGACCTCCCGTGTCAGGTTCGGAACTTGAGGCCCAGGGAGATAAGTGATTTGGCCACAGTCACATTCTGTTCAATGCAGAATGTGGACCAGAATAAGTTTCCTGACTTGACTCGCCTTCTGAGGCCATCAGCTCAGCACCGCTGGGCAAATCCCGTTTGGTGCAGTCTCCCATCCCTGTTTCTGTTGGCTTCCACGTTGCAGAAAGAAGCTGTATGCATCTGGAGTCTTGTTCCACCTCCTGGTTTGGACTTGGAGGGGATTGTGGGGAGTCGAGGGTTATTTCTCTGACACAAGTAACTAGAAACTGTTTCATCACGAGTAGGACCCTCAGAGATCATTTTCTTTTACAATTCATTCTTTGCAGATGTTCACGCTCTTCAGAATCGATTACGTTTCCTTCCCTCTGTAACCTTTTGTTCATGCTCTATATTGTTCCCAGAGTGCAAGGAAATTTGATGCTTTGGATTCCCATGTAAAATGGCTGAAACTAAATTGGCAGCGGTCGGTCTTCCCCCCCACCCATGCTGCATTACAGAGGATTTAGATTTAATTCAAAATGCAGATGTGCAAAAATGTATCCTCCAAACAGAAACACGCAAAAAGAAATCCAAATACATACAGTCTGTATTGTAGGAGGTGAATGAAAAGAGGTAACGGGAAGATAGTGTTGAGCTCCGTATTCATATAAACATGTTTACACATACTACCTGTGTTGAGCTCTGTATTCATATAAACATGTTTACACATACTACCTCTATCTAAAGGTGGCACACAAAGATTTTCTCAAAGTAAATAGTCAACAGATTATTTTCCCTTTAGTTGGATATGTGTATTATTATTACAGGGGTTTTTTTGTCAGTGTGTTGGAGAGAGTTGCAATTCTTAGGTTATTGTTTGGGGGGTTTTGTGGGGCTTTCGTCTTTTTGTTTGATTGTGTGGGTGGCATGGGTGTTTTGCTTTGGTTTTATTAAGCACAACTTTTTAAAAACTATTTCAGGAAAGACACATGTCCCATACTGGGACACCCAGAAGCCTAGGGAATTTGGAGAAAACAGTATAAAGGAGTAGTAATTCTTGTCAACATTCAGAAAGCCAGCCCTGGCCAGCTAGCTCAGTGGGTAGAACATCATCCTGATATCCAAGGTGGCAGGTTTGAACCCTGGTCAGGGCACATAAAATAAACAACCAATGAGTGCAGAAAGTGGAACAACAAAACAATAACTCCCACCCCCCACCTCCACCCCCATCATCAGTACATACAAATTAAAAAGAAAAAACTCTGGGGCTGTTACAGGATATAGTAAAAGGAGCTACTAGTTCTTGGCAAAAAATTGAACTAGATCAGTACTTACAGCTCACCTACCCAACTCCCCCGCCCTCTCGGAAAGGTGAACAGAGCCCAGGAAGTTGGGCAGCTCGTGGTAAGGAGAGCAGTTACTTCAAAGCTGGGAGATTGCCACTGAGGCCCCACTTTTCAGGCATGGAAGCAGGCATCCAAGTTTACCACATGCCCTGTTAGGTCCTTTACTTGGTCATCACATCCATGTCCCCCACATTTCCCAGCCCCCAGTTTATAGAAGGTTGATGGTCATACTTATGTGGTGGTTAAAAATTAAACAGAGAACACGTGATCTGCAAACTGTTTTGCTAAGTATTTTTAAATATTAAGTACCCCTTTGTACATTTTCAATTTGACATCTGATTTTTCATAAGTTAAAATAGTTGAGAAGGATGTGATTTTTTGCATGCGGTAAATATGGACCATTTTTATGTTTCATTGTTTATGTTGTTGCAGTTGTCCCAATTTTTCCCCTTTGCCCTCTTCTGCCCAGCCTGCGCGCACGCCTTCCACAGTCCATCCCCACACCGTTGTCCATGTCCATGGGTCAGTCCTTCATGTATGTTCTTTAACTAATCCCTTCACCTTCTTTCAAACAGTCCCCACACCCCTCCTCCTCTAAATACTGACTTTTTAAAATATGTAAAACTGCTAACAGTGTTTGAAAACATAACCAACAGAATCTAATACTGTTTTCATACTTCCATCATCCATTTTTAAAAGATGCAAACAAGCTTTTTTATATGTTTTACATCATTTATTTTCTCCTTGAAGTTAGATTTCTGTTGTATTTTCCCATCATACTTGATCACAACAAATCATGGTATGTTAAAGTTCATTACTTCCAGTTCCATATATTTCTGTGAAATCTTGTTATTCAGCCTTGTAGTCATTCACTTTTTCACCGTTCTGCAGGATTTTATACCCTGAGGCTTAAGAGCAAGATCAAGAGAAGTTTTTTTATGTGTGGAGGAGAAAGGAGCTCATGGGAAAGGGGAGCCTGGACCTCAGGAACCTGAGGGGTAACCTCTGTTACGCGGGAGTTCATCTGGACAGTAGCGATCTCGGTGCCGAGTCTAGTGAGGTCATCCTCACCTGCGCACCCTGGACATGTTTCGGGGTACTGATTTGAAGAGTGCAGCCCTAGAGTATTTGACCGTTAAAATATTTATAAGCTTATTGATTTATGCATACCTGTCACTTTAATTGTGTTAAAGGCTTTTACATGGATTTAGCACCATGGCCAAGGAACTCACTACTGAACAATTTTGAACAGTGCTATGAATGTATGAGGAGTAAATTAATTTACTTAATGCAGAAACAAATTCTCATTATGCTAAAGTAACTTGGAAAGAGTGTCCCAGAATTCTTTAACGTGTGTGGTTTGTATTAGAAAGGCAGGAATTTAGAATATTCAAGTTTAACTTATAAATTTAAATTTTTAAATTTAATTTTAAAATAATTTACAGTGAAAAATCCACCTAAAACCTAAGTGAAAGCCTGGGTCAGGGGCACAGTGACAGTATAGCAGAGCCGTTCCCTGTGATGTGAGTCGGGGACAGCACCCTGAAATCGAGGGTAAACCCAGGTTCTTCACAAGCTCAGTGCCTCACAAGCTACTAGAAAATCCCTTACACCCTCCGTTAACCAGGCTCAGAAAGGGCCTCTCCAGTCTGCTTGAGTCAGGACTCAACGTTCCAACCCTTTGGGTGGAAGAGGTTCACCCTCAGCTCTTCCAGTGCTGGGGAAGGGAGCAGGCAATTAGCCAACCGCTGTGTTGCTAGGAAACCCATGTCCCTGCAGACCCTTGTTGCTGCTCTGGACTCTTATTATGTAGAGGTTGGGAGCGCAGACTGGCACTAGATTTACCTGGGTTGGACTCCAGCTCTGCCACTTTCTAGCTCTGACTAGCTCTGTGTTCTTAGGCCAAGGTACTTGGCCTAAGGTACTTGCCCTCCCTCTGTGTGATTTTTTTCCTACATATCAAAAATTGGCCGCCTACTAGTTACTACGAAACTTGAAGGCTGTCCTGAAAGCTGAGTTAGCATGTCAGATGTTCAGAGCCGAATGCCTGGCACCATGTAAATGCTCACTACCACTAGCTATTATTAACCAAGGGCTAACATTATCTAACTGCAGTTTCTAAACTTAGCGTGGGCACACTTATTAATTAACTTGTGTGAGCGGTGTTTGTTTTCAAACTGGATCACAGCTGAGCATGCATTGACGTCACCTGAGAGGCTGGTTTTAAAACACAACTTGCCTGGCCCCGGCCCTAGAATTTCTGACCTGATCGGCCTGGAGTGTAGTCCAAAAATGTGCATTCTAATCCTAACAGGTTCCCAGGTAATATAATATTGAACTAATGCTGATGCTCTAGGGACCACACTTTAAGAACTTCACTGGCATAAGCATGAGGCTCTGAGTTGTTTGCCGAATATTGGTTTCATTTATGTGCAGTGGTGCAAAATTAGAGTAAATGCACAAGGTTTTAGTTATAAAGCTGTGCACAGAATGTAGAAGAACTAAGAAAGACAATGGAACAGCTCCTGTTTCACTCTGAGGCCCAGAGGGATGAGGGGAGAAGGAACTGGAATCCACAGAAGAGAGTCACTTGAGAGAAGCCCTCACTCTCCCTTCAAGAAACAAAGCTGGACTTGGGGTAGGCAGCCGTGCAGGGACTGAGCCAGGAGAGCAAATGTTCACCATTTTATTGCTCCAGTTTCTTGCTCAGGCTCCCACTGGCTGAACTCAGTGGGATTCCGANTTCACTCTGAGGCCCAGAGGGATGAGGGGAGAAGGAACTGGAATCCACAGAAGAGAGTCACTTGAGAGAAGCCCTCACTCTCCCTTCAAGAAACAAAGCTGGACTTGGGGTAGGCAGCTGTGCAGGGACTGAGCCAGGAGAGCAAATGTTCACCATTTTATTGCTCCAGTTTCTTGCTCAGGCTCCCACTGGCTGAACTCAGTGGGATTCCGAGGTCACGGGAATTGTGGGTGTGGCTGGGAACTCTTGGGGGTTTCCAAGACCTTTCATGAGATCCTTGAAGTCAAAACTATCTTCATACCAACACTAAGATGCTATGTTACTTGCCTTTTTCACTTTCGTTCTCAATAGTGAATAGTGGTTTTTCCCAAAGGCTGCCTCACCTGTGATATTTTAACAGATTGAATGCAGGAGCAGTGGGGAATCTAGTTGCTTTGTTAATTCAGACATTCAAGAGATGTACAAAAATGGAAAGCATTTTTATTCAAAAGTATGTTGTTTATTTCTACATGTAGTGGATCTATTACTGCTATTTTAGATGAATGAGTAAATAGTTTAACACTTCTCAGCTTTAATTTCTACTACATTAAATACCAGTGGATGTAATCCACAAAACAAGCTACTCAGTAGTTGTTAAACCTGTGAGAATCCTGAGACCCAGAAGTTTGAGAACACACGCCCCCCTCAAACACATCATACTGGTCAGTCAGTCTCCTGTGACAGGGCACAGCTGAAAAACGGCACATTCAGAGGGGCAAATAGAAGATTATCAGCCCACCTACCCGATAAAATGCTGCTTGCTCTGATCGCCTGCAAATCATGGCGTCTGCTCCTTGAGTTGGAAATCCCACTGTCTGAATGCCATCCAGAGGCTGAGGGTCCCTCCAAGGTCCTGCAGGCTGGGACTCATTCACAGGAAATGCTTCAGAAAGGCAATGTCCAGGCATGTAAAGTTCTAGAGAGGCCGAGGCCGTATTTTTCTGTGTCAGCTTCTGCACCTCCTTGGCCCTTCCCCGATCCCCTGGCGTATTTGGATTTTGTATCCAGCCTTCATGCCCATTTCACACTTCCCTATTCTTATTAGGCTGGGGTGATTACAAAACCATCAATTAAAATGGGTAAGTGATGACAACAAACAAATATCAAAATGAACCTAAAAACAAACTAAGCAAACAACTAAAACAGGAACAGAATCACAGAAATGGAGATAACACGGTGGGTTGCCAGGTGGGAGGTGGAGGGGAGAGAGTGGGGGAAAAGGTACAGGGAATAAGAAGCATAAATAGGTACAAAATAGACAGCGGTGTGTTAAGAATAGTGCGGGAAATAGAAAAGCCAAAGAATTTGGATGTATGACCCGTGGACATGAACTAAGGGGGAAGGGAATGCAAGGGGGGGTGCAGGGAGGAGGGGAATAAAGGGGGGATGGAACAACTGTAATAGCATAATCAATAAAATATATTTTTAATTGAGTACAGTTTTCTGCCTTTTACCCACATCCCAGCTCACCTCCCAGCCTTCCCCACCTCCCTCCCATTTCCACCCCCCTGGTTATTGTCCATGTGTCCTTTGTACTTGTTCCTGCAAATCCCCTTTTCTCCTGAAATTCCCTCCCCTCTCCCAATCAATAAAATATATTTTAAAAAAGAAATAAAACAGGTAAATCAAGATACATTATTCCATGTCAAAATGGAGTTGCACCCATGAAAAAAAAAATCCGTGTCATTATCTATTCAAATTATGTTATTTGAAATGTGTGATTTATACAGAGACACTTGTGTTTATAAGAAATTACTGTTCTCTGCCTATTCGCTTTGTTTCTACCCAACATAGGAAAGTGAATGACTCATTCTTTTGTATTTTGAAGTAGCAACTAAAGCTATTTAGAAACTTGTTCAGGATATGCCCTAAGTGGCAGATGCTCAAAGATCCCCAGCCTTAAAAAAAAAAAAAAAAAAGTAACACCTCACCTAGATCTTTGCTAAGTGTGTTGGATTGTGGATTGTGAAGGCATCTGGAAACTGCCGATGGGCAGGCCTGTGACAGAGCTCATTGTTCTCATACTTTACTGGGGAAAAGGGAAGTGATAGAGTTGCTAGGATTTTAAACAGACTGACCCCTATCTTCCAAAACTGCCCGCATTCAAAGTTGAAGGAAGACGCTGCTTCTAGAAAGGTCTCTCTCTGGTCTAACTTGAATTTCAGAAAGAAATATAAGCTTTTAATAAACATTCAAACACGCTCATTATGAGTGGCTATCAAAGATACACAAATTGGAACAATAAAATCCACTTTTAGCCTATCAGTTTGGAAATGATGCAGAAGTGTAAGAAAGCAGTGTAGTGTGTGTACTTCAAAATTTGTTAGGAGGTAAACTTACACTGTGTCCGCTATATCTCAGTAAAGCCGGAAAAAAGGGGGTAGCTCTCACGTTAACTTTTTTTAACACACACACACACCCCCCTAAAAATACCCACACAGGGACACAGGCACACTCTGGGAGGGGTCAGATGTCTGTCACGTTAGTGGTGGCATTGGTGTCATGAGTGTTGGCACATGTCCAAACTCATCAAACTGTCCACAATAAATGTGTGCAGTTCTTCACATATATCCATTATCCCATAATAAAGCTGTTTTGTTTTTAAAGCGATGAGGTATAATCGTATAAAAGTGGTAGGAGTGTCAATTGATAATACCTATCAAAAGCATTAAGAACACATACTCTTTAGCAATTCTAGGAATTTGTTTTAGAGAAATAATCTAGTGAGTCTTTTGTGGTTCGTTTTGTTTGTAGCTCAAATGAGGGGTCTATTTATCTCACACCAGAAGTCCCAGCAGTGGGAGGGGCCAGGGCTGCCTGGACGCGGGGATGCCCTCCTGCTCCTCTGTCAATGGCACTGCTGCCCCTGGGTCAGTGCCCCCTATGGAGAGTGGGAAGCCCAGGGGGCGTTACCAGCTGCTTCTGTCTGTCTCATGGGCCAGAACCAAACGACATGGCCACCTGACCTATAAGAGTGTCTGGGAGAGCAAGTGTTTGTCTCTCCAGCTTTTAGAACAGAGGAGGGCAATGAGCCAGGAGCTGGCGTGGGTGTTGAGTGAGCCAAGCTGCAAAAAAGCCGGCAACCTGTATGTTCACCAAGTAGTTTGATGAACTAAATTAGAGAATATCCACTATGCAGCCACTTAACATGGTATGGTTAATCTTTCTCACTGTGTACTTAGTGAAAAGGGTAGATTATAAAATATTTTCCACAGGATTCCACTTTGCTAAAAATACATGTGTATACATTCACAGAAAAATACGTGATTATGTTAATTCTGGATCTTCTTTAACCAGTCAGTTAAAATCCACTTGAGGAGGCTTCCTGCCCCCGTCAGTGACCTCGGCAGCTTAGCCATGAAACTTTCAAGGTTTGATTCAAAGCCAAGAACAAGGAGAAAACTGTTAAGTCGTTTTTGGAAAGTACAGTCATTTGCAGCCTGTTGCATTTCACTTGTCTTTCCGTGAGGACAGACTCCAGCACATGCTCACTTGTTTGACAAAGCCCAGTCACCGAGGCCAGGTGATAATTGTTTAAGGACTAGCCTCAGCTCAAATCACGAAGAACCGGATGCTGAAGAAAGACAGATCAGCGTGCCAAAAAGAAGTCCTGGGTGAGTATGCCAAGCAAACGTTATTCATGCACTGGTCTGGCGGAACTTGATACTGTGAGTGTGCCATCCCCAAGGAAGTCTCAGGAAGGCAGCAGAAAACAGGCTCTCCTTGGAGTTTCAAGCCTTTGCTGGTCTGCTGGTGAGACGGGTCATAAGTAACAGGGCATTGTAACAGGCACTTGCGGAGTTCATTTTTCAATCAAAACTAGCCCTATTTTTAATGTAATTTTTAACTTTATTATTTTCAGGAAGAGGGGAAAGGAAGGAAAAGGGGGAGAGAGACATTGATGTGTGAGAAACATCCCTTGGTTACCTCCTGCACGCCTCCAACCCAGGCACGTGCCCTGACAGGGAATGGAGCCAGTGACCCTTCAGTTCACAGGCCAGCTCTCAATCCGGAGGGCCACACCAGCCAGGGCAAAACTAGCCCTGTTTTTGAAAATAGTGCCATTAGTCTATCCTGTCCAAAATCCTTAGGTTTGAAGAGGCTTTGGCCAATACATTCTGGAAAACTCAAACGAGGTCTGTGATTGCTTTCAAATCAACGATGATCGATTCTCATAAGATTCCTGTGGAGGAGACTGAGAAGAAGACAGGAGCAATGGTCCCTTTACCTCTTTTTAGAAAAGTAAAATTAATCCAAAAGAAGCAGGAAGAAGGTAAAAATCTGGAAACAATAACAAGGATATACACATGAGGACTTGGGGCAGAAAGGAGGCAGAACTGGAGGGTAGTCAGGTTGAAGCTAAATGAATAATGAAGGTCAAGGGCACTCGAGGATAGAGTGCACTTAGCTTGGTAAAATGGTGAAACCCAAAGAATATACTGTTTAAAATCAATTTTTTAATTTATTTTTAAAAAATATTTATTTATTTACCTTTAGAGGGGAAGGGAAGGAGAGAGGAAGAAAAACATCAATGTATGGTTGCTTCTCCTGCATCCCCTTCTGGGAACTGGCCCCTGCCGGGAACTGACCTGCAACCCAGGCATGTGCCCTGACTGGGATAAAATCAAATTTTTAAATGTCCCTGACTATTCATGTTTCCTAAACTATCTGCATATCTCAAACGTAGTTGATCCAAAGAATCCTTTGGGCATTGCGTTTTGTTTTAATGTAAATTCCTGAGCCCCAGCATTCCAAAGGTATGATTCACTAAATCTGCAGTGTATCCATGAAAGCTGCATTTTTTTAACCATTTAGATTTTTAGATGAACTATTAGTAGGCTATAATTTACATAGAATATACTCATTTTAAATGCACAGTTAGGGGTGGTTTTGGCAAATACATATATATCACAATATATGTATATTTATTGTAGCTCTACCACAATAAAGCTATAGAGGCCATTTCCATCTGATGAGGTCTCCTGCCCCCAAGTGACCTCCAAATCTTAGCCATGAGATTCTCCAGATTGATTCAGAACTGAATATAAAGAGAAAACCATAAGCACCAAAATGATACCAGTTCCTGAGAGAGCAGTATTGAATGCTCCAACTAAAACTGTGGTATGGGTTTGCCTGTGTCTTCTTTTGGTTCTTTCAGGTTTTTCTTAGTAAATTTTGATATTAGGTACATTCGTATTTTGGATTTCTGTCTTCCCAGTGACTTACTGTCATTATGAAATGTCACTTTTGAACTCTGGTAAAAATTCCTTGTCCTGATGTTCACTTTGACACTAATATAGCAAATTCACCTTTCTTTATGGTTGGAGCTGGCCTGGCATGTCTTTTGTCCCCTTTTACTTTTATCCTATGTATGTCTTTGTTTGCAGGGCATTTTTTATAGATCGTACCATTTTCAGTCTGACGGTCTCTGTCTCTGCATTGGTATGTTTTGACTATTAACATTTAACCTAACTATCAGCATGGTTAAGTTTGAATCTTCCATCTTGCTGTTTGTTTTCTATTTGTTTCCCATCTGTTTTTCAGCCCTACTGCTTTTTCCTCCTTCTTTTGAATCGAGTGCTGTCTGTACTCGGGATCTCCGTCTGGGCACCACTATCCGGGAGAAAACAGGATGGGCTTACCTCATTGATTTTGCTTCTCTACATCACAGTCTTGTGCTGCTTGTTGCCCAATGTTTGAAAACAGGTTTCCCATATCTTGTCCAGTTTTCTAGCTGTTTACAGAGGGAGAATGTATCCAGTCCCAGCCATGCCATCATGCTCCAAAATTATACTCTGGAATATATATGGTAAAAATATCTCAAGTAGGCCCAAGATGGAGTTGCTAATGCTAAGCTCCAAGTCAGCAAACCAAAACTTAACTTGAAGTTTCTATGCTCATCTCTCCCAGAAAAGGGAGTCCTGGGACAACCAACCAGCATCTGTCTGCTCATCACAAGTTGCCTAACCCAGCGCTAGAGTTCTCCTTTACCTCACATACAGAAAGGGGTCCTGCTTTAACCAACAGCAAGTGCCCAATATAACATCCTTGTTTCTCCTAGTTTGGGTGGATAAAAATCCCTCACCTTGTACGGCGAGCTCTTTGTAGCTCCTTTCTGTCTACTAGATTGGATGCTCTCTGATTCATGAATCTCTGAATAAAAGTCTACTGGATCCATAAACTGTCTCTCTGAAATTTTGTCTTAACAGTGTTTCACACGTTTAAATTAAGTAGAATTGATTAGGAAAAACATACCTACTAGGCAAGAAAAGACTTCTAGTACCTATTTTTCTTTTCATTCATTCAGCCAAGGTTACTGAACACCTAGTAAGTGCCAGGCACTCTGCGTGGCTCAGTTATAGGCAAGAATAGATATGGCCCTCACAAACGTCCAGTTTGGGGAGGGAAGGGACCAACATTAATTCAGTCATGTGATACTTCATTCCGGTAAGTGCTATAAAGGGAAGATTGCTTTGTTACAAAAGCATTTAAGAGATGTTAGCAAGCAGGCGTGATGGTGGTGGTGGGAAAGGCATTCCCAAGGGAGTACATTTGAGCTGAGATCTGAAGAATGAGTGGAGTTAATTAATAGAAGGGAAAGAAGCAAGGGGCTTAGGATGAGGCTTTGGCAGCAGCGGAGCCCGAAATGCAGCCGGGCCTGATCCAGCCTCTGAGCGGGGGAGGAACCGCCGCGGCATTTCAGGCAGGAGATGAGGGCATCAGATCTGCCTTTGGCATAGATGACTGTACACTCTTACTATGGAAAGAGTCCACTGCACTGACACTGAATGCACCAGGGCGACGTGTTTCAGCGTGAAAACTTCACACTAACGTGAGCTTGAGTTGGGGGCAGGCTGGGGAACAAATGACAAAAGGAGACGAGCAGGCTGATTTCACCTGTGTGAAGCCTTAAAACACAGACAAATCCGCACACAAACACATGGGTGTTGTAAAAGGATAAGAGACGTGAGGAAATGATGATACGTACCAACATCAGAATAGTGGTTGTCTCTGTGTGCAACAGGTGATTACAGATGAAAGAGGAGAGTATAATGTGCTCAGAGAGAGTTACAGAAGGGACACATCGTGTGTATTTTTAGTTTTTTAATATATTACCTGGATACATGAATGTACACGATTCGCCGACTCCTTCCGTATGTCTGAAATACTTTAGAAAGAACACTTTACGATATGGAGAATGGATTGGAAAAATCTAGAGTTGATAGGAATACAAAAATAATTGGTATGAAAAGGCTATTTGGAGACTATGCAGCACCCTGTTTGAGAAGTGGTGACTTAGCCTTGTGACGTGACATTGAGGTGGAGAAAGCAGGCTGTGTTTGATTAATATTTGTATTTAAGAGATGAAATCAGCCAACCAGCACATGCTCGCATCTGATCATATTCTTTTCCCATCCACTGTATTTTCAAAAACTCTCTTGATTATATCTACTTAGTTCCACCCTCCCTGCCAGGATTATTTCCCACCGTCATTACTATACCTGCCTTCAAACCAGATGCAGACTTACCTCTTACTTTCAGTCTATTTTCATTTTTCTTAAGATTTTATTTATATTTATTTTTATTAATTTATTTTTTAGTTGTTGTTCAAGTACAGTTTTCTGTCTTTTACTCCTATCCCAGCCTCCCCCTCCCTCCCATTTCCACTCTCCCCCCCTAGTTTTTGTCCATGTGTCCTTAATACTTGTTCCTGCAAACCCTTCCCCTTTTCCCCTGAAATTCCCTCCCCTCTTCCCTCTGGACACCAGATTTTATTTATATTTAGAAAGAGGGGAAGGGAAGGAGAAAGAGAGGGAGAGAAACATCAGTGTGTGGTTGTCTCTCCCACACCCCGTACTGGGGACCTGGCCCCGCAATCCAAGTGTGTGCTCTGACAGGGAATCAAACCAGCGATCTTTCAGTTCACAAGCCAGCACTCAATCCACTGAGCGACACCGGCCAAGGCTCAATCTATTTTCTATGTCATCACATTACTGCCATATTTGTAACCCCTATTAATCTCAGACAAAAGATAAGGTGTGTTGACTTGGCTCTTGCCTAATTGAAACAAATATAAACTGTTCACTCTTGGTTTGGGTCATATGAAACTACTTTTCTGTACATTGGTAATAATCAATCAGCAACTTACTCTCATTCAGTAACTCATGCCAAACACTGCCATATACACATTAAATAATTGTATCCATATTAACTAAATTTAATACAACAAATTGCTAAAGGAGGCACTATTATTTTCATCATTTCACAGATAAGAAAAACTGTAGAGAGAAACGAAGGACTTGCCAACATTTGGTTTTACAACTAGTCAGGGGCAGAGTCAGGATGAAAAAGCAGACAGGGCTGGCAAGGCAGGGAGGTGGGAAGGTAAAATAGTGCAGCCACTATAGAGAACAATTTGGTGGTTCCTCAACAAATCACACATGATCCAGTGATTCTACTCCTGGGTCCACACCCGAAAGAATGGGGAACAGGTATTCAAACAATGACTTGTACACCAGTGTGTATAGCAGCACTATTCACAGGGCCAGGAGATGGAAACAGTTCAATGTCCATGAACCAATGAATGGATAAACGGCTGTTGATCCATACAATGGAATATTACTCGGCCATAAAAAGGAACAAGGTCCAGATACATGCTATACAACAAGGATGAACCTTAAAACATGGTGCTAAGTGAAAGAAGCCATAATAAAAGGCCAAATATTGTATGACTCCACTAGTATGAAGTATTTACAGTAGGCAAATTCATAGAGACAGAAAGCGGAATAGTAGATGCCAGGGCGTAGGAAATAGAGGAAATGAGAAATGACTCCTCAAGAAGTATGGGGTTTCCATTCGGGGTGAAGACAACGTTTTTTGACTAGTCAGTGGTGATATCTACACAGTTGTGAATGCACTTAATGCCAGTGAATCGCACACTTTAGAAGGTTAAAAATGGTAAATTTCATCACATGTATTTTACCATAGTTTTAGAAACACACGGGGCTTCAGAATCTGTGCACTTAACTACAACAATTCTCTGACTGCGTGCCAGGTGAAATCTCACTGCTTGCTCTGGCCTCTCGGAGTGTGGGTGTGGACATCCTCATTCACCGGAAAGGTCTGCTACTTGGAACACTCCCCACAGCATGCTGGCACTCACTCACAGTCTCGCCCTCGAAGAAACTGCTGCTTCACTGTGACTCAGCTTTGCTCTCAGCACTTCTCAGAGACTTTCTTGACTGCATCCTCCCTCTTGGCATGAACACCCCTCTTTTGTGTCCCTCACAGCTTCAGCTTCTCCCCCTTTGTGGCTCATAGTCAGCTTGGGAGGCCCGCAACTGTGGATCATCCTTGTTGCCCCATCACTTAACAGAGTGCTTTGCACGTAGTAAATCTCTGCTGAATGAATAAGTATGTAAAAAATGCTTTTTAATAATCAAATGTGATGACCTCTCTCCCCCGCAAGGCTACAGAAATGTGGGGTCACAGATAGGAAAAGAGAAATATATGAACTTTCTGAGAGCCTGACTGTAAGAGAACACGTTCAACTGGGAAGGTGAGACCCAGCAGGCTCTTTGGGTAGGGCATTTCGCCCAGGGCCAGGAAGTCTTGCCTTTTGCAATCTTCCCAGCAAAAAGGCAGAAAGAGCTGTACTGCCCTGATGCCCTGCAGGGTGTGTGTGACTGTCCCTTCACCTCCTTTTCTGTCCTCCATGGAATAAAAACAGACTGGAGACTTAGGGTCAGCAGAATTCGAAGAATGACTCTCAGTGGATCTTGCCCCTGCGTTACCCCCTCCCCTTTGAGTGTGGGTGGAGGCTGCGAGGAGGCACCACTCCTGAGACTAGGTTGCGTTATATGGGAAGGAGAGATTATCCAGATGGGCATAATCACTCCAATGAGCCCTTTAAAATCAGGGCGATTTCTCAGCTGAGTAGCAGCAGGCGAGGTCAGAGAGGTCTAATGTTTGAACGATGCAAAGCCACAATGTTGGTGGTTTGAAGCCGGAGAGGTCACATCAGAAGGAACCTCTAGGAAGAGAGCGCAGCCCCTGGCTGGCAGCCAGCAAGGAAATGGGGCCCTTATTCCCACCATTACAAGGACCTGAATGCAGCCAACAACCAGGATGATTTTGAAAGACTCTTCCTCAGACCCTCCAGCTAAGAGCCCAGCCCAGCTGGTAACCTTGATTTTGGCCTTGTGAGATCTGAAGCAGAGGACCCAGTGCAGCCCACCCAGACGCCTCAGCTACAAAACTGTGAGCTAATAATACCTGGGTGTTCTTTTAAGCCACTAGTTTACTAATATCAGTAACAGAATTCTAACACAAGACTCAAACTTTAGTATTGAATTTTTTCTGGGGAACTTGGTCATACCTATTGAATTCACTGCAAAACTGTACAAAAGAAACCCCTATCTTCCCCCACATCTCTGAGAAGGGCGGGGGGGGGGGGGGAAGGGCGGGTTTCCAGGTTAAATGATTCCCCTAACTTCAGAAAACAAGTAAGACCTTTTGCCCCAGAGGCAGGATGCCTACTTGCATTCGCTGCTCTGCTTGCTGCTCTCTGGCAACACCGTTCAAGTTCTCTCACTCAGTATACTCTTCCATTTCCTCTTGCCTTCCTAGTGGCACAGCGGGTATTTGGTCTTTCTCCCTGTGCTTTCAGAGTCCTGAAACTAATACGGGGACACTCCTGAGAAATTCTACAGCACATGAGACATAGTTCAGCACCTGACAATTAACCTTATTTGAGTCAGCTCGTCTTTATTGCCTAGTGCCTTTTAAATAAAAGAGTAACCAAATTCTGAGCTATTAATGTGATAGTAGCAATAGACTTCGTGCTGGAATTGCAATGGGAGCTCACAGCCCAGCACTCGCGCCTGTCATTATATTCCAGGGCTTAACTGGCCCCCAAATGAATTCAGCTTGCGCTGGTGAACACACAACACAGCATGCAGATGATAGATGGCAGAACTGTACACCTGAAACCTAGGTATACTACTTGTATTCATTGGTGTCACCCCAATAAATTCAACAACACCAAAGAGTGAACTCAAATGATGACCAAAATCTGCTCCTAGCAGTGGCGACACATATACTGTCTGCTTCATACATTATACGTACGCCTTAACCGATGCTAATGCTAATTGATGGCAAAACCTCCTTCGGAGACCCGCCATGTTTCTGGCACTGTGATGTGTATTGCAGGGGGTGGGTAAGACCGTTACAGTGCAGAGGACACTCTCCTAGTACTGCGCAAGCACAGGGGACACCCACGACTCCGTCACTTCCCTATATTACCCCTCTCGTACAATGATCCCTCCCTTTCCCCCTTCCTACCAGGGACCAGTTCCCCAGCAAGGATAGCGGCATGAACCAGACTGTGGTCCCTGCTTACAGCTTACCCAACCGTCTGCCTCTCCTCAGAACAACTTCCCCCAGAGCTTCTTCCTCTGATTGTAAAGGACCTTGGAAAATGACCCAGCTCTGCACCTGGCCCGGAGGAGGCTCTCTGAAAACATTGGTTCCTGTTTCCTCCTTCCCATCCGACTAAGGGCTGGGAAAGAGGGCTGTGTGTACAGAAAGTCTGACTCCAAGCTCAACCGGTTATTAGACTAAAATTACAGTTAATAAAAGGGAAACCAGACACTTAAGAAAAGTTGGGTTGTGTGTTAATGATGATGTAGGTTTGGTGGAATGCTGTGATCAGAGAGGCAGCTCTCTGTCAGGCCAGGGTTTCTCTGGAGAGGCTAGCAAAGGACGATTTCTCTACCAAATTCTTGGTTTCCCTGGAGATTCCATCACACCTGAAATATCCTGCCTAGGATAGCCGTTTCTGCTGCCTGCGGAATCTTGCCTGCAAAGATGACAGACAAATTTCACATTAAGGAAGCCCAGTCTTGCTGGGTTTCCATGAGAAATTGCTGTGGAATTATTCAAGAATACCATGGCTTTAAATTCTGAATGTATATCTCGGTGAAATCAATCAATCACTCTCTGTAAATGTTTGCTGTTTCCCAATGGGCACCTCCTGGTATAACAAGGAAACAGACTCATTCATGTGGAGACAGATTTGGAAATTAGAGGAAAAAACACGGGGATTTTTTTCTAGCCCTACTATTTAACTTAGGTGAAATAATGGCATTTAAATGAGGAATCTATGTCAATTCCGTCGGCTTGTTGAACTCCGGTGCCAATGAGGCCACAGGCTTGCCCCAAGGGGCCAGGAGATTTAAACAGAGGCAAATTTCCTCCCACCATCAACGCCCAACCCTCTTTGCACTCTCAGAAATGACTGTCGTAAGTTCCCAAGGGCTTTCAAGGAGGCAGTGTAGACTGCCTTTGCCATGCTCCTTTTCAATGCTCCTAGACAACGTGTGTCTGTATATATTTTTTAATGTATCAGGAGCATCATCTTTATATTCAAGGGATTGCTCTATCATAAACAAACACACACACAACTTGGGGGGCTTATATTAAGTGGATAATGTTGAAGTTCATGTTCAAAGGCAACATGCCTCTTGAGAAAGGAGACCTGGGACACGTTAAGAGCCTCCCGTTTCTAAGTGCTTTAGGTCCCGATTTCCTCTAGGTCACAGGTCTCTCTTCCCTTACCAACCTCATACATAATGCAGTGGCATCCGCTTTTGGTGAAAGCTTGATTGATTTCTTCTCCTACGAAAGCAATCACGAGAATGAAGCAATTAAACTTAATAACAGTAGAAAGAAAACAACTCTGTTTCAGTCCCACCTCAGGAAGAGCCTCAGAGCTTCTGCATAATTTTAAAGAATTTTATGACCATAGTTATGGGGGTTTTTTTGATATCCTTAATTGGATCAATCTATTCAAACAGCTCACAATTTATGAAGTTAAAGTGTTCTTAAGTGATTAAATAGAAGGTGTCTTAGGATTTAAAAGGCATTTCAAGGGAATCAGGACAGTACTGTACATGTAGCATGACTTGGACCCATCTTACAACCTAATGTCACAGTCCTGCCCCACTGAAACTGAACAGTAAATTATTGCCATTCACTTTAATCAGTGAAGATTGATAAACTTCTCAAAACATTCCTTTACATTTTTAAATAACTCCTCCATTTAGATTTTCTCACTAATTGATCTGCCGATACACTCAGTAACTAGTTCCCCCTCATCCTTATGAATCTGCCTATGTTATGCTTGTAATAAGAATAGAGAGGATACTTGTTGTATACCAAGTGAAACCAAATACATAAAAACCTACACCTTATTTCTGAATCTAATTTCACTCAAAGTTTTAGAAGTTTGAATTGGGGGTTTTCCTACAAGGGAAACCCCTGAGCAGTCCTCCACTCTGAGCTGCTTCACATCGCTGTACCAGTGTGGTTCATCCATCCAGGCAGAAAGTGTAAGTGTTGGGAGGTGGTATTTCGGTCATTCCAGCGGGCGAGGAGCGGCGCTGGTACAGCTATGGAGCAACGAAAACCCTTACTCGTTGCTGGTGGGAGTACAAAGTGGGATAGACACTTTGGAACATGGTGGGGCTGTTTCTCACAAAACTTTCTCACAAAGTTTTACCATGTGATCCAGCAATTACACTCTTTGGTGTTTACCCAAAGGCACTGAAAGTTTATGTCCACATTAAAAACCACACATGGATGTTTATAGCTGCTTTATTCATAACTGCCAAAACTTGGAAGCAACCAGGATGTCCTTGAGTAGGTGAATGGAGAAATAAACTGTGGTGCATCCAGACAGTAGGATATTATTTGGCACTAAAAAGAAGTGAGTTTTCAAGCCAGGAAGAGACATAAGAAATCTTAGCTACTTGCGAGGAAGTGAAGGAAACAAAACAAAAAGGCTACATAACAGCATAATTCTAGAAAAGGCAAAACTGCAGACAGTAAGAAGATCCACAGTTCTCAGGGGTTAAGGATGGGAGTGAAGTATGGAAAGGCGGAGCACAGAGAAAGTTAGGGCAGTGAAACTACTCTGTATGACACTATAATGGTGGATACGTGTCATTGTACATTTGTCCAAATCTATAGAATGTAAACACAAAGAGTGAAGACGGATGTAATACAAAGATGAACTAAGACAACGCGTCTGCCTTGAAAGAGCTCCCAGACTTGCCTGACTGGTGTGACTCAGTGGGTTGGGCATTACAAACTGGAAGGACACCAGGTTAGATTCCCGGGCAAGGCACATGCCCGGGTTGTGGCATGTACAGCCAGGACCCCAGATGGGGGCCTGTGAAAGGCCAGTCGATCGATGTTTCCCTCACACATCAATGTTTCTCTCCCTCTCTTTCTCCCTCCCTTCCTCTCTCTGTGAAAATAAATAAATAAAATCTTTTTTTTTAAAAAAAAAAAAACCTCACAGTCTTGTAAGGAGGCAGACCCATAAACAAACGAGGTAAAAAGCTCATTGCTCTAATAGAATGATTGGCGGCGCTATGGTGGAAGTATGTCCTGAGTGTAGGGAGAACCAAAGATGATTTTTCCCCTGCGGGATGGGGACAGCAAGGCAATGGTAGCGGGGTTTGGTGATAGGATGATGGTCAGGGTTCTCTTCCTCTGAGCTACAAGCAGACACCAAAGCAAAGATTCCCAGTGTTACCTCTTTTCTAGACCCTAAAAAATGTGTGTAATTGAGTGGGAACAAGGGAGGTAGACATACCAACTGATGTTTTACTGGCTATTACAACAACTCAGGATGAGATCCAAATAATCATTGAAAATATTAGAATATTCTGTTCTTATTCACTGTGCTTTAGGCACCAAGTGACAATATTGGAAGAAGTCACAATTTGGTCAAGTGTATGAACTAGGTAATGAGCCCATGCTTCAGCCTCCAGAGGGCCTCTCCTTACATTGTCCCTAGGGGGTCTTGAGACTACCTCTAACTGGAGACATCTGGAAGCTCACTGTTGTCTCAGAGAGGTACTTGCAGATATTCGTGTGACATCTCCACTTGAATGTCTCAAAAGCACCTGTTACATGACATGCTAAAAACTGAATTCACACACTTTCACGCGAAACCTGGTCCTCCTCTGGCTCTTACCTCATGACCAGCAAGCATTACCGCCCTGGTGGCACAGACAGACCCCCAGGAGCTGTCTTCGCCACACCTTCCCGCCTTTCCTCTGACATCCAAGCACCCCCCCCCACCCACCCACCGGTTCCTGCTATTGTGTCTTCAGATTCCTCAAGTGTGTTCTCTTCTCTCCATCTCTTCCTGTGTCTCCTAGCACAGGCGACCACCAACACTGGCTTTGGTCTCTCTCTACCCAGTCTACTTTAAAAATGGAAAGCTAAGCATATCCTTCCACTTAAAACCTGTGGTGGCGTAAAAAATAAATACTTAGGTTTTATCCCTGGTCTCTGGGACACAGTTCCTAAAACCTTTGGGATCTCTGGAGAGAGAGATGTGCACGTCCTTTGGGTGCTGTTGAGGTGATAGGGGCCTGGGGGCTCCTAGATAACTTTAGGAGAGGGCAGTTCACCAGAGAGACCAAACCATTTGATTAGAAGGCTGGAACTTGCAGCCCCACCCCCTGACCTCTGGAGAGGGAAGGGGGGCCTGAGGTTGGGTTCAGTCACTAATGGTCAGCGATTGAATCAGTTTTGCCTACATAATGAAGCGTCCCTGAATGATGAGGTTTGGACAGATTCCTGGTTGATGAACACATTGAGGCGCCGGGAGGGTGGCCTACCTGCCTGGAGAGGCCATGGAAACTCCAAGCCCTTGCCCCACACCTTGCCCTATGTATCTTCTTCATGTGCCTGTTCCTCAGTTCCAGCTTTTGCAATAAACCAGTAATAGTAAGTAAAACACTTTTCCTGAGTTCTGTGTGTCCCCCTAGCAGATGATCAAATCCGAAGAGGATTTGATCCCCATTTTATAGCCACTTGGTCAGAAGGATGGCCCAGACTTGGAATTGGCATCTGACCTGGGGGCATTGTTTTGGCACTGAGCCCTTTGACCTGTAGGATCCGATCCAGGTAAGTAATGTCGGAATTGAATTGTGCACCTAGTTGGTGTTGGAATGTTTGTTATAGTACACTGAGGAGGAGGGCCTGCTTATTATACGTTACAAAAGTACAAGCTCTGCCCTTTAAGATGCTACACTGAGCCCTGGCTGGTGTGGCTCAGTGGATTGAGTGCTGGCATGTGAACCAAAAGGTTGGCAGTTCAATTCCCAGTCAGGGCACATGCCTGGGTTTGGGCCAGGTCCCCAGCTGGGAGTGTGTGAGAGGCAGCAGATGCATGTATCTTTTGCACATTGATGTTTCTCTCCCTCTCTTTCTCCTTCCCTTCCCCTCTCTCTAAAAGTAAATAAATAACATCTAAAAAACAAACAGAAAACAAAACAAAACAGATGTTACAATAAAAAAGGACCACTATGCCACTTTCTAAAAGTCCAAGGAAAATAAATTTCCCTGACAGAGGGCTCCATGGGTTAACAAAATCAAGTCATTTTCTTTGACTGAAATACTATGTGTCAATACGGTATCTCTGATTACAAGATTTATTTACCTTTGACTGAGGATCAAATGAATGGATACATAAATAATGCAGTTTCATATACAAAATGAGAAGTAGAAAGGAATCATGGAAAGTCAGACTGTTTTGGAATAGTACTAACTTCAGGAGTGCTATGTGACCGTGGGCACTTGCTGAATTTTTCTTAGCTTTAATTTCCCTGTATGTAAAGTGGGTTTAGTAGTTTTTAAGCAGACAGGGCAATAAGGATTAAAAACTCAAAATAATTTAAAAATACAATGTGTGTGAACTTGCAGTGAATGTGGCCTACTGGTTGAGAAGAAGGCTTCTGAAGCCAGACTGCCAGTCAGTCATTCCTGGCTCCACTGCCCTCTGGCTGCATGACTCTGGGAGTCAGTTGATACATGTGTAAAACAGAGGCAATAATATACAGGGTGGGCAAAAGGAGGTGTAGAGCTGTAACACGAATAAATGATAATACACGAGTCAGCTCTGTGCTTCGTGTCCTCACAACTGCAACCCCACTTTTGCCACCCCTGTAAACTCCCCCAGAAGATCATTTTAAGGAACTAAAGTGTGTAAAACACGTTAGAGTGCCGGCCGACCTACAGTCGTGCAAACCCTGTCAGCTGGTGTTCGTGATCAGTAGGTATTCGGTGAGCCGTAGTTCTACTCACATAAGCAATATTAGGGTTTATTACCAGTTCAAAATTTTATGTCAATTCAAAAGAAAAATAACGTAAGTCATTCTGAAGGAGAGTCCACACAGAAGATACATCCCATACATTTTTTTAAGTTGTCCTACCAATAGGAATACTCATTCAAAGGTTCAAAAGAATGTAAGAAAGAAGGATCTGGATCACACCGACCACCTAGTCTCTGAAGTGCCCGGAAATAGACTTAATAGGACGTATAAAATATCACTGAAGGAAGTGAAAAGAAGGCTTAACCAAGTGGGGAGACTTACCGTAGTCCTAAACTGAAGCACAACAGCTGTCCCTTGAAATCGGTCTATGAATCCAGGGTGAGTCCTCATCGTTTCTCACCAGGATTTGTCATGTAAATCAACAAGCTGCTTTGAAAAGTCACTTTGTAGAGTAAAGGAGAATGAATAGCAAAGCAGTTTTAGAGAAGGGAGACTAGTAAGTAAGGTTTGCCCTATTCAATATTGAAGCAGAGTTGAATAGTCATTAAAACCATACAGGCTATGTACTGGGAATAACAACGTACACCCACAAAAGGGAACAGCATCCCAGAGGGAGCCTTTTAATGGATAAACAAAGGATGGGCAACATCTCCTATCCCATAATATTGAAGGGAGAATAGTCGTCTACTTCTCACATCTTTTCATAGTTCTAGAGCTCATTTTTTTTTTGAATTCTGAATAACATTCCATTGTCTGGATGCACCGGAGTGATTTATCCATTAACCTACTGAACGACATCTTGTTGGTTTCCAAGTTGGTTCTATTATAAAGTTGCTATGAGCCCTGACTGGCGTAGCTCAGTGGATTGAGCGCAGGCCTGTGAACCACATGATCGCGGTTCGATTCCCAGTCAGGGCACATGCTTGGGTTGCAGGCCAGTTCCCAGCAGGGGACTCACGAGAGGCAACCATACATTGATCATTGATCCTTCTTTCCTTCTCTCCTTCCCTTCCCCTCTAAAAGCTAAATAAATAAAATTAAAAAAAAATAAAGTTGCTATGAATATAATATTGAAGGAAAAGTTATCTCTTTCTCACACTGTTCCCAAAATAAATTCCAGATGGATTAACCAGCAAAAAAAGTTAAAATTATATGGAGCAGGAAATATAAATTACTCATGAGAGAAATTTTTTTAAAAAACTGAGATAACATTTTTTTGAGCCTCTCAGATAGGCAAAGATCCAAACATTTGATAAAACGCTGCTGTGAGTTTGTGGGAAACACACAGAACCTTTTATATTTTGCTGACAAGAGTATAAATTAGTACAACCTTTTGTGGAGGTAATTTGATAGCACGTACAGAAATTGCAAAGGCACATTCTCTTTAAAAAGTGCATGTATGCGTGCGAAATGACATGCACTGCAACAACATGGTCTGTAATTACTGTAAAACGTGAGGGGGAAAGAGCTTAAAGGTAAGTGGCCAGGGATAGGAAACCAGGAACATAAATAACGGTACATCCATCGCATCCACGTAAGAAACATCCAAACAGGTAGAGAATCTAGAAGAGTTTATTTGAGCTAAACTGACCATGTGTGCTGGGGGGGCAACATAAATACTCCAGAGAGTAACAGGGTTGCATCTGATTTTATGCAGTTGAAATTAATTTAAGGGGGTGATGTGAGAAAGATGGCAAGGAGCTGGGGGGGGGGTGGAAAGGTGTCAGGGATTAGACTGTGGGTGGTTAAGACTATTCGCTCTTTTGAGGGGGGTTATGTCTCTGAAGGAGAAGTCTGAGCGGTGCGCACATTCGAGGGAGCGGTCTAAGATGAGGCACTTCAGAGGGGGCTTAACCCGGATGCACAAACACCACCGAAAGGGCTGGTTTAAGGCAAAGATAAACCTTTCACTAAAAAGTTGTATGGCACCCTGACTGAAAGCCTGACTGACGTGGCTCCGATGGTTGGGCAGAGTCCCACAAAGCAAAGGGTCCCCAGGTTTTGTTCCCACATGCCTGGGTTGTGGGTTCAGTCCCAGCGGGGGCATGAATGCGAATGAGAGGCAGCATGTCACTGTTTCCCTCCCTCTCTATCTCTCTCCCTTCCCATCTTTTAAAATAAATAAATAAATAAATAAATAAATAAATAAAATCTTTTCAAAATAACAAGCTATATGCCTAGGGAGTGACGACCCACCATTACCTGTGCATTTAGGAATTTATGATTCATGACTTCATTTTTTGAGCCTATCAGATTGGCAAAAATCCAAACATCCAAAGATCCAAACCCTTTTTTTGGTCCACAATAGTGTAGAGACCCCAAAAGGGCTAAAAAACCTCAAAATACTGGCACAGAAATATCTCCAAGCTATATATATTCTATTCTTTTCTTTGGTTAATTTTTTAAAAGATTTTATTTATTTTTAGGGAGAGAGTAGGGAGGGGAAAAGGGAGAGTAATATCAACATGTGGTTGCCTCTCGTGTGTTCCTCCACCAGGGACCTGGCCCACAATCTGGGCGTGTGCCCTGACTAGAAATTGAACCGGACATCCTTTGGTTTACAGGCTGGTGCTCAAGCCAGTGAGTCCCATCAGCTCAAGCTGGTGCTCAAGCCAGGGCTCTCTGATTAATTTTTCTAATGGACTTCATTTTCACATCAAAATTGAGTGGACAATACAGTGGGTTTATATATGCTCTCTCTCCCCACACACGCCCGGCATCCCCCACTATCCAGCACCAGAGCGGTACCTTTGTTTTCTTGTGAACCTGTATTGAAAGTCCACAGTTCACAGCAGGGTTCACTCTTACTGTTGTACACGCTATAGATTTGGGCAGATATATAATATGTGTTCACCATTATGGTATCACATGATAGTTTCACGGTCCTAAAATCCCCTGTGTTCTGTCTATTCATCCCTCTCTCTGTCCTCTAACCCCTGGGAGTCACGATTTTTTTTTTTACTGTCTCGTAGTTTTACCTTTTTCAGAATGTTCCATAGTTGGAATCATATAGTATGTAGCCTTTTTAGATTTCCTTCTTTTCCTTAGCACTTAATTTTACTCCATGTCTTTTTGTTGTTCTATAGCTTGTTTCCTTTTACTACTGAATAGTATTCCATTGTCTGGTCTATTTTTTCACCCACCCGTTGAAGGACATCTTAGTTTTTTCCAAGTCTGGACAGTTATGAATAAAGTTGATATAAACATGCATATGTAGGTTTTTGTTGAGATATAAGTTTTCAACACATTTGGGTAATTACCAAGGAGCACAATACTGTGTTTATTATACATGTATGTTTAAAGAATGTGTTTAATTTTGTGAACAACTCAGAACCTGTCTTCCAAAGTGCTGTGCCATTTTACATTCCCATCAGCAATGAATGAGAGCTCCTGTTGTCCCACATTTTGCCAGGATTTTGTGTTGTTAGTGTTTTGGATTTTAGTGATTCTAATAGCTATACAGTGGTATCTCATTGTTGTTTTAATTTGCAATTCCCTAATGACATATGATGTTGAGCATATTTCATATGCTTCCTGGCCATCTATATGTCTCGTCTACAAGATGTCTTTTCAAGTCTTTCATGCATTTTTTAAAATCAGGCTGTTCCTTTTCTTGATGTGTGTGTATCTTTCCCCTGACACCAAGCACATGGTGTGTTTTCAACATCAATCAGTTCTCAAAATCTCTGGCAGCAGTGGAGTATCCAACAAACCAACTGAATTCTGACTCTGTACCTGGAGTCAGTCTCAGCTCTCACAAGCTAAAAGGCTCAGTCTCAGAAGTCTGCCCCGACTTCAGAGGCCAACTGCAAATGAGATGCCCAGCCCTGCCCCCCCTTTTGCCCAACAACTACAATTCAGGGGTTTCCATGAATCCTTTTCAGGTCCAGTGATTTGCTAGAATGGACCTCAGAAGCACGGTTATGTCTTGTGCGCATATTTTCCCCCATTCTGAGGCTTGTCTTTTCATTCTGTTGTCAGTCTTTCACTGAGCAGGCATTTTTTATTTTAATGAAGATGAGCTTATCTATTATTTTTCTCATGGATTGTGCCTCTGGTGTTGTATTTAAGAAGACATAACACCCAAGGTCATCTAATTTTCTCTTCTGTCATCTTCCAGGAGTTTGATACTTTTGAAACCCAAAAAGCCAGTGTTCGTGCTGCCTGTTACCTACCAGACCCAATAAGCAGAGACAGGGATTGAACCTTTGTGGGTACTTATTCAGATGGTCGGCAACCTGAGAAGATGGTGGGTTTGTACCCTAACAGACCATCTTAAATTCCATGTTAAACTGACCCTTTTTCTAAGAAGAAGAAAAGTGTAGGTAAGGGGTCTGTATTTCTGGGAAAAGTTAATCAGAAAAAATATGAAGCATTCTTTTATCTGTCTCCTGGTCATTTCACCGTGGAGCACAATGGCTCAGATACCATCTTGAATGGCTTGCAGTCCTGAGACACAAAGGTGGAACTGCTTATGGTCTCCTGGAGTCAGGGTGGGTCATACTTTCAGTTCCTGAAACAATAGCTTTTTACATGTGTTGATTGCTGAGCTTATTAGCTATTACCTAAAACTAAATTTTCCAGCATTTGAGTCCCTCAACCCTTTTGCATTTTACCTTTAGGTCTATTATCCATTTGAGTTAATTCTTGCAAAGGGTGTAAGGTCTGTGTCTAGATTCTTTTTTTTTCCCATGTGGATATTCAGTTGTTCCATCCTTTGCTCTTTTGTCAAATTATATATATTATATATCTATGAAAATATATTTATATATACATAAGTATAATGTATATTTATTATTATATTTATATGTATAATATGTAATACTAAATATACATTAATCTATGTATAAATATATGTATATGTTTATATATTAAATATATGTATATATATATAAACATATGTATTTTAGTTTTAAAAAGTTAGGCACAAACTCACAACTATCAACAACTGAATCTAAAAAAACAAAAACAAGAAAGAACTAAGCAAACAACTAGAACAGAAACAGAATCACAGAAATGGAGATCACATGGAGGTTTATTGGCAGGGAGTGGGCAGGAGGAGAATGGGGGAAAAGATACAAGGAGTAAGAAGCATAATTGGTAGGTACATAATAGACAGGAGAGGTTAAGAATAGTATGGGAGATGTAGAAGCCAAAGAACTTATATGTATGACCCATGGACATGAACTAATGTCGGGGAATGCTGGTGGGGGTAGGGTGGGGTACAGAACAGAGGGGAATAAAGGGTAGAAAAAAATGGGACAACAGTAATAGCATAATCAATAAAACGTATTTTAAAAAAAATAATAAAATAAGGCACAAATAAATATTTTACTGTGCTACTCTTTCTATAAAAATAAAGATTGGGATTTAGAGATTATATACATGTAGTTACTTAGGTATCCATAAAATTTCTGTTAAAGGACAAAATTCCATGAGTAAATTTGAAGATCTAATTGGCTTGATTAAGTGATTCATGAATCAAGAAACATCCCATTTAGCAACTACAAGGGCACTCTGAGGAGTTCTACAAACTGGAACATTTTTATAGTTTTGATGTAAGAAACATCCAAACCTGTACAGAATTTTTATGAGTTTATCTTAGCCGAGCTGACAATGATTGGGAAGCAAAATTTCAAAGGACTGGGAAAATGCTCCGGAGAATGGCCGTTTTACTGTGTATTTTATATTTTAGAACCAAAAGAGGAGACATAAGGAGGGTTATGTGAAACCCTTGGATGGTGTATTAGGGAGGTGGGAGAAAGCAAATTGGGGAAATCTCTGGGACTGGATAAAAAGTAAAATGAAGAGACACACATTTCTTTTAATTGGTGGGTATAGAATAGTCAGCGCTGAACATTTGTAGCACACAGAGATGCTATTTGGGAAACAAGATGACAGTGAGGTCTAACTGAGGACTGTGCCCTTGGGGATCTGGAAAAAAGAGGTCTGATACTGCAAAGGTATGTAATCATAGAGGCAAAAAAGACAATAGACAGGCTCAGTGAAGGTAAATATTGACTTTGGTCAAGGAAGATTCCCACTTAGGACAGGACTACCTGCCACGACTCACTTTTAGTTAAAAGGGTTTTTTTGGTTGTTTTTGTTTCTTGTTCATTTAAGAGAGAGGAGAAGGTGGGGAGAAAGAGAGGGATAGAAAGATGGATGTGTGAGAGAAACATTAATCGGTTGCCTCTGGCCCACCCCAACACGGGACCTGGCCCACAACCCAGGCGCAGCCCGACCCGAATCAAACAGGTGATCTTTGGGTTTGCAGTGCAGTGCTCAACCCGCTGAGCCACACCAGGCAGGGCAGTTGGAAACTTTTAATTTCAGTCCATCCTATGTGGTTACATTCAGTCTCTCACGATGTACACCTCCCCTGACCTTGTCAGGTTTAGTGCGGGGCTCCTTTTTTTGTCCACAATAGGCAGAAAGAGGGTGCCACAAAGAAATTAGAAGAGTGGACTGTTTTAGGCAAGGACACCTTCCCTTAAACAGAGGTGTCAAACTCATTGTCACCAGTGGCTGGCTACATCAGCCTCGAGGTTGCCTTCAAGGGGCTGAGATAATTTTAGGACTGTATAAATGTAACCACTCTCTAACTAGGGGCAAGGAGCTCAGTGCTGCCACTGGGAAGAAACAAGGTGGAAGACCAGATTCGGCTCACAGGCCTTGTGTTTGCTACCTGTGCGCCTTAGATTAAGTCAGGGGATCTTATCAGGCAGATCACTTCATCAGTGCTGACCAGAAAATTCCGGACTGATTTGTTTAAAAATTCCAGTCCTGGGAAAGTCTGAAACTGCAGTTTGGTGTCATTAAGTTTGGGCTTGGTGATGTGGTTTAGACAGACTGACTCAATTTTGAACTGTTCTTCTTCTTTTTTTTTTTTTAACACTGTCTCTGAAAAAAAGAAAAAGAAGTTACACTTTTTTCACAAACAGAAACAAAATGAAAACAAGCAAAATATTAGTTGCTTTGGAAAAGAAACCTGGGCAGCTGAGGGATAAGGGTGGAAAGCCTTTTTCTGTATAGCCTTCCTGAGTTCAGATTAATGTGAATGAATTACCTGAACTATCAAATGACCAAACTGAAACAATTTAGTTATAAGTTTGGGATTCTTTATTCAAGGGAGAATAGTCAATGAATTGAGGAAGTGCAATGCCTGGCATGCAATTGGACACTGTTTCTGAGAGATTTTAGGCAAGAGCAAGTTTTAGCATTTTATAGAATGTTAGAAAAGGCAGTAGGAAAATGAGGCATGATTAGCTAGTTGGTTAGGATTTCCTTATAAGCCAACAGGTCTTATTTTCTAGGGTAAAGTACGCTGGCTAAAGCTGAGTTGGAGGGTTGTGACTATGATGGAGGACTCAAGAGTTTATAGTTTTTTATCGGTGGACTGATAAAATTATCAATGGATTTTTTCATAATTTTGTGGCTCAGTGGATTGAGGAACAGGCAGAGAACCAAAAGGTTCACCTTATCAGGGCACGTGACTGGGTTGCAGGCCAGGTTCCTAGCTGGGGCATGCAAGAGGCAACTAACTGTTTCTCTCTTTCTCCTTTTCCTCTCTCTAAAAACAAATAAATAAAATCTTTTTAAAAAGGAGTTGGAAATTTTTAGTTTAGGTACTAGCACATAAGCTTAGTAATCAATGCATGTCGAAAGCTGTTGTTCCAGGAACTGAAGGTATGACCCACCCTGATTTTAGGAGACCACCAGCAGTTCCACCTTTGTGCCTCCGGAGGACTGTGAGCCATCAAGATGCTATCTGAGCCATTGTGCTGCAGGGTGAGATGTCCACCTCCAGGACATAAAGACCACTGCCAGGATTGCAGATGAAAGAATGCTGTAGCTTTTATCTGATTAACCTTTTCCCAGAATTCCAGATCCCTTACCAACACTTTTCTTCTCCTTATAAAAAGGGTCAGTTTAAAATGGAATTTAAGTTGGTGTGTCTAACCCACTGTCTCCTCAGATCACCGACCTTCTGAATAAAGCGTCCAGAAAGATTCAATCCCTGCTTCTGCGTATTGGGTCTGGTAGGTGACAGGCAGCACGGCCTCTGCTTTTCTGGTTTCAACTGGTGTGTGTCAAGTTTCTTGATGGGCGTTTAAGTGTGGGCTGACTTAGGCTGAGATCTGTGACATGGGCTGGGTCACTGGGGTGACCTCTGTTTTATGGGTCCCAATATATGAATTAACTTTATCAGTACAAAACAACAGAAAATACGAAAAATGCAAACATTAAAGTTGTTTGTGTTTCTGTTTTAGAGGATATATTTTATGCCTAAGTAAGCAAATATGTATCTATCTTTTCTACCTGGAATAGAGTTTGGCATAGGAAGGTGGGGAGGGGAATAGGCAATGGATATAAGACATACCCCAAAGAATCCACCTTGACGATAAAGCTAACAGTCTCCCATGAATAAGCTGATTTTTAATGAGCTTCTTTAATTTTGCAGTACAAAAGCAAAAAAACCTCTGGTATTATTTAATCTATCTGGGTTGCTATTTCTCTGGCAGCCCGTGGCAAAATCCTGTTAGTTCAGTTACAGAACTCTGCATTATATTAGACCTAACTCTTCCCCTTGGGTCCTGATTAAATGAGGTTGAATCAACTTTCTGCCTATAGTGTTTGTGCTTTAAAAAACAAAACTATTGCATTATTCTGCATATTCTTGGACAATTTTTAAAAGAGAGAATAAATAGTCTCTCTCAAAGGGTTAAATTTAGAAAAAAAATTTAAACCCACTGGAAAATGGCTTTCACATTCCAAAGGATGAGGAAGGAAAACTATGAAATCATTTTGAATGGATTTGTTCAGCAGGGGAAGGGCTGGCTCGTTTTCCACATAGGCTGCCAAGTTCACCAGACACGGGGGGAAATGATTTTACTCTTACTTTCTTACCTACACATGTGTTTAAACTGTAGTCTTATGGAAATGAAAATCCCATTTGGAGATCAGATTTTTCAGATGGATTTAATTTATATACCATTTGACCAAGTCAATCAGACCAGACTTAGTAGATGGCTTTTCTCATTATGACATTGTGGGCTTTGCTTAGAGATCATTTTTATAAGTTACAGTGAGTCTGTTTGACAAGCACTGCATCTGATTTAGGCTTTGCAACTAATTATCTTTGGGCTGCATTAAAATTTTTTCTTGAGCAATAATTATATTGCCTCTTTAAAAGCAAACTTTCTGAATCATCATCAGATTTTACTTTCTAAAACCTAGAATTTCCCCCATATTCATTGGTAGCTAAATATGCTCAAGGGAACTGATTTCAGGCTTTAGCTTATTTGTGAGGTTGTCAGAAATGTGCAAGAATGGAGCAGACCAGGGCAAGGAAATGGGACATTTACAACCTCTCTTCAGAGATCAGACTCCATCTCAGTCTGAGATAGGGCCCAGTGTCTTAACTTCACTGCTAGGCTTACTTTTGCTTATTGCTTGAAGGTATAAATGAATTATTTACTCTATTTTGCAGAGTTGAAACCTGTTGCATTTAACAGACAATTGCATGGCAGTATGTGCACCCATACTTAAATATGCACCCTGGCATTAACGAAAGAAATTTTCATTGCTATTCTCTCCCTTTAAGGGAAGCTGACGTAAAGTGAAACTCCTGCTGCGTCATTATGTCAAAGGTTAGTGTCTCCCATTAGTAAGGCCACAGAAAGAGAGGGCTTCCTGCAAGCCAAGTGGTTGGATGTGTTGGCGGCAAACCGCCAGGTGTCAGACCAGTGGTGTCAGGCTGGAGCTTGGTTCAGCAAACTCAATGCTTGGACTCTGGCTAAAAAAGAATTCAGAACCAAAACTCAAACCATAAGAGCACGTTTATTTAGAAAGTCACAGGGGGAAAAATGATTTTTTTTAAAAAGGAAAAACATAATAAAACAAATTTAAAAAAGAGAAAGTCACAGAGGTAGAAGAAGTGAGCCATAGAAGAAATGGGCTCAGGAAACAAGTTACAGAGGCAAAAGAAAAGCCCTTGGAGCTTAAGAGAAAGAGAAAGGCAAGGAAAATATGCCTAGGGTAGAAGGTGGGGAAAGGCACTGGCTGGGGGAAATGGGAGGGAGGCTGCCGTGCTCCAGGGATGAAACCTCACTGTGTCCACCCCTTGTGAGTGTTTATCTGGAGGTCTCCAGGGAAGATTCCAATAGAATATTCATCAGCTTTCCAGGTGTGTCCCCTCAGGGTCATGGTCTCTACCGATTGGTCAGTGCCAGGGCAGGGGTCTTTAGTCAAAGCAGCTGGTCCTGATATCAGCCAAGGCACTGCTTGTCTGGTTTTGCTGCTGGTTTTGCTGTTTTTTGCTGCACTGGAGCCAAAACACAACTGAGGCCTAGATGTTCTTGATGTGGGTCAGAACTTTAATGCTTAAAGGCTGTTGTCTGGTCCCCTTGTTCCTTCCAACTTCTTGACTAGCAGCACGCTAGGGAACGAAAGGTCAGGGGAGGTTCTGAACCACATGACTAGTGATATGAAGGGTCAGGGAGACTAAACCACATGACCAGCGATCTGATAGGGGAGGAAATGTCACCCTAGGGTAGGGTCCTTGTTTTGACAATTTTGCCTGTTGCTAGACACCTGGAGCTTTATGTCCTGGTGACCTTCTGTACCTGGCCCATCAGCCTTGCTCTGCTCTTGTCTGAGCACCACAGGTGGAATACATTCAAATATCTGAAACAGAGCCTGAGTGTGCCGGGTCCTTTAAAGACGGTTTCTCTAGCTGAGAGAGCCAATGAGAACTCCCCCACTCTCCACAGCCTCCTTGTACTTCTAGGAATTGCTTCTCTCCTGTTTCCAAGCTTTATCCATCCCTTTCTGCTACCAAAAAGAATTTCTGCCAGTGACCCTACAAATCCCAGCATATAGTCCTGAAAATATTTGTGGAATAAATACAAATACTAAATTATGGCCATATGTGACCTGTTTGCCAGATTGCTGATAGTTATCTGACCTGTTTCTGCCCACATGGCTCTTCAGAGCTAAGCATTCTGGGGCGGGAAGTGTTTCGAAGACCTGTCATTGCGATGAGCTTTATGACATCTGTCATTGGCACGCCAGTACACGCAGATAGATGCATTGGGGGCAGAGGAGGGGAAAGGTTAACATGTTTTACGAGTGCTAAAATGCACTGATTTGTTATGGGCAAACTAACTTTTGTTTCTGTAATGTTAACTGCCATATCGGTGGCAGAGAAGCTGACGATGACAACAAAGATTAGGTTCACTGAAAGCTCTCAGGAATGCTAACGGATGTGAAATGCACACCAGTTTACTGACAGATAAAGCACTGGCAAGGTTATTAGGAAATGATTAGAAGTCAGTGTGTGGGAGCTTGGACTGTAATTTGGGAATGGGTCTTTGGAAACTAAGTTTGCTGAACAAACCAACCAACCAACCTACTCTCATAGTTTATAAAACACAGGGAGATTATCTTAGGATCTCGTGTTCATTACCGTTACCTCAAGTGTTAAAATACCACTACAGCTTATTTGAGAAATCACAATATTAAGACCGGGCAAGGGAGAGGCTGTGACTGACCACCAGCATGGAAACCCCATGGGCACGCGGCGTGGGTGCCTTGACTGGTGGACCCCATCGTAGAGAGCCTCAGGCTGCCTGGATAGCCACATGGACTAGAGATGGACTAGAGAATGAAGAAAATGCAGAGAAGGAATTTCTTCTTTTGCCTTAAGTTCTTACCTCTTACAGAGCCATAGGAGCCTGTAGATGAAAAGGGGGCGCTGTCATAAATCATATATTCCTAACTGGGCAGGTCACAGTGGGGAGGTCACGCCCCAAGCATGTGACTTTTTAGTAAAAGGTTTCTCTCTGCCTTCAGCAAGCCCTGCCCATTGTTTCTGTGCTTCTGGGTTAACACCCACTTTGTTTTTTAAATCGATATCACAGCAATACTTTATTTTTCCATTCCAGTTGATATTCAGTATTATTTTATGCTAGTTTCAGGTATAGACCATGGTGGCCAGACAATAGTATAATTTACAAAGTGATCTCCTTCCCCACTAATTCTAGTACCCACCTGGCACCTTCCACCACTATTGCAGTGTTATTGACTATACTTCTTATGCTGTACTTTCCATCCCTGGGGAGAGTTAACACACCTTGCCTTCCCCCATTCATTCTTTCAAACCATTGCTTTGTTATTTTAACATTTTTAATTGAATTATTACTTTTTAACACCCCTTTAAAATGCTTCCTTTCAGACTCTTCCTTCGGAGAGGTAACTATCCTCGAGGGAGCACATCGTCTTGTTAACCATCCTTAATGCAGTTCTTGCCTTGCTTTCTCCCACCTGCACAGTATCTTCTTTCCCTCCATTATTTTCAAACGCATAAAAGAAGCTGCAGAGCGTGGTAATGGATCTGTGGTGGGCTCTTCTCTGAGGTCTCTTGTAGTGTGCCCGCGCAACCGTGAACGGCAGCCTCGAACCATTGCCCAGCCTGCTTACCTGTGGGCGGTCAGCACTGACGGGGGTTGTATGCGTGGGAAAAACAAAACAAACAGAAAGCAAAGAAACCACAAAACGCACATCCTGTAAAGCACTTGAGATCTTGCTCTCTGGCGCATGTTGTCGTTTAGGGCACAAATGGACTTCTGTAAAAATTCTCTGCAGGTTTGGACATTTCTTCCCTTGACAAGCCCTGGGACTCTGGGTGGGGCCTTTCTGAATCTCTAAGTGGGAATTTCACAAATTTCAACCTTGTAGAGTTAGGAAGATTAAATGAATTAATTCATATAAAGTTCTTAGAATAATACCTGGAAGAAGTAGAAACTGAGTACTTATTATTAATCATCACCATCTCAGGTCCTGGCAGACCTCTGGTCTCCAGCACTGCTGGGCTGTCTCCTAGAGAAAACATTTGTTAAATTTCTGTTAATTTCTTTTAGGGAAACTAGCATGTAACAAGCACCAACTACACCACAGGCAGGAAGCACTTTTCTATATACCTACTCTCTTCCTCCTCACAATAACTCTAAAAGGGTCTTCCTTATTACACACAATTTTTTTAACCCTCCACTGAGGACATGTTTATTGATATTTAGAGAGAGAGAAAGAGAAAGAGACATCAATGTGTGAGAGAGAAACACCGATCGGTTGCCTCCCGTACCTGCCCCCAACAGGGGTTCGAACCCATAACTTTTTTGGTGTATGGACCATGCTCCAACCAACTGAGCCACCCAGCCAGGGCTGATTTCCAAAGTTTTTGTGTGAGGGAATCTCAGACTGAGTGGGTTTTCAGGATGTGCTGAAATCATACATATGAAGCGCCTGAGATTTCCAGGGAAGAGGGTGGATGCTAGAGGCAGGTGAGAGAGGCGCCCAGGACACAAGATTTAAGGAGATGTCCTTCTCAGGCTTGTGCGAGTACAGGCGTGGCATTGAGGGGGCTGCCCCCTTCCCTTTTCTGTCCCGGGCTTCTCATCTCATCCTACTCCTGGCCTTGGCAGTAAACACAGACTAGCTCAGGGTCTGTGTAGGGGGGCACAAAAGACAGAAGAGTGATTTGAGGCCAAGTCATAAAGAATCTTCGGAGTCATGCCTGAGAGTTCGCATGTGATGTCATGGGGAAATATTTCTCAAATTGTGGTGTTGGAATCTTTTCTTTTTTTAACTTCAAAATTCCCAAATTGATTAGAAAGGTCAGAGCATACATGTTTGCCTAAGTCCTTTGGAGACCTTCTTCTTCTTCGTGAACGAAATAAATGAAATAATGGTGAAAATATCTAGTGAAGTTATTGTGAGACCTGTAATTTTCTTTTTTAGTTGTTTTTTTTTTTTTTTCTAGAGAGAGGAGGAGGAAGGGAGACAGAGAGGGAGAGAAACATCAGTGTGTGAGAGAGACACTGATTGGTTGCCTCTTGCACACAACCCAGGCATGTGACCTGACCGGGAATCAAACCGGTGACTTGCTGTTTCGCAGGCTGGCACTCAATCCACTGAGCCACACTGGCCAGGGCAGTCTATAATTTTCTTTAATATATGGTAGCAGATATGTTATGATGTTGTGTGTGTATCATTGGTAGTAACCTATCGCCCAGATGCTGGAGGATATTAATCCAGAAGGAACAAGCCAGTAACAACAAAATTCAAGGCAAAATTCTCTCTGGGTCTGGTTTTTAAAAATTCACTGTAAACACACTTTGGGGACAAATGTGGAAATTTGAGTATAGATTGAGCATTAGAGGATATTAGAGGATTACTGTTCATTTTATTAAGTGTGTAAAGAGATTGATCATGGATAAATGTATTTAGGTTGTGAGAAGTGCATATTCGGGTATTTAAGAGTGAAATACCGTAATGGCTATAACTGTATAATACATGAGCAAATATGATAAAATGGTAAGACTTATTAAGGCTTGGTGATGAGTACATGGGTGTTCATTATATTATTGTCTCTTCCTTCTGTGTGTATACGAAATGTTCATAATGAAAAGCTAAAGAAAAGAATGCACAGTGAGGGGAGGGGGAGGGTGGTGTTCTGACACTCAGAGACAGCTTTCATGAATGCTGCTGTCACCAGTATCTTGATCAACACCGAGGCGTTTTAATTTGCTTACTAAATGTGAGAAATGGGTTTTAATGGTAAACACTGTGGCCAGTTGACCAACATGATGAATGTTGGAAATAAGACTTTTTCCCAATAAAATGAAACATACTCAAGGTGTATGGTTATCTAAAAATATCCCCAAAATAAATAAATAACATCTTTACAAAAATTTAAAAATAGAAATAAAACTATCGCAGAGGCTCTCCCTGCCCTTGCCTACGTGGAATGTAGAAATCCCCAGAGGCCCTCAGTGGCCTGTGACCTTTGCAATGATGCCCTAGGCTAAATTCTTCAAGGGTCCTCTGGCCAAGGACACTGGAGGCTCCTCAGTGCCTGACCCAATTCTCCCTCTAGATGGAATCTTGGCTTTTCCTTGAAGAGACATATTCGGGCTACTTGTAGCTACCAAAATGAACCTAAAGCCTATGCATACCCAAACCGGCTCAGGTTAGTTTACAAGAGAGGATTTGCACATATTAGATTCTCAGTATTTACATATTGTGTTCATTCCCCAGGTTTGAACTTTTTGCTGCTGTAAATAGTCCAAGATATGTAGTGTCTTTTTGGCTATCTTTTCAAAACTGCAATATCCCACTATTCTCTTTCACTTACTGTACACTCCAGCTAAACTGATTATTCAATTGTTGGCTAGCAATTCTAAATACCACCCCCCACAGAAATTTCTGATATTTGAGCTGAAGTGTTATACATAATGCAGACCCCAATGAACACTGCGATGTCCCTGAAGACCCATTCTGCCCATATTTCTTAGAAGTTGATGTCAAGGATGCATATTTAATTTTCCTTGCTATTATGAGTAGGAAGATCACACCTTGTTTTTCTTAAATCTCACACCCACAATACTTTTGACACCAGATGTGTGAACCAGTTCTCCAACACCAGCTGGGTGTCCTACAATTCAGTTCAGCTCTGACCCCGTCTAACCAGAATTAGAGTCAGATCCTGTAAGTTGAGGGCTCAGTCCCACAAGACTGCCCCTACTTTGCATAAATACGTGGAAACAAACAAAAAAATCAATGTTCTCTCTCTCTGTCTCCCTTCCTATCTCTCTCTGAAAATCGATTTTAAAAAATATGTTTGTGAAATGTGGAAGCTCTGGGCCACCATACTCCCTGCTACGTTGTTATATTGCATCTGTTATAATTTACTTGGAAATACTTCCTTATAAACAGCAGAATGTGCTTTGTGTAAATTAACTTTAATCTACACGCCAAGGGAGGTTGCTTATCATTAGAGTTACCTATTAGGAATTCACACTCTAGGGGTGGTTCCTTGTAACCTGAAGTGCCCTAATCAGAAATCCATACTCCCCAGGTGGCTACTTAAGTATTTCAAAGATTTATAGCAGGGGGTTCATTAATTAGCATAAGAGAGGTTAGAAATACTTTTCCATTAGTGAAATAAATAGTGTCCCAGATACATGGCGAGCTAAAAAGTTTTCACAATCCCCTCGCTCTTGTGTGAATAAGGCACAAGAACCCCTGACTAGAGTGTAAATTCCATGAGATCGGGGATTTTGCTGTCTATACTCACAGCTACACATCCAGTGCTAAGAACAGGGTCTGACGCATAGCAAACACTAAATATATCCCACGTATGACCAATAAGTTGCTGGAAAGTCCAGCAGCCTAGTACCTTCTCAGTCTGTTTTATTTAATTCTTTGTCCACCTCTCCTCATTGCCTTCTATTCAGGTCTCGGAGGCATTTACTGACAGACCTGAACAAGAGTTTGGCTAACTGTGTTCTCCGGATGTTGCTGCAACCATCTCCGCGAGAACCTCTCATGTGAGATGCTTGTAGGCGGGCTTGGGGACGGAGAGTGAGAACCTTTTTAAACTACCATGAGTACATGGTGGGACTTTTTCTGCCCGTTTGCTAAAAAAAGTTACATATTTGGAAAACTTTGGACTAAGCCTTGCTTTCCTTGTTTTACCAACTGATATCAATATTGAGGGGAGGGTGTGCTTAGCTTCCGCCTGGTCCAATCAATGGATGCTATTGACATGTCCTGAAAGAACCTATCAGTTGCTTAAGACTGAAGTCAAATTGTAACAAATACATGGGAAAAACTGTAAGACAAAAACACATAAAAGAGTGCATACTGGTGCCGATAAAATTAAGGGTCCTCTCTGTGTCCAGGAGGTACCGGTCTTCTCCGGCAATACAGCGGGTGGGTCTGAGGGGCTCCCAGCAGAGATCAGAGTCAGCAGAGCGGGAGCTATTTACCAGAAGACCTTGTAGAACAAAAAGACAGTTGGCTAAGAATGTAGACTTAGCCAACCTTTAAAAAGCAGGGAGATAAGAAGAAACCATGAAAGACGTGAGCAATCTAGGTAAGGGTGGCATCCCATAAAAATTAAAGAGGAGAGGAGTAAACACAGCCAAGCGTGCAATGCAGAATTTGGTCTGAGGCTTATTTTCACTCCAATGTGATAGCAAGTTTGTAAGACCAGAACTGAGGATCTTCTACATTTGGCACTTAATGAAATTTACTGAGAGTAATTAGAAAAAATGTAGGTGGGCTGAATATGATTTTGTAGTAGGGAGACTGTGTATAGGAAGTGGAAAAAGTGGAAAAAACAAGTATAGTTCATATTTTTAGCAGTTCGGAAGAATAAGGAATCAATATTTTACAAGGATGGAAAGACTTGATCATGATGACGGACTGAGAAGAAGGAGACATTGTACAGGGTGGGATTAAAGGCACAGAAGAGGAACTATAAAGTGATGTGTCACGATGTAAAGTTTGGTTAGGTTCAGTGAAGGCTAAGTTGTCCTAAAAAAAAGTAGCTTAAGTGAGATGGAAGTTTACTGCTCCTCCACGTCACAGGGTACGCTGTCAGCTCTGTGCGCACAGTTTCTCAGAGACCTGTGTTCTCTCCTTATTAGGGCTGCCCCAAAACTACCTGGTGCAGGTGAGTCAGTGGCATAGCTGTTCTAGCACCTGGGAAAGGAAGTCAAGGACAAATTAAGTGGAAGTTGTACACATAACTTCTCGATTCTTTTTGAGAGAATTTAGCCATGGACCTACCATTATGCAGTAAAATTTCTGTAATCCAGTTTAAAATACGGTATTTCCGTATAGTTAGTATGTTATGTATGAACCAACAGTGTAAATTTTAAGTCTTTATTTTAAATTAAAAAGGAATCTTAGGGTCAACTAACATGCTAAAGAAAAAAAAAGCCCGGTTTAGCAGGCTTCAACTAATGTGAGATCAGAAAAGGACATACGAGGTCTGTCCAGAAAGCATCCAGCCACGTAGTATGAAAAATAGAGACATTTATTGAAGATATAAGATCCAAGAAATATTGTACGTAGGACAGTGATGCTTCAGTTCCCTTCAAAGTAGGCACCCTGAGACCTCACACAGTTCTGATCGCCATCAGCTCAGTCATTTTGAATGTGATGGCCACATAGTACATGTGCTCACTTAACCGCATCTACCGCCCCCACTGACGAGTACAGTGAAGTTGTCGTCATTCACACATGTGCATTCCAGTCCACGCTCCTTGGCTGCCAGGTTACATCCATGTCACAGAAATCACTCTTGTTATATTGACAATGGCTGGACTTTTTCTGGACAGAGCTTGTACTCCTGAGGTTGCTGCTAACACAGTCTTCTATTGTTGATATTTCCCTCAAGCCTTGCTAACTGGCATATTGAGTGTAAAATTGGGTTTTGTATCAGGGAAGCTAATGATTTGTTAAATAGTATCATGAATGTCAGAAACAGTGTATTTAAATGTATTCACTGAGTATTGTCTATACTATCCTTATCTTTGCATAAACACCAGGTCCTGTTATCTGATACGCTGGGGACGCCTCTGATGCTTGATTCCCAAACTGTCCTGTATGGAGCTGTTGGGATTTCCGATTCCACCCTGGTGACCAAAGGGCACAGCATTCTGCCTTTTAAATGTTTTTTTTTTTAAATATAATTTTTATTTAATTCTTGTTCACATACAGGTTTCTGTCTTATATTCCCAACCCTGCCTGCCCCCCACCCCATGCTCCCCGCCTCCCTCCCCTTTCCNTTTATACTTGTTCATGTGAGTCCATCTCCTTTTCCCCTGTGATTCTCTCCCCTCTCCCCTCTGGACCCTGTCAGCCTGTTCCATATTTGAGTGTCATTGGTCGTATTTTGCTTGCTTGTTTGGTTTGTTTGGAATCCTGTTAACGGTGAGATCATATGGTATTTGTCTTTCACTGCCTGGCTTATTTCACTCAGCATAATGCTTTCCAGTTCCATCCATGATGTTGCAAAGGGTAGTAGTTCCTTTTTCCTTTCTGCGGCATAGAATTCCATTGTGTAAATGTACCATAGTTTTGTTTGTTTGTTTCTGTATCTGTCCCGCTGCATCTTTCATTCACCAGAGAACCTGAAAGGGCAAAGAAAGCTGGAATTTCACCCAGTTTCTGTAAACTGGTTTCACCCAGTTTCTGTAAACTGGTTTATTCACATTTCTTCGATAGTTTCTAATCTCTTCCCAAATGAACCCAACACCTGGATTGACCAAATATGCTTCGGGGGCATAAAAGAGGCTGGGAAAGGTGGTCTCCAGCTAGGCAGCTGAGTGCCCAAGAAAAAGCAGGGGGGAATACATAAATAGTTCTTTTTCCTTTTTTTTTTAAAGAATACCTAAGAGTCTGTCATAGTACAAAGCTTAGCTTGCACAGGGAAGGAAAAGAAGTGGGAATATCATAGATGAGTTTATAGATGGAAAGGCAGGAAATTGAAATACATCATTCCCAAGGGCCTCAGACTTCTGAGAAATAGGAAACCATGTCTTTCTGCTGGTTAATTTTACCAGCATTAATTCGGATGTTGATTTGGCTGGTTTTGCAAAGAGCAAATAGGTAAAAGATTTCTTTCTGACTTACACAAAAAGTCTGAGTTGTTGGACTGTGGGCGTCAGTGTTATTGCAAAATGAGGTCCTCTAGATGGAGACCCAGACTCCACCTAGAACTGCTTCTCAGTTCTAGAATTCCCCTCACACCGAATTCAGTTCCACGCACTCTTCCAAGATCTTGTGGCTCTGTCCTATGACGTGGTCCTGGCGTGCAGGGTTGAGGCTGGCTCACCCTGCCCATCATGTCTGTGTGGCAGCCCAAGGACAGGGCACAGGAAGAGTGAGAGAAGGGAGGGCAAGCAGCTGCCTTAGGAGGACGGGATGCCTTCCGCTCACCCCTCTGTGGTCAGAACTTAGTCAGATGGCCAAACCTCGCTGTAAGTGATGCTGGGAGGTCATTTGCCCAGCAGACACATGGGGCCGGAGGAAAGAAGGGTGGAGGATTAGCAGGTTCTGCAAAGGCAAAAACAAGACAACTCATTCACTTAAAAAAAATAATTTGAGGTAATTTACCAGGATGTGTAAAGGACTACAGAGTTTATAAAAAAAAAACAAGTAATGAAATAAGGGAGAAAGGGAAGAGGAGTAGGGGGAAAGGGTAGAAGGAAAGTTAATAGTTAAAATAGATGCCATATATACTTCAATAAAGGAAGAGGGTAGGTTGCCTTTTCTCTCTCTCTCTCTCTTTTTTGGGGGGCTTGAAGTGAGGGTAATTTATCCAAACTGCTGATATGCTTTTTAAAATATTTCACTCAATAAATATTATGTTTAGATTCTTCCCTGACTTTTTTAGAGATTAGATAAAGTATTAACTGAAATTGTAGTTTGTATGCTATAATAATGAATCAAATTCAATTTTCATAATGGAGAGTTTTTTCAAAAAGATTTTTATTTATTTTTTTAGAGAGGGGAAAGGAAGGAGAGGGAGAGGGAGAGAAACATCAATTGGGATTGGTTGCCTTATTGGTTACCTTTCACATGCCCCCAACTGGGGACCTGGCCTGCAAACCAGGCTGGAAATCAGACCAGTGACCTTTCTTTTTGCAGGCCAACACTCAACCCACTGAGCCACACCAGCCAGGGCTATAACTGAAAAAAAATTATTTGGGTTGCAAGTCAGATATGAACACATGAAAGGGTAAAAAAATGTGGTGTGTGTGTTATTCACCTTTCACATTTTGCACACCCGTTCATTGAAACTTTATAGGAAACGCATTTACTGACCTCACAACAAGAGACTATCCAAAATATCAGACATGCACATGGCATGCTTACCACGGACAGTTGCCAGCCAAAGTAGTTATGTCTCAAGATGTTTGTAGCGACAGGAATATTGCCAACTCAAAAACTTAATCATTATATCGTTGTGTTTTGCTTGAATTGCAATCTACTGACTGGGAAGCTTTCATTGGATTTCTAGTTCTTTCCAGCGTTAAGATCCTATCATTCCACCTTTTTGTGAGATGCTCTGTCTTCTCATGCACGCTTTCTTTAGAGTGCAAGTCAATCAGAGAATGAGGTCATTACACTGCTATTCATCCTACTCAGTATGGCAGTATCAAAACGCAGAATGAGGAACCTGAAACAAAGGTGTGAAATGGGCTCGAGCTGCATATTTTAGAGAAGTTTTCAGAAGTATCTCCTGTAGATATCTCACACGTGGACTCTCAGCTTGAATCTAAACTGGGTCTGTTGCTGGGATTCGAGTATGTTTGGACATGTCTGGTGGACTGTGAGTCAGGACTGAAGGAGACCTGCTGACGCAGGGGGGCTGAGACTGCTTCCCAGAACAGAGCTCATTTTAGCGGTAGAGAGAATTAGGCAGAGAAGCCCTATAAGAAAGACTCAGTCATTGGATGGGGAGTAATAAATACAGCTTGGGGCGGCTATTACTCAAATCTGTTGCCAATCTAGGCCCATGAAAGCGTGTCTGGGTTCCTAAGAGAAGTGGAGCTCTGAGTAAAAACATAAAGACCTGTTTCACTGAAAACTGTATATGATCTTGGGCACAAGCAGCCTGCTTTGGGGTTCCCCTAAAAGAAGTCAACACAATGATCTCTGTTTCTTCAGGCTACACCATGACTTTGGCTGTTTTGTTTGTATCACAGGTCCTGGTGGGAAGGAGTCTGCAGTACCTCAAAGAACAGAGCAGGAGGAGGGGGCCCGGGGAGAGAGGAGTGTCTGAGTGTCTGAGCAGATGAGGACACCCCCCCACACCCCCGCTCAACTAGGGCCTCTCGGAAAGCTGGAGGTATCCTCACTAAGGTGGTAGGCTTGGTAGGCAAGAGAACCAGGGATATTTGGTAATTGTTGCTCTATCTGACCCATGCATGCTGAGGTCCATTAGTCTAAATGCATATACCAAATGCATAATGAAACAGCTCTCATGCAATGATATGCTATTGGGTAATTTATATTGATGTGTGGAATCACACACTCTCCAAGCCAGAAGGAGGAACTATAGAACAGAAAGTCTCAGTCTATGAATAACAAGTTTTTGAAAGAATTTTCCTGTGGACTGATATTTTTGAAAAATATGTACAAGTGAGTTACTGCAATAATAAAATAAACTAATGAAATAAAAAAAATAAGCCCTGTTTTATTAGATTCAACAAACATCAGCGTACTCTGCCAAGCTGTGCTAAACTGTTTCAATGCATACCTACCTGCAGACCTGCGATGAACAGGCCCTGTGGGCACTGTGCTGCGGACTTTGTGTCCTACACTTTGGTGGACTTCTCTCATCTGGTGCCACCTGGAAAAACCCCATCACCTGGAGGTCCGGCCTCTAGTCACACACATTAGTGAGTGGGATAAGGACACTGACACTGTGGGCATGCAGGAGAATGCCCTTGTTCTAAACAGATGTGTGCAGAGCAAGATGTCTGCAACTAAATGAAAAGGGTGGGAGACAGGCAAAGGCAGAGTGGGGAGAGGTAGGAGGGGAAGAGACCCAAGAGAAGAAGGAGAGGGAGACAGAAGGATGCAGCCTGCACAAATGTGGCAAAATGTTAGTAACTGATGAGTCTACATAGGCATACAGGTGTTTATTATCCAATTCTTTCAAATGATCAGAATTTGAAATTTAAAAAAATTTCCAGTGATGGGAAGCACCTTTTTCTCTAAAAAGCCAGTTTCAAGATAGCTCATTTTACTCTTCAATATGTGACTGCAGCTCCTGCATTCATTCACCTGCAGCTTCGAAGCCTGCTGTTACCACGAGTCTAATCTCCATTGGCTTGTCACTCTTTTCTCCATATCTCCTATGCACTACATACCTTTCCAACATAACTTTAATTATACCACACCGTTTAAAATACATCTTGGTATATGCTTGTCTTTCAAAGTCAAGATCTGCAATCTAATCTTTAACTCTCTTTTTTTTAGATTTCTATCTTTGCTGTCTCATATTTCACACAAAAAATTTTTCATAGGCCCTGGCTGGCGCAGCTCAGTGGATTGAGCGCGGGCCTGCGAACCAGACGATCGCGGTTCGATTCCCAGTCAGGGCACATGCCTGGGTTGCAGGCCGGTTCCTTGCAGGCTAACTACCAGCAGGGGACGCACAAAAGGCAACCGTACATCGATGTTTCTCTCCCTCTCTCCTTCCCCTCTGAAGATAAATAAATAAATAAATAAAATCTTAAAAAAAAAATTTTTTTCATGCTTTTCCCTGTTATTGCTTCTCAAGTCTAGAATTTCCCCTCATACAGAATTCAATTCCATACACTCTTCAAGATCAAGCTCAAATTAAATAAGTCTAGATGTAGTTATATATCTTACTACATACATTGGTTCAAATCCTACATTCTTCATGCAGTTTTCTTTGATTAATGGCCATATGTTAATCCTAATCTACAGGGCTTATCCCAGTGCCTGGAATATACATTTACTACAGTACGTACTTTCAGTTAAACTCTCCATTGCAGCGATGTTCAATTGGAGTGCTGCAAGAATTTTTAAAAGATCCAATACCTGACTATTTAGTCAGGGCACGGAACTCTTTTCCCATAGATTGTCAGATAAAAAAATGACAACAGCCAACACTAGCCATCCGGTGTGCGAATGGATCAAAATTACACCTACTTTTTTTTTTCTGTCACATTAGCAAAAAATGACCTTTTTTGGTGTGCCCAGAATTTTATTAGTTTATGTGCCATTAGATGGAAAAGGTTGAAAATCATTGCTCCAATAGTTCTTCAATTACAATAAAGGACGATAATATATTCCTTGTCTATCTTAAAGAGTGGCTTTGAGGTTAAAAGGTTTGAGGTTAGTAATTTGCATTGTACATGTCTGGAAGTATCTATAAACCATAATGCCTCATACTCTTGTTTGTTTATTTATTTATTTTTGCTTTCCCTTGAAGCAACACATGCCACATACAATAGCTGAGCCAAGGCCTAAGGCAGCGAACTCAATACTGGGGTACTCAAGCTGTCTGATGACTTTCCAAGAAGTTTGTATGTAAGCCAGGATAATCTGTTTCAAAGCAATCGGTTCTCTGAACCTCACTTCCCTCAGGTAGCCATCCATAAATTAGATCTGCCTGAAACTATGCCCCGAGGTCAGAGTGTAAGCCTCTCTAATCCCCAACTCTCCCTCCCTCCCCTGTTTTAAAAGAGAATGGTCTTCCCCAGCCCAAATCTTACTAAAGAATAATACCTGGTGGGGAGAGGGTTGAAGCAAAACTATCAGGACAAAAAAGAAGCAATTGGAGAAAGAGAATAGGTTGACACATCCTCTTATTAAGTTAGGTGGTTTTCAGTTCTTATTTCAACAAAGTTGAAAAGAGAACTTAATGAGAGTTGTCATTAAAAGTATTTTTTCTTTGTTAGCTCTGTATGTGATTTTTGGGGCATATAATTTGGAAGGAGTTCAAAGAATGGCATGACTATAGCAAAACTTCATTCGCATTTACTTGTTTTCATCGACAAGTTTTTCTCAATACTTATGTCTGTCCGTGGAATTGAAAACTTTTAATAGAATTGATGCTGAACCCATTCTCATTCTGGAAATACTCATCCACTGATAAAATAAATTGATTGCAAAAAATTCACATAATTCCATCTCTGTAACATGCATCTCCAACAAAATTTTAATGTTTATTATTTACTTCCAAATATTTGCAATATATTTGTTTTATCATCTGAAAAAACAGGACAGTTTTATGATCACGGGTAGTTTAGAAACTACTCTTAAATTTTAATTTATATACATACACCTACCTTTTGTTTACTAAAAGGAAATATAAGATAATCAATTAAACAGTTCAAATATAAAATATATTATTAGGATAAAACTCTGGAGGGGGCATGAATAAAAAAGATTATTCCAGAAGACAAATGATGAAAATTGACCAAGTATAAACGATTGTGTTTTAAAAAGTAGGTATTAGTGGTTAATAAATTTCTATGGTATTAGAATTCATTGCCTACATGTTAAAAAGTGTGACAGTTATATTTATAACAAGCTGGACAAAATGGAGATGTCACTTTAAACTGTAAGGATGTCCAAAATTATTTTAAAGGACTCACGAGTCAAAAAGTTTGAAGACAGAACATTAATGATGTGCTTGCTCTGAGACTGTGATTTAACTATTCCCTGAGGGAGTCAAAGGCAGGTTAGAGTAAAACCTGTGGCTCAGTGTGGTGCATGAGGATTTAGTACCTTGCACTGTGTTATTTATTGTTGCTCATTTTAATTGCCTCTCCTCCCAGATTGTAAGCTCTCAGAAGACCAGGGACTTGTTCGATTTCTGGCTCAGGGCCTGCCCACTGGGGACACCCCCGGAATGAATGACTTTCTCGTGAGAACTCGGAAGGCTGTTAAAATCCCCGGCTGGCACTCAGGTTTTCGTTCTGCGTGTCCGCTGTGAAGCCGGGGAAAGTGTGGAAAGGCCCGAAGGAAACTCTGAGCACTCTGCGGGAGGGGAGGGGCGGGGCGGGGCGGAGGCCCGGCCGGGACCCTGGCGGGGGCACGGGCGCGGAATCCGCGGCCGGGGGAGGTGCCACTTCGCGTCTCCGCGCAGGCGCGCAGCTGTCTCCGCGTGAGTGCTGTCCCCGCGCGGGCTCCGTAGCGCGTGTGCAGGCTGACGCAGCTCGCGGGCCCTCCTCTTGCTCTGCAGCGGCGTTGGCGGAGTTTGGGGCGTTTGGGAGGGGGCGAGAGAGCCAGAGTCGAGAGAGGGAGGCGGCGGCGGTGGCCGGGAGGAGGAGGAGGAGCAGGCGCCGCCATGGCCGCCGCTATCACCGACATGGCCGACCTGGAGGAGCTCTCCCGCCTGAGCCCTCTGCCCCCCGGCAGCCCTGGCTCAGTGGCTCGCGGCCGGGCTGAGCCCCCGGAGGAGGAAGAAGAGGAGGAGGAAGAGGAAGAGGAGGCGGAGGCCGAGGCTGTGGCGGCGCTGCTACTGAACGGCGGTGGGGGCGGTGGAGGCGGCGGCGGAGTGGGGGGCGGCGAGGCGGAGACGATGTCGGAGCCGAGCCCCGAGAGCGCCAGCCAGGCTGGGGAGGATGAGGACGAGGAGGAGGAGGAGGACGAGGAGGACGAGAGCAGCAGCAGCGGCGGTGGCGAGGAGGAGAGTAGCGCTGAGAGCTTGGTGGGCAGCAGCGGCGGGAGCAGCAGCGACGAGACGCGCTCGCTGAGCCCCGGTGCCGCCAGCAGTAGCAGCGGGGATGGGGACGGCAAGGAGGGCCTGGAGGAGCCCAAGGGACCGCGGGGCAGCCAGGGCGGCGGCGGGGGCGGCAGCAGTAGCAGCAGCGTCGTCTCCAGCGGCGGCGACGAGGGCTACGGGACCGGGGGAGGAGGAAGCAGCGCGACCTCCGGGGGCCGGCGAGGCAGCTTGGAGATGTCGTCCGATGGGGAACCCCTCAGCCGCATGGACTCGGAGGACAGGTGGGTGCCCTGAAATGTTTCCCTTCTCTTGCACTCCTGGGCCAAGGGGACTTTTTTGCTGAGATCCCCCTGCTCCCCAATCCTCGGCCCCTCCCCCAAGCTCTCAACTCGGAAATCTCTCCCGGCCGCCCCGCCCCTCTGGCTGCGGATAGCGGCTTCAAACTCTCAAACCATTTCCCCCCCCCAACTCCCCTTTCCGCGCCCTCTTTCCCCTTGGCTCTGCAGTCCGTGCAGACCTAAGGACAGCTCTAACTCGGAAACAACCCGTACAGTAGGCCCAGATCCTCTGCCGGAGCTGAAGAGGCCCTTGATGTACACACCTCAGTACACAAGGTTAGCTTCCACCGTGTTCGCGAACACTTGTCAGAACTAGAATTGACAAGTGTTTTCCAACATGGCTGGTCTCGCTTGGATTTAACAGAACTTCCCCGTTCAGGGAGGAGACCCCCAACTATCACTCTTCTCTACTTAGGAAAGGCTGTTCTTTTATAATTAATCAGTGTTTCCAGAATAACTCATGTGTAGTCGTTAGTAAGGTAACTAAAATGATTTAAATAACTCCTGTTTGTTTTGTGTTCATGAATCTGATAGAAAGTTTAAAACCAAAAAATCATTGTAGAAAAGAAAAAATGAATTGATGGCTTTTAAAGTAACTTTGTGGAATGAAGTAGAGTTGGAATCCGAACAAAATACCTTCTTGAAGGTGCAGCGAAGTATGTGGTTTAATATCGGTGTGGTAATGGTTCAATGTGAGAGGTGTGATTTGAGATGATTGTATTTAAAGACATGTATCGGAGAGATCTCTGAAGGAATTAGCATTTTTCTGAAGTTCATGGAGGCTGACAAATGCGCCTCATTTTTTGGGACATTAAAATTTTGCAGTAGTATGTTTCAATTGTTATTGATCTCTGGAAAACTTCATACTTTAACTAATTGGTGTTTAATGTACTTTAAAAAACTACTTGATACATATTACACTGCTAAAATATAATAGCATTTATTTTAATGTTTTAATGAGCAATAGAATTTTCAACAATTGGTAGTGACTTGGATTTAAAAGTTTTAAGTATTCTGAAGTGCTAGGAATTTTGGTTGTTAACTGATAAAAATGAACACTTTGGTTTAAGTTGAATGTAGTTATGGAATGCAGCACCTAAATATTTGGAAGGTACAGTACTAGAGTCTGACACTTAAATGTCTAGTTCAAACATCTGGGATGGAGTAAAATGGACTGTAAGGACCTTAGAAAAATTGTACTGCATTACGTAGGCATGGCAGGAAGGAGAATGCCTTTAAGAAAATTAAAAATTGATGTGAACTGCACAATGAAGCATGTGTTATTTATCATTTTATTATATCCTCCTTCATTGGTACTGGTAGATATTTGAAAGTTGATATAGTTTCTAAGGTTTTATTTACTTAGTGTACACACACACACACACACACATCTACAAGTGTTTAGCATGACACAATTTAAGTGTTGCAGTCATTTCATTCTCAACGGTAGTGTAGAATAGGTATTACTGATGTTTTCCATTTAACAGATGAAGAAGCAAGTTGAGTGTCTTCCTAAAACAGTAAGTATAGAATGGTAGTGGCGGAGCTGAACAAAGGTTCTGGTCTCCTGATATTTCCAATTCACAAGAGTTAGAATAATTCACCTTTAATAACATGCTATGTGTCAGTGTGTATTGTTTCAGTTAGTATCTGTCCCCTGCTTTCTTTTAGGAGACAGTGAATTATTGGACAAGAAATATTTTAGGAAGTGGAGTTTTGGCTTCATTTCATATTTATTAGATATTTACTTGAGTATCAAATTTTTGCATCATATTCAGAGTGAGGAGTATGATATTTGTGCCGTAAGTCCAAATAAGGTTAAAACTTGATGACTAAGCATACTCAATTTCCTTAATGCTTAAGCATTAGAGACTACAAAATACTGTAGTCATTTTACCATTTCAGAGTAATTGATTTATCATTTGTATGAAAAGCCTCACGTTCTAGAGAAGCTGGTTGTGGTCTTGATAATCTTAAATCTGTAATGTCCCGTAATGCTCCTTGCTGCCTTTGGAGGTTTCTTTTTTTAATTTTAAATTTGGAAAGGATTCATGATTCTTACCAACTGCTCTGCAGATTACACCAATCCATGTGGATTTTATAGATTGCTTTTTATGGTAGGAAGTCTTTATTTTTGTAACTGATGAAAGGATATTGTGGTTTTAAAGTGCTTTTAAAAAACTTGAGGCAATCCTATCACAACGATTTTATCATACTCTGTTTCTTTAGGATGCCTGTACAGTTTTTTCTGTCACTTTGAAATTAGATTGTATCTTTGAGTTTAACATATTTTTCAATTTGTTGAAATGTCTTAAATTTTTTTCAACCCTAAGAGCTTCTTTTTAAGAAAGAATTAAACATGAAGACTTCGATCTTAAAGCTGGTGATCCAAGGTGTCCCTTTATGATCATGTGTTGCAGTGTCGTATGGTGAAAAGTGACTAATTTATAAAGTGACTAAATTACACTTGGTACAAAAAACAGTGATTGTTTTCCCCAGGAGAGTTATTCAAAACAAGTGTATTAGTGTGTTTATTTTAGTGAAGTTAGAAAACCTTCAGATTGGTGGGTAATTTACTCTTGCTTTGGTTAACAGATAATTGAATTTTCTTGGGGAGAGAATATTTAGTGGTATAGGAACACTAAAAACTAGTTTTACTTTGACTCTAAGCTTAAGGTTTTCAAAAAGTTAGCACCTTTTAATTACAGAGGCTACAGTTTTAGAATTTAAAATGCTTTAAAATTGCTTTAGATTACAAGTTAGTTCTAGGTACTGAATCATTATATGAAAAAACTCTGAGCTTTTTACCTGTGGGAGTCAATAATAACAACCTCTATTTTGTGGTTGTCTCTTTTTTATATTTTGTTCCCAGCAGCCCCCTACTAGAATATAAGCCATGACTTATTTAGAAAAAGCTAAGACCTCTTTCAGCCACTTTTATCAGCCTTCCTTGATAAATCTACTTGTCAAGTGAAAAGTGCATGTAAGGATGGAGTGATAGGGAAGTGTATATAGTATTTTAAATGCTCAGCAAAGGCCACAGGCCCTTACAGTTTTGTGAATCAAAATTTGAAATTTCATCCTTTTGGGTTGCAAACTTTGGTTGTCAAAGCAATTAAGATTGCTTTGGCAGTGGGAAAACAGACCTCCATTGCCCAATTTCCCTAGATTGGGAAGACCTTTCTCTAGTATAGTGACTAAACTTTTAAATCAGATTAATTCTGGAAGGCTGCATGTTGAGATTATTGTCAGGATTTATTAAGGATCTGTATGTTTGAGGCAATAAAATACTTTTATGTAGAGTAATATTTTACTCAATAAAACTTTTTTACTATTTACCCCTTTCATCTCTGAAGCAGTCAGCTCTTTATAGTCTCTAGCATTCTTCTTTTTAGCTATCCTTTTGATCAAGTTTAGGGAAAAGCTTCTAATAGGTCTCAGTTTCCATGATAATTATAATTATCATGAAACATTGTAATGCTTAGTTAAGGAAGATATGGCAACATTAAAAAACAAACAGATTTGGGGACTGAATATGTATTGAGAGAGATTCTAAAGGGTTTCATTTTAGGGAACATTGAAAATACCTACTTTGTTGGGTCAATTAGGGAATCCTGTGTGTATATACTATGTGCAGGACTCTTGAATGGACGTTGTGGGAGACAGGAAGACAAAATGATTCCCTCTTAATCCATCTTGGATATTGCTGTGACACTTAATGCTAAGGTGTAGGTTTTGCCATAGCTCCTGGCACAAAGCTTCATTGATCTAATGTAAACAAAGTTAGAGATTTCACACCTTGCCTGTTGTGTTATTTATTATTGTATAGCACAGTTCACTAAAATTCAGCAAATTAAAAGAACAAAGATGTGTGTTTTTTAAAAAGACTTTATTTATTTTTAGACAGAGGGGAAGGAGGGGAAAAAGAGAGAGAAACATCAGTGTGTGCTTCCCTCTTGTGCACCCCCCACTGGGGACCTGGCCTGCTGCAACCCAGGCATGTGCCCTGACTGGGAATCGAACCGGCAACCACTTGGTTTGCAGGCCATTGCTCAGTCCACTGAGCCACACCAGCCAGGGCCGAACATTTGTTGTAACATGTAGTTTCTGAGAGTCAAGAATGGAGAGGCTTAGCTAGGTGATTCTGGCCTACGGTCTCATGAGGTTGCAGTGAAAATGTTGGCCAGCCAACATTTGAAGCCATTTGAAGTATTGATTGGGTCTAGGAATCCTTGCTTTTGGCAGGAGGTCTCAGTTAACTAACCAAGTCAGTATCTCCTTAGGGCTGTTTGTGTGGCCTCACGACATAGCTAGTTTCCCCCCAGAGCAAATAACCTGAGAGAGAGCGTGCAACGAAGTCACAGTGTCTTTTTACAATCTAAATACACCTGCATACATCTTCATTGAGCAGATTTTTTCTCATTTTTCTTTTCATCCATACTTTGATACACAATACTTGCTTCAAAAAGATTTTAAAGATTTTTACCTACTTTTAGAAGGAGAGGAAAGGAGGGAGCAAGAGAGAGAAACATCAATAGGGTTGCCTCTCCTGAGCCCCCACCTGGGGACCTGGCTGGTAACCCAGGCCTGCGAAATAACTGGGGGTAGAACTGGGAGTCGACCTTTGACACCCGACCGGCTGAGCCACACCAGCCAGGGCTTCAGATTTTTGATGACGTGAGACAACCTTTCAAAACCAATCAAAATGCCACAATGAATCCTTTCCTGGCTTTTAAAACTTGGCTTTAATTTTTTCTTTTTAATTTGTATTCTTGGTTTTTCTGCTCCTTTTATGGCTCCACTCTATAGCTGGAGGGATGTAGAATATTAATATCAAGAGCCTGTAATCTGGAGACAGGGCGCAGTTCAGATTTTAGTCTTGTCTATATTATGATTTTAAGTAATTATCTTTGAGCCTTAGCTCCTCAACTGCAAAACAGGGTTAGCTTTTACAGTTCTATGGTCCATATGAGTTTCTCTGAACTACTCCTGTGAACTGCTGTGAAGAATCCATGTTATTTGAATGCTTGCTTTATCCTTTTGCTTGTAGAATGGTACATTTTTGGGAGCACGGACTGTTAGCTTGTTTAGAACTTTGCAGTATTTAACATAGTCCCTTGGTAGGGTGAATACTCGATTACTGGATTTAAATTGAAATGCCAAGAATAAAATTTCTATAAAGAAAACTAAATCAGGGCCAGCAATTTGGTGCCCTAGGTTGGATCATTCATTGTATCTGGTATTGAGGAGTTTAAGGAGAGCTTTGCATGTGAGTTTGTATGCAAAATAAAATACAGGTATTTCTCTGAGAAGATGTCAGCAACTTTTATCAGATTATCAGAGTTGGTCTAAGAACCACCTAGTTAGAGGATATACAGAGGAGCATAATAGATGTCAAAAAGATTGGATAACTCTGAAGTGGAAAGTTTCCATAAAAACTGTATTTTAAAAACAGTATGGAAATCTGAACTGGATAGTTGCCAGAGGGTTTTATAAAAGCCATTGTTAGAAGCATTTGCTGTTTTATTGTATAAAAGTGCTTCATGTTCTATCAAAGTTATATGGAAAATTTGAAGTTGGAGAAAGTACAGGGAGAGTAGTAGTTAAGAGTGAGATATAAGTCAGAATGCTTGGATTTCAAATTGACTTAATCTGGGTGACCATGGGACAGTTACTTAAGTCATTTAATGTCTTAACTGCTATTTCAAGTTTCTCATCTGCAAAAGGGGGGCAATAATAGTTCCTTTCCTCTAAGATTGTTGTGGGGGTTACATGTAGAGTATTTGACACGCAATTGATTACACATTTACTATGTGGTAGGTATTTATTTCACAGATGTACATAGAACCTCCATTTTGTGCCAGCTACTGTTCTAGAACAGTATATAGCAGTAAATAAAACAAAGAATCTGACCTCCTGGGTGGGAGAGACAGGCTGCACAACTGAACTGGTCATAGGTAGTAATGATCTGCTGCTGTTCTGAAGCAGTGTAAGATCTGAAATGCCAAAAAGTAGCATACCAACTGTTAGACGGGCGGCAAGTATCTGTGAGTGCGGGCCACAGAAATTTGCAGAAGGCTGTGCTTGATCAAAATACTTCACCCAGGAAAATCTGTTTTAATCAATTATTTTAAACATACACAGGGCAGAGCGAAAGTAGGTTTACAGCTGTGAGTATGTGAAACAGTTTATTCTTGTACTACTTGTTATTTTATTATTTTCCATAGAAACATTTGTAAATGTACTTTTGCTCCCCCTGTGTATCTATTCTGTAGTCGACCTAAAAGGCCTCATAATACCTTTTATTTTTAATAGTTTTTAATATGTAAATGAAGCTGCTGATCTATTAATAAAACGCTAAGTATCTGTGAGGTGTGTTTTCTAGTAATGGTGGTGGATTCGCAGTTATCTAACTATACCTGTTAAGTTCGTTTTCAGGAGTAGTAGTTTGCATTTGTGAAAATAATACTTGTATTGACCTTAGAACCAAGTGGACAGTTTAGGGCATGGGTAGGAAATCAGATTTGTATTTGTATGTTTAAAAATCATGGTTACCATTGTTCCCTGTTCAGGAAGAAATGTGATGGTACCTCTCCAGATACTAAGTTTTTAAAAAGAAGACTAAAAAATGGGATTCTGCTATTTATTAGTTTATTTGTAAATTTGTGACACAGTACTTTAAAATTAAAATGGGGAGAGTATTGTAATGAATGACTAAAGTTTTGATGGGTGTGTGGAAGTGGATTTTGTGGTTAAGAAAGTGACAGAGAAATTTCTAGGAAGCCTAAATGAAACATATGAAGGAAAGAGGATAACATACTCTGGAGACTTTCCTGCTTAGATCAGAGAATGTGTGTTGGAACTGTGAGATAAAGAATTAATGGCTAAAGGGGGACCTTGCACACCAACACAGGTGCACGTGTTTCTCAGTGTAGGTTTGTGAATTAGATTATTTTGCCTCTCTGTTCTTTCTGTCTTTGTCGCTCATAGTCATGTTCAGGTATTACCTTGAACATTTTTTTCAGGCAAACCATTCCTGATTCTTTGTTAGTTAAATTGCTAACACTCTTTAAGTTCTTCTTTGTCCTTATTACAATTTGAATAATTATTTCAGTCTTTCTATCCTGCTATAATGTATGCTGAGAATGGGAACCATGTCTATTTTGATCATTGCTCTGTCTGCAGTACGTGGCACAGTGCTTGACATTTATTTTAAGTATTCTTAAATACATTTTGGGTGGATGATGAAACTTGTGAAACAGGAAAGTTAATTATATGTGGCAAGAGTAGAGAAGGAAGGTTGAGCTGGGAGACCAATTAAGAGGTTAGAAGAACAGTGCAGGTGTTAAATGAAGAGACTTGAACTAGGGAAGAAGTTGGGGGAAAAGTCCTAGCTTTCCCCCCAACTTTCAGGAAAGAAAAGATAATTTTCTAAGTTGTCTCTAAGACAAATCCTCAGACTATTTCTGAGTAAATATTTCACTCAGACCATTTCTGAGTAAAAATTTTTGTTCTTGGGAAGTTAATTGTACCAGTATCTTACCCTTTTTTTTCCAGACCCATTTATTACTGAAATAACTAAAGGAACATTGGGTAGTAAAAGAACATGAACCTTAAGTCAGAAAGACTTGGGCTGTTTATTTTTTATTTTTAAGTACTCACCCAAAAATATGTTTTTATTGATTTTAGAGAGAGAGAGGCAGGGGGAGTAGAGAGAAAGAAATACTGATTGCTTGCCTGCCCATATGCGGCTGGAAGGGGGGTGGAACCCACAACCTTTTTGGTGTACTACAAGATGACACTCCAACTAACTGAGCCACCTGGCCCAGGGAAGACTTGGGTTATTTTAATTTAACTTCTCAGAAATATAACTGTAAAATAGAAGAAATATCTTAGTGTTACGAGTAAGTGAGATGGAGTGAAAGGGCCTAGGGCTGTATTTAATTCAGAGTCACCCTCCCATTTCTCATGCATAGACTTGTGAAAAGAATAGTGGGAATAAGTAATCAATATTGTAGTACTGGTTCTACTAGGTCCTGCCTGTAGGAAATTTGGCAGATCATTTCATAGCTCTGAACTTCAGATTCTTTTTCTTAAAAATAAGGGGTTTTAACTAAACAATATGATTTGGAGGTATCCTTTAGACAAATCCAGAATATTGCACATTTAGCTTTGGCATATTCAGAATTTCAAAGATACTTGAGTTTAGAAATCCCTGGAATTCTAATTTATATTGATGGTATTGTATGGAAATACCCATTTCTGTTTGTCTTCTCTGGGCTATAACACTTTTAAGATTAAAATCAGGTCCTATTTATCTTTATACTTCCAGCGCATACTGCTTGCACTCATCTATTACACTGCCTGTGTTAATTCACTCACTCAGTAGTTGGTTGACTTCAACTGAATATCTATTACTTGATACATAGGTATTCTTTCTCACTGCCATTAGTGTGGCTGCATGAAACAAGGAAAACCATTCTTTGCTTTATGTGCTCCCTCAGTTTTTTAAAATGTATGTGGAAACATTTGAAAAAGTCGTGATTATTTGAATAATTTTAAAAAGCAGGCTTCCCCAACAAAGAATTTGCATATTATTTTAGGGGAAAACTACTGCCTACTTTGCTTAAGGCTCAGATTCTGGAGCTTATTGACAGGATTTTAAGAACCGCAATTCATGGCATCCTCACCAACAACCAGTGAGGCGAGGAAGCGCACAGAGATTGTGATTTGCCCGAGTTACACAGCTCCTTGAGTGAGCAGGTGCCGTTCTGGCTCTGAATGTATGGTCTTAGCGACTCTACTGCCTTTGTGACTGTTCTAACAATCTTGACCCGGGAAGTTTCGTTAAAATCATATAAATAAGTAGCTATGTAACTTTTTAAACTTTCTATTTTGCAAATTATTTATATATATGACCTCATTTTCATTTCTAGTATTTATATATACATAGATTATAGCCTAGATCCCTCTTAAGACTGAACTATAGAAGTTAATTTTTAAGTGTTGTAGTTATTTAGTCTTAAGGGGAATAAAAAGTCTTTATTGACATTCTACTTTTGGAACACTTTTTGAAGTCTCTGACTTTCTTCTTTTCATTTATATTTTGAGATTCTAGAAAGATGAAGTGTTACCAATTCAAGAAAACACATAGAAGGGTATTAGTATATCTCAGTAAGTACATTTGCTAGTTTGTTTCTAAGTTATAAAAATTTTTGCCATTACTTTTTGTAAATATCTGTTAAGGTACTGAGAGTGAATGAATCAGCAGTAGATTTTTTAGTGCTTTCAATTCATGTTGGTAGTCATTTGAACAAATCTTAAGGGGCTGAGCCCTGCTGCAGTCATTAAAGATTTTTTTCACCTTCACCCAAGGACATGCTTACTGATTTTAGAGAGAGAGAAGAGAGGGAAGGCGGGGGCAGGGAGGCTAGGGGGAAGAGAGAGAGAGAGAGGAACAAACATTGATGTGAGAGAGAAACATTGATCAGAGAAACATCGATTGGTTGCTGGGATTGAACCTGCAACCTAGGCATGTGCCTTGATTGGGAATTGAACCCATGGCCTTTGGGTTTACAGGACGATGCTCCAGCCAGCGGAGCCACACTAGCCAGAGCTCCTGCAGTTGTTTTTGTTAGAAATATTTTTATAATTTAACACTGATTTTAAAAAAACAGTGAATATGTGATTGCTTCCATATAAAATGGGAATTGTGCCCCTTTCCTCAGCTGCCACTAAGGTCCTCCCTGCTTCCCAGGAAGGTAAGGGTGTGTTGGGGTGAGGTCCTCACTTCGCTCATCAGCTGCACCACTCCTGGTAGGGCTCGCCCAGCGCTTGCTTGCCCAGCGCTTGCTTGCCCAGCACTCGCCCACACCATGGCCTCCGTCTTAGACTTGCCTGCAGCTCACCTACATCTACTCAGCCCTTATCCTGCACTATGGTCAGGTGATGGTGAGGGAGGATGAGATCAATGCAATGCCATTAAAGCAGCTGGTGTAAATGTTGAACCTTTCCAGCCAGGCTTGTTTGCAAAGGCCCTGGTCAGTGTCAACACTGGGGGCCTCCTCTGCAATGTAGGGGCTGGAGGATCTGCCCCAGCAGCTAGTACTGCACCAGCAGGAAGCCCCACCCCCTCCACCGCTGCTGCCCCAGCTGAGAAGAAGAAAGTGGAAGCAAAGAAAGAAGAATCTGAGGAGTCTGATGATGACATGAGCTTCAGTCTTTTTGATTAAACATGTTAGGTAACGCATTCAGTAAAAAGCGAAGCTCTATTAAAAAAATTAGGAGAGTTGCTTTTCATAGCGCACTTTTTTTAACATACTATTTTTGCATTCTAGGCATTTTTTTCTGCAAATCTTTTTAAGAAGGTAAAAGATAACTCCTTATATATAGTATAATTGTATTGAAGTAAAATGTTTCTAGTATTACAATCTTTTTGAAGGCAATTGCTGATCTGTTAAGCTGAATGGAAAATGTGGGTGGAGTTATCTTAAAGGGCAATAGACTAGAGATGAGAGACAAACTTAAAATAATGTACACAGTGCATAGTGGTGGTGGCAGAATGCAACCTACTTGTTTTCCACAGGCTATCTTTCATCACTGTTGCGTAAAGTCCCCTTTGGCCAATTTAAGTGAACTCTGCTGGGTCTTGGGGGAAAAATCTTATGTCTTTATTCATAGAAATAATTGTGGTGATAGAGTAGTCTTTTTCTTGATTAGAAAAATCCATTTTACTTTTTAAAATTACAGTGATAATGGTTTGGAATTACAGTAATAATAGTAATATTTTGGTTTTGACTAAGGATTTTTAGTGTGCCTCCAATTGATTTGGACGATGATCTCATGCTTCAAAGCCACATATTTTACTTGCCTTAAAAATCATACTTACATTTGTCACTAAAAACTGTTTGCACATATGATGTGCAGCACACTGGCTAGGTTACTCTAAATGAGATGTTTGTAGGTGGTGATTCATAGTATAGACCAACCAGGTCATAAGGAAGCAGAATTCCCTCCACCTTAGTTGAGTAGGAAGGGCCTTGGGGAAATTTGACTTGTGTGTATATAACACATGTAATAAAGTAGGCATGTTCTCTTTATTTTTTCCCCCTAATTATCTTCCAGTTTAAAGACCTAAAATCCTATAGCACCACAGCATTTTGGAAAACAAAACCAGTTGGTCATATAGAAGTCTGATGTGACCTTAAATTCCTTAATCTCATTTAAGACCAATTTCATAAGTTAATTTTATTCTTCATAAATAAAAACTAAAATAAATGACTGCTTCTTTGTCTCTGAAATGAATATTTGGAGTTGGATTTTATCTTGACACTGTTCGCCTCAAGACCTATTTCAGTTCTAAGTTTGGGACAAGTTCTATCTACCTCAGGGTAGTGTTGCTTTCTATGACTAACCTTGAATTAATTTTTTATGAGGCTAAATGACTTGTAGGAGTCATATTTAATAGTTTATCTTGTTAGTAAGACTATTTGCCCAGCTAAGTCAAATTATATGTAAATGCTAAATAATTGTTTGTGGACATGGTTTTGCACATTGATATGCAAAAGCAAAGAAAAAATTTCTTGTGTGTGCATACCAGATGAAATTGAGTGCCAGTTATTTTGATGTGTAATATTGGCTGCATTTCAGTATTTCTTAAATACCCACATTTATAAATGTGGCAGTTAAATTTTTTGGCATTACAGAGTTGTTCTTGCATGACTTTGGTCAAGTCTAATCATTTTCGTGTCTCAGTCTCTCTCATCTCACTTGGTTGTCGTAAGCATGAGTTAGTTAAATGAGTTAGTGCATGTCAAGGATTGTTCTAGTTAGTATGGCTACGTGACAATCAACTCTGACATTTAATGGTTCAAAACAATGATTTCGCTTACAGCTGTACAATCTGAGCAGGGTATGGCCTGTTTAGATCATTCCTGCTTCATTTGGTGATGGCTTGGAGCAGTGTAAAGGCTGGAGACTGCAGTCACCAGAAAACTCACGAGTGTATCTCATCTCTGTGGTTGCTGGGCTGAGAAGACTCCAGCAGCTGGGCCCTAGCACGGCTGTGGCTCCCCTGCATCTCCCTTTATCTCTGTGCACTTTGTTTACAGGGTCTCTTCTGCCTGGTGGCTTCAGAGGAGTTATACTGCTTTATATGGTGGTTCAGGGCCCCCAAATTGTGTGTTCTGAGAGACAGCCAGGCTGAAGCTGTATTGTCTTTTTGACTTAGCCTTAGAAATCTGGTAGTACCATAACTTCTGTAGTAGTCTCTGGCCTGCTCTTATTCAAGGGGAGGCAGTATCAACTTCCCTTGATGACACATTGTAAGATGTGGGAGGGTGTAAATTACTGGTGTAGCTACCTTCAGAAAATAGTCTTACCCAAGCACATAGAATAACTCAGAAATACAACAAACAGTAAGCTGCTATGATATAAAATGGGAGGTCAGCCCAGAGTGGTATAGCTTAGTGGGTTGGATGTGGTCCTGCAAACTGAAAGGTCAAAGGTCATGGGTTCTGTTCTGGGTCAGGGCACTTGCCTGGGTTGTAGACCAGGTTCCCAGTTGAGGGTGAAAGAAGCAACCAATCAATGTTTCTCTGCATTTCTTCCTCCCCTCTCTCTAAAAATAAAAAAATACTTAACAAAGAACAGAAAGTCAGATTAAGAGTGTCTTTTGTGATATACATTTTGATGTAGTAAGTTACATAATCCTACTTTTTCCTTAAGAGAAAGTCATAAAATGTAGTAGGTAGGCAGTTTATAGTTTTCTTTTTTAAAAAATATTTTACTTATTTATTTTTAAAAAATAAGTAAGAAGGAGAAAGAGAGGGAGAGGAACATCAATGTGTGGTTGCCTTTCACTCACCCTCCACTGAGGACCTGGCCTGCAACCCAGGCATGTGCCCTGATGGGGAATTGAACCTGCAACCCTTTGGTTCTCAGGCCTGCACTCAATCCACTGAGCCATGCCAGCCAGGGCTATAGTTTTCTTAAAGGAACCTCTTTCTTTTAATGGTTAAGTTTTAGCTTTTAATTCCTTTGCCAATACTTAGAATAAAGAGCAGGGCACAAGGTGATTGTCCACTTCAACAAATGGGTATGAGGAATGGTGTGGATAACTCAGGTAAAGAGTTTCACACTCAAAAGTGTATAATATCTGGTATACAACTTCAGACTTTTAAAAAATATAAAATCCTTTTAAATGGTTTCAGCTGTTTTGAATTTTAACCCTGAATAATTTTTACTGTAAGTGTATGGGAGAGACAGAATAAACTTCCAAGTAGAGAGTGACAATTTTTAATGGATGAAAGGAACATTGCCTGTTAGCCAGAAAACAGCTTACCTTGTTATATGATTAGATTAGGACTCTCCTGTGTGTGGTTATTTTGTTTACCTACAATTTGGTAAATATTTTGAAAACTATACATAGTGTACTTACTTCTCACAAGCTTATAGTCAATTACAAAGCTAATTTTATAATACCCTGTTAAATATTCCTTGGACCAGTAGAGTTACTGTCCCCTTATTTCATGACACTTTTCTTCATATGTTCCTTTTTTTTTTTGAAGATTTTATTTGTTTTTAGAGAGAGGGGCAGAGAGGAAGAAAAAGTGGGAGAGAAACATCGATTGGCTCCCTGTCATACCCACCTCAACCAGGGACTGCGCCTGTAACCCAGGCATTTGCACTGACCAGGAATTGAACCGGCAACCTTTCCCTTTTCAAGTCCATGCCCAACCATGCCCACCAGTTATAGCAGCCATATTCCATTCTTAAACCATTAGAATTATAGAGTATTTGTTTTTATAATAATTAAGATACAAGTTGTGAACTGGAGACTTCCTAAAGGTTATGCTTTTCATTGATGAAACAAAATAAAACAACCTGCTCCATTAGAGATTCGGGAGGGTCTTTTGTAGAACCTGATCCATAACATCCAGATCCTGAAGAAAGTGGTCAGATGCCATGCTGGTACTGTTTTCCTACTACTTTCTTTGTTTACGGTACAGTTTATTCTTTCTTTCGCTTTATATGTAAGGCAGCTCACTGGTTTCTAAACTGTTACTATGCTATCTGTTTCATAGTAGTTTGGAAATTTCTAGGTCTGTGGCTGAGAAAATAAACAATCTAAAAACAGTTTATAGGCTTTGAGTAGTCAATGAAATTTTTTCCCAAATGAAAATTTATGTGGAACGCCAATGCAGAAGACACATTGAAATGGTATTTTATTAGTATTTTTATAGGTTTAAAATTTTTATATTAATTTATAAAGTCATTCAGAAGAATAAAGCATTTAGGTGAATATAGGCTTTATTTATTTTTTAGAGAGAAGGGAAGGGAGGAAAAGAAACATCGATATGTGAGAGGAGGTTACCTCTTGCATGTCCCCAATGGGGGACCTAGCCTGCAACCCGGGCATGTGCCCTGACTGGGAATCGAACTGGCAACTTTTGGTTTGCAGGCCAGCACTCAGTGCACTGAGCCACACCAGCCAGGGCTCAGCTCTCTAACTTTAAAGTTAGACATTTCACTAGCCTAGAAATCATTTCAAAGCAGGGGGAAGGAGAGAAGAACCAAGAAAAATCCACAGCACAAACAAATTTCCTCACAGCTGAAAAGACAAGATAAAGCTGTCTGCCCATTTGACCTCAGAATGGATTTCCCTCAGAATAAAATAAAAATATTTTGGGTCAGAAACCCACTTTTCCATTCAAGAGACATCTGATCTTTGCTCCATATATAGTGTTTGCTCCATATATAGAACAGTGGTTCTCAAACATTTTGCTGTTAATGATACTTTGCTTTCTTAAATATTGAGAAATATGACATATAGCAATAAAGCTGTTAAAAAGTTATTGAAGAATCTAAAGAACTTTTGTTCAGGTTGGTTATGTTTATCACTATAACAGGATTAGAAATTGAAACCAAGAACTTTTAAAAACATGAATTTAAAAATCAATTATATGTAACCTAAACAGTATTCTTTTTAATGTTAAAATAACTTTTCCAATTAAACATATAGAAGTGACATTGTTTTTATATTTAATGCCTTTAAGGTCTGGCTTAATAGCTAGTTTCATATATATATGAAGCTAGCTATTGCATTCAGTCTGTTGCATTGAATTAGGTTGCTTGAACTTTGTGAAGAAAATTTGGCCCCATACAGATATTTAGTAGAGAAGGAAGGAGTATTTTAATAGCCATTTCAGATAATTTTGTGACTGTTTGATAATATGCCAAAACTTGACAAGTGATAACTGCAATGTGAAATCTGAAATGATAATGATTTTTTTCTTCTATTAAACTGAGACCATGGTCTTGTCCTCCTTCATCCTGATAACATAGCATCCGTGTATTATTCCTCTGCTCCTGTATCTTGTCATTTAGCAAGTGTTTGTTTTTTTAAGATTTTATTTATTTTTAGAGAGGGGAAAGGAGGGACAAAGAGAGGGAGCGAAACATCAACGTGTGGTTGCCTTTCACATGCCCCCTACAGGGGACCTGGCCCAAAACCCAGGCATGTGCCCTGACTGGGGATTGAACCAGCCACCCTTTGGAACATAGGCTGGCACTCAGTCCACTGAGCCACAGCAGTCAGGGCAGCAGGCAGATCTTTACTTCTCAGTGTCGGCATCCTTTTCAGCCATGGCCAAATCCACCAAGCAGATGTTTCGCTTGGCAGTACTTTGAATTCTTAAAGAAATGGCTATTCTTGTATGTATGAATGAGTTGGCCTTTACTTGGTTTCCTAAGGGAAACTGTTTCTGTAAATTCTGTATAGTTAGTTACTGTAGACTTTGGGGTAGAAAACTGATCTGCCAAATGGTTTCTTAACAAGGTCCACAGAAAAGTGGAGAAGGGGAATACTTAGGAAAGGATGTGAAAAAATCTCATGTCCTTTCCTAAATATTTCATTGGATTCTCTAACAGTGTGTGTGCGTGTGTGTTTATTTTTTGAAACTTAACGGGTTTTCTGTTGTCAGAGTGTGTGTGTATGCAAATGCTTTAGTTTATTATTCTGTAAGATAATTCCTTAGTTTGGTTAGTCTCAGTTGGATAATAACAGTGAAAGAGATCTTTTAGAATTTGCTACTTAAAGTGTAGCAGCAGCATCAGGCAGGTGCTTGTTAAAAATATGTTGGCCAAACGATCTGTATTTTTTCCCATAAAATAAGACACATTTTTCATTTTCACCAATAACTTTATTGATTTGGATATTTTGGGTAAGTTGGTTATCTCCCATGTGGTATAGCATTGATTGTCCTCAGTTAATGTCTTGATTTGATTGCTGTCAACTTCAGCTGGTCTACTGGATCTGGAGCATCGTTTTCAGCAAGAAATCTCCAGCACAAAACTTAGCAAACCGCTTTTGACGTGTTTGGGTCACAGCACCTTCCCTGTACACCACACAAATCTTTTTTTGCATTTCAGTTGTACTTCACTTTTCTGAAATAATAAATCACAGTATGCCAAAAATGTTGTGTATTTTCTTTCATCTTCAATATTAAAATGGCTAACAATAATTCATCAATTTTGATTTTTTTTAATGCACGCCCACAGAACAGCTGTCACAACACAGTCTAACAAAATTGTTTGGAGTGAGGGTAAAGGCAGCGAAGCACTGCTGGAGCCATCTTACCTCGTGAGCTTTTTGGCCAATCCAGCAGTATCTCAGGTCCTGCCCAAACCCACTGAATAAATCTGCAGTTAGTAAGATCACAAGTGATTCATATATATGTTAGTTCGAGAATCACTGTTTTAGATGATTGAAACTATCTGAACAGTGTGAATGCTTTTTCTGGCTTAGGTTTTTTTCCAAATACCAGGCTGCTTTTGTTCACATTTTACAGAATTAGTATGTGTTCACGGGTAAAAAGAACTGAGTGAAAACTTTTAGTATAGGTATGATCCTGTAAATTTTATAAGATCAGGCAGAAGGTTACTTTCTAGTCCTGCTCATCTTGTTATGTTACTGTTAGAGGAAGAAGGACACTACTGTGTATGAAATCTCCATCTAGCTTAGGATCCTGTCAGAATCAGAAATCACCTGTAACTTGTCTCGTGCGCTCTCCTCTATTTGGGCTGTTGCCTTTATTAGTCTACAGGATGGAGGGAATTGCTGACTGCTGCATGGATCTGGGGCCAAGAGGGAGCCTTTAGGGTATAGGATTGGACACTTCCTAGATGCTGGAGATTTGAAGAGGGATTGTGAAGCAGGATTGCAGTTGGTCCTGCTTGGCTACGGGGAGCTCTGTGGGGAGGTGGTACATAGTGTGAAGTGTCTGTCAGGTCTTCCAGGGCATGTGACCTGCCCCTTGTCTCTGCTATTGCTTTCGTACCTTAGTTGCCAGTGATGACAGAGTTCATGCTCTTAGCANCTGTTGCCTTTATTAGTCTACAGGATGGAGGGAATTGCTGACTGCTGCATGGATCTGGGGCCAAGAGGGAGCCTTTAGGGTATAGGATTGGACACTTCCTAGATGCTGGAGATTTGAAGAGGGATTGTGAAGCAGGATTGCAGTTGGTCCTGCTCGGCTACGGGGAGCTCTGTGGGGAAGTGTCTGTCAGGTCTTCCAGGGCATGTGACCTGCCCCTTGTCTCTGCTATTGCTTTCGTACCTTAGTTGCCAGTGATGACAGAGTTCATGCTCTTAGCACCTGCATTGTATTGTCCTCTCTATATTTTTTATCCTCACCTGAGAGCATGTCCATTGGTTTTAGAGAGGGGGGAAGGGAGGGGAAGGGGAGAGAGAAACATCAGTGAGAAACATCAGTTGGTTGTCTCCCATACTTGCCCCAACTGGGGGCAGAACCTGCAACCTAGGCTTATGCCCTGACCAGGAATTGAACCTGTGACCTTTTGGTTTACAGGATGATGCTTCAACCATCTGAGCCACACCAGCCAATGCTATACTGTCCTGTTATTAGGCTGTATATTCAAATGAAATACTGTTTTTTAAGTGAGTGAAATTACACTTAGACTGATTAAACAATGCTTTAGTGTTCATAGATTTTTTTAAAGTTGATTTTTATATATAGAGAGAGACACCAATTTGTTGTTCCATTTATTTATGCATTCACTGGTTAATTCTTGTATGTGCCCTGACTGGAGATCCAACCCACAACCTCGGAATATGGGAGTATCACTCTAACCAACTGAGCAACTTGACCAGGGCTTTTTCATAGGTATTTGGATTTGTAAAATTTCCATTCAATGATAATAAGCAAAAGTGTGCTAAACACTGTGTAGATAGGCCCTATATTGCTGGTTGGGTTTATCATAGTATATGAGTCTCTTGACCTTGCATTACTTTGTTCAATTTAAAGGTAATTGGTTTCATTTTTAAATCATTTTGGACTTGTAACTACAGTTAGTATAGCTTTGTGGTTAAAAATGATAGAAAAGGATGTGCATACAGTGAAAGGATATGTACAGTGACAGTTTTTCTCCTGTGCCGCTCTCCCCACCCCCAACATCTGGGTTGCCTGTGTCCCTTAGAAGAGTTTGCCTTTAGGGCGTCGTCGTATCTAAATCTGTCTCCTTCCTTCCACTTAGGTGTGCGGATTGGAGCCTTACTACACTGCACTTACGTGTGGATGTGGGTTTTTATTTTTTTACAAGATTTTATCTATTTTCAGAGAGAGGAGAAGGGAGGGAGAAAGAGAAACTTTGATGTATGAGGGAAACACTGATTGGTTGCCTCTTGCTCACCCCCAAACTAGGGACCTGGACAGCAACCCAGGCATGTGCCCTGACTGGGAATTGAACCAGTGACCTTTTGGTTCACAGGCCAGTGCTCAATCCACTGAGTCACACCAGTCAGGGTGGGTGTTTTTTTTTTTAAACTTTACCTTTGAGATTGTACCATAATAGGTTGCTGAGATCTATTGCTTTTCCCAAGATTGTTCTTTATAAATTGAGTGTGATTAGTTATTAAAGTTGTTAATATTTTATTTACCTCCAGTTAATTAGTATGGCTTACAAAAGTGTGAGCTTAACAGTTAAAATGTTTTAAAATGTATATTATAAGTGATAAGGAAAATAGATAACCATGTAACAGTGAAGGGCCTCATGAACTCGAAATTTCTAGGGCTTAAACATTTGTATTTTATTTTTATTTATTTAAAAAAATTTTTTTAGAGAGAGGGGAAGCGGGGAGGGGGAGGGAGAGAAATATCAATGTGAGAAAGAACCATTGATTGGTTGCCTCTTGTGGGGACCGAACCCACAACTCGGGCATGTGCCCTGACCAGCAATCAGCTGGCGACCCTTATTAGCTTTGCTGTATGACACCCAACCATCTGAGCCACACCAGTCAGGGCAAAAATTCGTATTTTAGTACAGGAAAACTACCATACTCACAGTTTAGTTCTGCAAGAACAATTTATGAATAAATATTCAGGTATTCAAGAGCATTTTTGTATTTGAGAGCTTTAAAGAGATCACAGAGTTGTAGAGTTGCAGTTCGACTCTATATATTGACTCGTAGATAGATATCCAGATGAACTTAAATACGTGAATATCCTTTAAAGGAAAATCTGAGGCATTTTTGGTATATGGAGCATACAGGGACATTTTTGCTAGCTTTTGGGGTGCATTTGACTGATGTTAGGCACAAATCATTAAGCTTACTCAAAAGGTTCTAATTTAGTATAATTCTTAGGTATGAGAAAAGTTTTCATTTTAGGATAGAATTTAATTTTAGACAGAGGGGAAGTGAAGGGGAGAAATACCAGTGTGTGGTTGCCTCTCTCGTGCCCCACTGGGGACCTGGCCTGCAACCCAGGCAGGTGCCCTATACTGGGAATTGAATGGGCGACCCTTTGGTTCTCAGGCCAGCACCCAACCACTGAGCCACACCAGCCAGGGCAGCAAATAAGTTTTAAATGGGATAAGTGAATGTTCTTATTTTTAGAAGGCATGTGCTGAAATGATTGTGGTTGAAGTATGTTTGCAACTTGCATATGATTGAGCAAAACAAATTACAACTAATAGGACAGCATATACTTACTGTTGAGTTCAGATTTAGATAAACTTTTCTGCATCTTTACAATTTTCTGTAATAAAAACTTTGGATAGGGAAACATACCCCTAAATGTAATATAATTTTTATAATTTACTGATACTTAAATTACAATAGCTTTTAATTTAGTCTGAAAACATTCTTCCTGTTGACCATTCTGTAATCGAAGCTACTTCCATGTTGTTTCTCTGTTGGGAAGATAACTGGAGGAAAAAACAGTAAATTGCTTTTAAAATGAAGGCAAAAGTATGTTAAATTTCATTAAGATGTGAAATTTTGAGTAATAACTTTTATTACTAATGTAATTTTCATAAATAAAGAGGTTACTAATATGTAATACTTTGCTTAGTAAATAAAAAGTAAAAGGGATTGATTGGCATTTCAGTCTTTTGGTGGATAGAGATTAGTTAAAAAAAGACACATTATTTGGAATTGGGTAAAATCAGAAAAACTTCTCTCTTCTGCTTTTTTATTTAGAGGGGAAATATATAGCGAAATTTCACTTGAGGTGGGAAGAAGTAGGATGTGGCAGCACTCGTATTCTCAGATTAGTGAGTGGAGAAAAGACGTCAGGTCAGCTAGTGATTTGTAAACTGTAAAGCTAATTTTTTGATTCTGAATTACTTATAGCTGGAAACTATTACTTAATCCTGCGTAAACTATGGAAAGGATGAAATTTGATGAGCTTTGTTTATGTGTGTGTATGTTTTCCATAGGATATAGTATCTGGGAGTTCATGCCTGCCAAAAAGCTGCTTAAATTATTCCATACATATCTGGCTTTTGAGGTATTAGCATTTTTTGGCCTTTATTTGCACTTTACTGTCAAAGCAGTGTTGTTTTGTAATGGAAAATATGGGTAGTATACCTTGGAGCACAATATCAGGTGATAATCTTAATTAAATATTTATAAGATCATATTCATGTTAGTGAATTTCTAGGAATAACACAGCCTTTTTTCTTCTTTTGTAGCATAAGCAGTACTATAATGGATGTAGACAGCACAATTTCCAGTGGGCGTTCAACTCCAGCAATGATGAATGGACAAGGAAGCACTACTTCTTCAAGCAAAAATATTGCCTATAATTGTTGTTGGGACCAGTGCCAGGCTTGCTTCACCTCTAGTCCAGATCTGGCAGATCACATCCGTTCCATACATGTAGATGGTCAGCGAGGAGGGGTTGGTTTTATCATTTCTTTTTTTTCTCCCTGTTTTCATTAGTTTTATTAATTTATAATTGTTAGTTAGGCTTATTTTTTTCTCAAAGTAATTTGAGATTGCTTTTACACAGGCTTTATTTTTTCAAATGTTTTTTTTCTCCTTTTATTTACAGATTCCCACCTACTTGATGGAATCAAATTAAATAGAACATATGTGTTGGACTCTAATTTATTCTTAGGTGTATTACTTTGAGGAAATAAGACTTCCTAAAATATAGTGGGAATGTTATAAATGAATATACAGTGTATTCCGAGGTTTCGAGTTGAGGACGTTTAGGAATTTGCACTGTTTAGGATTTCTGTTGAAGTAATCCTGCATTACCTCTGATGCTGAAATTAACTGGAGAGACTATTGGTACCAGGATTAGTATATACAATCCTATTGACCTTTCAGGAATACATTTAATAGTGTCGGTTCATAGAGTGAGTGAATAAAGAGCTAAGCAAATTAGGTGAATCAAAGTGTAATGGACCAAGACATTTATAATATTATTTATAATAGTTATAATTTTTCAACTTTATGTTTGTCCTGAACAGTTATCACGTTCATTACATTTTCCAGAAATTAATGTAATATTGTAAATAGATAATGTATCAGACCACACATTTCCCATCTCCCTGCCATCACTGTTTGAGATATATTGATACTAAAATGGCTAAAATCATCAGGGTTTAAGAGAGTAGGCAACTGTTTCCAAGGTCTTACTGATAATTAGATTGTATTATTGATCTTTAAAAAATAAAACAAAATATGCAATCATATAAGTACCCCTAACATTTTAATCCTTGGTGTATTGCATTTAAAATTTCTTTTTAAGAAGTATTTGCTATTGTCACAAGATATTGTAATATATCAGCAGTTTTTTGATTACTCAAGCTTGATAAGTACCATTTGTCTTATTATTGGATTTAATATATGTGATGTCTAGGTCGGTACCAGATGGTGTATTAATGAATTATGTCCATCATATGGTTTTTCACTATATAACCCATCCCAGTGGTTAGGCAAGTTTGATGACACTTTCACTGCCTTCCAGTGAGGTTTTTGGTGTGAATGAACTTAGTTAGCCATGTTGGTTCCCTGGTCATGACTGAGTTGCCTTTTGTGGGTCCGTATTTGATGCCACTTGTTACATAATCACTACGGTAGTCTTCTGAGCCGTGGCATGATGCTTGACTTCGCAACTCTTGAATCGTGAGCTATGTAGAAGATCTCTGGTTTTTTCTTCAAAGGCATGGTACAATTTCACATTTGTAAGTTGTGGGTCCTACAGGTTAAGTTGGCACATAGCCTTATGAGTATGTTTTCGGCTCTTTATAGATTTGTAGAAAAAAGTGGAGTTAACAGGCTGAATGTATTGTATAATCACTGCAACTACATGTACCTTATTGATAATACAGAGCTAGACTTGAAGTCTTGCTTATTTCTACAGTGAGTATGAACTTGTGGAAATCAAGCCCCCATGTCATTTCTTGAACCCTTATTCATAAAATCACTATATTACAAATAATAAGTCTCTTAATTTTAAGAGTAATGCTCTTTTGACCACAGAAAGGAGTCCCCATTTTTGGAGGACATTGAGAAATGCAAGATGTACTGGAGAAATGTAGAAAACACATCCCAAGTATTTCTACGTACCAATCATTGGTATATAGCCTAAGCTTTCAGAATGCAAGTATGAATGAGGATTTGAAAACCTAATGTTCTATATAGCATAGGAAATCTTGATCTGGCTTTTCGCTTTAAAATACAGTAGTAAATTGGTTGGAACTTTTTTTTTAATGGCCTCTTTAAAGTTTGGAACTTTATTTTTCTCTCTTTAAAACTTTTTTATTGTTTTTTCTTTTTTTCATTACCATTTAGTCCCCTTAACCTCTCATTCAATTACCACAGTGTTGTCCATGTCCATGAGTCCTTTTTCCTTTTTGCTCAGTCCTTCCACCCCCTCCCCTTAGCTGTCATCCTTCTGTCGATCCCTATTTTGCTTGTTCAGTTTGTTCATTAAACTGTTTTTAAGTGTACAGTTCAGTAGCATTAGTGTATTTTTACATTGTTGTTCAACCATCACCACTGTCCCTCTCCAGAACTTCTTCATTATCCGAAACTGAAATCTGTGCACATTGCACAGTAACCTTCTTATCCCACCTTCCCCCCGGCCCTTGGTACCTGTGGCTCTACTGTCTTTGTAGAAAATGACTATTCTAGATACTGCACATAAGTGGAAAGGAACAGATTTTGAAGACATAATTATCTTCTTAGATTTTTAAATTTCTTTTTTCTACCCTAAGTGTTAAACTATTATAATGGAATAAAAACAAATGAAAAAAATGGTGACTGTGGAGGACTTGGTGCTTCTAATTATTGAAAGATAACAAGTTCTGTTGGAGCAGTAGTTAACAGTAATATAGTTAAGTACTATATTAATTCCTGCTTTCTTATCCCACTCTGATCTTCACCCCGAAAAAAACCAAAGCCATCATATGAGAGCATAAAAACTTCTTTACCTCCTTCAACTGTATGTTGCTATGTCACGTGGACTTTGTAGGCTAGAGCAGGTGGAGTTGTTTTCCTAACTTTTTCATGTATCAAAGTGGTTAGATACTTAACTCTACACTAAAAGTTATACTAACCACTTAAGTACCAAATTATGAATATACCTTTTTAAAAAATGATCACGAGAGAGTTTCCTCCTATTTAAAAAATAAAACAGGCAAAAAAATGAATCTTTCCTGTTAAGTGTAATAAAAGTTGTGTTTTGGGGTACTTTCATGTATGACTGCATTTCCAAAAGCAGACTGAACTGTTTTACTCATCAAATTTCAAGCCCCAGTCTCCTGTTAATGCACACCTAAGTTTCGGTAGGTGGGGAGGAACGTTATATTCTAGGATTTCAGTGGTTCAGTAAAGATTCATTAGTCTTTTATTCTTTCTCTTTCAACTATTTAAAAACAGTTGCCAGAAAGACATACGTTTATGTTCCTTGATGCAACAGTTATTTTACACATGCCATTTCATTACATTTACTTTTGCATGTGTTCTTTAGTGTGTTTGAGGAGAGAGGGCCTGAGGGAGATTGAGGGTGGGGGAGTCGTGGGATATTCAGAGACGTGAATAGACCAGTTAACTTGACGTTGTACGAAATGGCATATGTAGGCTCTCAAGGTTAAATCAGACTGCTGCTAGAAAGTGAAACCAATCTTAGGAGGTCACTTTGCCTTTTGATTGCCAAATAGTTTATTACTGTAGTATTATGAAAAATATTTCATTACTGTAATTTGAGGTTTTTAAAAAATTTAATGATTTTTAGAGGGATATCTTTTTGTGTCATATTTTATTGTCAAAGGAATCTAATTTATTAGTAGAACTAGCCCCTCCACCCCCAAATTTGGGCATTGTAACTTATACTGCTTCCTGACTCAGTATTTAGAATATATTTGGCTGATTTTTAATTTACTAATAATCACTGAGTAATTTTCTTTATGCATACATAAACTCAGTCAGATTACACTATATTTTCTGAAGGTAAAGCTCACATTCTGACAGTATTGAATTAGATTTTCTTATTTACTTTTAGAGAGAGGAGAAGGGAAGGAGAAAGAAAGGGAGAGAAAAAGCAATGTGTGAGAGAAATGTTGGACGTGCCCCTCACATGCCCCCAACAGGAGACCTGGCCCACAACCCAGGTGTGTGCCCCACCTGGGAATTAAACCAGCCACCTTTTGTTTCACAGGCCAGTGCTCAGTTCCCTGAGCCACATCAGTTGGGGAGAGTACAGTTTCCTAGAGGAGTTCCCACCAAAAGGTATCCCTGTAACACTGAAATTTTTGACCTGTATGTCTTACAAGTTAGGTCATTATATATTATAAGATTTTTTGGTAGTTTGAAAATACTCTTTTAATGATTGTGTAGTATTTTTTTAAAATTGTGTTTGATTATGCCATCACAGTTGTCCTGATTTTGCCCCCGTTTGTCCCCCTCCACACAGCACCATCCACTCTGTCAGACAATCCCACACCATCATTTGTGTCCAGGGGTCACCTTTATATGTTCTTTGGCTACTCCATTTCCTATACCGTTTTTTACATCCCTTTGTCTATTCTGTAACTACATGTTTGCACTCCTATTTAATTAATTAATTAATTCATTCATTTAGAGAAGGGAAGGGAGAGAAAAAGGTGGAGAGAAACTTCAATGTGTGGCTGCCTCCTGTGCCCGCTACTGGGAACCTGGCCTGCAAAACCCGGCTCACAGCCCAGACATGTTCCCTGACTGGGAATTGAACCAGCACCAGCAGCCCTTTGGTTCTCAAGTGGATTGAGGCTGGCACTCAATCCACTGAGCCATACCAGCCAGGACTGTTCATACTTAATCCCCTCACCTCTTTACCCATTTCCCCATACCTCCCTCCCATCTGGCAACATCAGAACGCTCTCTGTATCTGTGATTCTGTCTCTGTTCTTATTGTTGGCTTAGTTTAGCTTTTGATTCCATTGTTGATAGAGAATTTATTGCCATTTCGTTGCTCATAGTTTTGATCTTTGTCTTATGTAAGTTCCTTTAACATTTCATATAATAATTGTTTGGTGATGATGAACTGCTTTAGTTTCTTCTTGTCTGGGAAGCTCTTCATCTGCCCTTTGAACCTAAATTATTGCTTTGCTGGATAGAGCAATCTTGGATGTAGTTCCTTGCCTTTCATCACTTTGAGTACTTGTTGCCAGTCCCTTCTTGCCTGCAGAGTTTCTTTTGAGAAATCAGCTGATGATCATATGGGAACTCCCCTGTAGGTAACTAACTGCTTTTCTCTTGCTGCTTTTAAGATTCTCTCTTAATATTTAAACTTGGGCATTTTAATTATGATGTGTCTTGGAGTGGTCCTCTTAGTATCCATCTTGTTTGGGACTCTGTGCTTCCTGGACTTGCATGTCTATTTCCTTCACCAAATTAGGGAAGTTTTCTTTCACTTTTTTTTCAAATAGATTTCCAATTTCTTGCTCTTTCTCTTCTCTAGTTGAAGTTTTCTCAGAGGCTGCTTGTACTATCCCCATTTTTTTGTTTATTTGGATTTTTTTCTTGTTCTGATGGGTTATTTTTTGCTTTCTCATTTTCCAAATCATTGATTTGACTCTTTGCTTTATCCTCTCTACTGTTGTTCCCTGTAAATTGTTACTTCACTTAGTGCGTCCTTCATTTCTGACTGGATCTTTTTCATGCTGTTGAGGTCCTCGGTTGGTTCCTTGAACATCAGTATAACCCATGTTTAGAACTCTGTGCCTGATAGATGGCTTCTCTCCATTTTGTTTAGCCTTTTTTCTGGAGTTTTGATCTGTTTTTTCATTTGGGCATTTTTTTTTAACTCCCTCCCTTAGTGGCAGAAAAATCTGGTGGTGGTTATTTTGAGAAGGGTCTCCAGTATCTAATACAAGCACAGTTTTTCTGTCAATCGGTCTTGCTTAGAGAATATGTATCATTTTGCATTTTTATTGTGTTTTGGAGTTACCAAATGTGTGCTCACAGTGTCTGTTGTGACTCTCCCAGTGTTATATAGCTGGGAAGTGTGAAAGCTGGATAGAATTTAGTTATTTACTTTTCTTCTTTCTGTTTCTGTAACATCTAATACAACCCAATTAACATAAGTCTATTGTGAGATCCTGGGCTAGGAACCTCTGTGCCTCAATATTCTAATTAGTATAGATATATTTCAGTTCACTTTAATGTAGTATAGGGGGATCATGAGAAATTTTATTTTTGAACAGTTCCTTTCATATTTGGGCTTAATTCCTATGGTGTTTGTTTTTCAGGGTGTATTTTACAATGAGAAAGTTTCTAAAAATTAGGGCATAAAATGTTTTTCATGTACTGGCATCAAAAAAGACCGAGGCTTGAATAAAAATCCTTTTGTCAGATTTTGTACTACCTGTTTTAGCAAAGGGTTTTTCTAATATGTATTAGGAAAGAAAATTTAGCTTTTAAAACCTTTGTGGTTTTTGTGGAACCTTGATGTGGATTCTTAGTGCCCTTTTGTGTCAGGACTATCCTTGTGCAAGTTTATTGCTTCCTCCTTTCCCCTAATTATTTTTCAAGTATTTCACCGAAATATGACTAACCATAGTTAGCTTTGGTCTTTTTACACTTACTTCATTTCCTAAAATACTAAGTTGAAGGTTATGGTTTTTCTTTGAACCTGAAGTTGTTGCCCTAATAGTGTTACTGGACATTCCATCTAGAATCTGGATGATACCTACTCACAGTTAAGGCTGTTATCTGATGAAATTACCGGATCTGCCATTGCCTCCATATGTATGTTTTTTCTTAAGAGATTTATGGTTTCTCTCAAATGCAGTGGTTGGGTAATATTAGGTTAGTGCAGAGTTAGAGTATTTTTCTGATTTTTTGGAGGGTATTGTAATTCTGCACAGAGGTCACTTGAGAGTTATAGCAACAGAATTCTATAAAAGTTATTACATAAATTATGTTAATTTTGTTCCAAAATACTTGTTTTAAGGCATATTTGTTTTGTGGGTATAACTTGTGAGCATTTTAAACCAAGCTCTGATTTCTGTTTATTACTTGGATGGAAAATTTAAGACTTTGAGAGTCTAGTAAGTCATGAGTCAGGAAATTGATAGATAGCATTCATTATCTGCATGTGATCATCAAATCTTACTGAATTAATTTCTGTAACATATAGGTGTAGCTTCACAGTTTTCCCGCCTTCCTTAATTCACTTAATAAGTAACTTTTAATTCTGGCAACTTCAGGAATTACTATTTTTTTAAAATATATTTTATTGATTATGCCATTACAGTTGCCTTATTTCCCCCCCTTCATTCTCGGCCACCCTGCACACCCCTCCCCCACCATTCTCCCCCCTTTAGTTTATGTCCACGTGTCTCAAGTTCTATAGATTCTATACTTCCCATACTATTCTTGCCCTCCCCCTATCTATTTTCTACCTACCGTCTATGCCACTTATTCTCTGTACCTTCTCCTCTTCCCACTCCCTTGTTGCTAACCCTCCATGTGATCTTCATTTCTATGGTTCCGCTCCTGATCTAGCTGTCCTCTTAGTTTGCTTTTGTTTTAGGTGTGGTTGTTAATAACTGTGAGTTTGCTGTCCTTTCACTGTTCATATTTTTTATCTTCTTTTTCTTAGATAAGTCCCTTTAACATTTCATATAATAAGGGCTTGGTGATCATGAACTCCTTGAATTTGACCTTATCTGAGAAGCACTTTATCTGCCCTTCCATTCTAAATGAAAGCTTTGCTGGATAGAGCAATCTGGTTGTAGGTCTTTGGATTTCATGACTTGGAATACTTCTTTCCAGCCCCTTCTTGCCTGTAAGGTCTCTTTTGAGAAATCTGCTGACAGTCTGATGAGCACTCCTTTGTAGGTGACTGTCCCCTTATCTCTTGCTGCTTCTAGAATGCTCTCCTTTATTTTAATCTTGGCTAATGTAATGATGATGTGCCTTGGTGTGTTCCTTCTTGGGTCCAGCTTCTTTGGGACTCTCTGAGCTTCCTGGATTTCCTGCAAGTCTATTTCCTTTACCAGACTGGGGGAGTTCTCCTTTATTATTTGTTCAAATAAGTTTTCTACTCGTAGCTATTCCTCTTGCCCTTCTGGTACCCCTATAATTCGGATGTTGGAACGTTTAAAGATGTCCTGGAGGTTCCTAAGCCTCTCCTCATTTTTTTGAAATCTTGTTTCTTCCTTCTTTTCTGTTTGGTTGTTTCTTTCTTCCTTTTGGTCCACTCCCTTGATTTGAGTCCTAGTTTCCTTTCCATCACTATTGGTTTCCTGTGCATTTCCCTTCATTTCAATTAGTTTAGCCTTCATTTGTTCCTCTAATTTGTGACTAAAATCAACCAGTTCTGTGAGCATCCTGATCACCAGTGTTTTGAACTGTGCATCTGATTGGTTGGCTATTTCTTGGTCGTTTAGAGTTATCGGCTCTGGGGCTTTGAGTTGTTCTTGAGCCATGATGTTTTGGTCTGTTTCCCTCTGTTGTGTATGAGAGGCAGAGCCCTAGGTGTTCACCAGGGTGGGGCAACTCAGTTGCTGGGTTGTGATGCTGTATATGGGGGCGGGGTCAGAGAGTGGTAATGGCGACCGCGTCTGCTGCTTCCCACTGCTGGGGCCTGTGAGGTCTGTCTCACTGCTAGCTCCTTCACTTGGTTTATCTGTGCGCGAATGGGTGACCGCGGTCAGCCCGCTGCCTTGTGCCCTCACTGAGTCTGCTTGTGGCAGCCTTGTGCCTGGGATCTGCCAACCGCCGCCCGCGCCTGGGTCAGTGCAGCCGAGTTTTCCTGCGCCACCCCGCTCTGCCAGCCACTGGCTCCACCCCTCTTACCAGTCTGGATGAATGGTTCGTTGTTGTCGGACTTATATATAGTTCAATTTTCTGTGTTTTGGTTGCGTTTTTGTTATTAAAACTTTGTTGTCTTTAAAGTTGGTTGTGCGAGGAGGCACAGTGTTTCCACTTACACCTCCATTTTGGCTGGAAGTCCCCTCTCTAGGAATTATTTTTTTAAACATGTACTAGGTCAGGAATTTTAAGTTATGAAGGAGGAAACGTTAATGACTTAACGTATCTGCTTAACTTAAACTAGCAAATCTCTTATGGAACAGGATGTGCGAGAACTTTCTCTAATAGTCACATCAACCAGCAGCAATAATAGCAATGTTGCCTGTTTAGACCTATCTGATATAAAATGGTTTTTTTAATAAAAACTGATCTTAGTTTTTTTTTAGATCATTGATTTTTTTTTGAGTTTAAGAAAATTTATTTTAAACTGACGTTAATGATTTTTTCCTCAGTTCTGTATGTCTCGTCTCTGTTCTATAATATAGTTAATACATTAGAGTCTTCAAAGTGTGGCTCCATTTATAATGGTTCTTACCCCAGAGAAGAACAGAGTGTAGAAATTGTACTTTGAAGGTGATGATTACAGTAGATTAATTTTTCTATTGCTGATGTTAGTGATCCATTTTAATGTTCAGCTTGATGGAAATATAATCAATTAGGAAATTGATATTTCACTAGTAGGAAAATGATGAAAGATTAGATTTTTAGTTGACAGATCGTGCTTTTTCAAACCCAGTCGTAGTTGTCTGAACCCAAGAATGTATGTGTATTATAATGATAGAGTACCTCATGCTCATTGCTTTTGTAATTGTATTAATTTTACTTTTTGCATTAGATTTTGGTTTCTATTCAAGGTATTTGAAAATAATTTTTAGTGAATTGAATAATGTAAGAATAAGTAGTGTGCGTGTTAGAATAGGAATTCAGGAGCAGGAGAATTGTGATTGGATAGTTTAATTGCATTACTTACTCTTTTAGGATGAAAGTATCAGTATCCACTAACTAACATTTATTAGTTCCTTATTGAGGACATGGACAGCAGCCTTAAAGGGGAAAGGTTAAAACGTCCTCTCCTACTGGAAGTTCAGAAAGTTTAACATGAAGCATTTGATTGACTCATACATTAAATGGCTCTTTTTGCCAATTGAAGACTAGCAACATGTTCATTCGAGCTTCAAGGAATAAAACTTTGTTGAAATAAGTAATGGAAATTATTATGGCTCTTCTTTTAACAGGTATTTGTTTGCTTATGGAAAGGTTGTAAAGTGTATAACACACCGTCAACCAGTCAGAGTTGGTTGCAGAGGCACATGCTGACACACAGTGGAGATAAGCCTTTCAAGGTAAGTACATGTATGTGATTTTTTAAATTCCAACTTGAAAAGTTTGTCAATGGGCATACTTTTGCCTTTCTAAAATATTTTAAAAGAACCATGTATTTTAATGTTCCTTAGACACATGGAATTTTTAAAAAATAGATGGGGGAAAGAAGATTTAATATAATTATTAAAATTTGGAGAACAAAAAATGTCTCTGAGGGTAGGGCCTTGAAAATAGTGCATGGATGAACGACTTGAATGCATGTGTTAAAGTTGGTTGGTTGGTGTTAATATCTTGTGCTCTGATTGTTCTCTCACTGTTACTGGTTTCAGCCTTTTTTTTTTATTAGCCCACAATGATTATTACATAAAAAATGTAATTGTAGAACATGAAGGGACTTGAATCCTTTCAATTTTGAAGGCATGCACTGAACTTGGTTGTTAATTACTGTGTCCAATAGTTGTATTGAGAAAAATCTGTATGAAGAGCAAACTTTTATAAAAAACATTTTCCTGTTTATCTTCATTAAAAATTAAACAAAATATTTGGTTTGTAATTTTGGAAAGCATACAGACTTAAAGTTCAAAGAAGTTTAATGGTTTTTAAATCCATGATATCTGCTATGAAAATACTGCCCCAGAAACTTTCCTTGAGTTTCATTAGAAAGGATATAATTCTTGAGAAGGTATTTTTGGAAAAAACAATTTCTTTTGAAAAGACAATTTTTAGCAATGCATGAAGAGCCCTGGCTTGGTTGGCTCAGTGGATTGAGTGCTGGCCTGCAAACCAGAGGCTTGCCCATTCGATTCCCAGTGTAGTGCACATGCCTGGGGTGACAGCCAGGTCCCGGAGCAGTGGGGGAGGGGAGGTGGGGTGGGCATGAGAGGCAACCACACATTGATGTTTCTTTCCCTGTCTTTCACCCTCCCTTCCCCCCTCTCTAAAAAATAAATAAATAAAATCTTTAAAAAAATACTTAAAAAGCCATGACTGCATGACTTAGTTTGGAGTATTGTCCCAGGCACTGCAAGTTTGCTTGTTTGATTCCTGTTCAGGGCACATGCCTAGGCTGTGGGTTGGATCCCTAATTAGTGCATGTACAGGAGGCAACCAGTCAGTGTTTCCCTCCCTTCTTCTCTCCCTCCAAAATTGGACACATGTCCTCAGATGTAGATTTTTAAAAATGTATAGAGAAATAATTCACACTTAAAATCTTGCTTTCTTTTTTTGTTTCCTTATCCCTTGTCTTGCAAATAACTAGTGAGTTGTTCTGGTATTTCTTTAGGAAACTACAAGCAGATCAGCCTGTAATCTCATTCTTCTTCCTTTCTATCACAGAATTTGGTAAACTGTATACTGTCTATGCTTTTTGAAATAAGCTTTTTATTTTCAAGCAGTTCTTAATTTACGTAAATATTACAAAGGTTATAGTTGTTCAAAATATACACGTTTTCCCCGTTATTAACATTTTTATTGGGTGTATATGTATCTTGCTTTTTTAAAAACGTATTTTATACTAGAGACGTTTCTGTATTTGCACATAGAGAATATTCTTTTTCTTTTTTCAACAGTTTCATAGTATTTCATTGTATGTGTCTCTGGCAGTTTATTTAACCAAACTTTTAGATACTTGGGTTGTTTCTAGTCCTTGCTGTTACAAATAGTACTATAGTGGTGAATCTTTAAACATGTCATTTTACATATTTATGCTTATATATGGAGGAAAATTTTCCCCAAATAATATGAGTGGGTGGATCAAAGGCTATATAAAAGCATTGGTAATTAACAAAATTAAATAATGATTGATTAGCAAGAGAGAAAGAGACAGACTTATTGTTCCACTTACTTATGCATTCATTGGTTGATTTTTGTATGTGTCCTGACTGGGGATTGAGTTCACAAATTTGTTGTAAGGGGATGGCGGTCTTTTTTTTTTTTAAGATTTTATTTATTTATCTTCAGAGAGGAAAGGAAGGAGAGAAGGAGAGAAACATCAATGTATGGTTGCCTCTCGTGAGTCCCCTGCTGGGAACTGGCCCGCAACCCAGGCACGTGCCCTAACTGGGAATCGAACTGCGATCGTGTGGTTCGCAGGCCCGCGCTCAATCCACTGAGCTACACCAGCCAGGGCGGGATGGCAGTCTTAACAAGTGAGCTACCTGGCCAGGGTGAGCATTGGTAATTGTGACTGATGTTGCTGAATTGTCCTCCCTGGGCCTTGTGCCCTCATCAGCAGTGTTAGAGCAGCTGCCTTCGCCATAGCCTTCCTAACAGGGTACTGTCAAGCTTTTGGATTTTTGCTAATCTAATACATGAGAAATTGTATCCTAATGTAGTTTTAATTTGCTTTCCTTTGATTATGAGTGATGTTGGACATCTTTTCATATGGATTTTTCTTTTTACTTGGATCTCTTTTTCTCTATGTTTTTAAAAAACCAATCATCTCATTTAGCTTTCTGCTGACATGTCAGTCCTGTAACTGTAACACTGTAGTTTTTTGCTATAGACATGCTACAGACCATGTGACCTGATACAGGTTTTTAAACTTTTTTCTAATGTGTATCTGGTAATAATACTTAATAGAGTTGTATACTGTATATATCCAATAAATGTAAGAAGTTTATTTGAAGTAAAAGAATAGTTTACTTTCTTATATTGTGAATTTTTATACATTTTTTAAGGTAGCAATTTACTGCTGGTTGATTATGATGGGCAGGTTAACTTCAGAGTCCATACAAATGCGTTTCTCTCCAAATCCTCTTTCTAGAAACTATAGGTGATCCCATTAGGAAGAGGGAAAGGAACTGCTGCATAAGAAAGGCAGGCCTTCTGCTCTTTTGGGGACTTAGATTCTTTAGGTTTCTATAAATCTAAACAGATTTGAATAATGAAAGTTTTAAGTGGATTTTTTTAAAAAGTTTTTAAAAGATTTCATTTATTTTTAGAGGGGAAAGGAGGAAGAGAGGGAGAGAAACATCAGTGTGTGGTTGCTTCTTGTGTGTCCCCCACCAGTGATCTGGCCCGCAGCCCAGGCAGGTGCCCTGACTGGGAATCAAATTGGTGACACTTTGGTTTGCAGGTAGGCACTCAATCTGCAGAGTGACTTCAGCCATGGCTATTTTAAGTGTTTTAAAAGTGACCTATGAAAGAATCTCTGGAAACATGGATTAGAGATCAATGAAATGTACGCTTGTTCCTTGAACAAGAGTTGATACCTGTGCATTAGAAACTCTTTGTATAACTGTTGACTCAGTCCAACCTTAACTGTAGTCAGCTCTCAGTTTCCGGGGAGGATTGGTTCCAGGACCCCTAAGGATAGGAAAATGTGTAGATGTTCCAGTCCCGTGTGTAAAATGGTGTCGAAAGTTGCTTATAGTCTGCCTGGCCTTCCATATCCATATCCATGGATTTCCAACAATGATGGAAAATACTGCTTTTGCTCTGCAATTGGTTGAATCTGTGGCTGCAAAACCCACAGATACAGAAGGCTGACTGTATTTATTGAAGGAATCTTTGTATAAGTGGACCTGCACAGTTTAAAACCATTTTGTTCAAGGGTTATTATACTGTACAAAAGGAACCAGGAAAGAGGAGAAATTGCATTTAGTTGACTGTACTTGTAGATAGAGGGGAATGATGAGTCGATGGTATTTTGGGATGAGTCTCATTTGAGGGGGGAACAAAAACCCCCAATTTTTTCCAAAAAATAAGAGGCTCATTCCAAAACATCACCACCTTGTCACCTTAAAGTACAGTTAAGTGTTCAACAATTTAGAGATTTGTTTTCTATGTATGCACCTGTATAACCACTACTCCAATGAGTATTTTCAGTAAACAAAATTTCCAATGTTCCTTTCCAGTCTATCCCTTGCTAGTCCTCTCCTTTACCCTCTAGGCCATTTTATGATTTCTGTCATCCTGTCTTAGTTGAACAACCTTTGTGTCTGGCTTTTTTCACTTAAGAAAATAGCGATGAGATTTTCCTTGTTGTAGGTACCAGTCATCTTTTAAAAATTGATGTGTAGTATTTGATTCTACAAATAAATCATGCATTATCCATGCTCTCATGCTGGTGAACATTTGGGTTGTTTCCAGTCTTTAGCTACTGTCAATAAGCTGCCTTGTGCTCATTCTTCTACATGTCTTTTGATTGCATACGTGCATTCATTTCTCTTGGCTGTATACCTGTGAGTGGAATTGCCGAGTCCTAGAGTAGAGCATTTTTAGCTTTTAGAAGGTGCCAAACCCATCTCCAAATTGGTCATATTATTTCACATTCCTACCAGCAGCAAATGAGAGTTTTAGTTGCTCTGTATCTTGATAGTATCAGCCTTTTAAATTTTAACCATTCTGGTGGTTGTGTGGTGTTACCTCATGGTGGCCTTAGATTTGATTTCCCTGGTGAGTTCTGAGCACATTCTCATGTACTTAATGGCAATTTGGATTTTCTATTTTGGTGAAGTGCCTATTCAATCAAGCCTTTTGTTATTTTAGTGAATGGTTTGTATTTTATTATATAACTTTTTAATATTTTGGGAATAAGTCCTTTGTCAGATATGTGTATTGCAAGTACATTTTTCCAGTCTGTTTTTGGTTCTTTTTACCTTTCCTAATGGAGTCTTCTCATGAATAGCTTTTAATGTTAGTGGTTTAATTTATCAACTTTTTTATGATTCGTTTTTTTGTTATTCTTTTAAAAAATCTGTGCCTGCCCTCAGTATGTAAAGATGAGAAGCATCTTACAGGAAAGCCAAGAATTTTGTTTTGTGGCATTAGATCATTTCAGGCATCTATAAGTATATATATTTTAAATATAATTTACATAGCATAACGTTTACCAACTGTACAATTCAGTGTTTTTTGGTGTATTCACAGGGTTATACAAACATGACAACTATCTAAAACTGAAATAATAATGTGCTTTTGAGGAAAAGAAAAGAATGCATAAAGGAATAGATAACTGGACAATTTGGGGAATAGCATGTAGTTTCAGAAATATATGTGAAACTCGGTGCACTGAGCTGCTGCAGCCAGGGCGGTTTTTTTTTTAAATACACTCTGATGTGACAGGTGACACAAAACAATCTAATAAATTGTTTCAAATGAAATGAAAGACAACCATGGGAAAGACAGCTGTCTTATGGGAAACAATGAAGCCTTTTGGGCAACCCAATACATCTCTCCATCTGTCTTCTGCCATCTCTCCTCCTTTCTTTTACCTACCAGTACAGTACACACATATGCACACACATTTTGTTTGAGAGGAGCAGTGTACCTAAATACTAAATTCAGTGTGTGTATTTCCCAAGAACAAGGACATTACAACCTTAGTACCATTGTCGACATCCAGAAACTTGATGTTATTAGCTACTCAAATTTTATAAATTGTCTCAATAATAGTTTTTATATTGGAGGTTTGGATTCCAAATGAGGATCATGCGTAGTTTTTACGACTCCTTTAATCTTAAAGTTTCTTCAGCCTTTCTTTATCATTCATGGTACTGATGTTTTTTGAAGAATTTTAACCTTTTATTTTGCAGTATGTCCCCCATTTTGGGGTTGTTTGGTGATTTTGTAATGACCAGATTTCAGTTCAGGCATTTTTGCAGAAAATGACAAAATTCTTACTATCTCTTCTGAGGACAGTTGATGACAGTTTGTTTCCTCATACGCAGTTCTTAGCATCGTTTGGTTTAGGTGGAATTTCCTAGGTTCTCTACTATAAACTTACTGTTTGTCCCTGTACAATGAATAGTTATTGAAGAGATAACTTTGCACCTACATAAATATATGTTACCCATTAGAATCAGTTTTAGTCTCTATTGATGATTCTTGCCTGGATCAGTTATTACTGTGAGGGTTGTAAATGAGTATTTTCCATTTTCCCATTTAAATTTGCTAGTTGGTATTCTTCTTACAAAGCGGTCTCTTCTTTGCCTAATCTTTGGCTTATAATCCATGACTGTCATTATGTTGATGCTTACATAATACAGATGTTTATATATTGAATTGATTGGTTTTTGCTCATGCAGCTTCTGGGAAAACTGGTTAAAGATTTGAGTGGTAAGGATCTCCATTAGAGTGTTGGTAATGACAGGCTAGAAACCCGCAGTCAGTAAGACCTAGTTAACTCCATGTAGGAAATGAATGCAGTGGGTGTTATTTAGGTTTAAGCTTTAGTTTTATGGTCCCCAAACTTATTTGTCTTATACTTAATGATAAAAAGGTAGGTAGTGTCATGAAAATAATTATGTCAGCTCATGAAATTTTAGTTTTGTAATATTATACACACTCCTAAAATGCAAATACAGTTTCTTTGCCAAGGGTTTGTATAATATTTGCCTATGATAATTAAAGTACAAAGATTATTCCAAGGTAAGCCCTCTCCCCCACCTAGCGTTCACTTCGTCATGAATATACACCTCTGCTTTGTGTGTAGACTTAGAGTTTGAGGGAAGGGGAGTTCCTGTCGTTTTGTTAAACATAATAAAACATTATATGTGTTGGTAGTACTAGGATTTCGGGAGTTCTAAAACTATTCTCTTGGTCCTTTTTTGGGGTGTATGTGGTTGTGATTCTTCTTAGTCATCAGATATTAAGCTTTATCACAGCTAAGTGGTTTCAGCCTTTGCTTACATATATTTTACTTAACTGAAAAAAATAAAAATTAGATCTCTACAGCGTGTTTGGTGATTGTTTTGTTTTCCTTTATCTTCATTGCCAATGTAGCAGTAGTTTGTCTGGGTAAATTTGTATGTGTATGTTTGAAATTGTGTGGTTGTGCTTTTCAGATAAGCTCACTATCTTCACAGGTTTCTCTGCTACTCTAATTATTTCTGTTACTTTGAACATAGTATTTGTAGTTATTTAATTGTTGTGGGTGAATTTGTTAATTATAACTTTTCCTCAGGAACTAGTCTTCTGTAGCTCAACGTGATAGATTCCTTCCCTAGTACTGACGTACTGGAGTACCTTCCCTTTGGGAGGGAGTAGCCCTTGAGAAACTTAGGCTGTCTTTTAAGTCTGACACAGCCAGTCTTTTTAGGTATTGTGGATCCAAGAACCTAGTTTAAAAGGTTGATTAAAAGAAAAGAAGTTTTATCAATCCAGACTTAAACTGTTGTATCCCCCTTGTAAGGTGGCTTCTTGCTGTGCATACAGGCAAATTCTGGTAATTTGTTACAGGGCACAGTGAGTGATTATGTCATTCATTGTGATGTGTGATTATATCATTTCTTTTTTCAGTTCTTTTATGATCTGTTTTATAATGGTAGTTGATCATTCTAATTTAAAAATATTTTACTCTTTTCAACTTTATTGAGGTACAATTGACAGAATGGTAAGACTCTTAAAGTATATTGTGATTTGATGTGTGTGTGCAGTTGGGAAAGGGTTCTCTTTATCTACTTAGTTAACAGTCCGTCATCTTACACACACACACTTCGGTGAAAATCTTCAGCTTTTCAACAAACATTCTCTGTAATAATACAAAGCTTTAAACACCCTGTTCTGCCATCTTTCATTAATTCTTCTTTGCCATTTGTATATCCGTGTGTCTGTGTTTGAAGCTCCGTGTAGCTCAGCCCTGACAGCCAGTTTCTGGGAAGCTCCCATTCACTGATGGGTGCACTTTGAATACAAGTAAGGATAACAGTCGCAATGATCATCATCATACAGAAACCAAAAATAATTCCTCCCACCCCCAAAGAAAGAAAAATGAAATGGTCCCTGTTGGAGAATAGTAGGGGTTTTATTATTTGGAAAGAATAAGAATCAAGAGATTTTTTCTTTACTGTATAAACTGTCTCACTATATATCCAAATCCTGATGTCTGAGTTGCACCCATGACCAATTAGAATCTCTGGGGTGTGTTGCCTTTATTTAAAAAGATCTTTCAGATGGTTTTATTGTGCACCCAGGCTTAAGAAACTCTGTTCTATGAGATATTTTTCTCTTTTTAAAATATATTTTATTTATTTTTAGAGAGAGGGGAAGGGAGGGAGAAAGAGGAAGAGAAACATCAGTGTGCGAGAGATTGATCAGTTGCTTCTTGCATGCCCCCAACTGGGGAACCTGGCCAGAAACCCAGGCATGTGCCTTGACTGGGAGTCAGACCAGCATGCTTTCAGTCCACAGGCAGGTGCCCAGTGATCCACACCACCAGGGTTGAGATATTTCTCTTAATGGGGGAAGACCTCATAAGAGAGATACCACTTATTATATCACTGGATCACCCAGTGATACAATAACTACTACTAAACATTTCACTGGTAAATGCAGTTACCAATTCAATGCTCTTTCAATGGGAAAAATGCATAGAGGAAGAAAGGTCTAGGCTGTGCTTACTATGTGCATGTTGCATATGGGATTTTCATTGGCTTACACTTTGTTCTCTAGGCCTCCTTTATACCACATTTGTTTTTCCTGCCACCCCTTCTTCCAAACTTGTTGACTGCTCCTTCTAGTCTATTTTTGTAGGCCTCTGCTCTCTGACTTCTACATGTTGTAGAGTGATCTCTTAAAATTTCTCACCCTTGGTGTTCTCATCTACTCCTTTGGCTTTAAATCCTGTTTATGTTGTGATTTCTCTTAGATGTGTATCTCTAGCCCTAAATTTCCTTGGATTCCAGAATATTTACCTTGCGGGTCTAATAGAACATTTTGAACTAATAAACATGTACAAAACCTTGGTTTTTCATTTCAAACATGGTTCTACTTGAGATTGTGTAAATAGTGACACCATCCATCCAGTTACTCTGACTTTAAGAGTCCTGCATTACTTTTGATCCTTTCTGAGCTTTACCTGTACTCCCCCTAAATGCAGTAGCAAATCCTGTCAGTTTGATCTTCAGTATAATTTGAATACCACTACTTCTCACCCTACTCTTTTATTCCCGTTCATCTGTTAGTTTCTCTGCTATTGGAAATTCTTGGTAACGCCTCACTCACTCCAAATTAAAATTAACATTTCTTAGCATAGTGCATAGTAAGGTCTTCATGCGTGGTATTTACCTGCTTCTCTGTTCTCATTTGTTTCCTTATTAACAATACCTTCACAGGAAATTGTGATTCATCCATACCCTACCATTTATAGTTCTCAGATGGATCACACTTTATTATCATTGAGGTTTTGTATAGGCTGTACTTCCTACCTGGAGTTCTAAAAGGCTTTTTACTTTGGAAGATTGTTAGACTTTTGGAAAATTGTCAAATTTACAGACAAGTTTGAAAATTGTTATATTTATGGACAAAGGTGCAGAGAGCACTCCCCGCCCACTATATTTTCACCCAGTTCGTTCCCTTCATGTTATCATCTCATGTTACTGTGGTTCATTTGTCAAAACTAAGAAACCAACATTTCTACCTGGGATTTTTGTTTTCCTTTAGATTACTTTTTAGTAAACACTCATATCTTCTATGAAACTGGTAATTTCTGCTTTATGTTTCAGTAACTCCTTGTACATTTTCATAGTATCGTACTTCATAGTCTTTGTACTAGAAAAGACAATTTTCAGTATTGCTTAATTTGAATAAATCTTTTAGGGCAGAAAAATCCCCAGTAATTCCTTGTTTCAAATTTTAGAACAGCTACTTCACCACAGTGGTACCCAGCAGAGTGTTTCAGTAGAGGTGGGAGATAGAACATTTAAAATACTCAGTGTCCAAAAGCCATTTAGTTCTCCTAATTGTTGAACAGGGTGCTTATTCATCAGAACACTGTGTGAGGTGGCTTAAATTCAGGGGTCACTGCTATATGTGTGGGTGGAAACACGAATATTGGAGCATTCAAACATATTCGGTACCGTGAAATGCTCATGAGAGTAGGATGGTGGTACTAAGGCCATTTGAGGCAACAGCAGATTGGTCTTTCATCTGTTCTCTGAGATACCCATCAATGAGTGGAACATTGGTTAGATGACACTTAAAATTATTTTTTCCTTTAGGTTAAAAGGAATGCATTTAAGTGAAATGTGTGTGCTTGTGATTCTCTAAATTTTTACTGTACATTTGTATTCTCTTTTTTAGATTTGTTTATAATTCTTAATTAAAGAATGATCAAAGTCAAAGAAAAAAGCTCTGGCTGGTGTGTCTCAGTGGGTTGAACGCTGGCCTGAGAACCAAAAGGTTGTTTGTTTGATTCCTAGTCAGGGTACATGCCAGGGTTTTGGGCCAGGTCCCTAGTTGGGGGTGTGTGAGAGGTAACCTGTCAGTGTCTCTCTCCATCTTTTTCTCCCTCCCCCTGTCTCTAGAAATGAATAAAAACAATCTTTAAAAAATCAAAGAAAAAGATTTTTTGTTAGAATTTTCGTTACTGAAGTTTTATTTTCAGATCCTTGAATCATTGATTTAATTGTTGATTAGATTAACTTGTGATATTTACTTGCAATTTTAGATGCTACCAGGACCTGTTCTTTTCAGTCTTGAAGGATCCCAGGAGAAAATGAACCTGCCAAGCCTACTGGGACCCTTGTAATTAAGGATAATCTTGGTGGAGTCATATCACAAAATCCCTCTGAATTTAAACCTGAAGGGCTTGGATCTAAACTGTTACTGCCATTTCTGCCTTTTAATTATGAGTGTAGTCAAGTAGCTATTCTAAAATTTGACATGTGGAGTTTTTTCAACATATTTGCTTGAATAAACAATATTAAACTGGCAACTGCAGGGCAAAGACTGCCTTGTTTTTAAGGCAGAGCCTGCCTCATTTTATTTATTTTTAGACAGAGGGGGAGGGAGAGAGAGAGAAACATCAGTGTGTGGTTGCCTCTCATGTGCCTGCTATTGGGGACCTGGCCTGCAACCCAGGCATGTGCCCTGACTGGGAATCGAACTGGTGACCCTATGGTTCACAGCCCGTGGTCAATCCACTGAACTATACCAGCAAGGGCTACCTTATTTATATTAGATTCTTTGAAGCATCAAACACAGTGGCCACAAAAGATGCTTATTTATTATATACTTTTAGAGTAGGTGTTAGGGAATATAGGGATGATATCTTCTCGGAAAGTAAGAAAAGTAAGTATTGTATACTTATTCTGTGTCAATACTGTGTAATAGAAATATGTGTAAACCAAATAGGTCATTTTAAATTTTCCAGTGCTACATTAAAATAATTGAAACAGGTGAAAATAATTTAAATAATATATTTGAAATAACCTACTATATTCTTTCAGTATTTTATCAATATACAAAATTGATGAACTATTTTGCTGTTTTGGTACTAAACCTCCCAAATTCAGTGTGCATTTTATACCCCCATTTCAAGTGCTCAGTAACTATTTTGTGTCTAAAATGTACTGGAGAGTACGAAACTAACCCATTAATGTGATTCTCCTTAAAGCACTGTCAGTTCAGATGCTAAACACTTGATCTGTGTTTAGATTTTACAAAATTTGCAGTTTCAGAAGTAGGTTCACATGCCCAAGTTGTTCCAAACGTATTTAAATGTTTTTCAATACTTAAATAACTTGTTTAAAATTTTAAAAAATGGTTAAGAAAATACAAATAACCATGAGGGCACTATTTCTTACTAGGATGCTTTTAATAAAAATAAGATTTGGCAAGGATATAGAGCTGATGGTTTTATAACATTATAAATACAGTAAGTACCACTGAATTGTGCACTTGAACATAGCATGGTGAATTTCACCTCAATAAATACAAAAACTAATTTAAATAAAATAAGAAATTTGGTGTCTTTGTTATAATAGTTTTGCTGAAAGTGGTAAGTAGCAATAGTTGGCTCTTGGCGCCCATGGTGGACAGCCATTTTATGGCAATATGGTAATCTACAGAAGATGGGAACTTTAAAAGAAGTATTATGTTTTTGGTACTCAAAATATGTGTAGTCACTTTAAATTTTAAGAACTCAATAACCCTTAGTTGCTAAACTTCTCATGGTCAGAGTCTGTGGCCGAATATTGTTGATGCAGGCTCTCTGGGGACCACACTACTGATGGGATCCTTGTAGAGACTAAATGAAATTCTAAGTTTGAAGTACTGGATATGGCCAATTGCTGCTTCTCATGGTTCCCGTAGCACTCTGTGCTTTACCCCCGATTGTAGTCCTTTGAAGTTGTCTTGCTGACCACATATAAGCACTCTGAGGGTGGGAACTGTATCTCAGTCATCCTTATACTTGCAGAATCTTGCATTGTACTAAGTGTAGAATAGATGATTATCTGAACTAAAATCTTGAATCATTCCTCTGCCTCTTAACTTAGTGGTCACTCTAGAATGGGCAAAGATATTTGTTAGTGATGCTGAGGGCCATGAGAGCCCATGAAATTGTCGCTTGCATATCCAAGTAAAAAGAATAATTATTAATGACACTATGTAAGGAGCTTGCTGTGAATTTTTCAACCAGCATTAGTTTTATCAGATTCTATTAACAGCTCAGTAAAAGTATGCTCTTGTCTTCAAAATACATGGAAAGGATGAGTTGGGATAAACATTTAGATGTGCAGTGAAAGAGGAAGGATCTCAAAGGTGGGGGGTAAGCTCCTTTTCACTTAGGCTGTTTTAGAGGGAGACTTGGTGCATAAAGTTAGGATCTCTACTAATAGAGGGTTGTATTGTGTTTTTAGAAATTTAAAGGGGTAGAGTACCTGTTTAAAGAAAGACCCTGGAAGCATTTAGGGTTTAATGTGTTGATTTTGAGAGAGAGAGATCAGTTTGTCATTCAACTTATTTGTGCATTCATTGGTTGGTTCCTGTGTGTCCTGTCTGGGGACAAACCCACAACCTTGGTGTATTGGGACAGTGCTTCAACCAACTGAGCTACCTGGCCAGGGCAAATAGTGCTTGTTTTAATTAACATTCTATTTGTTAGAAGACCTGCAAATATTATTTCCTGAGGTTTTAACTGAGAAATTACTCATTTGTACCTTAGCTAATCTTACCTATTTTAATTTTAGTGCCATCCAAGAATTCTACATTTCTTGTTGGACTAGCAGGTCATTCACCAGGTTGACTTAAATAGTTAACCATTTGTTTTCTCAATCTTGAAAATGCAGAAAGCTAGAGGGGCAGTATTGAATGGAACTTGTAGAGGGTTGGGTAAGGCTGATTCTGAGCGCGAGTCTTCTCTGAGAGGTTAGATCTAATAGTTTAAATGTCATTATTAACTATATTTGTTTTGTTTTCTGTTCATTAGGACAGTAGGGAGGCTGCTGGAGATTTTGAAATAGCATATATTGTAAGATAAAAATAATTTAAAAAAATCCAGGAATGCGCATAGTTATCAGGATGCCTAATTCTTTGATATAAAACAGCTTACTGCTCCTCTTTAAAAACGTGTTTAATTCAAAACCAGATTTTTTTGGGAAAAAGATTCCAGTATGTTTGTCTTGTATATCAGAGGGAAGAGCAATAAACTGGGGAGACTTGGAACTTAAGTTTTATTTTTCAGCTGCACCACCACTTAACGTGCATTACTTTGGGCAACTTATATAAAATGAAAGGGTTCTGGAATTAGTTCTGTAGCATTACCGATTTACTTCTGAAAAAAAAAATTCACTCACTCATATTGTGCTTGTTTCCTACCCAGAATCCCTGACATCCTTTTTTTATTTTTATTTAGTGTGTTGTTGGTGGCTGCAATGCCAGCTTTGCTTCTCAGGGAGGGCTAGCTCGCCACGTACCCACACACTTCAGTCAGCAGAACTCCTCAAAAGTTTCTAGCCAGCCAAAGGCCAAAGAAGAATCCCCTTCTAAGGCTGGAATGAACAAAAGGAGGAAATTAAAGAACAAAAGACGACGCTCATTACGTAAGTGTTTCTTTGAAAACCTGTGTATTACAATGCCTCTGTTTATATCTTGGGCTTTTATGCAAATTCAGTTTTTACTGTTCTTCCACTCAGTTTATCTGTTTTTGTTAACAGTAACAGACAGGGTGCCTGTAGGACAAGGTGAAAATTCAGGGATGAAGTTTTATCTGTAGTAGCTTAAGAGAGTGTGAGTATATATGGTCTTGGAACACAAACTGCATAGAATTAGATTTTGAGGGCTACTTTGATTTCATCCTAACTTAAGAAAATTTAAAACATGGCAGTGTTGGTGTTTCTGATATTATTTTAAAGAAATTGAGCATGCTAAACGTAAAAATCAAGTAAAAGTTAAGTAACCTATCTGCTCTAAAGTGATGTGTGTGTGAATAGCAAAATTACTTGCAGTCTATGTTTTAGTACCTAACAATCTCTTGTAACAAACAATTATGTTGCTTAATTTACCAGGTTACAAGGTGTGTCCTTGATAATTTGGATAGAACACAATTAGATAATAAGACTTGTAAATGTTGGGAGCAGGAATTGACTTTGAAACCCCAGAGCCTAGCACTGTGCCTGGTTCTTAAGGTTGCCTGGCTGATGAAATACACCTTGAATGAAGAAATATGATTGAGCAAAGCTGTCATTGAAAGGGGAGGCCACTGCAAGAGTGAACTGGAGAGGGAAAAAAATTGCATCCCGCTTTTTCTCTTGGGGTTTGAGTAGCGTGTAAATGAGACTCCAGACACTAATCCACAATGTAAAGGAGATAGTTATCTCTAAAACATTTCAATTTTTTTGTTACTGCAAAGCTACAATGGACAAATGAACAAACCACATGTGAAAAATAAACTCTCCTAAACGCTCTTAAGTTTCTTTCTTGTTGAAATCAAACATTTAATTTTTAAAGTTGGCTACTGAATTTAGGTTGTGGATCCATTTCTCTTTTGATTGTGTGGCTCATTGGTTAAAAAAAATGGTTGGGCACCCAGTTCTAGCATAGGTATGTAGTATATATGGGTAATGTTGTTAATGCCCATTATCAAACAGCTACCAAGAACAACTACTGGTCATGTTGAGTTGGTGGTACTGTTTCTTCCCTTAATCTAATGGATCGTGACACCTGCTTTTGGAGACTGTTGTTCAAATTTCATATTCTTGATGTTTTAATGGTGGATATTAATGTGGTTAAGGTCAGAGTAGAATAGAATCTGGCGTTTCAGGACTTCTTTCATTACTGTGAACTTAATTCTAGTGATAATTTGTGTTTGAATCTTGAATGAAGAGTGGTAGATTTGAATGATTTTTACAGAGGTTAGTTATTTTTATTTTCTCTAAGTGCTTATACTTCTCAGGGGAAAAAAGCATATTTGGGGAGCATGGAGAAAGTATACTTTTCCCCCCAGTAGTTACAGATCTAATAGGAAGGGGATTTGTTTCTCAGCATTAGGTAAAATCATGACTTTTTTTCTCCTGTGTTTTTTTTTTCCTTTTACTAGTTGGTATTTTGCTTATTTCCTTCTGAGAAAAAAAAACAATGATAATAGAGGTATCTAGGTTATTTCGTATATGCCAACTTGTGAAATCATCTCCCCACAACAGCTCTGGTGGATTGTGTAGATGTTCTGACAACTCCATGAATGGTGGAGGTAAATTCATTCCACATAGTAGTAAATCAGAGTAGTGTGGCAAATCAGCAACGTGTAATTCAGAATGTGCTGTACCAGGAAATTAAGCATTTTCTTCTATTGTCAGTAAAAGTTAATTTTTAATTACAGATATTATAAAATTATATGTATTAATAAGTTCCACAGTTGTAAAACAGTGTATTTATTTTCCTTATTTTGGGCAATGTTCCAGTTAAGAACAAAAATGACACAATTTATAATAATATTAGTGGTATTAAAATTTAAAGTTTAAAATATGTTCTTACCAAAATAAATCTTCAATGTATAACTTTGTTGTGATTTCACTAAGGGATTGCCTACTCTAAGTTTGTGAATTTATTGTTTTTTAATAAGTGCTTTATTATATTTGCTTACTAATATAAATTGCTTTATGACTTACTAGGGAATTTTTATGGGCATTTATTTTACTTCATCATAATCTATAGGTGTTTTATCTCCATTTCACAAAAAGGAAATAGGACAAGGTAGATTGAAGCAGTTTGCCCCAAATTGCATAGCTGATACTGGAGGAGTTGAGGCAGAAAGGGTTTTGATGAACTCATTGGTGTTCAAAAATGTATTTATCATTTTCTTAGATTGTTTTTAGAAGTTATTTATAATCAAGAAAATACTTGCAAAAGCTCCAAATAATATAACCACTGTTGAATTTGGAAAATTTTTGATTACATGTTAATATAGAATATTTATGAAGTGTGTTCCACATGTTTGGTTGTGGTTAATGAGATCTCAGTGTGGTGTCCAAATGGAAATGGTGGTCCGGTTGGTGAAAATGCAGGGTGTTGCTCAGGAGAGGTAATGGAATAAAATATAAAAGTACAAAAATGATAGCAGCTGAAATGTGGAATCATAAGGTCTGAAGGTAGAATCTTACTCAGGGGTCACATTAACCCACATTCACTCATTAGTTGGAATTCACCTTTTGTACATTCTTAATCTTGTCAGCTAGACTCTGTTTTAGAAAGCAAAGAAAATCTTGGATTTTAACAGATCGATAGTTGATAATTATTTCAGTCTTATTACATATTTTTGTGGAAAATGTACTATGTAGCTGTTTGGCAGACTGTTACATTTATTTGAATATTCTTTATTTCTTTTGTGTTTTTAGCACGACCGCATGATTTCTTCGATGCACAAACACTGGATGCGATAAGACATCGAGCCATATGCTTCAACCTTTCAGCCCATATAGAAAGTTTAGGGAAGGGACACAGTGTCGTTTTTCATAGTACTGTAAGTATTTGATTTTGATTTCTTTTTTCACTTATCTATATATGTTTGTGAAAATGTATATTTTGACTTTCATAATCATATTGCTAAATTGCTCAAAATTAAAGAACATATAGTTTAACAAAAAAAAAACACAACCTTTTGCCTTTTCAGTGTTTTAAAACTTATGGTATATTATTGGTTTTAAAGCAAATATTTCCCACAGTTGGACATTTTTATGATTAAATGGAACGTGTTTATTTTCAAGTAAGCTTAGAGTCCTTTTTATTTTTATATTTTAGTTTTAATGTTTTCCCCTTTTTTTGAATTTATTTGGGTGACACTGGTTAACAAAATTACACAGGTTTCAGGTACACAATTCTACAACACATCATCTGTACACTGTACTGTGTGTTCACCTCCCCAAGTCAGGTTTCCACCTTCACCATTTATCTCCTCTTTATCATCCTCCCCCTACCCCTCAACCCCTGGCAGTAACCATCAAATTTGAATATTTCAGTCTTTAATTTGAGGCATTTGGGATTATTAGTTTGGCAGTTGGGCCATGAGGCATAGGTGGTGTCTTTTTTTGACCTGGTTTCCTTGTTTGTCAGATTAGAACATTAGATGCCTTTGAGCTTATGTCCCACGTGCTGCATGTGCCCACCAACAGGAATCAGATAATGGCTCTCCAATTAAAGCTTCGTGAAAGAGGGACTTTTGCTCTGTTTTGTTCCGCTGATGCCGCTGATGTATTCCAGGTTTCTAGAATTGTCCCTGTCATGTACCTAGGCACTGATTGTATTTGTTGAATGATAATGTTGGTTAACAAAGAAAAAGAAAAGTATCAATTTTTAGAAAGCAATGCATGGGATATCTTTGGGCAACTAGGAATTAATAAAGAGTTCTGTCACATGTTCCTTGCCATTTTATTATCCAGTTATCTTTAAATTGCTATAGTTTGGTGAAGGTGAGTGAGTAGAGATAAAAAAATTTTAAGACCAGACTCAGTGATTTGGATCCCTGGAAAAAGAGATTGTTTAATTTTGCCTGTTGAAATATCAAATGTGCTAAATTAAAGTTTTATTTCTATAGTTCAATTAAAATTGACGAGAATTTAAGTACAAAAAGTTGACAATTGTTGTCAGTATCTATGGTTTGAATCTGTATTTCTATCTTCTGTAGTAGGTTTTTTGGGACATACTTACCTTTTCTTCTATGTACTTGGATCCTTCCATTTCCAAGTTTCCAATTTTGATTTCCAAAATTAAAGGCAAGAAATGAAAAGATGAGACACAAAGCAAAGAAAATCTATTCTGAGATCGAAACATACTAGGTGTGAGTTTGGGTTTGAAGAAAGGTGTAACAACATACTTAAAATATTTTAAAGAACATTGGAAATATAGTTAGTTATCTCAATAAGAATGGAAGGGTTGGAAGGAGAATGAGAAGATTTGATTACAAGGTAAAACCGAGTGCATCTTGCTCAGCAGAGATGGTTGGAAGTCCTCCTTTGAAATTTGACGACATAGGTTTATGATTTCGTAGGTCTATAGCCGCTCAATGTGATATGTCCACCAGATCCAGAGTGTCTGGCATTTGGGATAATTTGTTTATTCACTTAAGTAATTGAGTGCCTACTGTGTGCCATGTATTACTGATGTAGCAGTGAACAAAATAGGTTACAATAAAGCAGTAAACTTTGACTATCCTCTAGTAGAAGAGACATGATAAACAAGGTAAAGTAGTAGGATTTTAGGAACCCAAAGAAAGTAAGGAAATAAGCCGTTCTGTTATTGGGGAGGAGCATCATAGCCGGTGGAAAATCCAGTACAAAATCCTTAAATGGGAATATGCCAAAGGTTTTGAAAAACAGTGAGGAGGCCAGTGTGGCGGAGGAAACGAGCGAGGCACAGAGAGCAGTGGTCAAGTCAGAGAGGCAATAGGGGGCCCTTGTTGGACTGAGGCCTTGGCTGCTACTGTGGGTGTGGTGGGAAGCCGTTCCAGGAGCTTGAGCAGCCATGGTCTGGTGTGATGTTTTAAATAATTTTTATTTAAATTAACATAAACACTCACTCAAAGTGTATAATTCTATGAGTTGTAACAGTTCTGCTTAACCGAAACCGCCGCTGTTACAGTTAACATGCAGAACATTCCCACCTCTCAAATCTTGGCTGTTGTAACTTTAGTTCATCTCTGCCGCCACCTCCTGCCCTAGAGAATTCACTGATCTGATCCTTTTTTCTCATGTGGGTTTTAATGTGCTCACTTTGGTATTTTGTGTTGTGAGAACAGATTGTAGGTCAGAGAGTGGGTAGAATGGGATCAGTCTTCCCAGTAACCCAGGTGAAAGAAGACTGGCATGGTTCTAGTGGGGATGCTAAAGAGGTTGGATTCTGCTTCTTTTGAAAGTATTACTGACAAGGATTACGGGTGGATTGCGTGTCAGGTTTGATAATGAGAGGAAAAATGACTTGAGTTTTTTGGGCCAAAGGGATGGAGTGCAATTTATTTATTCATTTTAAAAATTATTTTATTTGTTTATAGAGAGAGGGGAAGGCGGGGGGGAAGAGAGAGAGGCAGAGAAACATCAGTGCGAGAGAGAAGAAACATCAATTAGTTGCTCCTTGCATATTCCCATCCAAGGACTGCATCCGCAACCCAGGCTTGGGCCCTGACCGGGAATTGAACAACTGACTTTTGCTTTGCAGGATGACATCTAACCAACTGAGCCACACTGGGTCACAGCGGGAGTTGCCATTTAAAATAGAGGCTGTGGTGATGAGCAGATCGGGAAGGGGCGGGGGGAGTATTAAGAGGTGTAATTTCAGCACTTTGGGTAGGGCTAAAATAGTGCCTGTGTCATGTAGGGAGTTTGAGCTCAGAGGATAGGTGTGGCTACAGATTCAAATATGGAAGTTTTCAGCATATTAGTGGTATTTAAAGGTATCAGACTGGATAAGGTCACTTTGGAACTAAGTACAAATAGAGAAGAGAAGAAATTTAAGGACTGAGCTTTGGAGCATCAACATTTAATAAGCAGTAAATCTGATGAAATAGTGGTCTGTTAATGAGCACGTATCTGATTAAGGAGTAGTGAGTGGTGCCAGTGGTAAAGAAGGTTGTATTTTAAAAACAAAGCCCCAACCTTCACATGCATTCATTAGAGTAGCTCCTTGTGATAAAGTCCTTAGGTTTACCGTGGGAAGACTTGAGATGATCCCAAAAAATAAAAAAGAAGGAACTAAAAATAGTTGCGGTGATACAAGGAGTCTGGGGGAAAATTTAAAAACTTACTGAGAATCAAAATAGTCTGTGATGATGAAAATAGGTTTTCCAGCTGTAGAAAGCATCTGAGAGGATTTAAGAACATGAAACCTATATTTGTCATAAATTAAAAAACAGGGATAAGTTACATTGCAGAGGCAGAGGTAACCTTGCCTGGGAAGAAAGCACAAAGGGTGCAGTGTAATCTGGAGAATGCTTTTTCCTGGCAAAGGTGGAAGGAAGAGACATGTATAATGAGAAGGTTCTCTGTTGAACACAGTAGAAAGGGAAGGAGCTAGGTGGTCAAGTTCTTTGAAGTTCCATGGCTTGGGAGGTTTTGTGTTAAACAGAATCACTTCTGTTAGCAGTCAAAATGTTTAATTCCAACTACAGATTTAAGTGTTCTAGTTATAATTTTTTTACAGGAAATAATTGTACTGTTAATGAAACAGCTGGAAAACATACTTTTCTATGAGGTACTATCCTATGCAGTTTGCCTAATTTGTCTTCTTTAATTGGAACATTTTCTTTCGAGCCTTCTCCAGAAGAGGTCAGCAGATTCCTAGTTACCAGTCTGTTGGCTTGCTGTGCTTGGTTGATTTGCATTGTTTTCCTATATTTTGTTTTAGCATCTTCAGATCTGTCTTTGGGCTTTTTAATTAATCTCATTGTCAAGTTGATAATAGGGTACTTAACTACAGGTTTTTACATAATGGAGCTAGAAAGTGTTTTATATGTGCATAGAGTGCTATCGTTAGTTAATTCTAATACGTTTTGAGGATGACATAATTTTGTGGGGCTATTTGGAACTTAAACTTGATAAAAACATTGATATTTTGATTACTAAAACACTGAAGTGCTAATTTTGTTATATGGAAGTTGTAAGATTTATAAAATATCACTGTGATGTTTTTATTTATTTAAGTATTATATTAATTTTCCGAATCTGGTAATGAATGACAAATATATTGTTTTTCTTATACGTTTATAGGTCTTTTTGTTTAGGTTGATCCACCCTTTGACGTAGATAGATTCTTTAGAATTGAACCTAAACGTAGATTGGCTAATGTTTCATTTACAATAAAACAAGCAACAAGCAAAGAAACCCCTCAAAACAAAACAAAAAAATCCTTTGTTGTAAATTACAGACTTTTCCCTTCCCAGAAATATTTTTTCTTTATTGTGTGTTCTTTAAAAATACTCTAGCAAAAAAAGAAAAAAATATTCTAGCCATTGTGGATTCTTGGCTGGCCTTCCTGTTAAGCCACAGACTTAGGAGATAGTAAAGTAAATAGTGTTTTCAGTGCCTTAACAAAGATAATATGGTTTGTCTATTTGGCTATAGAGACTTTCTTTAGTTCCTTTTTTCTGTTTTGTGAAACTATGTAATCAAAGGTGAAATTGCTATAAAATAGGGCAGAACAAGATGTGGTAGTGGTAATGTCTGGTCTAGGATATGAACACTTAAAAGTTCTTGATTAAAGTTAAAAGTGCTTTGCAGTGATATGTTAGAATAATCTGTTACAAATAATTTTTATGATTTCTTATCATTATTAGGTAATAGCTAAGAGAAAAGAGGATTCTGGAAAGATAAAACTTTTGCTTCATTGGATGCCTGAAGACATGTAAGTATTTAGAATACTATGAAATTAATACACTAATGTCTTTTATTAAAATCTTTTACTAAAAATTTACTTACATTGTTGGATTCAGACATAAATGACTTACAGAAATGAAACTATGAAGTATTTTGAGGTTGTCAGGATTAATGAAAGCCCTTACAGTTCCTGGCTATAGTTATAAGCTTTAAAATTAGCTTTTTATTGTTTTTAATAAAAGTTGTAGCTATTTGTAATAGAATGTGATTATTTTTAGGATTTTTTAATGACCCCTTAGTGATCCTTTTGAATCATTTATTTAAAAATTTCTAAACATGTGCCCAGCATGCAATTAATGCTATTTTATAGAAAATGCAGCTAACCAGCTTTCCAGTAGCATTACATTTTTCTTTGAGCTTTAGTACCTTTTAGAGCACTTCTGACTCAGATGCTGCTTAATTTAGACTTTCCATTTTAATTTTCTTTTTTAAGTATATTTTATTATTTTATTACAATTGTCCCAATTTTTCCTTCTTTGCCCCCCTCTGCCTGCCACCTCCTCTTCTCTCCAGCAGTCCCTTCTACCCCTGAGTTCATGTCCATGGGCTGGGCATATAAAGGTTTGGCCTCTCCATTTCCTATACTGTTCTTAACCTCCCCTGTGTATTTTGTACCTACCAATTATACTTCTTAATCGCTGCACCTTCCCCCCCCATTCTTCTCTAGCCCCTCTTCTCTGATTAACCCTCCATGTGATCTCTCCATTTCTGTGATTCTGCTCCTGTTTTAGTTGTTTGCTTAGGTTGTTTTCTTTTAAGACTCACTTGTTGATAGTTGTGAATTTGTTGCTTTTTTAATGTTCACAGCTTTGATCTTCTTTTTCTTACATAGGTACCTTTAACATTTCATATAATAATGGTTTGGTGATGATGAACTCTTTTAGTTTTTACCTTGTTTGGGAAGCACTTGATCTGTACTTCATTCTACATGACAGCTTTGCTGGGTAGAGTCATTTTGGATGTCGGTCCTTGCCTTTCATCAGTTTGAATACTTGTTGCCAATCAGTCCCCTCTTGCCTGCAGTTTCTTTTGAGAAATTAGCTGATAGTCTTGTGGGTACTCTTCTGTAGGTAACTATGATTTTCTCTTGCTGCTTTTAAGATTCTTTCTTTATCTTCACTTTTGTATTTTAATTACGATGTGTCTCAGTTTGGTCCTCTTTGAGCCTAACATGTTTGGGACTCTTTGTGCGTCCTGGACTTGCATGTCTATTTCCTTTGTCAAATTAGGGAAGTTTTCTTTCATTATTTTTTCAAACAAGCCTTCAATTTCTTGCTCTTCTATTTCTCCTTCTGGCATCCCTGTGATTTGGATGTTGGCACATTTGGAGATGTCCCAGAGTTGTCCTATACTCTCCTCATTTTTTGAATTCTTGTTCTTTCTGTTCTGGTTGAATGTTTATTTGTTCCCTATGTTCCAAATTATTGATTTGAATGCTGGATTCCTTCCCTTCACTGTTGGCTCCCTGTGGATTTTTTTTTTATTTCACTTACTGTAACCTTGATTTCTTCCCTTATGTTGTTGCCTTACTCAGTGGGTTCTTTGAGTATCCTGATCACCGGTGTTTTGAACTCTGCATCTGATAGGTTGGCTATCTCCATTTGTTTAGTTCTTTTTCTGGAGTTTTGTTTTGTTCTTTCATTTGGGCTATATTTCTTTGTATCCTCAATTTGGCAGCCTCTCTGTGTTTGTTTATATGTATTAGGTAGAGCTCCTCTGACTCTTTGTAAAAGGCACCTGTAAATTGTGTGTGACGGAACCTTATGTAATCATCAGGGCAGGGCAACCTGCTTAACTGCTTTGTGGCTCTGTGTGGGGCAAGGGCTTGGAGAGGGGGCTTTGCTGCTGCCTGGCTTCTGGAGGTGTGCCTGGAACTCGCCCTGATTCCAGTCACTTCACCCACATTCCCCGTATGTGACTGGCTCCCTTCCAGCTGTTGCCCTGGTGTTGAATCCCAGAGTAGGTGGGTTTGCGTATGTTTTAAGACTATGAGGGCCCTTTAAGTGATGCTTCCTGAAAGTCGTGGCAGTTTTTTCTGCCAGCCTAATCCCCACTGGTTTTTACAGCCAGAAGTTATGGGGATTTATCTTCCCAGTGCTAGAACCCTGGCTGTGTGGTCTGGCCTGGGGTTGGGATTGCTAGCTCCCAGTGTATCTCCCAGTTTTTATCCACCACATGGGAATGTAGGACCGGCCGTGCCTGTTCAACCTCTGCCTCTGCACCTGGTCTCAGTCTCCTTGCCCCTCCTACCTGTCTGGATGATTGTGGCTTCTTTAATTAAATCCTTGGTTTGCTGGACTTCATACAGTTCGATTTTCTGACAGTTCTGGGTGTTACTTGTTCTGAGACGTGGTTGTAATTCTTTTTCTGGTTGCACAAGGGGGTGCAGCATGTCTCCCTAGGCCTCCATCTTGACCAGTATCCAATTTTAGTTTTTTTATTAAAATTTTTTGTCTTGTTACAATAGGTAATAGAGGTGTATTGTAGATATTTTGGATGAAATTGATAAGCACTGAGAATAGAATAAATTTAAATGAATAGAATCAAATTGTGTATACTTATTTTTCAAAAATTGGCAACATATGGTTAATATTTGCTCTGTATATTAAGTAATATTTTTACAGTTCTCTTCTTCAGACTTTGAATGTGATATGAATTAAAAGTTCTTAAATAGATTTGGGAGTTTACCGTGCATATTAGTATATTGATATGAAAGAAGTCTATTTAGTTTTTTTAAAAGTCCTGTGACCTAAACTTCTGTTAGTGTAGGATATATATACCACCACTCTCTCCCCCTTCCCTTCCAGTTTCTATGGAAATGCTACTGTAAGACATTTTAAAATACCCCTGTAAAATTTATTTAATAACCTGCTTTTTGCTGAACCTTGAGGTTGCCCATGAGTTTATCGTCACCAGTTCCTTATTACATGAAATTTTAAAGGGACTTATCTAAGAAAAAGATCGGCCCTGGTTGGTGTGGTTCAGTGGATTGAGTGCTGGCCTGCCAACCAATAGGGCCGACAGTTTGATTCCCAGTCAGGGCACAAGCCTGGGTTACAGGCCAGGTCCCCATTAGGGAGTGCACCCAAGGCAACTGCACAATGATGTTTCTCTCCCTCTCTTTTTCCCTTCTTTCTCCTCTTTAAAATTAAAGAAATAAAATCTTTAAAAGGCTAAAAAAATTAAAACCATGCACAGTAAAATGACAACAAACTCAAAACTATCAACAACTGAACCTTAAAAAAAAGCAAACAGAACAGGAACGCAATCATAGAAATGGAGATCACGTGGAGGGTTATCAGGGGGGTGGGGAGAGAAGGGGAAAAGGTACAGGGAATAAGAAGCATAAATGATAGCTACAGAATAGACAGGGGGAGGGTAAGAATGGTTTGGGAAATGGAGAAGCCAAAGAGCTCATATGTATGACCCATGGACATGAACTAAGGGGGGGAATTACTGGAGGGAGGGGTTACTGGGTGGAGGAGGGCAAAGGGGAGAGAAAAATGGAACAGCTATAATAGCATAAATCAGTAAAATACACTTAGAAAAACACTAGAGGTTTTTCTGTGCTGTTAAAGAGATATTAAAATCTATTAATATACAAACTGTGCAAAATGTTACAGTGTTTGATAGGCATTGCCCTCCTGAGTTTTTACCAGTTTCTAATCCCATCCATTAAAGTAGGTCATTCCTCTGCTTNAAGAATGGTTTGGGAAATGGAGAAGCCAAAGAGCTCATATGTATGACCCATGGACATGAACTAAGGGGGGGAATTACTGGAGGGAGGGGTTACTGGGTGGAGGAAGGCAAAGGGGAGAGAAAAATGGAACAGCTATAATAGCATAAATCAGTAAAATACACTTAGAAAAACACGAGGTTTTTCTGTGCTGTTAAAGAGATATTAAAATTATTAATATGCAAACTGTGCAAAATGTTACAGTGTTTGATAGGCATTGCCCTCCTGAGTTTTTACCAATTTCTAATCCCATCCATTAAAGTAGGTCATCCCTCTGCTTTATTATCAGCAGTGGCTAGCATCTTTCTTTCATTTGGCATTTCTTCGATTACAAGTAATATCATCTTTAAACTGTTCATGTCTTTGGTGAATTGATGGTGGGTGTGATTCTCTGCCCTCTCTCTTTCCCCTGATGAATGCTCGCATCTTTCATGCTGATTTGTAAGAACTATGTAAGGTTATAAACTTACAGAGTGGGATAAAAGTAGCTTTTGTATTTAGAGTACGCAGAACAGAATTTATTCCTGATTATTGTATTATTTTTCGCACAAACAACTTCTGAACTTGTTTTTGCTCACCCTGTAGTTCTCACACCTAATTTCTTTGTGAAGAATAAGAAGTAAAACCCCCCACCAAGTTACACTTTTAAAAATATGTACATGTAATTAAAATTCAGAAATCAAAGAAATTAATTCCTACAAGAAAATTCAAATAAAACCATTTTTATATTTGGAATTACCAATTTCCAGAATAGTAAGAATATGGACATTCAAGTATAATTTTTTACTTATTTTTTCATAAAGAAACTCAGTATCTGATTTCCATCAAGTCAAGCTCAAGTGAATTTCACTCCGCAAGCTAAAAGGCAGTGTGTTCTAATAGTGTTTCTCAGTTTTGTGTGGCTTTGCCCCTACAAATTCCTAGAACATTCCCAAGTTTGTGCCTAAAATTTTACTCTGCTATTCCTCCCCATTCCACTACCTAGATTGCTGAGCTCCCTTGGCTTTTGAGAATCTTGTTAATAAACTAGATGGCTCTGTCAAACTAGCAGATAAGGGTGGGTAATGTGCAGGTATATGAGGAGTAAATTTAAAATTAATGTTATTTTATGTATTACTTATTTTTTAATTTACAGTTTGCCTGACGTGTGGGTGAATGAAAGTGAGCGACATCAATTAAAAACTAAAGTAGTTCATTTATCAAAGCTACCCAAAGATACTGCCTTGCTTTTGGACCCAAACATATACAGGTAATTTAATTCCTAAGTTTGTGTCTTTTTTTTTTTAAAGATTTTATTTGTTTTTAGACAGAGGGGTAGGGTGAGAGAAAGAGAGGGAGAGAAACATCAGTGTTGGTTGCCTCTTGTGTGCCCCCCTAATGGGGACTTGGTCCGCACCCCAGGCATGTGCCCTGTCTGGGAATCGAACCAGTGATCCTTTGGTTTGCAGGCCAGCACTCAGTCCACTGAGCCACGCTATCCAGGGCTTGAGTTGATGTTTTACTTTCTGAATTGTAATCTTTAAGTCTGTAAATATTGGATGTAAGGTTAGGATTTATTTTGTAAGGACTGAATTCAAAACCAAACATAATCTTGTTTTCTGGAGCTTTCTGTATGGCAGTTAGATCACAAAGATTTATAAATTACAGAATTGAGAAAGATAATATTTTGATAAAGTTTATGTGCCGCTTTAATCTCAGATTTATGTTAATGTATGTGCCCTAAATGCCATAAATGATTTCATTTTTTAAAACTTAGACTCTTCCCAGAGTTCTCAAAAGAGCAGTTTATATATATTACTGTTTGTTTTTAAGTGGTAGCTCAGACTGTTTACATTTCTAATTTCCGACCTGACCTTTGTTTTAGTGTGCTGTGCTTATGGAGGTGTGGGGCGGGAGTGTCCAAAGTGGTGAAAATGCTGAAGAGTCACTCTTAATGAATGAACTTTCTGTATTTTTAAAAGAAATGTTAATATGTATTTTATGATAGGAATAGGTTGGGTGAGAGTAAGATAATCCCAAGTGAATTTTAACTGTGGGACACAGTCTCTCACAAAGACACTGTGTCCTATGCCAAATTTTGAAACCATGAACACTTTGAAGGCTCTGCTCATTTCATGGCTCAGTGTTTTGGAATGTTATTCAATACAACAGGATTTTTATAGTTTGAGACATCTTCTGAGAATGAAATTCTAACATAATGGGCCTTGCCAGGTGGAAACACTTGAGAGTCTTGAGTTTTTCCTACTCCAAAAAGATATTTTTTTAAAAAATATCTTTTGGTGAAAGTTCTAAGTACAATAAAATTTTGTGGGTTTTTTTTTGTGTGGAATGAGTTTTTTGTGTGGTTATTAAGAAATTAACTAGCATAAAGAACAGTGAAATGACCATAAGGAAGAAGATTTAGGGAAATCCAGTACCACTAATACAGAAAAGTCACTATTTAAGAAATAATGGAGTATTCTTTGTTTACCTAATTTAGGGTTATTTCTGCTTACTTTTTGAAGGGAGTGATTAAAATTAGCATTCTGAAAGAGGGACGTTTTGGGAGAGCCACCCTGCTATTACTACTGGTTGTGTAAACATCTCTTAAGAGAGGAGAAAGAGGGGCGTGAATCTCAATTACACGATTAAGACTAACTCCAGTGTTTCTGCCCTGCATTCTACTCTTCCCCTCCAGGGGTCTTCCTTTTTCACAGAACCAGCTTGTTTTTTTTTTTCTCTCTCCTTATGCTATATAGGAAGCAATTTAGATAATTTAGTGAAAGTGATGTAAAAAAATCATTCACGCTCAGAACTGATGTTTTAAATGCAGAGGAATTGCTTGTCTCACAGTGTAATTGTGCAATACTTACTAATACCGTTCTTGAGTAATGAAGGCCTTCTTAAGACTTGTAGGTACTTCTGTGCAGGTAATTTTTTTCTTTTAATTGTGTGCCTTCCTTTCCCCCCAATCTTAACATGTAATTTTGAGTCTGAACGTTCATGTGTTCGTGCTTCTGCTGTCCCACGATCAGAATTTAGTCCAAAGTGCTGCGGAGCAGTAGAAACGCCTACGCCTACATTGGCTGTGCTGTCGCATCTTAGCAGTGTTTGAGATTTTGGTAGAGAAAAGTTGTGAAATTAAGTAAAAAGGGAAAAAGCAATTCTAACTGGTTTTAGGAGAAATAATTTGTGGTTTATGCACATCTCAAAATAAAAGTGTGGCAAATCTAAATCTACCTTAAAAAGATAAAAAAGAATCTACTTGAGAATTTTAACATCAGATTTTAAAGTGCTAGTTGGTTAAAGTGCCTGTGTTAGATGTGAGGTTGTTTTTAAGAAGTTCACCAGCAGGCTATATAAACAGGATTAATTAGAAGGCTATACTATGAAACTAAATTTGCATCTACTATGTGTGAATGAATGCTTTGGAAATAAATTTTAATGATCACTGATCACGTTGCCCATATTTTATACATATATTTAATGTCTCTTTTGAAGTACTTAATGTGTTTTTGATACAGTTGAATGAAAGATATTCCTTTTTTTCTCTTTTTCTAGAACAATGCCGCAGAAGAGGTTGAAGAGGTAAAAATAAATAAATACATAAAAAGCAAACAAGCGGGGACACCTGCAGTCTTAGTCACTGACAATGGGTTTAGTACGAGTTGCACATTAGAGTCAACCCCTTCCTTTTTTAATCCGATTTTTAGAGTAATATTTATGCTTAGTGTAAACATTCTGTGAATGAAGTAGGCTCTTCTGTGGAATATATTAATATATTACTGTATATCCACATTTTCATGGAATGGTACTGTGGGAGACTGAGCAAACACTCTTCTGGCAACTTAGTGGAACAACTTCTTAAAGGCTTTGCATGCTTGCTGCTTTAAGCTGCTTCCCCCCCATAATGATTACAAGTAGTTTATATTGGAAAGAAAAGTAATTGCAACATATGCCCTTACAAATACCAAAAACACTGTAAGAATATTTGTCTTGACAGTGTTTATTCTATTTGAAGTCATTAGGAAATACTTAGACAATGAAAATTATCAACTATGATAATTAGATGTGATTGGTTGCCATTTGTGTTCTTTTGCAGAACTCTGATAAGAAAAGTGTTCAGTTTGTATTTAAGCAAACAGTGAACGACATTTGCAATCGACTAAATATTCGACTTTCGAATTAGGGCTGAAAATTTCTGTTAAAGAGTGTTGCCGTATGTCTGGTGGCTCCCTTTTCAGGACTAGGGTTTTCTCGTGGAGTACAGTATGTTAATATTTACCTATATAACTAATCTGTTAATGGTTTTTGAAAAACCTTTACTTCAAATATTTGAATAATCCTCATATTTTCATTTTAACCTACATAAGCCTCTAATTTTTTTTTTGAGAAAAGCATTTGGTTTATTAGTTTTTTTTCTTAACATAAGAAAAAGTGTATTTTTTTTAAAGTATCTTCAAACTGAATCCTTTATGCACCAAAGTTGGTTTTGAAAAGGAAAATAAAATCACTTTCTTGCTTGGTTAAGCAAGAAGCCATATGGATTTTTTTTAACTTACAGAAATGGAAATATGTGTAACTTGTTAGTATTGTATCAAACAAATGTTCCATAGAGATAATAGAACATTGCTTGTAAATAATTCAGCAGATTTGTAATATATTTTTATATTATGAGATGTACTGTAGATGTTTTTCTAGAGGCATGAAAATTAAATGTATATATTATGGGTAGAAATAATATTGAAGGATATTGTAATTCACTAGTGCTGCCAGAGGAATTGTTAATAAAGCACCTTCTTTAACAATAAATGTCTTTTTCAGACTTAAGGAACTATGTACTACTGTTAATATCTTTAAGAACAAAACACATTGAACATCCTTCCAGAAAGTCTTTGAGGGAGGACCTGTACCCATAATAGAATTATGGCACTCATTTCTGACAGTGACCGTGAAGTCAATCATTTCCTTACTGTTGGAAGGACATATTGTAAAGTATGTGGCTATATGCAGTCAAACTGCAGAAAATACTCCTGATTGAGGAGTTTTCACTTTACTACAGTAATATAAAAACCAGCAGTTTTTACACTAAATTTTTTAAAGAAAGAGTAGACAAAAATATAGAGTTAAAACTTTGGTTCCAAAATGGGAAAGTTTCGTGCTACATAAATCATTTCTCATTTACTTTAAAAATATTTAAAAGTAAAAACTATGGGAGACTTTATTCGTTAACAATGGGGTAAAGAGCTATATACATGAAATGAGTCGTATAAAATTAAATGAAGTGCAAATAGAAGCACTGCTACTATAAGACGTTCTGGAATGGGTGTTTAATAGGGTATTATGATCTGTGGCAAATGTGATTTTATTTTTAAAAAGAAAAGCAGTATGTTTTCTTACCTTTTATTGTTCTCCTTTGCTTAAGCACTTCATTAATTGCTTTATTCTGTATCTGCGAAGTAATCTGTAATCTTTGTTCTTTTAAAATTTTGATTTGTTAAAAAATTGCCAAATAGAAGTGTTCCGGATATATAGTTTGTACCTGTATTTTTTATTTTATTGCCTCATGTTCTTGTAAGTCATCTTAATTGACCGATGATTGTAGACCATGCCTGAGTATTTTTTCTAATAAAACAAAAGCAAATCACATTTAGCTTCAAAATTGTAACAGTTCAATTAAATTTTTAAGCCACATCTGAAATATACATCTAATATTTTATTTTGGGACACTGCAAATAAATGAGTTTTTTCATTGTATAGAAATATTTAGCTGTCAGAATCAAATTCCATGGTTATTGAATAGCCTCTGAGTAGTCAAACACTCATGCTATCTTGCTGCTTATCTGACTTTGGTCCGATACTAGTAACACACCAAAAAATATGGAATTGAAATGAAAGAGTATTTAACTTGTATGTAAACATTATCACATACCAGCACAATTATGAGTGGCAAGTAAGTGTGAACATTTTAATTTATCGTGTTTATTGAGTGATTGTACCCATCTATGTTGTTCCTCCTAACTCCCATATATGACATACTTATAATATGGTATCCAAAATAGTCTCTAACTCCGAACCTGTGGTCTGGTTCGGCAGTGGACAGACCCACAGGCACACCTGTCGTGTGTGTGCCGTCCGTGACTGCTCGCTTCCTGTAGTGGCAGACGGAGTTGGGCAGTGGGGCCTTTTGGCCTGAAAATGTGGAATATATACTCTCTTACCTTTTAGGGAACAATTTGCCAATCTCTGGTGCAGTTGATAAAATTTTTGGAAAAATAAATCTAGACCACATAACTTATATTTTAATATAAAAGTGTTACTCTTGGTAACATTAAGTTTCAGTGAAAGCTGTTTACTGTACTTTAAATATTGCCGTATTCGGTACCTGCAACAAATGGTGTTGTGTTGTTTTTACACGTTCACATTGGATTTCTTAGTAGTTGTTAATGCACCATTTGTGTTTTCGTATTTTGTTTTACTAAATAGGACTAAATGAGGTTTTGTAAATCAGATCATGTTTAAATCACAAGGCACATCTTGCTCGATATATATAAAAGAATCTTAGAAGTGGAAAATATTGTACAATTTAAAGTTGTTTATTTTTTAAATAAACTTTTTGTATATAAATCTTCCTTAAAGTGGACACACATGACTTCTGAGTGTCAGATGAGAGGAAATGAAGATGGGGAGTAATTAACTCTGAATGCGTATTTTAAAATTTGGTTTATTCTCATTTAAAGCAATGGTAATTATGTCAGTAAATATTTGATTGTAAAACTTTTTTCCTTTCACAAAAGTGTTTTAAATATTCAAGTATTCTTAAAAAGCGAGAATTCGCAGCACTTATTTAAATTACCTTACTTGCTATTTGAATTTTTAATATATGACTAACAAAAGTATTAGATATTTGAATAAAATATAAAAATGGGAAAATGTGGTAGAAGTCTTTAAAATGGTTTGGGGGGGGAGGTGCTTTCTGTAGTAACAACTTTAAAAAAAGGTGTTTAGTGCCTCTGCAGAGTTCTCTGAGGGGCAAGCTAATTCTTATATTGAGAAATGGATATGTTTATCGATATAACAAGGCCTAGGGGTTGTAGACTCATAGGAAATGCTGATATTTTTAGCCTTTTTAAAAAAAAAGTTATATTTATCATTTGATTGTTTTTATTTTTTAAGAGAATTATATTTTGGAGCATATAAATGAAAAATATTTTTTCATTCTAAAAATGTAGAAACTAATTTCTTAAAAAGTATTAAATTTTGTTGTAAATTTTTTTTTATGTATGTATTTTTTAATTTCTAAAGAGTCTTGCCCTGGCTGGTGTGGCTCAGTTGATTGAGTGCCAGCTTGCAAACCAGAGGATTGCCGGTTCGAATCCCAGTCAGGACACATTGCCTGGGTTGCAGGCCAGGTCCGCACTAGGGGACACATGAGAAGCAACCACACATTGATATTTCTGTCCCTCTCTTTCTCCTTCCCTTCTCCTCTAAAAAGAAAATCTTCAAAACAAGAGTAATATTTGACCTAGTAGAACACATTTTGCAATTTCAACACTACAGGTTTAATATAAATTAAAGTCTGCAGAGTTATGTATGTATTTTTGTCATTTCTAATGATCATGAGCCTTAATAGCCTTTAAAATGTAATGAAATGCTGTATTCTTATTTTTAATTTTTCAAAATTAAAAAAATGGTTACACAGTCCAGTTTATTCTTTGAATCAGGTTTGCATGGTGTATAACACATGGTTCTTTTACTTGGAAATTAAAAAGCACTTGTAAGCTGTTGTAGCGGGAATTGCACCCCATATTTCTTTCTGCATCAGTCTTTCTACTCTACCAAACTGCTTTTCACAGTGCAGGAGAGGAAATCTTGTGTATATTGTAATACCAACTATAAAGTTGTTTTAGTGTTTCCGCCATAGCCGGTTGCTAGCTTGATACAAGGCACAAAATAGCCACTGAAGTCCTTGTTGAATGAGCCTTATAGGTGAGTACTTGCTGTAGTAAGATATTTTGGAGAGTTGTGGTCATACTAAACACTAGTAGGATTGAAGCAACCTGGCTTAAGCCACACTGCGATAATGTTACCTAACTTTTCATATGAACCTGTACTTGTTTGTCTGAATAGTCTCTATGTAAGGGATTATTGATATTACATTTTTATGTACTTGGTTTATAGCAAAACCGTTTTTGGTTTATGTGTTCCTGTTGAAAATTATTTCAGAAATTTATTTCTATTTGAATCCCCAGTAGGTCTCACATCAGATTATTGTATGCCCTGGGTTTTTTTTTTAGTTTGAGAAAAGTGTAAAGTTTTTTTAGGAGAGTGTGTAGCTAGGGAACAGTAATAATAGATTGTAACGTATGAGCATGTACTCTTGATAGCAGAGCCCAGGGCCAGTGTCCATGGTGTAACACTCACATCGCTGGGCATCGCAGAAGACCGCGCCAGACGATTCGAAGTGTATGTGTTTCTGCATTTTCTAAATTAAGAGGGCCCAATTATTTTAGTACTTGCATGTGTTTTTAATCCTTTAAAAGATTACAGTAAATGTCATTTTTTTTGTAGAAGAGAACTTAAGTTTCCCTCTATCTCATGTTTTTCAGGGGGTTATAAAGAAGATAAACAGTGATGGGTAAAAATACAATAAAAAAATGAAGATGTAATGCAGAATAGTTAGCAGTTCATTGAAGATTTGTTTGAAATATCAGTAGTGAAGGCTTTCTAGCCAAAAGTAAAATTAAAAAATAATTTTTAAATATATTAGTTTTTTGTTATTAAAGTTCTAATTGCTGAAACAAAGTAATAGTATAGAATAAGGATAAGAGTGAAAGTGATCGCTGAACTGGCCACACTATTTTCCTGGTCTTGAAGTTAATACTTTGTTGGATCCTTCTTAAACATTTCTCTTGTGCGTATCTAAGTTGTTACATACCCAGGCCTAGGGTTTGGCTTTTACTCTAGACATCCAGATGCAGGGCGTGACAAAAGCAGGTTGCAGTTGTGAGTACGTGACACAGTTTATTCTTGTGATTGTAGTTCTCCATACAAGCCACTGGAAACCTACTTTTGCCCCACCCTGTAGAGCTCTCTTACTCTTCTTTGTGGCCAGATGCAGTATGCCATACATCATGCGAGCGTTCCGTACTGATTCACGTTGAGATTGCTTGCATGTTTTCTGTCATAAAATGAATACAGCAGCATTTCTTGGAGAGGGGTTTCTGTAATGTAGTTTCTTGGAAGGGACTATTAGCTAGACTTCAAAGTGTTTGTGAGTTGTGACTTGCAAATTCTGCTATTGCCAAAAGGTTTTCCTGAAATGGTGGTGCCAACATAAAGTCCCATGGCCTCGATGTGAATGCTCTTTTCTCTGCACTGTCCCACTACTTAAATTTTACTCATTAAATTTTAGTCAATCTAAGGTGGAAAACCGATGAAGAGCATGAAGTGCCTGGGTTTAATTCTCAGGTCAACTGAAAACTGTGGTATGGGGAAGTTTTACTTAAACTCACAGGGCCAGTTTTTTTAAATTTGTAAATTGGCATGTTATTTCTGCTTACCCAGTAGGATTTGCTGTGAGATTAGGAGACGTCTGCCCCTCGTTTTGAATGAGCATGGCCTTAGTGTTTACACTTAGGATCCCTTCCAACCCACTCTGCATGTGGTCTGGTCTGTCATTGGAGTGATATCGTGTAGGGTACTTAGTTTTCCTGATTATCCTTGGGTGATAAAAAGCCCTTCAGTTCTCTGTAGTCACAGAAGTAATTTAACATCTTATCTCAGTATCTCCTAATCCATTTCAATTGTGCAAATTAGAAGAGTTTCAACACTGTCAGGTTATCATGAAAACACCAACACAAGATAAAGAACATTTCCACCACCTCCCATAAGTTCCCTAATGCTTGTTTGTGGTCATCCTTCCCTTTAGCCTCAACCCCACCCCCAGGCAACTGCTGATCTCCATGTAGCCTGGTTTGCATTTTCTAAAATTTTATATAAATGGAACCCTACAGTATTTGTACTCTTGCATGTCTTTCACTCAGCATGATTTCGAGATGGATCAATAAATACTGTGATTAAGTACTTTTTTTGCTTATTTAATGATACTGAGCCCTGGCTGGTGTAGCTCAGTGGATTGAGCGTGGGCCTGCGAACCACACAATCGAGGTTCGATTCCCAATCAGGGCACATGCCTGGGTTGCAGGCCAGTTCCCAACAGGGGACTAGAGAGGCAACCGTGCATTGATATTTCTCTCCTTCCCTTCCCCTCTAAGGATAAATAAATAAATAAAATCTTTAAAAAAAGATATTGAACACATTTCTATACTTTTTGGCTGTTTTTGTTTGGGGTATTAGGGATGCTAAATTGTCTAAACTCTTCTGGCTTAAGGTTAAGGTCTACTAAAATACAAAGGGCTTTTGTCTGGGATACGATTGGGCAGCAATAAAGACATTAAGGCATTTTAAAAACATTGTTTAATCGCCTTATAATTCAGTTTGTAAGGTGGTGTGACTTAAAGTGGAACTTTCAGATGTTTTATACTGGAAATGTTAGAACGAGTATTTGTAACAAAGAAATTCCTTGCTGTTGCACTGGGAATGTTAGGAAGTTCACTGTCAGCCTAAATTAATTAGAATGTTAGTGGAAAGATAATCTTAGCATCTGTAAGTGCAAGGCACTGCTCTAGATATTGAGGATCCAGCGGTGAACCAAATAAACATTCATCTTACCTGACTTAGAAATGTGTGGGTGGGAGATGATAGGCAGAGTGCAAATGAGTAAAACACACAGTGGGTCATTGTGAATGCTGTGAAGCAAAAGTGGGGGAAGGACTAGGGATAGAATTCACGGTACAGTTTAAGTGAGTAGTTGTAAGGCCTCATTGAGAAGCTGTCATTGGACCAAAGCTCCAAAGGAGCTAAGTCTTGCAGGTGTATGAGGGAAGAGCGTTCCTGGCAGAGAGGGTGCGTATAAAAACCCCTCTGGTGAGGCCATTTATTCAAAGGTGTATTAGGTTCTTACACTTCCCCAGCGTGAGCCCAGGCATTGGTGATGCTGCATTGAACAACGTTAAAAAATTAGTTCCAGTTTCTCAGTGTTCATATTTCATCATGCTTTGATGTATTGTGGCTCTGGAATTGATGTGACTACCTTTGAGGAGAAGGGAAGCCATTGGAGGGTTTTGAGCAGAGAAAAGTTAAGATCTGAATTAAGTTCTAAAAATACTGATGGCTCTTTGAAGAATTGACTCTCAGGAGCAAAGGCAGGGGTAGGAAGAACAGTTAAAAGGCTATTAACATAAACAGTCTGGCTGGTGTAGCTCAGTGGATTGAGCATGGGCCTGTGAACCAAAGGATGGCAGTTGGATTCCCAGTCGGTACATGCCTGGGTTGCAGGCCAGTTCCCAGCAGGGGATGCACAAGAGGCAACCATACACTTATATTTCTCCCTCTCTCCATCCCTTCCCTTCTAAAGAAATAAAACCTTTAAAAAACTCCCCCAAAACATAACCAGTGACTGGACCCAGGATGCATTGGGTGGTGGTCATATCTGGAGGTAGGTTTCCTGGGAGTGTGGATGTGCTATGAGAGAGAGTGGCTCCAGGTGTTTTGGCGGGGAGGGCTTGGACCGCTGGTAGCACGGTACGCCATCCTGGTAGTGATGGAACGAGGGCAGTGCGGTGAAAGGTGGGAGGGGTAAATTATGTTTTGAATGGTTTATATTAGGGTGCTATTTACGTGTCCAGCGGGAGTGTCATGGGTCAGGAATCTGTAGTGGAAATGATACGAGGTTAGAAGACTGGATGCAGCTTCCGTGCTTTGAAATCTAGGTTCAGTTGCTACACGCTCATAAAGACGAGTACCCCTTCACCTCCAGTAAAGAATTTGAACTTCCTTATGTGTCTCGCTTGAGCAAGAGCAGGACCCTAGGCACTCTGTGAGCAAGCAGCAAGCGGCGGAAATTCAATCTATTGAGACTTGGTGGAAACAACTTCTGTTAGGTTCGTCAAGTGTCAAGTGGTAGGACCGAATGATCAATGGCTTGACTTGCGTGTGATGAAATATTTAGGAACAGAAAGATGACTGTCTTTTATACCTTTGGTACCAAACAGCAATTTTAAAGGGTCATCTTAAATCTTTCCTCCAGTGATGTGGCGTAAGTAGGCATTAACATTAATCACTTGAAGGAGGGGACATTTATCAAACACCAAGTGCCAGGCTCTGTTTACGTTAGCTCTTTCCGTGCTCGTAGCCACGAAGCTGACATCACTCCATTTCGCAGGGAAGGGAACAGGTGCAGGGAGATTAAGCCATGTTTCCAAGATCACAGAGATAGTAAGGCCTTGGAAAGTCTCCCGGAGAATTTGTGAACGATATCCTAGAGGAAGTGGTTTTTGAACTCGTAGAAAGACAAGGCGAATGCCAGAGGAAATACCACGTGCCAAAAAGGCAAAAAGTTTGGTACAATTGCATGGCTACTTAGTACGTGGCATGTACATGATATTTGGAATAAAAATAAGGTATTCTGTTCCTACTTTCCAGACTCGGGCATAGCGAGAAGATTATAGTGACATTACCGTAATTTCTGTCCAGTGAGAAGGGCTGCGCCGGAGATAGGCCTGCAGAACCCTGGAAGCACAGAGCACTGGGCCAGCCCGGGAGGGCAGCGCAGGCTCCTCCCAGAAGGCGACCCCAGGTTAACCTGTGAAGACCACGTGGGACTTACGTGCTGGAGAACTGAGGGGAAGATGGAGTAGTTTAGGACAGGGATCTCCGTGTCCATATTGGGGAACAGCCTGGGGTCTAGGTGAAGCAGGAGGCGGAGAGTGGGTGGTGGTGAGTGTGCGGAGGTCCTTTGGCTCCTCCGCGAAGGGCCTTACTGCCTGGTGACAGTTTGGCTCTGTGTGGAAGCCCGCTGGGCAGCGATGCAAGGTTTCGAGGAGAGCACCGATGGTGACTGCCTGGTGGTGGGTGCGAGGCTGGGTCAGGTGGAGTGGTTGGTGGGGAGACAGGTCGGGCGGCTGCCCGTCCTCGCTCTCCACAGGGAAATTAAGAAAGGGAATAAATCACAATTTTCAAAGATGTTTAGTTTTACTGAAAAGTAATTTCCCGAGACTGAAAAATACTAGGATTCATTACTGGGAAGCTCAATACATTTTCTTAAGAGTTTTTCACCAAGTGTTACCTATGAAATAAGGTCACACTTGCTTTGAGGTAGGGGCTCGACTAAGTGTCCTTTTTTGCTCTACGTTGTTCTGATTGTGCCATTACATGTTTTCTTTCAAAATGAGACTTAAAAAAATGCTAGAATAATGCAGAGTACAGTATATTGCCCATTTCGCCTGAGAGGCAAAACACTAAAAATGCCCTTCGAGCACTTAAAAATGGTCTTGCCTTTATGGTATGTAATATTCAAACTGGCAATTCTGCATAGATATATTCCCAAATAGTGAAAAGCAGCTTTCTTAACAGGGAGCTGAGTAAAAAATTGTCTTCAGCATTATGGCTTATTTTGTGACATTGTACAAATCACTTAGGAATTAGCAACACACAATATTTTCTGAAGTAGAGAACTATATGTAGTACAGAGAGGTTAGTTGATATTTATTGTTTGTAAGGACATTTGGGCATGAAACAGGTATTCAAAGCAGCTTTAGTAAATATCAAATAATTAAAATTTAGTTTCTTTGCCAGAAAAAAATAAAGGGAAAAGCAAAATACAGAAGTGCATCACACTGAGCCAAGACAGTGTGAAGCAGGTGTTTTCTGTGGCTGGGAAGAGGGGCAAGCAGGTCTGCCTCAGGTGCCACTCCGTGGAGACTGGAGCTTGAGGTACTTCTAGAAGGTGCCGTCTGGGATCGTTTCACCAGCCCTTGGAGAAAATATAGAACTGGTTTACCCTCGACTTTTTTATTTCCCTTTTTGTTCCAAAAGATTTCATCTTAAGAAATATGAAGCAAGACATTATTTTTTTTAAAAAACTGATAGATATAAGACCCTGGAAAAATCGAAGGCACTCCTGGGGTGAGGCCCACACAGTGCACGCTCTGACATTTTATACATTGACCAGAGGTGGGCCACGTACCTGTTGGCTCTCGCTCATTTATCAAGCTAGAGTAAAGGGGAAGTTTCAGAACTCATTGTGTTTATAACTTGTCATTAAGCATTTAGAAATAGCTGGATATAGGGTGTGGTGGAATTGCATATGCCTCACATTTAATCCATCCATGTGAAATACAGGTTTCACAATTTTTGTTTTACAGGTGAATTACTCAGGTAACCTTCCCAAGTCTGTACAGCTAGCAGGTTGCTGAGCTGGGAGTTTGAACCAGTTCTGCCTGATTTTACTAATCACTGTGCCTTTTTGATAAGTGGTTAATTATCTGAATGTATTTTGCACGCTGTGTAAAAGGATAAGCACTCCCGAAAGAAGTGTCAAGGAAATCATAACCATGTTTTGCTCACCTTTTTTTTTGTCTGATTCTAAGCAATTCCACTTACTAATACTACTTTTGTTGCCTAGCGATTGAAATCATGGTACAGAACCATTTGAAGCATCTTCTCCTCACTTAGTCCCTCTCTAATGGTCTTCTTTTCTTTATGTAGATCCTGATGTGGATGAAAAAGAGGCCACATACTAACCCTGACAAGCTCAGGGGAGGTCCGCGTGGTGGCCCTACATACTCAGAGACCGAAAGTAACCACACAGGAAGGTCTGAACATTGAACTCCCTAACCACAAACAAGCCGTGGCAGGTAGTCACATCATAGGTCTGTAGCTTCCTTGACCGAGGTCAGCCTTTACCTTAGGTGAGCCTGTTCGCCCTTCAGAGGAAACCCCTTATTCTGGGCCCCTTGGGGTTTGCCCGCTGCTCTGGGGCAGGAGACCACAGAATCCCTCGTCGTTATCTTGTTCTTCACACACCATCTCTGTGCTGCACATGTTACTTGTCAACAATCCAGTCCCCACCGATGTAAGAGAAATGCGTCTTCCACTTTTCATCCAGTCCCGGAGATGTTTCCCCCTTTGCTTTCTTGCGGCCCCCTCATCTACCACCAGTGGGTATCACGGAACCCTCCTTACGGCTCCTCCTTTGATTCCAATGTATAAAATAAGTTGCCAAACTGCCATTCTCTGGAGCATTTTCTCAATCCATTGAGATTTTGCTTCCTGGCAGTTGTCAGTTGGGCTCAATAAACTCAAAAATTCACTACCGGTTTGGACATTTCTACCTCGACCCTGACCTGTATCATTTCCTTCTCTCCGAAGAACTTAGTGTTCTTGCAAGGAGGACCTGCTGGCAACATATTCTCTCAGTTTTTGTTTGCTGAGAAAGTGTTTCCCCTTCACCTTTGAAGGATAACTTCACAGGAGAAAGAATTCTAGTTTTGTGTTTTCTTTTTTCCTTTTAATACTTGAAATATTTCTCTTCACTCTCCATGTGTGGTTTACAAGGACCTGTCTGGTGTAATTATTATCTGGGCTCCTCTGTAGATAAGGTGTTTTTCTCCTCTGGCTTCTTTCAAGATTTTTTTATCTTTGATTTTCTGCATTTTGAATATGATGATGGAGGGCTTTTTTTTTTTTTTTTTTTTTTTTTTTTTTTTTTCTTTTAGGTTTNGGCTCTTTTTTTTTTTTTTTTTTGCATTTATCTTTGTTCTCTAAGCTTGTATCTGTGGTTAGCTGTCTGTCATTAACTTGGGGAAATTCTGTCTTTATTGCTTCCAGTGTTGTGTTACTTTCTCATTCTGGTATTCCCTTTACACATATGCTATATACCTTTGTAGTTGTCCTTTGGTTCATGTATATTCTGTCCCTTTTTCTTTCTTTTTTTTTTAATCTTTTCAGTTTTGGAATTTTCTTTTGATATATCCCCAAGCTCACAGATGCTTTCCTCAACTGTGTCAAGTCTACTAATGAGCCCATCAAAGTCAGTTTTCACTATTACAGTGTTTTTAAATTCCAGCATTTCTTTTTGATTCTTTTAATTTTCATCTCTGCTTACATTAGCCATCTGTTTTTGAATGTTGTCTACTTTTTCCATTAGCATATTAATAGTTATTAACTATTCTAGCATATTGATCTAGTTATTTTAAATTCATGGCCTGTTAATTCCAACATGCCTGCTGTATCGGGGTCTGCTTGCTCTTTCTCTTTAAAATGTGTTTTTTGCACTTTAGTATCCAAGTAGTAATTGTTGAAAGCTGGATGTGATGTATCTGGTAAAAAAAGAACTGCTATAAATAGGCTTTTATTTATTTATTTTTAAAATATTTTATTTATTTATTTTTAGAGAGAGGGAGAGCAACATTGATGTGAGACAGACATTGATCAGTTTCCTCTCTCATACTTGCCCCAACCAAGGACCCAACATGCCCCGACTGAGGACCAAACCTGCAACCTACAGCTCTGCCACATTGGTCAGGGCAAAGAGAGAAACATATATTTGTTGTTCCACTTATTTGTGCATTCTTTGGTTGCTTCTCACATGTGCCCTGACAGGGGATTGAACCTGCAACCTTGGCATATTGGGACGCCTGCTCTAACCAACTGAGCTACCTACTTGGGCTTGCTTGCTGGCTAGTTTTATTTATTTAAGTTTTTATTTGTTGATTTGAAAGACACACACACACACACACACCAATTTGTTGTTGCACTTGTTGATGTATGTGCCCTGACCAGAAATGGAAGTAGGCCCTTAGTGATGTGGCGAGGGGTGTGTGTGTGGGTGGGGGGAGTGAGCCCGTGTCCCCGGGGCTGTGACTTTCCCAAGTGCCTCTCAGTGTTCCCTTCCTCAGGTGGAGCAGGATGGCTGGAGGAGGCTGTAGTTGGGTGTTTCCCTTCTCCCACCTGGAAGCCTTTTCCCAGGCCCCTTAGGCCCTGTAAAACTCCAGCGAGGATCGGTTCTGGTGAGAAAGCTTTACCTAGAGGGCAGTCCTCATTGAGAGCTGCAGAGTGCTGTGGGTCTCTTTGAAAATGGCTACCTTGCCCCTTCTCCTGCCAAAAGTAGGAGAGGACTTTTCCCTGTCTTCACTGTGAGAATCTGATAGGACTCCTTGAGGTAAAACTCACAAGTGTGTGTGTGTGTGTGTGTGTGTGTGTGTGTGTGAGGGGGGGAGTGAGGAGTGGAGGGGAGCTAAGACTGGGTCCCTTTGGAGTTTTTAACTGAAACTAGTTCACACTGAACCTTCAACAATTCGCCAATGATAGTTCAGGTTTTCCTACTTCAGTACTAGTTCCCACGGAGGTGTCTGGTCCAATGAGTTGTGATTCTCCATATTTGCCTGTGTCTCTAGTTTTAGGGACGGTGATTCATTCGCCTTGTGACCCCCAAGTCTCTTAGGCATCTAAAAAAGGTGATTGATACACAGTTCAGCTTTCTATCGGTTAGGATAGAGAGACTTCCGGGCTCCTTGCATTCCAGACCAGAAACCAGAATTTCTGACCATTACAAATAGTAATCTGCTATTGACTCATCCATTGCTCTGGCTTCATTTCTGGAAATGAGAATTCAGCACATACAGGGATCAGGGATGTATTTTCAGGCTGCGATGTAATTTATGTCATCTTATGTTAAGCATTCTCAGGCAAAAGTAAATACAATATTTAGTTTTTCTGATTTTTACATTGTTTTTCCTCCACTCTATTCAAACTAGAGGGACTCGAAGAAAAAGGAATCTCAGGAGCAAAAATGGAGGGATCAAATGAGGATCAAGAAAATGTAATGGTTCAGTACTTACTGAGTTCTGGGGACACAGGAATGAGTAACACAAAAGGCCCTGTTCTTAAAGAACTTACACTGTAGTGGAGAAGCAAGCAATAAGACAAAAGAAACCAGGATTTTTTGCTCTGGCTGGTGTGGCTGGGTTGGGGCATCATCCTGTCACCCAAAGATTGCAGGTTTGATCCCCAGTCTGGGCGCCAGCGCCTGCGATCCCCGGTCAAGGAACAACCTATCCGTCCCCTGGTCTGGGCATGTAAGGTGTGCAGTCAATCAATTCTCTCTCACTTCCTCTCTTCCTTCCTCTCTAAGAGCAATGGAAAAAAATGTCCTCAGGTGAGAATTAAAAAAAAAAACAAACCCACAATAATTTCTGTATACAGTTGTAATCTGTACAAACTGCTTTGGTCCTGTGGTTACACACCTTCACTCTTGCAGAAAAAGTACCTAAATCAGTTTTTCCTAGGTGCCGTGGAGCAAGCTGAGAAATGCTCCTTTTGCCATGATTAGGAGGAGCGATTTGGGATAACTTTTGTTTTCACCCAGCTGTGGCCAGACAGAAGTAAGGAGAAAACTTAGGGTAGTATACAGAAAGTGGAGGAAGAGACCTCTAAGTTGTTCCCAGTCTTTTATGCACAAAGAATGAATTGAATACTGTTTCATCAGTGATACATCAGTTACTATTTCAGGGACAAGACCTGGCTGCACTGGTCGGTCCTGGAGAAGCTTGTGCACGAGGTTTGCAGGAAGATTTCCTTTCTGGTTTACAGGATTACCTAATTTAAAAAGAGGAAATATGTGTAAAATCTGGATTTAATTTGTATCGTCTTTTTTTGGAGAAAATGGGGACAAGTTTCAGAAGAAACTGCAGCTCTCGAGTGGTTAGCATTGTATTTAATAGCTGGGTAACATACAGAACAAGGCTGACTTCATTTTTAGCACCAGCAGTTTATATTTCTGTTCACTGGAAACCCCTTGGTAAAAGAAAAAAACAAGTAGAGTCATTCTTTGTCAATAAAGTGTCAATTTCCAAAAGTATCAATTTTCCTGAAAATGTTCCAAATATGAAAGTAACATATTCAATACAGAGCATTTAGAAAATTTGGACAAATAATTACTCTGAAATCCAATAATATTTTAGAGACGGGGGGAGGAGAGGGAGAGAGAGGGAGAGAAACTGATGTGAGAGACAGACAAATGGGCTGCCTCTTGTCCATGCCCTGACTACGACTGAACCTGCAACCTAGGCATGTGCCCTGACTTGAATCAAACCCATGACCCTTTGGTCCATGGGGTGACACTCCAACCAACTGAGCCACACTGGCCAGGGCAATGCAGTCATAGTTTAAAACTCACTGTTACTATATTAGATAGCGAAGTATGAGGATATTTTCTTCTACCTATATAGACAGGGTTTTCTTCCAGATTGGATTATGACCATGTCATGTATATGCTCAGCATCTCTCCATCATTGGATGGCCAGTACTGATGGAATATCCCCTAGTTTGTGCCATATGTTGTTAGCTGGTTCCCTGTTGTTGAGTATTTTAGTTTCCAGCGTCTCCCTAGCATAAATAATGCTTGTCGAACTGAACACTTTGGATGTGTTTTGTTATTTGCATTCTACAAATGGTATGTGGCATTGTGCCCTTTCAGTCCTGAAAACTGTAATTAAAGTAAAAAAAAATTTAAGTGTAAGGACAGCTCATTGTTTTAATTTATACATTTATTACAAGAAAGCTTGGGTATATTCTTATGCTTATTGCCAGTTACATTTCTTATTATTCAACTATGTAAGAATATTTTTTACATGTCACAAACAATGTCTAACTTATTTTTATACAGATTTTTTATTCAAATTTCTGTCTTTTTCATTCTGGAGCTTTTATTGGTGAATGTAGGCAAAATCCTTTCTCGTTCAGTGGCCACATTTAAATTATTTTCTTTAGGATATTATGTGGTTTTATTTGTTAAAACATTTTGTAAATTCTGAAGTGTATTTAAGAATACAAAGAGGAGCTTAATGAATAAAGCTATGGTGCCCATCACATCTCGTTCCATCTATATCTGCCCCTAGTTTCTCTTGGGATATTTTTGAAGCAAATCTCAGACAGCTGAGGATCACTTAATTTGCTGATATTTGGGATTGTATCAGTAAAGATAAGGATTTCACTTTTTAAAGCATAACCACAGTACTATATCACATCTAAAGAATTTAACAGTAATCCCTAATATCGATGATTCAGTATTGCTTTCCTAATTGATTTAAAATTGTTTTTAAAGTTTGAAATTGGGGGATCAAATGGGACCCATTCATTGCTTCTGGTTGATACACCTCGCAGTTTCTTTTAATTTATAGGCACCCCTGCATATTTTCCCCTTTGTCCTTTTTTTCCTCCCTTCCCCCCTCCCTCATTTTTTGTTGTTGAAGAAATGGCTTAAATTTTTTTTGACTCTGTAATACAGTGGAAATTACCATTATTGTTTGTGTATATTTTGAAGCAGGCGTCTACTCTGCCCCTGGCTTCTAACAGTTAATCAGTACTACTTAAAATGCAACCTTAATTCCTCATTTATTTAAAGTGCTAATTTTATCATATGCAGTATATGAGAATTATGATATGATAAAAGTGACATTTCATATTAATGGAGAAGTACAGTATTCTTACTATGTAAAAATCCTTTGGTGTTTTGATTAGAATTGTAATAAATACCTTTATTTGTAGACAATTGTCATCTCGACAATATTGAGTTTTCCACCCAGGAACATGATGTATCTTTTTTTAATTATTTAAGTGTTCTTTTGTTTCTCACACACACACACCAAAAAAATTTTGTTTTTTCATCTTGTAGGCCCTGCATGTTATTTATAAAATTCACTTCTTGAATCTCAAGACTACAAATTTTCCAGTATCCTATTTTCAAATATTTTACTACAGTGTTCCTTCAGACTGAATAATCGTATTTATACTTTGCGGCAAATGAGGTTTACCAGAAAATGATTCCCTAACGTGCTGACCCTTAGTTTTTCTCCTCTTATTTAAGCACTATTAACAATTTCTTTCACAATCAGAGAATACTCTGGCATATTCATAATATACGTTTACTTCCTCCTGTATTGCCATCTTGCCTGTCAGGGGACTTTAGAGATGTGCCCATGTCAGCGCACGCAGCTCTCTCTGGCTCTGGTGTCTACAGAGCATCTCTCTGAAAGGGTGTGCGATCGTTTGTGTCAACCCTCTCTCACGGATGGGCAGTCAGGCCTTTCCAGACCCATGCAGCTCAGTTGGTTGCCTGTTGTCCCATCAAGCGAAAATCATGCTGTGGAGCAAATACTTATATGTGTATCTTCATGCACGTGTAGAGATTTTTGCAGCATAAATTTTAGAATTGGAATTAGGGGCTGAAACTGATACATATGGTCCTGCAAAGTGACTTCCAACACGGCTATATCAACATGCAATCCCAGCAACGATATATGAGAGTATTCACTTCTCTACATTTTCATCAGTGCTGGATATTATTACTCTTTTTGGGGGGGTGGGCAAGGGGCACATATAAGGGTCATAGATTTTTACTATTTTATTTTTTTCAGTTTTATCCAGATATAATTGACCTACACAATGAATTGATTTGATATAATTAATATATTGCAGAATGATTACTTTAGTAGCATTAGTAAATGCTTCTATCACTTCATATAATGACTATTTTTTGTGGCACAAACATTGAAGATTTCCTCTTTTAGAAACATCCAGGTGTTAATAGCTGCAGTCACTGTGCTGTGCATTGGATCCCCAGGACTTGTCTTACAACCAGGAGTTTGTACTTTTTGACCACCCTCTCCCCATGTCCTTCACCCCCCAGCCCTTGGTAATCACCATTCTCCTCTCTTGTTTCTCTGAATTCAGCTTTTTAATTTTTATTTTGTTTCATTTTTTTAATGTTGATTTTTTCCAATTATACTTGACATTGAATATTATATTAAGTTCAAGTGTACAGCACAGTGGTGAGACATTTCTATAACTGACAAAGTGATCCCCCAGAGAAGTCTAGTACCCACCTGGCCCCAAACATAGTTCTTACAAGCTCCACTTTCTTACAAGTGAGACCACACAGCACTTGCCTTTCTGTGTCTTACTCTGTAATGCCTTCCGGGTTCACCCAGGTTGTCACAAGTGGCAGGGTTTCCTTCTTCCCCATGGCTGGTCGATATTCCACTGTGTGTGTGTACAGAGTCATGTGCCATTAAGGACCGGGGTGCCATCTGAGAAGTGCATCACTGAGGCAGCTTCACCATGGTGTGAGCATCGCCGCGTGCACTTGTACAAACCTGGATGGTACAGCCTCCTGTATCCCTAGGCAGGGGCACCTAAGCTGCAGACCTTTACGGTGTGTTACTGTGCGGAATGCTGTGAGCAGGTGTAATGCAATGGGAAGGATTTGAGAAACATTTCTCAACACAGTAAACATACAGTATAATGAATTTTTAAAAATGGTCCCCCTATAGGGCACTTGCCGTGAATGGCTCCTTCAGGACTGGAGGTTGCTCTGGGTGAGTCAGTAAGAGGAGAGTGAGTGTGGAGGCCTAGGGCGTTGTGAGCACTGCTGTGGACTCTGTAAACACCGGGCACTCAGGCTGCCCTCCATTTGTGAAACAACACGAGATTACATCAAGTGTGAGAGAATGATGCGATAAAGAGACTCAGTAAACACGGGATGTACGAGGTTACTGTGGTCTGCTGTTTTACAACAGGCTTTTTGTTTTGTGATAGGGCACATTCTACAATACAGATTAAAAGTGTAGCACAGTAAATACATAAACCAGTAGTGGTTGTTTATTATCATTTTCAAGTATGTACTGTACATAGTTGTTTGTGCTGTCTTTTTATATGCCTGGAAGTGCAATGGGTTTTTTAAAGAGGTTTATTTTTAATTACAGTTTACTTTCAGTATTATGTTGTGTTAGTTTCAGGTGTATGGCGCAGAGTTAGACAGTCTCGTACTTTACATAGTGGTTCCCCTGACGTTTCCAGTACCCACCTAGCACCATACAGTTATTGCAACATTACTGACTGTATTCCTATGCTGTACTTTACATCCCTGTGACTATTTTGTAAACAATGTATACTTAATCCCTTCACCTGTTTTACCCAGTCCCCCAGCTTTCCTCCCCTCTGGCATCCATTAGTCTGTTCTCTGTGTCCGTAAGTCTGGTTCAATTTTGTTTGTTTATTTTCTTTATTAGATTCTACATATGAGTGAAATCATATGGTATTTGTCTTTCTCTTGACTGGCTTATTTCACTCAGAATAATACCCTCTAGGTCCATCCATGGTGTGTAGTAGGTGCTTTAAAAATTTTTTAAATGAATTTATTATTTTTAAAAATATTTTATTTATTTATCTTTAGAGAGGAAGGGAAGGAGAGAAGGAGAGAAACATCAATGTATGGTTGCCTCTCGTGAGTTCCCTGCTGGGAACTGGCCTACAACCCAGGCATGTGCCCTGACTGGGAATCGAACTGCAATACTTTGGTTTGCAGGCCCGCGCTCAATCCACTGAGCTACACCAGCCAGGGCTGAATTTATTTTTATAGAGAGGGTAAGGGAGGGAGAATGAGTGAGAGAGAAACATCGAGAGAAACCGATAGGTTTTCGTGCCCCACATGGGGGCCAAACCTGCAGCCCGAGCATGTGCCCTATCTGGGAATCGAACCAGCAACCTTTCGCTTTGTGAGATGATGCCTAACCAACCGAGCCACACCAGTCAGGGTCCTTTTACTATTTTGTAACTAATTTATATTTAATCTCTTTACCTTTTCTTTTTAAAGAGTATTTATTTACTTTTAGGGGGTGGGAGGAAGAAAGAGAGGGAGAGTAACAATAGTGTGTGAGAGATCTCACGCCCCCAGCTGGAGACCTGGCCGGGGTTACATGTGCCCTAGACTGTGAATCGAACCAGCAACACTTTGGTTCGCAGGCCGACGACGCTCAGTCCACTGCGCCACAGCAGTCTAACACTCTTTCTGTGGAGGAGTAAAATTAATGTAAACACAGTCTGACAGATCCCTGGAGAACTGCATTTCTCAGTGTTTTGCACCAAATCTCGTTTGACCTCAAAAGCCTAATGATGATTTGGGGTGAAAAGCAGGAAAAGGGAGGGAGGCATTGGCCTGGCTGTGAGCTGCCGCAGATTTCTCTGGGACCCCGGAGGTGAAGAGAAAGGGAACACTCGGATTCTTGGATGTACCAACCCAAAATGTGCATTTTAACAAGATTCCCAGGTATCGAGTGTGTCCCTTAAAGTCTGGGAGGCATGGCTGTGGCATATTAATTAAACCACAGGCAACTGGGGGGATCTAAGGAGAACCGTTTTAAATATTTATTTATTCCTCCATAAAAGATATTAAAATATCTTTTAAGCATGTAATTTTAATGTGGCATTAGTGGCTTTGGCAATAAAAATAATGAGCCAGTCACTGTATTTTTTATTTTTAAAAAGTTTTAAATTTCTATTTCATCTTTGTTGTATTTTTTCCGTTACCATTTAGTCCCCTTATACCCAACCCCCTCTCCCCAGCAATCACCACACTGTTGTCCACGTCCATGAGTCCTTTTTCCTTTTCACTCAATCCCTCCACCCCTAACCTCTTTTCCCCCATGCTCTTAGCTCTCATCTGCTCTCCATCCATGAGTCTGTCCCCATTTTTCCTGTTAGTTCGGTTTGCTCATTAGATTTCACATATGCGTGAAATCATAGAACCATGCACTTTGCATTATTTCTAATACTCACAACCTTGAAAGGGAGGTGACGTTAGTTCCAGTTTACAGAGAAGTTGCTGGAGTTTGGGGTAGCATGCCTGTGATAAGTCAGCAAGGGTAACAGGGAGCAGTGATGGGAGCCTACTCCCAGCTGACAATTCCTCTATATTTCTACCAGTTCTGACCTAAAACCAGAGGGTATCAGATCTTGTACTTTGACATGCTTGACTAGAAGATTTTATTCATTTTTAGAGTGAGGGGGAAGGAGGGAGAAAGTGGGAGAGAAACATCAATGGGTGGTTGCCTCTCCCACGCCCCCTCCTGGAGACCTGGCCTGCAACCCAGGCATGTGCCCTGACTGGGAATCAAACTAGCAACCTTTGGGTGTGCAGGCCAGTGCTCAGTCCACTGAGCCGTACCAGCCAGGAAAAAAGGCTTGATAATGTTAAAGCTTATTGTTGATGTACAAAACAAAACAAAACCCACACAAAAAATGGGGGAGATGATCTGGTTACTTATACATGTTCAGTGCTGAAGCTTCGCATGGAAAAGGAATGCAGATAGGACAAAGGAGAAATCTCCAAATGAAGATGTTAATGCTTCTCTGTCCGTATCAGATATAATAAATGGAATAAAATACTCACTTGCCTAACACACTTTTGTGGAGAAGTCAAGTTAATTTAAACACAGTCTGACAAATCCCTGGAAAACTGCATTGCTCAGTTTTTTTCGTCAGATCTGTTGTTTGACCTCAAAAGCACCATGATGATTTGGGGTGAAAAGCAGAAAAAGGGAGGGAGGCACTGGCCTGGCTGTGAGCTGCCACAGATTTCTCTGGGTCCCCGGAGGTGAAGAGAAAGGGAACACCTCTGTGCATGCCTCCCTGCAGAATGGGACAAGATAATGTTTCTTACCAATCGCAAATCAGCTGGTTCCAGTCAGGAGAGTGCTGTCGGGGGCCCTGCTCTGCCTCTGCCTCCTTGTTTGCCTGGAAAGAGAGATTCCGGTGGCAGGCATCTGACGCAGTGAAGTGCCCTTGATTTCCATGTGAGAGTATGGGAGCCTGTGTGTTTGCTGTGTGGACAACGTGGTTTTCAGTGTCACCGTCATATTTTCCATTGCTGCGAGAAAGGCCGCTCGTGATTCTAGCACCTAGAATCGTAAACAATTGTTTCCTTATTAGCCAAAAGGAAAAAAAAAGGACCATGACAAAATTGACCTGTGTAGGCGAAGCGATGAAGATGTGTGGGGCAGACGTAATCGAAGCTTTCCCCAGGCCGCAGATCTGGGAGACCCACGTGTAGCTTTGTTTAGAATTGGCATCAGTTTCAGGAGCTTGCTTTCTGTGTGGGAGAGGAAAACTGGCCTTTTGAAGAAGTGTGGTGCATACGCTCTTAATATAACATGAAAGGAAAGTTTCTTCATGCCAAGAAATCACTCACGGGAGGTGGAATTTTTAAAACAAATCTGGTGGCAAACTCTCTTCTGTGAAAGCTTCAGGAAAGAATGAAATAATCTGAAACTGTGCTCCTGGCAGTCACCATCCGTCCTTCAGATGGAGTTTGCTACGCTGTCCAAAAACACAAGCACAAACCCAGCTTGTAGGTCTTCTGTTTGCAGAGTCAGGTGATGGGAAAAAAGCTGCTTCTCTGGCTCATTGGAATAGCTCCCAGGTACTGCTGATGATTTTTAGGTTTACGGCAAGGCAAGCTCTAGGTCTGCCTGGAGACACAGCACGTTTGAAAGACAAGGTGTTACCAACGGATGCTTCTCAGTGTGAAGTTCAGGTTCAGAACTGCAAGGGCAGGCAATTCAACAATGAGGGAGAAACACGCTCCTCTGGAGGGTTTTGGTTTTGCTTTATTGTTTTTTCTATTTTTCTTTTAACCAAGGACTGGATTTCTATCCTTCATCACATTTGGCTCTGTAACTTTTTTCTTAACTACTGGCGCCATTGACAAGTAACAGTTTGCTTAGAATATCATGATGTTGCTGGAAGTTTAGGGACTCTCAGACTTCAATCCCCTAGCCTCAGGAGAACTCTGTCCATCATTGTATTTGCAAGCTTCCTGCCCCCATCCTTTAAAATGGAAACACACTGTTTCCATCTCAGCCCCGATTGCTTGACCTTCAGTATCGCTGGAGATTTGTACAAATAAAAAAGGCATTGCCGCCTCCGCATTCTTTTCCCAGTTCCAGTCTTTTATCCATTTGGAGAGGCTGGCGGCCTGCTGTTAGCAGTGCCCCTTTGACCTTAACCTTTGGAGAGAATTCAACAAAGGCAAGAACTCAGCCAAAGAATTAAACTAGATCAAACTTCTGAAGAGTCTCCAAAACACAATACTGGGCTTTCTATCATCCTAAATGAGGGCCCCAATAACCCCTGAAAGTTACTTCCCTGAGTGACACAGCATGATGGGAAATAGGAGTCTGTTGCTATTTTTACCTTTCTTTTTAATAAGTAATATCCTCGGGCAAAGAAAGTAATTATTTTCTTCATATTGGAAGCAGTAGCCATCATAAATCCCCCTCGTTTTCTTTCCTTTTTTTTTGACTCAATAGAACACAATTATAGTTGAAGTTTGTTTTTACTGTCACAAAACTCAGAGTTTAGGTCTCTAACCAAGTACATGGAAATTGATTTTAGATTTATGACAAATGCTAGACTTGGGTAAAGAATGTGTACTTATTTAAATATGAAAAGCAATCTCGAGAGCACTGTGTGGGAACCATGCTATTTAAATACTCTTATGCTGGGAAGACTTTCTTTTACAAATCTTCTTGGCTTCCTGTCCTGGAGAACGGAGTCTCATTCCAGAGGGACAGGGGAGAAATATTGGATTAAAAATCAAGAGATGTCAAAGCCCTGACTCAACATCTATGGGGAATTTGCTTTGTCATCTCGGGCAAGCCATTTCTCTCTCCCTCCACACCTTAGCGAAATAATCTGTAACATGATGGAGCTGAACCGATACAGTGAATGTAAATGTTCTTCTTTCATTTTTTTTCCACTGCAGTGTCCTCCTATCAGATAGAATCTTACGGAGACTCACTGACATAATATAGGTAATTACTCTGCGTTATAGATAACTTCATGAATTCTATGCCTGATCTTAGCCAAATGGCTGAGAAGTGATTCATGAATTCTAAGTGATAAACTTTACTGAGAAGTTAGGCACGCAGGCCATTGGGGAGTTCTTGAGCCACAGAAATGGGAGCTGTGTGAGTTTCCTGGGGCCGCTGGAACAGACTACCACAAGCTGTGGCTTTAAACAATAGGGAGTTTCTCTCTCCCGATCTGGAAGGCAGGCAGTCTGACACCCAGGGCCGGCAGGCAGAGCCCTTCTCCCAGCAGAGTTTAGGGGAGAAGACGTCTTGCCTCTCAGTTGCTGGTGGTTCCCGGCATTCCTTGGCTTGTAGCAATAGACATCTCCAACGTCTGCCTCAGTTTCTCACGGCCGTTCTTTTCTCTGTATTTCTCTGTGTTCTGTGTCTCTGTTTTTTTTTGTTGTTGTTGTTACAAGAGCATTTGGTTTAGGGCCCATCTTAATCAAGTATGACCTCATCTTAACTTGATTCCATCTGCAAAGACTCTAGTTTTAAATAAGATGACATTTATTTATTTACTTTGAGAACAAGAACCACTTTTATTACATGAGCTAAGATAGGAGGGAGGAGGAATCCTTTGCCTTCCTGGGGCCTTGATTTTCCTCAGCTAGAACTCCAGCTCCTTACCCTCCAGAACGGAGCCATCTGCTCGGCCTCAGGGGCCTGGTCTTGGAGCGATGCACCCAAGAAGCTTGCTCCCGCTGCTCCTCTAGGAGATGGCTGACGTTGTCGTTCTTTTTCCACTTACTTTTGCATTCATTAGTTCATTCTTGTATGTGCTCTGACTGGGGATTGAACCCGCAACCTTGGCATATCAGGACACTGCTCAAAGCTACCCAGCCAGGGCCATTAGCATTGTTTTTCCTTTCATCATATTTCTTCTGAATTTTGTTTGAGCGTTTTTTTCTCTTTAAATTCTCTTCCTCCTCAGGAGCCAGCTTGGCCCCCTTCTTGTGGCCCGGGGCATTGCATAGTTGCCGAGGAGCGTGACGCAGTTCTTTACTAGCGTCTTGGTATGGACCAGTTTGTTGCTGGATGCATTGTAGACAGCGTCAGTAATCCTTGTTTTGCACATACAATACTCCAAGCCGCAGGAGAAGCTGCCCACATCCAACCTCAAGGCTCTGTACTTGCTGCTCCCCTGAATTCAAACCATGTGTATACTGCGGGGCCAATGCTATTACTGGCAGCAGGGCACCCCAGCTCATAGCTTCCCTTCTTGTGATGGGGTTGCTCTTGCCCACTGTCTTGTGGCACTTGTGCCAGTTGTCCCGCCCCAGCTGGAAAAATCTACCTTATTTTCCAGACCATAAGACACACCTAGGTTTTAGAGGAGGAAAATAGGGGAAAAAAATTTGAGGCAAAAAATGTGGTAAAATATTTAATAACATAAATAATATAGTATTTCACCAATGTAAGTGTAAACAGAACTCAATAGCAACATTAACAACCACTATTCCTCCCAAATTTGGGGGGAGAAAAACAAAATGCTTCTTATAGTCTGAAAAATACGGTAAATAAGGTCACTCGTACAGGTACTGGATGGTAGAATGTCCACGGATCATTTGGGGGGGATGCAGTTCAACAGCAGGGGTTGTAGATGACAGTGGTGGTGTTATGTTGATGTCAATACCTAGTGTATTTCTGTATTTTGTTCAGTAGCACCAAATGAACAGGAATCCTGGTCCACATTGATAAGAAATTATGTTATAATTAAAATCTTTTTAAAGATTTTAATATGGCATCGTGCAATCTTTATCTCAATCCCTTCCGTTAAACTGATCCTGAGATCTCAAAGAGCCACGTTAGGAAATTTACTCATCCGTGTGAAATTTCTGAGAATGTCCTAAAAAAGCCTCCTTCCTTACTGGAGAGGTTTCACATTTTAAAAGGAGTTGATGAATGGACTCCCGAAGAAGCTGAAATCACCATTATATTTGGCTGACACGGCGTTTTTAAATGTCACAATACCCTGAATTATTCAGCGGTGCCATTTGAAAACATCTCGTTAGCAGCGTGTTCAGTCTGACATTCCCTCAAAATTTCAAATGAGTAAAAATAGTGTTATTTTGTATTTTGATTCCAAAGTTGGTTTCAATTTTGTTACTGACACTTTCTCTGCCTTTCTGAGTAGCAACGTGGAGACTGCGGACCGCCAAAATGAGCCCATTCGGCTGGTTAAAAATAGCGTGTATAATACTGCAGCTGGCACAGCTACCTTACATTTGAGAGATGTTTAATTAATGGAGTTTTTTTAAGACAAAAAAGTTATTTACATTTTTATTTGAGATACCTGTTCCAGAACCTTGTCTTCAAACTGCTAAACACTTCAATGTAAACATGTACTTTCTGAAATTCACCACCCTTGTCATTAAAATGACTCTGAAAAGTCCCCAGTTTAAAGACTATGCCTTAATACATTTGATAGTTTTTATGAGTTCATCCAGATTCTTTCAAAACGCCGCATAGATAACTAACACAAGTACAAGGACCACACACGTTTCGGCCACTGCTTTCATTTCATTGACTCCTTTCACGTCAGAACAGACATGGCTTCATTTTTTACAAGTTATTCAATGGTATAATTATAACCTAATCTAAAAACTTAACTTTTTCTCTGGTTTTGTTTTATCTAATAACTCTTCCTTGGGGTCATTTGTGTGATTCTGTAGGAAAAAACAAGCGAAACAGAGATCAGCAAACCCACATTTTCACCCCACCCAGTTGTTTAGGCTGAGCTTTAAAGGAATTCATCAGGGACGTATTTTGAAGTGTGTTTTAGGGTTTGATCAGGGATGCTGACTAGGGTGGTACATGCTCACAAGGGTGGTCTTTGGGAATCTGTGGGGGGGTGTTTGGCTGTCTCAACCCCTGAGGGTACACCTGGCACTTAGTTTCCTGCAGCCGATGATGCTAAGCCACTTGCCCTGTCTCACCTTAAATGCCAGCAGAAAAAGAGGGTAATTTTGTTTTTGTAAATGTCTGTTTATTTAACATACCTCAGACTTTTTAATACGCTGCTTCTGATAGAATTTGTCTTTTTCTAGCTTACAGCCTCGGACGGTTCTGTTAAGAAGCTGTCCTTGTTGCATTTAAATTCTGTTCACGTAAAATTTTGGCGATGACACTAAGTAGTTCAGTTAGGCGGGAATATCCGAGCCCCCTACTTTTAGAATGTTTGTGTTTTGTTTCAAAATCAGGTAATTTAGGAGAGCTAAAGACTGTACTATTTCACTGCATGAAACAGGAGACGTTGAGCCATTTTAGTCCCATTGAAGCAGAGTGGGGTGACAGTTCCTATTGTGATTTCGTGGGAAGCTCGCAGGCAGCTGTTCTCATTCACATGTTGCTGCTGCAGCGGCGTGGTCCATCATTCAGTGGTCAGTGCGAAATTGGCACTTTTTATTATGAGGCGATCTACTTTTCAAGATAATTACTGTATTTCACCAGAAAAAAATTTTTTTAAGCTTAAACAAAATCATCCAAGACTTACAGTAAGACTTAAGCTTAGGTAATCATTATGTCTTATTTGACCTGTTTACTGAATGGCTCTCTGACGAGAACGAGCATGGAGCACAGGCAGCTGAGCCTTATCTGGCCTTTAATGAACCGGATGAATGGGGTCAAGGCCCGCAGGCTGAATCCGGCCCTTCACCTTGTCTTATCCCACCTAGCACCTTGTTTCTACCCGGCAGCAGTGCTGAGCTCTCACTTAACCGTTAAGGGGTAGGCACATTTATACAGGCCTAAAATTACATTCGGCCCTTTGAAGGCAACTGCGAGGCTGATGTGGCCCCTGATGAAAATGAGTTTGACACGCCTGTTCTAGGGTAAGTCTATTCCTCCATATAATTTTTTTAAAAGATTTTTTTGATTTATTTTTAGAGGGAGGGAAAGTGAGGGAGAGGGAGAGGGAGGGAAACATTGATGTTAGAGACAAACATCGATCATTTGCCTCTTGTGGGTCCCCAACCAGGGAACTGGCCTACAACCAGACATGTGTCCTGACCAGGAACTGAACCAGCGACCTTTCACTTTGTGGGATGATGTCCAACCCACTGAGCCACACCGGTCAGGGCTACTTCCCTCATATAATTTTATGGGAGAGTCAATGTGCAAGTCTGAATTTAAAAAAAATTGGTGCACAATCACTACCTACTAAGTGTATTATAAGTATGCTGGAGATGGCTTAAAAAGCTGTAATTCAAGGTCTGCAGACAAATGAAGGAACTTGATTGGAAGTTAGCACAATGGTGGTTTGCAGCGTGTTCAGAGTTTGTGGGGTTTTTTTAAAGATTTTATTTATCTATTTAATCTTTAGAGGGGAAGGAGAGGGAGAGAAACATCAATGTATGGTTGCCTTTCATGCGTCCCCTACTGGGAGTTGAACTGGCCTGCAACCCAGGCATGTGCCCTGACTGGGAATCGAACCGCGATCCAAAGTTGGTGTTTTTAGTAACATTTTAAAATGAGTTGAATTCTTTTTTCCTTTTAAATATTTTTTTACTTATTTTTAGAGAGGAGATGGGAGAAGAGGGGGAAACGTCAGTGTGGGAGAGGCACATGGATTGGCTTCCTCTCGCACGCCTCTAACCGGGAACCTGGCCTCTGATGGGAATGGGACTGGTGATCCCCTGGGCTCACAGGCTGGCTCTCAATCCTCTGAGCCACACCAGGAGGGCAGAAAAATAGTTAAATTCTATTTAATTTAACTATTTTAAATGTGGCTGATTGCTGACCATGGTGGCTCTCAGCCAGCCTAATCACATTCAGCTTGGTCCAGTTAGTTTCATCGTTTTCTTCGTAGTCCAATCTTGTCATTTCTATGTCAGCTTCAGTTTAGATAATATCACTACAGACATGGCCCCTCTTCTAGGTGTTCTCCTTGTCTCTTGTCCAGGTCCCAATTCTAACCTCCCCAGGGCTGCCACAATCGCCATTTGATATGGCTGAGGGGGGAACACTTTCTGTCTGGGGCTTCCCCTGGCTCGTTTCCCTGGGAGAAGGTGGCCGGGGGCGGGTGGAAATAGCAAATCTGCCTGTGTATGTGATTAACACCGTACAACGTCGCAAAAATTATGGCTCTCTAATTGCTTTGTGTCTTCTTTTACTTAAGTCAGGAGTTTCATGCCGTAGCTTTATTGTGTATGTATCTTTGTCATACAGGTGGCCTCCTGGCAGGGGGACATCCATGCCTACACACGTGGGGACCATGGAGATTTCTGAGTCTCCTCCATCTCCTTAGGAACTGCTCTTTGGTATGGGCACACAGTGTTGACTTCACCCTCTTGCCTCCTTATAACCCAGAGTGCTTCACTGCACTCAGCTTTCAAAATATTCCCAATTTGGAACTGAACACATGTTCTCTTTACTTTGGGATTTCACAGTTAAAGATTTTTCATGTATAGTTTTCCTTCCCCTGGTGACTGGCCACGGTGCTGCCACTTCTCCAACAGTGTTTCCAGAACATCCGATTTAAACAATTTATCTTCCGTCATCTTCACTGCATCCTATTTTATTTTCTTAACAGCATTAGTTGCTTCTTAATACCTGAAGTACTCATATTCAGTTGTTTACTTCTTTATTTTCTATATTAGCTATTTAGAATTTAAATGTCTTGAAAATAAGATCTTTTTCTCCCTGGATTGACACTGTACCCTGGGATTCTAGAACAATGCCTAGCACATAGTTGGAATTCAATAGCTATTAGTTGAATGAACATAGAGTATCCAATAGTTCTTTTAGGCCAGATTCTGAGTTCGAGAGCCTAATGTTTACTGGGCCACGATCTTGCCTGGTTATCTTTCCATTTCCTCATTGTCAATATTACCTTTTTCCACAGTGACTTTTGTAAAACTTCCCAGTCTTTCTAGAACCCTAAGTACATCTAGCTCCTGTTCACTCCATGTCTTCTGAGATCTCTATTGGTTTTGATGGTTTCTTAAATTAGCTTGTCTTTGATAAACTAGACAGCTTTGAGGAGTACTGGTTAGGTGTTTTGTAGAATATCCCTCACTTGGATTTTTTCCTGATGTTTTGCTCGTGACTGCATTGGCATTATGTTTTTGCCACAAAGGTAAGTGTTATTTTCATTTCATCATGTCAGCAGTGTGTACTATCAACATACTTATCGTTGTTGATGTTGACCTTGATCGCCCGGCTAAAGCAGTGTTTGCCAGATATGGCCGTTGTTTGCTGGAGGTTCCTTAAAGTGGTTCATTCTCTTTAAAGAGTACTTTGGCAATAAATAATGTGCCTAATTTTAGACATTTTTACCCCAGTAATCATAATTCTGGAATTTGTTCTACAGAAATAATTCCAAAGAATAAACTCATTGTAGAGAGATTTTCTTAAGCTCTCTATTTATTAGAGAAATAAACCTACATCAAAAAGGGGGGAATAAAGCAATTTATATTCTGCTTTATTTTCAGAATAGTGGTCTATTTTGCAGTGATTACCAATGATAGTTATGGCCCTGCCTGGGTCGCTCAGATGGGTAGAGTGTTGCCCTTATATGCCCAGGTTTGGGGTTTGATGCCCTGGCCAGGGCACATGCAAGAATCTACCAGTGAGTGAATGTATAAATAAGTGGAACAACAAATCAATGTTTTTTTTCTCTCTCTCTCTTCCTAAAAATAAATTTTTTTTTAAAAAGAAATGATTGTTGTGAAGACTCTGTGTAGGTAAATATGAATTTCAAGTAAAATCTTTAAAAGATAAAGTTTTATAAATAAAGGTTAAGTTATGTAAAAACAATATCTATATTTTGAAAAGGCCATAACAGTATAAACAATAGAACTTATAAGAGATGGTTATCGGTACACTTTTAAAAAAGGAATTTTAATAAATCTATTAGTAAAAACATTTATTACTTTGATATTGATGTATGTTTTGATAAAGATAAATTGAAGAAGATATTTTCTTCCTGAAAAGAACTAATAGATATTATAATTCACTTAATATGATAGTATCTGAAGTAGCTAATTTGTTTTAACAAAAGCTAAAATGTGTTTATTTAATTCTCTCCCCTTTTGTTCATCCACACGTATTTCAGAGAAAAGTCCATTTAAACATTAGATTCAACTTTTAATTCATAAGACTACTGACTTGGAAGACTTAGTGTTCTTTGTCTAAATATCTTGCTTCTTAGATATTCAGTGCACTTCTGCTTTGCTAAGAGAAATATAAACTTCCATGGTTATCGTTCGGAAACCTTGTCCCCTTCTCATGGTGACTAACATGTTGTGACATCCTTTAAGGTACAACATCCTGGCTCACATTCTATCAAGACAGGGAGGGTCATGTAAGAAGACCTAGTGTGTGAAGAGAATCAAAGATCTAGAAACCAAGAAAAACAAAAGTCCAGGAATTTATATCAACTCAGAATGGCAATACGGTGATATGGCGGTACGGTGACGCCTGATGGGCGAAGCTCTTGTCGTCATGTATGTCTGATTAATAAAAGGGGGAGAGCAATAATGACTACACTAAAAAATTAAAAAAAATTCTAAACCACAACTCATAAAAGCCTGTGAAGGATGAAGGAGGTAGTCTTTCAAGGCCATTTCAAGTGATGAATTCAGTCTTAATTTTGGCTTAATTAGCAATTAACACCAAATATTTACTTGTTGGCAAGAGGCCAAGGCAAAACATGCAATTTGTTCAAAGCCTGTAGTCCTTCTACTCTGGTGCAAATAATGGTGATACGAGTGTAATTACCGAAGATAGAGATACTATTCTTTTAAACCTTTTATTCTAGTTTGATACTTTGGCTAGTAATACTGAACATGTTAGCTGAGTACTTATACGACGCATGGTATCATTTAAACTAAAAATACTGAATTTTGTCAAGTTTAAGAACTTCCAATTATATGAAAATGAAAAGTTCTTATTTTCCTTTTCAGTCTCATTTGCTTAACATGTAAAATAAAATCAAACTTTTGTTGCCAAGTGTTTTTTCCTCCAAAGCTTTTAATGTGCATTCATTAAAAAAAATTGGTTAAAAAGACCAGAAATCCCTTGGTTTATGCTATCAAAGAAAAGGGTAATTGTAAGAGAAATCAACAAACATGACAGTTTACAAACATGACTTCATCTCATCACTTTTGAGAAGATGAAGAGAGTTAGTCATTACAAAGTTTTGGGAGAAAGAGTGCCTGGTCGCGGGATCCTTCAAAGGTAGGGGAAGGATATCCTAGAGACCTCCGTTTTAGGTTGCTGGAGTTTGGATTGCCATTCACAGCCTCACTGTTTTAAGACTTCATTCTCCTTGAGCATTCTCCTCACCTAGAGTAGCAACATATGGCCTCCAGATCTCCTTGCCACCTGAAAATGACTATGAACAACAGCCAGATCTTTCCTGTCCTTTATAGAAAAAAAATGTTCATCTAAACATTTTTCTCCTCCATTAACCTTTTCTCTTCTGAAGTTTTATATGAAGAGAGATGTTCTCTAAATCATTCATCTGAATAAATTGATCCTATAGTGCTTCATACATATCACACAGTCGTAGAAATGTCTTCTCAGAGACACAGTGACCTCTGAGAAATTGCCGCCCTGTTTCTTTTCAAAAGACTGAAACAGGACTTAAAACATGTTCAAGAGTAGTTCCGAGATGTGGCTGTTATTTAGAGACCCCAGGTCTGCTCAATGATTTTGCTTTAAGGCCTCAACAGATTGGTACAGTAAAGAAGGTGGGTCCTAGAACCGTCTCTTCGTGAACTCACTGTGTAGCTGCTTTTTCTCTCCGGGAGTGAAGAACACGTTGGTTTAAAATAAATGATCTTCACAGCATTTCCAGTCATATGGCCTGACTTCGTTTTCTACATTATCATCAAATCTACGCTCCTATTCTTTGTCACCTGAGAATTATTCCAGTTATTTATTGCTGCATAACAAACCATCTCAAAACTCAGCGGCTTAAAAAAACATTTTATTATCACTCACGCTTCTTTGGCTTGAGTAGGATAATCTGGGTGCTTCTTCTGTTCCATGTGATGTTGGTTGGGGCGGTTGGCTTTGAAGATTCTAACAGTCTGGAATATCTAAGGTTTCTTCTTCATTGGTGCTAGCTGTTGGCCTGGAGCTCAGCTGGCTTGGTTGACCTTGATTTTTCTTAATTTGGCCTCTCCGTGTGGTTTGGGCTTCTTATAGCATGCTTCCTGTGTTTCAGGTGGAAGAAAGTATGATTAGCCAGTTCTTTTAAAGCGGAGGCGTGTAAGTCCTAAAACATCACCTCTGCTATAGTCTACTGTTGAAAATTCCCAACGCGATGGTCCTGGGAGGTGAGGCATTTGGGAGGTGATCAAATGGAGCCCCCGGGAATGGGATTAGTGACTCCATAAGAAAAGAGGTCAGAGAGCTAGCGCACCCCTTTTCCGCCTTGTGAGGACCCAGTGAGGAGTCAGCTGTCTGCAGCCCGGAGGGGGGCTCTCACCAGAGCCTGACATACTGGCCCCATGACTTTGGACTTCCAGCCTCTGGAACCATGAGAAATAAATTTTTCTGTTGCTGATTGGCCACTGAATTTATGGCATTTTGTTGTAGTAGCTGAGCAAAGATAAAGTGTGGCTGGGATTCTTGGGTGTGGTTCCGTAGGAGCAGAGCCCTGTAAACAACAACAACAAAAAGACAAGTTGTTCGGTACTCACAGGTCCAGTATGATGTTGAAAGTGGTTCTGTCTCCCGAGCTCTGGGCAGACCCTCTGAGTCACAGCACCTTTCCGGTAAGAAAGGGCATGTGCCTGCCTGCGTCTGACATTCTCACCTCGGTTCCTTGCCCTTTTCGAGAGGCCTCTTTGCCTTTTGACCATTTGGCTGCCTTTGACCATCTGGTCCAAGCTTTCAAAAACTTTGTAGGCTTCCTACATATGTCCTCTGTAACTTGTGTATCAAGTTATGATTTGCTCTTTTAGGTGAAAACCACACGTACCAGCCCCCTCCTACTTGTGCCGAGAAACAGGGTGCTGTGGGAGCAAAGCTCTTAAGGTCCTTTAGTAGTCCCTGAGGTCCATCTGAGATTTCCAAGGCACCAACCGAGCTATTTCTGAGGCTTAACAAAGAATCTTAGAGCTACACTTTTTGGGGGTGTGAGGCATAGTGGCAAGGTTTATTGGACCGAAAACCAAGGACTTCCCCCGGTTAGCTCATGCGTCGTCCACAACCAGGTGGCTCTGTCTCGTTACAGCTACACTCTTAATGTGAACTTCACCCCGAGGCTGCATTTCACTAGTGTTAGCTCCATCTTACAGATGAGGAAACTGAGAAGGTTGAATGACTGTAAGATACACACACTGCTAATTTCCTCCCTTCCTGAAATCCAGAACCTAACGGGGCACCAGAAATAGAAGTAAATAAAAAACAAGGAAGAGTCTGACTCTAATACAAATCTGATACGCTGATGAGTGAGGGAAAGGCAGGCGCGGCAGACTTCCCGGATCAGGTGGCATTGCATCTGGACAGACCTGAGGAGGGGGAGCGAGGCATTCCAGGCAGAGAAAGCGGAGGGGAGGTCATTGAACGAGATGAGAAAGAGAATCTGTTCTCAGAATGTAGGGGACCTTTCTGGGGTGGCGAGTGGTGATGGTGATGCTAGTGAAGGGTAGTGAGAGATACAACGAGAAATGTAGGGCTGGGTGAACTTTGGAAAACGTGCAGTACTAGAATGAAGAGTTTGGATCTAGTGGAACAAGAATTTGGGCTTTTTCAGCGTGACTTGCTAGTTCTACTCGTTGCAGAGTCGGGCAGACCTGGATTAAGACCCACCCTAATGCCTACCATTGCTGTGTCTCGGGGTGAGTGTCTTAACTTTCTAAGCCTCAGTTATCTCATCCTTTGTGGGGACACCTGCCTTAGAAGCTTGCTGTGGATGTCAAATGGGATGATATAGACAAACCACTTAGTATAGATTAGGCCATGTGGTAAATTATCAGTTAATATCCTTATACATAATTATTATTGAAATTAAAAAAAATTACTGTTTTTGTGTGAACTGTGTTCCCCCAAATTCGTTGAAGCTCTAACCCCTAATGTGACTATCTGGAGAGAGAGACTTTAAGTAGGTAATTAAGGTAAACAAGGTTGGCATACTAATTTGAGAGGACTGATGTCCTTATAAGGAGAGGGAGAGATACCAGAGACTCACAGAGGAAAGGCCACACGAGGACAAGTGAGAAGGTGGCTTGTGACAGGAAGAAGGGCCTCACAAAAACACCACCTCAACGGCACCTTAGTCTTGGACTTCCAGCTTCCAAAACTGTGAGAAAATAAACTTTTGTTGTTAAAGCTGCCCAGTTTGTAGTATTGTGTTAGGCAAGCCCCAGCAGACTAATACACTGCTTAATGAAAATAAGCTCGATAATAAAAAAATAAATTTAAAATCTTATTCTTTTGTAGGCCACCAGAGCCAATATCATAGACGTTTTCTTTCAGCGAGATGATGGACAATTTTTTTTCTAGTAGCCTAGACTATGATAGTTGAAACTTAAAGTATTATGTTTCAGCTTTGAGAATTCATCATCATATCCATTGGTAAGTTGGCTGTCTATCTGAGGCGATGGCCTCACTTGTCTTTGACCCGCCAGCAAAATAGTCCAGGTTTGTTCACGGGGTGGCAGAGTCCAAGAGCAGCACAGAGAAAACTCCAACAAAAAAGCGCTTTATAAGCTTCTCCTTGCATCACACTGGCCAAAGCAAGTCACCTGAGTCAAGGGTGACGACATGGACTCTACCTTTTGGTTGGAGGGAGAGAATTTGAGGCCATTTTTGGCATTTGTTATGCCTTTTAAATTGCCTGCAAAACAAGACCTTCTAAAGTCTGAGCTGCACTGGCTCTGTTGAATAGTCACTGAGCTACAGGAACCCTGACAAGTCTTACTAGAGTCGGCTATAGTTATACATCTTACTTTAAGCGTGTTCTCAAATTTTCTTTTTACATGTCACGAATGCTGCAAACGTTGTTGGAGCTTACTTTTGTGTTTGTTCAGGAACTGGTAAGAAAGGGCGCAGGTCAACTTGGAAAGAATCATTTATTGTTAATCACAGGAATCAGATGCTAGCTTCACCAGCAGAGATAATGGTGGACTGATGAATATTCACAGACTTCTAGAACTGAGACATTGTCCAGTTTTATGGGCAATGCAGAAAGTACTTTTGGTTTTCTTTATTAAAAAGAACAATTTCCGATGGTTCTTTTGGCTCCTGGCATTTCAGTGGAGCATCACGGAGTTGCAGAATGCCATCTGCCCCTGTATTCTGTGGATGGGGTTGCGGATGGAATCTCAGCCAGGAAATAGTACATTCAGTTTTCCAAGAATTTCCTCCCTCCAATTACGGGGTAACCAAGGTCCTCCTGCTTATCTGTGAAGCTGACCTGTCTTGAGAGATTTTAAGACCTGGGGGGATTTATTCTCTCCTTTGAGTCTGGTGCATTCCCTGAGGGCAACAAATGGTTTAAATGGGGTCACTGAGGCACTGAGCTTGCTGGAATGGTTGCAGTTTAGATTTGATAGTGTATAGGAAAAAAACTTCTTGATACAAACACTTTGCAAGGCTAGATTTTTTTTTTTTTTGGTCTGGTAAAGACTTAATTGTTTTCCTGTGGCCCACAGCTCAGGAGAGGGCTCCAGGAGTCAAAAGGTTGTGTGGTGGCTGCGGGGAGAGGATCGGGCAGAAGCCTGACTCGGGGAGTGGCAGATGGGCTCCTCAAAGGCCACGGGCTCCCCAGGCTCCTAGTTGTGCTTGAGGGCGAGGCTTTCCAAGAGCCTTTCCTTGCTCAGTCCTGCCTGGGAGCCGCCCAGCAGGCGGAGCTACCCAGGTGGTCCCCATCTTCGGGGTGAGTTTCCCCCTCACCCCCGGGGAAGTGACTCCCCCTCCCGGAGATCAGGAGGTGAGGGTCCCCACGGACAGAACACGGGGCGTGCAGATCCTCAAGGGTCTGGGTCTGGGTCCTCTCCAGGACCACCGTGGCTTCCTTGGTGTCCTGGGTTTTACCCAACCTTGGGTGGCCTTCTGCACCGCCTGGAAGAGGACGAGGCCGCTGCCTGCAGGTGCTGCATCGCGCTTCTCCTCCACCAGCTCGCGGCAGCGGAAATAGGATCCGCGAGAGAGGTGGGTACAGGGCGCCCGTTGAGGCCGGTTGTCCTGACTGTTGACCGTGGCTTAATTCTGAAGAATCTGGGAGCTCGTGGCCGGTGGGCATTTAGGAGTTAAGGGCAAAAAAAAAAACCGTTGCTGGCCGGTCCCCGAGGCAGAGGGTTTGAAGAAGATGGGCCTGGAGGTTGGCGCAGGAAAGGAGGTTGGAAGAACCGGCGTCCTTGGGTTTGTTCTGTCCAAACACTTGAAGCAAGAGAGAACCTGGGAACCGCGGGTCGCGCTGCCAGCTGGAATCATTTTCGAGAAACTTTCTCAGGACTGGTCTCCCAGAACAGGAGGTATATATCCATCCATACCACACATATCAGGACAGGTTTCTCCCAACCCCGCCCCCCCACCCCCCAAGATACATTCTTTAAGCATTCAATTCAATCTTTTGGTTTGTTTGTTTTCAAGTGCTTTTTTAAAAAATTGAATTTATAGGGGTGACATTGGTTCACAAAACTATACAGGTTGGCTGCCTTTTGACTCAGCGATCCCACTTCTGGGAATATATTGGAAGCGGCCCCAAACCCTAATTTGAAAGAATATATGTACCCCTATGTTCATCACAGCATTTTTTAAAATAGACGAGACCTGGAAACAACCTAAGTGCCTATCGGTAGATGAGTGGATAATTCAATCATTTGTAGCACTTTCAAAAACTGTTTCTGCCATGGCTTTTTGAATTGTAAACACTCTTGCATTGGAAACACTGATTCTTCTACCTGCCTTAAAAAGTGCTTCCAAAAAAAAATGCTTCCACCTTCTTTTGGAGAATTGTGATGCTTCGTTAGCCGGGACAGTGGTTTGGGTGAGGCTGACTGACTTCACCGCAGGACAGGCCCCCTGGCCACACCCTGTTTTCCTGGCCAGAGTGCTCCATCAGCAATGGGAGAAATTTGTTGGACCAGAGACTTTCCCTAAGCTTTTGTTTTTTGCTTTTTAAACTTTTGTATGAGAGGCATGAGCTCTCTGTTTCCCACGGTCACGTGAGGATCGTGCTGGGTTACAGGTGTGCAGCCACGTAATGTCCAGGAACAATCTTTGGGCTCTTCCTCACTTACGTTACTTCCCCCGTGATACTCTAGCAGGGGTGTCCAACCTTTTGGCATCTCTGGACCACACTAGAAGAAGGAGAGTTGTCTTGGGCTGCACTTTAAATGCACACATTAATGAAAACTGATGAGCAGGAAAAAAAATGTTTTAAGTAAATTTATGATGTTGTGTTGGTCCTCATTCATAGCCATCCTGGGCCACGTTGGACATCCTCGTTGCCTTGAGAAGATGAGAGCAAGAAATAACTGAATCTTAGGGTTTCTTTCCCCCTTGCTTCTTCCAAACAGGGGTTTGAGATTCAAAAGAGAGGGCCTAACAGAATTGAGACACAGAATTGGTACTTTAGCTATACTGTTAGCAAGAAACTTGAGAAAGAATAAGATAGCTTAATCTATACTATCGAGGAGACCAGAGGAGTCCACCTGGGCTAGGGGGGTGTGGTATTGCTTATAGGCTATCAGAGTTGGGGGGTGAGAGGCTTCACCTGGGGGAGGTCCAGATGGAGATGAATTGGGGCAGCTTAGGAGTATGATGAGTTTTACTGGTGGCTGTCTTGGAGCCAGTGGGAGCCGAGCTGGTACTTGTAGCTCATTCATCATCCTTCAGCGATGCATCACATGCTGTGTGTGGATCGTACTTTAGAAGGTCAGGTACCCACCTCCTGGGACGCTGACAAGCTCTATTGAGGTGATCTAGTCTGTACAGGTCCAGGATCCAGCACAGTTCTCTGTTTTTCCCTCTTTTTTCCAGTAACACAGGGGGGAGGAATCTGAAGATCCAGGAGAATGCGTTTCCCCCCTCCCCACAGTGAGCAGTTTTCTCAACCCCATCTAATAAACAATCTGTTCCTTTCCCATTAACCAACTGGTATCACCTATGAAATTCATGTATAGAGATGGGCTCCTCCCTGGCAGGCCACCGTTGACCATAAGAGGCCACAGACTTTCCCACATTTACCCCGAAAGCTGAAGGGTGGAAGGAAAGGGAAAAGCTGTGGAACATCCGCACAGTGGGTCCGGGCCTGAGGCGGGCCGGCGACACTGGAACCCGGGAAGGTCATCAGTGGAGCCCACAGAGGTTTGTAATCTCTGGGGGACTGTCACATTGGGACTTTGTAACCTTGAGTGGAGAATCTGGCAAGGCAGGGTTGTATCCCTGCCACTCAGTTAAAAAAGGAAAACAAGCTGGGGAAGAATGGGAGCAGAGCACTCAGGTTACACATAAATTTCTGGATTTTTTTTTTGGAGAACACTATGGGTTAAATAGGATTTTATGAACCTACCTGGGAAGCTAACGATGATTTCTATGAGAAAATGTATTCCAGTTTTCAACTGCAGGTGTCTGGAACACATCTTCCTTTGTCACGACTCCAGAAAGACTCCCAGGAATTTCAGTTGCCCCTTACTCTGATCTGGGGTGCAAACTATACCCTGTAAGCTGAGGCTCACAGATAGAAGCAGGAACTTACACATGGTGGTGGGTGGGAGAGGTGACTTTTATCTCCATGAAGAAAGGAAATTTTATAGGAGTGAAAGTAGGGTCTCTGGTGCCTGGGTCATGTCCATACATATCTTTATGAAAAGTAAATAAAGCTTAGAAGACGTGGAAACAGAACCCAGAGTCCAGGACTTGGTGGGAAAGTAGGCCAGAGGGCGCCTTCCTGAATGCAGGCCCCGCCAGTCAGGGTGCCAATGGCTGATTATGTCATCGAAGCTCGGACTACTCTCAGAGCCTCTTGGCACCGAATGCAGGACTGATGTAGTATTTCCTTTTCTTTTTGTTATGGGGACAAATAGGATGACTTGCTGCTTGGGGATACCCTGTGAGCTTGTGGAATTGGATAGGGCTGAGCCTGGCCAGCGTCTGGCAGGTTCTCTTAGTGGGGGCAGGGACCACAGTGTTTCTCACTGACTTAATCGTTAAGAACATGAGGCTAAGGTGGCATTCGATCGGTCTTGCACCGACTTGGCTCAGAAAAACCTTAAAAATATACTGAAAGTGGCTAAAACTTCTTGTCTGTTGCCTAGATGCAATAGTTTCTGTTGGAAAAATATCATTGGCCTTTAAGCACATTGAAATGATGTTATGGGAAAACGGATGGATGACAGCTCTGTCTGTTTACCCCACACCACTCCTGTCTTTCTCTTCCCTCATTTTCTCCTTCTAAAAGTTCATGATTGGATTAAGGGCATCTTTATATGAATATAAAAATAAGGTTCATGCTTAGACAAATTTTCCAGCTGGAATGCTGTGTTTAAAAAGACTCTGTTTTCATGGCCTGCACTGTTTGTTTTATATTCAGAGAGGTGGGCACATGGGAACCATTTGCAGAAAATATCTTTGTTTTCTTCTACGATTGATATAATACAGAAGCAGAGGGGAGAGGTTCAACAGGCTGCTTTTCTAAAGCCAGATGTATAATCTTTCCTTTTATTACTACTGGCAAGTACATTTATGAGGAAAAAAAGGTGGAAGTTATGCAGAGTAATGAAGAGATAAATCCATCATGTCTGAAAGTATACGTAACACCCAAGATTTACAGGAAGAAGAAGGTTCTCCGTGGTCATCTGGGGTCAGATTCTGGTGGACAAGTCCCAGGTGATTTCACCCACTTGCTCTGAAAAATAGTTGCTGATGATGACAGTGTTGTGCTTCAGTTTACATTCTCAGCACATCTGCTACCCATGGCGGATGGCAAGAGCCTTCAGACTTGTCTCATGTTCATTATCAGTTTATCCTTCCCCCCGTCAGACCGGCCTATATTCTGGCACCAGAATGGTCTTTAAAGCTGCAGATTTGGCCACGGCCCACTTTAGTCTTAGAATGTTACAATGGCTGCGTCAGGAAGAGGTGAGAAGCTGGGGTCCATTGGCTAAAACCAGCTTTCAAGCATTGACTACGTTCTGTGAGACTGGAAAAACATAGAATAGTTGCCAACATTTACAAATTGGAAAATTTGGTAGAAAAATCTGGACATTGTGTTATTGTTCAAAAACTGGAAGCTCTGGTGGCAACACCAACCTTACATTCTGTATACAAAGAATAAAACCGTTCCATTTGGAAGGGCATGATATCTCCAGTTTCCCACTGGGTCCTACACTTCCTGTCTTTTTTCCTCATTTACAGGATCTCATTTTGCTCATTGACATATGTGTTTGGCATTTACAGGCACTTCAGCTTTCAACCACTGAATTGTGGGCTCAAGCCCAGCTCCTTACCTTTATGTATAAAGACCATTGGACTCTTATTAACTGTTTTAGGTGCATTTCTCACATTTTCTCCTCTTGAACTTTACAATTCAAAAATACAGTTTTCCTTAATATACTGGGATTTTGAACAATTCCAGGCCTTTCCATCTATCTGAAAAACCTTCCCCACTTACCAAACTACATTTTCTCTCTGGAAAATACTTTCCTGATATTCTTAACATTGTCCATTCCTTCTTTGTGTTTTTTTCTGAACATTGCACTTCCACGACTGCTTATGTCACTCTACATGTTACCTATTTGTGTGAAATAGGGAGAAACTTTCTCTTACGAGGAGCAAGTGTAAAATTCCTTTCGGGGAGATCTGGGTCTTTGAAGAGAGGTCACTCTCACAGGCTAGCTCAGGAGCTGCAGCCAAGTCCCCACAGCTGAGGAGAAGGTAGTCCCAGGACTCAGAGTCCCTTTTGAGAGTGGGGACAGGAGGGAAGAATTGACAAGGTGAAGAGAGGAAGCCTGACAGGAGGAGAGAAATTTCAAGTGGAGGACTTTGCAGGTAAAAACCACCAGAAGAAGTAAACACAAAATTACTTGAAGGAATTGAAAGAGGCCCTGGTCAGTGTGGCTCAGTTGGTTGGAGCGTGGTGCTATAAACTGAAGGGCCACGGGTTCGGCCCCTGGTGAAGGCGTATACGAGAGGCAACCAGTCAGTGTTTTTCTCCCACATCTTGCATTGACGTTTCTCCCTGACTCCTCCTTTTCCTCTCTTAAAATCAATAAGCATATCTTTGGGTAGCCATGAGAAAAAGAAAAGAATTAAAAGAGGTTGATCCTGGAGAATGGACTCAGTGTGGTAGGGGAGAAGCAGTTATAAAAAAGCCACTTCAGTAGTTTTTGAGCTTTAAAAATCGAATGCACAGAACAGTTTGATAAACTCTTTAAAGATTATACTTAGGAAAACATAAATGTAACAATTGATTCTGTATGTGATGTGATCCTCTCCCAAGGTTTCATAAATCTCCATAGAGAATTTAGGTCATTGCCAAGTTTGGAGTCGTTTTTTTTATGGAACCAGGGAAGAAGCTGGGCTCTAAGTATTCGCTGTGGTCAGACGGGAAGTGTTAGCTTCCTAAGCTGACTTCTTAGCTACATTTATGGGCTTCTAAGTACAATGGTAAAAGAATTTATTAAGCTACTATGTGAACTTGATTAAAAATATTACAGAAAGCTTGAGATTAAAAAAAAACAAAACAAAACAGTCCCTATCCTGCTGTTAGTTCAGCTGCCATCCTCCAGGGTCAACCTTTTTTTTTTTTTTAAAGGTTTTATTTATTTATTTCTAGAGAGAGGGGAAAGAATGGAGAAAGAGGGAGAGAAGCATCAATGTGTGGTTGTCTCCTGTGTGCCCCCCACTGGGGACCTGGCCCTCAACCCAGGCATGTGCCCTGACTGGGAATCAAACTGGTGATGCCCTGGTTTGCAGGCCGGCACTCAGCCCACTGAACCACACCAGCCAGGGCTGGGGTCAACCTTTTTAAATTCTTTTAAACCAGTTCTGAATTTACCTCTTCCAGTGCTTATCCTCATATCTTCCAATAATGTGTTAAGGTCACACAGAAGATTATATTTTCTTACTTAATGAATTTATGGGGATGACATTGGTTAACAAAATTGTGTACATTTCAGGCATGCAATTTTATAATACATCATCTGTATCTAATATTGGGTGGGCTTACCAGCCCAACTCTTCATGTCCCCATTTTTACCCCTTTTACCAACTTTTACCTCCTCACACCCCCTTTCCCTCCGTAATCAACATCCTGTTGTCTGTGTCTGTGAGGTTTTCTCCCTTAATCCCTTTACCTTTTTCAGCATGTTCCCCAGCCACCCTCCGCTCTGACAACTGCCAGTCAGTTCTATCTACGAGTCTGTTAGTCTATCTTGTTCATTAGATTTCACACATAAGTGAAATCGTATGGTATTTGTCCTTCTCTAACTGGCTTATGTCACTTAGCATAATACTCTCCAGGTAAATTCATCTTGTGGCAAAAGGTAAGATTTCTTTCTTCTTTTTTGAATGGTTGAATAGTATTCCATTATATAAAGGCACCGTGGCTTTTTTTAAAAATTTAAATCCCCACCTGAGGATATATTTATTGATTTTAGAGAGAGGAGGAGAGAAACATCTTTGTGGAAGAGAATCATCAATTGGTTGCCCCCTGTACACCCCTCTACAGGGGATCTAACCCACAACCTAGCCATGTGCCCTGACTGGGGATTGAACCTACAACCTTTTGGTGCATGGGACGACGTTCCAACGCACTAAGCCACCTTGCCCAGGCACGCCACAGCTTTTTTATCTACTCATCTACTGGTGAATGCTTGGGCTGCTTCCAAATAAAAGATTTTATTTTGTAAAGATAATCAAGACATTATATCCTCTGTCACATAATTTCACTTTTAGATTTACTTTATTATGGAAAGAAAGCTTAAGATGAAATCTCCCCTCCCAACAAATGTTAAAGTGCACAATGAACCATTGTGCACTACAAGAGCAGTGTCGCACAGCAGGTCTCTGGAGCTCATTCCTCTTGCTTGACTGAAACGTTAGGCCCCTTGCTTAGTAATTTCTCATTTCCTCCTCCCCGTAGCCCTGACAATACCATTCAGCTCTTTGACTGTGAATTTGACTATTTTGGGCACTTCATACATTCATAAATACTTCATAGGTAGTATTTGTCTTTCTGTGGTCAGCGTATTTCACTTAGCATTTCTTCAAGCCATAGAGTTTCCAGAAACTTGCCATTTTCCCATCAAGAGGAAGAATTTTTGTACTCACCCCTTTAAACTTGAAGGGCATTTTATATTCGGGGTACAGGGGGAATCAATTTTTTTCACTTCTTTAACTTCATAACTGAAAATTTCATCTGAATATAGGCAAGACTTACACACACCAACATCATTAATAATTTAATTGTGCAAACAAGTGCTCACATACTAACAGGTGTATTGTGATGCCTAAAGCTTTATAGCTGTGAGAATAAATAATGTAGTTAGTGTGTAACCAGAGCACAGTCCTCAACAAGTTCAGACTTGACCTTGCCTCCTACCCATTCAAGCATGTGGGGTCACAGCAAGCTCTTTCTTTAGCTTCCTGCCAACTGCTGCTCCAGATGGCAGAGTCCCCTGCCTGAATCAAGGAGAGTCACTTAAGCATTGGAGCAGGGACACCGTGGCCATTAGCAGTGTAATTACTCTGGAAACTTACATGTGGCACAGAGAACTGTCATGAGCTGGGCAGTAACGAAAGTAAGAATGGGCTCCTTCCACTGGGGTGATGCGAACCAAGTAGGTCAATGAAGAGAACTCAGTGCCCAGTACAATCTTATGTACACACACTAGGTGCTTAATAAATGTGTGCTTGTTGATCTACAGGTAGAAAAGCACACAGTCCATAAGCTCAATCAATTACCCCAGAGTAGAGAGATCCAGGCAGGCACAAGCCAGGCCAGGAAACAGGACGCTCTCTGCAACACAGAAGCCTCCCGCAGCGTCCCCTGCAGTCACGGCCTCCTTTCCTCCCAAAGGTAAACGTCATCCCCATTTCTCACATCCCCGTTTATTCCATGTATAGCCATGGCACCTCACACCGGGAAAACAATCAAATATTCCCTCACCATAGTTTGCATTTTCCTGTTTTTGAACTTTAAATGCAGTTGTACAGTATGTGGGTTTGTGAGATTCATCAATGTCGAGGAATATAGTTGCAGTCGACTCATTTTTTTTTAACCTGTGTATTCAGTTACATGCCTGAATCATGAAACACACACCATTTCTTTTGTTAAAATACCTTGATTGTTTCAGCTTTGGGCTGTTACAAAGAACGCAGCAATGAGCATTCCCTGGAGTGCCTCCCGGGGCGCCATGCATACGTATGCATTTCGGTTGGGTATGTGTCTAGAGTGAATCGATAGGTCCTAGGACATATGTAAATTTTTTACTTTTCCAGTTTTATTGAGATATCATTGACATATGAATCTGTGTTAGTTTAAGGTGTACAGTGTGGTGATTTGTTACTTGTATATATTACAAGGTGAGGACCACGATAGCCCTGGTCAACACCTCCATCACCTCTAGCATGATTACTTTTTGTTTCTTTGGGTGAAAACACTTAAGACCTCCTGCCTTAGCGGCTCTCGAGCGTGTACCACAGTGTTGTTAACTGCAGTTGCCGTGCCGTGCGGAGATTCCCAGGACTCCCTCGTCTGATGACGAGAGTTTGTGCCCTTTGACCAGCACCTCCCCTCTTCTCCACTTCCCAGCCACTGGCAGCCACTTTCTGCTTTCTGTTCCTGGGAGCGCAGCTTTGTTTAGATTTCACATGTGAGAATATGTGTAATATTTTATCTTTCTCTGTCTGACTTATTTTACTTAGCATAATGCCCTCAAGGTTTTCCATGTTGTCCCATATGTCAAGATTCCATTCCGTCTTGTGGCTGAGTAGTATTTCATTGTATGTATATATGCCAAATTTTTAAAAATCCATTCATCCAGTAACCAATACCTAGGTTTTCCCCAGCTGCTGACTGTTGTACATGATGCAGCAGTGAGTGTGGGACTGCAAGTATCTCTCTGAAATCTGGGCTCTCCGCCAGGCCCCGATGACGTTTTCTGTAGGCCCCTGCACTTACTTCCTAAGTGCTCTCCCAACTATCTTTCTGCTCATTCTCCTGAAGACGAGATTGGTTTTTAAAAATAAATGCATCTGTCCTGGCTGGTGTGGCTCAGTGGATTGACCTCTGGCCTGTGAACCAAAAGGTCACTGGTCCGATGCCCAGTCAGGACACATGGCTGGGTTGCGGGCCAGGTCCCTGGTTGGGGCCATGCAAGAGTGATGGTTCCCTGACTGATGGTTCCCTGACTGACGGTTCCCTTTCTTTCTCCCTCCCTTTCCCTCTCTCTAAAAATGAATAAAATGTTAAAAAAAATAAACATTTCTTAACCAGATCAATGTCAAGGTCATATCCTTTGGTGGATAAGGGTGTTAGTGGTATGTAACTTTTCAAGGCCACTCGAAATTGGGGAGGAGAGAACAGTGTTTAGCAAGTGCCAGTAACTGACGGGGTAGAAAGGCACGAGGGTCGAGCACGCTTACGAACACGTTTGAAATGACTGAATTCCTGTCTTGTGCAAGGGTCAGAGGGTGGTATGGAGAAACAGAGGAAGAGTTTGATCTTGAGGCTCAGAAATGAAAAAGGTGAGATAAAAGGAACATGAGGTAAAGATTGGAAAGAGAAGAGAGAAAAATAAAATTGGAATCATAACTCCTGTTTCTATTGAGTTGAGAAGTAACAGAATTTTTACATTAATGTGAAGGAAATTATTGTATAAATGCCAGAAGTGTCTGTAACAATTCCCTAAAAAGATGTAAAGAAAGAGAGCCCAATTGATATTGTAAAGCAGAGGAAAAAATGTAAATCAGGAAATGAAGTTGTGGTTTCTTTTTGAAGTGCAGCAGAGGACTTAAAAATGTTATAGAAGAGTTTGCAGAGTTGCTTTTGTGTGTGTGTGGGTTTCATCTCGAGAGACACGGCCATTTTCAGAAGTCTGGAGGGCAGTTTCTGACACCCGCTCAATGAGGCCGAAACAATAGCCGTTCAGGGCTGCTGTGGCGAAGTGTAGTTTGTGAGTTAGGTTTGCCTTCTAAATGGTCGACTGGTACATTCTCTATTTGAAAACAAGAGAATGAAACATGAAAAATTATGGAAATTTCACAGCCGATAGAAGACAATGTGTTCACAACTCTATTAGAAATACGAGTGGGGGACCCCCCCAAACCTGGAATTAATTTATTAAAAATTGTGTATTTATTCTTACATGCTTAAACTTTAGTCATTTTCAAAGCACCCTCCATTTGATGCAGTGCACCTGTTGAGACATTTTTTTCCACTGCTCAAAACAGTTTTTGAACTCATTGATTTTGGTGCTTCTGCCATTTTTGGTTTCACCTCTTCCACATCGGCAAGATGTTTCCCTTCAAAGACTTTTTTCACCAGGGAAACAAGTAAAGTCACTTGAGGCGAGATCAGGTGGATAGGGAGCGTGGGACATGGGGGGTCATGTCATTTTTAGTCAAAAACTGCTGCACACTCAGTGCAGTCTGGGCAGGTGTGCTCATAAATCACCCATCAAGCAATGGGTAAATGTGCTGAAAGAGTCTTCAAAAAAAAATTCACTGAAGCCAAACACAGCCTCTCAAACAGCACCAGCTGGTGCACTGATACAGATGGGTTCCTAGTACACTCACCTAGCAGGGGAAAAGCCTGTACTACAAGGGGACTGTCCTCCAGAAGATACTTCCATTTTGGGGGGAGGGTCCCCCCTCGTAGCTGTGCATTTATTTGTAAAAACAAGATGAGAGGCAAAATAGGGAAATTTACCTGTTCAATGATGGAAGATTTATGGGAAAGAGGCTGTAAATCTGTTCAAAACTGCCTTGCCCAGTGCTATAAACCTTTGAAGATGGCAGCGATAGGAAAGAAGGCAGCTAAGATAAAATAGCTATTTCACTGGGATACAGATAAATGTATTGCCACCACCAGAAGCTTCCCCAATAGTGCTTTGAGTTTAAATACATTATAAAAGGTCAAAAGCAAATCAGAAAAAGAATTTTTACAGCATAAAAATGGATTAGAATTAATAAATGAAGCCCTTTGTAATTTAAAGACAAAATCAACAGGAATTCTCGAACTTCAGTTTATGGGTGGGCCATGACAAATCACACTGTGTGCGCCCACCCTCGTATGACTGGGTAGGATGTGCTTTGCACAGAATCACCTGGCCAAGGTGACCTGTGCTCAGGTGGGCTAACCTTGCCAGGAGGAAGGAGGGTCTTTTTTCTCATTTGTTCACTCAGAGGAAAGAACGTTTTGTAAATCATCCGCCCGGAGGGGGTGCTTTTTTGTAATTCATTAAAATTCTTGCGGAGGGTTAGTGTAATGAAAGACCAGGAAGAGTGCTCACATGGTGTGATAGGACATTGGTCTGGAACTCTGTAGGCCCCAGTTTAAGTCCTTCCTGCATTACTAACCATGTGTGTGGTCTGAGTTTAGAGCTCTAAGCCCCGATTTCCTCCTCTGCAAAATCACCTAGATTACCTTGCCGTGGTGCTGTGGGCTTCCAAGGTGATAACATGCGTAACAGTGCTTTGTAAGCTGTGAAATGCAGTTCAGTCTTCATTTGTATTCACATACCGGCACATAGTTTGCACCAGGCGCTTTGTTAAGCTCTGCAGATACAAGGCTGGAAAAACGCATAGTCTTTATCCTCCGGGAGCTAACAATCTATGGAAATGGCAGATGAACCCTTAATTATAACGTATTATGAGGTAGAACATAAAAAAAGCTATGGACTTGGAGAGGATTGAGGGACCCTGGTTATGTAAGACCCCTGGACCCCTCGTGTGCTCATGAAGAAGCTTACACTTAATTGGATGACTTAACATCTATGTATATCTGGGTAGGAAAATAAGCACACTGGTAAAGGGCCAGCTCTAGCATAAAGTTCCCTTTGTGCAAATCAAATGGAGAAACCCCTGCTGGACAGATAACTTGCAAAATGTGTTTCCTCTCCCCTTTCAAAGACGAATCAGAAAAAGGCATCCTGGCCAAGTCAGCCCTGGACACAGGAGGCCTGGTGGTCAGAGGGCCAGACTGGAGCCATTGCTTATGCTGCTCTGGCAAGGGGCTACTGCGTCGGACACAACCTGAATCACTGTCTTGGTGGCCTGGCAAGGGTAGGGTTTCGTAGTTCTTACTTCTGAAGATCGCAATTAAAAAACAGTCTGGGCAGGCCGTGGCACATGCAGCCATACACATGTGCAATTTATGGGAAGAATTTAATTTTGTGGCTTACACAGACATCCTGGAAGGGGTGGGAGCACTTTGCCAGCTTTCCTGTGTGAGCCTGAACCGGTTTTGTAAAGGTGCATCCGAGCCCACCAGCACCGTGGAAGCCACTCTGAGTGGTTAGACAGAGGGTGTTGAACGTGGGAGCTGGTCACAAAGCTCAGTGGAATCGCTGACAAGAGGAGGTGAGCCGACCCAGATGATATTAGCAATGGCAGGAAGTTCATGTCACTCCCAGGCTGGAATGACAAAGGGAGAAGCTGGTGTCAGGAGAGTCTGGAGGCCAGGGTCAGTCTAAGGAAAATGAAGCCACTGGAGGCCTGGGTGGTGTGAGAAGGCACCCCAGGGGGAGGAGATGAGGCCTTGCTGGAGATGTTGGCAAAGGTGGGGAAGGACGGGGCAGGGGCGAGGGTGGGGGGAGTGGGGATGGATGCCCTGGCTCTTCTTTCCTCCGAGTTTCCAGTCTCTCTCTCTACCTCTCCCCTCGGATTTCAGATCCTCCAAGTACAGGGGAACCTTGGAAAGGCAGCCTAGGGGAGGGAAGAGGCACGGCCTCTGAGGGCCCACAGGCCCGAGTTCACTACAAGGAGGCAGAAGAAAACACAAGATTAAACAAGAAATACACAAAGCTCTCTTTATAAAATAATTGTTTGGAAAGAAGGAGCATGAACAGAGATGGGATTAGGTTTGCAGGTAAAACATGGATATGCAGTGACTAACAAGTCTCTAAAATGGACACAAACATGTAAAACATGAGGCGTGAAAGTTTTCCATCGGTATCACTGAGACTGGTGGAAAGGGCCTGTGTGTTATGATGAAGGAGCACACATTTTCCAGTGGAGAAATATTCTTCCTTCATTTTGTGGCAGGCGTCAGCCACATGTAACACACAGCCTGGGTGAAGGATAATGATGGGCTCATTCTCTCCTAACTCAGGTCAGTCTAACAAGGAACTATGACAAGAGCCCCACTCAGGTCTCTTCCTCCAGGTCAAGGGAAGGAATGATTTCTGAGGTCTCTCCAAAAATGCCTCTTAACCCTGGTGTGAGCCCTCCTGGCTTGTTGCTCTTCTGGATGCCGTGGTGGAACGAGGTGCGCGTCTTTTGCTCCTAGTGCCCAAATCCATAATCCTGTTGTCTGGGAGTCTGATGCCTTTCTTGAGTGTACCCATTCTGCTCTCTCTCAGTGCAAGCATCTTCTAATACAGCACTGTCCAACCCAATTTCCTGTGATGATGGAAATATTCCATGTCTGTGTTGTTGTAAAGGCCACATGTAGCCACATGTAGCTGTGAGGACTTGAAGTGTAGCTAGTGTAACTGAGAAGTTGAATGTTAAGTTTAATTTTCATTACTAGAGTTTAAATGTCTCCATGCGGCTAGTGGCTGTCATGTGGGGCAGTGTGTCTCTGCGGTGCTGAGATGGAGCCTTTGGATTATCTCGCTGGGTTGCGCCACATGCGGAAACAGTCTTTCCTCTGTGCTTTCCGAGGAATTCCTGGAATGAAGTTTATTAACTCAGACCACCAAGACAGAGTGAAATTTCACTGCGGCCTCAGAGTTGGTGGATGATTCCATTGTTTAGGTCCCCAGGGGCCCGAGTAACCAGAGAGATCCCACATCTCTCTTCCTGATGAAATCGGGGGAGATGAAAAAACTTGCAGAAGCCCCCTGGCCAATGTGAGTCTAGGGAGGGCCAATGGCAGCACTCCAGTCATTCGTGGCCGCCAAGTGGTGTGGGAAGTTACCTGGAAGGGTTTTGTCTTTTTGCTCCTGAGAGAGCACAGGACTGAGAGAGCTATATGGCATCTCCCTGCGGATGCCACCAAAGAAAATAGCCAATACCAAGCTGAAGCTAACAAAATGAAACCAGGGTGAGATAGGTCCCAGAGGATGCCAGTGGAGGGCAGTGGATGCCTGCAGAGGGCAGTGGACGAAGCCTCGCAGCCATACAAAATGATGCGTGCTCATAAGGCCACCTGGACTGCCTCTCGGCCCTGCCCCTATGAAAGAATCAGCAAGGAAAATCCCGAAGTGACTGGGCTTAAATCTCAATGGGGAGAATAAAAAGTGACTAAAGTTACTCCCTCAGAAAACCTGAGTTACGCAAGAATCGTAGAGTGATTCTGATATGTAGAGACACACACACATATACATATTTCATATATAACACATGTGTATACACACACCATGTGCATGGTCAAACATATTTAGAGCAAAAGCAGAAAAAGGTTAAACCAATGCCGACAGTAACAAAATAAGATTCTATCGATGGGAGAACAGATTATTTGTGGAGTTGCCATACTATACCATGGTGAAAACCAAGAAATGACTATGTGAACTGGTGGGGAGGAATTTATAAAATATTCAGTGGAGGAAGCAAGTCATTGGAAGAATGTTATATGTGATGATAAACCAGCAAAACTGAGTAAAATTGCTTTAGGAATGCAGACACAAGTGGTAGTCACTATTCGGAAAAGCAGAGGAGAAGCGCATAGGCCAGGGGAGGGCGTGGCCACTTCTGGGAGGACAACTGCTGTGGCCCCGAGGGGGCTTCCATGGCACTGGTGATGTTCTCCCCGACCTGTGTGGTGGGTGTGAAGCTGTTCACTTTTAAAAGCACTGTTTTAAATATAACTCATAATGTTGAAAGAACTGTATACGCACAATGCGATATCATTTCTATAATGTTTAAAATCCTGTAGAACTGTATATTGCTTCTAGGTTCATATTAAGAGTATAAAATGCATTCCAAATTTAGGAGAGCAGTTAATTCAAGGGAGAGAGAAGAAAAAAGCATGCCGCATTTATCGGGGGCACCATTTAAGCAGTGATTTTCTTTTTCTCTCTTTTTTTTTTTTGGCTGAGTAGTGCCTGTTATATTTTTAGATGCCTAAAATATTGCACCAAAATTATAAAAAGCAGAAGCCAGCAAGCGTGGCTTCCTTGGAGAATCTGTGGGGAATGCAGCCTCAAAGAGCAGATGGACTAGAGGGGAGAGCACGCAGGGAAGGATGAATGCCACATCACTTCTAGGCTCATTAACAACTGCCAAAGATGGAAGTCTGTAGAAAACCTGTGTTGCAAGTGAGGAGAACAGGAAAGTGTTAGGCTGGCTGGCTGAGAATAATGTAGTGTTAACAGATGGCTGTGAGGAGGCGGAGGGTCCTAGTATTTCATTCATCCATTCAATCAACCCATTTTTCCTGACTTTCTGCCGGGAGGCTTTGTTCTGCTCATCTCCCATTTTCTGCACCTTCGACACCTGGAACCAAACTGGAAGGGGCTGAGATTCCAAAAGTGACCAGTGTAAATTAGGTAGGGGTTAAGACACAATGCATCATGTTGTGTTTTTTTGTTTGTGTGGTTACTTGCATACTTTTCGGAGGAGCCTAGGACGAGAGTTAAGGGCATGGGTTTTGGAGCCAGACTGCCTGGGTGCAGATTCCAGCTCCACCAGTTTCTAACTGTGTTTTCTTCAGCCAGTTACTTAACCTGTCTATGGCTTAATTCTGTAGAAAAACAAGAATGACTGTCTATTTTATGGGGTTGTGAGGATTAAAAGACTTAAGATATGTGAAGATTCCAGAACTCATTCCATATAAGGGTTTCTTCTTCTTATTATTATTCTAATCCCCTTAGGTTTATTCAAGCTTCCAGGGCTAACTTAATTACTACCTTAAAAACAATGTCCGAAATTATCATACAGATTGGTTACTCAAGAAGACATGAATGGGGTAAGGTGCTGGGCTGAGAAAGGGCAAGAAGATAATCGGGTATGCTCAGGAAATGGGTGGGCTACAGATAAAAATATAGGGGTCATTAGTGTGCAGATTTCAGTGTTTGATCTGAAAAGATCTTAAAACTTCTTTTCCCTCCTTCTTTCAATAAATGATCCAATTCCCAGTCTTCATCACTGCCTCTCCTGTGGAACCATGTTTAGAAGAGAGTAGAGTGTCCTACACTAGTCTAGACTGGCTTAACTGTTGTAGTCCTAACTGTTCTATATAGGCTGCGTTTAGACTGACTTATGGTGCAGGAGGCATTTAAAAATGGTCTTTTTTCTCCAACCAGGAACAGACCTGCAACCCAGGTATGTGCCCTGACTGGGGTTCAAACCTGTGACCCCTTGATTTGTAGGGTGTCACTCTAACCAACTGAGCCTTGCCAGCCGGGGCAGGAAGGCATTTTTTAAAAGGAAACAAACGCACTCAAAGACATGTAAAAGCTACCTATGCCTAAAAATGCTCTGAATTCAGGTTCCAGTCCCTCCATTCCTTTGCTCTCACGAAGGAGTGAATGAAACTCCTACTCCTACCTCCTTTTGAAAATGTATATAGTTAAAGTGCCTTAGCAGTTTTGTAGCTGCCGCTGCTGCCCTAACCTGGTTTACAGATGTTTTCCACTGAGTGTCACGTGTGCTATAAAAACAACAGCAACAAAATAAAGCCCCCAGATGACGCTGGATACCCTTTATTATGGAAAAAAAAACTTCCAGGGACTCTTCAGGTGGGAAGTTTTATCCTTGTTTCGTTGCTCTCACTTACTTCTTAGGATGGCCTTGATTTGGAGTTCCGTCTTTTTTTACTTATCCTGTTTTTGCAGTGACCTGGTGGACACCACTAGACATCAAAGGGTGAGGAGATAGTTTGTCACCCAGAGAGAACAATATAAGGTTTTAGTAGCACGCATGTGACCACATTACACACTTTGGGGAAAGGATGCAAGCTTGTTTTGCAAAAGAAAAAGAAAACACAAGCTCCTGTGTGATTTAATTCCGATTCATAACAAAAAACTTGACGGGCCTTCAACCATCTAGTTCTCTGCTTTGTTTTCTGATAATGAGATTCAAAAAGCATATATTGTATGACTTTGTAATTTTTCCCCGGGTTTGCTTATTTCAGTAACTAGAGATGAAAAAAGTACCTTTGAGGTAGCCATACAATATTTCTTGTGTCTGGGATGTTTTAATGTCACTGAAATGTATCTGAATTCTAGATGCACGTGCCGGTGTGCCGAGGGCCATCCAAAGCAGTGTGAGTTGGCATCCCGTTCAGCAGGCCTTTCGAATTATGCTCTATGTCGGAAGCCTGCACTTGACTGTTCAGGAGTATGAATAGATTAGTCCTAAAGGCCAGAGGGAAATTACCCTTGGATGATTTTGCAGAGGGGCTAACCTTTCCATCTCATTTATTCAGTTATTATTGAGAGCCTGATTTGTGCCAGTTATATTGATTGTGAAGACTCTGAACCTAATGATGGACCTTTTGCGGGGGGAATACTTCATTAAAGTTCTCATTTAGTTGGTTTCCTGTGTTGCCATGTTTATCATCATTGACTTTCTCTTCATGCTTATTGATCCCTTGGACTACATATGGTTCTCCCCACAGTTGTCAATCTGAAGCAATTCACTTATGAGAAACGCCAGATGACTGGCTGGGGAGCATTAAACAACTTTATGGTTATTGTATTACGAAAGCGTTTTAGGCAGGGAGCTGGCCTGGAATAGTCACCTCCTCTTGTTTTGCTTGGCATACTTATCATTTGTCTCAGTCTTGAAACCAGGAAATCTCAGGATCCATCTTAGTGTGTGGTCTCAGGTTTGGAAGGAATGACTTGGCAGGACTTTGAGAAAGATTAAGCCGCCCTTTGGATCACTCACCTACTCAGCATAATGGGAAAATGGCACCAAACACTCTCTGAAATTGTGGCTAATTGACAAGAATAATGAAGAGGAGTCGACCAAGCAAGAGCATTTCACTACTTGAAGATACTTTCGCTTTTAAAAATGAGGTTAGAAAGGAAATTGCCAACTGAAGCGACGGCAGCAGTGTTTCTGCCGGAACAGGCATTTCTGATTCATTCCTTGGCCGTTAAACCCTGCAGGTCAATCCACACGAGCAATAAAAATGTGGTGAGAGGGAAGTGATGGAGAAATTGTACGTTTTGGACCGTCAGCGTTACTGGTCTTGTTTTTTCACTCTTCTGAGTAGTAAACTAGGAGCCGCAAAAATGGCTAGGGAACTATTGTAGAGCATTATATACTCTCTACGTGGCTATTAAAGTAAAAATTCCACCTGTATGTTATAGAATTAAGTGATTCTAAGGAAAGTATTAGCTCTTAATATTTCTTCAGTAGGGTTTTTTTTTTTTGTGGTTGTTACATTAACTTTCCACGAGGATGGCTTAATGACAGTTTCGGAGCTTGGATAGAGAGAAGAAATACGGCTCTAATTTTCTTTCCAGAAGATGATGATATTGGAATGGAAACATTTAGTTTCCTTTCGAATTGTGTACACAGTTGCTTCTCCAAGAATACCAGACTGAATATTTTCATCCCTATTTTCCTTCCAATTTCAGGGCATGTGGTGATTTGCCTGCCATAATTTCAGCTAGATAAAAAGACTCTGCCATTTCCCTTAACATCCTCCTGGAATTCTTAGTTTGGAGCAGTCTTGAAGTGAATTTGACTCGGAATTCACAGGGGTGCAGCTGTGGCTGACGAAGCTGCAGGTTCTGCTGCTTTTCCCACTAAGTGGTGCCCAGTGTCCTGGAAGATGAGGCTCGGTGGCTTCCCCTGCATAGATAGGAAATACCGGGATGGCCCCGGCTCCCTGCCTGCCCGAGGCAACACCACTTGCGAGTACATCAGAACGAAAGCGAGTGCCCAACTGTTCTAAGCTCTTCACAGTTTGTAGGGCACATCGACATACTTTATATGTTTACATCTTCACAGCCCTTTGAGGTGGGCATGGCAGGGATTACTGCGTCCTCTTTGTAGGGGGAGGAAACTGAGACTCTGAGAGATGAAAATTCTCTTCGAAGGTCACTTCTAGTTTTTACTCCCCCATGAAACCATGTTAGCTCTATACCCCGTGGCTCTGATGTTATAGTGGAATTTTCTTGTACTCAGAAAGATGGAGCTTGGCTTAAGTTAGAACAACAGCAACAGGTTTGGGGATGAGAAGGCGAGACCTCGAGGTACAGCTCTACTGCTTCCTGGGTGTGTGACCTCCTGGGTGTGTGACCTTGGGACTTTTTTTAGTCAAGAGATTCTGTGTCTCTCTAGAAGGAGTGTTTTCCTTCTCTGCCTCCCCAAACCCAGAATGACAACAAAACCCCCCAAAACCCAAAGTGTAACACCCCATAGTTTCCAAAGCATATTTTGACTTTCGAGTTGGAAAATCTGACTAATTAATTAATCTTCACTATTCTCATGAGGGGTTCTTGATAGAAAATATTGGCTTCTGTTAGTAGTCAAGAAAATCATGACTTTAGTCTTGAACGCTTACTACCCAGTGAATGGAATGTTTCTTTACTGTATTTATTTATTTCAACAGAAATGAAAATTCCAAAGAATGAGGAGAAATATTAATAGCCTTTTTATATTTTCTTCTTTTCTTTCTCCAGTGGATAGGTTAGCTTATTCTTGGGAGTATGCACGTGCAACCCGCATTAGAAATTGCTATTCCAAAGAATGAAAAAAATATATATAGCAGACTATATTGGTCAAGAACATGTGAAATCTTGTCACATGTTCTGTGATTCACTCAAATCAAACAGTGATTTCCAAGTGCACATGTAAAGAATTTGAGCCTTTGGTCTTGCTTCATTTTAAGGCAGGGGTGTCAAACTCATTTCCACCAGGGGTCACATCAGCCTTGGGGTTGCCTTCAAAGGGCTGAATGTAATTTCAACTCCTTAACAGTTAAGGAGTAGTTACGTGTATACAACCCTAAAATTGATTCAGCTCTTTGAAGGCAATTGCGAGGCTGATGTGGCCGCCGTTGAAAATGAGTTTGACACCCCTGTTGTAAAGGAAGAATTGATATAATGGAGTAACTTGAGGAGGTTAAAGGTATTAATGCTAAATCATTATGAGGCACTTTCCCAGGCAGCACACAGAGTAGAGTCCTTGGGGATGGGACTCTGACAACAATTGTGAGGATCTAAAACTTTCAGGAGTTGTTTTAATGACTTTCGTGAATCAGCGTGAAAAGAGTTTCCAGGAAAACATGGAGAAAATTAAAATTTTCTGGAGAATTCAAGTGAGCTCCAGGGAAATTTCTAACCCCGTTCATAGGGTGTGTATTCATGTCCATGTTTGTATTCATATTTATGTATATTTAAATGAAGGACTCAGCAAAAACCTTGCATCAAAGAAATGTTAATCATATTTTGGTATGAAAATATTAACTGTGTTTTGTAAAGAAAAATGCTTTCTTCTAATTCCAGGTAGAAATGCTAATTATTTGAAAGAGTACATTAAAGAAGTTTAATTATCTGAACAGATGTGACGAGGAAAATGCAAAAGAAGAAGAAATTGAATTGGTGAAAGTTTTCTTTAGATAATTGCTCTCCTTGAATGGGGTGTAATTTTGAGAAATTTGTATATATGTCAGTAGACACTCTCAACATTTTTGAAACTCAACTGTTATTCCTATAAAGTGGAAACTAACCATCTAATAACTTGGGCTTTTTTTTTCTTTTTCTTAAAAATTTAATTATTCATTTTTAGAGAAAGGGGGTGGGAGGGGGAAAGGGACAGAAACGTCAGTCAATCAGTTGCCTCTCATATGGGCCCCAACCAGGGACCCAGCCCACAACCCAGGCATGTGCCTGGACTGGGAATCAAACCGGTGACCTTTCGCTTTGTGGGATGATGCTCAACACACTGAGCCATACCAGTCAGGGCTTTGGCTTTTCTGTTTTTCATTTATTTATTTTTCTTTTATCTTCATGTTCTACTCCCATTTTCCTCCTCTCATCCATAAGCACCCACTCGAGGACTAATAAGTGTGAATTGCTTACTGTGTGCCAGGCACTGTTGGAAGAACATGCAGGGAACACCATTTAGATTTCACAGATACCATTTCTCTGTATTTAATACATAACTGCTAATTGTCCATCACTATTCATTATTCACCTTAACTTCTAGGTACAGGTCAAAGTAACTTGCAGACATCAGTGCCATTTACTTACAAACGCCTCAGCATATATATATCAGTACTTTGATTTCAATATTGGTTTACAGTTTTTTAAAATTTACTTAGAAGTTATCAACATTTAAGCATACCACTTGGTGAAGCATACCATTGGACAATTTGTGTATGTGTTGTCCATTTATATGAATGTTGGCGTGTTCTATAGCTTTTTCTGTTTTTTAATTTTTTCACCAAGCTGTTTTTAGGATGCATCTGTGTTGCTGTGTTGCCGTGGTACAAGTAATTGCGCCTACCTTTTGGGGTTGTTGTGACTATTAGAAATAATATGTTTAGTGGTGATGAAAGGAGACTTGATTTGGGGTGGTGAATGCCAAATAAAATACACAGATGATGTGTTATAGACTTCTGCACCTGAAACCTATACAATTTTATTAACCAATGTCACCCCAATAAATACAATAAAAATTAAAAAAATAACCCATTTAGAATGATACTAAGTTCCAATTAAGTTGATTAAAGTACCCAGTACTTGTAAGGCGCAAAATGATTGTAGACTTTTGTTTTTCATTCATTCCACATTTAATGGGTAACTATTAAACATCCACAGTGTGAAGGGCATTGGAGTCATTGTGGGGGTCCCTTCTCTGCCATCAGTACCTACAGCCTTTTGGGGAGAGAGTCATTTAGCCATACCTCTTTTTCAAGGTCAAGTTGTGTGTTTCTTATCACACTGAAGTGTGCTACAGCTGAAGTTCCTTAAAATATGTAAAAGGAACATTTAAAATGGGTTGCTTAAGAATGAATTTGGAAACCTGCCTCTGAAAGTAGATGTTATTGTGTTCAGGGCAGATATAAAACACACTTAGTGTATGCTAGGCACTGTGCTGAACATCTTATGGGCATTATGTCATGTCGTTATGGCAACAGCCCTACAAGGTAGGGACTATTTCCATCATTTTATAGAAGAGAGAAACTTAGAGGGGTTAATAAATTGTCCTTATGATATATAGAGAAAAGGGCAGAGTGGAACTTGGATTTACATCCATCTCTCTCCAGAACCTGCACCAGTACCATTTGTTATACCGAGAATCAGAGGAAGGAAAGAATTTCAGTAGGTGATGGATATTTTGACCTAGTAGGGCATGGTAGGTAGTTATTTTTGATTTTGTGGAAATTCTGCTGTTCCAATGCACACACAAATCAAAACCACATGATAAATTACTACAAGGATGCTGGTTTCTTGTGTATTTCGTATGGAGGTGCATATAAACCTCATTACCTGGTGATTTGTATTTTCTGGGTGCTGATGTTGTAGCAAACTCAGGTAGGAAACGGCAGGGAAACTAGAATGATAGGTACCCTCTCCAGTTTCTCAAACTGGTAGCAGGTCATCTGAGGAGGAGCGGGTTCTCAGTAGTTCCTGGAATACGGGCACAAAGATAGATCTCGGTGGGATTTCCCCCCAGGGGTTCTTAATTGAGGGATGGGTCTTCCTCATCAGACAGACACTTGGAAACTTACTGGAGCGCTTTGGTTGTCAGTGACTTGGTGGAGCTATGACATTTAATTCCCAGAGTCAGAAATGATGAACATCTACACTGCCCGAGTCAGGCTTACACACAGTAGAGTAGTCTCTCCTCAAATGCCAGCCCTACACCTGTTGGAATACACCAAGGGCTAGGCCCCCTGACCTCAAAAACATTTTGGTGGTCAGTGGTTGGAGGATGGCGAAAAAGTACAAGGAAGCCTTGAAAAGATTCTGGGAAGAAGCCAGACGTATCTAATATGTTTTATTCATTTGGTCACAGTGTTTCTGTGTGTGTAAGAAAGAGAGAGGAAGAAATAGATATCTTGAAGGGGCTTGTGTTATATTGAGAGAATTATTGAATTCCCAAATATGAGTATATGTTGACATTGATGTGACCTACTAATGATTGAAACATCGGTTATGATGAACTATTCTTTTAATGCACTGCCAGAATTTATTGGATATCATTTTTAAGTGTTTGCATCCTTACTCATAAATGAAATTTGCTTGTAGTTTCCTTTTTCTGAATATATTATATTAATAAGAACATGATAATACATAAAATAAATTGAATTCTCTGGTTGAGAATAGATATGCTAGGAATTATTTATACTTTAGAGCTAGGAGTTATTTGCACTTTAAAGTTAGATACAATTCACCTGTTCGATTATCTGGAGCCTGGTTATTGGAGATGGTAGACCTTTATTTTGCTTTCCAGTGTCTTCTGTGACTGTCAGTCTGTTCAAATGTTCTACCTCCTGTGTGGTCCAATACAGTAGTTTTTTTTTTTTTTTTGGTAGAAAATCAACCATTTTCTCTAAATTTTCAAATATATAACTGTCTTAGTTTGGAGTCCCTAGGAGAGAGGGACTGGAGGAGGACATGAGAGCTAATGTTTTCTCGGGAGGTGCAACCCTCCGTGTGAACAACTGTAAACCTACTTTTGCTCCATCCTGCAGAAGCAAGGAAGAGTGGGGCGTGGGGAGAATTGGCAATCAAGGGCTTTATAATCAGAGCTCCTGTGGTCAATCAGGAAAAAACTTAATGCAGGAGGAGCTACTTCAACTGGCAAGGGAGGATTAATGGTTTTTAAGTTTCAGGGTACTGATGGACTCCATTCTGGCTCTTAGGGTCTTGCTCTTCTCAATCTGTTCCTTAACTTGTACCTTAGAGAAGGGTTTGTGGAATGTACCTATGTTGTGATTGCCCAAATTCAGGCCACACTCAGTGTCTGACTTTCAGTGATCTCAGCCAGGAAACTACACAAGATAGGAGACTATCTTTAGGGTAGTTACAGAAACTCTTTTTTGATGATTGTATCTTGGGCCAAGGATTTAAAATATTGAGCTTGGCATTTTTTTTCTTTAAGCTTTCCTGTGAGGAAGCAGAGATCACTCTGTCTTGCCAGAAGTAGGTGCTACATTCCCTGTTACTACAGGTAAGCATGTAACAGTTTTTTTCTTTTTGTTGTTGTTCAAGTACAGTTGCCTCAATTTTCCTCCCACCACACCCCTCACCCAGCCCCTCCCTGGCCCTCCCTACCTCCCACCCTTGAACCCACCCCCTTTGGTTTGTCCCTGTGTCCTTTATACATGTTCCTTGATGGCCCTGCCTCTATTTTCCTCCATTATCCCCTCTCCCATCCCCTCTGGTTCCTGTCAGTTTGTTCTTTATTTTATTGTCTTTGGTTCTGTTTTGCTCGCTTGTTTGTTTTGTTCATTAGGTTCCACTCATAGGTGAGATCGTATGGTATTTGTCACAATTTTGCCCCATGGACAGTGAAATTTCGGTATTTTAGTGGTCATGGGATCTTCACTGCCTTCACACCGCACTGGGGAAGACAAGCAATCAGTGATTCCTGTTTTTCTGAGGGTCTGTTGACTGCAAATTCTTTGGCACAAGTTACTCTGTGGCTCATTGTTTTAAGTTTGAATCATCTCTTGCTACTTATAACAAAAAGGGCTTTATTAAAGGGCATTAGGTAGCTTATAGAATCTCTAAGATGGCCAGATAAATCAGGCTTTGACATTAGAAATGCAAATAAATTTCAAGTTGTACCAATTATATCTGAAGTAAATCCAGCCTACCCATTCATGAGGGCCCTAATATTGCTTCCTTTTACCCTGAAGACAGTTTTGCAGAAATATATATCCAGTGATTTTCTTAACCCCTTTGGCTCGTATTACAAGCAAACGAGTCAGGCGAAGATATTAAAACTGAAAGGTAAATCCTATACTCACTTTTAATTGGCAAGGAGACATGGCACCGAATGTTTTATAAACACTGTGCTGTAACAAGGCCAGCAACTTACGCATTTGTTCTTTCTTTGGCCCCAAAACACCAGTGATTGATTCTGATTTACCTTTGGGTGAACTCTTGTTTTTGAAAGTAAGCAGATTTTTTTTGCTCTGAGGTTGAAAAGTTGATGCTTTTAGTTTTGCTTCTTAAGGCAAATAATTACCACAGTGCCTTTTGATTTTCTGGCTCTGTTAGTTGTTAGCAGAATGGTAGAAACCAAATTTATGTTTTATTAAAGCAAAAATTTTCAGTAAATAAATACTGACAAAGAACTGTTTTCTATCCTCTTTTCAAAATGTCCTTTGAGTCCCATGCATAGCACTGTGGAATTTTAAAACATACCCAGGTAATTGATGATTTTAAGCTAAGTGACTAGGGTTCTAGAATTCAGATCTTTCAAGTGAAAGAACTTTGCTTTTATATTAAAAAATCTTTTAATATAATAGGAAACAAAATAACTAAAACCTCACTCTGGTGGCTGTTTATTTTATGTCCTTCAGATCATCGCTCTATTCTTGCTTCCTTCCTCTTTGCTGATGCTTGTGCCCTAGTAGCTTTCAGTGTGTTCTCTGAAAAGCAGACCACCATTTGAAAACAATTCCACGGTTCAGGAAATGTAAACTCACGTGAAATCTTTACTTAATCTGCCTTGAGTTTAATATCGTATCATCTTCCATTTTGATCCAGGAGGTCTTTCAAGACTCTAACTCAAAGAACTATTTATATTCCTGTTGGTGTCTGCAGTTCAAAGTTCCTGGTGGCGCGTGTTTGATTATTAGTGGGTTAGTCTGAAATCCAAGCGCATGCGAGAGTAAAGTGAGGAAGAAAGTCGTAAATAGCAGAGAACTCTGTTAGGTCTAGGTCTAGGTCCTGAAGATTTAGTGAGAATCCTGCAACTATGTGGAAATAAAGGCTCTCCCCAGCTCAGACCACGTTCCCCAGAACAAACTCTAGATTCTGCGATTTCCACAGAGGAGGTTTGTGGGATAATTGTTCTCATTAATAACACCCGTGCAGCCACGAGGAAAGCAGGATTGGGCAGAGGGAGGAGCTCAACTTTGGTGGAGTTTTAGCAGCGGCCTTGGCCGTCTCCTGGAGGCCTGTGGATGGAGAATGGCCACGTTTGCATGCAGTGGGCTTGTGTTCCAGCTGAGGGGCTCTGAGGAGACTCAAAGCTTCAGAAATCCCAGTTATTTCATAGTGGAAGGCAAGCGAGTCCATAATGGCTATGGGAGCTTCTGATACCTGAAAGTTTGTGTGTGGTAAATTAGGAAAAGCTTAGTGTGCACATAAAGATGAGTATTTTATAGATAGAGGAACTGATGTTTACCAAAGTTAGATAATTTTACCAAGGTTGTATAACCATTAGGTGAGAAAGTTGACATGTGAGTGCAGCCCCAAATCCAAAGCCTCATTTTTAAACCACGACAGTATAACTACTGTTCTTGTGCCTTGAGATGGCTTCCTTTTCTGAGGGGCTGCACTTTGAGAGTATATTAGTATAAAGATTTGACTGCTGACGCTACCATTTTGGAAAATGACCCTTTCAAAACTTGTGAATGCTCTGTAGAGGCTCAGGGTGGAAGGTTCTCCGGGGTGGAAGGGGGCCCATTTTGCAGCTGGACACCTGTCACCCTGTCCTTCCTAAATGTGTCTTCCACAAGCTCCAAATTTCTTTAAAATTTACTGTCAGACATCTTGTTTGCTTTTCACACATATTCCATATTGGCATATAACCTCTCCCTAGTTCTGTTGGAAACCATGTCTTCGTTTCAAACACGCTCACGACAAACCCAACCCAGCCCCCACGGTTCATGCAAGAACTGAGATGATCGCTTGGACTTCGGTGTCTAGTGTGGCACTGGTTAGAGGTCAGGGTTGGAGGGTATGAGTTTTATGTCCTTTCTTGAGTTACAACTTCATAACAGGGTGAAGAGATTTAAGTAACTTTGTGAATGATGCAGGGTTAGTGCACAGGGTGTGCTCTCTACATCCAGCACTGGGTTTCACACCCACGAGACTTTTTGCTTCGTTTTGTTAAAAGGAAGGAAAGAAAAGTATCAGGGCCCAGAAGATAAGCTTTTTCTTTTTTCACAATTTGTCTTAGCTTATCCCTCAGTGTGTAATAAACACTACACATGTATTTCTCTCAGGGCATCCTAATCTTTGGGCTTTCCTGGAACTCTGGAGGGAGAGCATTTCAGTTGCCTAAAAGTTTTCTTCCTTCAGAGTCTCTCTCCCTTCTCAGACCAGTAGGATTGGGCAGCATGGTGACAGACAGCATGGTGAAGGTTCCTGTGTAGCTTAGTCTTTTGAGAGGCTGCTGTTCTTTACTGACGGAGGCTACTGCAGAGGAACCCCTGGGAAATGATCGGGTTGGGACACGGGGCTTAGATTTGCCTTGGTTATTATTTTTGCCTTTCATGGTCCTTAAGACCGAACTGTGGCATAAGTTTCTATTTCATTTGAAATCAGTTCACTTTTGTAATTAGTTGATGTTGTTCTTGTTTCAGGAAAGAAGTAATTTAATACTTCATGAATTATGGTGCAGCAGTAATTGTGTAGAAATGTCAGGCTGGGGCAGTTTGTGTTTAGGGTGCACTTCTGCTCTTTCCATGCGTATGTTACCCGGCTCGTTCACAACAGTGACGTAGGGCATCCAAGATCCAAGTTGCTTTGCTCCTCTGCCCTCTCCCTTTCATCCTCTCCTTCCTCTCCATTGTCCTTTTTGCTACTCTTGTTGGGTCTTCAGGCTGAGTGGGGAGTCATACTGGTTAATGTCTTTCTGTAAAATGGATCTCTGACTACATTTCACAGTGAAATTAAATATGGGGGCTTTGTAATCTATTTAATCTACAGCTGCTATTGACTCTTACTGTAAAAATGAACATTTAAAATTGATCAATTATATGATGTGAGGGTTCAGTCAGCCTTAAACAGTACCTTACTTACTTACACAGTCTCCATTCAAGTACCAGAAATCACTGTAGGGCTTTGGGTCGTATGTTAACTTTATATTAAAAGATCAATCATCACACTCTCTGATTTTATGGCAGCCTACATGAATTCCATGTCCATGACTGTGGCTTGAATTTTAGGAACATTTTTGTGCCTTTTCTGTTTTTCTGCTTTTCCACAGATATATTTTTAAGTCAATGGGGTTTAAATGTTTAATTCTGGAAGAACGAAAGTGATAAAGAGCTGGAATTGCTTTATATTTCACCATCTGTTTTAGCATTTGTCTTCTATAACGAGAACGTTAAATTGAGCTCCCCTACCTATTTCTTTTTAAGGCTCTGATTTAGTGCATACCGGGAAGAGATAACCATGTGTAGGTCTTTCTGGTCAGTAAGAGTCAGTTGCCAAATATTTTTTGATGGTTTTCAATTAGGCAGTAAGTCATAGAGGAGGGAGATTTATTGAGCTTTATTCCCAATGTGTGTACAATCTATACAGCAAAACATTTGTGAACACCCTGTGGTAAAATGAAGTTACTTATTGCATAGATACAGGTCTGCATTTGGAAGGGGTTTTTCTCTGTTTGATTATTTGGTGTACTATTAAGCTGGTTAATGTTTTAAAACCATTTTAGAAGGGAAACGAGGAAAAACTTAGAAACGTCTGATTTTTGTGCCTCTTACTTCACTAGAGGCATTCAGCAGGCTGTGAGTTTTGACTGGAGGCATATGGGCACTAAAAGATGGCAGCTGCTAGATGCTATAAAATAGTTAAATTCTCCATCTGGTTTGCAATATTGGTGAAGATTTGCTGCAAATATGAATTGAGTGCCTTGCCCCAGTTAGTTAGTTTTCAAATATGGCGGGTCTTTTTAGTTACAGAAATGTGGTCCTGAGCGCCAGAGAAATAAACTCTTACAAGTATTCAGCAAAAATGCAACAGAGATAAAAGCAATGCCATTTTATTAAAATTTACTCTACTTGATTTATAAAAGTCAGTGTTTGCATCTTCAAGAATTGGACAAAGAATCCTGGCTGGTGTGGCTCAGTGGATTGAGTGCCAGTCTGCAAACTGAAAGGTTGCTGGTTCGATTCTTAGTTAGGGCATGTGCCTGGGTTGCAGGTTTGGTTCCTGGTTGGGGCACACGCAAGAAGCAGCTGATGGATATTTTGCTTCCTCCCTCTCTCCTTCCCTTCCCCTCTATCTAAAAATAAATAAATAAAAGCTTTAAAAAGAGAATCTAACAAAAAATAGAAAAATCTTAGGCCTAGTGTAAGTTTGGGGGAACAGTGAAGAGAAAAGAAGATCAAAGATGTTTGTGTTAGATAGATCAAAGATATTCATGTTATAATCAAAACTGTCCTAATAAAGGAAATAACACTTTGAATCAGGTATTTCTTCTTTTGAGGAAGTTATTTTTTCTTTTTTTTTAAATTTAAATTATTTTATTGTTGTTCAATTACAGTTGTCCATATTTTCTCCCCAGCCCAGGAAGTTATTTTGCTTAACAAAACCACCCACCTCTTTATTTATAAATTTGTAAAATTTATTTTTAAAATGAGATTAATAACATTATCTTAGTTTCAGGTGTACAACATAAAGATTCGATATTTGTATGGATTGTGAAATGATCGCCATCCATTACTACATTTACTTACAGATTTTTTTTTCTGTGATAGGAACTTTTAAGATTTACTCTCTTAACAACTTTTAAATTTACAATATAGTATTATTAACTTTAGTCACCATGCTGCACATTACATCCTCAGGACTGACTTCTTAATATTTTATAACTTGAAATTTTTGTCTTTTGACCATCTTCTTCCGTTTTAGTCCTCCCATGTGTTCTTTGCATCTAAGAGTTCAGGGTTTTGTTTTCTGTTTTGTATTTTGTTTTAGATTTCACATATGAGATATATGACTTTTATGATTTCAGGTCTTACATTTAAGTCCTTACTCCATTTTAAGTTAATTTTGTGCATGGTGTCAAATGGTGGTTCAGTTTTGTTCCTTTGTATGTGGCTGTCAAGTTTTCCCAACAATTTATTGAAGAGACTTTTTCTCCATTGTATTTTTCTTGGTTTCTTTGTGTAAATTAATTGACCATGTATGCATGGGTTTATTTCTGGGCTCTCTGTCCTGTTCCACTGATCCTATGTGTCTGTCCTTATGCCAGTATTTTACTGTTTTGATTACTGTAGCTCTGTAATATAGTTTGAAATCAGGAAGCATAATGCCTAACAGCTTTATATTTCTCAAGATTGTTTTTGGCTATTCTGGGTCTTTTGTTGTTCTATACAAAGTTTAGGACTGTTTGTTCTATTTCTGAATGTCATTGAAATTTTGATAGGGGTTGCATTGAATTTGTACATTGCTTTGAGTGGAATTGACATTTTATCAATATTAATTCTAATCCATGAGCATGGACTACCTGTCCATTTACTTGTGTCTTCAATTTCTTTCATCAATGTCCAATACTTTTTAGTGTATAGCTCTTTTACATCCTTGATTAAGTTTATTCTTAGGTATTTTTTTGTTTTTGATGAAATTGTAATGAGATTGTTCTATTAATTTCTTTTCCTGATAGTTTGTTATTAGTATATGGAAATGCAATATATTTCTGTATATTGATTATGTATCCTACAACATGACTGAATTAATTTATTAATTCTAACAGTTGTTTTTGGTGGAGTTTTTAGGGTTTTCTATATATAATGTTATCTTCAGTTAATGACAGTTTTACTTTTTCTTTTCCAAATTGGAAAATTGTTATTTCTTTTTCTTGCCTAATTGCTCTGGCCAGGATTTCCACTACTATGGTGAATAAAAATGGTGAGAGTGGGCATCCTTGTTTTCATTCATCTGTCATCTTTTTACTGCTGAGTATGATGATAGCTGTGACCTTGTCTTATATGTTCTTCATTATGTTGAGGTACATTCCCTTTGTACTTATTCTGTAAAGTTTGTATCATAAATAGATATTGAATTTTGTCTAATGCTTCTACATCTATTGAGATAATCATATGATTTCTATTCTTTTGTTAGTGTAGTGTATCATATTAATTGCTATGTGAATGTTAAGTCATTATTCTATGTTGGGAATAAATTCTACTTAATAATTATGATTATTTTAATGTATTTGTAATTGTTTGGTAATATTTCCTTGAGGATATTTGCATCTATATTTATCAGGGATATTGTCCCATAATTTTTTTGTGTCATGTCCTTTTCTTTTGCTATCACAGTAATTCTGACCTCAAAAATGAATTTGGAAGTACTCCCACCTCATCTATGTTTTGGAACAATATAAGAAGGATTGGTATTAATTATTCTTTAAGAATGTTGTAAAATTTACCAGTGAAGCCATATCTCCTTGGACTTTCGTTTGTTGGGATGTTATTGATTACTGATTCAGTCTCCTTACTAGTAATCCGTCTGTTCAGATTGTCTGTTTTTTTAATACTTCAGTCTTGGTATATTGTATATTTCTAAGAATTCATCAGTTTTTTTCTAGATTGTCTGAGCTGTAATTATGTTGTGCCAGAAAGTAAGGAAGTTCTAAGTGAGGGAACCCTATCAGAAAGATACAAAACACCTGAGTGAATTCTTGAGTCATTTTCATCAGTCAAATCTGAGACTATTTTAGCATTATAATAAATAATAATAATAGATATAAACCATTAAATAAAACTCTATGTTTGTTATACTAATATGAATAAATAAATGGGAAAAAAGAAAACAAAGTTTCCTTATAATAGTTTGCCAATTAATAAATGAAGAAGAATGGAGACCATCATTGTAGTAATTGGTTCAGGTAATATCATCAATGTATGCTAAAACTAATGATAAAATTTGATGAGGCTTTGGGTATTAACATAGTTCAACGTATGTTCTTAAAAATTACTAATTAGGAACTTCCAGTCAAGATGGTGGTGTAGGTAAACACAACTCACCTCCTCACACAACCACATCAAAATTACAACTAAACTATAGAACAACCAGCTCTCAGAACCATCAGAAATCAAGTTGAATGGAAGTCTGACAACTACAGAGTGAAAGAACCACATTCATCCAGACCAGTAGGAGGGATGGAGATACAGAATGAGCTGGTCTCACATCCACCTGCAGTGGATTAAAATTTGTGAGAGATACCTGGGGATCAAGGAGTCCCAGCTCCACACCAGACCCCAAATCCAGGGTGCCAGTGCCAGGAATATAAATCCCCATGATTTCTGGCTGCAAAAACAAGCAGGAATTGAGTCAGTGGAAGAAACTTCTGGAGTCCCAAGAAATTCCTCTTAAAGAACCCACTCATGAACTCATCTACTCAAAGTCACTCCCTCTGAGCTCCAGCACCAGTGACAAACAGGGAGGAACTGAAGTATCTAGCATCAAGGAAAGAGCTGGGGGACAGCTTTCTCCCAAACAGAAAGGCAGGCAGAGGCCATTGTCTATTTCCTGAACTTTCCCCAAACATAGCCATAGACCACAAGCAGGTGCCATATCTGAGAAACACTGCACTCCATAACCTGGCTAACACTGTCTGCCCCACCCTGGAGATTCCCAGATATGCCATCCCACTGAACTTATGGGCCCACCCAAGTTGTTAACAGTAGCTTTTCCATATGAATGGCTGTTCTTAGCTCATGCTTCAAAACTTTCTAAATCCTGTCAAACAAACAACAGCTGGCTTCAGTGAGTTCCCAGCCACCATACCTCTGCTAAATGGCATCTGTCATAGCATGAGCAGCAGCCAGCCTAGATTCACAGCTTGGCTTTGCATAGATCCTCTAAACACAGCACAAGTAGCAGCCATATCTGATTGCGTTATAGCTCATGCAGGGTGGCCCTGGAAAGAACACAGGTTGGGGGCTGACCTTGGTCTGTACCACCTAGGAAACCCCAGAGCCTAAGCACAGAGTGGACAGCTACAGACCAGGTCAGCATACCACCACCCTGTCCCTGCACAGCTGATCTTCTGAAGAGGGCAGAGGTTGGAGATAAGTAGTCACAGCCAGTCTTTGTGACTGACTGGCCTGGGTAAATTCCTTCCATTGATCTGCCAACAGCAATCAATGTTCAGTTACAAGAGGAAAGTGTACTCAGCCCACATGAAGAGCACACCCTGAGTACCCAGCTTGGGTGATGGAGAGGCTCTGCCCCTGGACCCTTTAAGACACCTACTAATTAGGCCACACTGCCAAGACAGGGAGTCAAAGCAGCTCTATCCAAGACATAGAAACAAATACAGGGAGGTTGCCAAAACGAGAAAACAGAGAAACATGGCTCAAATGAAAGAATAGATCAAAACTCCAGAAAAAGAACTAAACAAAATGGAGATAATCAATCTATCAGATGCAGAGTTCAAACACTGGTTATTAGGATGTTCAAGGAAATTAGTGAGGACCTTAGCAGCATTAAAAAGACCCAGTCAGAAATGGAGGATACACTATTGAAATGAACAATTTACAGGAAGACAACAGTGGAGTGGATGAAGCTGAGAAGCAGATTGGTGATTTGGAATATAAGGAAGTGAAAAACCAATCAGAGCAACAAGAAGAAAAAAGAATCCCCCCAAGTGAGATAGTGTAAGCAGCCTCTGGGACAACTTCAAGCACTGTAACATTCTCATCATAGAGGTGCCAGAAGGAGAAGAGAAAGAGAAAGAAATTGGAAATCTATTTGAAAAAATAATGAAAGAAAATTATAAAGGAAATAGACATGCAAATCCAGGAAGCACAGAGTCCCAAACAAGATGGATGCAGAGAGGCCCACTCCATGACACATTATAATTAAAAAATGCCAAAGGTTATAGATAAACAGAGAATCTTAAAAGCAGTTAGAGAAAAGCAGTTAGTTACCTCCAGGGGAGTTCCCATAAGACCATCAGCTGATTTGTCAAAAGAAACTTTGCAGGCTAGAACAGATTGGTGAGAAATATTCAAAGTCATGAAAAGCAGGGATCTGCAGCCTACCCAAGATTGCTCTACCCAACAAAGATATCATGAATTAAAGGGCAGATGAAGAGCTTCCCAGACAGGAAGAAACTGGAGGAGTTCATCATCACCATTATTATATGAAATGTTAAAGGGGATTATTTTTTAAAAAGATCAAAACTATGAACAATAAAATGGAAAAAATATGTATAAACAATTGAATCTAAAAAACAAACTAGGCCAACAAGAAGAACAGATACAGAATCATGGATATGGAAAGCATTTTAATGGTTTCCAAATGGGAGGGGCCTGTGGGGAAATGGGTGAAAAAGTGAAGGAATTAAGAAGCACAAATAGGTAGTTACAAAACAGCCGTGGGATGTAGAGTAGAGTATAGGAAATGGGTTAGCTGAAGAACTTACATGCATGACCTGTGGACATGAACAATGATGAGGGGATTGCCTGAGAGAGTAGCGGGTTCTGGGTGGAGGGGGGCAAAGGGGGAAAATTTGGGACAACTGTAATAGCATCGTTCATAAAATATAATAAAAACTACTAATAAATTGCAAAGGGAAAAGTGGTAATCTCATGGTGGGGAATCCTGGGAATCATCATTCTGATGAAAGTTAACTCATATTGGGGCAAATAGTAATCAGGCACCTCCTGATAGGAGGCAGTGACAAGGACAAACTGAAATGCACAACACGAGTCTGATCATGAGGAAATATCACGATTAACACAGCATCAGGCAAATCAAAGTTGAGGGGCATTCTACATAATAACTGCCCTGTATTCTTTAAAGATATGAATGTCAGGGAAACAAAAAGATGATAGAGCTGTTCCAGATTAAAGAATGCTAAAGAGTCAGGACGAGTAACAGCAATCTGTGATCCTGCATTCCGGACAAATCAGTCTCTCTCTCTTTCTGTCCCTCTCCGCCTTCATCTCCTCCATCTCTTTGTCTTGCTCTGTCTGTCTCTCCCAATTGTACAGATTGATTTCTGTATGATCTTTTTATAAAAGTTGAAAACAATTTTTAATGCATGACTTGTCCTTGCCCATGCCAGCCACAAAGGAGGACATGGGTTCTAGCGGGGCCTGAGTGAACGGAGAGTAGGGCTCAGCCCGGAGAAGTAGGGGGGATGTATGTATTATTGGGGGCTATAGGGAGCTTTGTAACACACTCCGAAGTAGCCATAGTTATGTAAGGACAATGGGAGGTTGTTAGGGAGAAGGTGGCTGGGAGCCAGAGAAATGGCAATTCCACATGCAAGGTTCAGAAACAGTCCTTTACAAAGTTAGCTGGCCCATGGAATTTGTAATAGAAACCACCTTCGTAAGAATTTAATCTAGTGGTGAAACAAAGCTGATGTCCAATCCCCTGGTACTGAATTAATGACTCCAATTATATATGTTGAGCTTTTACAGAAAGGAAATTCAGGTCATAGATTCATTTTAATTTTGTTCTTCTGGTTGCTGGAGCTCTTCCGGGAGCTGTAGTTTTAGGTGAATTTCTCTAGAGGAAGAACCACTGAGAGTTTTAAGTGAGAGTCGTAAGTGCACCTTAAATAGTGATGTATCACTGTTACTCCCAGTGTAGAATATCTAGACAACACCCCCATACTTACCACTGTTTACCAGCTAGGGGATGCTTTGTGGAAACTCTCTCTCTGCTCTACTGGTTGGAGTAGAAAACCAGTTACTTCATCAGTACAAAAGTTACTTTCTCCTTCTTCCTCAAATCCTGTCAAGTCTTGGGAAGTGTAGGGAAGAAATAAATCTGAGTACTGGTTTAAACCAGAAGGCTGTAGTGCTGGTTTCTTTCGATACCTAGCAGAAGGGACTATGCCATTCCGTTGTGTTGCAACTTCTGGCACTTCTGACCACATAAACAGGGACTCAAAGTGACCATCAGTGTCCAAAGCCTTGGGGCTGGTATGTGGACCAGTAAACGGCATCTTAGTAAAAGGAGTGTCTTCCATCTTATGCTTATAGTCATTTATGCAGTATTTTGATGTATCTGGCAATAATCAAAACTCTTAGGCTTTGGTATTCTGTGATAATTGAGATCACTCATTACTACATTATTGAATCTGGGGGCATAGATTCAGAAAACATTTATTTGGTACTTATCATGTGGGAAACAACAGATAGCATTTGTCACTGCCCAGTCCCCTTCCTCTACCTTCCACCTTCTGTGCCCTACCCACCCTGGGTTTCTGTCTACAGTGCATTCAGTGCCCGGGCAGGTACTGCCTGCGCGAGATGGTTGACATGGGGAAGGAGTGAGTTCAGTTCCTTTACTATGCATGCTGCAGAGGAATGTTCTCATATGGAATTGATAGACCCAGACCAAACATGTAAAATGTTATACATTCATGCTCAGGATATAGAAACCACTTAGCTGCATTGAATAGCCCTGCGAAATGATACTTGTTTCTCCAGTTCCACGCTCCTGAGTGATGATCATTTTTCCCACAATGACAAAATGGGTTGTAAATATCACACAGCTAACAGTGTCTTATGTTCCTTTCAAAGTGGGTGTTCATCAGTTAACTGTAAGCAGGACTCCTTGAAACCCTCCACTTTTAGTAAAGGCCCAATTTTTCCTAGTTACCCTGGAAGCAGAGAAAAGGTACATGTGCCCTTGAAAAAATGTGCACATCATCTGTTCTCTTCCTTCAATCAGGTTGGAATGTGCCGGCTTTGCCTCTGTCTGTGGAGTCTTGTGAAGTATCTCCAGGGGGGTTTAAGGCCAGACAAGAAAATCTGTGAAGGCAGATGAAAGGGAAGTCTGTTTAGGGAACCCAGCATAATAAATGATAATAGAATAATAACAGCTAACATTTATAGAGGAAACTTTCCGTGTCTAAAGGCAATCAGTTTGGTTCTTTTTTTTTTTTTTTTTTTTGCTTTTGGACAAAGTTCTGAGAGGAAGGGGGGGCAGGTGCTGCCTCCTGGATGGAAAGGAGCATCGTGTCAAAGTTGGCTGGCCAGAGCTCCTTGTTGGAGGAGATCTCTGCAACCACGAGAAAAGAAATCGGTGACACGGTTTTCTCAGTAAGNTTTTTTTTTTTTTTTTTTGCTTTTGGACAAAGTTCTGAGAGGAAGGGGGGGGGGCAGGTGCTGCCCCCTGGATGGAAAGGAGCATCGTGTCAAAGTTGGCTGGCCAGAGCTCCTTGTTGGAGGAGATCTCTGCAACCACGAGAAAAGAAATCGGTGACACGGTTTTCTCAGTAAGAACTACCCTTTCTCAGTAAGAATACCAAAGCCCAAACTCGCTGCCTCTTCTAAAATACCTTCCTTTTTAGGAGAGTCTGTGTTTCAGCCAGAAGTCCACTGTTAGGATGTTGTAGTTGGAAATACTTGATTTACATCAAATATAAAATTTTAAAGGTGGAAAACTGACTAGAGTGATTATGAAAAGAACCATTAAACATCCCGAATAAAATAGAATACCTGTTTTTAATTCCGGAAACACAGCTGAGACTTTTCAGTGCTAGGGAGTGAGCCTCCTGGATGACCAAGTCCCTGCACTTATGGAGCCTTCCGCTTAGCCAAGGGGTCACGCCGTCCAGCGCAGTGTGAAAAGCATGCAACGAGAGTGCGTGCAACATGCCACTGGAAGGCAGAAGTGAGTGCATCTGAGGACGTTTGGGAATGTGTCCACTAGGGTGATGCCATTGTTGCTGATGTCTGGCGGTGTTCACCAGGTGCAGAAGAGGACAAAAGGGCAACGAGGCATGTGTCCATGACCTGTGTGGGAACAGTGGGAGGTGCAGTGGCTAGATCTGCTGGGAGGTGCAGGGTCTAAGATCTGCTGGGGTTAGATGGAGAGGAGAGGTTGAAAGCACAGAAGAAAGGTGAGGGGTACGGGGATATCTCTAAATTGAAAGTGGGGGAACCAAGGCACAGGAGTCAAATGTTACCTAAAGATGGATTGCTTATCTGATGAACAAGCAAAATATGTAAGATGTCAGCAAAACACAGATGTTTGTCTCTTACTGACCTGGTATAATTGATCTAGTGGAACACAGTACTCTTGACTCAGATGAGAACCCTAGCAGGCCCATGCCTTTCTGCTTGCTCTTCGTGAACTGACTATCCTACTTTAGGTTGCAGGCACACGGTCCCAATCCTGTGCTTACAGGTGTTCAGCTCAGCATATTCATTAACATTACAGTTTTCCTTCAAAGATAAGACTCTTCCTCATCCACCAGGGTCTCCTAGGAGCTCCTTCCTCCACAGTAGCTTGCCGTGGAGCAGGTGGGAGGGAACCAGTGGTCTTGGAAGGGGGAGTAGGTTCAGGTTCTTCTGTTTTTCTCCTTCCCACTCCCTAGATGAGGTTTTTGACCTCATTAGAGGGTAAAGCCATTTGTGAATGGATGGCATCATGGCTTCTCCAAGCCCGACAGATGTTTAAAGCTGGTCCTCTTTCTTTCCAGAAACCAGATCTGAGACTTTGCCTTTGTAAATGTTGGATATGATTGCCTGACACCTTTCTTTGAAGTTTTACTAATGCTACTTCTTGGGACCTCAGTGGAAATGTTAATTTTAATATCCTGATAAGTGTATATTGTCTGGTATGTGAAGTATGGAAAGCTGGCTTGGAGATATGTTAGGAAAAGAAGAAATGGCATGGGTGGGTAAAATGAAAAAAAATATTAATATGTATTTAGAATTTAGAATGTGTTAGGTGCTGCTCTAAACATGTAATGCTCTTAATTGTCATAATTTTATAAGACATGTACTGATAGTCCTTCCATTTTACAGATGGGGAAGTAGAGGTACAGAGAGGTTAAAGAGTTTGCCTAAGGTCACAGTCAGTGGCATTGCCAGGGTGTCAGCCTGGGCAGCCGGACCCTGCAGACTGCTCTTAATCGTGATGCTGCATCAACTACTACAAAATGCTGGCGATTGTGCTAAATGCTTTACATAGCTGCTGCCATTTAACACGTTCACCCTAGTTTAGAAATGAAGATTCTGCCACTCAGAAAGGTTAATTAATTTGCTGAAGGTCCTGTGCAGCTGGGATATTGACCAACTTGGGTTGATTGCAAGGGGTGGGGTTTGCTCTTAGCTACTGCATTACTGGTTTGCTCATATAGAGTGCTTCCTAGCAATTTACAGATGTGCAGAATTTGGGGGACAGCAGGGGTCCTGAGTGCAGATTCTGCGCCCAGACCCCCCTGGTTCGGGTCATGTTCTTCATTTGCCAGCTGGAGAACGTTGAATGAACTCTTAACTGCTATGCTTGCAGAATTCCTACTCTGTGCCTCATTCAACCTCACCTGCAAACTAGGGGTGATAATTGTACCTACACTGTAGAATCATCATGAAGATAATATGAGTAAAGCGCCGAGAAGACACCTAGAGTAAAACAAGTGCTCTATAAATGTTAGCTGTTATTATTCTATTATCATTTATTATAGTAATTCAAAATAGACTCAGAGTATTTTTTCTGTTTGCATGTGCCTGTTCCTAGGCTATTAATAAATAGGACGTACAAGTTGAGGTTGTAGAAATAATGTTCACTGCAGTATTTCCAGGGACTAAGAACTTCTGTATGAAGTAAACTGACGTTCTGTCAAGGCAATCATCATTCTAGGTTCTTTTATTTTACTGTTGTTTCCTTTTCTGTTTGTTTTAATGTTTCTATCTTGTCACCTGATATATCCGTGAGCAATTGCATAGGGACTTAGGACTTCAGGTATTCTTGGAGAGAGCAAATTTAAATAGTTTTCAATCTTGCTCCTATCTACACTTAGTGACATGTAAAGCCAGGATAGGGTCTCGCCCTAGGTTCATGATGTGAATCCAGTCTCTCTTGACTTCAATGAATTGTTTATTCAGAAACAAATTATTGTGTACTTGTAGTATGTTTGGTACAACTCTGGCTACTGGGGACAGAGCCGAGAACAAAGCAGACAAAAGTAATTACCTTTAGGGAGCTTACATTCTAGTGGGTCAGAAAAACAATAAATAAGTAATAAAGACAATAAATAAATACAGTAAGTCAGACAGCAGTAAGGCAATAGAGGGGAATAAAGTAAGGAAAGACAGGATGTGGAGGGGGTTGTAATTTTAAATACAGTGTCAGATGTATGTGTGATGATCTAATTATAATTTTGTTAAAAAGAGAACTTCTACCATTTAGAGAAATATACAGATATACTATGGCAAAGTATATAGAACTATTGTGGTTAATAAAAATGTCTGAAATTTGCTTTAAAATGATCCAGGATTGGGCCAGGGGCCCAAGGAAAGAGTTATGGCTGAGACAAGGAGGCTGTGTGTTAAGTGTGGAAACAGAGCAGCAAATGTGTGGGGTTCACTAACCCTCTTTGGTCTACTTTTGTGTGAATTTGAAAACCCCCACAATAAAAAGTTTTAAAAAATAAAAATTCTGACATCATAAAAATGCACAAATGAAAACAATTGGATTCCATTGCAAAACAGACAAAAAAACCTAAATCTCAAATTACAAAAATAATCAATAAAATAATTACTTAAATTAAACTTATATACACAAGTTCATGTTTACATAAAATTATTTTATATTGAGTTTATATAAAATTATTAATTAAAAAATTAACAGAATAATTTGGTGTCAGGGATGGTTTTGTTGAGAAGGTACAGTCCAAGTGGAGACCTGGTGGGGAGGGTTGGGGGGCTGTGGTATCGGAGGTTCTGGGATGAGACCTGAGCCCTGGGGAATTCTGGAGAAAAGCCTTTGAGAAAAGAGAGTGATCCAAACTGTGAATCAAATTCCATGACTGTTGTTGGGGGAAGGGCATTACCCTTGTATCAGGACAAAAGGTCAGTGCCGATGTTCTTCAAGTATTAGCTTTGCAGTTTAGGAAGTTCTTTACGAGGTAGGGCCTATGTCTTACCCATTATTGCTTTCCCTACACCTAGCAGATAACCAGTGCTCCTTGAGTGTTCAACATTTCATTTTCTCCTATCTTCTCTGACAATCCCATAGGGTAGACAGAGAAAGAATCTTCTCAGTACAAACAAGGGATCATTTAGCATTAGGAGGCTGAAATCACAGAGCTGCTTCCTATATGGTAAAGCTATTTGAGATCAAGTCCTCTGGGTCTTTTCCCTCAACCACATGATCTGTTAGGGGGTGTGGTGCAGAAGGTACCACGGTGTAGAAGAAATGCTAGATGATTAATTTGGGGGGGGAGCGTGGTGCAGTTGGAGAGGTAAATAAAAGCACTGGCACCTCAGGCTTTTAGACTCAGGGCCAAATTAAAATTCCTGAAACTGTGTGGCCAGAGAAAATAAGAAATCTTATTTCTAAACTGAGGCATGAAACTGTTGCTATGGGACTCGGTATCACTTAACATGGAAAAAAGAAAAGCAGAACCAGAACCACGAAGGTATTTTCCATGCTGCCCAAAGTTAAACACCCAGGAAATTGTGTGCATATGTCGACGTGCACACACACTATACTTCAAGTTCTGTGGTTTTTAACTTTCTTCCCATATGTAGAATTTTTATAACCAGCACATAGATGGGACTTTAGGGTTTAACAAAAAGATGTGTATGGATAACATATGTTTCCCTTTATAAAAAAACAATCCTTAGACTATTGAACATGCCTGAGTGTTTAAGTGCCCATGGAATAATTTTATTTGAGTTTTAAATCATGCAGCCCCCCCTACCCCCCACCCCATCCCCATCTCTTTTAGTGTTCCATGGTTCCTCTAAGGGTCTTCCTTTTAATTCTGGAAAATGTTCAGAATAAGAATATGAAATATTTTTGCATTCTTAGTTGATTTTCATAGATATGCCTTTTACAGATGTTACAATATTTTATGCGTTGGGGGCACATAGAGGGTGTGTTTAGAATTGCAACTTCATATTCTTTGCGTCGTCTTTAGGGGACAGATTTAATTACATCCTAAGTGAGGTTCTTTGCTCTTAGAAGAGCGAGCTTTAGGGAAATTATCTTAGAGTAAGTGAGAGGCAATTCTGCAGTGTTCTTGATCTTAAAAGCATTTTGGAAGAAATGGTTTGGGTCAGTATAAAGTTACTCAACTTGGGGATTCACTGTCTTTTAAATATACACTTAAAAGAGGTCATAAATTTTGTAATAGAACTTACCAGAGGGTCCAATTTTATATTTTAAGCTCATCCTGGATCTGTCCTAAAGTTGTAATAATGTGTCCCCTGCAGGCTCTTCTGAAGGGTCAGCTGTTTGAGATTTCTGTGGAAACCAAATTAATTTTAGCAGAAAAAATGAAACCATGGGAATGTCTGTGGCTGTCCATGGTGATACTTCTTTGTAGATAGTAAGTAATGTTGACGTTGACCAATTTACATTAAAAATGCAGGCTTTAAACTCAGAAATGCATACCAAAAATGTCTTCTGAAATTATAATAAAAAACATTATCATTACCTGACAGTTATTTAGGTGAATGCTTTTGAATTGACAAGACTTTTTAATTTATATTTGAGTAATTAATTCCTCTACTTTTATTCTACTGTGGTCAGCAAATGTAGCTTGGAATATTTTTAAAAATTTTCATTTTATAAAGTTTTCTTTTCCACTATTTATACTTGAATTTTGTAAGTGCTTCTTGATGGCCTGAAAAATCAAATATATATTTTTAGTAAATATAGTTGTATTTGCTATGTGTTTGTGTGAAATATTGTATGTGTGTATTTCTAGGAATTTCCCCAAGTAATTCCAGAAGTTGTTGCTGTATTTATGTATGTGATAGGTTATCATCAATGTATATTGACTTTGATCAAAAGAAAAAGACCTTAAAACATAGTGATGCATATGTATGTAGGTAGAATATCATATTAATATTCTGCCTACATATACATAATATCATGATATACACAATATCATAATATATAATATAATATACATAATATCATAATATATTATGAGCAATATACCTACATAATATCATATTAATGTGGCAACATAATATTTTCTTTCTGTAAAAATATGTGACAGTCTGCCCAATCCCTAGTAAATATCAGATATTTCTTTTTTAAAATAATATTTTATTATGCTATTACAGTTGTCTCAATTTTTCCCCTTGGCTGCCCTCCACCTGGTAATCCCCATTCCCTCTGGCAGTGCCCCCCTTAACTCATGTCCATGGGTCATACATATAAGTTCTTTGGCATTTCCATTTCCTATATTGCTCTTAACGTCTCCCTGTCTATTCTGTGCCTTCCAATTTGTACTTCTTAATCCCTGCACCCTTTCCCCATTCCCCTCCTTCCTCCTCCCAGCTGATAACCCTCCAAATGATCTTTATATATATATATATATATATATATATATATATATGCCTCTGTTTCTGTTCTGCATATTTCCTTAGTTTTTTAGATTCAGTTGTTCATAGTTATGAATTTATTGCCATTTTAATGTTCATAGTTTTGATGTTCTTCTTTTTCTTAAATAGGTCCCTTTAACATTTCATTTAATAATGATTTGGTGATGATGAACTCCTTTAGCTTTACCTGGGCACTTTATCTGCCCTCTCATTCTAAATGATAGCTTTGCTGGATAGAGTAATCTAGGTTGTATGTAGGTCCTTGCTTTTCATCACTTTGAATACTTCTTGCAAGTCCATTCTTGCCTGCAAAACTTTTTTTGAGAAATCAGCTGACAGTCTTATGGGAATTCCTTTGTAGGTAACTCTCTGTCTTTCTCTTGCTGCTGTTGATATTCTCTCTTTATCTTTAATGATCTGTGGCATTTTAACTATGATGTGTCTTGGTGTGGTCCTCTTTGTGTCCATCTTGTCTGGGACCCTCTGTGCTTCCTGGACTTGTATGTCTATTTCCTTCACCAAATTAGGAACGTTTTTTTCATTATTTTTTCAAACAGGTTTTCAATTTCTTGCTCTTCCTCTTCTCCTTCCGACACCCCTATGAGTCAAATGTTGGTACCTTTGAAGTTGTCCTAGAGGCTCTGTAGCCTATTGTCATTTTTCTGGATTCTTTTTTCTTCATGCTGTTCTTGCTTTTTTCTTCCTTGTATTCTAAATCATTGATTTGATTCTCAGCTTCATCTGCTCCACTGTTGATTCCCTGTAATTTTTTCTTTGTTTTCCTTAGTGTCATCTTCATTTCTGCCTGGGTGTTACTTTATGATATTGAAGTATCCAGTGAGTTCCTTGAGCATCTTGATAACCAGTGTTTTGAACTCTGCATCTGATAGATTTCTCAGCTCCATTTTGTTTAGTTCTTTTTCTGGAGTTTTTATCTGTTCTTTCATTTGGGCCATATTTCTCTCCTCATCTTGGCAGCCTCTCTGTGTTCGTTTCTATGTATTAGGTAGAGCTGCTTTGATTTCCCATCTTAGTTGCATAGCCTATTGTAGAAAAGCACACTGGTGAGATAGATGGGGGCAGAGCCTCAGGTAATTGGCAGGGTGGGGTAACCCATGTGAAGCAGGTCAATGGAGTCTCTGATATCGTGTAGCTATTCTGTGGCTCTGTGTGGAGGAGGGCTCAGAAAGGGGACAATGCCACTACCTGGCCTCTGGAGTTTTGTCCTGGAGGAAGCTGTCTCCTGGCATTCTCCCTGGTGCCAGACACCTCAATTTTTTCCCATATGACACTGGTGCCCTTTCAGTTGCAGCCCCAGTGCTGAAGCCCAGAAGGAGTAAGTCCATGTAAGTCCAAGTTTGTTGTGGGCCCTTTAAGAGGAGACTGCCAAGAATTCTCTAGTTTCTTCTGCCGCCCCAACCTCCACTGGTTTTTATAGCCAGAAGTTTGGGGGAACTTAATTTTTCTGGCACTAGAACCCTGGGCTGGGTGGTCTGGTGTGGGGCTTGGATCTCTTGCTCCTGAGGTATTCCTCCTGATTTTTATATACCACACCTGGGTGTGGGATCGCCTGTCTTACATCTCTGCATTTCCACCCCTCCTACCCTGTCTGGATGAATGTGACTTCTTTAATTCCTTGGTTGTTACAAGTTTTGCATACAGCTAGATTTTCTGCTGCTTCTGGGTGGTATTTGTTTTGCAATCTAGTTCCAATTTTTGCTGTGGTTATGCTGTGGTTAAGGAGCCAAGCTGTGTTTACCTATACCTCCGTCTTGACCAGAAATCATATAAATCGTATTTCTTAAAGAAGAGGTGTTTAACAATCTCACTGGGAGCTGTGGAAGTGTCTTGGATTGTGGTGAGGTCTGTCGTCACTCTGCAAATTATAAATGCTGTCGAATCTTCTGTAGCTGGGGAAAAGGGGAGCCTTTCAAAGGAGAAATAATGTGTATCATGGGAGGAGACACCAGGTTTCGAATACCATGTGAGTCTCTGACATTCATGGGCAGCTGATACATGAACAGAGCCGAAAGGTCTCCACAGGAGAAACCTTCATTTGTTAGAGTTCGTGGCTCTGCTGTCAGGGCTGTACTACTAGAGAATAGGAGAGTTCCGAGGCACCTCCCGCTAGCCGCGGGGGCCAGTCTTTAGTGCTGTGAAATGGGTCCTTGGAAGAAGACCATGGAGGGGACAGTAGCAAGCAGGCTTTTTCTCAGGAGTCTGCTGGTACATAGTGGGGGTACTTTCCATAGTGAAATGAGTTTCATCTTAGGGTGGTCACTGATACGAGGAGTAGGGTTATTTACCGTTATTGACATTGGGAGAGTATGCAACTTTAGGTAACTTTCAGCTTCTTCTAACATTTGCTAATTTTTCTCCTAATAAAATGCATTTTTGATAAATACTTGCCACCGTGGTCAGTGTTTAGAAAAAGGACCATTCAAGGTCCTTTCAAGGATAGGGCCATTCAAGGATAAAATCTTTTCATGATTTCTAAGAGGGCTCCCTCAGGCAACTAAAATATGCAACCTCCTTAAAATAAAATCACATTGACCTCTTTGACAGGCTAGCCACTCTGTTTCTTGATTTTTTTTTTCTGGTAGCACTGACATTTTTCTAGCCTTTGAAGTCCAAAGTTCTCTTTGTACCCTGAAAGTGTAAAATGGCAAGACTGCCATCTAAAGAATTCCACCTATGGACGTCCCCACTGCATTTCACATTTAGGGCTCCCAGATTAATCCAGCTTTATTTAAGGCAGACCAAACAGGTATTGAAAATCTTAATGAAAGGAAGCTTGATGCCATTGGCTTGTTTCCCACCTTATTGAGCTCCTGTCACAGGTGCCTGAACAGTGTTCGAGGACTGAATTTACTTTCTTTCTGGTGGACAGGAGGCAAAGAATCATACAGAGAAATAGGAAGACCGTACAGCTAAACGGGGGTATGCAGAAAAATAGAATGCCGAATGGGAAATCTGAAATAATCATGTGGAAATGCTGTTTAGACACTGTGAGAGGTTTGAGTCCTCCAATCAACTTACTTGAAATTATAAACACTTCAAAAAAACAGGTTGAAAAAAGTGTGATTTTGCAACCATGGTATTCTGCAGGAGAAGACGAAGCCAGCCCAGACCTGGTTTGCATGTTAAAAAGTCACACCCCCATTTCACCTGTAAGATGGTTAAGTGCATGGTCTCTGAAGCCAGGCTACTCGGATTCCGACCTTAAAGTGACCACTTCCTACATGCGTGACCGCCGCCCGCGGCAGCAAGGGTGGTCGCGAGGTGAGGCGAGGGACTTAAAGAATGGAGAGGACCATGAGCTCTGCTGGCAAATGGCAACTTTATTCAAGGAACTGCTGGCTTATATGCAGAACTGCAGTGGCCTGAGAACAATGTTGTTTTACAAAAGTTTGTACACTCCCGAAAGCTATCAAGAGGGCAAGATGTTCTCATATCCTGAGAACATTAGCCCAAAGATAACAGTGTCCTCATGACTATCTCTTTCTTGGAACATGACGCATATGCCAAGATCTTGTTCTTTCCTTCAAGGCTGAGAAGGAGAAGGTCCGGAAGATGTCAAGATACCTGCCGGCTCCAGGGACCAGAAACCAAGTCCCTCCACCATTTTCACAGTGGGGGACTCTGTCCTTGGTCCCCTGTGGCCTGGCGGGCTCCCACACGTGACCTTGGGCAGGTTGCAGAATCTTTTTACAAATGGGTATGCTGATGGTAATCTACCACATAGGTTTGTTGTGGAGATGAAATGAGTAAGTGTATGTGAAATGCTTAGAGGAATGTCTGGAACATAGTATATGCTCAGTAAATGATAGAAGGTACAATTTCTGAGTAATTTAATTCTTTGAGTGCTTGGTTTTCTCAGTTGTACGAGAATGCATTTTTTCTGCAGTTCTTGCTATGCATAGTGATAGGATCCCATGCCTGAAGGAATTTTCTTTCTAGGAGGAGAAGTATATACTCAAACACCAAAGGTCCAAGACAAAATAAATGACAAGCAGAGTTCAGTTTGGGTCTGAGAGGGAAATGTAAGGCTTACTGGCAAAGTTGTTAGGCTTTTAAATGTAGTGGCAGCCAGACTTGGGGATGTTAAAAATGACAACATCTAGAAAACAACTTCGTAAACACAGTACACATGCCAAACTTGATTGTTGCTGAATAATGGGACGGGGCCGAGGAACCCCTTCTACCATCTAGTACCATTATTCTTTCATGAGAGAAGGGAAATGCTTGAACATGGAAAGAGTTATCTCAGCCACCGGACAGGGCTTTAAATCCATATATTTGCTTTCTGGAATCTTACTCCATTGTCCTCTCCCTTACCTCCCCCGACTTAGGTGTACAATTCATCACGAACCAGGCAGTTTACGTGCCAGTGTTTGGGCAGTACTGCCTTTGAAGATGAGAGGATTTCAGTAGCCAGAAGTTTAGATGGAAAAGGTAAAAAAGGATTTTAGTGAAGGAGTACGTTTAGAAAGGCACAGGACCAGAGCACTAGGTGCTTCATTAGGCAAATCCCAACTCCTAATAGCATATAACGAATTAGGTTTATTTCTCACTCCCATAATGTCTGATACGGTTCAAGCAATCTCTCTTCCTCTTGTAACTATGCCATTTGGAACACATCTCTCTCCTCCAAGAAGACTGACACAGGAGGAGAAAGGGAGAGGAGGCACTTGGTTCTCAACGGCCTTGGTCTAGAAGTGATATATTTTACGGGCAGAACCAGCCACTTGGCCCTGACTGCAAGGAGGACTGGGGGCTGCAGATGCTCCCATGTGTGTGGAGAAGAGCCTGAGTGTCTCCATGGGGCCATAGCAGCAGGAAACACTGCTCCGAGTTTGGTGTTATGTACATACAGCCATGGATGGGAGTCAAGGTCAGTGAGAGCTGGAAAAATCTACCATGATGAATTGAGGAAGAATAGGAGTTCTGGGCTTCAGTAGGGATACATTAAAGTTTGTGAGTGGGGACTAATACCTGACACTTCTTAAAGAAAATAAGTTACTGTAGAAAATAATAGATGTGAGAAGAAACAGTGATGTAACAGTGATGTAACTTCAGTGATTCTGAAGTTAAATTTGAAAGGCAGTATAGAAGTAGAATTGATAGAAATTCTTGGCAACTGCTTAGACATAGCGGAGCAAAGGAAGCTCAGAAGAGAAAGGCATTAAATATAATTCTAAGGGCTCTTGTTTTGGAGATTAGGTGGGTGATATCAAATGAAACAGAACGTTTTACAAAGAGCAGGCGTTGTGGACCTGCGTGCTGGCTGGGCTAAGCAATGCACTGCTGGGCTTGCTGAGTTTTAGGACGCAGTGGAACATCCAGGTGGTGATGTCCCAGAGACAAACATTTCCATTTGCAGAGAAGGTAGATTTGAGAGAAGATTGCAGAAGTCAGGGAATGAGTGAAATCATTACACGGGAAGAGAAGGTGGTGGAGAATGAGCCTTTGCAAACTATGTTTTGACCCTTGTGTTAGTGGGGGACGGCGGGGAGAGTGAAAATTTAGAAAGTTTAGAAGCCAGAGGAGTGGTAAGAGGCCTGGGGAGAACCATGGGGGCTTCCTGATCCATCTTTCTGTGGCTAGAGTGAAAACCCAAACATGTGCTGACAAGAAGCATTTGCAATCTGTGACCTTAAACCTCAAGGAAACCTATGGAACGCCTCAGAAATCATTGTGTTCTCCCTAATGAACTTGACTTCCCATTCCAAGGAGGACTGTTTGACACTTTCTCCTCTATCATTAAACCTTCAGCACTCCCTACCCCTTCTCTCTTGGCCATTCATTTTGCTGCTTATTTCATTGAGAAAACGGAGACAATCTGAAAACGACCTTGTCTCCCAGCACCACATCCAACCTCTATCTGTCCAACCTCCATCTGTCCTCCGTGCTCAGTCGGCACTTGTCTCCAAGGCCCTTCCCTCTACTTGTGCAATGCCTTTCCTACTCACTTGATTCTGCTCCTGCAATTATTTTTCCCGTTTCTCCTATGTCATCATTTCCTTTTCTCTCCTGGCTCATCACTATCGGCACATAAGTGTATTGAAATATCTCCCATTTGTAAAAGCTCTTCCTAGAGCCCGGTCTTCCTCTACTTTCTGCCTCATGTCTCTGTTCCTCTTTATAGCAAACTCAACAGGATTTCTCTGCTCAATGTCCTTCGCATAGGTGTCCCTCTTTCAGTCCATTCAGTCCTTTCCCACATTCTGCTGAGAGTGCTCTTGTCTCCATCAGCAGTGACTTTTGTCTTGCTAAATCCAGTGGTCAGTTCTTGAGACTCATTTGCTTGAACTCTCAGGAGCTTTGGACCAACTCGGTCACTTCCTCCTTGTTGAAATAACTTCCAGAACACCTAACTGCTGTGGTTTTCTTTCTAGTTCGCTGCTCCCTCCAAATGTTCGACTGAGCCACAGGGCTCAGTCCCTGAATCTTTATCCACATTTATTCCTTCTGTTATCTTATTCAGCTAGTTAGAAAAACTCCCTGTATACATAGGACTCCCAAGTTTTCTCCAGTTCTGACCTTTCTATTGAGCTTTAGGTTTGTGTATCCATTTGCCTATTTAATTTGTGTGATAGAATGACTAATAGAAACTAAAACCCATCTGCCCAGAACAAAATTGTTGGCCCCTCCCGGCCACACCCCTTCCTAGCCCCACCAACCAACATCCTCCCTCAGTCTTCTGCTCTCGGTCTCCTCTTCCCGCCACTGGTTTTGGCAACAGCCTCCTGACTGGCATCTCCGCTTCCACTATTGCCTCCTCTCATCCCAAACAGAGCGATTCCCTTCAAACTGAAATTAGACTGTATTGCTCTTCTGTTCAAGACCATTACGATAGAACCTGGCACCTTTTCCATGGTCTACCAGGCCTGGTAAGGCCCCTCTTTCTGGACCCCACTTGCTTTGCTTACCGGTTACTATCACCATTCCAGCTTACTAGTTTCTTCCTTTTCATCAAACAAGCCCAGGATGTCCGAATATGATGGCCTTTGCCGTACTTGTCCCCAGATATGTGAGTAACTCCCTCTCTTGCTTTCTTCCTCAGGTCTGTGCTCAAATATCACCTCCAAGAGAAACCCTGTATGACAATCCTGTCTAAAATGACCATTCCTCATACCTTATTTAATTCCTTTACCCTGTTTTATTTTTCCTTATGGTCCTTATCCCTACTTAAAGTTATATTGTGACTTATTTGTTTATTTTTTTATCCATATATAAGTTTATATTACTTTCATGTGTACAACAGAAAGATTTGATCTTTGCATGTATCATGAAATAATCACCACAATAAGTCTAGTTAACATTTGTCACCGTACATGATAACAAAATTTTTCTTGTTTATTTTTTAAAAAGATTTTATTTATTTATTTTTAGAAGGGAAGGGAGGGAGAGTGGGAGGGAGAGAAACATCAATCGGTTGCTTCTCATATGTGCCCCGACCAGGGACCAAATCCACAACCCAGGCATGTGCCCTGACCCACAGTCGGACCAGCAACCTTTCACTTGGTGGGTTGATGCCCAACCAACGGAGCCACGTTCATCAGGGCTTGTTTACTTTTTAATTGTCTCTCTTCCGCACTAAAATATAAGATCAACGAGGGCAGAATAAGCAAATGCAAATGCTCTGTTTTATTTTTCCCTGTATCCTACTCTCTACTGCGCTACTACTTGATAATACTCCTGCCTGGTACTGTGTACTGCTGTGCTATTAGCTGATGTTCCACTGTCCCCTGTCCTGTTGTATCTGGCACACAGTGGGGACACTGTAAGTTTGTACTGAATGAATAAGTGAATGAACAAACACATTTTTGTTCAGAATCTTGCAAGTAACGGTTAATGGGCGATGGTAACTATAACCCACATATACACTGTCTTTGGTATAGATGCCAGTGCTGGAAATGTTTTGATTCCTGGCTTCTCCATTTTCCACATCTTCACCTGGAGTGACTCCTCCCCTCTCAACTTCTCCAACTCCTGACCACTCAGGTAATTCAGCCTTAAAATTCTTTTTGATTGTGAGAATTCTATGGACTTGGGAAAAGGCAGTAGAGTCTTAGGGATCATGCTGCCATCTAAAGGACAGAAATGGTAGGAAGCCTTTTTATTAGCAAAGGGGAGAGAGAGGAGATGGGAGATTTCTTTAGCAGTGGGCAGGTGAAACTGACTTGGCCTTCTCAGAAAACCTCTCATTCCCTTTGGTGAGCTGAGGAAATGAAGATTTTTGGGTCATCTGTGCAAATGTCTGCAAAAAATTTAATGTCAAAAAGTCCCATTTGGGTCTGTTTTTTTCTTCCCTCTTAATTTTTTAAAGTGTGTAAGTGTGTGTGTGTGTGTGTGTGTGTGTGTAGCCAGAGAGGAAGGTGGATGTTTTTTTTTCCTTAGGGAAAGTATCCAAAGATGTTAACAATGGTGTACTTGGTGATGGAAATGTGGTATTTTTCTTTTTTTAATTTCTTTGAAGTGTCTTTATAGTATATTATTACTTAAATGAATTTCTCAAAAAAATGACCTAATTTTAAAAGTTAAAAATGGGGAATGAGCAAGATTAATCTGGAAAATCCATGCCTTGAGAAGATCAAATTGAAAGAAATCTTAGATCAAGTCAAAATTTATTATGTTGAAAGAATTATATATTTTGTGTTTTCTTTCTTTGAAGAGGCCTATTTTCTAGGCTTCAGTTGACAAAAATGCAAAAGCTTAAATTTGGAGAAATACTATTAAATGATTAAAAGTGTCCATTGGGATGCACAGACAAAATTCCAGACAGTAGTGGGATAGTCCAATAATTTCTGAGTTTTATGGGTAGAAGGTCTGTCGGGGCGGAGCAGCCCCGGGGAGCTGGCCAAGCAGCACTTAGGGAGGCGAACGGGGGAGTTCGGAGAAGAACCACACACAGTGGTTCTTAAACATCTTTAAAGATGTTTTTAAACTGTGAAAACTCTTTCATAATTGGTAGATCTGCAAAGGGACTTTGAGATCCGTGGTCATTAGAGATCTTTGAAGGACAAGAGCAACCATTAGGAAGGAGCCTGGCTGGGATGTGTGTTCAGTACAAGAGAGGAAACTGCTGTCCAGTATGTGCTTAAGAAAGGCAGGGAATGCTAGTGCTAGCGCAGCAAACATTATGAGCTGAGGTCGGGATTCAGGGCCTTTAAGGTTCCCCGTAGAACACTGGGGATTGACCGGCAAGGAGGTTAGAGAATGGTGGTTCTGGTGAGAGAAGCCAGATTTTTGGAGTTCCTTCTGCATTATAGGTCCTGGTATGTTATGTTCTGCAGATGAGACTGGTGGGAAAATAATAGTAGCCTTTGTTACTGTGTGTCAGGAACTATGCTAGGTGCTTTGCAATTATTGTATGCTTCAGGGCTAAAGGTCACATTCGTTGATGAGCAACCCAAAACTTAGTTGAATTGCTTGAGAATCTTCTTTCTCCTCAAGTAAACACTGAAGAAAGGCATTGACTTTATTGGAAATAGGAAGCAAAACTTACATTGATTTAGACTGAAATAATACCATTGCCTCACTTAGCCAGTTTCTTATTTATACACTCATTTTACTTCAGTGGTTGGTGAAATATTAATATCCAAGAGAAATGGGATCATTTCCTCTCTTTCAAAGAGAGTAATGGTGAGGACAGCGTTTCGCCTTCTTGAAGTACTTATTTCAACCAGTTTGCGCAACCCAAGGTTTCTCCCAAATACCACTGTGACACACATTTTCTATTCTTTCTACCCAGTGCTGAATTAAAAATTAGAGATTTATTATTGGTGTTTCCACTGTAGTGAAAGAAATAAACCAGGCATGATAAGGACACACACTGACTTTGGCAGAGTGACGACGACCTCTGGGGAACAGGAGGAACAGAAAATGTTTGGCAGGTGTCTTTAGCTCTCTCTATACACCAGTGGATGTGTTTAAACAAGGACAGAAATCTGACCCAGTTATAGTAAGATATTAATATCTGCTAGATCTCTATGGAGGCTACATATGTATTGAAGTATTTTTCTATTTGAAATGCTTTATGATTAGACACTTAAAAAAAGGAGGGAGTGAGGAAGAGAAATTACTCTCAGATAGGATAATCCCAGAATGTTCTGACCACCTAACATTAAACACGTAGTAAATCCAAGCTCTCTAGATGATTTTTTAAAAAGCTTTTATAGGTAAACAAATGGAGCTTTTTATCCCTGGAAGCTTCCCTGCCAATGGACAGGTTGTCTTCTTGCCGACTGCTTTAGCCATGAGCTTCTGCATTTTACAGTCTCCTGCATCGATACATGTGTGGCTCCCAGCTTTGCTCCTGACCAAGCTCTTGCCTCAGTTCCTGCTTCTGTTCTGGCCTGCAATCGGCTTTACTACCCCCTGCTCATGACCCCTGGTTACTCGACACTGACACCGTCTTGAGGCTTTAGGTTCTCTGGGTTGGGTCCATCTACTCAATCACCAGTTCTGTGTTTCCCGGGCTGATGTCACCTGGTTCTTCTTATGTGTCTTGTATACTGGGCCTGTCGAATCTTTAGGCAGTTCTGCCAGGGCACTTTCCCAGCCTCTCCCAGACCTCGTGCGAGCAGCTCCACTCTTGCCTTTTTTGCTACTCCTATCTCGACTTTACTTAATTCTTGAAAGCAGTTAGGTGAGCGCTGGAAGTGAATGACCACAGTTAAGAAAAGACTCAGGATTGGAAATTAAAAAGACTTGGGAATTACAGAAATGTAGTCAATGGAAAAGAAGGTGGGAATGAATGAAATTATCTCCAAGGACAGTTTAGAAAGAATAAAGGAAAAAACAAGGACTGGCCTCTGGGAAAATCACCAGTGTATGGGCCAAGGTGGCGGAAGAGGATTCAGCAAAGAAAGCAAACCTAGTCTAGCGAGTGGGGAGAGAACCTGGAGTGAATGCTACCTCGGAAGTCAAGAAGAAGAAAGTCCCAAGAAAGAGAGAGGGGCAAAAATGTTCACTTTTTAGATGAATAAGAATAAAGCTATTAGAGCTGAAAATTCAGATGCCATGGGACATTTCCACAAGAGAAGAACAGCGTGGGATAGAGGAAGCCAGATGGATGGAGTAAGAAGTAGGAGGTGAGGAAGTGGAAGGGAGTAGAGACCAGAGCAAAGATTCTCTAATGTGACTCAAGATCATTTGGGTGGAGTGAGGAAGCTGTTAAAAAATAGAGATTTATGAGTCTCACTCTCAGAAGTTTGAATGTACTCTTAGCTAGGGCCCCAAATTTACCCTTTTTAAAAGTATCCCACTTTTAATAAAGTCTGGGCTATATCAAAAAGTGGCAATGAAAAAGGTAGAAGATAATGGGAGGACAATGGGGATGACAACCAAACACCTTGTAATTTTAAACTTGCTTCACTTGCTTTACTGCTTTACTCTGACGCAGTAAAATGTGTTGACTTGCCAATACTAATCTGCTTAACAGCTGTGCTTTTTATTGTAAGTTATTTAATTGCCTTTTGGTATAAATCAGTTTGGCCACCAAGGGTATGAGGACTCTTGGATAAACTGAATGTTGATACTTTAGCTTTAATAAATATTTATTGTTTGATTCTAGCAGAACCTAGAAACCAAGTACTTGAGAATTAAAGATAAAATTTGAATTCCTTTCCAACCATCATCTTATCTGTCCTTTCTCATTTGCCAAGAACAAAGGTACTAGTGATAACCTTCTAGGCAATCTTGGCAAAAAAGCCTTTTAGTGTTTGCAATCTTGGGCCTTTTGGGATTTTCAAGTCCTTTAACACTCCCTCTTTAAATCGTTGCCATTTGAATTCTTCCTATTGTATTTAATTATAATATTTAAGGTCATCCAGTGATGTAAGATCCACATTTATTTTTTTAAAGGTATTATTTTTAGAGAGGGGAAGGGAAGGAGAGAAGGAAACATGTATGTGTGGTGACCCCTCATGCACCCCCCCCAACACTGGAGGCCTGGCTTGCATTCCAGGCATGTTCCCTGACTAGGAATCGAAGTGACGACCCTTTGGTTCCCAGGCCAGCACTCAATCTACTGAGGTACCACCAGCCTGGCTCATCAGCCTTTAATTTTGAATCAAAGTAGGTGGGTGGGGGGTCAGGGAATGCTTAATAAGTGAGAGGCAGTGGCTGGGTGGCTCAATCGATTGCAGCATTGGCTCATATACTGAACTTTGCAGTGTATAATGAGCATTTTGCCCAAATTTTTTGGAGGGGAAAATAAGGATGTGCATTGTACATGGGCAGTACTAGATTGTGGGTGCACCTTACACACAGGAGCGCATTATGCATAGCAAAAACGGCACCAAAAGGCTGCTGGATAGAGACCTTGTAGGGACCTATACAGGAGGCAAGTGATCAATGTCTCCTTCTCTAGAATCCATAAACATATCCTTCGGTGAGGATTTAATAAAAATAATTAATCATAATGTCTGGGCGGTTAGACATTTCACGCAAAACCAAAGGCCCTTCTTGGCAGTTTAACCCGAGGTTGCGGCGAGACTGACGAAACACCAGGTCCGTCTATTGGATTGGTAGTTTTCTTCCCAGCTGCACGGTCCCAAAGCCTCTGAACTCACTTCGCTAGTCACTGGCTATTCCAGAATCCATGCTCGCAGCTGCATTATCTAAGGCCTAACTGTTTCCTGAGCACCTTTCCTCTGGTCGGCTAAGACAGAAGCCACATAAACCTTCATTCCACCAAAACTTGTGGTGTCGGTACTAGAAACCCGAGCACCAAGCACTTCCATCAGGGCTGGGGTGGGGAAGATCCACACTTAATTATCTTTCTGTTTTCAATGTTTTGACTACTCTGAAGTGTCAGAGATCATTAATGCCACTTTCCTAAAATTATTCTTTGGCTGTGTCTTAATTATGGATGGCCACAAAGTACCTGCATATACAGGGTCTGTCTGGAAAAAAGTCAAGCCATCGTTAGTATAACAAGAGCATTTTGTATCACATCGATGTATCTCGGGAGGCGAGGAGAGTGGACTGGAAGGCTCATGCGTGAATGATGATGACTTCACTGTATGAGTCAGTGGGGGCAGTAGACGCCACTGAGTGAGCACGTGGACTGTGTGGCCATCACATTCAAAGTGACTGAGCCAGTAGAGCAATGAATCTGCATCCATTTTGCATTAAGCTTGAACATTCCTCCACAAAACTCTTCAGATGATTCAGAAGGCCTTAGCTGTGGGCAACTGGCGATTGCCCCTTCGTCGACAACATGCCCACTCATATATTATGTCTCGTGCAAAGTTGTTTGGTGAAACGTCGAATCACCCAGGTGACTCAGCCCCCCTACAACTCAGATTTGGCACCCTGCAACTTCTGGCTTTCCCCCAAACTAAAATAACCTTTGAAAGAGAAGAGATTGCAGACCCTCAGTGAGATTCAGGAAAGTATGACGGGGTAGGTGATGATGAATGGGAGAACTGTGTGAGGTCCCAATGTGCCTAGTTTGAAGGGGACTGAGGTGCCATTATCCTATATCTAGTATTTCTTGTATCTTCTTTAATAAATGTCTCTATTTTTCATATTACATGGCTGGATACATTCTGGACAGACCTTGTCTATATAGGTAGGCAGCTGTATATGTATGTATGTATGTATGCATATATATATTATGTATCTATAATGTATATGTAATATATTATCTGCTACAAATACAAAAATAAATTTTGTGCATATTGATAAATTTCTGATTTATAATCATCCCTTTTTTTTCAGTTTCTATCTTACAGTTTTCATTGCTTGTTAGATATTTTAGCTTGACTGGCCTGCCCATGTTAGAATCTCAAACACAATGGCAAAAGTTGAAGTGAATATTCATCTCTGTTTACTTTTCAGATGGTCTGTTGTTACTGTGTAGGAACACGCCCGATTTCTGCATGTTGATTTTGTATCTTGCAACTTTACCACATTTTTTAAGTTCTAACAGTTCTCTGATGGAGTCTTTAAGATTTTCTCTACATAACATCACAACATCTGCAAACAGAGACAGTTTTACTTCTTCCTTTCTGAGTTGGATGCCTTTTATTTCTCTTCCTGGACTAACTGTTCCAGCTAGCACTTCCAGCACCAGATTGAATAGACGTGGTGAGAGTGGGCACCCTCTTCTAGACCCTGACATCTTAGAGGAAAAGCTTTTAGCCTTTCCTGTTGAGCATGTTGTTAGCTCTGGGCTTGACATATCTGGCCTTTGTGATGTTGAGGTGCATTCCTTCCACATGCATTTTGCTGAGAGTATTTATGAAGGGGGATTGGATTTTGTCAAGCGTTTTTCTGCGTCTATTGAGACGAGCATTTGATTTTCATCTTTCATTCTATTATGTGGTGTATCATAGTTATTGATTTGTGTTTGTTGAAATTTCCTGGCGTCCCAGACATAGATCCTATTGGATCATGGCATATGATGCTTTTAATGTACTGCTGAATTTGGGTTGCTCTATTTTGTTGAGAATTTTGGACTCTATACTCATTGGGCATTTTGGCCAGGAATTTTCTTTTCTCTTAGTGTCCTCCTTATCTGGCTTTGGTATCGAGGTACTACTGGCCTCATAAAATAAGTTTGGGAGTGTTTCTGCCTCTTTAATTTTTTGGAAGATTTGTGGAGGTTCAGTATAAATTCTTCTTGAAATGTTTGATAGAACTCCCCAGTGAATCAATGTATCTGGTCCTGGGCTTTTCTTTGTTGGGAGGCTTTTGGTTACTGATTCAACCTCCTGACTTGTCATTGGTCTGTTCAGAGTTTCAGTTTCTTTATAAGCTGGCCTTGGTCGGTTGTGTGGTTGTATAAATTTATCTATTTCTTCAATATTGTCCAATGTTGTCCAAGTTGTCAATGTATGATTGTTTATAGAAGTATTTTATAATTATTTGTAGTTATGTGATATCAGTGGTCATGTCTTGTATTTCATTTCTGGTTTTATTTATTTGAGTCTGTCTCTTTTCTGAGCCTAGCTAAAAACTTGTCAATTTTGGTTTTCTTTTAAAAAAAACAGCTCTTAATTTCACTGATCTTTTCTATTGTTTCTCTATTCTCTATTTCATTTATTCCTGCTCTGCTCTTTATTTCCTCCATTCTGCTAACTTTAGGCTAGTTTTTCTTTTTCTACTTCCTGAAAAAGTAACTTAAAACAGCCAATCCAATTTACAATAGCTATAAAAATGATAAAATACTTAGGAATAAATTAAATCAAGGAGGTGAAAAGTCTGTACAGTGAAGCTGATAAGATTTTAATGAAAAATTTGAAGAACAAATAATTAGAAATATATTCTACATCCATGGATGGATCAATATGTAAAATAAGTAAAGAACTTTTAATTGAAATGCATCTTTTAAATCAAACATATGTTTACACTTTGTTTTCATTGTGTGCCTACTATTAAAAACAATACTTTTTGAAATACTTTCTGAGAAACACAGGAAAATAAAAACTCTCATCAATTAATTAAAGATATTATTATAGTTGCAGTAGATTTTTAAAGTTTGAATTATTTCCTTTTTCCCTTGCCTGGGCGTGTATAGCAGATAAAATACTGCTACGAGCAATGTCTGAGATGTTACTGCCTGTGTTGTCTTGTAGGGTTTTTATGGTTTTGGGTCTAACACTTAAGTCTTTACTCCATTTTGAATTTATTATTGGATGTGGTGTGAGAAGGTGGTCCAATTTTATTTTTCTGCACGTATCTGTCTGATTTTCCCAAATCATTTATTGAATAACTTATCATTAGCCTATTGTATGTGCTTGCTTCCTCTGTCTAATATTAACTGACCATAATAGTGTGGGTTTCCTTTTGGGCCCTCTCTTTTGTTCTATGGATATCTGTGGCTCTTTTTATGGCAGTTCCATACTGTTTGCATCACTATGGCTTTATAGGATAGTTTAATGTTATATACTGTAATTCCTCCAACTTTGTTCTTCTTTTTCAAGATCACTCTTGCTATGCAGGGCCTTTGTGGTTCCTTATAAATTTTTGAAATAATTTTTCTAGTTCTGTGAAATAAACCATAGGTATCTTGCTAGGAATTGCATTGGATCTATAGATTGTTTAGGGCATTCTGGACATTTGAATGATGTTAATTCTTCCTACTCAGGAGCAGGGCAGGTGCTTTCACTTATATGTGTCTTCTTCAAATTCTTTCTTCAGCGCTTCATAAAGTATTGAGTACAGATTTTTTAATATCCTTGGTGAAATTTATTCCTAGGTATTATATTTATTTTGATGCAATTGCGCATGGTATTGTTTTCTTAGTTTCCCTTTCTAATTGTTCATTTTCAGTGTATATAAATATGACTGATTTCTGTATATTGATTTTTTTATCCTGTTACTCTACTGAATTCACAGATCACTCCTAGTAGTTTCGAGTTAAAATCATTAGGGTTCTCTATTTACAGGATCATGTGATTTTCATACTCTTGTCTGCCTGTTGAAATCAGATGTATGTAGTCAAACAGGTGTAGTCGGATCCTGGATGTGGACGGTTGCTCCACGAGTCTCAGTTGAGAGGACCCCCGAGGTCCTTATCTGTTGGCACCCACTTTAACAGCTGCTCTTCATGGATATTAGTGTTTTTACCAGTTCCCAGCTGTTTCATCAGTGCTCTGATGGGTAGTTGGGAAAATACATCTGTGGAAAACTGTGCAAGAATTTGTGGGGTAGCCCCCTAGGGTGAGCACTGCCCGGTGAAGGGGAGCACCTGTGAGACACCCACAGGTCCTGCACACTGTCCTCCCAGAGGAGGCGCCTTTCCCTTTTCTCTGCTGGGGTCTGCTGGGGCCTCTGCTTCCTCCCTCTGTGCCCAGGGCTGGTTGCCGCCACACCAGAATCCTGCCAGTCAGATGGAGACAGTGCTGTTTCCTGAGTGTTGACAGTGTGTGGGGCCCCACCAAGGAGGTCAGGAACCTCTGACGTATAGTGTCGTGAGCACTGCCTCTCCCTGGAAAGTGCGTGTGCTTGTCCCTTTGGAAAACACAGACTTTTGAGGGTTTGCTGCATGACAGGGATGTTGAACTCTTGTCTGGCCTTGGGTGTGAGGAATGTTTTTCAGCCTGAGGTTTGTGTTTCCAGAATTCTGCATTTTCTAGTTTTTGTTTTGGGCACAGGAAGAGCCAGCCATTGCATAGCTGGCTTCCAACACTGCATCCGCAGTTAGCAAAGATGTCTCTACCTCGACATTATGCACAAATTGCCCAAAGGGCTTCATTTTTTTATGTCTGATCTCTAATTCATCTGGGATATTTCCTTAAATAACAAAAGTATGTGAGCAAGGCAAAAAGGTACCTATTGTAACATTCCATCTATAGGAATCATCCAGAAGAGGACAAGAAAGACACAGAGCTGATCGGGAGTTGCCAGGGGTGGGAGGAGTGGGCGGAGCACTTTCGGTGCAGGGTTTTCTTTGGGGTGATGGAACATCATCACATCGATAGGAGTGACGCTTGCACAGCATGTGAGTGAAAGTACATCATACAAATGGCATAAGATATAATAATAACAAAATGCTTTATTTAATAATTCCGTAGAAGCCCACCCTGAATTGAAGAAACAAGAGACTAGAAGACTAAGGTCGCAAAGGTTAGATAAAACAATTTCGGGGGAGTGGGATAGCTGGTAAAAATCAGCTCTAGAACTGAATCTAGGGTACATTCTAGACGCATATCTTCCTCCTTGGCAGGAAGAAGGGCAGGATCAAGGAAGGATATTTCAAGCAAGTATTGTAGGTGCAGCTGCATGAGGGCAGCAGCCGGCTCCACGTGGGCCACAGGAGTCTTCTTGTTTCCATGATGCCCAAGAGGCATCCAGGTCAGTAGAATACCTTGGGAGGCTGAGGGACTTGGTTCCTGAGACTCTTGATCACAGACAGTGATCACTGCCTTGAGTGAGCCCTGGGTGGATGGGGCACCCTACCCCTCACCACCAGTGAGGGGCTGGGAACTTCACTCATGGGGGCTTCTCTCTGGCCAGGTGCTGGAGTTGCAAGAGGAGAAGATATCATCAGATGCCTACATCCCAATGGCCTTGCAAACACAGAACAGAGCCACCCAGAGATGCCGATCATAATGTCACCCCCCCAGGATACCTTCCCTGCAGACAGTCCAGCAGATTTCATGGTCTGAGGCCTGTCTTTGCCCCTGCTCAGCGGCTGACAATTCATTCTGTGTCTGGCACCTATTTTTCCCAGTAAGCTGGCCACTTACTCCTTCAATATCCGGCAAGGACCTCGCCCCAGCTCTTACCTTTTGCGCTAGACTCCTTCCTGTCTCCGACTCTTCTGATGGCATCAGGAGGGAAAGCAGCCTGTTTCACCTTCGCCATAAAGGACTTCTTTTTTTCTACAATGCCTCCAAGGCTTGGATATCTCGGGCATATTGTGGTCACTGGAAGGTCCTGGGTCACCAGATAGGTGTCCACCCCTGGGTGAATGGTGTACTCTGCCCGTCGCCACTGGTGAGGGGGCTGGAAACATCACTGCCGCAGGTTCCCATGTGGCCAGGTGCTGGAGTTGTGAGAGCAGAAGATACCACTCTCGTGCCTGTATCCTACAGCCCCAAAACACAGAACACAGCTCAGGACTTGCAGAGACATCACTTGTGAGGTCCCCATCCTGGACTCCCTCCCAGAGAGGGTCCAACAGATTTTGTGGTCTTAGGCCTGTCTTTGTGCCTGCCCATAGGCTCAAGTGTTTGTTCTGTGACTGGCACCTACTCTTCTCGATAACCTGGCCACCAACTCCTCCACCCTCATGTACCTCCCCCAACTCTAACCCTTAGGCCTTGATTCCTGGAACTGTTGCTCTTGTGGTCCAGCCTGCTTGACTGGAGGCAGCCTCCTCCATCTGGGTCACAGGAGTTTTCTTTTTCCACAGTGCTCTTGAGCCTTTGAGGGCTGTGGCATATCCAGGTGGTTGAAGGACATGGTGTCCCAGATGGATAACCGCCACCTGCAACTGCTGAGTTGAGTGAGCCTTGGGTGGATGGGGCATGGTGCCCCTCACCACTGGTGATGGGTCTGGGATCTTCACTCTTGGGGCCTTCAATCTGGCCAGGTGCTGGAGTTGGAGAGAAGATAATCACTCGCATGCCTACATCCCAATGGCCCCGTGAACACGGATGACAGCCAGAGCCACCCAGAGATGCCGCTCACAGTGTTGCCCCACCAGGATGCCCTTCCTGCAGACAGTGCAGCAGATTTCATGGTCTGAGGCCTGTCTTTGCCTCTGCCCAGCTGCTGAACTGCTGAAGTGCTCCCTGTGAGTCTGATACCTACTCTTCCTGAACGTCAGCCACCAGCTCCTCCACCATCCCACCATGATGTCCGCCAACTCTAACCTTTTGGCTCTGATTCCTGGGTTCATCGTTCTTTGGTCCAGTGGTTTGAGTGGCAGCAGCCTGCTTCACCTGGGCACGAGGAGTCTTGCATGGTGCCTTCACTCCTCTGGGTGCTATGGTATATCCTGTGTTGTCTAGAGACATGGTGTCCCAGAAGGCTGACCTCTGCCCTTGACCACTATCTTCAGTGAGCCCTAGGTGGATGGGAATCCATTACTTCACCACTGGTGAGGGGACTAAGATCTGTACTCTTGGGAGCTTTCATGGGACCAGGTGCTGGAGCTGCGAGAAGATTTCACTCCCATGCCTGTATCCTAATGGCCTCATGAACACAGATGACAGCCAGAGCCACCCAGAGATGCTGCTCGTAACATCCCCCTACCAGGACGCCCTCCCTGTAGACAGTGCAGCAGATTTCATTGTCTGAGGCCTGTCTTTGCCCCTGCCCAGCTGCTGGAGTGTTGGGTGTGTGTCTGTCTCATATTGTTTCGGACAAGCTGGCCCCCAACTCCACTGCCATCCCACCACAACCTCCCTCAACTTGAACCTTTCAGCCCTGACTCCTGGGACTGTTGTTCTTGTGGTCTGGTTGCTTGAGGGGTGGCAGCCTGCTTCCCATGGACCCAAGGAGGCTTCTTGTTTCCCCAGTGCCCCTGAGCCTTTGAGGACTCTGGCATATCCTGTGCAGTTGAGTGACATGATTCCCCAGATGCATGACCTCCGCCTGCCACTGCTGCCTTGAGTGAACCCTGGACGGGGGCAGTGCACCGCACCACCAGTGAGGGGGCTGGGGTCTTCACTCTTGTGCGCTTCCATCTGACCAGGTGCTGGGGTTGTGAGAGGAGAAGATATCATTCGTGTGCCTACATCTCAATGGCCCTGTAAACACAGAACTCAGCCAGAGCCTTCCAGAGACACAGCTTACAAGGTCCCCATCCAGGACACCCTGCCACAGCCACTGCAGCAGATTTTGTGGTCTGAGGACTTTCTTGGCCCCTGATAAGCGGCTCGAGTGCTTGCTGTTTCTGGCAACATGGCTGCCAACTACTCCTCCTGGTAACATGCTGGCCGACTACTCTGTCATCCCACCATGACCTCCCTCAAGTCAAACCTTTTGGCCCTAACCCCTGTGTCAGTTGCTCTCGTGTTTTGGCTGCTTAAGGGGCGGCAGCCTGCGCCCCCTGGGCCACAGGAGTCTTCTTGTTTCTTCGGTGTCCCTGAGCTGTCGAGGCATACTCTGGGTGGTCGGGGGACATGGTTTCCCTGACGGCTGACCACGACCCGCAACCATTGCCTTTAGTGAGCCCTGGGTAGATAGAGCACCCCGCTCCTCACCAGTGGTGAGGGGGCTGGGATCTTCATTGTTGCTGGCTTCCGTCTAGCCAGGTACTGAAGTTCTGAGAGGAGAAGATATCAATCATGTGCCAACATCTCCATGGTTCTGTAAACACAGAACTTAGCCAGAGCCTTCCAGAGACACTGCTCATATGGTATCCACCCCCACCCCGCCCCCCTCCGTTGACCTTTACCGGGAGGATTTAGTATATAGCTGGTTAGAGGCAGTCTTTGATTTGGGTTGTACACTTGAGTGTTTATTTTTTCTCTGACCTGTTCTTCTCACCAAAACTCACCTGCTTGATTCCCGTCCACCTCTACTTCCCCCGCCTTTTCACCCTTTGACTCCATCTCTGGCATTCAGGTTGTCTGGCCCTTTGTGATTCATGCGGGCAAATTGCTCCATTTGGGGATTGTAACCCTCTTTCTGTGGAGCCTGGGCAGCTTCAGGCAACATGTTCTTTTCTTTCCCTGAAAGGGCCCTGGTTCCCCAGATTCCTGGGTGATGACAGAGATTTCAGGGTTGCTACCAATTACCATCAGTGTCATTGGTATGGAGTCCTTTGCCCTCACCGGAGGAGGTAGGCCCTGGTTCTTCCTCAATCACTTGTTTTTTCAGAACGGCATTTGAAGTCTCTAATGACAGTGGCTGGGAGCCAGCTGGGAGGCCTCTAGCCCTACTCGGCCCTATTCGCTGTTGCTTCTGCCTACAGGACTTTCTGCTTTATCGTCAGATCCAGCCCTGTGTTTGCACAGACCTCCACCAGGAAAGTTAGATTCACTTCCAGGGCTCGGGATCAACCTCGTGCCGAGGGCCCCATCCATACTCCACATCCACCCTGCCAGGCTTGACCTGGTGTGTGAGCATGAGTGGCCCATCAGTGTTCTCATCAGGTCCTCGTAAACACACAAACACACACACACACACACACACACACACACACACAAGTAAGTGTCTTAGGGCTGCTCAGGTGTAATCTGAGTGGTGGCCTGGCCTGAACAAAACCACCCTGGTCTTGCCTCCTTTAGCTCCATATTTTGCCATGAAAAGGGCCATAGGTGTCTTGTGACCCTCCATCTCCGGCGTCTGCTTTTTCCTTGAGTGCCTCCTTTTAGAAGGTAATTGTCTTAGAATGTCTACAAACAGCAGCACAACATGTTTAAGTGCTAGAAAATCCCAAACCAACTGACCAGGGTAGGGGCAGCTTTAGAAGATGGTTGTCTGGTCACCAGGCTTCCAAGTTCCCTCAGACTCTTTTGTGAGGTCACTGCCTGGGCCCCTTGCTTCAAGCATCTCCTGACAGCAGAGCAGTGACTTCACTTCCTAATGACCAGTGGCCTTACTACACTGAGCAGTAACATGCCAAGACTGCCCCTACCCAGCTCACTTGGCTAGAGACAGTTGCACCAGAGGCTGTCTTGTTGTCTGCCTGCCTCCCTAGGCCACTGCAGGTGCAGCAACTGGTTGATGAAGACTCTGTCCATGTCTCCACCAGTGACGGGCAGGTGCGCTACAGCAGCAAGGGCCAGAGCAGGCCATAAGTGACTGTGGCCACCTGGGGGTCTGGGAAACCAGGGCCCCTGGATGCATGGAGGAGGATTCCTCCTCCGAAAACACCCAGGATCTCCAGGCAGCTCATGATTTCTAGCTGCAACCTCGAGCATGGGCCCCTGTTAAATGAACTGAGCCAGATGACCTGGGGCCCAAGGAGGCAGAGCCCAAGGTGAAAAGGCTGGGAACTTGGCGTTGATATGAGGAGGGAGGTTGATGTGTGCTTATGGGGATGGGTCGGTGCCAGACACTTAGGGAACAGCTGTAGAGGTTGATCAGGAGCAAAGAGTGGCCTCAGAGCACCCATCCACTGGACTGCTGGTGGGGAGGTTATCCTGGGGCGGGTCCTGAGCTGTGGCTGCTCTGGAAGGCTCTGGCTGTGTTCTGTCTGTAGGGGCACATGGAAATGTGGGCATGTGGGGGATCTTTTCTTTTCTTGCAACTTCAGCGTGAGCCCAGGAGGCAGATTGAATCCTGCTTCAACACCTGTTATGTGTGCTTAGGAGCCCAATGCAGGAGCATACCGGGAGGTGGGTGCTGCCGACCTAAAGGGTGTGCACCTCCAGAGGTCATGCCACCTCTAGCAGCTGCACCCGTCCCAGCTCTGGAGCCCAGGCTACCTGCGCAGCACCTCCTGACCTGACTGAGGCCCCATCAGCCCTGCCTGGAGACCCCTCCCTTGAACCTGCCCTGGTTCCTGCCCCAGAGGAGGGGCTGCCTCTGGAGAATGTGTCAGGGTCAGCTCCCGAGCCGCGTGTTGGCCCTGCTCTCCCTCGCCTATCAGAATCTGTTTTACCTCCATTCTTTAACTTTGTCTTTGTTTTATTTGTCCTCCATGGTATGATTCCATTTTTTTCATTACTATTATTTGGGGTTTATCTTTTCTTTTTTCTCTTTTTATGCTTCATTTTTCCATGGTGTGATTCATTTTATGTTATAAATAAAATTTACTGTTTATAATGTAATGTGTGCCATTCCTGGTCATGAAAAGAATTACAGTTGTGGCCATGGGGGTTGTGGAGCAGCATTAAATGCAACATTTAATAAAATGTGAAGTCAAAGCAATGCTGTCTTTGACCTTGAAAGTGGAGTAGGAAGAATAAAGGAATCATTATCTAGCAAGTATTCCAATTTGCAGTAAGAATTCATAATGTTTTTTGGCAGAGCACTGAAATTACACAATGAACATCAATGAGATATTAAAATAAGAATGCAGGAGAAAGAGGAAACCATGCTTAACTTTTAAAGAATACAGTTGGGTGCTCACCTAAATGACTAGTTTTGTGTTTTCTTGGTAGACTTGGATGGCAGATTGCCTCTCTGCAATTGTGTCACAGCTACTATTGCAGTTAAGACACCTAAAATTCTGGGATCCATTGAAGTCTGGTCTCATCAGCATCAGAACCGCGTAAGGAAAGCAAAAGCAAAATACAGATTTAGGAGGACAAGGGAAGAGGAAAACCGGATAGGACGGGAAAAGCACTCATAAGTGGTGCCGCTGAACGTTGCAAACACACCAGCTTTAGGGAACAGGCAGGCTGGGACCACTGTTGTTCGTGAGTGGGCAATGGTTTAGTTGGCTTCTTACCTGAGCTAGGAGTTCTTGAGATCCCTAGATTCATGTGTTTTGTAGAGAACGAACAAACAAACACACAAACCTATTTTGTGGAGTGCTGTGGAAATTTTTTAGAGATTAATGTTTTATTGAAATACAACATACATACAGAAAAGTACACAGACTGTCATGCAGAGCTCAGTCAGTGTCCACAAAGCGAAGGCAGTCGTACGCAGGACCTGAAACAGACGGTGACAAGACAGACACCCATAGGCCTTCCTGGTATAACCACCTAAGTGCAGTGGTCCCACATGTTAACCACCATCCTGACGTCTACGCTGTTGGGTACTTTTCCCTGCTTCTGCAATTTATATTAGCATAATCATACACAATGCTCTTTCTCTGTCTTGCTTATGAAATTTACACCTGTTGTGTGTAATAATACATCGTACATTCTCATTGTCTATAGTATTTTTTATATGAAAAGTTAATAGTAATACTGTTATGAACACTCTTGTAAATGTCTTATAGGGAACAGAGTTGCACATTTTTTTTCGTTCATACCTAGCAGTGAAACTTCTGAGGCATATGGTAAGCATCTTTGGTGGAAACTGCTGACTAATTTTTCCAAAGTGGTTTTATGTGTATTTGTTCCACTTTCTTCTCGTCCTTGCCAGTTCTTGGTATTCTCATTCATTTTTTTTTCTAGCCATAATGGCATGTGGTAGTGGTGTCTCACAGTGGTTTTAATTTGTGTTTCAATTAAAGACGTTGAAACAATTACCATATGAGCTTACCTATAAGTGTAACCTAATCAATAAAACAAACAAATGAGCAAAAACAGAGCCAGAGACATGGAAATAAAGAACAAACTGAGAGTGGATAACATGGACAGAAGGGGAAGGTCAAGTCAAGGGACAAGTATAAAGGACCCATGGACAAAGACCAGGGACGGGGGAGGGCAGGGGAGAGTAATGTGGGAAATTGGGGACAACTGTATTTGAACAAAAATTTTAAAAAGAGAATATAATAAAAAACACCTTTAGATATATTCGCTGACTCTTCAGGTATCCTCTTTTGCAAAGAGCTGATTCAAATTTCTTACCCAGTTTCTTTTTATTGGATTGTCTTTTTCTCATTGAGTTTGGAAGTTCTCTTCGTTCTGAATATGAACCTTTTGTCAGTAAGATGTACTGTGAACAACTTCCACCCTGGGGTTTTACTTTTCATTTCTTAATGATGTCTTTGATGAATAGACAAGCTTAATTTTCATATGGTACAATTCATCAATTTTGTTACAGTTATGGTTAACGCTTTCTATGTTCTGTTTAAGAAGTCTTTTTCTACCCAAAGATCATAAAGATATTCTCTTATGATTTTTTTCAAAAGCTCCAATGTTGTAGCTTTCACATTTAGATCTACAGTATATCTGGAACTTATATTTGCATGTAGTATAAGGTAGAGGATTGGGATTCAAACATTTCATTTTTGTATATCCAGTGGTCCAGCCACACTGACGAAAAACTAGTTTTTCCCTAATTCATTGAGTGTTACCTTTGTCACAAATCAAATGGATTCTTTGAATATTTGATTTAGCCTGTCAAATTTCTTAAAAAGTACCGAGCTGGAATTCTGAAACATTAGTTCAAAAGTACCGATGCAACCCAATGCTCATTGTTTATAGTAGCCAAGAAACATTGTTTATAGTAGCCAAGTGCTGGAAACAGCCTAAGTGCCCATCAGTAAATGAGTGGATCAAAAAACTATGGTACTTTACACAATAGAATACTATGCAGTAGAAAGAAAGAAGGAGCTCTACTTTTCGTGACAGCGTGGATAGAACTGGAGAGCATTATGCTAAGTGAAATAAGCCAGATAGTAAAAGACAAATACCATATGATCTCACCTATAAGTGGAACCTAATCAACAAAACAAACAAGCAAGCAAGCAAAGTATAATTAGACATATGGAAATGAAGAACAAAATGACAGTGACCAGAGGGGATCAAGGAGGGGATAATAGGGGAAATAAGGGGAAGGGTGAAGGAACATATATAAAGGACCCATGGACAAGGACAATGGGGGGAGGTGGGTAGGGCAGAGGAGAGCAATGGGGAAAAAATGGTGACAACTGTAAATGAACAACAATAACAAAAAATGCCCAGGAGTCTTTGATTGGGATTGCTTTGAATCTACAGATGGATTTTGGAAAATTTGATATTTTTACAACAATGAATCAATCTTGCAATCTATAAGTATGGCGGCATATCTCTTCCTATATCTATATTTCAATTTTTAGAGTATTAAACACCACTCAGTGGATGTATTCCTAAGTAATTGATGTTGTTTAATGCTATTTGAAAATTTATTTTTAGTTGACTCAGCATATATAATTACAAGTGATTTTGTATATTGACTGTATCCAAGGACTTTGGTAAATTCCAATAGTTTGTCATCTTTTGGATTCTCTGCACTCATAATCATGTTTGTTATTGGCCAATAAGAAAAGATTTATGGTTTTATGTTTGTTTTCCTTTCAAATACTCAGACCTGTCATTCCACCCCAACTCTGGTTCTGTCACCCCGCCATGGAGCCCAAGTCCAGTCCCCCGCACCCCAAGGGCTGGAGTGGTGAGAGCAGGTTTCTCGTCTCCTCTCTCTCATGGAGAGACCTTTCAATTTTCAGTTACATATGTTTTCCATAAATCTAGAAGGGTTTTGTGTCAAAAAATGTGAACTTTATTAGGTAAGTTTTTTATCTTTAAGTGATCTGAAATTTTTATAGTATCTTTTCTTTGTCAATCAGGAAGCTTTTGCCATTTCTATCCCCACGTGAAGAAAAAATAATTGTTTCTCTGACCCTAAACAAACCATGCGAAGTTGTCTTTCGAGGTGAGGTCTGAAATTCTGAAAGCTGCTATCAGGTTAAGGGTGGTACCTGGCCGTATCATTTGGCAAAATGGAAGAGAAGACACAAAAGGATTTAGTTATTTACCAAGAGCTGGTCAAAGGTCATGAGTATGTCACCAAAATCTGTCAGCATATACCGGCAACAGCTGAAAGCTAAAGCGGTAGCAACCCTTAAAAGATCTGGGGAGTCATGCACAGGGCTAGGGGTCTCCTACCGTTAAAGGTGTTTCAAAAGAGAAATATGTTTCTGCTCAAAGCAAAGGCTNCTTTTGCCATTTCTATCCCCACGTGAAGAAAAAATAATTGTTTCTCTGACCCTAAACAAACCATGCAAAGTTGTCTTTCGAGGTGAGGTCTGAAATTCTGAAAGCTGCTATCAGGTTAAGGGTGGTACCTGGCCGTATCATTTGGCAAAATGGAAGAGAAGACACAAAAGGATTTAGTTGATTACCAAGAGCTGGTCAAAGGTCATGAGTATGTCACCAAAATCTGTCAACATATACTGGCAACAGCTGAAAGCTAAAGCTGTAGCAACCCTAAAAGATCTGGGGAGTCATGCACAGGGCTAGGCGTCTCCTACCGTTAAAGATGTTTCAAAAGAGAAACGTGTTTCTGCTCAAAGCAAAGGCTGGGAACAGTTGAAGACTTCAGGTGTTGTTCTGTTACCTTTTAAATATGTCTGCCCTCTGTAATTAGATAATATTTAATTTTAGAGGTAAATAATTAATGTTTGGTCTCTATTAAAGTTCTATCATTCTAGAAAAAGCAAAACCCAGTCATTCCACTTATAGAAATAATTAATGTTTGGTCTCTATTAAAGTTCTATCATTCTAGAAAAAGCAAAACCCAGTCATTCCACTTATAGGAATATGTCTGAAGAAACACAAAGCTGATTTGAAAGAATGTATGCACCCCTATCTTCATTGCAGCATTATTTACAATAGTCGAGATTTAGAAACAGCCTGAGAGTCCATCAATGGATAAGTTGATAAAAAAAAAAAAAAACTGGAACAGTTACTGAATGGAATACCACTGGGCTATAAAAGAAGGAAATCTTGACTTTTGTGACAGCGTGGGTGGGGCTGGAGAGTCTTATGCCAAGTGAAGTAAGCCAGTCAGAGAAAGACAAATATCATGTGATGTCACTCATATGTGGAATCTAATGAACAAAATAGAAACAGATTCATAGATACAGAAAACAGATGGACAGCTGTTGGAAGGGATTTGGGGGGCTGGATGAAAAAGTTGAAGGGATTAAGCCAGAACAATACAAAACAAAACAAATCAAAACAAAACACTGCATAGACACAGACAACAGTCTTGTGAGTGCCAGAGGGAGAGGGAGTGGGTGAAGGTAGAAGAGGGTAAAGGGGCTAAATGGTGATGGATGGAAGGAGACATGGCTTGGGGTGGTGAACATACAATACAATATACAATACAATATATATACAATATGCAATACAATGATGTGTTATAGAATTGTATACCTGAGACCGATATAATTTTGTTAACCAATGTCACCCCTATAAACTCAATGAAAATTTAAAAAATCTGACCTAAGTGTCTAATACATTTTTTTATTTTTTATTCTTTTAAATATATTTTATTGATTATGCCATTATAGTTCTAATTCCCCCTTCATTCCCCTCCACCCTGCACACCCCCTCCCCCACCATTCCCCCCCTTTAGTTTATGTCCACGTGTCTCAAGTTCTTTAGATTCTATATTTCCCCTACTATTCTTGCCCTCCCCCTGTCTATTTTTTACCTACTGTCTATGCTACTTATTTTCTGTACCTTCTCTCTCCTTCTCTTCCTCCCACTCCCCTGTTGCTAACCCTCCATGTGATCTTCATTTCTATGGTTCCACTCCTGATCTGGCTGTCCTCTTGGTTTGCTTTTGTTTTAGGTGTGGTTGTTAATAACTGTGAGTCTGCTGTCCTTTCACTGTTCATATTTTTTATCTTCTTTTTCTTAGATAAGTCCCTTTAACATTCCATATAATAAGGGCTTGGTGATGATGAACTCCTTGAACTTGACCTTATCTGAGAAGCACTTTATCTGTCCTTCCATTCTAAATGAAAGCTTTGCTGGATAGAGCAATTTTGGTTGTAGGTCTTTGGATTTCATCACTTGGAATACTTCTTTCCAGCTCCTTCTTGCCTGTAAAGTCTCTTTTGAGAAATCTGCTGACAGTCTGATGGGCACTCCTTTGTAGGTGACTGTCCCCTTATCCCTTGCTGCTTCTAGAATGCTCTCCTTTATTTTAATCTTGGCTAATGTAATGATGATGTGCCTTGGTGTGTTCCTTCTTGGTTCCAGCTTCTTTGGGACTCTCTGAGCTTCCTGGATTTCCTGGAAGTCTATTTCCTTTGCCAGACTGGGGAAGTTCTCCTTTATTATTTGTTTAAATAAGTTTTCCACTCATGGCTGTTCCTCTTCCCCTTCTGGTACCCCTATGATTCGGATGTTGGAGTGTTTAAAGATGTCCTGGAGGTTCCTAAGCCTCTCCTCATTTTTTTGAATTCTTGTTTCTTCATATTTTTCTGTTTGGTCATTTTTTTCTTCCTTCTGGTCCACTCCCTTTCTTTGAGTCCCAGTTTCCTTTCCATCACTATTGGTTTCCTGTGCATTTCCCTTCATTTCAATTAGTTTAGCCTTCATTTGTTCCTCTAATTTGTGACTAAAATTGACCAGTTCTGTGAGCATCCTGATCACCAGTGTTTTGAACTGTGCATCTGAAAGGTTGGCTATTTCTTGGTCACTTAGAATTATAGGCTTTGGGGCTTTGAGTTCTTCTTGAGTCATATTTTGGTCCATTCGCACCTGTGACCTATGAGGAGCGGAGCCCTAGGTGTTCACCAGGGCGGGGCAACTCAGTCGCTGGGTTGTGATGTTGTATATGGGGGCAGGGTCAGAGAGGGGCAATGGCAGTCCCCTTTACTGCTTCCTGCTCCTGAGGCCTGCGCGGTTTGTCTCACTGCTCACTCCTTCACTGGTTTATCTGCGCGCGAATGTGTGACTGTGATCGCCTGCCACCTTGTGCCCTCACTGGGTCCGTCTGTTGCTACCCCACACCTGGGACCCGCCCACGGCTGCCTACACACCTGGGTTAGGAGATCTTTCCTGCTTGACCCTGCTCTGCTGCTGGCTTTGCCCCTCTTACTGGTCTGGGTAAATGGTTTGTTGTTGTTGGACTTCCATGTAGTTCAATTTTCTGTGTTTTGGCTGCATTTTTGTTACTGAAACTTTGTTGACTTTAAACTTGGTTGTGAGAGAAGGCACAGTCTTTCCACCTATGCCTCCATCTTGGCAGAAGTCTCCCCAATAAATTTTCGAATATTACTACAAAAAAGAGACAGGGAAGCAGTGAGAAGGGCTGTAAAGGCTGTGCCTTTACTCGTTGTGTGATGGCAGGACGGTCTTGAGCCTCTCTAAGCTTCAGTTTCTTCCTTTGTAAAATGGAAATAATACAAACAGCATTAAAATGGAAAGAGAAACAACAATATGGGAAAACATACTTGCCAATGATACCCTAGACCAGGGTTTGATCTCCAAAATATATAAAGAATGACTCCACTCCAGGAAGACAAAAACCCAGTTAAAAAGTGGGCAGAAGACCTGAACTGACACTTCTCCAAGGAGGACATGCAAAGGGCCCTGACACGGATGAAAAGATGCTCAGCATCACTAGCCATCAGAGAGATGCAAATTAAAACCATGATGAGATACCACTTCACACCAGTCAGAATGGCCATCATAAACAAAGCAACAAACAACAAGTGTTGGAGAGGTTGTGGGGAAAAGGGGACCCTAGTTCACTGTTGGTGGGATTGCAGACTGGTACAACCACTATGGAAAACAGTATGGAATTTTCTCAGGAAATTGAAAATGGAACTGCCTTTTGACCCAGCAGTTCCACTGCTGGGATTATACCCTAAGAACCCTGAAACACCAATCCATAAGAACCTGTGCACCCCAATGTTCATAGCAAGACAATTTATTATAGCCAAGTGCTGGGAGCAACCTAAGTGCCCATCAGTAAAAGAATGGATCGAAAAACTATGGTACATTTACACAATGGAATTCTATGCAGCAGAGAGAAAGAAGGAGCTCCTATCCTTCATGACAGCATGGATGGAACTGGAAAGCATTATGCTGAGTGAAATAAGCCTGGTGGTGAAAGACAAATATCATATGATCTCACCTTTAACAGGAACCTAATCAACAAAACAAATAAGCAAAATATAACCAGACACACTGAAATAAAGAACAAACTGACAGTAACCAGAGGGGAGATAGGAGACAATAGGGAGGGGAAAAGGGGGAAGGGTTTTCAGGAACAACTGTAAAGGACACATGGACAAAACCAAGGGGGGTGGGAATTGGGAGGGAGGTAGGGATGGCTGGGGTGCAGGGGAGAGTGGTTGGGAGGTGTAAATGCAGACAACTGTACTTGAACAACAATAAAATAAAAAAAGCTAAACTAAAAAAGAAGAATGTATAGAATTGTCTGAAAAATTGAATTAGGCAATGCATGTAAAGTGCTTGCCGAAGTACTTGGCACTTAGTAGTGGTTTTTACTATCATATGCAGATTTGCCATGTGTCTGAGTTGAAGATTTAAGAAAACGCCCACCTCAAGTTGCTTACGTGCTGGTTATAAAGATAGTGTAGAGAAACAGAATGGTGGACGACTTCATGGCAGGGGCGGTGACTTTGTATGTGTGTACAAATTTCTTCAGTTACGTATTTCTGTGCCATGATTATGACATCTTTGATGGAGGTAGTGTCATCCCTATTTTCCTAGTCAAGCAAACTGGAACCCAGGCTTAGTGGCATCATAGGTTTCAAAAGGTAAGAGCAGCAGAGGCAGAATTCAGGCCAAGGATGTTTGACGCCAAATGTGGTATTTAGCATTCGATCTACAGCTCCATCCACTTCTAATAGCTGGTTATGAGACCTCCGAAGGGCCCTGTCTGATTTGGAGGTTTCAGGATATGATCTCACCTGTTCTACTTGTCTAATATTCCTATTGAATCAGGCAAGTTAGGGAAAAGGACCATTTCCTGGCTCCCAAGAAATTGCAATGATTATTCATTACAACCCTCTCAGAAAGGGCTGTGAGTGTCATAAAAACCAAGAATTCTCCTTTCTCTTCCCAAAGAAATGTATTAAGGGAGAAATATATGTATTAATTATAAATCTCTTAAACAAAATGATCAGTTTAGAGGCAGTTTATTTTACTGATTAAAACTATAAACACAAAGTGGCCCTAGAAGTACCATTTAAGGCATTAGAAATAATTCTGCAGAGAAATTCATGCTTCTTTCAGGGGTGAATCATTCCATAAATATCCAGTGCTTGAAATGGGAGGAAGTGAGAGATAATAACGTGTTCTTTTTGGCAACTTAAAAACTGTTGACTCTCTACTGAGAAATGCTCTGGCTTTTTGTTTTCCTGTGAAAGTAGGTGACTTGATGTGATGTGTGCCTAGGACCCTTTAGAACTGAGGAACTTACCCAGCTATTGGCTGCTGTTGGCTGAAGAAAACCACCTCACCAAGTTCATGTTCCCTTCCGGAGGGTAGCATCCACTGACAGATTGGTACCAGGTATAAAGACCCAGCCCCCTCATCCCAACTCAAAACAACTCTGAAGAGCTGCTCCAGCCTCAGCTCCCTGTGAGTCAGCTGGAGTGTCTCTTGAGATGGTATCTTAGCCCAGTGTCTCACTCTGCTCAGTTCTGCTTTTTTTCCTTACTTCACAGTTAGTAGTCCCCAGAAGACTTCTAAATGCTAATCTCTGACTTAAAAAACGGAATCTGCCCTGGCTGATGTGGCTCAGTGGACTGAGTGTGGGCCTGCAAACCAAAGGGTGGCTGGTTTGATCCCCAGGCAGGGCACATGCCTGGGCTGCAGGCCAGGTCCCCAGCAGGGGGCACATGAAAGGCAACCACACATTGATGTATCTCTTTCTTCCTCCCTCCCTCCCTCCTTTCCCTTTTCTTTAACAATAAATAAATAAAATCTTAAAATATATATTCCCAGCACAAAACCCCTGAGTCCCACAGAGCTTCCCACAGTGGGAAGCTCTCACTGTTTTGGGTGGCAGCCATGATCAGTGGGCACAGCGGGTATAAATACTGATAAAGGGGAGTGGCAATTCTGAGTGTAGAATACTGCAGAGACTCTGGACAAGACTTTGGAAGTTATTTAGACCAGTGGTTCCTACACTTGAGATGTGTATCAGAATCTCCATAAAATTAAAAAAAAATCTGACTTTCCAGATGTTTCTGAATCATAGTTTTGGGGGGTTGGAAGCCAGGGTTAAAAAAAATTAATTCCTTAGTAATTCTGATGAGACCAGTCCGTAGGTCAATACTTCAAAAAGCCTGATGGAGAGAAAATTCTTTACAGATGACAAAAATACTGAAATCTCAATGCCTGAATTTTTGCTGTATGTATTTATAATGACTGAACGTGAAGGTTCTGCAGAGTGTGAAAGCATGTAGAAGATGCTGGGCGAAAGGAACGAATGAGAGAACAAACCAGCCATTCACGTGGAGGTGACTGACTACTGTGCTGTGGAGGCGGGTGTGTCTAACAGCCCATGCAACACTAAGCAAACATTACTAGGCTCTCTGGGACCCATACAAGGCAAACATCCTAGCAGAGCTGCCCCTACAAAACACAGATTGCCACAGGAATCCATACTGAGTCTTGCACCATTTGAGGCTTTTCAGTCTGAGTGTGGATGGCCGGTTGTTGCTGCAGTGGGGTTTTCCACACACAGGGAGAAGTTTAGCTAGAGAGTCCAGAACGATCTATGATGCAAGATGCAGATGAGAAATTTATGTCTTCAGAGGGAGAGAGGACAGTTATTTCAGTGGCGTTGCTTAAGTCAGGCTTGAGAGAATTTAGCCGTGATTTTCAGCTGATGAACCTTGGATTAGGGCATGACCTTTGCTGGGTCTCTAGTCAAAAATGAAGGAATGCTTTAATATTTCCCCTATGTGTTAAAAAATTAGCTATGGTCAATCTCAGAAGGAAGGGATACTCCAGGAATGACCTTCCCTCTCCATGTGGTACATGTGTGTTACACGCATGTTACATGTGTATAAGATGCATGTAAGATGCGAGACAGCAGAAGTGGTCTTTCCCTCTGCCACCTCATGCCCTGGGCAGTTCACATGGGTTCCTCTGGGACTCTCCTTGGGAAAGCAGAGCTGTTTTTCTGAATGGTATTCAATCTTTTTCTCCAGAGATGAGCTCAGAACAAAAGTAAGGTTATATTTTCTCATATTACAACTCAGTATAGGTCACAGTGGAATTAAGTGGAATACTTACTTGAATCTTTTTATGAATGGCATTACTTAATGAGTTTTTTATGGAAGATACAGTGTTTCTTCACTTATTAGCAACAAAAGGGAAAACTGCTTCATAACCATTGAAATAGGGAATTTATGTATTGAAAGCCCTGCTGCCTATTCAAGTGATTGTTCAGTGGCTGTTCCCCAAAAGCAGATAATCTACCAGTATTCGGTCTCAAGGTATTGCCTGCCCTTAAAGGGCTCAGCGTTCAGAATTATGTGAGTGGTCATGTAAGCCTATATAATGTTACAATTGTCTCCCAGAAAAGCAACCATTTGGGAGGAGCTTATTGTCAGGGTAATATTTTTAAGGCAGAAATTAAGTTATTTCAATTTGAGTTCAGCAATTGGGAATTGAAGTGTGGTGTAGTGAAAATAATGATGAAACAGTAATTCTGGTATTGATGTCATTGCTTATTTAGATGTGTGATCATCAACAAATCTTTTTTCTGCCTGAGTACTGGAGTTTCTTTATCTCTAAAATGTTGGGATAGGTTGTCTTCAGGAACACTTTCAGTTGTAAAATAGAAGCTCATGTTATCTGAGTGCATTATGTCCTTGAATAGCATTGTTTCTTTCAATGTTATCTCATTGTAACTTTGATGAGATGCCATAGAAATTTAATTTCTGTTTATATCAATTAGCCTGTGGTAAAATTGGTTTCATTATATACTGTGTGTTTTTTAAAGATTTTGTTTATTTATTTTTAGAGAGAGGGGAAGTAAGGGAGAAAGAGAAGGAGAGAAACATCAATATGTAAGAGAGGTATCAATTGGTTGCCTCTTGCATGCCCTCAACTGGGGACCTGGCCTGTAACCCAGGCATGTGCCCTGACTGGGAATCGAACCTGTGACCTTTTTGTTTGCAAGCCAGAACTCAATCTACTAAGCCACACCGGCCAGGACTCATTATATGTTGTTTTGCTTAAAGTAGCAGAACCTGTTAGCATTAAATGAAGACTTACTGTATTTGCTTTAGGACTTATCAATGAACCTATATTTTTGGTTCTACTACATGTAGATAAAAAGCCATGAATCTATTCTCTTAACCACTCTTGCTGATAATAACTGTTGTAGAATACTTTGAGGATTACAATGAGATAATGTTTTTAAAGTAATAAGCACAATGCCTAGCTATAGCACAGAACATGTACAATAATGTTATTTTTTGTCATATAAGTTTTCCCTGTCATCTGTCTTCCTGTTGGACTGTTTACTTTATCACTATGTAGTGTCCTCCTTTGTTTTTTGCCTTGGTTCTAAAGTCTATTTTGTTGGATATAAATACTGCTATGCCAGCTTTTTTTCCTTTTCCCAGTGCATGAAATATCTTTTCCCAACCCTTTACTTTTAGTCTGTGTGTATCTTTTGATCTGAGATGGGTCTCTTGGAGGCAGAATATATATGGGTCTTGTTTTTATATCCAGTCAACTACCTTATGTCTTTTAGTTGGAGTATTTAAGCCATTTACATTTACGGTGATTCTTGATAGATACATATGTTATGTCATATTGTTAGACTGTTTTCCTTTGTTTTTTTCTTTCTCTTTTTCTTCCTCCGCCTCCTCCTCTTCCTCTTCTTCCTCTTCCTCCCCCTCCTGCTCCTTCTTTTGCTTTGATTTTAAATGATAGCCTTGTTGGGTAAAGTAACCTTGGCATTGGGTCCTTGCTTTTAATCACTTTGAATATTTCACACCTCTCCCTTCTGGTCTGAAATGTTTGAGACTGGAAGTAATAGCTGAGTGATCAGATGATAGTCTAATGATCAGGGATGTCCAACCCACCACCTGCAGGCTCCATGTGGCCCTGGATGACTGTGAGTGTGGCCCAACACAAACTTGTAAGTTTCCTTAAAATGTTTTTTTGCTCATTAGTTTTTGTTAGTGTTTGTGTACTTAATGTGTGGCCCAAGACAACTCTCTTCTTCCATGTGGCCCAGGGACACCAAAAGGTTGGACACCCCTGGTGGTACGCCCTTATAGGTAACTACTTGCTTTTCTCTTGTGGCTTTTAGTATTCTATCCTTGTCTTTAAGCTGTGTCATTTTAATTATGATGTGTCTTAGTGTAGGCCTCTTTGGGTCCAACTTGTTTGGGACTCTCTGAGCTTCTTGGACTTGTGTTACTTTTCTCCTTCACCAGATTAGAGAAGTTTTTGGTCATTATTTCTTCAAATAGGTTCTTGATTCCTGGCTTGCTCTCTTCTTCTTTTGATATTCCCATGATGTGGATGTTGTTACACTTCGTGTTGTCCAAAATGTTTCTTAAGCTTCCTCACTTGAAATTTTTTTTCTTTTTTGCTGTTCTGCTTGGGTCTTTTTTCCTACCTTGTCTTCCAAATCACTGATTCTATCCTGTACTTCATGTAACCTACTGTTTTTTCCCCCAGTGTATTATTTATTTCAAATATTGCATTCTTTATTTCTTACTGGTCCTTTTTTATGGTTTCCATGTCTTTTTTCACACTGTTGAGTATCCTTATAATCACTTCTCTAACTCAGTATCTGATAAATTGCTTGCCTCAGTTTCATCTAGTTCTTCTGGAGAATTCTCTTGTTCTTTCATTTGGGATCTATTTTTTTATCTTTCCATTTTGGCCGCTTCTTTGTATTTTCTGCCTTGAATGTCAAACTAATCAACTGCTAAACTGATCAGTTGTTAATCTAACCAATCTGTAATTAGCAGCCCAGCCCAAATACCTATGGGTCAGGCTATTGCTTTCCCTCAGGCTGATGCCACTTGGAGAGGGGTGCCCTGCCTGAGTAAGATGGCCTCTGCAGTAATGGGGAGTGACTCAGCTCAGGGATCCAGGTGGAAGTTCCCTCAGTTCTCTCCCCAAAGCCACCAACTGCAGACTCTCCTCAAGTGTCTATAGTCCACTCTGCCCTCCCTCTGCTGGATCCCAGGGTAAATGGCTGCAATTGTGTTTTTTGGGTGTGTTGGCCCTTTAAGAGGCTCTCTGAGCCTCCAGCCATTTTTTGCTGACAGGCAGAAACCCTGCTGCTTTTCACAGCTGAATGTTATCTAGGTTCCCTTTGGCTGTGGTGTTGCAGTGTGGGGAGCCTAGCTTGGGGTTTAGACCCCGCACTCCCGGGGGAACCCCCCAGCTGCTGAAATATCCTTTTGGCACTTCAGCTGCTGCCCGTGGGTACCCAGTTAGCCCTCTTGTGCCTCCTTCACACTCCCCACCAGTCGTGTTTGGTGAAGTGGCTTCTTCCGTCTGTCCTTGGTTGTAAGGCTTCTCTCCAGCGAGTGTTCAGTTGTTATTCTGGATGATGTTACTCAGTTCACTTGTATTTCCAGATTGGTCCTTGGAGGCGGTGAGCATAGCTTCCACTTACCCCTCTGCTTTCTTGGATCTCTATGAAGGGAGTTTTATTTAGTGGTTAACATAGACGTCTTCTAGTTTTAGAAAATATGAGTGAGTGCTTCATGAAATCTGGGTTAACATAAAAGAGGCTATATATTAATCTTAAGAGGGTAAATGATTGTTATATACCTCTTAGATACAATAGGAGAGAAAAAGGTTGATAGCTGAAGAGACAGAATAGTGGCAAAGAATATGGTCCAGAAGTCAAAAGTTCTGGGTTCTTGTTCTGACTTTAATATTTACTAGCACATACATTAAAGTCTTTCTCTTGTGTTTAGTCTCTTCATCTTTGAAATGAGTCTGATGATATATGATTTGCCTTATACCATTGCTTGTTAATGGGATCCCATGAAATAATTGTTGTCAAATGTGTGAAGTTCCATATAAAAAAGAATTTCTGGGGCCCTCTCTCATGAATGTCAAGGCTTTGGGCCATTCTTGATACTCTGGGATGTGTACAAATGAGAGTTGGAACATCATAGATCCTGGTGGTCCTAATTATCTTAGGGAGGGTGGATTAGAGGAGGAAAACCAAAGGAGCCCATTTCCTTTTTTCTAAATTCAGAGAGTCTTGGCTCATNATCCCATGAAATAATTGTTGTCAAATGTGTGAAGTTCCATATAAAAAAGAATTTCTGGGGCCCTCTCTCATGAATGTCAAGGCTTTGGGCCATTCTTGATACTCTGGGATGTGTACAAATGAGAGTTGGAACATCATAGATCCTGGCGGTCCTAATTATCTTAGGGAGGGTGGATTAGAGGAGGAAAACCAATGGAGCCCATTTCCTTTTTTCTAAATTCGGAGAGTCTTGGCTCGTTCTTTTGGAAGTCCTCTGGAAATTGAAAATGCATTGGGTCCTTATAGGTGGCTGTTTTCTCTTTGGCCCTGTCTGAACTCTCTCAGACAAAATGAGGTTCTCTTGGAACAACTACAAGTGCAGGAAGTGAGTCAGGATGACTGAGAGTAGCTAATGATGCAACGTGATGTAGATCCAACAAAAATATGTTCTTGGTGTAGAAATTTGTTATGGTTAGAGAATAAACTCACATCTTTTGTGAGAACTCAGTCAACTAGTCGTGGTATTTTTGGAATGAATATTTTCTATAAATCGTCAGTGAAGATACATACCCAAGAAGACCATATTTCATGGAGGACATAGCAACAGCAGGACTCACCTGGTCTGTTAGAGTTTTCTTCTGACCAATTCACTGTCTAGTTACTGCTGTTCTAATCCATTCTTGACAATGCCAAAGAGTTACACTTCCAAATCTGCTTGTGCTACTTTCCCTGCTTAACTGTTGCTTTTAGATTAAGGTCTGAACTCCTTAGACTGTCATATGCTAGAATCTAGGGCAGAGATCCTGTCTGCTATGTTTACTGCTATGCCTACATTATCTAGGATAATATCTACTACACAGTTAAGTGACCCAAAGTATTTATGTGTGAGTTAATTGATAAAGGACCGTTATAATTTGGCATTAATCCACCTTTCCAGTTACATTTCCTGTCTGTCCTAGCTCCGCCTTTTGGGGACAGATTGCTCACTGTTCCCAAAGTTAGTTTGCTTATCTCAATCCATGCCTTTATAATACTTTTCTCGCTGATTCAAATAACTTCCCTTATCACCTGTGTGTCTGAAAGACATTCAATTGATTCTTTCATATTCAGCTCAGTTGTCACCACTCTGTAATGACTTTCCTGACCCTCATGGTTTCTCTACATTTGCGTTCTACTTTTTTTCTACAGCGGTCACACTTGGAATGCTGTGGAGCAATTGCTTCCTAGTCTGTCTCTCTCACATGGTCTTATCTTATTCATCTTTGTATTCTAGTTCTTGGACATAATAGGTACTTAGTTAATGTGTGTTGAATGATCAAATGTGTGTATTTTATGATGAACCAGGTGGCTCAATGATTTTGTGCACCATATTCTCTCCATGGGCTATAAGGAAAAAAAACTAGAAGGAAGACTTAAAGGTCAAACTAGACACTATGCCAAAAATATTCCTCTGTTCTTGATTTTCAGGATGAGAACTAGCAACATGTTTCTTTGTCACAAATATTATGGCCTCAACCACTAATCACAGGTTTAAACTCTGGTGCTGATGAGGTTTGTTCTCCCCGTGAAATACCCTCATTTGGGAGAAAATTCTTTTCTGAGGGTTTTGATTACATCACCAAGCTCTGGCTCAATATTTCACGTGTTCACGAAGGGGACCAGTTGACAGAAGATAATGACTCAGTGCAATTTTTTTACTGCTATGGGAGAAACAATGAAAATTATTTGTATACTGGATGATAGAATTTTGCACAAAGGACTAGATTATGCAAGATAGTGAATGACTCAAACAAAATAACACAAGTTAGCATCTGACAGAGTACCTAATACAACAATATATTCAAGAACAAATTGCCTGGAAAATGAATTCTTACTTGTTTGAATCTTTATCGGAAAAGAATGCTTACGGCATATAGTAGAAATGGAGACATATTTCAAAGTTAGGCAAAACCCTAGAGAATATTTTTCATTTCATTTCTGTTTTCCACGTTTCACAATTACTAGTCATAAATAACTCTGTAGTTGGTTAGGACTACTTTAATGATAACCAAGACACAGAATTGATTAATGGCTTGTTAGCATTGTGAGAGCTGGGGACAAAACTGAATGTTCCGGATGCTTAGTGAGATTGTTATCAAATACTGCCTGTGTTGCCAAACCACCAGATTATGATTACTGTGGGATATTTGAAGTTACTTTAGGACCAAGTCCTTTACTTTATTACCCCTTCACTGGTTAGGTACATACTCAGAGTGTAGTTCATTCCTAGTTCTCTCAAAGTAGATTGCTCCCACTCTGCTTTTTCACTCTCGGTTTTCCTACCCGGGTGTATGCCCTGGTTGGTGAACAGGGTTCAGGTTATGTACGTGTTGCAAGCTCTGTGCAAAGGAACCCTTCTCTGTTGTGAGTGCTTCAAGGTTGGCTGTATTCTCCCTCTGTTCCATCTTTGGTTCCCATCGTCACAGCTAGTACAGTCCACTGAAAATAAAAAGAAAGTAAAAAGATGCTTACTGTTTCCTAAAGATTTGTTAGGAGCCTCTGCACATGCCATTTAACTTAACCTACACAAAAGTCTTAGGAAGTGACTATTGTCATTCCTATCTTGTTTCAGGGAAAATGAGGGAAGACAGATTTTGTTATTTGTAAGAATGTACTACTGGTATTAATTTGTTCACCAAATATTTATTGAGCTCAGTGCAAGACACTGAGTTTACAGTGGCCAAAAAGAAGTACTTGCCTTCCTGGAGCTTATATTCTAGTGGATATAAGTTACAGAGCCTTTTTAAAAAAGATTTTATTTATTTACCTTTAGAGGGGAAGGGAGGGAGAAAGGGAGAGAAATATCAATGTATGGTTGCCTCTCACGTGTCCCCTGGTGGGAACTGGTCTGCAACCCAGGCATGTGCCCTGACTGGGAATCGAACCGTGATCCTTTGGTTCACAGGCCTATGCCAGAACCTTTTTTTTAATTGTAGAAAGGTTTTTGAAAAAACGTATTTGTATTTATACTTGGTTAATTTCTGAAGGAGTTCTAGAGCCCCTGACATCAAGACTGATATGTAGCTGAGCAGCCCAGACTGTAAGATTCTTGGACGTCAGCACAATATCCATTAAATTAGTGAACTGAGTGGAATTCTGACAGCTAGAATTTATGCTTATTTGCTATTCCTTGTTTTCCCCTTGGTGGATGTTTAAAATGGTGAATACCTATGTGTGGGTGGAATAGATGGTCAGCCAACTCCTAAATTAGTTTTGCAGTGACTTTTCTCTCCCCCATATTCCCACCAGTACTCACTTAGAAGGCACTGAAATTTCTGGATCCAAAGAAGCTTTAAATTTACATGATATGAAAACAAGTAGTCATGTAACTTGTCATTAATATCTCAGTACAAGTTAGTTTGTCAGATAAAAAACAGTAGTTGTTTTGGCTAGGGGGATCCAGGTCAGAACTATGTGCCAAGAAAGTGGAAGTCCAGATAGGTGCTTCTGACTGAGGCTACTTTTTCTTTCAGGGAAGCCAGTGTGCCCTAAGTAACTAGGACAGATCACAAGGCTGGGGCGGTGGGGCTAAAATGTACATGAATGCAAAGACAGAGTTTGAAGGAGCTTTGGATGTTTTAAGGGAAGTGTGTGTGTTTCACAGCTTTGCCTACGGCACAGTTCATATCTAGGAGTTGTCATTTGTAACTACTAAAAAAAACAAAACCCTAAACAAGCAGGAACTGAGTGAAACTTGTGTTTTTCTTTGGATTTGGCTGCTAAAAGACTGTGCACTTTATACAGTGCTCTCATTTTATGGGACCCCACTGTAGTTCTTCTGTTAGCTGGGTCAGCAATACATTAGAAGGCCCGTGTGGTATTTATTCACTATCTACGAGGATGCTCCCGGGCATGGGTAACCACGAAAGTCCCTACTTTTCCGTAGCTCCCGTCTTTCACTTGAAGAGGAAGCAGGGGAAGAAACAGATGCTGTTGCTTCATCTAAGCTGTCAGAGTAGCTCTGTGGTCTTAAATTAAAGCCTACTGAAGAGAAGGGGCACTTAGAGGCGGGAAGAGGGGTTCCGCACAGCTAGCTAAACTAAACGAGAATGCGATTCTTAATGACTCTTGAGATAATGCTGCGGACAACAAGGACTGCAATGTTTTTGAAAAGGAGCCTGCAAATCCAATAAAAGACGAGAAAAGAGATCTCATTTTCTTATTTTGGAAGCCAGCAGGATTTCCAGCTGCATGCAATTTCAGGAAGTAATGTGACTGTTTATTCAATAATACTTTGCAAGTTTCCTGGGAAATGATGGAATAATTGTGATGAATTTAAATGACTATTGAAATACATGTCATACTACTTGCCAAGTGTTATTTCTTGTCTGTTCAACCATATTAATTCATTCTAAAATGAAAATAAACTTTTAGTAAATATTTTATTAAGCATATTTTCCAGGAGTGAAAAATATATTATCAAAATTCAGATTAGCAAAGGCAACCCAATTAAAATAAATGTTTATTGAGTGCCTAGCAGGCATTATGCTAGATATTAGAAAAATATAAAGAAACTTTTTTCCCCCCTGAACCAGTGGAGCTTAGTGTCAGGTAGGAAAGACAGATATTGAAATAGTGGGGCACATGTACACAGGTAACATTACAGTGTTGGCAGGTGCGGTATAGTAAAATGGGGTTATGTGGACATCTGGACATCTGGACATTCATGGAAGGCTTCCTGTAGAAGTAGCATTAAAGCTGAGACCCAATGATGCATAGTTGTTAGCTAGGTGAAGATGAATGGCAGGAGTCCTCAAGGATGGCTGAGAGCATCTTTCAAAGCCTGCAGTGGAGGGGAACAGTACAGCAAATGGGACTGGGTGGGGGCTGGTCAAGGGTCCATGGCACAAAATAGGTTGCAGAATCAGAGGTTAAACCCTATTATGTTTGTAGACCACATGGCAAATCTTGTTCCCTATTTTAAGTGCCATGAGCTGCTATCAAGGGGTTTTAATAGCAGGGTTTGGGGTATGGTTGATACCATCATATCTGTGCTTTGGAAATATGACTCTGGCTGCAGTGGGGAGGTGCACTTACAGAGGGGCAAGCGTTTAGGTGGCAAAGCAGTTATGAGGCTCCCGTGGAAGTCATGATGAGAAGGAAGGTTAGCTAGGGCTGTGCTGTGGACAGGCTGTGTGGTTCGGTTTAAAATGAATTCACAATACTTAATACCAGAGTCCCGTCTATGCTCACACCAGCAAACACGTGTGTAGCTGGTGGCTTGTGCGATGTTTAAGAACCTGTTCTTCAGAGTCAAGTCCTTGGTTGTCTTCTCTTGTTCTGCATCGGGAAGACAAGTGGGTTTTTAATGCAGGTGCCAACTCTGGTTCGTTGGTAGTGGATGCGGGAAGAACAGTGTAGAGGTTTCTGAAGTCACCGTGGACTCGGCAAGAAAGAGTGCTCCGGTAGCTTTGTGATGCCTTCCCTGAGCACAGCGTGGAGTAGCTGCAACTTGCTGTCTCAAAATTGACTGCATTATCTTCCTTCCTCCAGATGATTATGTATTCAATGTTGACTGCTTTAGTTAGTAGGGTCACGGCTCCTAAGCTAGAAACGTCAGATGCATCCTTGCTTCTTTGTCTCACCTTGCTCCCTTGTGCTTTTTGGTGTGTACTTATTATTAACTGAGGGGATATGTGGGAATCCGAGAATAACAGTGAATAATTCACAGCATCTATTTATTAGAGCAAGTGGCTTTTGGAGCCCAGGCTTTGGCAGGTCTTTCCACTCGCCCACTCACCACAGCTCCACACGCCTGCCTACCACTTGCTGTTTCAACTCAAATTTCTAAGGATGATTGCTGATTTTGTTTTCTGGCCTTGACATCCTCTTCACCTTAGCAGAAATCTCTCACTCTTTAAAATTTGGTTCAAGTGCCCTTTGTTCTGATAGCATTTTCTAACCAACCCAGGGTATGATTTGTATATTCTGTCTTTATCCACCACCTAAATGCTTTGCTGGGCTCTCATAATGATTTTTACCTTCTTGATTATACGACTTATCAGTGTATCATAATATTTAATTATCTTGACGAGTGTATAAGCTAGACTGAGCTCTTTGAGGACAGGGTCTGTGTTTATTCCTACAGCGTCTCTGTTACCTGTGCTACAAAGCAGCACTTTCTACCCATTTGTTGAATTAACAATGACATGCTGCCACACTCCAGGAAGTGATCTGTTTCCTTAACTGTAGGAAATCTGTGTTACCAGGACTGCCTTCTTCATAGTGGCAGTCACTCCAGGGACTCCCGTGATCAGGGAACAGTCTGCAGAGAATACATGCATATGAGGAACATGTGGTCACGGAGGGTCAAGTGCATGCTATTGATTGTGTCACAGGGGAGGTTTATGCTATTGCAAACATGATTTAGAAACTCTCAATTATATATGCTGCAGGTGAAGTATAGGGTCTGTTCACAAGATATCCAGCTATATAATATATAGGAAAGATAGAGACATTTATTGAAGAAGATACAAGATACAAGAAACATTGTATATAGGACAACAACACCTTAGTCCCCTTCAAAATAGGCACTTGGGACCTCGCAGTTCTCTCAGCATCTTTTCCACTGTTCAAATACTCTGCAAAATCCTTTGTTAGAATTGCCATCAGATGCCCGTCACATTTTCCTGAATCTCATTGATGGTCTGAAATCTCTTCCCTTTCAAAGGTGATTTTAGTTTTGGAAAAAGCCAGAAGTCACAGGGCGCCAAATCTGGGCTCTAAGTGGCTGAGTCACCTGGGTGATTTGATGTTTGGCCAAAAACCTCTGCACAAGGCATGATGCATGATTGAGCAGGTGTATTGTCGTGATGAAGCTGCTGATCATCAGTTGCCCGTAGCTGCGACCTTCTGAATCAGAAGAACATTCGAGCTTAATGCAAAATTGGACGCAGATTCATTGTTCCTCTGTCTCAGTCATTTTGAATGTGATGGCCACACAGTGCACATGCTCACTCAAGGGTGTCTACTGCCCCCACTTACTAGTACAGTGAAGTTGTCATTGTTCACAAATGTGCATTCCAGTGCATTCTCCTTGGCTGCCAAGAGATGTGATTGATGTCGCACAAACCGTTCTTGTTATATCAACAATGGCTGGACTTTTTCTGGACAGACCTCATATATTTTTATGTTAAAGTAAGTGGTTAATTATTGAGATTTGATTGATTATTAAAGCAATGGTCTCTTGTTTCCATCTATATTGATGATGCAAATGGAAAACATAACTAAAATATAATTGCTCTAAAAATCAGTAAAAAAAAGCAATTAGCTTGAACAGCTGGAAGCCTATTTTGCTAAGATATGTATTTATCAATCTTTGAGTAATATTGGTTCACTATTGTTTTACTTAGGTAAAATCTTAACGTCACTCAAATCTCAGAGGAGGAAAATTTGTTTATATTAGATATTTTTTTAATGCCCTCTTCTTTTCTCTTTTTCTTCCTCACAGCTTTACTCACACACTTAGAAATCTACACTATAGAGTATCAAGTAATTGCAAGGACCCAGGATGGAAAAATAGACAGGCAGTTTAGTAAATTATGTAGTAAATCATATAAATCCTAGTTCCTGGGCTCAGATTGCCTAAGTTTGAGTCTTAAGTTCAATGGTACTTGCTGGGTGACCTTGGAGAAGTTACTTCACCTTTATGAACCTCATTTGTAAAAAGGGATTATAAAGATACATCTTAATGCTGTAGGATTAAATGAGATAACACAAACTTCTTAGAAAAATGCTTATAGCCTGTCATCAGCAGTCAGTTTTTGCTTTCTCCCCCTTCTAGTCTTGAGGCCAAGTATAAGTATTAATCCTTTCTTTAGAAATGATAGTAAATTTTCATTTTTTCCCACTTGTACTAAAAAATTATACTGACCTATATTCATATCATAACATAGATAATTAGTGTCAAGATCCCTCATGTGTGCTTTGATTAATGTTTCTTAGTTTTTTAAATCTATACCTGAATTCTAGGACCCAGACTTCAGCTCTCATTGAAGAAAGAAAGTGTCTATAGCCAATGAAGAAATGTATCCTTTTGTTAGCATCCTGCTGAATTCCTATATGTCATGCATTTTTCTCTTGGTCGCACTTTATAACAACCTCACGTAGGAAACTTTGAACTTCTAACAGCCTCACACAAGAAAGCAGAAGTCATTAGGTTTGTCCGTTCATGGGAGTATTGGACCAAATATCTATTAACTAGTGATTAGATTAAACGGATGTAACCTAGATAACCAGAATGGGTTCCTGCAGTCCCACACATACTCTTGACATGGTGTGGGATGGACTTGAGCTGATCCAATATTTTATACATGAATAGAGGCTATTTCATGGTTTGAGAGTAATTTTTCTTAATATTATGACTTCTTTTCCAATTCATTTATACCACACTTTGCTCAGTTATGTTGCCTTTTACATGCTGTATAAAAGCAAATTTGAACTGTGCCTTGATGAATTATGGTAAAAAATACAAACTGGGAGGTATGAGTGTTTGTGCATATGCACACTCATACTTGTTAAAAAGTGACAACCTGTGATGACTTCTCTGTGTGTAGATGAAAACACTAAACTGCTATTAAATTTTAAAAACTACACTGTACATAAATAAGTCACTAAAGCTTGTGTTCCAGAAAAAAACAGTTGGGTGTCACATGGGCTGGTAGAATCTAGAACAATGATGGACCCACTAAAGAAGCACTTTAACAGGGAAAGTCTGTTAGGGAAATGCAGTATGAATTACTCTGGAGAATTTTTTTGAATGAAATTACAAGCTCTATTAGAAGGTAACGGGGAAAGTTTAACTCTTTTACAAAACGTTTGAAAACTTTTTGAAAAATACAGGATCCGGCACAAATAACACCCCCTTTTAATTACAAAATCATAAGCATGTGATTCTGTAAAATAACAATACTCCACTCAAACACATCATATAACATTTTAGGTGAAGTGTTCAAATTAAAACCATAATTTGTTACACCCATATCATTACCCTACCAACCACGCTCAAGCAGGCCTTACTTTTCTGCTGGACTCTGTATTTTAAAACATAGCCATCAAAGAGTCACTGTAGTACAGGAATAATGTTTTTTAATTCAGGGAGAATTTGCTTAGAGGTAGAAGATAAATAGGGAGAAACAGACACTTCTGGAAGTGAAGAAAACTTGAGACTTGGAGAGAGCGAGTGAAAGGCGCACCTACCCGGAAACAAATGTAGCCTGCTTCTAAAAGCCCACTTGGTGGCGGTTTCGTCGTTGGAGAAGCGGGACAGTGAGCTGCTGAGAGGGCTAGTAACCGCTGCTGGATTGTCTGTATTCCTGCAGGGTAGGCAGTGGAACGTTCCAAGGGCATTGCCGTGGGGTCCGTAGGGCAGCTTAGAATCAGGTATCAAGAGCCGGAAGGCTCCCTCTACAGGCAGCAGCCATTGGGAGTGTGTCAGTGTTCCAAACAATAGAATCTAACACAGCTGAACTATGTAGGAAAGACACTTACTACAATATATTTGCCCCATCAAAGACGGCAGTAGACGTAGGGTGTCTGGTTCAGCCACTAAAAACCAGTAACCACTTAGTGCGGACATTGCATTCTGTCCTGGTCATGGCAACTTCATGGATGTTGCTCCCCTGGACCCCAGAAGTTCTGGGATGTCTGACCCTGAAAAGCCAGGCACCTTTGCTACCGTGTTCCCTGGAAGGTGGACTATGTCTGCATCTGCTTTCTCATGTTACCAACGTCCATGACTGAAGTCCTGTGTGGGTGCGTGGTGCAGCACAATAGGCTGCCTGCGAGCTTGGAGTTCTGGCTTCTGTGTTGAAAAGACTGACCTCAGAATGTCCACAAATGTTCAGAAAAGAGTGCTCACAAGATGCTGGATTGCCACAGGCTTGAGAAATATTTAGCAGACCCCCCAAAGTGGTAGTCAGAAGGCATGGGGGAGAGGTATTACAAGCTTTCTATGCCAACCATTTAATTAATGCAGTTTTGTCTTGGTTAAACACAGTAATAAAATACTGTAATACTAATGTGTATTTTGTTTTTTAGATTATATTAAAAGTGGAAAGATAATAAAACAAAGACTAGAAAAGTGGTTGGACTATTACCTTGACCCTTAAACCCCAAAATGTTAGAATGAAAAACCACTGTGAAGGTCATTCAAAGATGAGTATGAACACATTTTGTGGTAATGAACTTGCAACCCTTGTTTAGATAAACTCCACAGTTTTCTCCTTCGCTCTTTACTCGACCACGCACATAGTGCTGCCGTAACAACTGTAACATTTTCTTTGATATATTTTTCTCCCATGCCTGTCTCTAAGTCTGTTGTACATAGGGTCGAGTACCAGAACATGGCAGGAAATTAAAGTACTTGCTGAATAAAATAATGGCATCAAAGGAAACACAAGGATGTCTGGGGTATGCCCATAACCTTTTGGAGACAAGTAGAATCATGAACCACGTTCTTCCAGAGCTACCTTCGGTGCTGCAGCGGGTGAGAGTATGTGCGCAGCAAGGAGAGGGGGTGCGTGGTATGACCGCAGGGGGGTGGGCGACGGAGAGGTTGGCACGTCTAGACTGGTCGAGAGAAAGACCTCTTCCCGAGTTTCATTTTGCTTTTGACTGGGCGACTGGTCGGATAGTTCTTTATGTGTGGCTAGGGCAAGGTTGCCGCGAACACCTCGGTTAATCTCTTCTGCACAGTTCTGTTTGTGCCGTTTCTCAGAATGCAGTTGAGCACTTTCTACAGCACATTTTCGAGTCTGAAGTAGAAGACTTCGGGTTGGGGGCAGACCTGGCACACATTCCAATGTGTAGACAAAAAGCAAGTGGACTACCTTTAATCACCTTTGGGAGAGGACACAGGTGTTTATTTTAATATAGCATGTTGGGATATTAAAGACACTCCTTCTGAATAAAAGGAAGTGTCACTAAGCCTTTATTACAACCAATGAAATGATGCCTCTAGAATAGAGTATTATTGATGGCTTTATTAAAAACACTTGTTACCTAAAAGCATGTTGTAAGCACCCGTTTCCTGCTAGAGGTGACACACACCTCAGACAGGATTGTGTTTCTGTGTAATTTCACGGAGTGGAATATCCCGGAGTCAGTGCCTCAGACGCCAGAGGGAAGCTCCTGGCGTTTAGGGCCACAGCTGAAGATAGTGCTCAGGATGTTTCGACTCCTCTCTGTAAAGATTAGAATGGTGTAGTTCCAGGAAAAAAACCTGTAAATTATTTAACGTGTTTTCAGCTGAGAAAAGGACCTTACTACTCCATTTTTGTCTTAGCTTCCACAAAATTAGGAGCCCGGTGCGTTGCCTATGTGCTAAGTTCCCAAAGCCCCGCAGGGGGCTGGCGCCCCAACGTGTAAGTTCTAGTTTATTCTCAGTGTCAAAGTTCCTTAAATGTAAAATTCTTTGACTAATTTATTGTCCACATTTCGACGAACTGTCTTCCACTCTCTTCTACTGTGTCAACCTGCAACCCTACTTTTTGGACTCTGGTTAGAAGTGCTTCCTAGAATGCTAGGAATGCTATTAACTGTGAGAACTTGATCAAGCGTAAACTTTCGGGCCCTCAGTCTTTTTCTCTACATAATCACAAACATATTTTGGTGCGGATGTCCATTTGATATATTCAGAAAGCAAATTTGATTCCACCCCTTTATCATTTTCAGTCCCTACTAGCATCCCTTGGTCCAGGGGAAAATGCCTATTTTGGGCACCTGTCCGTTGCCGTGTTTAGGGCCGCCTGTGGCCAGGCCAGCTGCTCGGCTGGAGGGTGAGTGCCATCGCGGGGCGTGTGGTTCCAGCAGACACCAGGACTGTGCTTCATTGGGTTACGTCAGCCTACGGTTTATGGTTCAGTGTTCACTGCTTTGTTGTTGACAGCTTCCACTGGGCCTTTTAGTCTTACAGCAAACAGCACACGAGTGAAGACACGCGGTAGCTATTTTCCAACTATCAAAAACTGAGTGATCTCAAGTGATTTGTGAAATGGTTTGCCTAGCCGCAGCGGGTGTCTTGAAAAACAAATGAAATAATATGTAGGAAAATATTTTTATTGTGGAATGTAATACAAACATAAGTCACTCGTGGTCTGAGTTTGACCGCTATAGTTGATCTGTGGTGGTTTTCAGTGTTGAGTAAGGATGAAGCATGGCATGTTTTACACAAACTAATTTCCTCTAAGTTGTCTATTGTCGTTAACTTGGTGTAAACGCCCGGCTGGTTTCCTGCATTCTTGTGGATGTGGTTTCCGCGCTCTGTCATTATGCTCTGGCGAGGTTGGTGGAGGTATGCAAGCCGACCTAAAGACATTCTCAGAGAACCGGAGGCCGTATGTGAGCCTCGGGCAACTGCATTGTTACATCCTGGTACCAGCGATAAACATGGTGTGAAGATAGGACACTGGTATTAACCCAAATGACTCTCTGATGGTGAAATGGTTTTAGTTTTAAATACAGTCTGTGAATCATCGGCAGTGTGGCCCACTCACCCCATCCCCATTCACACACAGGGAAACCGCACGAGTGGTATCTTTCAACAGAAAAATGGTAATAAGTACACTCCACCACGCCACCACCAAGAACCAGCCCCCTGCCCACCACCACCAAAAGAAAAAAAGGTAAGTATACTGCTTTTTTTTTTCCTGTATAGAGTTTGTCAATGTCTAGGCCTAAGTTTGTTTAAAGTAGATTGGTTACTTGAGTTCATATTTTGATAATTGGCTTTTCCAAACAACCTCAGAGGGTGGCAGCATAGAAAGCAAAAGGCCTTTAACGCCAAGAATCTGAATTGTTCTGAGACTCTGTTTACAAAGCAGGTAAGGAGGCATAAAAGGCGAATGCCAAAGACCCTTAAGAGCTGTGCCAGTTTCTCTCTTGTCTTCCTGGTAATATTGAATCTCATCTCTTTAGAATGGTAGTTTTCTCCTGGTTAAATGTGTTCTGCCCAGGAGGTTTCATGTACTGTTTGAATAAAAAGCATTCGCGTTGCCTCATATACCTCCTTAGATGATTTCAGGATTGTGCTGGCGTCATCCAGCATTTCAGGCAATGGGTTGCTTTTTCCCGGGATCATCTTACATTTACTGAAGTAGGTCATTTATTGGAACTTTTTGCTTTTATTTGAACTATTCTTTGAGCAGCTCCATTGCTATAGAGAGTTCCCTTAAAAGAGAATCTTTCCTGAGAGAGATTTTGGGGGGGCATTTAAAAATAAGAGTGTGCCGGATGGCTCAGATGTTAACATCCCAACACCTTCCTAAAGGAGAGATTCAGTAAGTGCCTCTGCCTGGCCTTGGTCTGTCTGCTGACGTCAGTGTGGAGGTGCGAAGTGATGATTCTGATACGTGACTTCCACCTGTCTCCTCTTTATTCCTTAATCCAGCTCTGTTAATAGAGCTACCCATTAGTTGTTGCCAAACTGAAAAAAACCTTGATGATTGACACATTTCCTACTGTATCAACACTCCAAAAGTGCTAGTTTTCTCAGAACTTTTACAGAAAGATGCTATCTACTCGCTTCTGGACCAGACAGGTTTATTGCTTTTTGGTACAGCAACTATCGTATGATAAAGTTGAAATAAGGCACTTAGTGAATTCAGGGAGTGATATATACTCTAGGATATTTATGATTTGTGTATTTTGACAGATGATTCTTCCATTTAGGGTCTATATATCAAATTATTGAAGAACTCAGGGTTTTCATGAGTCAGGGTGTAGACTCAAGTTTTCGAAGCTATTTGTGAAGTAGCAATTTTACTGAATGTTAGACTTTATCAGATAACCTTGGCCAGCAGATGGCACTCTTACCTTTGTGCTTACGTCAAGGACGCGGTTGGGCTTGCAGTGGCTTTTCCCTTAGCTAGATCTCAGAAACTGTTGAGGATTGCATTCTCCTATTTTTATTCAAACACAGTCTTATAACAAAGGAATACAGTTATTTTTATCATTCTATAGAAAAGTGGATGATTGGACGAAACCGTGTCTATAGATAGTCTGTTTAATTATTTGTTAGCACGTGAGATATATTGTTAAGATCCACATGGAGGAAAAGGGCACTTCCCACAAATGTGAGTTCTGTATTGTATCAGTTCTTTTCTTCTTTTATTTATAACTCAGAATCTTAATCTGAGAAATCCAGCTGGGTGGACAATGGAATGAGAACAATATCCCTCTTTTCCTTTGTTTTGGGGATTTGATAGGATTCCTGGAGACACAGAATTTTGGTGCTACAAGGAACTTGAGGGATTGGCTAGTTGAATATACAAACTTTTAGGTGAGGAAACCCCGGCCCACAGAGGTTAGACAGCTTGTCCAATCTGAAGGGAGAAACACCCACTTTCAATGAAAATCACAAAACAGGTCTTACTCTCTTCAGAGCAAAGATGGAGCAGGTACTACCTGAGACTGTGTGATTGCATATTGATCGCTGCGCTGTTCGCTGACAGCATGAAAGGTAAGGGAGCTTTGGCCATTGACCCACTGGCGGAGAATGCTGCCTTTGCCATGCTGTGTCGGCTTTTGCTTTGCTTCATAAAATTTCGCATAAAGCAGCTAAGATTCTAGAAATGCCTCTCAGCTACACCTACGCGTCCAAGTGAGGTAAGAGGATATAGCAGAAGCAACCTTCCCGCGTGGTACTGCTAAGGTAAAGAGGGCTGAAACGTCTTTCATCAAATATGATTTATCCAAAGAGGGGTGTCCCCAAACCCTAAGGTTCTTTACACATTGTAGGTATAAAATGTCAAAGCCAGCCTTGGCTGGCGTAGCTCAGTGGATTGAGCGTGGGCCTGAGAACCACAGGATCTCAGTTCAATTCCCAGTCAGGGCACATGCCTGGGTTGCAGGCCAGTTCCCAGCAGGGGACTCACCAGAGGCAACCATACATTGATATTTCTCTCCTTCCCTTCCTCTCTAAAGATAAATAAATAAAATCTTTTTAAAAAATGTCAAAGCCCTGAGCCAGCTAACTCAGCCTAGCTTCATGAGTAGTTAGTTAGCTCAGTTACAGAGACATCCGTGGAGCTAATACTCACAGGGATGCGGGGGTGGGGGGGGTGGGGGGGTGTTCCACTTAGCCTGAGGCCAGGGAGCGCTGGGAAAGCCCTCCTGCCACAGTGAAGGGACTCCACAAGCTTCAGTACGGCAGGGAGCTGTCACAATGTCACTTCTTTATTGTTCTGCATCAGGTTAAATATTCGTGCCTGCATTCACCTGGCTAGCAGAACATTCAAATGCAAGTCGTTTTCTGGAAAACCTCCTTCCTGTGGCCCTCCCCCTACTCAGAACAGCAAGAGAGCCGAGGGGCTGGAATGAACCGGAAAAACTGGACAAGGGGGACCCTGTTCTCTGTCCTGGGTGGTAGTTGCTGAGGTGTTTGCTGTTCAGACTTGTGTGGCTCATGAGAAGGTGGTTTGCCACCAACATTCCCTCCCTCCGTGGGACAGGGCCTGGCCCCCTTCCCCAGCTGTGCAGTGTTCAGTGTCCTGACTGTCACACAGAAGCTCTGCCGCGTCGTAGGTCGTAGGTGCAGTGAGGGACCAGCGAGTCAAGTGTCTTCTAGTCCTGGCCTCCCACTTTCATTGAGGCCGTCACCCCCAATCACAGTCCCTGAAGTCCTGTGCTTCCTATAAGATGAAATTTACACCTGCTGCCTACTTTCTCCTCAGGAATCCTTGAAAATTTCCTGGGTCAATTTAGGGTAAGTGCGTCATTCTAATCACCGATAATGCTAATAAGGACTGTTAAGGCATGATCTACAGCACTAAGCACCCACCCCACCTTTTTTTTTAGTGCTTCTTGATGTATCTCCTAGATAAGGATCTGAGATAAAGGCAGACAGCTAGAAAACTTTCCAGTGAGGCAGAGGAAAAAGATAATTTCTTACACACTCACCCACCTCCCCAAATGTTGGTATAACAGCTGGATTTCGGGGATGCACTTCCTCTTCTGTACTCATCCTGGTGTCTGCATTTCTGTGGGTCACGTGGCTCATACCAGCTTGTGAGAGCTGACTGCGTTTTCCTTCCCAACACTGTGTTGTGTTGGGGGCATTGTGACAGTAGCTTGAAATTAGCCACAGTGAGTGTTTCTGAGGAAGAGTGAAGACTAGATATGGTAGGTGATTTCAAACATTTGTTGGCACCTCACTGCCTAAAAGTCACATCTGAACCAGTTTACTAAATAAGTTATTTGTAAAAAAATGACTGGGGAAGACAGAGATTTTATTTCAATCTCACTTTAGAAGCGTGTCCATGGGGAGAGCTGTTCATTGCTTCCCTTCGGCATACGCGGATAATAATTTAAAATGCAACCTCTGTGCTTGTTTAATAAAAGTTAATGGCCTGCGCGCCAATGATAACATATCTTCTGAGTGCCACAGTTTTGCTCTCAAAAAAGAAAATACAAGGCAACAAATAAGAAAGCCTTTGAATCTATGTCTTAAAAAGGAATACGGAGAGATAATACGGCGTACCATGCAAATTCTATTGCAGATGACCTCTATTTTTAGGAAGAGCTATCTGTACCATAATGGTTATGTTATTTTTAAACCCACCTTCTCCCCCCCCAATTCTGTCAGTTAAATCTAAATTACTTTGACAGTTATCACAGATTTTCAAGACTGTTGTGCTAAGCCTCAGGGGATACAAGTGTTTTAAATGCAATAATAAATTAATGGCTGCAAAGCATTGTGCTATTGAAAAAATTTCTGCCTTCTCCCAAATACCACTGCTTCCATAAACAAACAAACAAACAAACAACCTCCTGTACTCGACTCAATGATGTTATAAGCATCCAGTGAGTCTTTATTCTCATTAGAACCATGGGGAAGAGCAAAGCAATGGTTTTCTGCGTGTTGCTATCATACTTCGTAACAGGACTGCTAAACAACATGTATTTTTAGGTGAGGATTCTGTTATGTCTCCAGGAAGCTCCGGTTTCAATTATTATTGTTTGAAAAAGAAAGCCACCAGCAGAAGACGTCCAGGGGAAGCTAGGTAAAATGGTAGGAGGTCTTCCCTAAGATACGGCACCCTGCCTCACTGCAGACGTGGCTGTCTGTGTGGCTGCTGGTGTGTGCACTTCTGGGACTGTCAGCTACATGGCTGTGGGCTCACCCAGCAATGCCTTCAGGACCCTCAAGAAGTCACCAGTACGACCTTCTTTAGAAACATCTCAGATGGGCTTTATTCAAATATCTCAGGATCCAGGGCTAGCCACAGGCACCCAGGAGCCCCGAGCATCGATTCAGAGGGGCAGATGAGCCGTGTGGGAGCTCCCCAGACATGAACCTCTCTGCATGTGGCTGGATCCCTTCCTCCATCCCTGTAGGGAAGTGGTCTGGTTAGGGTACCAGAAACATATCATAAAGCTTATACTTTATAGTCTTCTTATGTCTTCTAATTTAAAAATGGTTATTTAGATGTTACCCTCTCAGCCCTCCCGTGCAATTTCTTATATCTCCCTTATAGGAGGAGGGAAATTGTGGATGTTTCAGGGTTTGAGACACCTGAATGTCTGGGTTTCCCTATGAACCTTAGCATGTCAGATCTTCAAGTTCATGGGTTTAGGCACACACTCCTAAAGTCACCATAACCCTCAAATCTAATCTTATTAGCCCTACATAGTATAAGAAAAATGCTCAGGATTTTTGACACAGGGACGGGTGGTGCATGCAATTCTAAGACAGCAGACCAAACCCTGCTGAGAGATACAAAGTTCAGTTTAGCCAGAAGGGTGTCCTGATTCTCATCTGCGTTCAAGTGCATTGGAAGGTTATTCTGTCATTGGCTGCCAGACAGACTCTGTTGATTTGACTCTAAAGGTATTCAAAGGAGTGCCTGTAGAGCGGTCAGGAATTAGCTAACTGCTTCTTTAGGCCGGACTAACACACACTTCTTTTTGGACTGCACACACTCTTTTCCTAAAGGGACATTGTCACATAGTGTTTGCACAACTGCTTCCTATTTCTTACTTTGCCAGACTGTGCTCTGTGTGACTCTGCTTACATCCCCAAGTCTTTTTGAGTTGCCAACATTCAGACATCATTAATGACCTCATTAATACCATTTTGATAAAATGTTTACATCATTGCTTCTCTTATATCTTGTTCTTGACGCATATTGGAGTATCTGTACTGCATTTCCCCCACATCTTTCATTTACCGCATACTTGTCTGAGGGGTGTCATTTTGAGTTATTAGTGTTCTGTACTTTTAATTCCATTTTGGCTAGAGCCCAGATGTTTGGTCTGCCAGGTCATGAGCCTTGCACCTTGGCAATTTTCCTGCTAATGGTCCACGGATGAGGAAGATTGCCTATTCAGAGGTCTCACGTAGTTCATCTTTCTGCCCCTCTGTTCCTTTCAGAAGACGTACTTTCCTTCCTGTGCCCCTATCGAATGCAGATGCTGATTCGACTGGAAGGGTGTCTGCAACGGCGGGCCTTTCCTATAGCATTTCTAGCTGATTTCTCTCCCGTGGTTCTCGCCTCCAGGTTCCGAGTTGCCTCGTCTCTGGAATGGGTTAATTACCTAATGGAAATAGCTTCTGCCTCAGCTCACTGTCACCTCACTTTCTCCTGGGTCCTGATATGACTTTCTTATCTGTTCAGATTCCTGAATGATGACTTTATTATTTTGATCTCTGGGCCATACACTCCTTAACCTTGTTCTTACTGAACTTCCTCTCTTATGCTTGTATAGCTAATCTGTATCTAATCTGTCTCAAAAATGCCTACAAGAATACTGGTCTACGACTAGTAAAATGGACTTTTGTTCTTAGTGCTTCACTCAGCTGTTAGCTCTTCCTTTTGCTCTGTTCGCCATGACCTTCCTCTATTAAGTAGCTGGCAAGAACATTGACTAGCTTTCTTTACTGCTGAATGTTTAATATGCAGATGTACACTCTGAACATTTAAAGGGGTATATACTGCATAGCTGTATCTACTACGGTATCCACTTCTTGCTCAGCTTCTCAACCTCTCCATCCCCATCTTCTTCGTGCATCCTAATGACCATGTAGTCCTATTCGAATCCTCTTGGGTGACTTAAAAAATAAAAATGCCCCAGCCCCCACCCCAGACATACTGAATCAGCTTCTGGGGTATGGGAAATGGGTGTTTTTGAAAATACTTTCTGGGCGATTCTAAAGTGTGGTTATAATACGGAACCATAGCCTCAGCCAATCAATGTGCCATGACATTTTTTTTGGTGGCTGTTACTGGTTCATTTCTTAAGGCAAGGATGCATATTTATACTCAGGGACAGAGTAAATGAGGGAGTACCTGGCCCCAGTTGCTGCTAGATGTCATCTTATTGTCAGCCTTGGGATGACACTGATGCTTCAGACAGGAAGGCAGAGAAGGTGATCTCTGATGACACCTTTGAGCCCTTGAATCACTTGACCCTGAAACTTGTCCTACTGTTGGACTTCCTGTTCTATGAGACAATGAACTTCTGGGTCAGGGGAACTGGGGTCAGTGAGATTAAATGAGTCATGGAAGAAAGTAAAGCCCATGTTTTAAGAGTTTGGTGTTCTTTCTGTGAACTCTATGAAACTGCCTCTCAAGAAATTGCTGAGTACAAAGGAAATGAGAAAATAGTACCTGCTTCCAAGAAAGTCACAATCTCTTTGAGAAGAGTAAAACACAATTGTTGGAAACTTTAGCAAGCAATCCTGTAACAAACTCTGAGGGCACATTAGAGTTTACAAAGAATTTTGACATCTTTTATCTCTTTTTATCCTGTCAAGATATTATTATACCTACTTTACAACTGAGAGATTGAGGCTTGAAGGATTTACTGTTTTCCCAAGATGATCTGGTGGGTAGCTGAAGTAGGAGCTGAACTCAGATCTTCAGATGCAAAATCCAGTGTGGGTTTTTTTTGTTGTTGTTTTTTTTTTGTTTTGTTTTTGTTTTTGTTTTTTGCTATACCTTCAGCTGTGAATGGTCTTTGTGTTTTAGAATTCCATCCTGTCGTCCTCACCTGGTTCTGGGACATAAGGATTCAGGAGAGAGTGATGCTATTCTATTCCCAGGAGCAGCAGTGACTTGGCATACACGCCAATCTAATCACGTGGGGAGTTGTGGATCTCGGTTTTTATCTCTGGGAGGTGGATGAAGTTCGTGGAAATTGTTGAGTTCAAGGGAGGGAACTTTTGTTTTGGGAGATTGAAGTTAAGATTTCTAGGGAGGATTTAACCTGGGTTAAATGACTCAAGATTACCTGTCCGTGGGAATTGAGTTCAGAATGCAGGAGCAGGAGGCACGCTTCTATTTTATTCCTGTATTTTATTTTCTGATCTTGTGCACTTTTGTTTCATCCCTTTCTAAATATATTAACCACATTCTTGATATATACAGAATGTGCAGAAGTTCCCATTATCTCTGTTCTGGAGCCTTTTACTTCCCACCCCCCCTCCCAAGAAACTCAAGGTAAACCAATTGCTTTTACCTATAAACCAAGCTGCTTCCACGATGTTTTCCTGTAACTCCCACTGGATGAGAAGAACTGCCTAGGAATCCTCCCCTTGTATTGCTCATAATTCTGGGAAGATAGTAAACCAATTAAATAGTGCAGCTGTACAAACATTTCAACTGTAATCTATGAAGTTCAGATCGTGAACACATTCTCATTTTCTTTTCTTCCCCATATGGAATCTCATTGTTCCTTTTAATTACAATTTTAAAATGTGTTTATGTAAGATGGAATGTTCTTTAGCTAGTCGAAGTAAATTCAAGCTATACTCAAAATGTTGAAATGAGCTTTTTTTTTTTTGAGGGGCAACATTTCTGGGAGAAAGTTTATTTAGAATGAATAATAGTCTTTTGGAATGGGAGGGATTGAATTTCTGACTCTAGCCTAGTCTATGCCAGCCTAAGAGGTTCCTTTTGGGTTCCTCAGGAATTCCTTAGTGGGACCCGTTTTGGGGATAGGTGCCTAGCTTAGTAACCCGAGTCACTGCTAGGAATATAATCACTGCAATGAACATTTATGAGCACTTATTCTAGAGCAAAGCCTGCTTCAAGCACTTTACATGAGTTATACTGTTTACTCTCCAGAACCACCCGATGGCGTGCTTTCTGTTGCCATCCTCGTTGGGCAGGTAAGGGAGCAAAGGTATGGAGGGCGAGTCAACTCCTAGTCATCTGACAAGCCAGTGTTTAAACCTAGGCATCTTGACCCTAGATCCACGCTTTGAACTATGATTTTTTTTTTATCACCTTCTTTCAAAAGGAAACAACTCACTTCGCTGGTTTTCCTTTAAATGACCTCTTTCTTTCTAGAATGACTAACTAAATGGCTGACCCATTAACTGGTCTCTCAGTCTTTGAGTGACAGTGACATAGTTTTCCCTGTGTCATTACTGGAAGGCAGGCCCGGAGGAGTCATTTCCTGGAAGCAATTAGAAAAAGATAAATTTTGCAGTCTAGTTTCCACATGTGGACAATTCTTGATAGTTGAGGCACTTACTTTGTGTGTAATAACAAGTAGAATCATCTGCTGAACATTTCATATTCTATAGTTTTGACTTCCCTGCGTCCTCCTAGAAAATAATTCATTGAATCCTAAGGACAAATTCTTTCTTTTGTTTTCCCCAATCCATATCCGTTACTCTCTAGGAAATGACAGATTTTCAAATGAACTGCTCCGGTCGGTTTCTCATCGCTCATATGCTCTGCTATATTGAGATGTGGCTTTGCGGCTCCTTGGAAGATGAGGACAAGAGTTGTGGTAGCTAATGGCTGAGAGGAGTAAACTTCCCTTAGTTCTTGATACTTCTCTGTACAAACCTAATTTTTTTAAAGCATGTTTTAGACGCTTTAGGGGTGGAGGCGCAGAAGATAAAGGGCTTTTCCAAGCTTATACATATGTGAGCCAGAGCTGGGGCCACTGTCTTAGGCTAGATACTTGTGGCTGGATTTCTCTCCCTCTCTGATATTAATTGCACTTTAATCACTGTAGGTGCTTCTCAAGCAAGACCGTGTGCTTTGAAGTGTCCTGCCTCTTTAAGAGCTTCTTATTTATATATATTTTTGAAAATGCAGCAAATATAAGACCAGCTATGATATTCCAAGGACCTGAAGAACTCCTGCTCTGGCTTCTGTTGAACTCGCTTGATCACTTAGAAAGCAGGGACCATAAAGCTTTAAGAAGCCCAGTCACATCTGAGAGATGGAAAACAACGCTTGGCAAATGTGAATGCTACTTAGATAATATGCCCCCCTCGCCCCTTTGTTGAGCTTGTCTCCAGGGAGTAGCTCTCGGTCCTTGCTGGCAGGAGAAGGCCCGTAGAAGCACCCTTATGAAACCTGATACTGCCTTTGCAGTGCCACCTCGGTGCCCCTTTAGAAGGGCCTCAAGTGGCAAATCCCATTTAGCTCTAAGTGGTAAGAAAAGTGCTGCTTTCTCTGAGGATCCATCGCATCTTTCTCCCTCTTTAACACCAAAAATCAACCACAATTTCCTTTGACTATCTTAGAAAAATGGATTATATGGGCACTTATAATGTGAATACTTGCTTTTCTTCCTCCCCACAAGTCTTAAATTTTCCCTGGAAAAATTTGATAGTTTACCATTTTACCATGTGTGTTTTTGTTGTATGTTACTTAAAATTCTTTGTAAGGTTCAGTTGGGGCATAAAACATCTATAATTGAATTTGTTATGAGAGTAAAAACTGGGCGAGGAATGGGTTTTATTCATTCTCTTGTTCCTTTTGTAAAATAAATCCTTTTTATTCCTCCTTTTAGGGAGGAAAGTCTTTTTCTTCTACTCTTTTAGGTTGAATAAGTGGGGGGTTGAATAATGTGAATTAAACTGACAAAAGAGATTAGCAAGAGAAAAAACATTTTTATTTGTGTATGTACAGGAGTATTTACAGAAAAATATGGCATATATACCATGTTAATAAGGAAAGGGGTGGGGGGGAAGGGCATATGGGAAAACAGATGCCTTTTAGGAAAGATAAATGGGCCCTAGGAGAATAGATGGAAGATAGTATAGTTTTGTGACTATGTCTGTTTAATTTCTTCTCCTGGTGCCAACTTCTTGTCTTGTATAATAGGAGTCAATCTTCTCTGATTATCCAATTCCCAGGGAGGGGACTTAGGGCAGATTCATTTTTTTTTTTTTGGAGGCTCTGCTGTTAGGCTGATAAGGAAAGTTCAGAAAACAAACAAACAAATAAAAAAAAAACAAAAAGAAAAGCCCTAACGAACCCTCCCCGCCCCCACCCCCCCACCCCCGCCCCGCCATCACAGTGGTATATTCTGGATCCCTTCACTTCCAAAGAACCTCAGGAAAAGAAGTTGACCTGAGCAGAACATCTAATGCTTGTAGATGTAAGAGATGTCCAAGCCTATAACGAATTTTAAAAGGATTTAATTGAGCCACATTGATAACAACTTCTGGGAAGTAAGAGCTCAAATGTTTCAGAAGGTGACTGGGTTTGGAATACGGGATAGTTAACAAGACTATGTGCTTGCTTAGTTTCGAGGGTGTGTTTAAGCTAGACACACAGAAGCAATGGGCAGGGTTTGTTAAGGCAAAAACCAACCTTTTATTAAAACAAGTTACAGGCCTGGGGCTGTGACTACCCACCAGGAGCTGCCCAGTTAGGAATTTATGATCAGATCGCCCTGTGAGGTTACTTTCCATAGAACCCCTCTTTCTTCCACACTCACTAGCAATCAATGCCAAAATCACTTTACAACCAGTAAATGCTGAGCCCTTGAGGACAGTAAGTATGAGGGCGGTCAGAAATAAGGTACCTGGAAAAGTGAGAATAGCAACTCTGCCTGATGACTAGGTAACAATTCCAAATGCAACCTTAGTGTTTCCATAAGCCTCTGTGAGTGTGAATTGGCCATTAAAATAGGAAAGCCCATTTTTATGTCAGCAAAAATGGGAAAATATGAGGAGGAAACGTGAAGCAGCTTTGGGACTAGAAAAGCTGGTCGAGGGAGGGGAGCTGGAAGTGTTGGCTCCCTGGTGGGGCAGATAATTCCTGTGGTGAGAGCAAAGGAAAAACAAAACACCTTGCAATTAAGTGTCTTTTCTGGAACTTAGCCTTCGGCAAGATTCCGGCTTGGTCTGCTGAAGTGATTAAGGCCAGTAATTAACGCTGTATCTGTTGTCAATAGTACACTCTTTTGGAGATCCAGATCTAAACGTTCACGCTTTTCCTGTCTTTGGCTCTGCACCTCTCCAGAACACCTACAAAGGAGTTGGCTTTTCCTGCTCCAGCAGGCAAGAAGGCTGATGGGAAAAAAATATTTGCACTACAGTAAGCTTTCACTTAATTTTCAGTCTCATTTTCAGGAAAGAAGCAAAAAGGGTTCTGTAAAAAAGGCACATAAAAATATCTTAGGGATGCTGAGTGGTTTAATTAAGATCCACTATAATTTCATTTTAATGATTTCAATTGTGATATAGATCATTAGTTTTCAATTAGTTTTTTTTTATTACAGTCATTTTGCTTTAAAAGTAATGCTATTAAACGAATGTTCTACAACATAAAGGGGAATTGGTTTATTTTGGCTCTTGGTGTTTCTGGAAAGCTTCATGTTGGTAAGACTGTTATTTTACTTCTTCATAGAACTATGGCTTGAGAAAATATAGAAGACTTATGGGAACAAAAAGGAAGATATGGTTAAAATTCTTAGCCTTTTCAAGTTGTCTGTGTGTGCGTCTGTGTGTGTTTTCCAAATGGTGTCATAAATACTACAAATGGCTACCATGTAGACTTGAGGAATATTTTCTCTTTGATCTCTATAGATGGAGCAAAGGTCGGGTTCCTCCGATGTTGTCAGGGAGCCAGCCAGTCGCAGCATCGACTCCTCTCTGGCCACTAGATGGCCCTCTATAGATGTTCCTACCTCAGAGGTGTCTTTATGAAGATAGCACCAAGATCAGAGGAGCCAGAGGGATGTTTGCTCTTCCTAAAGCGTTTTCCTGCTCTAATTTAGCTCCCTGGTACTGACAGATGCGTTTCCCCTCCTTTCTGGAGGATTAATTCCAGAGGACTGGACAAGCCTTGAGCTAAACAAAAAGAGAGCAAACTTAGGCTCAGGCATTGCTCCAAGTCTGTGCATCTATTAACTAATCATCCTAGAAAATGGCTGAATTTCTGCAGATATGATTTAGATTTATGGACAAATTTTAATTAAGAATGCTAAAATGAGGAGGGGCTTAGGGTTGAACTGGCTAATAAAAAATGACAGATAATTTAAAGTTACATTTAGTGGTAAAATGTTTGCATTTATGATTTGAATATGGTATTCTGGAAATGACTAAAATTTTAATAATAGACATGTTAATCCCCTAGCAATAGATACTGTTAATCCCCAAAGGAACTTGGAGTTGTTGAGATTTCTTAAACAGCTTCTTATCTCGTAACTCTTCTCTGATTTTTTTACTTGACTAAGATCAGCCGTGTTAGCTGCCAGAATGATATAACATAATAGCTGAACCTGAGCTCGTTTCATCTTAAATTTGTTCAATTTTCAGTTCTTAGCACACCTGCAAAGGGAGGGGCCACTGAATGTTTTGATTCAAAATGCCTCTTGCTCAGGTTCAGGTCATATGAAGTCATACTATTGGATTGAAATGATAATGAAATTCTTGGTTATACTGTCTGTTTTGAAATTAGCAGAATATTTCAACACCTTTTTGGGGGGGTAATAGAATACACTGTTAATAATATATTTCAAACCTGAATTTGATCGAAAACCTTTTGGGAAATAATTATTTATTAGAATTGATGTATCATCTCAAAAGGATTAGATTCTGCATTTAAAATACTATAAGTATGTATTTATCAATTGTATATATTCCAACCAATTTAGTGGTTAAATAATCTTTTATAATGTTGATTTATATATATTTATTTTTTGATATACTTTTTAAAAGATTTTATTTTCTTATTTATTTAGAGAGAGGGTAAGGGAAGGAGAAAGAAAGGGAGAGAAACATCAGTGTGTGGTTGCCTCTCGCATGCCCTCTACTGGGGACCTGGCCTGCAACCCAGGCATGTGCCCCGACTGGGAATTGAACTGGTGACCCTTTGCTTTGCAGGTTGGTGCTCACTCCACTAAGCCACGCCAGCCAGGGCTGCTGATTAATATTTAAAGACATCTTATTGTAACTTCACGTAGAAATAATATAAGAAATAAGAAAAATAAAGTAGCTCCGGTACCCAAAATTAATTTAGTATTTTTTTCTTTTTCAAAGAAAGCATCGATGTTTTGGGAAAGTTTTGCAAACTTGTCAGTGTTGAAGAAAAAGACACAAGTGGATACTCAGTCTTCTCTTTTCCTTCTAGTCCCCCTTTGTGGTCTTTGAACAGGTGATCGCTTTGAGAAAGTGATCTTTGGGAGAAGGTGATCTTTGGGCCAGCTTGGAGGATGGGGACAAGTGCAGGAGATGGACAAATGCAGTTGTTGTGCTGTTAAAAATGGGAAGAATTTTATAACCTAAAAGCTAGAGAATTTGATAATTCTGGCCGAAATTCTTGAAAATAGCATTGAATAAAGTCTGTAAGCCTTTTAGAGAAGGAAAACGTGATTGTTAAAAGTGAGCAGGCGGGATCAAAAAATCAAATAAGATTTGGGGAGGATGTGGAGAAAACAGAAGCCTTGTACACCGCTGGTAGGAATGTGAAGGGGCGCAGTCAGTTTGGAAACTGGCTGGCAGTTCCTCGGATGGAATTACCATATGACTCAGCAAAGGGTTCTGAGCCCAAGAGAAATAGAAACATATGTCCACAAAAAACCCCCCTTGCATCCGAATATTAAAGCAGCATTATTTATAATAGCTACAAGGTGGGAATAACTCAGTATCCATCAATCAACAAATGGATAAAATGTGGTATAATCATAATGGAATATTGTTTAACCACAGAAAAACGAACTACTGGTATATGAAATAACATGGATGAACCTTGAAACCATTGAGTGAAAACAGCCAGTTACAAAACGCTAAATACTGTAAGATTCCACTCACATGAAAGTGCAGAATAGGCAAATCTCTATAGACAAAAAAGTGGAATGGTGATTGCTTGCCTTGGGCCAGGGAGATGGCTCGATAGGGGGGATGATATTTAAAAGATACATGTTTTTTGGGGTGGGGGTGATGAAATAGTATTCTAAATGGACTGTGGTGATGATGTTCACATAGCTCTGAATATACAACACTGAATTATACACCTTCGATAAATGAATTGTATGTTATGTGAATTATATCCCCAAGGGTACTTAAAAGAGAGGAGAAAGAAGCAAAATGTTGATATAGCCGTATATTACTGTGTGGATGACCCTTGAAAACAGGCGCCGCTGAGCTAAAGAAGCCAGTCGGGGAGCCCAAAGTGGGACTTCCAATCAGGCGTTTATCGCTTCCCCCGCCAGATGCAGTGAATCAATGAGAGATTACTTCTCCCACAAGCAGACTTGCCTAGTAAAATCTGAACATGCCGGCTTCTGTGGGGTTACCGAGGGAATAGGGCTAGACAGTTAGGTACCTAAAGGTCAGGTTCTTACGTGGAATGTGAAAAGGTATTACCTCCTCTTTGCCCTCAGACATATGTTATTGCTGCTCTTGTTACTTTTTTATCTATCAACGCTACCCGTCATCTCCTTTCAGTGTGCTCTTAGAGACCCAGTTGTGAAGATGCATAATAACCAGTGATAAGGAGTTAAAAGGCGGGGTATTTCAGGTATTACCACAGCCTAGATTTTTCTCTGTTAGTATCAAAAAGATCTTCTTCTAGGCAACTAAGATGATTGGCGGCCGATATATCTGAACAAAGGTGTCTTGAGGTGCAGTTTCCAACTAGTGATGGATTTTGAAGTGATGACTACAATCGACATACCCCATGGCCTGTTTTTGTGTAAATGCCTGATGCACACGTATTGATCCTTCTACCCTCTCACACGAAGTCATGCTCTAAACGTATTTTCTTCGAATAGTTTTCTTCTGTTAAATGAAACAAAGGAAGATACAACATATAATGTAACTGAAACCACTTATCCAGTCAAGATTTAACTAGTAGCCAATTAGTGATTTATATGCAAGTTACGGACTTTTAGGAGGAGAGTGTTAATTTACAGGCTGTTTAATTGGTACTTGTTTTTTTGTTAAGAAGTAGTAGCAATTCAAGTGTATCCTGTAGAGCATACCAAAATGATACATAGGCTTGGGCTTATTCTTTTGATTCACAATGCATTTTTTTTGAAAACAAAAATTTCACTGGTATGTATAGAAATAATGGTTTTTGAATGATTCTGAAATAAACTCAAATATGGACGTTAATATGTAAAACAAATGGATGTGAAGTGGCTTAATCTGGAATGGGGGGAGGAATATGGGGTGTGGGGTTCTGCACCAAACTGCTAACACTCCTCCTGAGCCAGGGGCGCCCTTTGAGGCATCTCCAGAGACCCCAAAGGCCACGGGGAGCAGAGTTGTGCCATTTCCTGTGTAATGCAAAGGGTACTAAGTGGAATTCCAAACTCAGCTTCAGAACTAATTACTTAGGTAGTTCTAGACAAGTCACTTTGTTTTTCTGGGTCTTTGTTTTCCCTGTGTGGAAATGATCTTTAAGGGTTTTTTTTTGTTTGTTTATTTTAACTTTGATACTTTTGGATACTGGACTAAGGCCCCACAGTGAAGATGACTTCAGAGATCATCAGGCTGAGACCAGGACACGGCTGAAGTTTTAGAGCAGTGGCAAAATTGACTTTTAAATCATTGGTCACTACACAATGATTTAGAAGATGGTTGTTTTATTTATTCAGGTTTTCCGTTCTAATGCAGTAAAACTCAATCAAATACAAGCCAGGCGCCAGCTTTCAGAATTTCAGGACACTTTGTGAATCTACTTCTGCTTGTGGGAGTTAATAGCATATTTCTGGTGTTTGATATTTTCACTTTCTTTTATAATCACCAAGTTTTAAATTTCACATTGCAGGCTATAAACAGAGGAAGAAAGCTCTGTTTTGATTATCTTTTGAACGACTTCTCATTTATGCTAACAACTCTGCTTTTCTGATGCGATGCAGTGCTCGAAGAATCACTCTGACAAGTGCTTCACCCAGAGAAGACACTTGCTTGGATAAACCTTCCCACCGTGCGCCTCATTGAGGGTGCGTGTTGTGCACTGTTCTGGTAGTGGCCAAAGCTACACGCCGCTGGAGGTGCTGTGGGTCTGAGCGGTAACCTGGAGACCTGGGCCACAGGTGTTCTTCCTCACTATTGCTCTGCACCTGCCGTGCAGTGTCCCAGGGTTCAGGTAAATGACACGGAGGTATGAGGAAGTTTTCCTTACTCACTACATTGAAATAGGCAATGCTATTTGCAAAGACGCTTCAGAAAGTTTTATTCCAGGGGCAGCTACTTCACCAGGGGTGATGTTCTTGTGTAATTATTGAGTTGGCCAAAAATCCATTTAGTTTTTTCCGTAATAAAAGACACATTTTTCATTTTCACCAATAACTTTATTGATTTGGATATTTCGAGTATGGAGGCTATCTCCTGCATGATATGATGTGGATTGTCCTCAATTAATGTCTCCATTTGATCACTATCAACTTCAAGTGGTCAGCCCGACAGTGGAGCATGAGAAATCTACAGCACGGAACTTCATAAACCACTTTGGACACGTTTGATCAGGCACAGCACCTTCTCCATACATGGCACAAACCTCAAACCTTTTTTTGTGTTTCAGCTGCATTTTTATGTTTCTTAAAATTATAAAGCATAATATGCCATAATGTTGCTTATTTTCTTCCATCTTCTATATAAAAATGGCTCCATAAAAATTACCAATTTTGATAAGTTTATAAAAAATGCATGCTGATATGAAAGACGTTACAATGCAATCTAACAACATTGTTTTGAATGAAGTTAAAGACAACTAAGCGCTACTTAGAGATGTCTTATGGGAAAAAACAAATGAACTTTTTGGCCACCCCAACATATATCCTGCTGATGGGTCTGGAGGCCCACATCACACCAAAGGCTGCCAGAGGTGGGTAAAATTTAGCTCTTTCCTCCAACTGTCTTAAATCTGCTGTGATGTTAAGAATAATGATATCCCGCCCTGGCTGGTGTAGCTCAGTGGATTGAGCGCAGGCCTGCGAACCACATGATTCAGGTTCAATTCCCAGTCAGGGCACATGCCTGGGTTGCAGGCCAGTTCCTGGTTCCTGGTTCCTGGTTCTGGTTCTCAGGAGCGGACGCATGAGAGGCAACTATACATTGATATTTCTCTCCCTCTCTCCTTCCCTTCCCCTCTAAAGATAAATAAATGAAAATCTTTTAAAAAAAAGAATAATGATATCCCCAGCATATTGAGCACAAATGAATCAAATGATAGAGTCAGAAAGTAGCTTTTTAATTTTATTGTTTTTTACATTTATTCGGTGAAGCTGGTTCTTCTCTTGAACCTGAAAATGTGTGTCATAGTGAGTTTTTTGGACAATCTTAATTAAAGAATCTAAATCGCAACAGAAAATGTCTAGTCCCATGTAAGAGCCATCAATCTTCGTTGAAAGGTGAAACTTGATTTAAAGCTGAAGGTCCTCATCCCACAGTGGTATGGCCTGGGCAACCTGTGGTCCCAGACGGGTGGCGTATCATCGGTATGTGATGGGCTTTTGCTATCACACCTGCCTGCCCTTCAGTTCCTCCTCTTTTTACCTATTTCTGGTCCTTCCCATGTTGGTAGGGGGAGAGGAGGGAGAGGACATGGGACATGTCACTCGACTGGTCCTGTGGAGGTGATGTGCTACTGCCCTGGAAACGGTAGACCTTAGAACTGATTCTTTCTTACATGGCGCATGTGCGTTCTTCAGAGATGGTCCCCCACGTCACAATGCCCGCCGTCCCTCTGACATGGACAGATGCATTTCTGTTTAGTCCGGTTGCTTGCTTCTCCCATCGCCCTTAGGAATGAAAGCCTTTGCTTCCTTCTGTGGGTGCTTGTTCATTTGTCCCACAGACACTTTTAGTCTTTAAAATTCCCCGTAGGTTTTTCCCTCTCACAGGAGATCCATGTTTGGTTCAAGAGAAACACTCGTACATTTCTTTGCACTGATAAGTTCCCAGAAAATAGTTATTCCCTCGTGTAGGTTACGTCAGACAGCTTCTTGCCCTCATATCCCCAAAAGCAGTGGGTATTGCCTCCTTTAAGATTGCAGTCTCTTGGCTTGAGGTGAAGGGTTGGCAACTCTCTGAAAAACCTTCTTTAAGAATCCCTGACTGGGTTCCTGTAGTGCTGGTAATATTCTCTTTCTGCTGGTTAGTTTTCTTGACTGGCGGTGCTGGGTGTCGTATGAATGTTTACTTAGTGATAATTCATGGTGCGTTGCATTTATGTTTTATAAATTTTCTATGTGTGAAAGTCCAAAATTATTAAGAAAAATGTTAGTAAAAATAGTATCACTCAGGAGCTAAAAACAATGGAACAATTATTCTCCTTCTTAAGCTGCAACTTCCAATCTTCTTATCCCAGAACGAGTTTTCTCTCTGGTTCTTAGATTCTTAGAGCAATTTTGCACCTTGTTCTAGCCCCTCATTTCAGGCAGTGTCTCAGTTGAAATCTACTTGAACACCTGTGCATTTGTTTTAACTAAAACCTTGTTTGTGAATGTTAATATCAAGTACTGTATCAATTCTTTTACTTATGTCATCTCAAGAAATCATCCTACAAACTCAAAAAGGTTAAGAATTGTTCCTTCGTTATACAAATGGGGACATTAAGGGCTTTGGGAACAAGTAACCTACCCAAGGTTGCGGGACAACTAAATGCCTGAACCACGACTTGGACCCAGGGTTCTCTGGGTCCAAAGCCCATGCTTTCCCCCATAACACCAGTCTCAGCTCTCTTATACGTGTCACTGGGGGATGTGCAAATGTGCAGGCGCTGACGGTGTCAGGTTTTCCGGTGTCCCCCATCTGCTGGGCACTTGCTCACCCCAAGTCTGGTGAACAGAGCCTGCTCAAAACCAGAGAAAATTCTCTGGGAGGTGTATGCCTCTTGTGAAGGGCAAAGCTGTGTCTGTCCTAAACTACACAAAGCGGAAGATTGAAAAAGGAGAAGAGGTTGTCCTCAGAAACTGTCTCAGCCACTGTGTCCACTTGATACAATTTTATCCTATAAAACAAATTATTAGTGGTCTCAGGCCTAAGATGATGTGTTTGTAAACTTGAGAAGGGAAGCGACTTAGCTCTCTGTCATGTAGCCCCGGAGTGATTGCCTATTAGGCCAGTTGAGGGAAACAGAGTTTGTATTCTGGATAAGCCAGAGAGCTGGTCTAGCCATGGCAATGAAGTGAACAGCGAGCAGGGTGTGCTGACAACCTCCTTGTTTTGCAGAGTTTTGTGGTGTGAGAGCTTGCAGAGCTTGAGACCTTACTGTACCAAGGCCCACGAATTGATTAATCCTACTCCTTGAATAAAATGTGTAAGGTGCTGATGAGTTTGATAATGGTGTCATACTTGTCAGTAACGTATTGGACTAGAGTTTCCTGCATTGCTTTGCTCAGTTTCCTGTGCCCCTCGTACCAATATGGATTGATGTGGTTTCTTTAATTCTGTAGTTGCTAGACTTCCATTCAACTTGATTACTGATGGTTCTGAGTGATGGTTGCTCTATATTTCAGTTGTAATTTTGATGTGGTTGTAAGAAGAGGCAAGTCATGTCTGCCTATGTCTCCACCTTGACCGGAAGTCAGTGTTGTGTAGTTTTGCTCTTGTTTGCCTCAGGACAGCTGCCATTTTTACTCATTTGCAGGTAAGCTGCATTTGGAATATTAATACTGAACAACTGGCAGGAGATAAAAACCAGGCAGGTATAGCTTCTTGTTGAGAAAAAAAATTGGAAAGAATTTTGAAAATGTAAAGGAAAATCTTGCCTTTGAAAGAAAGTATGACTCTGGGAATGAACAGAAATTTCCTGGTGCAGGTGTGATGGCAGGCTGTTTCTTATTTTTGGATGAGATCAATGTGGAGAGTTTGGCTTTAATCATTTCCTAGGCAGGAAAGCCGCAGGAAACATTCTGATAAGGCAAAAAATGTGCAGCAATGTTATTTTTAAAATATTGAAGCCAGGTGGTCTTCTGTTTATATTTAAAATTTACTTTAAGTTGTCCCTTTAGGAGACACTGATCGAAGTGCTGTACTGGGGACTGGGTGGTTGGCCAGCTGCTGAGCCCTACAGTTTATTCATTCATGCAACTGGTACTTAGTAAATGCTGTGTGTGTGAGAGAGTATGGAGAAAGAGGGAGGGAGGAGGAGAGAGAGAGAGGCAGACAGAACCCTTGAAAGAGCCTGGATTAGAGGAGACAAAAAGACAAATGCAGTCCTTACCCTTACGTGCTTCAGTGTATGATCTCACAGGGGAGAAAGACATTACACAGCTACAAAGGATGCGTACAGGGCACAATAAAACGATAAAAGAAGGCAGATAGTTTACTCTGGAGATACATTGCTGAGTCAGAGAACATAGTGCAGTACTCCAAATAACTAGCCTAAGAAAGAACAGAAATCTCCTTTCTAAACAAAAACCTAAGAAATACTTCCCTAAGTCCAAACCCAAGGAAAATATAACTATAGGAAGTGAGAAAGATGGGGTCAAATGTGATAACTTTTTTTCCAGACTGCTGCCATAGTTTTATTTTACACGCCTTGCCCTCGTTATTTGGGTCTTGAGACAGATTCAAGCTGCTGCCTATTGACATTGTTGTTCTGTAGATAACTGACACTAGGAATAATTTTGTCCACCCTATTTCCTTCATACAAAGCCAATTGTTAATATGTAAACATATTTGGAGTGCAAGAGTGGACCTGCTGGAAAGCCAAATTTGCATCTTGTTGTGTAAATTTGGGTATCAAACTCACTGAATCTCAACTTATTTTCACTTGAAAAATAAGCATTTTCATGATTGCCTCTGGAATCAAGTGAGATAATTAGTGGAAATTGCCTATTATAGAGCCTGGAGAATGATGGATTCTCAACAAAAATTAGGTTTCCCCAGTTGTAAAGTGCTTAGCCCATGACAGGTGCACAATAAGTGTCAATATTTTTTTTCTTTCTAAATTTTAATAGTTAAGAACAATTATTATTTAAGACATTTTTTTGTGTTTCCAGAGAAGGAGATAATTTCTATGGACAGGAAAAAACATCAAGATTCACTTCCCAAAAGAAAATGTTTGGGGTTGTAGTAGGACATAAAGTGCTTTGCATAATCACTAGGTACCCAGTTTTTATAAAAATAGTTCACTCTTGCATAGAAGTTCTTGAACAACTTATAGATTAAGTATGTGATAGATATATAGATAATATGTGCTATACTATGTCCTGGGCCCGGTACTTGGTACATATTGTGTATATGTGGCCTATGAATTGTGAATATATAGCTCTTTTTATTTTACATGAAAAAGTACACCTTCCAGATGAATTTTGGAAGAGAAGTAGGGGATACTTAAGGAGATATTAAGTTGATAATTACTCAAGTAATGATGAATAATAAGCATAGCAATTTCTTGTTTTCTATAGCGTTTTGTACTTTGCAAAGAACTTTCACATAATTAACTTTGTGACCCTCACAAACAACCTAGTAATGGATTTTTATCACACAGATTTCTTCTTCTCCTCTCTCCCTTACTTTCCTCTCTTTCTCCTTTCCCGCTTCCTTTTTTAAATGAGAAAACGGAACCTTAGAGAATATAGAGGACTTGTCTAACAGCACATGGACAGGCAATAGAAGAAGTGGGGACATGAACACATGCTTTTATAGACCAAGGTCAATTTATCCACAGCTTGCTGTGTCTAAGGTAAGTCATTCACGTGCATGTATCCTGATATACCTTCTTTGTGAAAGAAGACTGTGTCTAGTTTTAGTGTCTTTCTACCTTCAAAAATTGCATTTCTTTTATCTTTGGAACATTCTCCAGATGGAAAGCTCTGAGGATGAAGATACTTTGGCCATAGGGCCCCATGGTTTAATCAGTAGCCTGAAAACACTGCAGGAGCAGCAGCGTGGATGTCCCTACTCACTGGATTGTTGTTTCTTTCAGTTCCCGTGGTCCTAGGCTGGAGTTACTGAATGGTGAGGGAAGGCAGGCCTTTCTTCCTAGAAGAGGGACTATAACATGAAGAACTCGCTTGCCAGGCATTTTATGAATCTTAACATGGTGTCACTTGTAGTGGTCAATGACAGGCAATGTTCTGTTCTAGTTATTTCATAATTCGCTCAGCAAGTACTTTGTTGCTAATTAAGTTTTGTTGGGACATGAGGAAGTTAGTGATCTTATTTCCCTACACCCCTTGAGAGAGGATTCTGCATCTAGATTCTTCCTGATAAAAAAAATGTTAAAGGTAGAGAGCATAATCCATCACTCTCTGTGTGCTTGATAGCCTTGATTTCCAAGGATGCATTATAAAGTAGCCTTTGGGTCAGTTTCCCCTTACTGTTTTATACATATTCTTTCATTATTAATTTAGAGTGTTGAGGTGATGAGTTTGGTGTGAATTAACCATGCTTATATGCTGTTTTGCTGTATATGTGATCTGGAATTCAATCATTGTATTTCTGCCCATCATTAACCCATGAATCAAGAGTTGACTTCATAGAAATTTGGTTGAAGAGTTAACTGCTTCCAAGCCATAGAGATGATGTCTCTCTATGACTTCGAGTACTAGTTTCAAGTATCAAAGAATGTCCAGGCAAGCCAAGGTGTCCTCGAACAATAGAGGTTAGTCCACTGTGGTAGCTGTCTTGCAGTTCTCTGAGCCTTGACTGGAAGTTGTAAAGCTGGAGCCAGAACCAAGATGTTAATGTCTCCTTCAGAAAATTCTTGAGTATAAATTAGTCCATTTGGTGAAGGCTTGCAAAATGTCCTAGAGTCTTGAACATATTAAAATGCCATAAATGGTGAAATTTGCAGTTCATTAAATATGAGGAAGTGATTTAAATAATAACCCCAAACTTCAAACTCACTGTTATTTTCTTTTCCCACCTTCAATTTCTAGCCAGGAGAGATTGTCATAGGAAAAACAATCTTGTGGTTCAGCTCCCTGTTGCAAAAGAAGTACATTCAAGTTATCTTAAACCAATTCCTTCAAATGAGTGTCTAACTGATTCTTAAAGACCTCTGAGGGAGGTTCCATTGACTCCTTTGGTAAACTCTAACAATGTTTCAATAACCTTGCAGTTCAGAAGTGGCTCATGATATTTAAATTGAACTTCCTTGCTGATGTCTGAATACATCAATGAATTTCATTTTGTGCATATTAGAGATGGAATATCTGTCTTGAGACTATGTGAGATGTACTTAATACTTCTGCATTCGCTGAATTATTTCTTGGAAGAGATGTTCTTTCTCTTATTCTGCCCAACATGGATGAAAAACTCTAAAATTGTTTTATTTAGGATTCTTGTTAAATAAATTATATTTGTGATATGTATTCTTTATATAGTGGTAACATTTATGGTGGGTATTTGTTTAGAAGGATTTGTGTTTACTCTTTATTGTGATTTTTAAAATTATTTATTTATTTATTTTTAGAGAGGGGAAGGGCGGGAGAAAGAGAGGGAAAGAAGCATCAATGTGTGGTTGCCTCTTGTGTGCCCCCTACTGTTGACCTGGCCTGCAACCCAGGCATGTGCCCTGACTGGGAATCGAACCGGTGACCCTTTGGTTCACAGGCCGGCATTCAATCCACTCTGCCACACCAGCCAGGGTTTTTATTGTGATTTTTGTAATGATTTTTTTGTTATGACTATGAATGATAGGGGTTATTCAGAAAGGCCTATTTTATCCTAAATGTTCTAGTTCTGTTTCTTAGACTATAAATAGTGCAGATAAGATTTGGACAAGTCTGTGAACTTTCCATTGACTTTATTAGAACAGTGTTTTCCACTGGTTATTCCTGAGGGGCACGGTCAGATCTGATACAAGATTGGCTCAACATAAATACCAAATATACTGAATAAACATGAGAGTGAAAGCCAGAATATGAGAAATGACAGAAGCTTGTAGGCTTAAAATAAAGTTTTTAGATTCATACCATAGTTGCCCATCTAATTTGTATATGTTTTTTGGATGAACTTATTCATTCTTGAGGTTTTATATATCATTTGCATGTTACAGATTCCTGTATTTTTGTTTTTGCCTTAATTCCTCTCCTGAGAGTGTCTTTGCTTTGATTTTTATGAGTAGTCCATACTCAACATATCCAAAATGGAATCCTCCACTCAAACCTGCCCTTTCCTATGGTAGTGAATGGTACCGTCCTTCACCTATTCAGTTGCTAAAGAGACCTTTTTCCATTTCATATGCTTATGCCAGTTAGAACTAGGTGTTACTCTAAATTACAAAAAGTTCTAATTAGCAGTGGCTTAAACAGATAAAAGCTTATTCTAGCTATACATAAAAATCTGGGTTGGTACTTGAGGACTAATACGGTGCTCAATAACATGAGGGACAAAGTTCCTTATATCTTATTGCCTTGTCATAGGAGGTGGCACCTATGTTCCAGGCAGCAAGTTGGAGGAAGGAAGAAAAAATGAGAGCAAAGGGCATGTGTGCTCTTTTTCATCTGAAAGACTCTCAGGAGCTGCTGCATAAACACTTCTGCTCACCATAGCATTGACCTGAATTTAGTCATGTGACTTTACCCAGCTGCAGAGAGAAAGTGGAAGCTGTGGTCTCCATTCTGGGAAGCTATGTGCCAAGCCCCAATTTAGAGAGTCTATCCCCATTGAAAAGGGGGATAAAGGATATCGGGGACGACATTTTGGATTCCCAAATATCCATGAACACACTTTTGTTAATTCATAGGACGCTATCAGCTCCTCCATAAGGAAGATAAACCCTTCAAGTCCATCAAGTTACTCATCCAACTCAAAGGTCTTGATTCTGGACACGCCTCATGTTCTCTCCATTAAGGCCAGCTATCTCATGGTTTGATAACCTATAAACTAAAAAACATTCTATAGGCCCTGTAAGCCCTCAAGATCAAATCTAATTATTCAAGGATTATACAAGGAGTAGAATAACTGCTGTAAAGTCTCCCATTTAGAAGAGAAGGGAAGGGGATGAGAAATATACAGCAGTCACTATCCGTAGCAGTGATCAAGTTTTGCTGGGCAGGAATTATGAAGACTCTCTTCTCTGCATTAGAAAGGCTCCTCGATTAGTCTCTGTGGTAGCTCCTGACTTTGCTGTGAGAGGAATTGCCTAGTCATTTTCCTGTGACTACTGACATTGCCCTTTGGGAGGTTCTTTTCAACGTCATCCTCCTCCATGGCTGCATTAGAATACTTGTTTCTTGAGGATGCAAATCTCTTATAGTCTATGCTTTGTGAGCAGGGGGAGTCATGGAAAGATTGATAGGGGTGGATTTTTCTAGAAAAAAATTAAAAGTGATAGAGAAGAGATAATCATGGTACTCCTGCAATCATCAAAATTTAAGAGTTAGCTAGAGAATGAGGACCTAACAAAGAAGGGAAAGACAAACTGTTCAGGAATAGGAGAACCACGAAATGTGATGTTGCATAAGCCACGAGAAGAGAAAGCTTAAAGAAAGGTGTGTGTCCCAAAATAGATGCTTCAGTGTGGCCAATGAATATACAAATTGAAGCTTTATACGGTTTGGTAATTAGGAGCCATTTGAGACCTTACAAAGCAGGAGCAGTTTCAGTGGAGAGCTGGTGGGAAGAACACCTGCCTGGGGTGGGTGTAGGAGGTTAAGGAGGAGACAGAGATAGTAACTTTGCACATGGTTATAAAGGGAATGGGAGGCAAGAAAGAGAATCAGGGAGTTGAGATTCACGTAAATTCTTAGGTATTTTTTAAGACAGCAGAATTTCAACTTTCAGGAAAATAAAAAAGATGTCCTTTGTGTTCCACTCTATCCCCTCTCTTGGAGCTTGATCAGTTTATGTGCTCCATTATGGCAGGTGGCAATGACTGGGAATTTAGGGTTATTTGTTGTCGGGGCCTAAAGATGGTAAATGCAATCCATCAAGAAAATCGCACCAGGAGGGCTTGGCTGAGGCAGCCCCAAACGGGATGCTGCAGCCGAGCCAGGTAGCCCCCACCCTTGTGGGCATCCCTTGATCACGAATACTAACTACCAATCAAGATGCTGATCACGCGCCCACCCACCAACCGTCGCCAAGAGCATGCAGTGAGCATGCACAGGACAACCTATCAGAACCACCTCCCCTTTTCCCCTGCTCCCTATATAACAGCCCCGCCCAAAATAAAATTCGCAGCTTGATCAGAATCCTTTGTCTTGCTGCCTTTCTCCGCACCTCTTGTTCCCATCCCTATTCATCCGTTTCAGGTAGACTCGGGACCCCAGTTGACTGTTCCGTGGGACGGAACAATTTGTTGTTTTCCTTGCAAGGTAGGTGGAAGAGTTGAAGAACAGAGCTTTGGCCAAAGCTCAGGAAATTTACTGTGGAGGAAAAGAGAAAGGCTTTGATACCTAGAAATATTTACTGAAGAGCATTACTTTGCAACGAGACCAATTAAACATAATTATTTATTGTGTGTGAGACACTGCTTCTCACCAATATTATGTGCATTCCATGAAAGAAGAAATTATCAAGAAAGTATCTGATAATTCAAACTTTACTGCAGTCAAGTTTAATGAAATCACTCTCATTTAAGACCCTAATAGAATGATTCATTCAGGAAAAGTCTCTTAGGATTCGGTAGCATTAACTGTGTCTTTCCTGAGAACCTTCGCTTGTCTCTTTTTAGATGGTAATACTAGATGACATCCTTAGACATCTCCTGTGGGCCAGGCACTATGCCAAACACTTCATCTATGTTTTCTCAGGATATTCTCACAATGTGTCTTTGAAGAAAGTGCTGTCACATTTCTATTGGTGAGGTTCAATAACAGATTATTAAACATTCCTCTCCTTGTAGCTGCCAGGAAGCTTAGAGCAAGGTTTAAAACTCAGTCATAACAATTGCACTTACCTCTCCTTTCTTTTTTAAGAGTAAAAGACATTTATTTTGTCTTAGGTTATAATCAAAATTCTTTTCAAAATATATTTTATTGATTATGCTATTACAGTTTTCCCATTTTTTTTCTTTCTTTTATTACCCTGCACACCCCCCTCCAACCAGCGTTCCTTCCCATCTTAGTTCATGTCTATGGGTCATGCATATTAGTTCTTTAGCTTTCCCATTTCCTATACTATTCTTAACCTCCCCCTGTTTATTTTGTACCTACCATATATATATTTCATGTTATTTTCTCCTCTAAACTTCTTTCATCCTTAAAAATAGTTGTATACATTCTAAGAGGTTTGAGGTTGTATCTCATTGTAGTTTTAATTTGCGTTTCCCTAATAGCTAGTGATGTTGAGTATCTTTTCATATATCTGTTGGCCATTAGTATGTTTTCTTGAGTGTTGCAGAGTTTGTGGAGAAGAGGAACCCTCATTCATTGCTGGTAGGGATCTAAACTGGTACAGCTATTATGGAAAACAGTATGGAGATTCATCAAAAAATTTAGAGTCATCATTTGATCCTGCAAAAGTCATCCACTCTTCTGGGTGTCTACCTGAAAAATTAAAAGCATTTGTTTGCAAAGATATATATACATATCCCTATGTTCATTGCAGCATTATTCACAGTGGCCAAGAAATGGAAATCACTGAAATGTGCTTCAATTGATGATTGGATAAAGAATATGCGGTACGTATGCATATACAACGGAATACTACTCAGACATAAGAAAAGAAGAAAAACTGCCATTTGTGGCAAATGGATGGATCTGGAGGATATTGTGCTAAGGGAAATAAGTCAGACATAAAAAGTCAAGAGCCATATGATTTCATTCATATGTGGAATATAAAACTGAAAGCAACAGATGTATAAACAAGAACCCCCCCCCCCCAGAAACTCATAGGCAAAGACACCAGTATGGTGGTTACCAGGTAAATGGGGGGTGGAAGGTAGTAAAAGGCAAAGGGGGTCAAATGCATGGTGACGGAAGATTTAACTTTGGGTGGTGAGCAAACAATGCAATATACAGATGATGTACTATAGAATCGTACACTCAAAACCCATACAATTTTATTAACTGATGAAACTCTAATAAAACTAATTTAAAAAACTTGAAAACGGCTCATCACATTTTTCAAGTTACACCTCATATTCTTGTTTACACTATTGATGCAATTGGCTAACAGCTTTTGTAGAATGTGACATAGAGTAAAATAAAGATCAACATATGTAAAAATAGTTTTGTACATCATTATGTAGTGATCAAACATTTTAAAATAAAAAGATGCTGCAAAATAATTGAGTTTTACATTTATTGCATTCATGTAGTGGCATTCTATTACAAATATGAATCAAGTTCCTAATTTGGATCTTAGACTTTTGATATTTTTACTAAAATGGTGGTACAAACATCTGTTATAACTTATGTTCCTTTTGGTCAAGTTTATTTATTTCTTTATACATTTAGTAACATTTGGAATTATATTAGATATTTTACATATATGTTTTGGGAGGGAACTAATAAAATACGAATATTGAAAAGGCAAAAGATTTATATGATCCGAAAAGAAAACAGGGTGTGAAAAACATAAATATTTAAAATGCAGTTGGGAGCCACTTCTTAACAGGACAGCTATCCGAGTGGCTTTTTTACTTCCTATCTCTACTCTTTGTAGCCAGAGAAAAACAGGGAGAAGCCTAACTATTAATTACGAGAAAATAAATTTTTGCAATATAGGTCTCTTACATTGGACATCTATTATTAAAATGGATAAGAAAAACATACCCATGAGGCTCCTTACTATGGAAGTCCTTTGCAGTTATTTCCTTAAGATTCACATTCGCTGGGTGGAGCATTCCTGATTATAAGGAAAGGTAGACACCAGCATAATTATGCAGCTAGCATCAGCTAGAATTGCAGTTGCTGGATGAGTAGACCAAAGTCAAATGGGCTGGGTTACAAGGATATAGCATAGGTGGACAGAGCTTGGAAGATATCCAACTGGAGATTCCTTCATTAGTGAGTGAACTGAATGCAAAATGGTGTGTCCTGGGTAGATGTGGGTAGTGAATGGGAATGGCTTGATGATTCAGATCTTTAATCAGGATACTGGGCTAAAGTCATTTCCTAGGACTGGGGAGGGTAATAAAATAATGGTGATTGTGCAGTAGTGGGCTGGGTCCACAGGGAGAGGATCCAAAAAAGAATCAACAAAAGGCATAATGAGCGAAATGATAGGAAATGAGAAGAATCACCATTGTAGCCCAGGTTCTGAAAACTAATCAAGGTATTAGTATATTTATGTGATTTTTGTTGGAGGAGTGACATAGGAAAGGAGAGACTCAAACAGATGTTTTACTATATCTTGATACCTAATGAAGAGTCTATAAATGTCTTCAGTTGATGGAATATTTTTCATTTGATTTCAATAGGCTAAGTAAGCCATGATTTTACTATATATTATGGTGTCATCTAGTTAAAGAAAAGCTGATCCATGAAGACTAAACAACAGAAATAACCCTCCTCCCCTCCCCCTGACACTGAGGACTAGCTCAGTTCCGTTGAGCTTCTTTCTCCTTGTGTCTCATAACGAGGGAAGACAGCTGGAGAAACAGACACTTTGGAAGATTCTTTCAGAGGTCTGTTGAGAGACGACTAAGCCAGAAATAAGTATATCAGAATCAGGCTGATGTAGAAGCGATGTCAGAAATATGATTCGGGGCACTGCACTGTGCCTTCTCTGACGGAGTCAGGCTAGACATGTCGATGGAGCAAACTTCTCTCACTGTAATCTCTTTCCCAACTAGAGCGCTTTTGATTCTTGTTAAACTCTGACTTGAGAATAGGGATGTCCTCACAAAAAGAGGGGACCGTCCATGGTCTGCCATGACTATAGAGTAAGATATTTAGGAGATGAATAATATGATAAAAGGAGGCCTTTGGCTAAGTAAGGTTGGAGGGGATGGTAGAGCTAGGGAGGGGCTCTGGGGACAGCTGAAGGACAGTAGGTCCCCAGCTTTCCTGTTAGCATGATGTGTATGTCCACTGTCACTAGCACATTGCCTGTGATTTCTGCTGGCCTTCCTAAAGACAAAACATGACGTCAAACCAAATTGAAGTGTAAGAAAGAAGAAGAAAAAATTAGATCAAATTCTCTATAAGATGCAAACCAAATAAGGATTGTATAAAAATTGAGATAAAGGATTTTATAAATGGGATAAAGGATTAAACAAAGAAAAAGTTAAAAAACAAAAATGACAATTTTATAGAATTTAATTATTTAATTTTTAAAAAGATTTTATTTATATTTAGAGGGGAAGAGAAGGAGAGAGGGAGAGAAATATAAATGTATGGTTGTCTCTTGTGCTTTCCCTTCCGNAAAGAAAAGCTGATCCATGAAGACTAAACAACAGAAATAACCCTCCTCCCCTCCCCCTGACACTGAGGACTGGCTCAGTTCCCTTGAGCTTCTTTCTCCTTGTGTCTCATAACGAGGGAAGACAGCTGGAGAAACAGACACTTTGGAAGATTCTTTCAGAGGTCTGTTGAGAGACGACTAAGCCAGAAATAAGTATATCAGAATCAGGCTGATGTAGAAGCGATGTCAGAAATATGATTCGGGGCACTGCACTGTGCCTTCTCTGACGGAGTCAGGCTAGACATGTCGATGGAGCAAACTTCTCTCACTGTAATCTCTTTCCCAACTAGAGCGCTTTTGATTCTTGTTAAACTCTGACTTGAGAATAGGGATGTCCTCACAAAAAGAGGGGACTGTCCGTGGTCTGCCATGACTATAGAGTAAGATATTTAGGAGATGAATAATATGATAAAAGGAGGCATTTGGCTAAGTAAGGTTGGAGGGGGTGGTAGAGCTAGGGAGGGGCTCTGGGGACAGCTGAAGGACAGTAGGTGCCCAGCTTTCCTGTTAGCATGATGTGTATGTCCACTGTCACTAGCACATTGCCTGTGATTTCTGCTGGCCTTCCTAAAGACAAAACATGATGTCAAACCAAATTGAAGTGTAAGAAAGAAGAAGAAAAAATTAGATCAAATTCTCTACAAGATTCAAACCAAATAAGGATTGTATAAAAATTGAGATAAAGGATTTTAAAAATGGGATAAAGGATTAAACAAAGAAAAAGTTAAAAAACAAAAATGACAATTTTATAGAATTTATTTATTTTTTAAAAAGATTTTATTTATTTATATTTAGAGGGGAAGAGAAGGAGAGAGGGAGAGAAATATAAATGTATGGTTGTGCGTTCCCTGCCAGGAACTGGCCTGCAACCCAGGCATGTGCCCTGACTGGGAATTGAACCGCGATCGCCTGGTCCGCAGGCCTGCACTCAATCCATTGAGCTACACCAGCCAGGCCTAGAATTTATTGATTTAAAATGGATAAACACTTAAAAATAATGAAAGTTAAGGAAAATGACCAAGTCACAATATGTTTAAATAAAGGTAAGAAAAAACAATAGAAAAAAGGTGACAGAAAAGCTTATAAGAAAAAAAATGATTAAATGTAAAAAGATGTGATTTATTTATTATTTTTTGATTTAATCTTCATTGTATTTTTTCTGTTACCATTTAGTTCCCTTATACCCCGCTCCTGCCAGCAATCACCACACTGTTATCCATGTCTATAAATCCTTTTCCCTTTTTGCTCAATTCCTCCACCCCCTAACCACTCCCCCACTAGCTGTCAGCTACTCTCCATCTATGAGTCTGTCTAAAAAGTGTGATTTTAAATGGAATATAAAAAAGACAAGAGTAAAAGCAGGAAGTAGGAAGATAAGAAAGATGGATGGTAAACATACAAAGGAAAACTTAAGTAGCATAACTGAGCAACAAGCTAAAATAATGCTTAGCTGTGGAGATGCTTTTCAAGACAAAATATAACCGGAATAAGAAGTCTACTGACCAATCAACTCTAAGCCAGAAAGTGGCAGGAATCCTTAGCAGAATTCTGAGTAGGGAACAATCTTACGTAGTGTGGGGCTCCATTTAATAAAGTCCCTAATGGCTGGAGAGGAGGGGGAGTGTGTGCTCTTGGACTCCTGCCCTTGGGCGCACCTTGGGCACCAGAGTCCAAGTCAGAATTTCTCAGCAATTAGGAGAGTGGGGCCATGGCCCTGGGGACCCACTGCCGCAGTTGTGTGTGGGCTTCTGGACCCTGCACACTCCACTGTGAATTTAGGTGAAGTGGATGGAGTCAATCCCTCTTGATTATCCAAAGTTTGGGAAGGAAGCATCAGTTTATGTAATTTCAAACAATTTATATTTGGCCCATGGATGTGTGGGTTTCTTAATTAAAAAATTCCCACATCCCTCCTCTTATTTCTCCCTAGAGATCATTGCTGTTAACACTTTCCTGTGTTTCACTCTTGAACTTTTTATATGGATTTGCAACACTTATACATAGAGTTGTATAGGATTTTGTATGTAGTAATAATTATAACTAGCATATAGTAAGTGTTTATAATAAGTACTAGAAATGGATTACGCTGTATTATGGCTTTCTTTGTGTTAACTCATCTAACGCCTGCTTCATTGTTGTTTTGATATTACAGATGTGGAAATTGAGGCAAGTGAGGTTACATAACTTGTCCAAGGCTGCCCTGCAAATACAAAGTGAAACCAGGAGGTACACTTCCAGTTTCCATTCTTAAGCATCATGATTTTCTGCCTTACTAATTGGGGTTATGTTGTATGTGTGCATGTTGTACCAATTTTCTACAACTAATTTTTTAAATATTTTATTTATTTATTTTTAGAGGGGAAAGGAAGGAGAGAGAGAGAAATATCAATGTATGGTTGCTTCTGGTGTGTCCCCTGCGGCGAACTGGCCTGCAACCCAGGCATGTGCCCTGACTGGGAATCGAACCGTGATCGTATGGTTCGCAGGCCCACACTCAATCCACTGAGCTACACCAGCCAGGGCTCTACAATTTATTTTTATTCTTAACAGTGTATCATGGAGTATATATTCTTAGCAACGTATCAAATCCAAAATCTATGTATGTGAATATCCATCTATTTCATTCTTTAAATTGCTGCATAGTATTTGTCTGTATTTCAAATTTAATTATTCTCCATTTATCAGTATTTTGGGTATTTTTCAATATTCAGTACTGAGCACTTTTATTATCTTCAAACGATATTTATTGAGTTACCCTCTATGCTCAAGGCAATCTTCTTGATATTAAGGAATCAACAGTTAACAAAAAAGATAAATCTTTTGATACCATGAGTTTATTTTGTGGGAGAAATAATCATCAAATAAATATACCACCAACACCAAAATATGGCAGCTTGTGATAAGGGTAATGAAGTGGAAAAGAACAGAAGGAAGGGATAGAGGGTGAGGCGGTATCATTTTGTATGGTGTGACAAGATGATGGATCTTTTTTTTTCCTTCTCAGTTAAAAAAACTTTTACTTTTGAAATATTATAGTCTCACTGGAAGTTGAAAAATAGTACAGGGGGTCCCATTTGCACTTCACCCAGCTTTTCCTGTGGTAAAAATCTTACATAACTATATTATCTTATCAAAGTGAAGAAATTGACACTGATATAGTCTACAGACCTTATTCAAATCCTACTAGTTTCTACATGCACGTGTGTGTGTAGTTCTGTGCAGTTTTATCACATGTATGGATTTGTGTAACCAGCAATTATTTACTCTTAAGTTGCCATTTGAATAAAACCCATAAGCAGTGAGGGGCTGAGCCAGGACAAATTTGGATGCAGAGTGCTTTAAGCAGAAGGCAAAGGATGTGCCAAGGACCTGAGGCAGGTGGGGAGAGTGACCGGAAAGGTAGTGGGGATGGGGGAGGGAAGTCAAACCACGTAGGGTCTATAAGGCCATGGTGAGGACTGGTTTTTGCTCTCCGTGAGATGTATAGCTGCTGGAAGGTTTTGAGCAGAGGGGTGACAGAATCAGACTTCTGTTCTATTTGGATCACTCTGGCTGCAGTGTGAAAGCAAGTAGTCAGGGGTGTGAGTTACAAGTATTTCCTTTCTTCCCTACTTTGCTGCCATTTGATATGCTGCAGGGATATCAAATTGTCATCCACCCAATTGTCGATTTTGGGCCAGGTAACTGGCTCTGGCTCAATGGAATGTGTGCAGACATGATCTATCACAATTCTTAAATCAGATTGCACAGTTCAGATCAGCCCTTTGGTTCTTCTTTCTGCTGTGAGGAAAGCAGATGGGGATAGCAGAATTCTGGCTGGGTTCTGACGTGAAAAGACATGTGAAGGAGAGCCACAGCCTATAGCAGATCTTCATTCCATGTGTATAACATGGTGGGAAATAGATGCTTATTACTATAAGCTATTAAGATATTGTACCCTGGCTGGTATAGTTCAGTGGATTGAGTGCTGGCTAAGAACCAAAGGGTTGCCAGTTTGATTCCCAGTCTAGGGCACACGCCTGCGTTGTGGGCCGGGCCACCAGTAGGGGGCACATGAGAGGTAACCACACATTGCTGTTTCTCTCCCCCTCTTTCTCTGAAAAAATAAATAAAATCTTTAAAAAAGATATTGGGGTTGTTTGTTAGTGCAGTAAAGTTGACTAACACAGAAGTCCTAGGTGTCTTCCCTTCATGGAGGATCAACTGTGCAGGTATAAGGTGCTGGTGCTCTGATGTGGTCTATAGCTGTCTGCTGGGTGTGCAGATTCTGGGGTTTCTCAGGTGGTATAGGCCAAGGTCAGCCCCCACATGGGTTCCGCCTGGGGCCACCCTGCACGAGATATAAAGCAATCTGAGATGGCTGCTACTTGTGCTGGGCTTGGAGGTTTCCAGGCAAAGCCAAGCTGTGAACTTAGGCTGGCTGCTGTTAGTGCTGGGTCTGGGGCCACTTAGCAAGAGGTATGGGGGCTAGGGACTTGCTGAGGCTGGCTGTTGCTTATATGAGAGAATCTAGGAAGTTGTGAAGCATGAGCCAAGACCAGACATTCACATAAAAAAGCCACTGTCAACTTGGCTGGGCCCGTAAATTATGTGGGATGAAGCCTCAGGGGATCTCCAAGGTGGGGCAAATTGTGTTAGCCAGTTTAATGGAGTCTCAGTTATGATATCTGCCTGCCAGGTCTGTAGCTCTGTGGGGGGAGGGTTCAGAAAAGGGACAGTCGCCTCCCCCTTACCTTTCTGTCTGGGAGAAAGCTTTGCCCCTGCTCTCCCCTTGATGCCAGGCACTTCATTTCCTCTCTGTATACGCCACTGGCGCCTTTCAAGCTGCTACCGTGGTATATAAAATGCTCTGAAACAGTAAAATGAACTAAGAGCCTCAAAATAATTAATAGAAAACTCGTGAAAGTCTATAGGAAAGAATAAATAAAGGCAAAAGACATCTTCAGGATTTTGCTCTAATTCTATATCTCCTAAATTATCCATTACAATCATATATATATATATATAAAATGAACTAGGATTAAAATGTCACTTTCAAAATAAAAAATATGAAAGTTCCAGTGATTTGACATTATTTGTAAATCTGTGATACAGCGTGACTTAGGTATTCTGAGTAGAAATAAAATGCTTGTATGGATACAGTGGATTACATATTCTTCTAGTCTAGCCCTCCTCCGATTCATTTTTGGTACTGCTTCCAATGAGACTTTCCTTTTAAATATGAGCATTCAAATCTCTTATATCAGGGCTGTCAAACTCATTTTCACCAGGGGCCACATCAGCCCCACAGTTGCCTTCAGTGGGCCAAATGTAATTTCAACTCCTTTACAGTTAAGGAGTAGGTACATTTATATAGTCCTAAAATGATTTTGGATGCATGTGACTGAGTCCTTCATGATTCAATGGAAGCAGAATCTCTTGTGGGAAAATTTCTCCTACCCTCTGCTCTCTGCTGTGGATGGGCTAGGTGCCCTCCCTCCTTTGTGCTTTCTTGTTACTCTGCATACTTCCACGGATCATTCATCATATAGTATCGTGGTGATTTGCTTGTTTCTCTAGCCTTTTCTCTAAACTGAGTTATTTGAGCACAAGTTTGGCACGGATGGGCCACATTACACAAATGGTAGTAATATTGTGTATAATCAGCTGTTTTGAGAAGCTGTGTTACATAGAAGCGAGGTCATAGTTGGAGGGACATGGAAGTTATTACACACGTTTATTGGTTAATAGAAATGATCAAAGGAGCGTGAAAATTTGATACTTACTGATGTGCATTTCCTGCTCCCGACACCAGAAACCACGGAGATTATTTTTTCCAATATAACATTCCCACGTTCTCTAGCTTTTTTCCTTGAAATGTTAGGAAAAGTGCAATTTTATCTATACAGTCTTGTGTATTCCTTACTACTATATTGAAATGGAGGTATTTTGCAGAGAAAGAAGCAAATGGACTAACTGTATCAAGTAACTTTTTTGAAGGTCGTAAAGCTTACGAGCGTCAGGTGTGGGATGCACCCCAAATCTTTTCACACCTCTGTGACTGCAGGGGTGACCTAGCGACATGCATACCATATTCAAAGCATTCTCAGCCGTGGTTTACTCCTAAAAAGCGTAAGATGTTTCAAGTGGCGGCTCCCACATATTCGTTTAGGACGTATTCTTTTAAATACTTACATTAGTCATCTGAACAAAAGGGGTGAAAATAATTTTTAAAAATCAGATTTTCACCAAGAAAGTAATTTAATGATTTGTATTTGACATTCAGAATGATGGTGACGATAAGGAAAATGATTCTCTAAAATGAGAGCTAGGTGCTTCGTGGGGGAAAAGAACCCCCAAAGCGACTCAAACATTAAGCATTAAGGTAGTATTTTCAAGCATAAGGGAAAAAGAAATAGATCTGAAGAATCTATTTCAACAGATGCTTAATAAATAGTATAATGATATTCTGGTAAAAGGAAACTTGATTCTTTAGTGTAATAAATGGGGCATGGAATGTAAGGTTCAGGAAGCGATTCTTGCTGTCCTATTATTTTTACTTAGAGAGTTATTGAAAAAGTCTTAATTAAAACGCAGCATTCACTTTGAGTCACATTTTAAATAAGCGATGAAGAAACCAGAGTCACATTCTAAGAGTAGAGATCAAAATGAGTCAGAGAGAGCACATACAGTGTTCCATACTGGTAGACCTTCAGTGAATATTTGCTTAATTAAATTGTGGAAGAGAAATAGAGTTGATCACTGCTGGTATATCGCAAGGGAGGAAAGCTGGTGAAGATAACCTACCTGTATGAGGGTGGGAGGTCATGTTACATATATCCTGAGTTCTGTGGATTTATCCATCCATCTATCCATCCCTCCATCCACCCAATCCATCTATCTATCTTACCTTTTTATCTGTATGTTACCTATGTGATTACATTTATCTGTTTAACAAATGGTATTATATTCCTAAAATTACTAACTACTATTTATTGAGAAATATGTACCAGATTCTGTCCTAGGTACTTTATTTGTCTTTTAATGTTAAAAAATGGGGTAGGTAGTAATAGCTCAATTTTATGGGTAATAATACTAAAGAGTATATATACCCAGCATCGTATGGAAAATGACAGTTGGATATGATATCATTGGACAGATTTTGAACAGTTGTACTTTTATTTTTTAGCCGATCTGGTACATTGGTGTTTTCAAGATCGCTTCTGCTTGCTGTATCTGTACAACCTAGGGTTCTCTGACTTTTAACACTACCCTCTCAACCAACATTCTTTTCTCCTTCCACCCTTTGTTCTATTTTTTTCAATATTTATTGAGTGTCTGCTATGTGTCAGAGCTATGTTAGGTGCTGAAGATATCATGGTGAAACAGAATGATTGTACTCTGTACAAAGTACTATGTGGGACATAGGATTATCCTACCTGACAATGGGGCACAGGGAATATGAATATAAGTAAGCAACTTCTGTTTCCAAGGAAATCACAGGCTAATGGGGAGATATTTGGAGAGTGTTATACAATAACCTGAGAATCATTTTGGGGGAATGTGATTTCAAGTCAGTGATTCTGGAGAAGGTGGCCCTTGATATAAATCTTAAAGAATGGTTAGGCGTTGGCCCACCGAGAAGAGTGAGACAGTATGAGAGAGGGCACTCCTCACACAAGAAGACAGAGGGAATGGAGGGAGACGTGGCAAGGAGAGCAGAGTGCACTGCAAGCACTTTCTTAAAAAACAGCTGGTGATATCATGGATGTCTGGAGTGGAAGGCCATGACCTAGAAGCCTTGAGATACTGTGGTAAAGCCGGACACATTTAAGTGGGGAAATGGTGTGGGGAGAGAGATCATCCCTGGTGGATATATGGAGGGAAGATTTGAGGATCATGAGACTGGAGGAAGGGAGACAGGCTTGGAGGCTGTGGTAATACTCCAGGTGAAAGACTGAGAAGTCAAACCACAGTCGTGAGAGCAGAGAATAAGTAGAAAGAAGAGACTGGAGAATCATTTTGAAGATAGAATGCAGGGCTTGATGAATGATTAGATGTGGAAATGATGAGACAAAGGCAGGTTTCAGAAAAGACTAGTTGCTCATTGGAGCATCCTGTAGAGAATGTAGTGGTTTTGCATGATCATCTATGAGCATGTTAAGATCCTTCACTGCAGTCTTTTATCTGTCATGGAGTGTGAAGCTGCACAGCCAAATGATGAAAACGAGACAAACTCTTCCACAGCCACAGTTCAATGCCAAAAAGCATTGAGTAATATGCACTTTGGGGCTTTCTACTTATACTTGTGCTTGTTTATTGCTAACCGTCTTTTATGTCTCTAACATTTATTGAGAGCTTGCTACATGTCAGGTGACCGTTTTAAGCAATTGACTTGAATTAAAGAATTTATTCTCACAACTACCCTATGAAGTAGGCTGTGGTTATTTTCATTTTTACAGGTGAGGCACAGAGTGATTAGTAATTTGTATGAATTTACCCCTCTCCCACCCTCAGTAGTGGCATTTGGGTCAAAACTTGTCATCTTAATCATTATATTAGTAAATGCATTTGTTTTCCTAGTTTATCTTTCAGATTGTTCATTGCTTGTGTAGAGAAACAGCTGATTTTTGTTTGTTGATCTTAGACCCCGAAACTGCTGAATTTATTAGCTCTTGTTGGTTTTTTTTTTTTTTTTTGTAGATTCCTGTTGGCTGCTGCTTTGGAATTTTGTTATGATTTTTTTCTTTCCAGCTCTGTTGCTATTGATTTAATTTAGGACATTTAAGGCCTTAAAAATATCTCTTGTATATTTTCAATGCTATATAAAATTTACCTTTTTATTTTACTTCATATGTTGTCTGCCTTAGAGCATTTATATATATTCAATATATGTTTAAGAAAACAAAAAAAGAGAAAAATCTTAAGTAAATTTTTTAAATGCTAAAGAAATAATGTGTTAAAGGCAAACAATCATCATTTACAACCAGCAAAAGGTTTTGTAGATGGATTTGTTTTGCTTGGCAAACTAAATGGTTAAAATAATGTCATTTAATATGAGTAAATGGCCCTCATCCAATTAGGTAATTGAGGTGGCCCACTCATCCTGGCAAATTATAGCTGCTCAAATCTGTTCCTGAATTGGAGGAAATGCGGCTATTTAACTTCCTTTCACAGGAAAAAAAAAAGGAGGAGCTGTTCTCTGCCTTTTTAAGGTTCTTCGAAAGTTAGGGTTGACTTTTCCCAAAGGGTCTTTCCCTGCGCTATCCCAATTCTGTTTTTAATTTTAAAATTATTTTTTTCACTTTATCATCTATTCACAAGACCTATGTTGTCTGAGTTGGACTGGCTGTAATGTAAGATGCTGAGAGCACATTCTTTTCCATCATTTAAGTGTCTGGCCTAGACCAGTGCTTCCTGCTATTGCAGCTTTGACCTTAGCCCCTTGGTTATGATGAATGTGCAACAAACGGAGCATGTCATAGCATCTCAGGGCTGAGAGAGGCCTCGGAGGTCATATTCTGGTGAGAAATTGTAACTGTCACCCGACATTCCGAGTTTTAGGATTTCACTGTGTCTTGCAAATGTTGACTTATGTGGCAGTTCTTATTCCCAGTGTCCAAATAGAAAAATGGAGATATTCACATCCAAGTTAACAGAGAGGAATAAATAGCAGTGAATTCCTTATATTTAGATACAGTTCTCTGGCTTCTGGATTCTCAAAGGCAGAGAGAAGAAAGAGAGCAGAAACAAAAATCACAACTCAGGAGAAGGCTCAGGAATCTGGCATTATATCTGTTTTACAGATCTGTCACTGAATTCATAATTTGAGCTCATGTCCAAATACTGTACACTTTGTAAGGTATATATTGATGAATATATTGATGAATTACTTCCAATTACTGTCCCTCACCTCTTCTCTTCAGTCCGAGAGAAGCGTACATTGTTGAGGCACGGGCACTGATGGCATCCCATCCTGGACACTTCCATGTGTCCAAGGAGAGGCACGTGACTCGTGTTAGATCAATGAGGTCCTGTGGTTAGAACTTTAAATAGGCTAATGTGGAAGACAAAGGCACCATTTCTCTAAAGATTCTGAACAAAAATGATGGAAGCCTGGATCTGCCCCTGGCCATTGTATTAATTTGCTAGGGTTGCCCTAATAACGTCCCACAAATCGGTGTCTTATAATGCCAGAAATTTATTCTCTCCCAGTTCTGGAAGCTGAAGTCCAAAGTCAAGTTGTCAGTCAGGTCATGCTCTTTCTGAAGGCTCTAAAACAGGATCATTGCTGGTCACTTGTAGCTTCCAGTGTTTAGAGGCAATCTTTGGTGTTGCATAGTTATAAAGGCAGTGCTCCAGCCCCTGCTTCTGTTGTGAAGTGGCCGTCTTCTCACTGTGTGTCTCTATGCTCAGAGTTTCCTCTTCTGATAAGAACATCAGTCACTAAAGTAAGGCTTACCCTAATCCATAATGACCTCTTAACTTGATGACATCTGATATGATCCTATTTCTAATTAAGGTCACATGCATGAATTTTGGGGGGATGCCATTTAACTGAGTGTAGCCATATTCCCTGATGCTTGGGTAAACCTACTACAATTGTACAGAAAAGGTCCATGGCTCACAGTGAAACAGAGATGACAGGCGGAGAAAATACTGGCAAGTGAGGGGTCTCTAAGTGCCCACAATTGCACTGGTTCCCACAGTTCTGAAAAGAACTTATTTCAGAAAAGTTCCCATCCTCCACTGTTTTTTTTTGCCTTAGGCTCAATTGAGTTATATTTCTATCCCTTCCTACAAAGACAATTCCAATAAATACAGAAATTACTGTAGTATTCCAGGTAGAAAGAAAGGTGATCTGAGATATGGTCATGGTCATAGGAATGGGCTTGAGAAGAATTTAGAAAGGGAATTTGTGGGGCTTTCATTCCATTGAAATGTTTGGATGAAAGGAGATAATTCTGTAATGATCCTGGGTATATAGATGACGAGACCATTCTCTGAGAAAAAAGAAAAGTACAAAAAAACCCATGAAATTTGGTCTTTGCAAACTTCTCTAGACTATTACTACTCATAAGCCTTCGGAAGACTTTGTTTTCTTGAGGCCAGGGAACATATTTTATTCATTTTTATATCTGCAGTTCTTAGTATATTGGGCACATGGTAGGGTGTACCCCAATGTTTATTCAATTAAATATACAAATCTAGAGCTTGACAAGTTAATATCTTTCTCCAGCCAATAGAACATATGACACATATTCTTCGGCCTGAACGTGTTTGTGTCAACATTCAGTGTTTTATAGAGTCTCTTATTGTGTGTGGAAGTTTGTGTGCCAAAGGTCACTGGAATTGCATTCACTTGACAATCATGAAACTGTTGAAAAAAAGTAAAAAGCAAATTTGTAGCGCCACCAGTGGGAAGGCTGAACATAACTTAAACATGTTAACATAAAATGAAAGATACATTTTGAGGACAAACAGGTTGAAGTATTTTGATTCCCCTTGCCCACATTTCTTTCATGAAGGTGTAAGGTGATAGAAATGCCTGGAGGCAAAAATCACATTTTCCAGCTGCTGGCAGTAGCTTGTAGCCCCACTGTGTATCCCAGAATCTGAACAAATGCGTGCTGGAAACATCTGTTTGGAAATCATCAATAACATGGGGACACTGACCAGGTATCCCTTTAATAAGAAATTAATGATATACTAGTATAGTGCTTAAACGTTTATAATTCAGTAGCAACATTTGAAGACATGCATTTGAAATTAATAAAACCTTGAGACAGTTTGGAACAAATGCATTGTGAGACATGAATACGTTTGTGCATGAATTGACCAACAGATTGAAAGTGTTGCTTTATTTTGGGAACTTTTGAAATCAAAATGTAAGATTATATACCTTTATTCTATTTTTTATTATTGTTCAAGTACAGTTGTCTCCATTTCCCCATTGATAAATAATGTAAACATAAAAAAGTGTTGCTTTATTATTTTTGTTTTGGGGGATGGTGTTCATGCTGCAGATGGACACTAAAAGCTTTTCATTCACTTGTGAAGTTTGGAATTACGCTTGGCAGTCTGAAGAACAGAGTTTTGGATTTAAACCTCTGTCAATAGTACAGGGAAGTGTGCGCCGTTGGTATTTATTTTTGTACAATGCAGTTATGAAGGATTAAAAAATAAATATCAGTAGGCCAACAGATAAATCACTATTTACATTCATTTTGGCCATAAGAAAATAAAATAGCTGTAGGACATAAAAATCCAGCAACCATTTTACTAAACCTAACTTTTTATACTCTGAAAAATCATGGGAGGTGAAATTCAAACTCTCGTGTGTACCTTGCGCTGCTTTCTGCCTACACCTTACAGTACTTCTCCCTTCCGAAACCAGAAGGCATGTTTGTGAAAGCCAACGCAGGTACCTCCAAGTAAATTTTCTTGAATATCATGCATTCTAACAGGACTTGAGGGCCTAAAAACTTCACGTGGTTAATTTAATAGGTTTGGTTTGGGTAGCGCCCTTCCCACCCTACTTTTTAAACATTTTGTTAGCTTCTGTCTTCTCTCTGATTTTGGGGTCATGTGAAGGGTTTTCAATATTAATTTTTTAATCATTTCCCTAAGGTTACAAAGAATGAACTAGGTAAGATAAATTCTTGTGCGTAGCACTTTTTTTAAAAAAAATGACTTTATGCAATGAAATCACTGAAGTGCTTTTAGTTATATAAGTGACTCTCTGGGAGTCGGGCATTTAATGAGAGACATTAGCTTTCTAGGCCCCTAAGTACCAGTTAAGGCAAACACTGTAGCGATTTGCCGTACGGTAAAGGAGAATGCGCCTTGTAGTTTTACAGTAACTCTCTTCCAAAGACCTTGTAGGGCTTTTACATATGCCATGCCCTCTGTCCTAAAAACAATTCCTGGACAGTATTCCGTACTACTATACTGTCCTCTGGATACCCCAAATACTTCACTCAATGGGGGATTGTGTATGTTCCTGTTTGAGTTCCTACCATGTGCCAGGCTGTTACTGGGTTGGCAGAGCAGTATAAAGCCTCCGACATATCTCTGAGTAGCAGTCTACTGAGCAGAGAGGTCTGAGTAATTATTGTACCAGAGAGTGTGCTCAGGGCTACAACAGGGGTGAATGCAGGTGCCACAGATCCCAGAGGACACAGTGACTAACTTGGTGGATGAGACTCTAAAGCTTTAGAAAGAAAACTATTGAGCAAGATATCAACGATACAAATGAACAAGGATGGGCATCTTTCTATCCAATTTATGTCCCAGGTGGAGACGTTCTCTATGTTCGGCTTAGTCCCAGAATTACGAAAAATGGTTTGCAGAGGAATATCCGGAGGAAGGCAGGAGAGTATCTGAGGACCTTCGAGAAAACAATTCTGCATCTCTCCCAGAGACTCTGCCTCCCTTGTCCCTTCTGTAAACTGTGGGCAGTGAGGGCAGCGTGTGCCAGTTAGTCCGCTCATGCTGTGCAGGAAAATATTGATAACTTTTGCCCTAGGGTGTTACATCAGCTGGAAGAGTAAACTTTATATGAAGTATATTATTATTTATAAAGTCCTATTCTTAAATTGTTTGCCCTGTAAATATTATTATGAGCTATTGTGAATGACATCTCTAAGTCCAAAGAAAATATGTTACATAAATGAGAACTAAATGACTTGTTCTTTCTTAACTTAGCAATAAATAGCATGTGACAGAGTAAAATTCTTCTTCCTTCCTGACCAGAGAGTGGCTAGTTGTACTCATCTTCCCTGAAGACAGTCTTACTTGGATCTGCAGTTGGTTGAATTTAATCAGTAAGAATTTAAGAACTGTGAGACAAGCTGTTGAGATAAGTTATGGACTTTCCATTATTTCTGTGACAGCTCTGGTTTAGGAGACATACTAAGTCTGCCCAGAAAAAGTCCAGCCATTATTAATACAACGGTTTGCATGACATTGATGTAACATGGCTGCCAGGGAGAGTGGATTGGAATGCGCATGCACAAGCAATGACAACTTCACTGTACTAGTCAGTGGGGGTGGTAGATGCTGTTGAGTGAGATGCTGACTAGTACTGTGTGGCCCTCACATTCAGAATGACCGAGCAAGTAGAGCAATGAATCTGCATCAAATTTTGCATTAAGCTTAATATTCCTCCATGGAAACTATTTGGATGATTCAGAAGGCCACAACAGTGGGCAACTGGTAACTGGCAGCTTCATCATGACAACGTGCCCACTCATTCATCATGTCTCATGCAGAGTTTTTTTGCAAAACGTCCAGTCACCCAGGTGACTCAGCCCTCCTACGAACCAGATTTGGTGCTCTGTGACTTCTGGCTTTTCCCAAAACTAAAATCACCTTTGAAAGGGAAGACATGTTAGCACATCAGTGAGATTCAGGAAAATACGATGCAGCAGCTGGAGGAGATTGGAAGAACTGTGTGAGGTCCCAAGGTACCTAGTTTGAAGGGGAATGAGGTGTCATTGTCCTATGTACAATGTTTCTTGTATCTTGTTTCTTCTTCAATAAATGTCTCTATTTTACATATTATGTGGCTGGATACCTTCTGGACAGACCTTGTATTTCTTAGAGATGAGGGGTGATACAGTGGTGAGCAGTCAGAAAACCTAGGTATTGGTCCTGGCTCTGAGACTAGATACCCCTATTATTTCACCCTTCAGAGGTTCATTTTCATCTATAAAATGAATGATTTGGACTTAATATCCTATTTCCTTCCTGTATAATATAATTGTGTAATTGCATGAATGAGATGAACCATTTTACAAGTGTTTTATGGTGGAATATTCCTTTAATCATGGAGTTCCCTCTATTAGCTATCACGTTGCTCCAGCCCTTGCTTCCTCTATCTAGGAAATTACTATGCATCCTTCAAGAACCAGGACCAAATAAAAGAACTGATATATTTTGAGTGTAATCTTTTGTGCTAGGTATGGTGATAAATACAGTTGCCATATGTTCAGGTTTTTGCCTCTTGCCATGGTATAATTTTTATAGTGTCTTCTCATACTCTTAAAAGTGTTCTGGTTTAAACAGTGAATTATATGATGTTAAGGGGTTTACAAGCATTATGTAATTCTCACAGCAATATTACAAGGGTGAATATACCCACATTTTTAACCTGAGAAAAACTGTAATTTAGAAAAGAGTAAGTCTCAATGTTTGTAAGTGGTAGTCTAATTATATCCCACTGTGCTGACTTTAAATGTTTTCACTGAACTTGATAGCCACAACAGGTATTATTTTTTGTTGAAAACCACCGCTGACTCATTGCCCTCCCCCATCCCATGATTTTCCCTGGAGACCCCTACACTGGTTTTTATTGCTGAAGACTCTCATCATGTGTATAACACGTCTGTGTGGGAGATTCCTCTCATTGTTCTCTGCTCCATCCTGAAAACAAAGGGTCTTACTCATTACTGCATCAGCAATGCTTTGTACACTCTGCCTGGATCTGGTTTCCATACACCCATTCCATATTTATTTTCATGCTTCCTGACAAGGGATTGGGGGACTTACCTTCTAGTTGGGGACCCCTGGCTCTTTGCGTATGTCATTTTGAGTATGTTTCACTTTGGGGGGCTAGATTACACTAACTTTCAGAGTTTGGGTAGATAGAGACAGATATTGTATGATTAAAAAAAGATTATCATTTTTAAAAATTGTTTATTTATTTTTTTAGAGAGGGGAAGGGAGGGAGAAAGAGAAGGAGAGAAACATCAATGTGTGGTTGCCTTTTGCACACCCCCTACTGGGGACCTGGCCCACAACCCAGGCATGTGCCCTAACTGGGAATCAAACTGGTGACCCTTTGGTTCACAGGCCAGCACTCAACCACTGAGCCACACTAGCCAAGGCTTTTTCTTTCTTTTTTAAAAAAAGATTTTATTTAAGGATTAACATTTTATAGAGTGCTTCTCTTTGTCTCAAACCATTCTAACTCCTTTAAGGAGGCAATCATTTAGTCTTTGCAAGAGCCTTCAATTGGATTAGACTTTAAAATGTTAGATTTTAAAATGTTAACTGCCTCACCCATAGTTAGAAGACTAGGAAGGAGCAGGTGGAGGCAGGCTTTTAACCACCTACCCGAAAATGCTTTTTTTTTCTTGCAATTCAGTGATAAGGTAGTAGAAATAGCTGAAGGAATCTTGGGACTTCTCAGTTAAAGGGTCTTTAAGGGTTAGGACTGTGTTTTGCAGTGTGCTAGGACTCAGAAGCCTTTTCAGTCCCTTGATTTGGGGGTACTGCCATCTGAACCTGCCTGCACTGCAGCAGTGAAGGGGGGTGTCTAAGTGAAGCCGTCCTCTGTCTGTGCCCTAGAGTCCTGTTCAGGCAATATTGTATAAGGTTTGAGCCTGTGTTTGGGGATGGATAGCTAATTACAATGCTCTCCCTAATGAGCTAGTGAGGTTTTTGCGGAGGCTTTCTCCAAATTGCATAAATAAAAGTTAACCTGTTTCCTAGGCTTGAAGAAAGCTTTTCTTAAAAAGTAAATATAAACAAATAAACTTGAGCAGAAAAACCATAAAAAACAGAACCCTTTGGGCACAATAGGACTATTAGTATAAAGCAAAATGCTGCCCTTAATCAGGACCTACCATTGGATGGGGAGGTTCCACTGAGATCACTAGGGTGTTCGTTATTTTGCACAGTGTGTTGTGTGAGGACAGGTGCTGAATAAAAATTGATTGAAAGCGAATAAATCAGTGAGTGCCCATGACTCAAATAGTTAGAAGTTACTTCATTCAATGACATTTGCCTCTTTTTTCTGGGAGAAAATGCCTATGAGGTCCATAAATCATTACTGTTCTGTAGATGAATTTCATGGAGCTCAGTAACCTCCTGCACTTTTGCCAGATTGTGCATGTAATAATTTTTGCAGGAAACAAGTTCATAATTTTTATAAGATTCTCAAAGATGTTGTTCTCATACTTGCTTTAACTCCCTGCCTTCCAGTATCGCTCTAAAGACACTATCTGGGCCTTGGAGGCAAACCAAAAGATAGGCAAGGGGCTTTCTCATGACTTTTAAGCCCTGCTCGAGTTGCTCCCTGTGTACTTACCTACATCTAAGAGTTGCTTTGTTTTGCAACATGCACTGTGATGCCAGTCCTAAATGAAAAGAATAATTTGATTCATGTTGGCTGGCCTATGCCGTTCTCTTAATATTTGCCCTCATTTTTAAGATACTCTAAGATACTCAATGACATTTAAAATGTCATTTCTATGGCCCTGAAAAGTTGAAGTCTTTTTGCTTTTAAATGTGTACATACTTTAGCTCAGCTGTCAGCCTTGCCATAGGTAAAATGGAATGTGTCGGCTGGCTGCTCATGAATGAATCATCTCCTTACAGCTAGAGTTATTCCCCTTAGCAAAAAAGTATGTTGAGTTTAGTTGAGTTCAGTGTGGAAGCTGCTAGATGTTAGGGAAAAGAATTTTTAGTTTCTACCATTAAATGCTTTAAACAGAAATTCTGTTTTGGTGGCTAGGCTGACAACAATATAAGCAGTTTTCATAAAGAAAGAGAAAAAATTAATTCCTGTTATTATTTCAGCCAGAAATGATCCAGTTTTCTGTTCACTTTGAATAGGAAGTTTTCTTTTTTTTTTAAACAACTTAGTGCTATATTTTTATCCTGTTTTGGTCATTAATATTTTAGTCAGAATAGTTCTCTGGACATGATCAGAAGATTGTTTATAATTTGAAAACCACTTCAGAATAGCATCAGGATTAATTAATACAGTTTATATATCAAATTGTTTCCGAAAAATTCAAGCTTTGTCTGAGCTTTTTCTCCCCTTGCGTGCATGAGAAACTGTGAGAGTTTAAGAACAGTTGGCATTGATTTTTTTCCTCCTTGAATTCAGTTAAGCTTATCACAAACTATGTCATGGCCAGAGCTTAACGTGTTGTTCCCTTGCCAAAAAACCACTTGCCAAATACAACACAGTTTGGATGGTGGGAAAACTGTGGAGCATTCACATTTAACCAAGAACTCTCCCCCTAATATGCAAGTTCAGAGCTGAAGAAAACATGCTGATAAATCAGCATACCTGGCGGCAGTCTTTCCCACTTCTGAAAACCACAAGAGCAGAAGCAGCCATTATTGGATCCTTAACATGGAGTTTTCTGCTCTGAGTCCATCTGGAGTTGTCAGTTAGTAATTTGAAACAACATGTGAGGGTGAAGGGTGCCTGGATGGATGACTATGAATGTTATTGAAAATACGATGTTGCCCGAAGACTTGTCGCCCAGATAGTTGGCCCCGAGCATGGAGTCTCCTTCATCTTCATCTCATTTGGTAATTAGCACACTGACCCTGTGCAGACTAGAAGCACAGAAAAACATTTTGAAAAGTGCACAGGAAGAAGTAGGATTAAGACAAACATTTATATAACCAGGAAAAATGACCCAGGAAAGACGGGAAATCTGGTGACACTCTGTTTACCCACAGCAATGTTAAAATAGTTTGCAAGTGAAACAAAGCAGAGCCCCTGGAATAAATCACTAAGAAAGTATAAGGACAGACCAACAGCCAAGAGCACGTCATAAGCTATCCGTGTGAAATGATTCTCTCCTATTACACCACACACACCACTTTGAAAGTTTCTCCTCTCTCCGGTTATTCCCATCAACTGTGGGCTGCTGTGAATGGGAATTGGAAGCGGATGGAAATAGCTTGAGTTATTAGAATAGGGGAGATTATCAGGATGTTTGGGTGTTGGGTCCTAATCAACACCCAAACATTAGTCTAAACTAGAGACAGTTTTATAAACCTTAAACCTATGAAAAAAAAAAAAAACTACGTAGCAATTTCATGAAAGGCAAAAATCTCACTTGTTTTTCCAGATCATGTGCCCTTATGAGAAAACTTGCTCTTCCAAGGTTAGCGTGCTCAGGGCTGGTCTCCATGAAAAGCTGGAAGTATAGAAGCTATCAGAAAGTCAACTGAACTTTCTTAACTTGCATATAAATGGCTTTGGTTTAGTGCCAGGTAGTTTATCTACAGGGAGAGATAAGCTCTTTTGCCAACAGGTCTCAAAAGTTTGCTGCTCTGACTGCTTGCTAGCCAGATGCTAAGAACCCTAACCTGGCATCAGAGTTCTATGTAAGCCCTGGCTGTCAGAGTCCTGAGAGGAGCTTGTGGAATGATTTATGTGAGCTTTGCATTGATGCCTTCATTTATGAATAGAATAGCTCCAGATATGGGTGAATGGGACAAGGAAGCAGACAAGAGTTCCTTCCTCAAGAAGCTCATCTTCTGTTTGAAAAGTCAAGGTTAAGTAATCAAAGGAATCGAGGAAGTCCAAACTACCAGAGACTGTCACATGACAAATAAATATTTTAAATAGTAAGTGTTCTGAATTCAGGGAAGACAAAGATTGGATAACATAAAATAATCAGGGAAGTTTTTGAGGAAGATGGGACCACTATACCACCCCTCATTTGTACAGTGCTTTATTGAAACAGGTGGATTTTCCATCCATCATCTCGTATTTGAGTGTCACGTTATTACTGCCATTTTAAAGCTGAAGCAACGGAGGGCTAAGGAGATGAGATACTGGCTAACTTTAAAAAAATAGGCAGAAAGGACTTGTCCCATACAGATTTTCCACCTAAAGGTCAGGACCGATTTTGTTACTTTATGGCTTCCGTGATGAATAGGTAATAGAGCTAATCTTCATTAGTCTCAGATTCCGTATTAGAGAATTTGCCTGCTCACTACAATTTATTTGTAACCCCAAATCAATACTTGCGGCCCCTTTTGCAGTTACTCACGGGTATGAGCAGAGTGGTGAAAGCTTTGGTTTGCCCAACACACAGACACTCCCAGCTGAGGTCAAATGAGGCCGTGCTCTGCCTTCTTGCTTCAGCTCTCCTACTGTAAACAAGCGTCCTTTTTGCGGTCTGTTTAGTGCCATGTTTTTCACATTTTTTTGGTGATTTTGCTGTGTAAAATGGCCCTCCGGCATAGTGTCAAAGTGCCGTCTAGTGTTCCTGAATGCAGGAAAGCTGTGATATGCCTTATGGAGAAATGTGTGTGTCGGATAAGCTTCATTCAGGCATGAGGTACGTAGCGTTGCTGGGCGTGAATTTAATGTTAGTGTTAATGTTAATATTCAACTTTATATTAAATAGGTGTCTTTAAAGAGAAACACATAGCAAACCAAGTTAGGTGTTGACTGACTGACAAGAATGTTGTGACTGCAGGCTTGCAGGAACCTAACCCTAAGTGCAGGGTTACACTAAGTATTTCTCCTAAGTGCAGCGCTGCGGTATTTACTAATGCAATATTTGTGGTGATTTTGTAGAACACGACTAGAGCAAATAATAAGAACAAACAGTGCCTGAATAGAGTGAAGAGAAGGTGGGAGAATATTGTGGGCAAGAGAATAGCGTGAACAAAGGGTTGAGAAAAGTCGTGACTGTTTAAAGAGCAGAGAATAGACAATCCCAATTGGAGTCAAGGCTGGAGCACAATAGCCGTAGATAAGGTCTAGAGGACAGCCTTGGCGGGGGTGGGGGGGTGTCTATTGTGTTCAACAGACAAATTGGGGCTTAATCTTGTAAATGAATTTGGAGCAGAGTTGTCATAAAAACCTCTGGGAGAAGAGTGTTTGGCTGAGATGTGCAAGAAGAACTGGTTAGGGGGAAATGGCAGCAAGGAGAGCTCTCTCTAGGCCCTTGCCTCAGGTGACAGGGATTTTTTTTTTTTGTGGAATAGGAAACCAGTCCTCTCCAGCTCCTGACGGTTGATATGCAAGGACAGAGCGACGAAGGAGCTGACAGAGGTGAAGGCATCTCAGGGAATTGAAGGAAGTTTGAAGAGAACATTCAAAATAACTAGGAAAGCAATTTAGGAAAGATCCTTAACTGAGTGAGCAGCCAGTGTAAATTTTGGAGCCCGTGTGTGGTGTGGCTGTGCTCCTTTGTGTGTGCAAACAGGGTTCTGAGAAGACTGGGCAACCCCAGGAGTTGTCATGGAGACTGTTAAAAACAATCCCAAATATGTGTACTTAGTTTCAGGAGCTGGCTCATCTGGATCCCTGGATATAATTGAACAGTTATAGTATACTTCTAAGGCAAGAAGGATAAGATTAGTCTTTCTCAGGCTTGTTTTCTTTCCTTAGGACTATTGGAAGTTCACTGTTTTCCATTCAGATGCAAATCTTGCACTAGCATGCATGTGTGTGCACACACACTTACACCCTCATGCACATGCAGACACATGTACATGGGGTCCTATGGCACTCAATGAACCCTGTCAGTCTAGCACATAACTGGTGCTGAAAAAGTCTATGGCTGCTTTGAAATAACAGTGGACAAGGTCTGATGTATTGAGAGTGGCAACTTCAAATTTCTGAGGCTGGCTGCCCTGAAGCAGTCTCTTAATATTTATCTTGTATTCTTTCTGTTAAAATTGACTTTCAAAAATAAGTGAGTCGCCAAGGCTTTATTTTTAATAGACCTGGATGTGTATGCCCTTCTGAGTTTTTAATTTCAGAAGAATTAGCATCAAGATGTTAACATGACCCTCATGGTTTGTTCTTTTTTTTTTTTTTATTCTCTGCAACTGATGATGGTTTTTCAGCCTTGTCAAGGAATCTCAAACCGCTGATGTGAAAACAGGTCTCTCCTGGGGAAGTGAGTCTTGCATTATCAAAAGTAGGATTCTCAAACTTGGATACAATTTCCTCAGGGAAACCTCTCCATTGTACCTATTTAGAATAAATATATTCCCTCCTTAAACTTTCTCAGCACTCACTTGTATTCGACTATGGTGTTTTTCATCATCTGATTTTAGTTAGCCATATTGGGATCTGTGTCTCTTCTCTTGGTTGTGAACTCCTGAAGCTCAGAGACCGCACCTTGTTTATCATCTTTCTATGTCCCACCCGTCCTTGCTGTAGTTTTTCACCCAGAGTAATTGCGCTGTTGAACTGCTTGGTAGTATTTTACCCATCACAGAAACATAGCCCCTAAATAATCCAGTGGCATTCCTAGTCATTTGAGGCTGCATGTAACTGAGAGTGAATGTTCCCTCTTTTCTTCTTCATAACAAAGAAGATATACATGGTCANAATATATTCCCTCCTTAAACTTTCTCAGCACTCACTTGTATTCGACTATGGTGTTTTTCATCATCTGATTTTAGTTAGCCATATTGGGATCTGTGTCTCTTCTCTTGGCTGTGAACTCCTGAAGCTCAGAGACCGCACCTTGTTTATCATCTTTCTATGTCCCACCCGTCCTTGCTGTAGTTTTTCACCCAGAGGAATTGCGCTGTTGAACTGCTTGGTAGTATTTTACCCATCACAGAAACATAGCCCCTAAATAATCCAGTGGCATTCCTAATCATTTGAGGCTGCGTGTAACTGAGAGTGAATGTTCCCTCTTTTCTTCTTCATAACAAAGAAGATATACATGGTCAAGTAATGTCTAATTCTGTGAATAATGAGAAATCATATCAACTTACAATTGTTTTTAACTGGGAATATTTTCAGCCTTGGCAGAAAACATAGTTTGGAATAATGATAGTTCAAAAACCTAAATATATGAGAAGGCAGTCCCAGTTCCAAAGATTAAAAAGGAATATGCAGACTCTGAGAAGGGTCTCCCAGGATGACCAGAATTGGGGTTCATTCTTTGGGAGGGGAGAATGTGGTGGGGGGGAATGGGAAATGAAGAGCCTCTTTGTAGACTAGTTTTCTAGGTCTCAATTTTACTGGAGACATTCACATAACTATGTGCACATAAAAGCACCCTTAATGCAGTTCCCTAAGACAGATCCAATCAGCCCGGGGAGTGAACAGTATCAGTGGATGCACAGGCACAGGATCAAGCTATCAAACACATCTCATCTCCTGCCCTTCATTGAATTTGCGTGTTTTTTCAAATAACACCTAAATAACATTAGGTGAACAAATGGAGCCAGTTGTCTGAGTGGACTTTTCCCCCCTACTTTGAAAATCTTCATTATTAACAAAAAACTTTCTCTTCTGTGGATTAGTCCAGTCAATTTTGGTCCCTGTTGAGGTGTCTGTAATCCTGCCTAAATTAGAACTGAAGTTGTCTTTTGCGTAATCTCTCACCGTATCAAAAGACTGTACTCTAGCCTTACCAACATCTCGTAAAATCCAGGCCTGCTCACTTGTGCAGCTGATACTTTTTAAACGTTGCATTATATAAAATCCTCATCTGAGAGGAAGTAGCCATGTCTCCCCTTCACAGCCTGGACATCACGCTGTGTATTTCTTACGTCTCTTGCTTTGATTTGGCAACCAGACCCCTTTCTTCTGTGTCCCAGACGTCACTCCTGGCTGTCTGTTTTCACACCAGCTCTCTGTGCTGTCAATTCCAATCTAGTATTAGGGCCCTGCTTTCAGATGGCTGCCTTTATTGATGGTTTGTGGGTTAGTCTGCTCAGGCTGCTATGGCAAAATACCACATACTAGGTGGTGTGACCAACAGCAATGTGCTTTCTCACTGTGCTGGAGGTAGAAATCCAAGACAAGATCACGATGCTGGCAGGGCTGGTTTCTCCTGAAGGCTCTCTCTTGGGACTACAGCCTTGTTGTTATGTCCTTGCATGGTCTTTTCTGCGTGCATATACACCCCTCCTGTTTCTGTGTGTCTGAATTTCTTTTTCTTATAAGAACACCCATTAGATTGTATTAAAAGAACCCATACTAATGACTTCAGGTCTATCAAATACAAATACAGTCACATTCTGAGGTACTGAAAATTAGGGCTTCAACATGCAAATTTTGATGGGACATAGTTCAACCTATAATAGTTTGGTTTTGGAATTCTTACGAAGGATGGTAACCAGTCTTTAGTTAACCTGTTCATAGTAGCTCAATAATAAAGGTCTATATTCTTTCTGTTGAAAATAATTCTTACCCTGTGTCTCTATAAAGAATCTATGCACTATGTTAAATGCCTTCTAATTGCAGTAAAATTATATTTCAATTAGTTAACATTTATAACACACATACACAAATTAACCTATGATGTCTATAGAAGATTTTTCTTTTCTTCCAAATGAATTGATTATTGCCAAAAGAAGTACAGGAGATTTACTTGATTAATGCTTTGCTATATACATAAAATATTTCTCCCCCTAGAAAACAAAATTAATGGTAATCTGGTTGGAACAATACTCATACTTAAAATGTTCATAAGACTTACCTGATATAAAGTAAGAAAGAACTTGATAAATATTGAAAGGCAAAATTGAAATTAGAAAAACATTCAACCCTGGTTGGTGTGGCTCAGTGGATTGAGTACCGGCCTATGAATCAGAAGAGAGCAGGTTCGATTTTCAATCAGGGCACATGCCTGGGCTGTGGGCCAGGTCCCTGGTTGGAGGTATGTGAAGCAACTGATAGATGTTTCTCTCCCTCTCTTTCTCCCTCCCTTCCCCTCTCTCTAAAAATAAATAAAATATCATTTTAAAAAATAGAAAGAATACTTTATAAAAGATTCAAAATTATTATGGGCACAGCAATTTTATATGTATTTACATTTCCCATTTAAGCTGTTGAATAAAAAAGATAACAACCCGGAAATTTTATATCAAAGGGGACTTTATTTGATGACTCTTCTAAGAACCGTGAAGGATGAAGCTGCTGTTTCACTTGTAACGTAGCTTAAAGTGCAACTTGTCCTTTCTGTGTTCAATAAAGCGCCTTGGAAATGGAGGGGACACTGCAGAAGTCACTAAAGATCAGAAACATTTTAATGATGGAATCATTGGCCAAAGGAACATTTTAACTTTTTTTAAAAAACATGTTTTATTTGTTTATTTTTTTAGAGAGAGAAGAAAGTAGGGAAAGAGAGAGGGAGAGAAGCACCAATGTGAGAGAGAAACATCAATTGATTGTCTCTTGTATGTGCCTGGACCAGGGGTTTAAACTGCAACCTAGGCATGTGTCCTGACCAGGAATTAAATCAGTGACCTTTTGCTTTTTGGAACTCCACCCAACCAACTGAGCCACACCAGTCAGGGCCAAGGAAACATTTTCATTAGACAGCTCATGACTTGAAGGCAGCAACCATTTAATAACTGATTCTTCCCATTCACCATAGGCTCTCTGCCTCCCTCCACACGCGCGTTTCGAAGTTGTTTCACCATCCCAGTTTTACCCTTACATTTAGTTTTAAAAGTTCATGACAGTTTTAAATTGCATTTTTGTGAAAACTTTTTTGATCTATTACTGTAGGTTGTTCAATGAATAAGTTCGTGAAATAGAACCCAAGTACCGAAATCCTTATCTTTCTGGAAGAGACCTCTCACTGTCCCCACTTTCTTTCTGTGTGAGAGGCAGTGTCCTGTCTCCAGAGACCCAGGCCTGGAGAATGGGTGTTTGAATCAGTGCAGTGATGTCTTACTCTCTCACCACAGGGAAGAGGAACTTAGTATGGTTTTGCCTTTTCCATCATAAATGTTAACGTGAGACCTAAAATATTAGAAACTGCCCTTTTAATTTCTGAGGTTATAATACTGTTGTTATTTGCAGTGAAAACAGACATAGCTATCAAACGACACTCTCATGGAACCATCTTGCAAATCTCGTCACTGAAAACCCACACTCCTTCCATTCAACCCTATTGTATTTTGTTTGCGCTTCCTACAGGGACCTGTAAACGAAGCTCGTGCCCCAACAGAAAGAACCATTTCTGTCCTCCCTGTTCCAAAACCCAGTAAGAAGGAGTATTTTTTCCTTTTTTTTAATTTCAATCTCCCTCTCTTGTGGTTTTGGCTTAAAGAAAAAAAACACACAGTTTGGTTTTCAACAGATCCAAGAGGTTCAGATGAGATGTTCTTTCCTGTCAAACAGGATCCTAAAACCTTTTGAGGTTTCTCAAGGACTTGTCTTTATAAGCTGAAAAGTCTGTTCCCTTTCTTCACTGTTGCCAGAAAAATAATCAGGCCATTTTTCTAATTATAGTAATCTTCCCCAAATGGCATATAACTTCAAATCCAAATGCCATGTAAATTGGCCAACAACATTCTACAGTGAAGCACTTTACCAAGATAGTTTAAACGTAGGAGGTTGACTTTGTACAAAGGCAAAATGTGTTCTCTGTCCCACTTATAAGCGGATTTTCTTTCTCTGTGTGTTGCCCAAGAGGTTCCACTATTTTAGTGTAAAGAGTGTGGAAAGCAATTGTTCCTGTCAATGGCATTTTGTGGAGTTGTCTCTGGTGGATAAATTAACCCCCTTTTGGGGAAAATGCTTTATTTTCAGTGTAACTGAACAAGATTAAGTGGTCCTCATGTTATGTTGACTAAAAATTCTCTACAGATAAGAAGAGTGAGGTTCCTTGTGTCACGTAACAAAAAACTAGGTTTTTCTTCCCCCAAAGAATAAGCCTCTTGTAATTAGTTTTCTCTGTTATGCTAACCAAGGAGAAATTAGGTCCCGCTGGTAATTTTGTGGTTTGGAATATGCCCAAAGCAGGTTAATTGCTACCTTCTCTGGTTCTGCTTGTCAACAAGACTTTTCCAAATAATATGTCTTGTATATATTTGATTTCTTCTTGCCTATCTACCCTCTTGGCCTTCATGTAAGGAGTATGTAGATTGGGATAAAGGCACTAAGGAGAAGTCTCTAGAAAATGGAACTGGGCACTGAAATAGTGAAGAATAAGTAAGGGTGGATTTATCCAGGAACTGATGAAGTTATGGTTACTGAAAAGGAAAGAATAAAATTGGTTAGAAATTTAAGAGCGCAAGCATAGAGTCAGCATGGAAGGGCACAGTAACGATGTATCACAGTTACTGAGTAGTATGTAGATGATGCTCAACTTTATGAGGCTAACCTGGAGTATTGTGCTTCTCCAGAACACTGCCATTAAACCCTTCGGACCTGGGTGTTTGTTGGGGGAAGAGAATGCATGAAGTGGGTATTTCTAATCACTGGGTTCCAGTTTACTAGTGGCTCTACTTTGCTTGTGGAAAGTGAAAATTCCTTTTTCCTAGGAATTATATTTAGTAGGTTGAGGTGGGGCCCTGGAATCTGCATTTTTGCAAGCTTCCTAGGTGGTTCTGATGAGTTGGTTCTTAGACAGCAAAGAATAAGTTGGTTATTATTAGTTGGGCCCCAACTATTATTAGTTGGTTATGACCCAACACTGTAAGTTATATGGAATATTACTATTAGCTAGTTATTATACAACACTGTTGCTCTGAGAATTTTAAGGGACAAATGCTGGCAGATTAGCTCAGACAGCACAATTTAGAGCCACTGCTACCAAGGGAATTCAAATAAGCAAATAATACCTTGCAGGCAAAAAAATGTATAGTTGTACTCAGGTGGGATGAATTAGAAATTATTATTATTTTGTTCTGAAAGCTGTTTGGGGTGGAATAATGACCTGTTAAATTGAAAATTGGGATGTTGAAATCCAAGCCATGAATTGTTTTAAGGGGATGGTTATTTAGATTTTGCATAGATAATAGTAAAGGAAAGTGGAGGTATAAATGTTTTGTGGGGTGGATATGAAAATGTACATTGGAGAAAAGAATAATATGTTACAGTTGGGAAAGGCCTTACAGGGCCCTTGCACAGGGACGTTAGAAAAAATATTAGAACAAATTTTTGAAAGGAAGGAGACATTTTTTAAAAAGCTATATTACTTATTGTTTCTGTGGAGCATTACCATACTGTACACACCATAGTCCAGTATGTAAATTCTGGTTTGTGTTTCTTGTGACTGTGGGATGATATCGCTTCTAGATTACTTGCTTTAAAAAGTCAAACAGGGCAAGAATGCTTTTGTCAGAGACCCATAGGGTCTAAATTTCTTGAGTAAAAATCAGGCAAAGGAATCTTGGGTTTATTTAAAGTTGACATATACTTTTGCATAAAAATAACTCCCCAACCAACATTTCTTGTCATCTGTTTGTATGGTCACATCTGGTAAATTCCTCTGTGACAGAGAATTTTCATATAGATTCCTTTGTTGGCAATGCATTTGTATTCAGAAGCACTCTTGTGAGAAGCCAATTTTTAAAAGGGTCATATAACCTCAAAATTAAAATGCTCCTGAATTCTAGGAACCTGCTTTTTTCAATAATCACCCAAATCCCTGCTTATCCTAGCCTCATTAACCATCAGACTAGTCGAGTGAGGCTGGTTAATTTTTAATAGAATAACTTGTTTGTAAAGGGTCAGAAGGGGATTTGAATGTAAAAAAAGATTTTAGTCTTGTATTTTTGGGAAGTCTGCTTCAGGTCTACTGTCTTCATCCCTAAATTACCTTTACAGGCAATGAGGCAGTGTAGTTGGCTGAATATCAGATCCTAATTCCTGGAACTTGCACGTGTTACTTTAACTAAGACAAAAGGATTTTTGCAGAGGTGATGGAACTCAAGATGTTGGGATGGCATCATTGTTCTGGATTATCCATGCGGGTGCTAATTCTTATCCCAAGTGTCTTTCTAAGAGAGAAGCAGAGGGAGATTTCACACGCACAGAGGAGGAGGCAACATGACCACAGAGGTGGAGAGTGCTGGGGCCACAAGTCAAGGCATGCTTAGCAGTCCCCAGAAACTGGAAGAAGCAAGGAACAAATTCTCTCTTGGAGCTTCTTTTAGGAATGCAGCCATATGGACACTTTTGATTTTGGGCTCACTGAAACCAATTTTTGACTTCTGTTCCCTTGTCCTGTGAAAAAACATATTGCTGTTGTCTCAAGATGTCAAGTCTGTGTCGATTTGGTGTGGCAGCCGCAGGGAACTAATCAGGCAGTGAATTTTCTCTAATCATCCTTCCGACTTATACTCTGGTTTGTAGTACAACAGTCAACCCAGAAAATTCTTAAAAGTTTAGATGTCGGTGTCTTGTCACAGGTGTAGGGTATCAGGATTTCTAGGAATGGTATCCAGGGGTCTGTGTCTTACCACACTGCCCGGGTGATTCCCATGTGCACCGGGTTTGGTGAACATTTCACTAGGATGTTGCATTCGTTTCTTATTGCTGCTCTAAAAAAATGACCACGGATTTTATGGCTGAAGACAACACATATTTATTCTTGTATGGTTCTGAAGGGCAGAAGTCCAAATTAGTTTCACTGGGTTATAAAGTCAAGGCTGGTTGCTGCTGGACACTCTGGGGAAGGAAAGTGTTTCCTTGCCTTTTTTAGCTTCCAGTGGCTGCCTTCATCTATTCCAGCTTCAAAGTGTGTTACTCCAGTCTCTGCAGCCGTCATCGACTCACCTTCTCTGGATCTCATAAAAGGACCATTGTGATTACAATAGGCCCACCCAGATAATCCAAGGTAATCATCATTTTAAGATCTTTACCTGATTGGATTTGGCTAGTCCCTTTGCCATATGAAATACCATTCATAGTGCCTTGGATTAGAATGGGGATATATTTGGAGGATTGTTATTCAGTTAAACATAGACCTCATAATAATATCTTGTATAGAAACTGTAGAGGTTAGTGAGACCAAACGGGTTGACTCGCTGGATACCAACCGGAGGAGTAGTGAGAGCAGAGAAGACCAAGATACCTACAGGAGACTGCACCACTGAATTCCACAGGTATCCTACCACAGGAGTTCACGCCATAAACTCAGGGTACCAGAACAGATCAATCTAAGAAGCTGAGGCCAACGAGAAGAGCAGCACAAACAATGGGGAGACAAAGAAACAATCCCCAAATGAAAGAAAAGGAGGAAGCCACAGAAAGAATGTTAGATGAAATAGAGGCCAGTCAACTATCAGATGTGGAATTCAAAGCACTGGTTATCAGGAAATTCAAAGAGCTTACAACGAACTACCAGAAACTACAGGGGAGCTACAATGAACTCTCC